>NC_139151.1:86335630-87636417 GCF_964270905.1 Leucopleurus acutus
ACCCTCAGCAGAGTGTCCTGTCTGTAGTGGAGACTCAGTAATAAGACAGACACTTAAAGAACTCCTGAATAGATGGGGAGGAAGGAAGCACATGATTAACTGCCAAAGCAACGATGCACACACGCATCAGTGCTACCGGAGTTACAAAGAGATGGATGGGACAGTTTGGAACAGAGTCACAAAGGAGAAAGAAGAGTGTGGGCTGAGTTTGGAAGGCTGTAGGTAGACGTTCGATAGGGATAGAGAAGGGGAGACAGGCATCCGGCAGAGGAAATGGAGGGCAAAAGCTCGGAGGCAGGACGGGAAAGGCGAAGTTCAGTAACAGGAGGAACAATGTGGGAGGAGAATCTGGGAGAAACAGGGAGCAAAGATTGGAAGCAGGGATGTGAATGGGGGGCACTGCAGGGGCCCAGGCAGTGAGGAATGAGGCCGGAATTAAGGTGTGGACTATATGGATGAAAATAAAGATGATTAAAAAAACCAAGCCCACATTGAAAGGGAGAATCGGGAAGGAATCAAAGGTGCAAAGGGAATCAAAGGCCAGCAGGACCCTAGGAACAAACATCAAAGGACAGATGAAGTGGCAGTTTTCCATAAGTCCTTAGAAACACGGATTTTTTTGTGGACTGCAGACCACCAAACCTTGTCTGGCAAATGCCCAGGGCCCAGAAATCAATCATTCAGATAGTTTTTTTCTTTTGAAACCTATGGAGCTGTCCTCTTCGTCCTAGCTCCTTTTCCTCCCTTCCTTTTGTAGAGGAACAAAAAGCGAGGAAAGGCCCTTCCCCTCCAGATTTGCAATCTCCTTTGCGCTGGGCACTCACCCAGAGACCTGACAAAGTCCTGGTGTCTCTCATAGCAAAGATATGTATCTAACGCACTTACTATTCACAGGACATCTGCATTTAAAGGAAGCCTGGCTCAGATGCTTAGATTTTCTGGATATCTGTCCACAGTTTCCTGTTTGCTGCATGCCTGGGGTGGGGATGGAGTGAATAACCCCCAGTCCTTGGGCTCAGGGAGCTTACAGTTAAGCAATTGAAAAGGCCATTCTAGTCTGTTTTGTACTTATTTTTTTCATCGGGGGCAGAAGTCTTTAGTTTTGAACAAGCTCTCCAGGGTACAAATCCCAGCTCCACCACTTACCAGCTAAGAAACTTGGAGTGAGTTTCTTAATGTCTCTGAGCCTCAGTTTTTCTCCTTTTTGGAATGTAAGCTCTGAATGGGATGACCCATGCAAAGGGCTCAGTTCAGTGCCCGGCACATGGCATTTACTCTGCTTACCTGCCAGGATGTGCCAGGAATCACTACTGACTTTTAGGACTCACACTGGGAGGACAAGACAACATCTCCCAAACCCCAGAGGCTGAGTGAGCCATTAAGTCTTATCAACCCTTCTTATTTCCAGATGGAGAAACCAAGAGACTCTCTTCTTCTTCCTTGTTTTATCTTGCAGAGTGTAGGGGTGGAAGATGCTATCAACATTTATTGAGCATCTACAGTGAGTCCAGCATGGCATTAGGCATGTCCTAGGCTTTATCTCTTTTAATCCTCACAACAACCCACAAGGTACAAACGTTTAACCCAGATCAAGTGAGAAGGAAAAGAGAGACTGAGGGTGTGAAACTTCCCCAAGGTCCTATAGCTACTGCAGAGCTGGGCTTCAAGCCCGGGCCTCTCCAGCCACCTCAGATGCTTCCCCCCTCTTGACTGGAGCCATACCTGAACCCCGGTACCTGGGGATCCTCCCACGAAGGCACACCAAGATAAGATGTCATCCCAGTGTGTCAATTTCAGGCCCTAACAAGCTTGGCAGAAGCAACAAAACTTTCGATGATGTATTAAATACTCTTAGCTACTCCATCAAGTCTGATTGGGAAGATGCCCGCCTGGGGTTGGAGCCTCTCTCTGGTCTAGACCCAGACCCTGGGGTGGGTGACCTCCTAGCAGGCATTGGAAGCACCCTCCACTCATGGCCTTAAAAGCATGATGGAAGGAGCCTTAATTCCATTCTTTGTATCATCTTGCACCTTGACCATACCACCTCTCTGAGAGAACATACTAAATCCCGCCCACATTTTTATTTCCTTTTAGAGATTTTCTTACACAGTGAACCCATCTACCCACTACCCTCATAGAATGGAATCTGCTGACCCAGTCTTCATTTGAGAGATTAATCATAATAGTATACTAACAATCGCTACTGAGTACTTACTCCGAGTCAGGTACTCTCCCAGAGAAATAGATACAATCAATCATTAGTTCCACTTTACAGATGGGAAAACTGAGGTTTAGAGTATGAGGTAGGTTAATCAAAGTCAGGCAGCTGGTTAGTGGCATAGACAGAAAACAAACCAGAAATGCTTTCCTTAGGAGCCCAGGCTCTACTCACTGTGTCACACGTTCTCCAGGGAAGCTGGGGCAGCCTCCCGTTCCTTCCCCACCTCCCTGAATGGCCAGCACGTCTCCGCTCTCACAGATGGCACGTAGGCACCTGGGACTGTGGAGTCTGAAGAACACTCCAGACTAGCATATTTTCCTACCAACATGGACATGTGTGCCACCACTCCACCGCACTCAGCCCGGCCACGAGGAGGTTAATAAGCCCAAAACCATCTGGTTTTCAAGTAATATTTAGTGACCTCATGAGATACAGTATCATTGTGAGTGCTCTGTGTGTACTTTTAGAATGCAAGACAGAAAACTGCATATATCACAATTTTAGGAAAACCGTACATTGCATCAAGATGCCAAAAAAAAAGGCACCAAAAGTTTCCAGTGGCTGTAATGGTAGGATGACGGATGCATTTTATTTCCTTATATATTGACGGATGCATTTTATTTCCTTATTGATTCTTTCAATAAGTTCAAACTTTCTACAACAAACACAAATTAACCTTTAGAACAAGAAACAAAAAACTTACAAAAATAAGCCGATTGACCCCCAAAAAAGTCTACATTATTCACGGTAAAGACAAAGAATAGTTAATCTGTAAGTAACCTCACTGGCACATGCTCCGTCACCTGGCTGCTTAACACATCGTGCCTGGTTACGAATTTACACCTCCATGTAGCACTACGTGGTTTCCAAGCCTGCCTCTGATGCTAAGAGAGGAATGTCAGGGTTGGGAGTGAATTACCTTAACCTGTCCCTGGCCCCTTTCCAGTCTGAGCCACAGCCTTCTGCAGAGGGAAGGTTTATTTACCGACAGCCTTGTGATGCAGTTGGCCTATTTTGGGCTGGCAGGCGGGGCAGGATAGCTCTTTATCCACTCCTGCCTTGGCCGAGCCTCAGAGGTCACAGAGACAAGGCATTTTCATCTTGTCCCGGTGCCAAGGTTGTTTTTCTAGAAGCCACTCCAATGGCTGAGGAACCAGCCAGGTTCCAGCTCGCTTCTCCAAAGCACTGGCACAATTTCTCCTCTTAATAACATCAACCCCAGTTAGATTTGTAAAAACGTCTCAGAGTGAGCTGTATCAAATCTGAGAGAGAGAGAGAGAGAGAGAGAATGCAAGCTGCCCTTCTTTTGTAATACACCTTAAAGGACACAGTTCACTCCAGGGGCTAGGCTGAGACAGTTGGGAGTAAGCTAATGCAATGGGTAAACAGTGCTGCAGAAGATGTAAATGGTAAATGGGAATTCAGGGCGTGGGGGAGAAGGGATCTGGGAAGGAAAAGGGAGGATCCTGACCAGGAAGCAAGAGGTCCTATCAACACAGTGGGGAGGTGGGAGCTTGCGTGGCAGAGATGGCCAGTGAAGATTATCCTAGCTAGCAGGGGTGGTCAAAGGACCTTCAATAATAATAGCAATAATAATAACGTTGATAGTAATGATAGCTAACATTTCCAAAGCACTTAACTCCAGATGTCCTTCCAAGCACTTTATACCCAACTACTCTCATCCCCATTCCACAGGTGAAGAAACTGAGGCACCAAAAAGTACAGTTATCTGTCCAAAGTGACAGAGTAAGTGGGTTTTGAAAATCTCAGCCTGACTTCAGAAACTTTGTTCTTAACCACATCACTACACACTCTTTCCCTAAGAACAGAAATGCCAAAGGGACCACTGTATCCCACCCGCTGTGTTGTTCTGCAGTGTAAGCCACCCGCTTCCCTCACCGCTCAGACCATCAGTAAGCTCTGCTGTGTCTGCAGCCTTAAGGCTGTGGAACCCTGGGAAGCGGGGCATCAAAACGGCTTCCAGGGAGGGAAGGCAGGGTGGAAAGAGCCTGCACAGATGGTGACAGGGTGGAGAGGAAGAATTCAACAGAAGCAGGACTCAGATTGGGAGGTGCCTTGGAGAAATGCAAGCCTCTAAGAATCCATGGAAGAGAGGCTCAGTGGCCCTCCGAGTATGAGCTTCAAGTCAATTTCACGTAAATCATAAAGTGCAGTAACATCCTGTGCCAGACTGGATGATTTGTGAAATTCTGAGACTGACACTTGAATCTTGATGCCTTATTTCCTTGGTTCTAAGGTAAGCTTTTTTCTTTCTTTAAATATTTTAGAACTTCTGAAATTGGAATATATACTTGCATATAATATTCAATATATACATCTATTGCGGTGTTTGCCTTTCTACTTGAAAAAACTATTATTAAATTGCTTTTGCAGATTACAACTAAGGGTGATTTAGGATGGAGTAAATGCAGCTGTTTAAGAACCTTCTGATCGGCCTTCCTGGTGGCACAGTTGTTAAGAATCCGCCTGCCAATGCAGGGGACATGGGTTCGAGCCCTGGTCCGGGAAGATCCCACATGCCGTGGTGCAACTAAGCCCGCGCGCCACAACTACTGAGCCTGTGCTCTGGAGCCCGTGAGCCACAACTACTGAGTCTGTGTGCTACAACTACTGAAGCCTGTGCACCTAGAGCCCGTGCTCCGCAACAAGAGAAGCCACTGCAATAAGCCCGAGCACCACAATGAACAGTAGCCCCTGCTCGCTGCAACCAGAGAAAGCCCACGGGCAGCAACAAAGACCCAATATAGCCATAAATAAATAAATAAGAACCTTCTGATAGAAGGAGATGCACTGACTTTCTCACTCACTTGTCTCTTTACTGTTAAGGTTTCCACTACTCAAGCCGTTCATACAAATGCACAGAAGCAAATCCCCGCCTCTGCCTCACCTAGCAGACTCCTGCTCATCCTTCTGGTCTTGGATCAAATATTGCTGCCGCCAGGAAGCCTTCCTGACCTCGAAGATCAGGTCTAACTTCCCTATTCGTCTGTGTAATGGATTGATGTCCACCATCCTCCACTAGACTGTACCTGCCATGAGGGCAGGATTGGGCCTTTTTTCCCTCACGGTTAAATCACCACTTAAGAGCACAATACATAGCAGTACTATTCACAATAGCCAAGACATAGAAACAACCTAAATGTCCATCAACAGATGAATGGATAAAGAAGATGTAATATAATATATATATATACACAATGGAATATTACTCAGCCATAAAAAGAATGAAATAATGTCATTTGCAGCAACATGGATGGACCTAGAGATTATCATACTTAGCGAAGTAAGTCAGAAAGAGAAAGACAAATACCATATGATATCACTTATATGTAGAATCTAAAATACAACACAAATGAACATATCTATAAAACAGAAACAGACTCACAGACATAGAGAGCAGACGTGTGATTGCCAAAGGGGAGGGGGCTGAGGGAGAGACAGATTGGGAGTTTGGGATTAGCAGACGCAAACTAGTATATATAGGATGGATAAACAACAAGGTCCTACTGTATAGCACAGGGAACTCTAGTCTATATCCTGTGATAAACCATAATGGAAAAGAATATGAAAAGGAATATATATGTATGTATGTATGTATAACTGAGTCACTTTGCTGTACAGCAGAAATTAACACGTTGTAAATCAATTACACTTCAATAAATTTTTTTTAATTTTTGAAAATACAAAAAAAAGAGAGCACAATAGGAATTTCAATAATTCTTTGCTTCATGAATAAACTTGAGTCTCTAATGAGAGCTGGAAGACAAATGATTAATTCTTGCCTCAGATGATTCCAAATTCCTTTCAGAAATTCTTGGTGGGCTTCCCTGGTGGCGCAGTGGTTGAGAGTCCGCTTGCCGATGCAGGGGACACGGGTTTGTGCCCCGGTCCGGGAAGATCCCACATGCCGCGGAGCGGCTGGGCCCGTGAGCCATGGCCGCTGAGCCTGCGCGTCCAGAGCCTGTGCTCCGCAACAGATGAGGCCACAACAGTGAGAGGCCCGCGTACCGCAGGAAAAAAAAAAAATATTCTTGGCAAATATCACCACCTACAAGGGTGGACACGAGCTAGACTTTCAGGAGAGAAGAAAGTCTTGCCATCTTCCTACCATCACTGGACCATGTTGATATTTTATTCACTGCCTGTTAAATAATATTTAGGCATTTATTATTTTTCTGTACTGGCTCCTAGTGACTCTTTCTTACTCCTCTTTCATTTATAAGCCAAATCCTCACTTGAATAAATGTTAAATAAATAAATCATATGACCACAACATTTAGTACAATAATAGTATACATTTTAAACCTTGAGGAAGGAAAACTTCAACAGAGGTATTGGAATGGTGCAATAGGTTATTATTGATACTCTTTCAAATCCTGTAATCCTTTCAACCATTGAGAAAAATTTCACACTTAGAAGGGTCCCTAGAAACGTTCAGATCTGGCCACTTGGCAGATAAAGGCCAAAGACAACATCAATTGCCAGACGACAGAGGTGTCCTACCGGTGTATCCTGGCACAAGAGACCCCCTAGAATAAAAGGGAAAGCTTACGGCCAAAGGCTCTGTATTGGTTCACTGCTTCAGGCGCTTCTCTTTCGCCCTAACACAGCGGTTCTCAACCGGGGGCAATTCTACCATATCTGCAGACATTTCTCGTTGTCACAACTGAAGAGAAGGGGTGTTCCTTGCAGACAGAGGCCAGGGATGCTGCTAAACATCTCTCTGAACAGAGTTAGCTGGCTCCAAATGCCAACAGTGCAAAGGTCAAGGAGCCCTGCCCCAAGAGATGTCAGAAAAGGACCCAGAAGGAGCTCCGGGCAATTCCTCACGCTTCTCGGCCCCAACCACAACATGCTCCCCTCACCACAACACATCTAAGCTTGTACATCATATACCAAGGCACTTGTCTACTGCCGTATGTACACAAATATGGACCAGAGGACAGCCCCAGCGCCACCAGAAACATGACACATCTTCTGGGAGCAGCAATTTTACTCAGAATTCACTGAATTGTCTCGATTCTCAGATACATCTGGTTCCCGTATTTGAATATTTCTGAAAATGGAATGTGCCTTATAATTAATGCAGGTTTACCCGCCCCCGTGCTGTTATGAAGTCAATGGAAACTCTTACAAACGATTATGTATCAGAAGCAGAGAAACATGGTAGTTTAAAACACAACACGTAGAAATAAACACAAATAGACGATGAAGTGTGATGTAAAATGTGCTTGAAAGACAAAGACCAAACACAAGCCTTCAGAGAATTTCTCTCCTGCAGCTCCTTCCACCAGTGTGAGGTCACATGCCCCCATCTCGTTGGTAGAAAAGTTCAAAGCGTAGACTTTACTCTCAGGATGAAAAACAACCAGTAGCCTGAGGGTCTGTGATGAGACCAACCATGGTGGGCTCGCTTTAAAACCTCAGGTGGTCTGCCCTCCTCCTCCTGGCCCTCAGCACCCTCCTCCCGCATCTCCACCCCATTCATCCCCGCTGTCTCCCTTCTGTTCTCTCCCATAACTGGTACCATTTCCGGTGGTCAGCACTTGGCGGCATTCCGAGGCTCACTAGGAGGACAGCACCCATGGGTCCTGCCTGCTGACCGCCTTGTTTGACTGCATGGGTGCTGCAAATCAGCAGGGCGTGGTCAGTACAATGGCTCTGGAGTGAGTGAGGCCAGTTACAGACCTAGACTCAGCACCTTGGCCGACTGTCTCCCGGACAAGCTTAGGTAACTCTTTACAGCTCGGTTTTCTCCTATGGAGAATGGCAGGGGATTATAATAGCACTTGCCCGCTACAGAGTTGTTTTTTCTTTTGGATATAAATAAAATAATCATGTGAAATACACAGTGCATGGCCAACTACCCATAACAGTTGTTTTGGTCTTCTGAGCGGGTTGTAAGACATCCAGCCACAGTGATTCTAAAGACTCCATAGCCTGGTACGTAGTCACACATTGGGTAATCCTGAATGGGTTGAATGCTATCAAATACATCTAAATGGGGGCAGCTTGTGATTTTTTTCCCAAGTTCATCCTCACAAACCTATAATAAACCCATACAAAATCAGTAATTGATTTTTTTAAATTATTATTAATTTTTTGGCTGCGTTGGGTCGTCATTGCAGTGCGTGGGCTTTCTCTAGTTGCAGCGAGCAGGGGCTACTCTTGTTGGGGTGCGTGGGCGTCTAATTGCAGTGGCTTCTCTTGTTGCGAAGCACGGGCTCTAGGCACATAGGCTTCAGTAGTTGTGGCGCGCAGGCTCAGTAGTTGTGGCCCACAGGCTTAGATGCTCCGCAGCATGTGGGATCCTCCCAGACCAGGGATTGAATCCGTGTCCCCTGCATTGGCAGGTGGATTCTTAACCACTGCGCCACCAGGGAAGTTCCACTAATTGATTTTTAACAATTAGTTAAAAATAAGGGATAATAGGGACTTGTGTTCCTTTGTTCTATAAAATGTACAGGGATGAGATCTTTGACCCCACTGGTATCCCTGCATCGTAAAAAGGTTCAGTTGGAGAGAATTTAATAATGTTTATGCATGTCTCTGGTCAAGTGTTATGGCTGTGCATTTGCTAAGATTAAGACTCCAGACAACAACCAGGGCTCACCTGGAACTCTGGGCAGAATGCCTTTGGTCAGGATGTGAGCAGAGAGGGGTTAACATTCCAAGACAGTCACTTTGGGTCAAGAATACATTATGTCTTTTCTTTCTGAGGCAAGGAAATTTAAGGACCCTGCTCTGCCACTTGAAAGCAAACTGGTTCTGAAGGTCTAGAATATCACTTTTCTCTTGCTGTTTAGGCTTGCCTTAAAACATTTAGGGCAAGTAGGTGAATGGCATTGAGAGGTGTAAAATTTCTGACAATTTGGGGAGAAGATAAAGAAAAATGAGGGAAAATGAAAATGGAAGCAATCCTTTTCTTTCAGAGCTTTTCCCCAACACAAAACACCATGTTAATTTTATTATTTAGTAGAAATTAACTTTCTACTAGCACATTACATATTTTAAAGTATTGTTTATCGTTAATAATTAACATGATCTTTTAATTCGCACATTTTTTTTTGCAAGCATTGCGTGTACCTCCGGTTATGAAAAGGTACAAGTTTTCAAAAGTAAATTCAAACCTGTTGAACTTCACTTTAGATCCCTAAAGTTAAGGCAGCAAATATAAATATAATGACTTAAATCAGACAGGAGCGGGGCTTCGTGCAAACAAGTACATTTGGACATCATAAGTGGGAGTGTTAATTGGAGTTAGTAATTCCGGAAAGAGGCAACAAGTATTATAAATCTGTTTATATTCATGGGCCTGGTAACCCCATCTTGGGAACAATGTCCAAGAAAAGTAAATTTAATTCAGACAAAGATGGTCATTTGTAGCACTATTTAGATAATAAGAAAATTACGAACAGCTCCATTCAATCACTCTGAAGAGGTTAAGCAAATGATACCACAACAGTAGTGAAGTATAATGAAGCCAGTTAAAGATGTAATTTCTTATCCACATTCCCACACGGCAACCTAGTGCCTGTCCACACGGCTGGGCATAAAGCAGGTCCTCCACAAGGCCCGCACAAGACAAGAACGGACATAAGAAAAATCATGAGGATAGAAGGGACGTTAGAACAGGAGTTTACAGTAAAATGATTTGAGTTCGTTTTCTTAAAAAAGGGAGGAGGGGGAAGGCAGCCTAAAAAACAGATATAAGACTAGAGATACATAACATGATCTCAAATATTATCCTATATTATGACTAGAAAAAGATTCATTCTAATAATGATTATCTCTGGTTGAAGGAGTTGCAGGTGATTTTTCCCCCTTAATTATACTTTTAAATATTTTGACAGTTATCTGAAATGAGCATAGAGAACTTTTATGATCATGTTATTAATAACCTTTTTTTAAAAAAAGAAACTATAAACAAATGAACCTTTAGGACTTAGTTCTAAACAGTGAGAGAAATGAGGCAAAATGTGAAAAGAATAAGTCACTTATATTACTGTGAAAAAGGAAAATCATCAGGTTTCTCACAGCTTGGTGTCATCCACCGTGTCAAACACATAGACTCCTCGCCCAAAATCCAACCTTTCCACAGTTTATCTCTTCTCTCTGATTTCCTGAATTATTGCTATCAGCAGTTTCTGCTTCATTTGACTCATTTTTTAAAAATTAATTTATTTATTTCTGGTTGCGTTGGGTCTTTGCAGGCTTTCTCTAGTTACGGTGAACAGGGACTACTCTTCTTTGGGGTATGCTGGCTTCTCACTGCGGTGGCTTCTCTTGTTGCAGAGCATGGGCTCCAGGCACATTGGCTCAGTAGTTGTGGCTCAGAGGCTCTAGAGAGCAGACTCAGTAGTTGTGGCGCACAGGCTTAGTTGCTCCGCAGCATGTGGGATCTTCCTGGACCAGGGCTCGAACCCATGTCCCCTGCATTGGCAAGTGGATTCCTAACCACTGTGCCACCAGGGAAGTCCCATCATTATTTTTTTATCATCTTTTTGAGCTTCTAAAAACAAAAATCAGCATGTAAAAGGATAGAGTATTTAAGTACTGTCCCAATTGTGGTAAACCCTAAAACTGGGCCCAAAACATAGAAAGCACTCAAAAGATATGATTGAAGAACAGAATGAACATAAGCCATTGTCTTCCCAATTATGGAGGAAAAAAAAAAGAGTAATTTGAAGGGAAAAACAGCATGAGGAGCTGGTGGTCTTTGTAACACCTACACTTTGTGTTGCAAGAGGAATAAGAAGTGCTAGGGTCCCTGAGTAGAGCATTGGACCAAACACCTTACATATTTAGCAATATCAGAAAATATCTTTCCATCATGTAAACGAAGCCTGCTGGCTTTTCCATCACACCAAGTGCAACATCACTTACACTTTTGCTTTTCAACCTTTGGTCCCAAGACCTTTTACAGCAGGATTAACTGGTTGATGATACAGTCTTAATAAAGTCATTCACATACCGTGCACTCGCACAGGGGAATACAGTTACCGCACAACAGGTAAATGGCAGAGCTGAGGTGCATGGACTTTTATCTGGACCAATTTCTTCAGCAATGATTGCTGAAGACGCTAGCTAACATTGGAACTTCTAGCAAGAGTCTGGGGTTGACTGCAGAAGACATCCTCGTTAAGGACTCTGTGTCGTACTTCTGGGTGCTTAAGTTCTTCAAGATGCAATCATGGATGATGATTTTGGTACAAGTACAGTTTTTCCAACTCATCCTTAAACACCTTATTAATATGTTATTTAAGCAATCATCTAAAGGAGAAAACGTCTATATGAAAAAGTATGAATATCATTTATTCATTCACTGATTCATTCAAGACATACTCACTGAGAAGCAAACCATGTGCCTGGTTCATTGCTAGGCATTGGGGTGCAGGGACCCACACATTTCTAGGGAAGACCTGGTTCACAGAAGGAAGCCCACGTTATCTCAACCGCTGGGAAAAGCAAGAGTCTTTGCCAAATAACAAAATAGGCTCCAATAAGTGTTTTATAATAACCCATTGTCCCACTTTCTGCTTCTCCTCTTCCTCCAGGAATATAAGGGGATTCCTCTCTTCTCATTGCCCCGCACTGTCCACCACCACCCCACCCAAGGCTTCTGACCTGACCATCCTCTCGTCTCCAGGAACGCACTGACCACGTAGCGCCGGAATGAGTTCTGTCTTCCATCTCGCTGCTGTTGTACCTCCGAGAAAAATCTGCCAGTTGCTTTAAAGTTTACCTAGCCAGGGTTCTGATGTCACAGAAGTAACAAACTGTCTGACTGTTGTCACTTAGCTGAAAAGCTCAAGGTCACTAAGTGTTTGTTTGAACATTGTGTAATTATGGGAGTTAAAGACCTCATCAGGATCATCTTAGGCCTTTGATGTCCCTTTCCTCTCCATAAGCAAGAACCGTACCTGTTTCCTATCCAGGTGTTGTGACTTTCCACTCGGCGAGCCCAGAAGCTTGCTGGCAAGCCCCAGTCACTGTCACGAGACCATCCTCCCTTGGCACTTACCCTCACTCCTCTATCACTATCCTTACAGCTACTGCGATCATTAACCATTCCATCCCTGGCAGCCTCGCTCCCTGACACTTAACCTGGAATCATCAAAGTACTGAGTCTTTACCTTCTAATTCCCAATGTAAATGAAAGTAACCCTCTTCTTTTAAGGTTCGGAGATGTTGTAGCCTTCCAATCGATCCGAAATTTTCACAAGAGCTATGCATCTGGGAAAAAATTGTATTTTATTTGGTTCCTAATCTCAGCCATAGGTAAGTCTATAGCATGCAGTGGACACCTTTCGGGCCTCCACCTGAGACTTCAGTCCTACTTCCACCACTCATGATCTGTGTAATGCTGGGCAGATTACTTAACAACTCTGAACCTCAAATACCTCATTCATAAATAATAATAATAATAACATAATACCTCACAAGATTGTTGTGAAAATTAAATCAGTCAATACACATGTACATACCTAGAACATGGATAGCATGCAACACATAGTAACTATTATTTTCATCAGTATTTATTCAATCCACAAATATTTCTTAGGTGCAATAGCCATTGCCTTTATGAGCCCTTAATGTCCTTTGAACAATTTTGCTATTGAGAGCTGCCATTAGAATCCATGGCAAATCCACAGCCAACTGGATTTTCAGATCTCAGATCCCCTTGGGAGCTTGACTACATTCAAGCTCTTCTAGTTGCAGCATCTTCATCCTCTGTTGGTGCCATTTGTCACTGTAAGATCTTGATATTAGCTATTCTTCACTGCAGACTTACTATGTGCCAGGCACATTCTACATGCTTTACATGTGTTTGGCGAATTTAAATCTTTCAACAACCCTGTGAGGTAGGCACTACTATTATTTACATTTGTAGACCAGGAGAAGGCACAGAGAGGCTGAGTAACTTGCCCAAGGTCACACAGCAGCTCCATGGCAGAGCTGGGATCCAAACCCTCAAACTCAGACTCCTGAGCCTATGCCCAGAACCATCGCATGACCCTGACTCTCCCTGAAGGGGTTTACTGTCTCTCTAGAGAAGGGGCAGTGTGAAGCATGAATATTCGAGAAAGAATGGGAAGTGGAGGAGGCAGGGGTAGGTGTTGGTGAGGCATAGAGAGTGAGACCATCTTTTGGGTGTCGTGCAGAGAAAGCAACCAGCTAATCAATTAGTCAGGCACAGTCTGAGCCGCATTCACATTCTACCCCAGAATGTTCTGGGGTTGCCACAGACCCATGGACGCCTGAGTAGGAGGCAGAGAGCAGGTTGCTGCGTGGCAGCAAGGAAGGGGTCCCAGCTGGAGCCTGGGACACAGCTAATGAGAGCAAAGCTGCTACAGATGCCTCTTTCTCTAGGTTGCCAAGGTTTTTGTCACTTGTAAAACAGGGGGTCACCAGAGGGTTTCAAATATCATTTGGGGTACAGAACCAGAGGGTACCTTAAGATCCCTCCACATTGTGGAATTCTAGGATGTCAGTCCTTCTCCCCCGCCCCCATCAACAGAGCCAGCTCCATTTTCGAAATGACAAACAGAAGAACTACCACTAAGAGTACTTTCTATAAGCCGGGTGCTCTAGGCTGAATTCTTCCAGCCACCCTCTGTATGGAATTATTATTCTCTCCACCTTACTGATGAGGCGTAGAGAGGGAAAGAAATCTACCCCGGAACATGAAGCCGGCAAGAACTGGAGCCACGACCTGAGCCCAAAACGGGAGAAACTCAGATCAGGTGCAGTCTAGGCACTCGATGGGCGGTGTTGTGACAGAAGGAGCGTCCACACCTTTCGTTCACTGACTCTTTCTTGCTGGAGCCTCTACAATGGGTCCAGGACACAGAACTACATATGGCAGGTCCATATGTAGTTCCATGCCCTCACTGAGGTCCATGCCCTCACTGAGCTGTATTTTCTTTCTTTTTTTTTTTTTTTTTTTGAGCTGTATTTTCTGTTCCTACAAGAAGAGGCTATCAGAGATGAGAGCTTAGCAAAACACAGGGCCACAGGCAGAAGAAGGGCATCCCCCAGACGCTGGGATCCTGTGCTGATCTCCATAGCTGTCACCAGGTACACAGAGGCTGGATTTAAAACCAGTTCTTGGAACAGAGTGCTGGTCTGGGAGGATCCTGCATGTCGCGGAGCACCTGGGCCCGTGCGCCACAACTGCTGAGCCTGCGCTCTAGAGCCCGCGAGCCACGGCTGCTGGGCCCGCGTGCTGCAACTACTGAAGCCCGCACGCCTACAGCCCGTGCTCCGCAACAGGAGAGGCCACCACAGTGAGGGGCCCACGCACCGCAATTGAGCAGCCCCAGCTCGATGCAACTAGAGAAAGCCAGTGCACAGCAATGAGGACCCGACGCAGCCCAAAATAAATAAATAAATAAGTAAATTTTATTTTTAAAAAAAAGTCTCTGCTCACCCACCTTCTTATTAATAATATGTAAGTGTATTAAGGACCTTCAGCCAACAGTGAGAAAAGTTCATTTATCCAAAAGTTGGTACACGGGCTGTAATTGGTGGAAACAACTTTATAACCAAGCCCTTGATTTCTCTTCAGAAAGTTAAGGGGAAATGCTAAGTACTAAACAGTTCAGCAAAGGGATTGCCTGTTCAGACAGTCTGCTGGCGTCTGAGTACCACGCACCCACCATACATATTACTCTGTGCCTTGACCTTTTCATACGTAAAATGGAGATAATAATCACAATAGCTATCGTACTCAAAGCTTAATACATATAGGCCCTTGTGATGGTGCCTGGAGCATAACACGCACTCAATAAATGTTAGCTATCATTACGCAAATTCAGCATATTTCACAATATTTATGGTAATGATTAACTGTTATTTCTTCCTCTCATACTGTGTGCCAGGCACAGGGCTGAGAGTTATAGACATAGCATGATTTGGTCCTCAAGGCAATCCCATAAGGTAGGTATTATACCCATTTTACAGGTAAGAAAATGGGGAGGGAGTCAGAGAAGCCCACAGCTGGTGGCTGGCAGAGGAGAGCTGGAACCCAGGTCCATCTGAGCTCAGAATGCTTTGTCATCACAAGGTAAAGATGATTCAACTACAGTCCTGCATACTGGCCTGAGTGTGAGAAGGCTCTGAAGTCAGCATTTCCAACATCAATTATTATAGCATTCCCAAGTCTCCACTATCATCAAAGATTATATTTAACTTCTACCTATGGTATCACTCATCTGGAAAACTCCTCTTCATCCTTCAAAACCTTACTCAGCTGTTTCTGGCTCTATACAGCCTTCCTTGTCCATCCCCATCCTTCAACGAATGGATGTTTTCCATTCCTGAACTATTTCTGCTTCTTTTACATATTTCTGTTTCCTTTCCATATTTCAAAGTGCTGCAACACTGAGTGACTTGCTGTTTGTCTCCCCAGTTAGGCTGTGAACTCCTCTATCCAGGCACCTATGATTTATTTTAATTCTTTGGGAATTAGCAATTTATTTCAATTCTCTGGGAAATAGCAATGCATGCATAATCCACATCAGGGGTTCTCTGCGGGGGCAATTTTGCTCCCCAGGGGACACCTGGAAATCTGGAGACATTTTTGGTTGTCACAATTGGAGGTGGGAACATGCTACTGTCATCTCATGGGTGGAAGCCAGGGATGCTGCTGAAGTGCACAGGATACGGTGCATACGATATCTCCTCCACAACAAAGGATTATCCAGCCCCAAATGTCAACGGTGCCAAGGTCAACACACCCTCGTCTACCTAGTAGTTCTCAATTAAGCATCACTGATGCTCTTGACTAAAGAGTTTACTGTACTCCGTACATCATGGCTCAGGGCCTGCTGCAAACTGTGCTTCAGACCTCAAATATTTGTTTGCACCTCTGTGGGAGGATGATATGTCTCCATTCCTGATGCCATGCTTTGCCTTTCCGCTTTGGCCAATGGGATGAGAGATGTCTCAGATGTCCTCCCTGCCTCGCCCATAACACACGCCTATCACTCTAATGCACTCCAGCTGACTTCCAACTGCCAGCTCTCTGTATCGTTGCCTGAGGGCTTTCTCAGAAGCTAAAAGGCTACTCTGCCCCCATTCAGGTCAGAAGCGCCTGGGAATTAAATGCCCCGGCCAGGAGCAGCCCTCAGCCAGGGACTGGCAGGTTTGAATGTGTAAATACACCTGCTCCCTCATTCCTGGAGAGGATAACAGGACACATGATTCCAAGCATAACAGGACATGTGATTTGCCCTGTCTCCACAGACTTCCCCACGGGTTAAACTGGAGCTGCCCACAGTGGTAGCGGGCTTGATAACCCACCCTCTCTTGGCTGCCCTTCCGCTTCTCCCTTTCCTACTGGTATTCCCTGCACCTCCCAAATAAACTACTTGTGCTGGAATCCTTGTTCTGGAATCTGCCCTTAGGTACCCGAACCGACACGGATAGAAATAACACATGTCTCTTCCCAGCAGAAGCATCAAGAACCTTCACATGATTCTCTCGTTGCCCTTATTCCCTCTGCTACGACAATGGCGTGACCCAGCTACGGGCTGCGTCTTCAGCCTGGGTCCCACGTGGAGGAGACATGGTGGATACCTGCAGCTGGCCTGCAACCAACAGGTAAAGACACAAGAAACAAACTTCCGTGGTTGTAAGACACAGACATCGGGGAGCTGTTGTTACTGAAGCATAACCTGGTGAAACCTGACTAGTACGGGGCTTATCACTCCTAGAGGGACCTTCCTGACTGATGCTATTCTAGAAGACCTGGGCTACTTACCTCCCAAATGATGCTCGTCTAAGGGCAAAATCATACAGCAGAGCCTTGAGGTTGGAGATGATTATTTACTTTCTTCCTTTTGTGGAGTTTCCTGTAACTCATGGTTCCTCATGCAGTGCTGGGAACCGGTGAGCACCTAGAGAGGTGGACTGAACCCTGAGCCATCTGGGTTTTACCACGAACCAGTTCAGGCCTGGTGACTATTTTGGGAAAAGAGACTAAGACGAGGCCTTTGGCCTAGAAACGGATGAAGGCACTAGTCACGCTGCGGCTCTCTCTGCCCGGCTGACCTTGGGGGAAACCCCTTCCTCCTCTGGAGCCTCCCCATTTGTAACCTGGGGTCTGACCCTAAGAGCTGAGGTCCACCGCCAGCACTCAGCCTCCGTGGTTCGCTGAAGACCAAAACCAACCTCATTTTCTTCATCCCCTGCTTGATCCATCAGCCTTTAGAGCAAGCTAAAATCAGACCCAAAATTTCAAGGGAAAGACCGTCGCATGCAGTTTACCAACAGCTCATTTCTTTTCCTTTGTTCCCAGATGGAAAGAGAGAGTGGCAGCCTCCCTTCCCTCTGTCCTTAACATTCATTTAAGTATGAACCCTGTGCAACCCATCAGGCTGAAACCTACTCATGATGTATCACAGGATTTCTCATGCTTGAGTCACTCACAACGGCCTTTGCTATTTTTGCCATATCTGAATACCACCTCTACTAGTACTGACTTAATAATATTTAGCACTGATGGATTCTTTGTACTTAAATACATGTATCTTCAGAGGGAATATTACATGACTACTGTCAATGAAAACCCAGTAACACTTGTCATAAACAGAAGGTAGCCGTGCAAACAAATGTGACAACAAACATCTTTATTGAATTGTACCTGGATGTTTGCTGAAGCCTTGGCCTCCTGCTCTCCTGGTTTAAAAGGGAAGTTGAGGGCTTCCCTGGTGGCGCAGTGGTTGAGAGTCCGCCTGCCGATGCAGGGGACACGGGTTCGTGCCCCGGTCCGGGAAGATCCCACATGCCGCGGAGCGGCTGGGCCCATGAGCCATGGCCTGTGTGTCCGGAGCCTGTGCTCCGAAACGGGAGAGGCCACAACAGTGAGAGGCCCGCGTACCGCAAAAAAAAAAAAAAAAAGGGAAGTTGAAAGGTTTTAGGACAGTGATAAAGGCCTGGCAGCACCTAACCAAGGTTTTAACTTTGTCCTAATCAGAAAGATTGGAAGATATTTGAAAAGGGAGTAATTTTCTCACCACGTGATGCAATGTTCCTCAATTTTCCACCAGTGAACAATCATCTCATGTGTCCTCTAAAATCGTCTTTCATTTCATTGAGCATCTGTTTCACGCTTTGAGTAAACCTGTATCATTGCCTTGGATCCTTACTTCATGTGGTTTCATTATTAAAAGCATAGGTTTGAGTCCTGCTCTACCGCTTCTTAGCTGTGCAATTCTGGCAAAGTCACTAAACCTCTCTGGGTTTCTGTTTCCTCATCTGCAAAATGGGGATAATCATAGTCCCTACTCTGTAATGTGCAAACCTTTGAAAAATGCTTGGCCCACAGTCAGGCTCACTAAATTATGCCTGTCATTATTATCTATTATTGTTCACTCTGTATGGTAGGTATTTTGATGCCCATTCTACAGATGAAGAAAGGAAGGCCCAGTTGAGTAATCTGTCAAGGTCACACAGCCTCACTTTTCCCACTCTTATAAGCAACTGCCCGAAAGAGCAACCAGGATTGCCATCTATATTAAGTCAGGTATTTTTACTCCTGTCCTGTTTTATTTTATTTTTCCTAACTCCACAAGCTTGCTTGGTTGCCTCCCACTAAAATACAGAGGGCATTGTTTCTTGGACATAAGCAATAGGGAGCAGATTCAGGCCCAAATTGTGATGCGTCTGCCTTGTCTTTGACCCCCAAAGTGTGCCAACCTGTGCTGGGGTTTATCGTTTCATGGAGGACAGCACGTGAGGTCAGAGATCTCATCTAAAACCACTGGAGACACATCGTTTGTGTGGAGCCCTACTACTTGTTGTGATGGGGGTGAGTGTGGATGAGGCTGTCATCCCTGTGCCTTTCTGTTTTTAATATTCCATTTATACATTTCTCACCTGATTTTACTTCGACTCTACTTCAGATCACCACCTGCAGAGAACACTTTAAAATGACAGAGAAGCCCAAGTTCGGAAAAGAGAGAGAGCGTACGACACATGTCACTTGCCTTCCCTCCCCATACCCTGGTCTTAAAGCACCAACATCAAGTCCTGCTCTGGAGTTGACAGTGTGAAGGCAGCAGAAATAACACATCCCGGAGTGGAGTTTTCTTCCCCACCGCCTTCCCAGAGACTAGGGGCTCTGAAGACTAAAGTAATACCCAGGGGATGGGCCTTTTGTCATGGAACTCAAGGCATTGGTGAGGGTGGAGTGAGTCAGACACTCTTTTAGCTTAAAAATTATTAGTTATATTTCAGCATCACCTGTGTTGCAGATGCTCCATCCACAGAATCTGTTTACTAGGCTCCAGGTTCCTTAGCAGCAGCCTTGCACCTCCCTGCCTCTCCCAAACTGAAGTAAAACAAATGTGCAGAGAATGAATGGAAACCCAGGCTGGAGGCTGGAAATAAAGACACGGGGCCTTGGGGATAAAGGAGGTACATGGTCTGTGGGACTGTGGGAAAGGGGACCCGGGGTGTTCTTGACCCACCACAGGGCCACACCCAGAGTGCACCCCAAAAGTCCCTGGCTGAGGTTGGGAGTTCCAGGACAAATGGAACCATCCAGAAAAAGCCACTCTGCATCCCCAGTGCCTGCTGGATTCTGTCTGCTTTGGATTTGATCACTTGATTCTGAAGCAAAGGACTGTCTGGACATTCTCAGGGAGCCCCCCAAGGGACTTGGCCGGCCAGCAGCTGAAGGACACTTAGTGCTGTGGCTACGGACACCCCAGGTTGCCCATGGGCATTCATGGGAAGCAGGAGGGGGGAAGTTCTGGATGGAAGCTTATGTTCTTTCATTTATGAAAATGGCTTTGTGGATACTTGTCAAAGTACTGTCCCTAACTCTAGATCCCTCACACCCACCAGAGCATGATACAGCCATATCTAAGGGCCTGAAGGGGCTTGGCATTTCCATATCAGGATTTGACACATTTATTCTGAATTTTCATGGACTGCCTTCTATGCCACCCACTGCAGGCCGAACAGGGCTAGACCCCACTGTCTGACAACTGATCATCATAGATGTTGGCGGGGTGTACCTGGTGAGGCAGGGGTCTGGGTAGGATGGTACGGTAGTAGCTCAAATACATAACTAATGCTAACGAAAATCAGAATATGATAAGTACCCAGAGCTAGAAAAGTAAGAAACTGTTCACACGGGAATAAAGTAATGAGCTCATCTGGTTGTGGACATCAAGGATCGCTAGGGGAAATGATGGGGGAGGGGTGACGGCAGAACATTCCACTATCCCTTCCTACTTCCCTTTGGTGGTGGTCCACCTGTACTCCAGGCACAGCTAAGCCTCCTCAAGGAAGGAGCCAAGACTGTCCTCAGATAACTGCATGAGTTACCCGAGCTTTCAAGTGAACAAGGATGATGCTGGCATGGCGGTAACTATGCCCCGCCAGCCACGAGAGAAGCAGCCTGGAGTCGCCACATCCAGCAGCCCGACAGGCAGGATTATAAATTGGAAGAGAAGCGCAAAGAACAGAGGGGCTGTTAGAAGGTCCCCCTGCACTTTAGTGGGGGGCAGCGGGACTCTTCCACGTGGAGCGGTGAGTGAAGAGAAGGGCTAAGCGGGGGCATGGGGACCAAGCAGGGTGAGGTGAGATCTCTTCCCATTCCGTGTGAGCGGCTGTCTCACTTGAGTCAGATGGCAGAGGGGAGAAACTACAGGCAGTAAGAGGCCTCAGGGCTGAGTCTTCTTTCCCGGCATTTTGGTGGCCAGTTAGAGATTCCATAACCTCCTAGACCACGAACAGAATGCGCTGTCTCTGCTGAGTAGTGAAGGGGAAGAAGAGATGGCCAGAGTGGGTGGAAGATGTGAACTTTTGCCCTCCCTATCTGACAGCCTGTGAGGGCTCAGAGAACCAGAAAGGGGGGGGCAGCCCCTCTGCCATCAGCAGGGTGAGTGTTGAGCTCTTTCGTCACCAGGTGATGGAATGAGTTGACTCACCCGTATTGACTCTCATCCTGCACCTTTAAGCCTGGTGGCCACCCTGAGTGAGAACGACCTTGCCTCCTGCATCCCGAGCAAGTCTCCTCCCACAGCCCATCAGGGACACTTCCGGTACGGCTCCCATCCCCTTGCTTCCCATCATTCCGTTCACCCCCTGTCTATGGCCTCCCTTACCACCTGGATATGACACCAGCTCCGCCAGAGCCACACTCCTCCCTTCCCGCTGACCTGGAGAAGTATCTACCATGGTCCGGCTGGGCCCTCAGGACCTCATCCCTCAATCACAGTGGATTTTTCTCTTCCCCTCGCCGGCCCTTGCATGTGACTTTGGTGGCCAATGGCTACTGAGTTACAGTCTACATCTGCGGAGCAAAGTAAAGCTGACTGCTCCCTGAAAAGCTGGTTTTGAACCTGTGGCCTCATTTTCCTTGGTACCAGCAGAGGAGGGAATATGCCAACAATGCCTGGAAACCTTTGCCAAGGCAGACTGTGACCCCATTTACCATCTCTAGGAGGAGGCGACACCTGCAGTGAGGCTCAAGGCAACACCTTTGTACTTTTAATTCTTTATCGAACAGTCAGAAGTGCCACTGGCTGAATTAATGTGCTGGAGTTCCTGCTTATCAGCAGATACTCAAGCAACCGTCACCTAGGAGACAGAAATGCTGAGTCTCAGGCCCCGCCCAGCCCTGAGGAATGAGAAACTGAATTTCTAACGGAATCCCCAGGTGATCCTTAAACCCTCTGAGGTTTAAGAAGCATCCCTCTACCTGATCTTGAAACTCATTTGACTAGGCTGCGGGTCTAAAATTTGTTTAATTTGAAAAAAACAAAAACGGAACACAGTAAGAGCAGCCTGAGAGCCATGAAACCACCAATCCCCGTGGGAAGTTTAGGAAGGAGACCTGGGGTCTGGCCCACAATCCGACTCCCCCTTCAGCCCTTGGTGCCTTTGCCACCGTCGGCAGCTCCCCCAGGTGTGGGCACAGCGTAGGCAGGGAGAAGGGCGAGCAAAGAAGCGACTTGGCGAGAAGGCAGGGAGGGAATGGAGAGGGCAAGAGAAGGAAGCGTGCCTGGGAAGAGTAATGATGAGGCTACCCTCCCCCCGCCCCCCCCCACCCCTCCAGGCAGCCACGCCATGCTCCCTGCCGTCTTGTCTCTTAGGATTGGATGCTTCTTTCATTCATGTTCAGCCGGACTTAGAATCTCATCATTTCATACAGAGCCTCCAGCAGCAGCTCATACCACCCAGCTGATGGCTTCGCTCGGTTACTATTCTCCGTGGTTTCATCCTATATGTTAGCCTCATCTCCCCTGCTTCTGTGGTTCTGGAGCCCAGGCCTGGAGCCCACATTAAAACCCTCTGAGCTAGACTATTAACTTTTCTACTTCTTGGAGTATCTCCCAAGTGCACACTCCATACAACTTGAGATATTTATTCTCAAATCCTCAGGTACTTACTGCAAACTTATTCTCAATAACCAGGAAGGACCTAGCCCAGGACCAGCCACAGATACGAGTAAGATGTACATGGCCTCGAGAAATTCCCGCTAATAAAAGTAATTAGGATCAACACCTTCTGAGCTTCCTTAAAATTACTTTGTGAGGTAGATACCCTTAGTAGCTCCATTTTACAGTTGAAGAAACCGAGGCATGGAGGATTGCAGTAACCTGCCCGAGCTCATTTGGCACGTGGCAGTTGGGATGCAAACCCAGGCACTCCGGCTGGAGCATCTGGACTCTGCCCACTACATCTGCCTGCTTTACAGCATGGTCAGAGATTCAGGTCTGTGTACAACCCAGGGGGCAGACTTTCAGAAGCACCGGGATTCACCAAAGCAGGGCCTGAGCCGGATCTAGGGCATGGAGAAGGCCTCCTCTCAGACACGGTGTCTGGAACGGAGCCTGAGGCAACAAGAGGGGCCTCCAGTCACTGGATGAGGAAAAGGGCTTCCTGGGACCAGGGAACAAAATGCTGGCTGGCTCCTGCCCCCTGTCCCTTCTACAGCTGTCCTTTTGCACTCCCCTCTCCTTGAATATCTTCTTTCAGACCTTGAGGACCATGGCCAAGTGCTGTTGTTTCCATAACAGGGTAGAGTCCCTTCAAGAGATGGGCAAACCCAGCAGGGACACCAGTCACAAGGACCTGCCTCAGTCTGTGCCACACGACAGGTCCCAGGGGCTGAGCCTGGGGACAGGAAGCAACTGGTCCAGGGTAGGCATGAAGCCAGCTGTGGGTGAGGGGAAGAAGGCAGAAACAGGGCCAGAGAAGCAGAACCAAACACTGGAGGTGCAGGTGAAACTAAATGGAAAAGGAGCAAAGACACTAGAAACTGAGTAGATCAGAAACAGATAGAGGACTGCAGGCTGGGCTGTATCAAGGTGAAGGGCTGTGGGTGAGCCCATCTGCTGGTAGAGGGGAGGTTGCGGGATTAATACAGCATGGCCTGGGGGTACACTGGTCTGGGAACTGGGCAAGGTAGGGGATGCGACAAGTACATTCTAAGAGCTGAGCACCGCCAGGAGGCCCTGGAGACTGAACCTCTATATGGTCCCAGCAGCCAAGGTTCAATCCTCCCGTTGAAATGGATTTTCTCCATGGGACCTGAGGCCCATGTTCAAAACCCCAGGGCTTTGCTGCAAAGTCATCACTCTGGCCAGAACCACACCTGAATTTGCAGACCTGAGAAGTGACACCAGGATATCACTAGGCCTGAACTTCTGTGGGGTGGGGCTGCAGAGGGCAGCAATGGTAGCAGCTCAGACACACTGAGTGATGGCTACATGCAAGGGACTGTTTTTTGTTCTTTTTGCAATACACGGGCCTCTCACTGTTGTGGCCTCTCCCGTTACGGAGCACAGCCTCCGGACACGCAGACTCAGCGGCCATGGCTCACGGGCCCAGCCGCTCCGCGGCATGTGGGATCTTCCTGGACCAGGGCACGAACCCGTGGCCCCTGCATCGGCAGGCAGACTCTCAACCACTGCACCACCAGGGAAGCCCGCAAGAGACTGTTTGATGCACCTTGTATTTTAACTCAATCTTCACCATAATCCAAAGAAGTCATTTCTATCCCCATTTTGTAGTAGAAGACACTAGGCACAGAGAGGTCAAGTAACATTCATGAGGTCACACAGTAGGTAAGTCATAGAGCCAGGAAAAAAACCCAGGCTCTCTGTCTCCACAGTCCACACTCTTAACCTCTAGGCTCTCTAATACCCACACCAGGCTAGCCTCAGAAGCAACTAGATTTATTAGTTCTTGAAACATTCATTTGCGACTGGTTTCTCGGCCTGGGTAGTCAAGTGTATATAGAGCAGCCAACTAAAAAATTAGAAATGGAGAAATTATTAGATACTTCCAACTTGAGTGGCATTCTACAAAATAACTGATCAGTCCTCTTCAAAAGTGTCAGAGTCATAAAAGACAAGGAAACTGTCACAGACGGGAAGAAACAGGGCAGTTAAATGCAACGTGGGATCCTGGATTGGATCCCAGAACAGGAAGAGGACCTTCTTGGAAAACCTGGGGAAATCCAAAAGAGTTCTAATAGCATTGGAGCAAGGTTGACTTCTTAGTTTTAATCAATATTCTGTGGTTATGTAAAATGTTACCATTACAGGAAGCTGAGTGAGGGGCATACGGGAACTCTCCATATTATTTT
Source organism: Leucopleurus acutus (assembly GCF_964270905.1). Classification (NCBI taxonomy): domain Eukaryota; kingdom Metazoa; phylum Chordata; class Mammalia; order Artiodactyla; family Delphinidae; genus Leucopleurus; species Leucopleurus acutus. Next base: position 86,360,488 of record NC_139151.1, read on the forward strand.
TACAGTTCTTCTTTAAGTCTAAAATTATCTAAAACTTTTCTAGAATTTGTTGTTGAAAAAACAAAGAAATACAAATGACCAAAGGATCAAAACCACTGACATTCTCGGTTTATAAACTAATGTGTTTATCTTTGTAATTGTAATCAAGCTACATTGTTTCCTCCTATGTATATGAATAAGTAGTTATCTTGATCTGACATTAAATCTGTTAAAAACTGTAAACAACAATAAAAAAGAAAGCTGGCAATGATTAGGTTTAGAAACCTGTATCTTCTTCAGAAAAACCCATCACTACAGTTTTAAATGTATAGAAATACTGAATCACAATGTGGTACACCAGGAACTAACGGTAGTGCTGTAGGTCAATTATACTTCAACAAACAAACAAACAAACAATCTCACAGAAAAAGATCAGGTTTGCGTTTAGCAGAGGTGGGGATTGGGGGAGGGGGAACTGGATGAAGGCAGTCAAAAGGCACAAACTTCCAGTTATCGGGCTTCCCTGGTGGCGCAGTGGTTGAGAGTCCGCCTGCCGATGCAGGGGCCACGGGTTCGTGCCCTGGTCCAGGAAGATCCCACATGCCGCGGAGCAGCTGGGCCCGTGAGCCATGGCCGCTGAGCCTGCGCGTCCGAAGCCTGTGCTCTGCAACGGGAGAGGCCACAACAGTGAGAGGCCCGCGTACCGCAAAAAAAAAAAAAAAGGCACAAACTTCCAGTTATAGATACATAAGTACTGGGGATGTGATGGGCAACATGATGGATGTAGTAACGCTGCTCTACACTATATATGCAAGTTGTTAAGAAAGTCAATCCTAAGAGCTCTCATCACCAGGAAAACATTTTTTTTCTATTTCTTTTATTTTGTGTCCATAGGAGATGATGGATGTTCACTAAATTTATTGTGATAATCGTTTCATGAGGTCCGTCATTCAATTCATTATGCTGGACACCTTAAACTTATACAGTGTTGCATGTTAATTATAGCTCAATAAAACTGGAAGAGAAAAAAGAACGGATCACTTACACGTGCTTCAAGATGTGACAGTCTCATCTTTCCCTCTCAGATTCCCACTCTCAGTGTTGCTATTCAACAAATCTACTCAATACCCACAGGTAGACGGCCGCTGCCCAGGAAAGGCCTGGATCCCTTGGAGGCTGAAGGACCACTTCGTAGGCACGGGTTTGACACACACAAGGAGGAATGGACAAGCCAGAGAGAACCAAGTCTTCATGAGGGTCAAGGTGGCTGGCAGCCGGCAGCCAGAGGGGTAAAGGAAAAACAGATGCACGGCTCCCTGAAACTATGTACAGGGCACTGAGGTAACACTCTGCCTGCATGAGCTCATTTAATCCTCTCTACAGCCCTTGGAGGAAGGAACCATTGTTATTATTCCCAATTCACTCATCAGGAAATTGAGGATAAGCGAGGTTAAACAGCTTCTCAAGGTCACACAGCAAGTCAAGAGCAGAGTCGGGATATAGCATGAAAACCATGTTATCATGAGAGACTGTAGGCTTCCCTTTCTTTGTTGACTTTCTTATTTCAGCCGAAATTGGACCGGCTCTATCAAATCATCCTCTGGTTTGTCCTCAACTCAGAGAGTGAGATGCAAAGTGAACCAGATGAATATCACAGAACACACGATATGTACCAGCTGCTCTACATCCATCATTCCATTTGATCATCACCAAAGAGGAGTGATTATCAACTCCATATTCAAATGAAGTAACTGGGGCTCAGAAAAGTTACCAGACAGCTGAGTGGCCACACCAGAATTTTTTTTTTTTTTTTTTGCGGTACGCAGGCCTCTCACCGTTGTGGCCTCTCCCGTTGCGGAGCACAGGCTCCGGACGCGCAGGCTCAGCGGCCATGGCTCACGGGCCCAGCCGCTCCGCGGCACGTGGGATCTTCCCGGACTGGGGCGCGAACCCGCGTCCCGTGCATCGGCAGGCGGACTCTCCACCACGGCCCCACCAGGGAAGCCCCACACCAGAATTTTTTAAGCCCGGATCTTCCTGATGGCCAAAGCCCATGCTCTCTCCATTCATTCTATTTCCAAGGCAGAGTCACAAGGTGAAAAAAAAAATAAAGTAGCCAAGAATAAATGAACCTCCTCTCAAGCCCCTGAAAAGTAACCCTAAAAGATATGCCTGAAGAGGCGTATTCATGCCGATTTTGCCATTATCCTTGATTTTGCCTGTCACATTGATTAAATCCAGATTATTCAGACCCTGAACAATTAGAGTAGTTTTTGTTTGTCTATTTTGCTTTGTCTGTTTTGCTTGTTTTCTTTTGTTTGGGGCCTACATCTCTTATTTTAGACACCTCCATGACTTAAGCTTTCTAGAAAATTGCAAATACCCCTCTCCTGCATTCCAATGTGAATTTTTCTTTCAGAAACTCAGATTCACAATCCATTTCACAAAACAGGCAATTCTAAATGAAAACACTTGCGCATGGCACATGGGACCAGCCTTACACCTGGAAGTTCCTTAAGCAGTTTCAGCCAGAGTAAAGCCACGCCGAACCAGACAAGCTCTCCTAAACGCAGGCCCAGCCCTTTGGTTTCAAACTTGGAAACAGGATCAGCAATACCACTGTCTCCTACCTCACAAGTGCATTCGCAGTGTAGGACTCCACGTTTCAAAAGGAAAAGCAATACATGAATTTAGGAAAGGACCGAATCCCCAGATTCTAAAACACAGGCACAGTGGAAGTGGCCCGATGCCTTCGTACTGTAGGACTTTGGGTACCGATTATTCTGAAACGTTGTCTGGGTGATGAAACACAAGACACTCAGGGGACCCTACCTCCTGGGAAGACAATAGTCTCAGAGCAGCTCGTGGCTAAATATTATACAACTTTCCACAAAGGCAGAGGAAGAGCTAGAAAAGAACATTAACGACTAATGTGAAGCAGTTTAAAATTGTCATAAACCTGAACTGATTTGTCAAAATCTTCATTTCTGAAAACACTCACCCTTTCCGTTCACATCAGCAATTTGTGTCTTTACGAGCAACTCTAAAAGTCCGCTGCTCTTCTTATTCAAACTTACAACACGTGGCTCTCTTCAGTTAAACTCTATTAAAAGTCAAGTCTGTATGGATACAGTTAAAAGTTGGCAATTCTTGGCCATCTTGGAAAGGGTGTATAGGCATCCTGGCTAATTTTAGCTCTGAAAGGAGAAGGAGAAGATGGAGGGATAAACCTGAAACCCCACTGTTTGTGGATTAAATGTATTAAAATTTGTGACACATAGAACAGTGTCTGGCATAAAGGAAGTGCTTTAGAAATGTAAGCTCTTATTCCTGCTATGATCATCATTACTAATATTGTTATTGGGCTGCACAGATTCACAAAACTATCAGAAACCTTCAGCACATTTAGGCAATTCAATTTAAATAAGCAATGCAGATTTTTTAAAGAAGGGACACGCAATCCTGAAGGAGCAAACTCCCACCCACAAAGAGCAAAGCACCCCTGCCTCTGACACGTGCCTTGGGAGAGACCACCTAGCAATTCAGGAGCTTAGAAGCCTTTACTTGAGGCTTGAGAAGATGCCAAGGACTTTCCATGAGAACCAGTCCAGAGAGAGACATTTGATCGCATTTCCCAATGAGAAGCATATGTCCAGGGTACATATGCTTCCTCCGCTCACACATGGGTGGAAACAATGCTAAGTACATTCTGTCCCAAGAATTGACTCATGCTTACCCTACAAGGCTGAACTTTTTAATTTAAATCCCAGCATCCTGCCATAAACCAGCCAACTGGAAGACCGCTCTGAGAACAACTTCTGGGCAATCTATTAATCGCGTGGCAATTCCCAACAGCTAAAACAAAGGTTCAATGTAGTCCAGACACCCGTAGAGTTAGTAATAAGCTGTGTTTTTTTCTCCTTTCCATGATCATCACTCGTGACATCTATTAGATTCCATTTAGGCACCAACAGCAAAAGACATTACTTGAATGCTTCCACTGGGTTCAGGTTCATTACCTTAAAGACGATGTCTGATTCTTCCAGGACATCTATAAAAGGTCAGATCTGTAATGACTCACATATTTTCATAACCCACCTGATTTTATCATTTAATCCCTTGTTCGGGTTTCAAAAAACCCCAGTACTCACTGATTTGATCAGACAAACGACGCTAGGCAGCTTCCCAAACCATGTGATGCCAATACTCTTAGGTCCTCAGTCCCACAAAATGGGACACCTCCTTGAAACAAGAAAACCTCAATTCCCTGGATGGATCAACTCCACCTAAGAATTTCACAGAAAGGGGATGGGTTTTTGCTTTGCCTTTGGAAAATAACCCAGGTTGTGGCCCAGGTCGTTTGTGAGTACTAACCTTCTCCGAATATGGTCCTTGGGTCTCTTCATGGACACATACGTGAGAGTTATTCTAGGTGACCTCTGGTTAAAGAGTTTTATGTTAAATGCCAGCTAATCTTTGCTGTTCCCTGGACTGATCTGATCTCTTGACACATCTTAGTTCAGGTCTACAGCGAGCTGCAAAATGACAGCATGAACTAGTTTGGTGTTTCTCTTTCCCTTTCTTCCAGTCAATTCTGCTCCGTCAATAACCCCTTTTTCTTCCTCTGCATAAGCAGCAGTATACGTGAGCCAAAACTGAAGATAAAGAATGAAGAATAGAGCCGAGGGCGCCAATGGCTGCCTTTCCAGTGACAGCGCTAAGGCATTTAGGGAGCCTGGATGCAGCGGCGCCTGCGCACGCCTCGGCCCCACTGTTTGTTCTGAGTGCCGCTGGGTATTTTTAGAATCTGTAGGGAGAAGTTAAGCTGCACAGGGTGGCTGTTATGCCACTAATGACACCCTGAGCTTAAAGAAGCAGGATGCACGCAGCGACTGCCAAAGTTCCAGGTGAAAGGAAGCCACGGCTGACTTAGAAATCACACATAAGTGGAACTAGAGGTGGAAAAGGGAGAAAAAAATTCTACGTAAATTAAGTATTGCAGAGCTCAGGTGTACGCCACATAATCATGAGATTTTTAGGAGTTTGTAGTAGCCAGACATATTTCTTTTTCTTCCTTCCTTCCTTCTTCCCCTTTTCTTTTTTTTTTTTTTTCTTTTTTCCTTTCTTTTTGCTCTTCCACCCCTTTCCATCTGCTCCTAGAAGTGAAGCCAGGGATCCAGACCTGGCCAATCAGACAACCTTTCCTGCAAGGGTCAGACCAGGAACAGGTGTGACTGATAGTCTAGCTAATGAGACTGTTCCCTGGGTCTTTTCCTGGAAGCATCAGGAAAGAGGCACTTTTTATTGCTGAGATCATCAATGGTGAGGATGCTATAAGCCCTGAGCTGCCAGAAGCCATCACTGCCTGAAATGAGACAAGCCAGGAATACCCAGCCGAGAGACGGGAGGGGACAGGATGACGCTCATGGTGTCTGTGCCCTTGGCCCTGCTCTGTCTGCAGCCCACTGACTCCTTAGACATCCTGGTGACCTGAAAAATAAAGCTCCCCCTTTTCTCCCTTTGAGTTGGGGTTCTACCAAGAACACCCAAAAGAAGCTTAATGCAGAGTGATCTCTAAATGTAGATTTCTAAAAACACCAGAGGAATGTTGAAGTACAAGCCATAAGCCTATCCACTTATGCCCACCCGGCTTTCTAAGATACAAGCCCTGTCAACAAAGGCCTCCTAACTGCCCTCATGTGTCCCAGAAAGCAGATGGGAAATTCCAAGCTGATCCTACTTTGTACTTCCAGAAAAAGAAAAAAGTGTAACGTTCATTTCCCACAGATATCACATGGCATCCTTTCATTTGTTGTCATTCCCAGAAAAGCAAACTTCCCTGATGGTTTCATGCCCCCACAACTGTGTGTGAGTGCTGATCTCTGATCACACAGTCCTCTCCACTGAGTGATGCTGCTGGTAATGAAAATAATGATAATGAACTTGCAGTGGTCTAGTGCCCTGCACAAAGCAACCAGCCAACAGCCGTTAGACTTCTACTTACATGATCTGGTTAAATCGCCAGGACAGCACTTTGAAACAGATACTGTCACACGCCCATTTTACAGATGTAGGTACTGAGGCTCAGAAAGATGGAGCAACTTGTGTGAGGTCACACAGAAAGTAAGACGTGGAGTTAGGCTTCCGACTCAACCCCACGTATCTGCAAAGCCTGTGGTCGCCCACTATGTGTTGAACCACCCACTGCTTGATGGACATTTACTTGCTATTTATTTCACACTGTGTTTTCCCTCCTGGCCTGTCAGACTCTCTACATTTTCACTCCTACAAAGTTCCCGTTAAATTTGTGTGGTGTCTTCCTGACCCTCTTGTGTTTGATTCTCCATCATTCCATTGTGATTCTTCAAAAGGGGTGAAGAGGGGCAACCAACCAGTTACATCTTGGTTTAGTTAACCTTTGGTAGAATCATGAATCCAGTTCTCAGGAGGAAAATTCTCTATATTTCCAAGAGAACAAATCCTAAGTTTTAAATTTTTTTCCTAAAAAAAAAAGATGATTTAAATCATGCTTCAGACATTTATGATATTACTATTTCTCAGCTCTCCAGGAGTAAAAAGAACTTAAATTGTTCTTTGAAACCTGATGCTGACATCTGATTCTGCTTTCCCCACCTAAACACCACAAAAGTTAAAAGCTGACAACCACCTAAGGAAATTATCAAACATATATGAAAAAGATGTATATACAATGATGTGCATGACCATGTGGTTTATGACAGTGAAATGTAAGTTGTAACCTAAACGTCCAACAATAAGGGATTAGTTAAGTGAGCCGTACAGTATAAGTGTGATTTGAAAACACGTACACCGATTAAGTCATTGAAGTTATGTTGAGGAAGAATACAGTGGGGAGAAAACAAACCTATCATAATCCTCAACGAAAAATGCAGACTTTAAAACGTTTATTTTTACAAAAATAACAAACACACAGGTTTAAAGGACATAAATTAAAATGGTTAACAGTAGTGGGATTGTGGGTGATTTTTTTTTTTTTTTGGTTGTTTGTTTTGTCTTGTGCCTTTTTGGTTGAAAGTTTTTTGTTTGTTTTGCTTTGATCAACATTATCTTTCTAATGGTTATTACTTGATAAATGGTTGTTTATAACGGTTATTAAGAAAAAGGCTACAAGGATTAGGGAGATGAAGATGTTAGTGAGGTTATCAGAGAAAAGGAAAGTATAAGCAGAATGTGGGTGGGAGCCCAGACTCAAGTCAACTGCTTGAGTTTGGATTCTGGTTCTGTTACTCACTTGCTTTGTAACTGAGCAAGTTACCCACCCTCGCTGCATCTCCATTTCCCCGCCTAGAAAACAGGGATGAGAATAATAGTACTGACCTCATGGAGTTGTTCTGAAGGTCACATGAGCCAACACACATGAAGCATTTAAAACAATGCCTGGCATAGAGCACGTTCTGCACAAGTTGTTGCCGTCATTACGGTGTAAACCACTCAAGAGCGAGCCCCTTATCTTATCCATCTTTATATTTCCAGCATGTATCACAGGGCCTCGTGCACAGTGGGTGTCTGATCAATGTCTGTTGAATGGTGCCCAGTTGGATTCCAGGGGGCAATGCTAGTGTTTTGAGGTGCGGCCACCATGATACCACCTCACTCATGACATACATTGCATAAATCTCCCTCCAGATCCTGTCTTTGGGGCTTCTTAGTACTGAAGGGTCAGCAGTTGTTCTAGTGGCCAGTTTGGAGGGCTGACTGTTCAGGGAACAAAAGGGACAGTTGAGAAACGGTATGGCCACAACCCAATAAAGTTTATCAATGGCCTGCCATCTTCCTCCATTGTCCTGGTCTGGACTTTTTTGGTTGCTTGAAAGAGAAATGCACTCACAGAAAACAAGAGAAGACTGTGACAGTGTGAGGCATGGGTATGTCATGGAATCCAAGAACAAGAAACAAAATAATAATAGAAGCTGCCTTGCCAAATGCAATTTGGACCAGTCATTGGGTGATTGGTTAGCTAGAGCTGAGAATGACTTTTTGAAATATCATAATACTAGAACTATTTTAACTGAAAGTGTATGAAAACATTGCCAAACTCTGGATGACCTCAGATCCCACGTGGAATACGGGTGATGACTGTTCTCAACCATATGGCTTGATCCTAGTGTGCCTGAGTTCTGAACTCATCCTTAGAATCCCATGAGTTTTAGAAAAGTACAGATAAATGAAGATGACCTCTTCCCTGTCAAACAAGGAAGACCAGCCCCGAGGCCATCTGCACAGCATGTGACCATAATTCAAAATGACAAGCGCGTGGAGGATCTAAGAATCCTAAATGAGCCTCAGACAGCTCCAGCCTTAAACCCTACGGATTAGAGAACATCAATCCATCACTGAAGCTTACTCACTTGCTGAGTTACCTATCCATACTTGCACTATGGCATAGTCATCAGTGTTCCAACTTTCAAATCTTCAGAAGATTCACCAACTTCAGGGAAGAAAAATACCACCTCAGGAGTTAGGCCATTTATCTGCTTATGCTATTGGACAATTACACAAAAAACTGAGAACTTGAACCGTAGAATTTGGAGGATGTAGAAGGATTTTAGAAACCCAGTCATCAACCTCATATTTTACATATGAAAAAAAGAATAAAGGTTAGAGAGGTCAAGGTGATTGCCAAGGCCAGGAAGCCCACAGTCAGTGCAGTATGGTTTTCCTACCCTTCTGTGTACCCAACAGGTAACCATCTGCCTAAATATGGCACAACTCATAGAGAGGCACTTGGTAAATTTCCCAGAAATTTGTTGTGTATACAAGGAAAAACTAAAGAAGTATGATTATAAAAATTTACCCACAGGCTGAGTGATTGATAAGATCATACTCTATGTGGTGGGCCTCAGAGTGAACCAATAAGAGCAAAATAGAAATATTCAAAAATAAAAGCTCACTCCTAAATGTAACTTATAAAGACCAGTAAATCTCCCAGGTGAAACCATCCCTGCCCTCTTTATGTATTAGAGAAATGGACAGGTCTTTCAATACACAGAAGAGGAATAACAGATGTTGAAAGCCAATGACATGACGAGCACATCACAGATTGCTTCTCATTTCATCCTCATCACAACCTTACAAGGAAAATATTATCTCCCTTTTTTTCAGATGAGCAAACTGAGGCTCCGATAGGTTAGGCAATTTCTCCAAGGTCACAGAGCTAGTCTGTTTGGTTCTAAAGCTTCCAGGTTTTGCAGTGCTATGTTTCCCACTCTTGCCAGGCAGAAAGTCCTCAGAGGGGCACAACTGGCAATAAAATGGTTTTTTGGGAATTCCTTAAAGGTACACTGTTTGGGGCCCCTAAGTTATCTCGGAGCACCAATTCCACAAGGAACCAGGCCAGCCCATCTGCTTTCCTGATTTCATCTGTCCCCAGGGTGTGCGCCTTCAAAGACACAGAGTTTAGCTTCATTTCTCTCTGGTCCCCTGGATTCTCCTTAGCATCTTCTAACTAAACTCATGTAATAATTTTTTTTTTTATCTTGACCCTACAGGAATTTGTCTCATCAGAATTAGAATTTAGGCAGAGGAGGCAGAAAGCTACAAGCAAAACCATTAGAAACTATTATCTCTGGGCCTTAACCATGTTCCTTGCTATGTTTCTTCCACACCACCAGGTCTTTCTCTTCAATGGAATACTCAAAATCTTAGGCCCATCTTGCTTTCTCTCATCTCTCACTCTTTTACTGTGTCAGTAAAGGAACATGTCTTTTAAAATGTATATATTTTCTAGATACTTTCAGACACTGACACTCTCAGACACCATTGCAGTGAAATTCAGAGATGTTAGTATAAACCAAAACTCGATACTGAAGAAAAAGCCATCAAGATGTTCTGACTTGGATGGCAGGTTCAAGCATTTTCTTCGGAAAGAAAGGGAAAGAAAAGCAATACTTATTTTTTTAAATGATAATAAAATCAGCTTTAACAGGTTTTATTTTGAACATCCTAACAGATTTCAGGAGATTTGACAATGTTAGAGAAATACTGAGGTATGACCTGGGGATCAACCATTTTAAGAACAACAGCTAGCATACCAAAGGATTGCTGTGTGCCAGGAACTTCCTTCTACATTTTCTATGCACTTATCCTCACAACCACCCCTAAAAGATTTGGTCAAACCTTTGGTTAAACCTTACATGTGTGGAAACTGAGGCTCAGAAAAGTTAAGTAAGTTGCCTTAAAATTACCTTGTCTGGGAAGCTTATCCATGGCTAACATGCAGTGCTTCTTAATTTAAAATAAAAATGAGGACAGCCATTTATATCTCAATAAGTTGCAAACATATACTTTCTGACTTTCTCGTCTTCCAGCGGCCTCCCCCATTCTCTCATGGACTTGGTATAAGAATTTGTTCCTGGTCAACCAATCGCCGTAGATGGCCATCTTAATTTGTGGGAAGGATTTTCTGAGCAGAACGGGTCAACTCTTTCTGGGAATGAAAGAAAGTACTAGTTTAAGCATCCTGCTTCTAGAAAAGTGACTCAGAGAGGTACTCAGCCTTTTAAGCAACCTGAAATGCCAGGAAAATAGACTCTGGCCATGCAAATGGCTGGCTCATCTGGGTCTTCCTCCGTGGGTGGGCTGAGAAGGCAAGACCATGCCCCACTTTCCCAGCACTGCAACCGCTCTCTCGTTATTAGAGCCACATAACCTTCCCCTCAGAATGACTCTCTGGACAGGGCTCTTTAATATTTCAGTCTGGATAACTGACAGGAGAGGGTTTGGGTGTCATGGCAACAACATAAAGCCCTTTTTTTTTTTAAGTATCTAAAACATGAGGCCATTTCTTCTCCAATGTTGCATTCCTGACGGAAACTGTATATGTGTGAGAATGAGATGGGAACGGGTGGAGGAAAGATATCTTAAAAATGCAGTCTGTAAGTCATTAAATATCAGGACATTAAAATAAACTAAACAAAAGCGTTTCTTGGCTCTACACTGCACCCTTCTGGAAGGAAGAGGAAGTGAAAAAAATCATTTTCTATACTCAACTTGGCTCTATTATTATGAAAACATATTCATATGGAAAATTCATATATAAAAGTATTTTCCCACACTCAAACATTTTTATCTTAACATAAATTTCCACAACTAATCTTTACCACAAATTTATGAGGCTAAAATTATTATCCCCATTTTACAGACGGGGAAACTGAGTCTTAGAGACCACAGCTAAGCCTCACAGCCTAGAAGCCATGCAGGCAGGATTTGTACCCAAGTCAGCCTGAATCCAAAGTCTGTGTTGTTTCTACACACCAATCCTGTGGGAAAGGAAGAAAACTGAATCCAACTGGGAGTGGGATAAACCCAGAATTTCTTTCAGGAAAATGGACCTTAAATAATTTTAACTATACACACTATTTAAAATATCTTTCATCACATAGCTAAAGAGAAGAGGGGAAAATGAGTTTTATCAATTTCCTATTTTCTTCTTTTATGGAATTACGAGCCAGACACAACAACATGCTCTTTTCCACTACCCTCTGAAAAATATTAGACATATTTTTATAGAAAGATAAAAGCTGAGCTGTTTGAGAGCAGAGCCTGAACCTACTTCACCTTCATTTGGGGGTGCTCAGAAGAATGTGTGAATCAATGAAAGAATCAAGAAGAGACGGAAATACTTTAAAGCAACATCCCTTTAACTTTTGTTTCATAAATTCCAAAGTTCCGAGCAAAAATGACTCATGACACTTAAATCACCAGGTGAGCTGGCCCAGGCTCCCATCCGCCGTCCACGTGCACAGGTAGAGCTCCAGCACGTGAGGCAGGAGCTGTCCCCAAGCTGGGCACACGGCGCGTCTCGTTCTCACCCAAAATCACGGCTCATGCTTGGGATCTTAATTACGCATTTCAGCTCTCCGGGCTTCAGTTTACTATCTGTAAAATGAGGATTCTGTGAAACTAAGTATAGCGATAGTAAAGGTTAAAGTTGAGAACCTTGATTTGTATTTTTGAAATGGTCAGCCTAACACTTAGTAACTGGTTTGACTCGTTTTACACCAGTCATGTGGTCAACAGTTGGCTTTGGTACAGCACAGGCACGGCCTCAGTGAGGAGGAAGCTAAACACCTCAGCCTGAGTTTAAAAACAAAAACAAATAGACTTGACTTTAGCTTGTAAAAGAGTGAATTTCAAGCATGTTTGACAACAGTCCACAGGAAGAAATACATCTGATGGTTTTCATCGTGACAGCACACACATACATGCATCACACACATGCACACACACGCAAGCATGCGCACACGTGCACATATATACACACATGTGCAAGTATGCACACGCGCGCACACACACAGGCAGGCATACACAAAACCGCAGGAAACAACCTATATTCTTTCTATATGCAATGTACTCTGTTAGATTCTATTCTCCTCTAGTTCATTTTCTTAATTTCACATTTTTCTAACAAATGGATTTCTTGACTCACTAAACGGTGGGGACGTGCAGTTTGAGAAGCACTCTCCAAAGCTGTGCTGTCCAGTTTCATGCTGGAGCACTTGAAACAGGACTAGTATGAAATGAGAGGGGCCGCAAGTTTAAAATACCCTGCAGACATTTAAAAATATTACCAAACATTAAAGGAAAATACCTCACTAATGATCTTTCATATTGATTGCACATGGAAGCAATAACAGTTTGGATATTTTGAAGCAAATAAAATATTTTACTAAAACTAATTTCTCCTGTTTCTCTTTACTTTTTTCCTGTGGCCACAAGAACATTTGATATTACAGAGGAGACTCACATTAAGCAGGGTCAGTGGCCACTGTCCATGGTCAGATCCACCCCGCTATTTGTTTTGGTAGATAAACCCTTATTGGAACACATCCTCACTGCTTCATTCACGTACTGTTGAGGAGTTGCGACACAGACTGCGTATGACCTGCAAAGCCTAAAATATTTACCACCTGGCCCTTTGCAGAGAAAGTTTGCTGACCCCTAACAGAGTGCCAGATGCTTATTATCAGCTAGTTAATGTGTGTGAATATATATATATGTACCTATACATGTTATTTGACTTGATACTGAGGACGATCCTGCAAGAGGAGTTTCATTACCACACTTTCTAAAGGAAGCCCCAGGCAGTTAAGTAACTGGTCCAAGATGACCCAGCTGGGCAGCAAATAACAGAGCTGGGATTTGAACCCATGCCAGTCTGACAAGGCCTGGGCTATCGTTTCTACCTCGTATGCACCCTCCCCTCCCTCAAACAATCCCTTCCTAGCTAGATGTAGCACTAAATTCTAACTTTGTGGCTGGAGAACTGGCCCATGGGACTGTCAACCAGTCCAGAGGGAAACGGGGACAGGTTTGGGGGAAGAAGGCCTCTCCTCAGGGAATTTAAGGGTGGTAAATACTTGTTTAGTTCTAGGGAAAGTGAGCTGCCTGCTACCCACCTTGCAAATAAATACTGCTCAGATGCTGCTCTAAGACTGACCGAACTGCCATCATTTTAAGCCTCTCTTCACTTCAATTAGGGCTTTTCATTAAGGTGCCTGGTTGTTTATTTTCAACCTTAATACTTTAGGGCTTCACACCTCAGATGTGATGGTCCCAGACAGTTAAACAAAGTCACTTTGAAACAAAAATAGCGTGGGAAAGACTGAAAAAGTTCACTGGGGCTATTATTAAGTGAAAAAGCAAATAACAAAATAGTTTTCAGAGTGACATCCTATTTTGGTGAATAAATAAAAATCAATTGTAACTGTCGTGTGTGTGTGTGTATGTGTGTGTGTGTAAGACTATTCTCACAGGGTGTGTGGAATTCTTTTTGCTGGTATGTACTTTTAAATATTTGTTACAATGAAAGTGTATTGCTTGCAAATTTTTAAATTTTCCTGGTTGAAGAAGCCATGCACATTTTCTGTGTGTGTGTTTTTAGAGCACTGCCATCCTTCCACTGATTTCCACATAGGAAGACACAGAGAATAATCACTGAGTACAAAGGACTGGAATCTTCAGGGCTCAGTCAGGAAACCCGGGGAGGACCACCAGCCGTCTTTGAGGAAAAGTGGGGCTGCAGCGCCCCCCTGCGTCCAGGGTCGGGGACGTCACCAGCAGCCGGCGGAGGAAGCCGGCCTCTGCTGCTCCGGGGCAGGGGTCCTGCTGGGCAATCCCATATAGACTACTACTAGGAATGCCCAGGGCCAAACAGTATTTATGCTTATTGAGTTAGACAAGTGAGAGAGCTGGAGCTCCAAAGCCCACCTTTTGCCTGCCGAACTAAAGGCTTCCCAGGTTTCCAGAATCTTCCCGGCGTCAGTGGAGGGGCTTGGGAAAGCCACCTGGAAGGGATGCCCTGAGCCCTGCACAGCATCTGTCCAGGCTCAGCATCATCGAGAGCTCCCTTTCTGGCAGATTCAGCAGCAATGAGGTGCACCTGTGTGCTCGAAGGGGGAGCATGCATAAATGTAGCATTACTACACTTTGAACAAAGGTTTTATACATCTTGAAGGTTCAGTTTTAAGTGTTCCAGGGAGATTTAAGCACAACTGTGCTTACATGGCAATATGTTTCAAAACAGCCACCTTTTTTTCAAGCACCTATTTGTTCCAGTACCAGTCAAATGGCAGATGACCTTCACTACAGTCCTGCAAGGTAGGTGCTATTTTCTCCACTTTATAGTAGGGGTAGAAGAGGAATCTGGAGCTCCAAGAAGCGAAGTCACTCATCTGGAAAGTAGCTGGTCCTAGATTCAAGCATCTCTAGCTCCTTCTAGGTGCCAAGTGTCCTGTACTAAGGTTCTGGCCAGGCTGTGAGGACAGCAGGTAGCAGAAGACCGAGATGCATCCTCTCCAGGCACCAGGCTGCTGGGTCCCACCAGATGGCTGGATCTGACCCACAGAGGGTCATCCTTAACACCTAGCAGAGGGCCAGCCACTCCACAAGCATCTGTTAAATCAATGAACGGCACCATGCTTTATTGTGGCTTAAGCTGCGGGTCCAGGTGATATGTCAGGGGACTCCCCTGATTTCTAAAGCTGCCACGAAGAAGGCAGAGGCCAGGCAAGCCCCTGATCTCACCTCCACCCCCCACCCCCCGCCAGCTAATACAGGAGTCCCTTCCCTGGTCACTTTAAAGCCAGATGGCTGCAAGTGACCCAGAGCATCTACAGCCCACCCTTCCATTCTTTTTGCTGCCTTTGTCCCGAGCAGAGATGGCAAAAATGATTCTAAAACTGGTATTCATTGCTAAGCCTTCAGTCAAATTAATATTTGGTAGTCAGGAAGAGGCACTCAGACAAAATGGGAAGGATGTTTCACGAATTTGAAAAAAAGTCATCCATCACTTTTCCTGCAAGTTTTGAACATTCCCTTTAGTGATCTGTGCCCCCCTCCATATACAAAAAGTAACCAAATGAAAATCATTATAGACATCAATAGAACATGCATCTTCAAATAGTATGTGGGTATTAAAAAGGCATTTTTAAAAAGTTTTTGCCTAAAATGTTCTGGTTTTTTAAAGATGGGAGAGAATAAAGATTCCCTTTTATCATCATGGGCATTTCCTTCACAATTTTCCTCTTCCTCCCCCGAGCTTGTATTCTCATGGGAATGGCTAGAGGAGGTCCCAGGCCCTTGAGACCCTTTTATAACAGTGACCCAGCATTCTCCGGTCCACATGTAAAGGAAGAAGATGTCTTCGTTTAATGGAGCCCTTCCGCCCTCAGCAATTTGCAAGTTTACTGCCCTCCTGTCACCAGCTCCTGCCCCTGAACCTGAACAAATCCCAGCCCTAACCACAGGCGTCTGGAAAGGTAAACTCCCTGCCTTGTACAAGGTCCCCCAGACATGATCCTTCCACCCACCTTTCCATGGTAGGTGTGGAGGGTGCACTGCCCCCTTGGACCACTGCTGTCCTCAGGAGCCCAGATGCTCTGTGTGGTGAGCATGGGCCATGGCCTATAGTCGCTCAAAGGCCCCCAGAGACCCAGGAGGAGGTGAGCTCTCACAGGGATGCTGCCGCTGTGCCATCCACAGTGATTAACTCTGATCTCAGGAACACTCCACAGTGAACAGCTATGAGCTGTCCTGGAGCATCGAGGGTGACAGAGATCCAGGGACAGCACCCACATCTCCGTGGGCAGGCGTGCTGGTGTTCAAAAGGGACTGGTGCCCGCCCACCTGGTGAAGGACTGAAAGAGAGGTTCTTTCTCTGCACTGAGACCTCAAGCCAGAACCAGGAATGAGCTCATCTCTCAGGAGACCCCTCTGTCCAAAGTTCAGGATTTTTTTCTCTTAAGCACTGAGAATAGTCTTTTTTATGGTTATCTTTTTTTTTTTTAATCATTATTCCCTCTGGTAATTCCTGTATCTTCAATAAAGATTTATTCAATAAAGATGTATATTCACAACCCCCTTCCATGTGAGAGGCTCTGGGGAACTCAGGGGTAGGGGAGCTAAGGAAGTTTGGCTTTCCCACCTCACCCTCCACTGAGACTGCAGACAGAGCTGCACCATCCCAAGGGACAGCAATGGTCCCAGGGACCCCAGAATAACCAGCGGAGGCCCAAGGTGAAGGGAAGAACACAGGTGAAGCGAGCAACACATCTTCTAAAGCTCACACACGGGGAAGGAAGAAAAAAAGCTCAGAACACGCCTAAGGCACAGTCTTTGACTTTAGCTGAAACCTCATTTCCATCTTTCTCCCAATCTTTGAAACTCACAGAGGGTATTAGGAGATATAACGGTCCAGAAGCCAGTAGCAGAGCAAGGACTAAAGCCCAGGTCTCTCAACTCACTTTGACTGTGGGCCTCAGGCTAATGAGGGGGCTGGCCCAAACGTTCTGGAACATTCTGAGTCCTTGGGGACAACAACGAGGAACCCCTTATTATCCTTAACGTGACCTAGAAGCCGATTCAGCATTCATTTCCAAGGCAATTTCACACGCACTGACCACTCTCCCTTTTGAAGGGGATGGAACAAAAATATGGTCCAAGTTTGGCCAAGGAAACACAACCCAAACTTGAAGTGCTACCCCGGTGAGTAGCCCAAAGGATATTAAGCCCACAGCAACTCCACACTGAGTTAAGTAAAGCCTGCTCAAATAGATATTTGGGGTCCACTGTTTGCAGAGGAATAAAGAGCAATGCCCCTGCTTCTCCCTCAGGGAGATGACGTGATTTACCTAATCTTAAGAGAGCTAAGTAAAGGTAGAGTCTTACCCTAAGCAGCAGCAGCTTAGCCTCCTACTCAGCTCCACGGGGCTGTGAAACACGTGAGATGAGAAGAGAGGCCATGTGGAGACTCCTGGATGGGAAGGAAGGACACCACACTAGCCCTGCAGAGCCTGCCCGTGACTGGACCACCATCTACTCGAGTGGAGACTCCATTTGCATCAGCCTGTAAGTTACTTGCAAATAAAAATTTTCAGCTGCATCTCTTCCTACCACCCTAGGAGGAGCCATCCCATCCACGTTGACCTTCACGTTGACCATCCCATAGCATGTCTGTGCTATTCTCCTCTTCTCTTTCCCCTGCTCCCTGAACTGCCATCCTCCCCATGAGGTCCCCCTTTACCCTTAAGGAAGTCGAGGGCTGGCCTTTAACAGACTCAGCCCTCTACAGACATCTCCTAGGACACGTTGGAAACTGAAGCAAGCACTTTGAATGACTAGGTGCTTCCCAACACCTTAACTTTGACCTGCCCAGATAAGAAAGACAAACGGGATGGTTCTCCCTGTTTGCTTGTGAGGTAGACGTCACCTCCTTAGAACTGCGGTACAAAATCCAGATGACCACAGCTGGAGGCAGGGAGGTGGCCAGGGTAGGGGCAGGGCTGGGTCTGGAGACAAGGAGTCTAAGAACGCAAGAAGCAGAGCTCGCACCCGATGCCTGCGTATGGAGGATGCCTTTGCCAGGTGTGCACAACTGGAAATAGCTGGAAATAGTCGTTCCATCATCTATTCCTATTCAGCGTAGAGGGGATACTTAGTTCTTTCCGTCTGCAGCAAAAACACAGAGCAAAAAGGAAGAAGCCAACCCCACGTATGAGATGCTTTAAGGCGGTTTAACGTGTTGGAAATCTTGAACCACCAGTTGTTGGAGTTGATGAGGGTAACTTGACAGAGAGGAAATCCCAGACCCTCAGTGTTACAGGAAACAACAGTCATCTAGCCCACCTCTCTTTCCAAGGCTTGGCTACCCTCCGTGGTGCCCCTGCCTGATGGTCGTCTGACCTAGGCCTGAAGACACCTTCTGCCCCATCTCCCTGCCCAGCATCTCCTAAAACAATTCATCTTATCTTTAGACAGTTTCAGAACAAATGAATGAGCAGCGAGAAGGATGCTTCTTGCTTGGGGAGACCTTCCTATTATAGGACTGTGATAAAATTAAAAAAATAAATATTTGGTCTTTGTCCCTGGTTTCTGGAAGGCACATAGCTCCCCAAACTGTAGGAGTCTCCAGGGCAATAAGAGCATCTTTTGTAGGCTAATTTGATGAGTGGTGGCTAGGGGCCCCATCCCTTGGTAGCTTCAGGCTGGTGGCTGTCTCCAAAAAGACCGAGGCATTAGAGGGTTGGAACTTTCAGCCCTCTCACCCTCGACACCCTGGGGGAGGGGAGAGGAGCTGGAGATTGAGTTCATAACCAATGGCCGGGGATTTAATCAATCATGGAACATCATGAAACCCCCACAGAGATTCCTAAAGGATGGCTTCTAGAGCTTCCAGGCTGTAAACACATCAAGGTCTGCCCAGAGAGGGCACCAAACTCCCTCCCCCATACCTTGACCTATGCATCACTTCCATTGGCTGTTCTTGACTTGTATCCTTTATAATAAACTGGGAAACGTAAGTAAAGTGTTTCCCTGCGTGCTGTGAGTCATTCTGGGGCATTATCAAACCTGACGAGGGGGTTGTGGGAACCCCCTGAATTTACAGCCTGTCCATCAGAAGCACAACCTGGGCTTGCGACAGGCATCTACAGTGGGTGGGGGCAGCCTTGTGGGACTGAGCCCTTAACTTGTGGGATCTGACGCTAACTCCAGGTAGACAGTGTCAGAACTGAATTGAATGGTAGGACACCCAGCTGGTATCAGAGTGTGGTGGAAAAGGTACCATTCATTTTGAGTCAGATGTGTTATGAGTAAAAATAGTTCAAGGGTTAAAAGCACAAGAAAAGAAAAATCTTCAAACAGACCTTCACTAGTGCAAATACCACCACAAGATCAAAGAAGTCTAGGACCTACTTTCTAATCTTATCACCTGGGGCTCTCGAGAAAGAATTAGCAAACATAACCGTGGGTATGCACCGAGTGTTAACAACCTAATTTGCAAAGTTAGGAGACTGAGGGATAACCCCACCTAAGTTCAGCAGGCTAAAAGCAACACAGTAAGGCTATTCCAAGATATAGAAAGACAGCCATCATTACAGGGTGTCCTCCGTGTCCCAGGCACTCACATCCTGCCTTAATCCTTTCCAAAACCCTATCGGGTGGGTGATATTGTCCCTATTTAGCAGATAAATAAATCGAGACTCAGAGAGACTAACTTCCCTGGAGTCATACCGTTAGTAAGGAAATTTGGCTTGGGTCCAAGTATAAAACACATCCTTTCAACCACTGTACAACACTGGCCCCCAGAAGCTGTTTTATGCAAAATATCTCATTATGAAATAGTCTAGTGCACTGCAAGAGGTCAGATATTCTCACAGTTATCATCTTCTTCATGGTCACCGTCACCACTAATAGCAGTATTTCACACTGGCCTGTTTCTGTGTGGCTTCCCTACAGCACTGGCCATGTCATTTGTTGGGCCCAGTGCAAAAAGAAAAACCCAAAGCCTCTGTTATTAAGAATTTCAAGATGGCAACTGCAGAGCATTAAACCAAAGACAGGCCCCTTCTGAGCCCTGTGTGACTGCCCATCGCGTGCCCACGAAGCAAGCCCTGCTTCCCTGTGTTCCTATGTTTATAATCAATAAACTCAGATAATGCAAGGTTCTCTTGAAGGAGGGCTCAGGAATTCTTGCAGCAAAGAACTCATCCAGTGAGCTTTTCGACTGCTTTCATTTATTTATTCGGTAAATACCCTGCGCTTCTATGACATGAGAAACTCAAAGGTTAATGTTAAATGCCCCCTTGACTAGACACGAAAGTTACAGCTGCACAGAAGCCTGATTTTCCTGCGGCTTGAAAACTCGGGAACATCTCCACCTCGCTGGCTGGCCTGGGCAGCTCAGTCAAAGGTGGAGAGGAGAGTCCTCTTTCAACCAACATATGGACACATGGCTAAGCCCCTTCCTCCTCTACAGCCTCCTCCTAAGAGAGTGAGCCCAGTCACAAAAACACAGCATTTTCACGCCTATTTTAATTCCGTTTCTTGCTTCCCATTGGGTTGGAACACAAGCTGGACTTCTGGGGTGGCTGGTTAGTCATTTGGAAAAGAGGAATATCTGTTTTCATGCTCCCATTCTTGAATTGTTTATTCTGGGGCCTTTCCAACCCTTTCCAAATGTACTTTTCAATCCCGCCTCTGTTTCCTCCCCTTTAAAGGCCTTTCTCCTTCCCCGGGGTTGCCCCTTCATTTTAAAAAGTCTGCCAATAACCCAGACTAAACCCAGGTTGGACATACCCAAGCTCTGGAACCAGCAAATCTCGTTCGAACCCTGCTGATGACTCTCAGGAAGTATCCAGGAGGACGAGGACAAGAACATGGACCCAGGACCAGGGTGTAAATGGCGACTGCGGTCAACTCACGCTCAACCTCAGTCCCGTGGACCCAGGTGTAGCCTTGGGCTCAAGAGCTCTGGTCCCCTGGTTGTTTTAACAACTCCAGGTCACTTGGAATGTAAACAGTCAAAGCGGAAGGGCTTCTCCTCTCAAAAACCGAGGCAACAGCTGGTGCTGGCCTGGGGACAGAGGCAGTTGCCTTCTGACTCTTGATTCAGGGCAGCAGGAAAATCAGCCTTGCCCTGCAGCTGGCCACCGGGAGGCTCCACCTTGCCCCTTTCTGGACAAACCCGGTAGGTCTTTTAGATTGCGGAACAATTAATTACGTGGGGATTGTGTGTGGAGATCTGGAGTTTACTTTCCTGGAAACCCACTGAGAGTCTTCAGAGGGAGAGAGAAAGCAAAGAAAGTAAACACACGACCCGTGGGTGCTCCAACTAACAATGACTTCTATGTCAGAGGAGACTAGAAAACACAGCGACTCTACTTTGATTCTCCTTTCAACTCAAAAACAGCAGTTTGAACGCCCTAGCTCTGACTCTAGGAGGAATCTAGCATTCGCCATAAGGATGAGGAGGGATATTTCAGCTGAAGACTTTCTCATAAGGCTCAGGAAGCGGGTTCCATAAACTGGCCCTTCATCCAATCACAGAATTCTCCCTGAGAGTCGAGAAACAACACGCCAGGCAGAGTTTTTATTTTCTTATCCCACCGGGACACAACAAATACCCCTCAACATGTCCCGGCCCTGG
This sequence comes from Leucopleurus acutus, assembly GCF_964270905.1. Classification (NCBI taxonomy): domain Eukaryota; kingdom Metazoa; phylum Chordata; class Mammalia; order Artiodactyla; family Delphinidae; genus Leucopleurus; species Leucopleurus acutus. The sequence goes on from NC_139151.1 coordinate 86,381,930, forward strand.
AAAACTCCAGAAAAGAACTCCACTTCAGGAAATATAGAAATATCAAACATTGTTATTTATGTTACCAGAAAATATATATAACCAAAGGCAAGACATATTATTTTTAGACCCATGGCTCTTTTTTTCCCCCGACCACAATAGGAAACCAGAGAAGAAAACTCTATTGGGAATGATTAAATACATTCAGAATCTCTTTAAAAGTTAAAAAGCGTCAAATTTGACAACAGTGCTGTCAGCTTCTGGTAACTTTTTCTAAATCAGTTTCGCTAGCAATTGCACTGTCTGTAGAGCCTTGGATTTATTCACTGATGTAATTTAAACACCATCTTTGACTTAAATCCTTCTTTGCATCTGAATATCAAATGCATGCTAACTTCCCCTTGTTTTCCTTCACAAGGAACAAGGAAAAGGAATAGAAAGACATCCCTCTGAGGGGAAGCAGGCAGTCTTAGGAAAGATGCGGGGGCATGGGGGGGGGGCGGATGGGCTCAAAAAATCTTATCTGATTCCATTTTATTGCATTTTAAAATAACACCAGCTATGTGAGTTTGTAATCATTCCCAGACAACAGCACTGGAACATGACTGACTGTGACAAATACATTTTGGCTTCACAAGATGAGCTGCTGCCCAACTAATTATTCTTGTAACCTACTTGAACCCATCAACACTTTGCAGTGAAAAGGCTGGTTACTGACTGCAAGACAGGGAAGTTCAACTGACCACCAGGGAGGACTTGTCCCAACAAGCAAAAGAACATGTTTTTTTCAACTTTGGTCCTGCTACCCCCTTAAAACCCTCCCTTTCCTGCCCTCTCTCTGCCTTTGCATGTCTCTTTCCCAAAGAGATTACAATTCAATTACTACATGCATTGTGATAATGATAATAAATTGGGGCACAAAGAAATGAATGGAGGGACTTCCCTGGTGGCGCAGTGGTTAAGAATCCACCTGCCAATGCAGGGGACACGGGTTCGATCCCTGGTCCAGGAAGGTCCCACATGCCGCAGAGCAACTAAGCCCGTGCTCTGCGACAAGAGAAGCCACCGCAGTGAGAAGCCTGTGCACCGCGACGAAGAGCAGCTCCTACTGGCCGCAACTAGAGAAAGCCCGCATGCAGCAAGGAAGACCAACGCAGCCAAAAATAAATAAATTTATTAAAAAAAAAAAAAGAAATGAATGTAGTCCTGATACTCAGAGAGATCTCAGGATGGTGATGGTTCAGACAGACAAGAAAACACTTAGCACCCTCTGTTATAATGAAGTGCTGTAATAAGTGTAATGGGGACAAAGTCCCTGGAAAAGGCTCAGCCCAAATGTCACCTCTCCTGAGAAGCCTTCCCTGTGTCCCTAGGCTGAGGTGGGTGAATATTCAATCAATAAATGCTTACTGAGTGCACGGTCGTTAGGATCCTGGGGGAAGCCATGATGAACCAGCCCTCAGAGTGCTTACATTCTGGTGAGGGAGGTAGATACAAATAAGAAGATAAATAAATGAAATATTTTAAAATTGTAACTGATGCCATGAAGAAAGGAAAAAAGGAGGAATGATGTAGTACTAAGAAAGCAGACTTATTTTCAGTGGAATGATGAGAGAAGAGTTCTCCGGGAAATGTCGTTCAAGCTAAGAACTAAAGGATGTTCCAGGATAAGAGGGTGCCAGCCAGCTGAAGAATGGTGGCAGGTGGTGGGTAGGAAGTGGTCCAGACAAAGGGAATGGGCCCTGAGGTGGGCAAGAGCATGGGGTATTTGAAGAACTCAAAGTTAGGAAGCCGTGAAGCTTCCACTGGAGCGATGACAGTTGTCTGGGCTGATGTGATGGCCATGGCAGTGGAGAGAAAAGGCCAGACTTAGGGACATTTTAGAGGCAGAAGTGAGAAAGCTTATAGGTTGGGGCTGACAGAAGAGAAAACAACAGGGGTAACACCTACATTTGTGGCTTTGAATCTCTAGAGAAACTACTCAATACTCTGTAATAACCTATATGGGAAAAGAATCAGAAAAAGAATAGCTATACGTATATGTATAACTAAATCACTTTGCTGTATGCCTGAAACTAACACAACATTGTAAATCAACTGTACTCCAAAATAAAATAAAAACTTTTTAAAAATCACGATTTCCATTGCACCACAGCCATTTCAACATGTCTGTGTGTTGCACAAATGAAGGGAATCTGGAGCTTGGAGAATAGGTCTGGGATAGAAATATACATTTGAAAGTTATAAGTATACATGTGGTGTGCAAAGGCCCAAGAAGTGATCCAAAGAGAATGCAGAGCCAAGAGAATGGGGATCAAGAATGAGTCCAGGGCTTCCCTGGTGGCGCAGTGGTTGAGAGTCCACCTGCCGATGCAGGGGACATGGGTTCGTGCCCCGGTCCGGGAAGATCCCACATGCCGCGGAGCGGCTGGGCCTGCGCGTCCGGAGCCTGTGCTCCGCAACGGGAGAGGCCACAACAGTGAGAGGCCCGCGTACCGCAAAAACAAAAACAAAAAACCACAAACACATTGATAATCAATGTCCTGGTCTCAAAGCAGACCAGGTCACACCTGCTGTGAGAAAACAAGGGAAACTACCCACAGAGGTATAATCTGCAAGGCCTTGGATTATGTACAGAAGTGTTCTTTCGTCTGTGAACACATCTTAATATTTACCACGGGAACAGAGCAGAGAACAGTCAACATACAAGCAACTTGGGCCCGAGGTTGACAGAATGCATGACTTGAATCAACAGAACAATGCAGTGGATATTCCAGAAAGGGGTGACCCAGTTCACTGCCCCCCTTTTCTCAAGGTAAGGACTCCATGGAAAACCACACTGGTAGGAATATAGAAACAGCTGCTGTGAACACTGGTTCCCAGGATATTTATCTATGGCTCTTTCTGGCCCCTCCATTCCCTAGAGCTGATGCCCCTTTCTTAGGCAGCAGTTTGAGATAACCAGCCTCCCGCTGGACCAGACACCTTTGGAAGGTCTGGAGTGAAGAGAAGGGCTCAGTCATCTGTCTTTCGGGGCTGTGTGGGTCACAGCTAAAACTGAGGCAGGTGATGTCCGCTAATTCTCCCCAGCCTTGCCCACCAGAATCCACCTTCCCTCCCTGCCCCACAACTGCACACTCCTTTTAAGGTACAGTATTTTATTACAGATGATAGCTTTGTGGAGGCCTGGATATTCAGATGGAAAGCAATGGAACCCATTAATTTATACTCTCTCAAACATTTGAATCTGGAGTCGATAGTGGATTGTGTGGTCTGCTCCCCTGGCCTCCTTTCCCCCACTTAAGGACGGAGGGATTTATCCCTCCAACTGCTGGGAGTGTTGATAAGTGACAACGTTTACCAACTATATCCCCCTCTAAGGCCTTGCTGTGTATTCACCCAGGGCCAGGCCCACTGCCTGAGCACAGCCCTGATCCAGGGGCTAGTTGATGTAATAGCAGAAGGCCTCTTTTCTCTCAATTCAGGACCGTTCTGCACCAGAACTTCTTGAGGGATGGACTGAGCACTTTGTGGTACTATTTCAACTTCTCCCTCTGCCCACCCTTGCTCCCTGCTCTCTTCTACGGGCATTTATGCTGGGAGCTCCCCCCCAATAAATTTCATGCACACAGGTCTCCATCTCAAAGTGCTTCCCAGGAGCGACCAGCAACAATGCCTCAACCCCAATGTATCAATATCCTGAAAAGACTCCAAATTTGAATCTTCTCAGACTAAGAAACGCCTATAAATGATTAGTTCTTCATTGAAATGTTAACAATTAATCATGATGGAAAAATCAATGATCCCTTCAGCGCTTCTATTCTATGATGGTTTTACTAATGTCTGCGATTGATGACTTTGAATCCCAGAAAAACACTAGGAGAATAGATTCAGTTTATAATTCCATTACACTCTATTCTCTTCTTAGAAGTTAGTCCAGTATTTATTTTTGACACTTTTTCTAGACCATATGCTGCATTTCAGTATAAAATGTAATAGCTGAACCCGGAAACCTTTCGCTTGTCTGAGATGAGTGTTGTCAGCTGATACTCTTCCGTTTCACCCCTAGACAAGTTGATCTAATTGTGCTTTGTTCAGGTGGACTTCTGTCCACTTCCGTAACAAAGATGATTATCAGATCACAACTGTCCTTTTAAGTAAAGACTGAGATAAAAACAAAAATACAATTTCGTCTGCAGCAGTTGACCTTGTCTGATACGTAATAGACAAGAATGCTTTCCTTCTTTTATCTGTTTTCTTTTACCTTATCTCCCTTCATGCACTACAACTGCTTCTTCTATTTCAATTTCTCCACACTAATGTCTACAACCTTGGTCTGACCATCATTCTCAGTTGCTTATACTTAAGTCTCACTTTTTTTAATGGTGGCATTTTCTTCTGAATGTCACACCTCCATTCAAAGGTAAGTTAACTTCTTTCCGTAACCATTGCTGTCCTTCCTGTGCATTGCCTCTTAAATTCTTTATTATCTCTTTTTGCAGGAACGCTTGGCTATCTTGCTACCTTGGACCAAAGTGATTGGAGACACCCACTGGGGCAAAACCAAACAAACGAACAAAGGGAGGGCTCGTGAAATTTTAAAGACATATGAATTAATTACAAAATGTGGATAATATGAAACAGTAGAATTAGATGACCAAAAAAAAACCCCAGACACCCAATAACATCATAAAATCAAAATATCTTGAAGCTTCAGTTTCTCCATGTGTAAAATGAGCATAATATTCCATAAGAGTTAATGGGGTAATTCCGTAAGAGTTCATAAGGACTTAATGAAATCATATATGTATAGTCACACAGACTTGGAATAAGTTCAAACAAATGGTCCTATTTATGTTTGTTTATGGTGATATCTATAAACATTGTTGATATATGACAATCATCTCACAAATACTAAATGATATATCTGGTGGAGACACTTTTGAAACAAAAGAGAACGGGATGCTGTAGGAATTGTGATTCCCTAAGAACCAAAGGGAGTCAAACCCCCAGTCTGGACAAAGTACTGACATTTACTGCCACCTACTGGATGATCAGCAAACTGTGCCACTCTTAAAAATACACAGAAATACAGCCTCTGAATGATTTTTCCTCAATCTAAAAGGCTCCCCGGCCATCACTGTTTGCATATGTTGCAAACAACAACAACAACAGCCCTCCTCCTAAAGAGGTAGGACTAGTAGCTGCTTTAGGAAAGTGGGTAAGTTAAGTCACAGCCCTAAACAGCCAGGCTTGAAAATCACATAAGAATGAATTCCAGGGCCTGCTAAATACTCCACTACATTTACCACTAAGAAGTGCATGTCCAAGGCTCAAGATTCCAAAGGGTTGGACCCGTGTGGTCATGCCCTGGGCTGTTTCAAAGCACTGCATCTGGATAAGACAATGCTATTGGTGTCCTGACAACCAATAATTTACAAAGGAACGCTTCATTAAGAACAAAGTTAAAAGGGATAACAAGAAGGTAGTGTTTAAGGGGTTAACAGGAAAAAGTAGGCACAACTGCTAAGCAGTGGCATACCCTGAGAAGATGGAACCCAAGCTCTTACTCTCTCAATGGCTGCCTTAGAAAGGTAAGGGGTCAGGCAGGTAGCATGAGCGACTGGTCTCAGAAAAGACTGCGCCCAACCTGGAAGGCACATGCCCTGTCTCAGGGGACAGCCACGCTTCAGCCCCAGCTGACTCGCCCACCACCTTGCAGGTATAGCCTGTGGTTAGGGCCATGGGTCCCAGAGACAAGCTGCCTGAGTTTAAGGCCCGGCTTTGCCACTCACTAGCTGTGAAACCTCGAGCAAGTTACTTAATCTTTCTGTGTCTCAGTTTTCACACCTATAAAATGGGGATAATAAGAGTCCCTGTGCATCACATTTTTGTGGGGATTAAATCAATTAATACATGCAAAGTGCTTAAAAAATGGTAGGGCTGTAAGCATTCAATAAATGGTACCAAGACAACAGGGCAGGTCCTTTGTCATCCGATTTCCCAATGTTTAAGAGAAGCCAGAATCAGGATTTTTTTTAGGTGAAATCTTTTTAAATATAAGCAAATAATTCAAATGTTTTCAAATTCCTGTGTGAGGCAAAAGACATATGTCTGTGGGCCACATACAGTCCACAGGCTGCCAACACCTCGAGTCTGGTGTTGTGGGAAGAGCAGAGCTTGGGAAGCAGACAGGCCTCACCCCACTTCCAACTTGGCCACCAGCTCGGTGATCCTTCAAGCACAGCGGCTGGGAAGTCAGGATGGCAGGAGCATGTGATGGAGAGTTCTATGCCAGATTACAAAGAGCGAGTGACAGATGGCACGCCTGACCGAATGTAACAGAAGAAAGTCCTCTCGAGGGTTTAAATGAAGCCTCTAATATACAGGGTGTGTAAGTGTAGGTGGAAGTTGTCTCCCCCCCTTCCCCCCAGGGACTTGGTTCAAGGTCTTTAACACGGACCACCACCTATCTCAGAGAGACCCAGATTGACATATCCAACTGCCAAAACAGAGTTCATTCCATTTTTAAAGGACAGTCCTTGCTCAATGAGTCCATAACCCAAAGCAGCCGCGAAGATGGCCAAGAACACCAGACGGCCGTTCAGCAGACAGCCGCGAGAAATTAAACAGATACACAAATGAAAGATAAGCAAATAAACATCAACACTGCTGGAAAACAACCACTGAAATTAAAAACAAAAAACCGAGCACCAAGAGAATGAGGTGTTCTTTTTTAAAGTTTAAGGATCTCCCCTTGTCTTTACTCTCCTTTAATATGGCTGGCCCATTGTCTTTCTGCCACCATCTGATGCCAACCAGACAGATTTATAACGAGATGCTAGTCCTTCTCTATTCTACTGACAAATATGCAGCCCATCTGCCTCCAATCAACGACAGAGCACGTGGAGATGGAGCAATGAGATATTTTTAAACACTCCTTTAATTAATTCATTCCAAGGACTTGGCCCTTGGTGAGGGGAGGGGGGAGGGGCGGGCAGAGAGAGGAGACAGCAAGCTCAGGATCTGGTAAATAAAGAGATTTGCCGTAATCTGGATACTAAAACCCTTGCTATGAAACATTCTGCTGGCCCCCAACAAGCTGTTAAGGGCATGGGAGAGAAGACAGCAAGCAAGGCGGTGTGTGGCACTTGTTAGCTTCTTCAGACTTCCAGGACACGTTGTGAAAATGCAAACAAAACTGAAATTTCATCTTGAGAATGACTCTTTTGCCTACTGTTGCTAGAAGACTTTAAATGATGGGTGTCTGATTCGGTGAAAATAAGTATAGCAGGTGACTGAAATGAGTAGATGCCATTCGTTCCAAGAGGCAAGCCAGTCCCAAGGGGGAAAGAATCAGTATGGAAAACAATTTAGTTTGCCTTTGAAAGGGGGAAAACCAGACATCTGGGTATTGTGTGATACAGCCATGGAAGAGGATGGGGAGATGAGATTTCCATTGAAATCAACCTGCGTTGAGCTTCAAACTGTCAGTTTTGCAATCCTGGATCTGTATGATTTATGGCACAATGACCCAGAAATCTCACACTTTGCTGTTAAACAATGCTCGTTTCTGCAGCCAAAGCACCACCATCTCTTAAAGACTTTTCCCTGTCCCACAATTCCCTGAAATCTGAAGCCTAAGGAGACAGCCTCTCATTGTGTTGCATTAAAGAAGAAAAGAAGTGGCCATTGAAACTTATGGGCAGAACTGCCTTTTGGGTTTTTTTTTTGGTTTTTTTTTTTCTGATGCCTTTTGGTTTTTAACATCTCGGCTCTTCCACGTCACAAGCTTCATTTGGATTTAGCAATTATTTCGTGAGAATTAAGCTTTCAGTCACTCACAAGAGGCCATGTTAGTAAACATGACATGGCTTTCTCATTTGAGTTTCACTCACCTTTATTTTACCCAAGGAGGCTGATTTTTATATTCTTGAAAATGAGAAATGAAAACTGCAGTGAAGCCTGAGGCACGCAACGTGCAACCAACCTCCTCTGGACCCCAAACCCCATGCCCTCCATTCCCTTCCTGATAAGTCTATTCCGTGGGATCTTCCTCCAGCTGACCTCAACCTCATTCCCAAGGGGGGGCGGGAGAAAGCAATCATTACGTTTTGCTTTTGTTTGCTTGAAATAATACATCCAGTGGTCTCTCTTGTGGGGTTTTTCTGCCGTCAGCAGTTTTCTGTTTCGCTGGCTTTCTAAGTCAAATTGAAACCCAAGCCCTCACACTTGGCTTTAGCTCTGACCCCTTGGCTCCTGGGAGCTTATCAGAAGATAGATTGCCTTGGACCTGTGACACACATGGTGACCTAGCTGTCTCCCACCCCCAGAACGTAGCTCTAAAATGCCTGCCTCTACAGCATCTGAATGCTCCAACATAATTCAGTCTATAATGGACACTAGCGGGTCTACCACCAACTACTGATAATCTCTTTCCAATTTGGATCAGGGGCCAAAACCATAATTCTAGCCGTGTCTGAGGACTCAGAAAAACAGAATGCTCAACTATCAAATTAGACGTTGCTTTGCAGGAAAATACCTCTCAGGGCCTGGGAACTACCAAAGGGTCCACTGTTGAGTTTTCTAGAAGCTGGATGCTAATAATCCCAGTTCCAAGTCATCAGAAACCTCAAATAACCAGACCGTGTTTGAGCATGCTTTGCAAAGGCAATGACCAAGTGCACAGGCTGATAATAAGAATATTCCACAAGGCAATTTGCACAGTGTATGCCGAAGTTTTGAGAGAAGGCTGGTAATCTCCTGCTCCAGACACGCCTAGCACACTCTTCCAGGATAATTGACATTTCTAGACGATAACTCCAAAGTTCGGCCAAGTCCTGGAATCTTTTGGGAAAGATGACATTACATTCTATATCAGTTTATTCTTAAAATCCATCCTCATTGGAACGCCTACTTCACAGTTACTGGAAGAATCAAATGTGATGATGTACACAAATGAGCTTTGAAAGTGAAGTGCTAAACAAACATAAGATGTCACTATTGCTTCTAATAATTCTTTCAAAATTGGTAATCAGCATATGCCGTTGACTGTAACTACATCACCAAATAAATGGTGACCAGAATGGCCAGTTTGCCACACTCTTCCATTCCCCAAACATTCTGGATCAAACAGAGTTGAACTGAAAATACATACGTTGGGGCTTCCCTGGTGGCACAGTGGTTGAGAGTCCGCCTGCCGATGCAGGGGACACGGGTTCGTGCCCCGGTCCGGGAAGATCCCACATGCCGCGGAGCGGCTGGGCCCGTGAGCCATGGCCGCTGAGCCTGCGTGTCTGGAGCCTGTGCTCCACAGCGGGAGAGGCCACAATGGTGAGAGGCCCGCGTACCACAAAAAAAAAAAAAAAAAAAAAAAGGAAAATACATACATTGAAAGCATAAGACTCTATTGTTATTTTTGCTTCCTTCTCAGCAATGCATGTCTCAAGGAAACAGTTTCAACGTTGTTAGAAGACACAGGCTAACAAAGGCAACCAGCTTGAGGATTCTTAGTGAACGTCCCTCTGTCAGGCACATTAACCAAAGACATCAGAAGAGGCGAGAGAATCTCACTAAACCATGTGAACAATTTACTAATCAAACTCTTGTGTCTTTGTAGCCCCCTAGAGTGCCTAGCATGTGAGGTCTACCCAACAAGTACTGAGTAAATGAACCTGGAAGAAAAGATGGAAGAAAGGAAGAGAAGAAAAAAGGAAAGACCAGGGCTTCTGAGAATGTCACCTGCTCATCAGTAACTGCTCTGAAGTGACAATGTGTCATGCTCTTTCTGTATTTGTTTCCCAGCCTTTCAAATGTTCTCAATTCTTTCCTCTCCTAAATGCAAATTCCTTTGACCAATCTTTTCCTGACTATGCAGAGTGTATAATACGATATTAATTAATTGAATGTGAATCACTTCTGCTCTATATTTAAATCAAATATAGAGTCATCGTTGGGCAGGTCTCATTTAGGACACAGGTGAGATAAACACACTTAATTTGGGGATTTTTGTTGTTGTCTTAACCTCTCCCTTTACTATCTGGCCATCGAAATAAGGATGCAGGATTTGAAAGACTGCCATCATCAATCTCTTTCACAGATGTTTTCAACCTAGCCTTTACAAGCAGGGACACATCTAGAAGGGACCTTAAGGCAGCCAGAAATGCCTTTATATCTTTTCTAATATGAAAGACTATTTAATTAAACAGGCAAAGACACTGGGGTTGAGACATATGAGCTCTGAATATTTAATTCTAGAGATCTGTGTTAGCACAATGTACCGCCCTCCTTGTACACAAGCATCTTCCTGGAGCATCTCTTTGGAGAACTAATAATCAAAAAGGTCCACACTGCTGAAACATTAGGACAAAAAGAGGAGAAATCTCATGCAACCACGAGGTGCTAGCCCCTCTTTGGAAGGACTCCAGGGGTCAGAAAAGGGATGAGTTCCTTCTCTTGGACACAGAGAGACAGTTTTAGAAATATTTGCCCTTCGCTCGAGGTTGAAGTCTAGAGATCTAACTTCGAGCCGCTCTATACTCCTACTTAGAGACCTATTCCCCCAAAACAAGCCTGCAGAGTTGGTAAATTAGGCAGAAGCCCTGGAAAGCTCCAGCACCAAGGACCTTCCACCTGTGCTCAGAGGAGCCTCTGATATTTGCTTTCCACTTAATATGGAGCCAGTGGTCTCTTGCAAGTATCTAGTGCACTTTTGTGAATTAACCAAAGGGCTGAGCTCCCCAACCAGTCTTTCATTCCTACTCAGACTCTACCGAGCCAGGAAAGTTTCCTGGGAGATACTGGTCCAGGGACGTTGTTCTGGACACTTCCTTTGAGGTACGAGTATTCAAGGGATTCTTGCAGCCCCATCTCCCTCTTGCTAAAGACACTCCCTTTATTTATCACTGGGATCATTCTCCATCCAACTGCAGCCTCGGGAGGCAGGAGACAACTCCAAGACAGCGGGCAGAATGGGGGGGGAGGTCAACGCTCCGCTGGAGTTTGGGGACTCCTGTCCCTGCCCAAAGCCACTGATGTTCCTGCCTCTTCCCGGGAAGCACCCAAATCTTTTCCACTTTTCCTTAACACTGGCCAGGGAGATTCCGCCATCCAGGGACAAGAAGAGATCGGAGCAGGCCGGGTACCTACTCCGCGACTCTGCAAATCTGACATTCAAGACGGCGCGCGCTGGTCTTCGCCCCGCCCCGGCCCGGGTCCCAGCTCATTCATTCCCGGCCGGTCCCCACCATACAACCGGCGCCGCGCTCCAAGTGCTGCTTCCCTCAGCAATGTCTGCCGCTCTTACTGTGCCCAATCCCTTATTGTTTTCAAATCTCAAAAGTAACCTCAACAGGATTTTTCGTCACTCTTTTTCACACCTCCACCGAACCTTTTTAATTAAAATAAAGCAATCCTCCGTCTCTCGCATCTTCAAAGGGTTAAGCGGCCAGCTTCTCGAAAGAAAATCAATTCCCCCCACCACCACCATCCCACCGTCCCACCCCCAGCCAGGCCATCGCTCTGCCACCGTCTCCGAGGCCCGGCGCCGGCGTCTCTCTGTTCCCATCCCGGATAGGCGGACACCACACCGCGCGCGCCCCCCGCTTCGCTGCGGGTACAGAGAAAAAGCCCCTCACCCTTCTGTGGATGCCATGGCCTGGGGAACGCCCCCTCCTCTTCGGCACAATCCGGCAGCGGCGGGCGAGAAGTGAGCGGGTGCCGGGGTGAGCGCGCGAGTGTGGCCGAGCGCGGTATTTAAGGGGGAGCCTCTCCCCGCCCTTCCACCCCCCTCCTGGGTAAGCCCTTTAGCGCCTCAGCGGGAGCAAGAGGCTCCAGCCGGAGCTAAGCCGCGTCTCCGCTCGGCACCGCGCTCCCTCCGCCGGCCTCGCTGGGGCTTGGCTGGGCGCTCGGGGGGCGTTGCGGGGACCTCGGAGGGTGGCTTCCTCGAGAGAGCGCCGTCCCCCGGGCTGCGGGAGTGCGCGCAGGGACGACGTGCCGCCGCTGCCACCTGTATTTGCTGTGGGGCTCGCCGCGGGGCGAGTGGCGGAGCGCGGGCTCGGAGGACGGTGGCAGGGGAGGGCGGCGAGTGCGTGTGCCGTGGGTGTGCAGGGGAGTGTGTGCGTGCGTGCGCGGGTGTGTGGGTGTGTGTGCGCGCCGGGGGAGGCGGTGGAGGCCGCTGCGCCCTGGCTCCGCGCCGGTCGGGGAGGGATTGCAAGGTTTAGCCCCGCCGGAGCGGGGGATTTGCAGGCGATCCCTCTCTATTTTCGTCGAGAGCTGACATCACCAGCGCCGCCGCCTCAGGAGACTCCTTTAACTGCCGCCCCCTCGCCCCCCGTCTCCAGACGCCGTCCCTCCTCTGCCATCCCTACCCCCAGCCTCTCGCCATAAATTAGCCAAATAAGCAAAGAAGCCCCGCTGGTCTCCCGGGAAGGCCTGGGCCGTCCGTGGCAGGAGCCCAGGATCTAAGGAGTCTCTATTGTTTCCCCTCAAGCCCGCGTGGCCCGGGGTCACCCCGCGCTGGGCGAAGCACAAGCCACGTCGCGGAGACCTGGGATGCCCCTCCGTCCCCGCCTCCCTGGAGCAGCCCCCAGCACGCCGCCTCACTCCTTGGCACACTCGCTCCGGCTCACTTCACTCCCAAGCTCATCCTCACAGACGGCACGCCCACCCCCCCCCCCACGTCCTGGGTACCAGGCCCCACGGAACCCAAGCGGCCAAAACACGAGTGGCGCGGCCGAAATACAGCCCAGTTGCGCGCCCTCCCCCGCTACGGCCCGAGTAAATCTCCGGCCTTCAATTATGCATCGGGATTAACATTAATGCAACTCCCTGGGGCGGCGGGCGGGTGCTGGGGAGGATGGAGTTTTTGGGGTTTTTTTTTTTAAGCCAAGGGAGGTCGGCCTCCGGGGCGCTGTAGGGGAAGGCGCGATAAGACGACGAGGCAAGTGGTGGGGACGCGTTTTCACCCACTCTGCTCCGCTTGCCTTAGGCTTCTGTGCCCCGGGGGCGGCGCGCAGAGACAGATGGGCTCTGTCAAGGGAGGGTCCGAGCCTCCACGCCGGCTTTGCATAATAAAGACAAAATCCGTGCAGATTTTATTATCTCTAGGAAGAGGCAGACACCTACAGACACCCACCCCGGGAGGGCAGGCCTCAATTTCCTCTTCTGGAAAATGGGGCCAAAATAACCCCCTTTGCAGGGCCGCGGTGAGAATTAAACAGGCTCTCTTGAGAGAGAGAGATTTGCAAAGTGTCAACGCGCCCGAGAGATATCTGCGGTGCAAGCCTGCCCCTTGGAATTTTCCAGGCTCCTCCGGGAGGGGGTCTGGGACGCCCGTAGTGTCCTCAGTCGCCGCCTGTCTAGTCTTATTCCCCGGGAGAGGAGCTCTCCAGCCCCGTGGCTGTGCTGACCCCTTTCCGAAGATCGAATGAAGCGGGCCACGTGGAAACTCGCGGAGTTCATCCCGGGGACCGTGCCAGGGGAGCTGGAGACTCAGCGGGGACGCTTCGTGGTTAAATGCCTGACGCTGGTATCTGAGAGCTTGAGTTCACCTTCCAGTGGCATAATCTGTGAGGAAAGTCCTCAACTGCTCTTCATCCCATCTGCAAAACCGGAGTACCATTCCCAAGCTCGCATAGCTAAGAAATCGAAATGAAATGTAAAAGGTACGCAAAGCTCCTAACTAGAGTCTGGCGCCCAGTAAACCCTCAAAAATTGTTCAGTTTAATCTGAGGTTCCTTGGAGGATAGTTTCTTGAGCACAATATCCAAGGGTGAATAGGCAGATTAGAGAAATAACAAGAAAAAGAGAAAAGAACTAAATAGAAGGTTTTTAAAACGTTTCTGCTCACCTCCTCCTTTCACCTCCCTTCCCAAAATCTGAATCCAAACATCTTCCTCCATCTCTCCCCTTCCCTCCTTCTCTCTCTCTCTTTCCTGTGTGCCCCATTAGATGAACCAGACCTATATCGTATCTATCCTAGGACCCTTCATATCACCTCTAATTGTGCATTTTCTTTTTTAAAGTTTAGTTGTGATTTATAATAATTTGTAGATGAAAAACTACCTTCCTGAACCTTCGTGTGATGCTTGGTACTGCCTCCTCTCTAGTCCTGTCAAGAGTGGATGTGTGACTTTGTATGTGACGTTGTCAAGTGCAGAATATGTACAGTCTCATTTTCTCTTTATAATTTAGGGATTTTGCTGCCCTTTCTGCCGAGGTGGCAGCTGGAAAACAAAGCCATGGGCATCTCTCTAGACGTTAATGATCCCAGCAGCACGACCTCAACCCCCTTTACAATGAGCACAAAGGAAGACCTCCATCAGAATTCCTCGGTATCTGCACACAGGTGGGGAGGGCGGAGCCGCACCTTCCTTAGCCCTCACTGCCAAGGGCAACACACCTGATGGTACAGAAACAGAGTTAAGTAAAAGACCAGAGAAAAGGGGAGCTGATTTCACTTTTTAAACCATCCAATGGAAAAACAGTCTTAATTATATTTTCAGTGTTCAGGACCTGGGAGAATTCAGTGAACCAACAAGCATGGCCAGATTAGACAGAAGCGGCTCCGCTTTGCCACCTTTCCTGCAAACGACTATGTTTGGGAACCTTGACATCCATCTTATACTTGAGAGACATTTTCATTCAGCTGCCCTTGGAGATGAGGCCTATTAAATCATGTGGAATTTGCCACAGCTAATTCTGGCTAATAATCATTAACTAGAAGGAACTGATTCTTTTTCCTTGCTCCAGAGGGCCCTGCCAACATTCCCACTAATTCTTCATTTTTTAAGCAAATTGGAGGAGTGCTTTTCAATATGGACTGCCCATTAAAATGTACTGAGGGAGCTTTTTAGAAACAATAATGCTAGGGCCACCTTCCAGAGATTTGGAGAAGGGCCCTGACTCAGGGTTTTTTTTTTTAACTTCCCCAGGTGAAACCTCCCCTACTATGCAGCCAGCATCGGGAACCACTGGACTAGAGATGATTCAAAAAGATGGAAAAGGGTCCAGAAACATGGCCCTGGGGAGTACTTGAAGCAGATTGGTGTGTTTAGCCTTTGCAAAGACAATAGGAAGATACCAGGCTGACCCTCCTCTCGCCAAATACAGGGCATTTAAAAATCTATCCAGGCAAACACGTGTGTGCTATTGTGGACAACTAACATGAAAAGCTATAAAACATGGAGTTTTCTTCTCGGTTTGCACATATATGGAACACTGAGGGTAAGCCACACTCCCACACTGCCTCGGTGCCAGGTCCAAACTCAGCTCTGGGTCAGGCAGACATGCATCAAATTCTGCCCCTGGCGTCAATTAGACTGTATTCTTAGGCAGGGCACTTGAGGTGTTCAGCTTCCTCATCTCAAAACCAGAGAACATAATAATACCACCTCGTGGTTGCCGTGAGGTTAAAATGGGATAACTAACATGTAGGAAGTGCTTAGCTCTGAGCCTGGCACCTTAAGTGCTCAAGAAAGGGTCATCCTGGACTTGTGGGAACAGCAGCACGCACCCCGTTTCATTTCGCTCTGAGCCCATGTGAAAATCTAGCCTCCCCTCAAGCCACCTAAAGTGTAACCCCATTAACTCCTTTCTATCTTCACAACAAACTATACAAATCTCCCAGCCAACATTAAGTCGATAAAGCCCTGATATGAGAACAGAACGAGGTCAACCCTACAAGCCAGTAAGAACACTTTTGAATTTTCTAGCATCTCTCAGTCTCCTCTAGGGATTCCATGGTTATGGCAAAAGCAGAAGGGGTGGGATGCTCTCACATTTGCATGCTGATTTACCTTTCTTAAGTCTTGCCCACAGGTTCTCAGACTTAGCAGGAATAAAAACTACAATGCAGGACTGAATACCAAAAAATTGACTGTACTGTCCTCTGATAGGTGACGTAAGGGATGTTCAAAGTTAGTTTTCTTTTCTTTGTTTTCAAAGTTAGTTTTTACTCTGAAGGATTTTTTTCTTTTCTGCCTTATTGATGGTTGACTTAAGGCTTAACCCAAGCTGTGAGAAGTGACTTACCACGGCTGAATTAAGGTAGTGTTTAGGCTGGGACTTCATGGTCCCAGTTGGAGACTATGTTGGAGCATTACCCTAGCATTTGCTGAGTCCTAACTGTGTGTTCAAAATATCTTAATATATATATTATCTCATTTGATTCTTAAGATGACCTTCTACAGCATATATTATTATTATTACCCCCATTTTACAGAGGAGAAAACTGAGTCCAAGAGAGGTTACAGAATTTGCCCAGCATTATGCAGTTAGTGAGTGGTTGTGTCAGTCAAGGTCCCAGCTAGAAAAAGATGGCATGTTCAAATGAAGTACGTTGTGCAAAGTTTAACAAAGAGACTATTTAGAAGGGTATGGGAAGGATGTAGGGAAACTCTAAGGGATAGTGCAGAGCCCACAGACTGTAACAGTGGGGCACCATTACCCACCCTAACCTGAACCCAGAGGGAGCGCTCAGTTCCAGCTGACATAAACTGAGACGTTGTTGCCATGGCGACCTGCTGGAAGGGGGCCTGGGAATAAATAACTTGACCCCTACTTCCCTCCTGTTCTCTCCCCTGCGGGGCTGCCTGTTGGCCAAAGCTGGAAGCAGAGGGCAAGAGAGCACATTGGCACAACTCATATGCAGACCTTGTAGTTCAACCTCCCGAGGAACAGAGCAGGATGGAGACAGTCGGAGAAGGAATCTGCAGGACCAACAAATGAAGCTGGGGCAAAACTGGTGTTGGAGATCAGGCAGCCTTCCTGCAGAACCTTGCTTTTAACCTCTCTGCTATGCAACCCATAGCAATAATAATGTCATCATTACCGGAACAGGTTGCCCCCATGCAGGGTCGTCTCCACCACGGAGGATCTTCTAGCAGAGAGGACTCAGCCAGACCATTTGCTACAGATTAGAAGACGGTATATTTATACCATGGAAGAAATCACCAGATGGCCTCAAAGGTTCCAGTCCTAAATCCTATAATTCTCAGTGCTCTTCTCCAATCGTAATAGGAGCTTAGTTGAACCAAAGAAGGGATAAAAGCGTCCCCTCCTCTTATTTGCTCTTCTAAGGAATTCATTCCCCGTCTTGCTTTTCCTTCAGATTGCTTGAGATTGGTTATCGCGTCTCCGATTGGGGGGTGGGAGGACTCCTAATATAGAAAAGAGAAAAAAAGCCCTACACTGTTTTCCCATAAAAGGCTGTTAAATAAGCCCATTCCCCTTCCTGATGACAACAGAGGAGAAATGTCTCAATGTCCAAAGTTTATCAGGAGAAAGTGACCCAGAGAAAGAGCAGCATGTCTGGATCTGTCTTTTGAAACTTCGGCTTGATCATTAAGACTATAAAATAAACACCTTAAGGTTTTTAAGAAATAAATAAAACAGGATGCTGGAGGCCCTTTCATCAACACAATTAAAATGAGTATGCTAATTTTTCAAAACTGTGAGCTATTTTTAGTATGAATGAAAACCATGAATGGAAATCCTCGTACAGTGTTCTATTTTAGAAGAAAGAATATTCTCTCACAGCACCGGCCCTGAAGCCAAGAGCATCTGAGAGAGACGTTGGAGAAACTAAATTGAAAATGAAAAGGTTTTAGAAAAGGAAGAGAGTTTAGGGTGATAACTGGCGGGAGGAGAATCTTCACAGCAGCAGCCCCAGATCATTGTATTAAGAATACAAAGGTGTGTGCTTGCTTCGGCAGCACATATACTAAAATTGGAACGATACAGGGAAGATTAGCATGGCCCCTGTGCAAGGATGACACGCAAATTCGTGAAGCGTTCCATGTTTTTAGCACACTCCCTAACACCATACATAAAAATAAACTCAAAATGGACTAAAGACCTAAATGTAAGGCCAGACACTCTAAAACTCTTAGAGGAAAACATAGGCAGAACACTCTATGACATAAATCACAGCAAGATCCTTTTTGATCCACCTCCTAGAGAAATGGAAATAAAAACAAAAATAAACAAATGGGACCTAATGAAACTTAAAAGCTTTTGCACAGCAAAGGAAACCATAACCAAGACGAAAAGACAACCCTCAGGATGGGAGAAAATACTTGCAAGTGAAGCAACTGACAAAGGATTAATCTCCAAAATATACAAGCAGCTCGTGCAGCTCAATATCAAAAAAACAAACAACCCAATCCAAGAATGGGAAGAAGACCCAAGTAGACATTTCTCCAAAGAGGACATACAGATGGCGAACAAACACATGAAAGGATGCTCAACATCACTAATCATTAGAGAAATGCAAATCAAAACTACAATGAAGTATCACCTCACACCGGTCAGAATGGCCATCATCAAAAAATCTAGAAACAATAAATGCTGGAGAGGGTGTGGAGAAAAGGGAACCCTCTTGCACTGTTGGTGGGATTGTAAATTGATACAGCCACTATGGAGAACAGTATGGAGGTTCCTTAAAAAACTAAAAATAGAACTATTATATGACCCAGCAATCCCACTACTGGGCATATACCCTGAGAAAACCATAATTCAAAAAGAGTCATGTACCACAATGTTCACTGCAGCTCTATTTACAATAGCCAGGGCATGGAAGCAACCTAAGTGTCCATCCACAGATGAATGGATAAAGAAGATGTGGCACATATATACAATGGAATATTATTCAGTCATAAAAAGAATTGAGTTATTTGTAGTGAGGTAAATGGACCTAGAGTCTGTCATACAGAGTGAAGTAAGTCAGAAAGAGAAAAACAAATACCATATGCTAACACATATATCTGGAATCTAAAAAAAATGGTTCTGAAGAACCTAGGGGCAGGACAGGAATAGAGATGCAGACATAGAGAATGGACTTGAAGACACGGGGAGGGGGAAGAGTAAACTGGGACGAAGTGAGAGAGTGGTATGGACATATATACGCTACCAAATGTAAAGTAGATAGCTAGTGGGAAGCAGCCACATAGCACAGGGAGATCAGCTTGGTGCTTTGTGACCACCTAGAAGGGTGGGATAGGGAGGGTGGGAGGGAGACGCAAGAGGGAGGAGATATGGGGATATATGTACACATATAGCTGATTCACTTTGTTATACAGCAGCAACTAACACACCATTGTAAAGCAATTATACTCCAATAAAGATGTTAATTAAAAAGAAAAAAAGAATGCAAAGGTGGTCTCTGTAGAAGTTATAACATGGCCTTCAGAATTAGACTGACCTGGGAGCCATTCATCTCAACCGTATTTGGAGCAGTGAGTTTCAAAGGGAATCCATCTTTCCCTCTTTTCGTTTTGAATGAACGTAAGTCACTTAACCTTCTGGGTATTGATGGGACTAGCAATGACCCCATCCACCGGGCTCAGAGGAGAACTAAAGGAGGTGATGTCACATAAAGCACTAGCACAGTTCCTGGCACACAGCGATAGCTATTGTCATCTTTATTATGTCAGCCTCCTGGCTGCCATGCTGTCATCACTCAGAAGTGATAATAGTGGTAACTCTTCGGATCCAACAACACAGTACAGCTACAGATGAGCCTGCCTGTAGCTCTATCTGTCCAGTGTGGTCACTGAATAGAAAATAAAGGGAATCATCCCTCTCAGGGGTGTTTGGAGCAGTAAGATACAAGTTGAGTTCATTCACTCTTTTCTTGATAACACACATTAGCAGAAGAGAAGTAAGGGAGTTCTATTTTTACCTGACTCTCTATGCTGATGAGAAAAGAGATGTCACTTCAGAGAAATCTCAATTCAGACTGAGAACTTGGTCGAAATATAATCCATTCTTCAGGCAGAAGCCACCTAGTAGATGGTTTCCACCATTAAGTAGAAGGCTCAGGAAGACTAAAACATTTGTTAGCTACACTTATTGCCTGATGAATTCTAATGGAAGGAGTGTGAATTCATTCCATTTACTTCGCAAAGATGAAAGAGGAAAGGACACAATGGAAAAAGGTGAATCGTGAGTTCCTGGTTTATCATTCCTAGATGTCAGAATCTTCTAGGAGATGGCTTGAGGGTAAATGTCAGGGTTGGTGCAAATGCTTTATGCCCAGCATAAAAACCATACAATTTTGAATTAGAGTGACTGTCTCTTTTTTAGTAACTCGATTCCGTATAAAGCAGTAATACTTTTTGAGAGTGATTGCTGGTATTTCCATTTCTACCCCCAGTTCCTTCTAATCATGGCAAAGAATGCCAGTTATGCATCTTTCCTTTCCCTTTGTTCTCTGGGACAGTGTTCAGTAGTGAGATCTTTGTGATGGTCAAAAGGATGGAGAGAATTTTTTTATCTTTGTGGGAGATTTCGTTGCTTGATGACACCTCACTGTGGTTAAATGCTGAATGATTTGGCTAAAGGACCAAATCAAGGACCCAAGCTAGGCTCTCGTGACCTCAGAAGATCCAGTGTTGTGATTCTGGTTCTAATATCTGTATTCATTTCTTTTATGAAATCACTTAATAATTCTGAGAGAGACTTTGTTATCAAATCCCAAAAGTATTTTTCTTATGAAGTTATTTTCCTTATTAAGAGAAAGAGAAAGATAGCTACCAGGTAATTTACTTCTAAGTTGAGATTCTAGATTCAGATATATATTCTTTTTAAATCAAAGGCTGAATTATGTCTTTGGGTAAAAACAGTAAATTAGAAGGGTCCTAATTCACTTGGAGGTTTCATTTATTAGCACCTGGATACTGTTTTATTTGTAACACCCTGTCCCCTTTCTAAATAAGGATTAATAACGTTCTTTCTTTCTCTTTTGTTTGGAGTTATCTTTTCCTAGAAACCATAAGTTCAGGAATATAACACTGTTTTTTTTTTTTCCTCTGAGAATTCAATCTCTAAAATTATTCTTCACCCGAGAAAGCTATTCCCTAATTTTATCTGCTTTTTTTTTTTTCTTTGTTGACAAAGCTCTCCGTCGTGTCTGGTCCACAAGCTTCTGGATAAACACTCGGTGAATTGGAATGCAAACGTGAAGTGAGCCTTAAAAACCTCAGCCATTGAGATGTTCTTCTTAAAATGCTGGGCCTCAACAGCACATCCGGGCAGAGCCCTGCCAGGCAAAGCAGGTCCTACTGCCAAGAAAAGCAAAAAGAGACCACAAATTGCTACCAAACCACTCCAAAATGTTCTTGTCTTTCCAACAGCCCTAAAAAGATAAACTTCCCCAAGCCCTAGGGATCCAGAAAGTATTTCACTCAAAATTTTCACAGGATACTAAAGATGGAGAAAAAATAAGGCAGGAGGGTAGCTATAAGTGTCTCACTTCTTTGCCTGTTGCATTGACTGTCAGCCTTCTTCTTTTAGCTTATCTCATACTCATTTAAGATATTTCTCCGTTAGAACAATATGCAGTTGTGTTATTGCCATGAGACTCAAGGTCTTCATTCATGTCCAGGTTAGAAGGACAACAGAAAACTCCAAAGTCAAAGCCAAAGGCTATAGTTGACGAGTTGATGGCCTCACTAATAGTTCCTAGTGCACATTTCTAGGAGTTCATGGGGTTTGACATATATAGTGTGGTCCTAGCAGTGCCTTCTCACCTAATTCTCCCAGCTGCCCAGCTGGCCATATACACCAGAACTCCATCTCCAGCCTCCCATCACACCGCTCCCCTCCTCACACTTTCCCACGCTTTTAGAGAGCCTTATTGGTTCTCTAGTTCTTCAAATACGCCAAGAGCCCTCCTCTCAACGTCTTTGCACATGCTCATCCCTGCTTGGAATGCTCTTCCCCACTCCCCACCCTCCATTCGTTAGTCACCTCCTTCCCAGCTCAGCCATCACTTCCTCAGGAAGGCCAACCTTTTATCCCGCCCCATCCAGATTAAATCGGTTACCCTTGTTACACAGTTTTACAAGATGCTGTATGTTCCTTCCTAGTAGTCACCATGATTTCTGATTATTCATGTATTTCTGGGATTCTATGACTGAGGGCAAGCACCAAGTATTTCGTGTCCACCTTTAGTGTTTCAATCCTTCACACTCAATTTTCGTTGATGGATAAATGACAGGCAGAAAATCAATGAACTCACAATCCTTGACTGAATTCAGGATGGAAGAGATTTTATCGATGAATATTCTGATGTAGGTGGTAACTGTGGAAGGCCCATTAAGTTCTGAGTAGGTGATGAATTTGAAAGCATGAAAATTCTTATGTCCCCAAGGACTGTAAAGATTCATATTCAAACCTCATACCCATAACTCCAAAGAACAACAGGTTGCACGCTGAGAAGGAGTTGATAAGATGGCTGCAGATTTCCTACTAGTCCAGCGGCACCTGATCCCTTTTAAAAAGTCCAGCCTGTACACCGCCCCCCCCCAAAAAAAATAAACACTCCCCAGCAAACACGTACACATACATACGTGCAGATGGGGAAATGCGTAAAAACTGACTGCAAGCTCTGGTACTTTTTCTTAGAAGTTTATCCAGACTACTTCCACTCACACAGTCTCACCGCGTTTTGCTCTCAACTCTCTTGGTTCTTCTAACCTGTGGCGCCCGTTTATTCCTGCCCACCCTTCCCTGTTGTCAAGCTCACCCCACAGATTGCCAAACGTATTTCCACATGCGTGGACCGCAACAGCATTCTAAATCCTCTCTTCCTCTCTCCACCCCTCGTCATGTCTCTTATAACTGGCTTCTCCATCTCCAGTCTCCCCCTCCTTCAACAGCAAGGAAACAACAACCATCATAACAGTGGCCCATATTTATAGAGTGCAGTGGGTCAGATGCTGTTCTACATACTTCACTCACATGCACATTAACTCACCGACTCCTCATATCATTTCGCTCCCATTTGCAGATGGAACAACTGTGGGATAGGGATTGAATGTCATGCTCAAGGTCACAGCATGTAAGTGACAGGGCTGGGAGTTGAGATCAAGCTGGGTCTTCTAACCAGTGTCTCTGTCTAGCACAGCCAGCCTGATGGGCCTTTCTAGAATTCCACTTGTATCCTTTCACGCTCCTGGAGACATCAACATGAGCTTGATGTTTGCAAATAGGCAATGAGAAGCCAAATTATTGATCCTAACATTTGAGATCCACCACCAATTGGCCTCACCCTGGCTGGCTTCACCTTGGCTGGCCAACCTGGCCTGTCATTGCAATAAAGGATTCACGTTGGGAAAGAATTGGCCCTTCTTTAAGCCAGTTCCCCTCCATGTTTAATCTTATGTGCTTTCCAAGCTCTTCCTGTATTTACAATATTCTACTTCCTTCCCATCCACCACTCCAGAGACTCAACTGAAGTTCTAACCACCCTGTGAGTGACAAGCTAACTGAAAACACTGGCCTATTTGGAGTGCCCCTTGCTCTCGATTCCTGTTGGAGTTTATGTAAGAGAAAGCAATATGGGTTGACTACTCAGTAATTCTTGAAAGTCCACTTGATATGTAAACCTGGACACTCCTAAGGAAAGCAAGAATCTGGCTTACATCATACTGAGTTTACTTAAATTTTATGCATCATATAAATGTTAACATAGAGTATGGAAATTTAAGTAAAATCTGTATGACTTAGGCAAGGTTCTTACTTGGATACCTATATGTATATGTGTGTGTCTATATATTTTTCAATGCCTTACAGCCAAAGACCACCAGAAATACACCTGTAGTTGAACAAGTTGAATTTATTGCTCCTTGAAGTGAAAGAGAAGGCACATCGTGGGGAAATGTGGGGTATTTCATCAAGGGAGGATTAGAATGAACTTCTTATAGGATCTGGGCTTCTATTAGGTGATTTGAGGGAGGACTCCGAGGAAGTGGGGTTTTGTTCTGGATCGCATGCTAACAGTTAAGTGGGGACAATTCTATAATTGGCTGTCTTTATAAATCTTATCTAGAAGGAAGGAAGAATAGAGGCTAACACTGTCATTGGTAGAGAAGTCGCAGTCACTCCTCTTAACCAGGAGAGGGGGATAGTTGGCATTTTTTGGTTTGAATAACAACATTGCTTTTGTCTCTTCATAGACAAGTTCTAAAGCAGTCTTGTTTCTGTCTTGATCCGTCAGAGTCACAGAATGATCGTGACTGATACTGGCATCCTGTGAAATGATTGATCTTCAACAGGAGAACACCACAGCTTTGCTGTGAGTGCCAGGCCAGCTCCTAGGCACCAAGGCCTCCCCGATAGAATGTCAGATGTCAGGGGCTTCGTGTGCATAAAACAGAACAAAAAAACCGCTACAAAAGAAACTAGAGCCAAACCATTCTGGATGAATCAGGAGCCTTCCCCAGCTCTCCACAGAGGTGTCCCCCGTTGACAACCACATTAATATTTCACACATTAATCTTCGATGACTTGTGATGACTTTCGTTCCGTGTCAACTCAGAGGCTGGAACTATGTTTGCAGAGGTCCCTTCCCTGTATGGCTCCAGGTGAGAGCGGGCACAAGAGAAACTTACATGAGATTTGAAAAGGAGAGTGAAGCAGCAGTTGTCTCCGTGCTCTGGAAATTGGTGAAGAGCATCGGGCACTGTGGCAGCTCATACACAACGTCACTGATCCGCTCGTTCACCTTTTGCTGGCGCGGGACATCACCCAGGCCCACAGCTCCTCCCGTACCTGCTGGAAATCCTCTTCCGGCTTCTCCGAGTGTCCTGGACCAGGTGTGTGTGTGCGCAGGTCACTCAAATCATCGAGGTTGGGGACAGCAAGAGACAAACATAGGTTTCCATTTGTCCTCGTGGGTTCCAGTTTGTCTTTGCTCTGCCAATTTCACACCCAGCTTTCCTTCCCAACGGCTGGCCGGTTGAACCCAGATCCAACATCAGATGCAAAGGCAACAGCCTGTAAAAGACTTTGCCACGAGTGCCCACAATTGTATGTGGCCATCGTAACCCCTTATTCTAGATGACCCTTAAAAATTCTGAATGTCTGAAAAAACCCTGACTGATATACACCCCAGATTTCCAGCTAAGAAGAGATTCCTCATCCTTGGAGTTCTATCCTAAGACAAAAGGGCCATGTGATGAAGGGAGATGGGTGAGATTCCTCCAGTGCCGGGTATGGCCAAGGGACAGGCTCGTGTCTGACTCTCTCGTCCTGACCTGGAGTCTTAGTTTAGTCTGGTTGAGTGCTTGCAGCCTGTGAGAGCAGTGCTGGGGTAGAAAGATCTAGGGCGAGTGGCAAGTGGCCATGAGGCTATTAACTAAGCAGCCCCAGGTGGTGTCACCAGGACTGGGGGCCAGATTCAGCTTCTAAAGGGAACAAAGTCATAGCTGAGATGACATCAATGTGAACCAAATCTGAGTGGTGAGGCAAAGATGGAAAATGACGCTAGATAGTAAAGAGAGTGTCAAGAAAATAGGGAAAGTGATGGTCCAGGTGAGGGGTCAGGACAAGTTAAAGAATGGAAAGTATGAGCATGGACAGCCAGGTGAGACGTGGCAGATGTGGACGCTTCATGGAGCTGTGTCCCGCTGGACAGCCCTGCCCCTGCCAGTTATTATAGGTACCAAACTGCATGCCAGGTACTATGTTCATTGCTTTACACAGTAGCTCATTTCATCATCACAGCTACCACAAAAGACAGAGTTTAGCATGCCAACCTAACAAATGACAAACTGAGGTGGAGGGGTTAGGTGACTTGCCCAAGGTCACTTAAAAGAAGTTGAAAGACAGGAATTTGAATTTAGATCATTTTGATCTGACTTCCATTACACCTCTCGAGATCCAAACTTTCTAGGCTTAAAAACAAGAAAGAAACCCTTTGAGCAGCCTGATATATATCGGTCAAATCCAATACTCCAGCTTAACCACTACATGTTGGATGTTTGTTACTCAGAAGTTGATAAGTAATACGTTGCCCTGAGATTAAGCCATGAGGATGCAGCGGATGGGTGAAAGGAGGACGACGTGAGCTACAGAAAGCCCCAAGAAAGCCTGACCAAAAGAGGAAGCACCAGAAGTTCCCTTCTGGCTCAGGGAATTATGTAAAGACACAGAATTGAGGAGGCAGGTTGGAAGACAGATGTGACCTCCCGCCTTGGGGCTAAAGTCCTTGGGGTCAAAGTTTTCTCTGATCAGTGGAGGAAAGAGTAATGTTTCTGCTGGGGTCTGTAGGAGGTGAATGTACCAACCCTTGACTCTCAGGCCTCAGGAGGTGAGGAAAAGACCAAGAAGTTCCCACAAGCCCCCAGGGGAGGAAGAGGAGGTTACTGAAAGCCAGGCTGGGTAGCCACCAGAGAAGGCTGTCACTGTGGCCAGGAGGCTGAGGAACCCAAACCAGTGTCAAGTCGGAGTCTCCCCGGATCTCAGGAGTGTCAGTGCCAGCCAGACCTGACGAGCCGCTAAGTCAGCGGGGAGGACCGCCGGCCCCAGGGAAACAGAGAACACAGCACAAGTTGCAGTAGTTACAGACACGAGCACCCAGTGCGGGCAAAACGCCCAGGAATGAGAAAGTCCCACCACACACACCCAAGAGCCAGCAGGAACTCAGGAGTCCTACTGTGTGTGTCCCGGGGCTAGAAGCCACGTAAGCCTCCATGGGACATCTTGGAGAGGAGGAAACTGGGGAGGGGAGGGGAGAAAGGATAAAAGAGTGAGTCACCCAAAACAGAGAATGTTCCTGAAAAGATCATTTCAGGGATTGGATTGGATTCATTTTTTTTCCCTCCACTATCCAGTGGGAGCCAGGGGTGGGGCTTGAAAGGAAAACCATATAAGTTATAGAGAAGAATGAAGCTGCAGTTTCTTGGCATATCTCAATCGAGTGTGAGTATATAGGTGATCCCAGTTCAGATGCTACGAAAATAGGTCCTAAAGATTTCTAGAGGTTCAAAGCAGGGTTTTGTGCTTGATCTAGAGCATAAGAACAAGAGGGGACACTAGAAATCCTCAAATCCCTGGTATTTTCCTCTGTTTGTGCCTTATCTGATGGTGCCCAACCTCCCTCTCCCCCACCTGAAGGCCCAGCAAGTCGCAAGCACTGGTATTGAAAAGATGGCATAGGCTTTGCTCTATGCATTATTTGGGAATGATAATCTAGGATCTCTCTTAAAGGGCTGCCACCCAGCCATTGGTCCCAACACACGTAGCTCAAAGAGGCTGCATGCAGGAATCAGAGCCATGGCACATTCGTTCTGTGGGTCAGAAGCCAACCCTTGTTTTATTAAAGTGTGTACAGGGGATTGGGAAGGAAAAGGACCACCCTGTGACGTGGCAGTGTGCACGGGCACCAGTGCCGCAGCCAGGCTCCACTGTCCGGGACTGTCCTGCAGGCGGCTCTCTGGAACTCTGTCTGGCTGGAGCCTTGGAGGAGACCTCTCTCGACCACAGCTGACCATGGCATTCGCACCACTGAAGGGCAGGTGGGGAAGGCCACTGGGGCCGGTTGAATGGGGAGGATTGCTTTGCTATTCATGTAGTCTATTTTGAAGAAACTGAGTTCTTGCAAGCAGCCCTGGTATCTTCCAAATGGTCCCAGCAGTCAGGGAGGCAGTGGCCTACCAGAAAGTAAGCTCGACTCGCCCTCCACCGGTTTTGACATCAGAAGCCCTGGCACAGCCAAATTCATGGGCAGATTCACTTGTCAGGTCCACGATGCCTTGGGCAACACACGCACGGAAGGATGCACGGAAGTGCTTCTCGACGGGCCTGAGGCTCATTTCATGTTTCTCTCGATCCAGTCTTTAAAGGGCAGCACTTTGGTGAAGGCTGTGTAGAGGCTGTGGCTGCATGTCTTGTCATAGCTCCAGCTGACCAGCCCCACCAGATGCCAGCGGGGCTCAGGGGACGCCCGCCCCGGGAAGAACGCGGCTGCGATGCCGCCCGTCTCTGCTGTGCAGATGTCAGAAGGCGCAGCGCGGTCCCAGCCGGCACAGAACATGTTGTCTGTGACGCTCACCGGGATGCCGTGCTCTTCGTGCTGCTCCTCACACAGCAGCGAGTCCGCCACACTGACTACCCCCGAGCGCAGCGTGTCATTCTTGAAGCCAGGGCTCCTCGCATCTGCCAGGACATTCCAGCCCGCCACGGTGATGCGGGACTCCTGGAGGGAGGTGCTGAGGTCCCGAGGGGCCGCCAGGCAGATGGGCTGGACGCGGGTGCTGATGCGAGCCTTGTCCAGGAGCTTCAGGACGGCGATGTCCGCATCCAGCAGGATGGGGTCGTAGTTGGGATGCAGGATGATTGCAGAAATCTACCAAGGTAAGGAATGGACAGCAATTGTGAGCGACCAACTCCATAGTGGCAGGAACAGGCAAGCCCCGGGGCTAAATGATTGGGAGAAAATGTCTAAGAGACAGCTACAATTATACAGAGATACTTTTCTCAAGGGATCATAGAAAGCAACTGCTGTATTCCCAGGGTTGCAAACTGAAATGCCCGCCTGGCTGGCAGGTTGTTTTAAACAAGTTGAGTGGACAGGTGAGGTTTCAGAGAACGGGAGTGCATGCCCCATGCAGAGGGGGCAGCTGCCACTTCGCTCCAGCTGACCACTGCCATGCAGAAGTGCTCATTTTGCCAGAGAATAGACTCCAGATCTCTGGCTGAAACCTCCTGGCTTTTAAATGTTGGCAAATAACTGATTAAAAATATATATGTTAGCACTATCAAAACAAAAACCCCTACAGGCTACCAGTTTGCAACATCTGGTCCACTGTAAACACTGCATTTACCCTCAAGCCAGTAAGATAGAGCTACACCCAGGGTGGTCCACAGACTTTTCCACAAAGTCTCCCCTGATTGTCCCCATCCTTGCTGATCATCTTCTTTGACGGGGGCCTCCAGGAGCTTACATCTGTGATATGCCGTAACATTCTCACGGATGTGTTCTATTCCTTCAACTACATTTGGGCTCATCTACTCAGGGATTCTATTGTGTTGGACTAGTCACGATATACTGGTCTGTCTCTTCCCCTAGCCTGTGGATTCTTCAGGGCAAAAACCATGCCTTATTCCGTTCTGTATGTATTTCCAGCGAATGGCATGCTGTGGGAACTCAACAATGGATGGATGGATGGATGGATGGATGGATGGAAGGATGGATGGACAGATGGATGAGCTGGATGGGTGAGTGGGTGGATGGAAGAGAGGGAGGGAGGCAGGCAGGGAAAGAGAAGAATCTTACAAATTTATTAGGAGTCTCTATTTTTCCTCAAAGCCTACCTAGCACAGTGTCCTAAACGTAAGAGGTGGTTACATTTCGATGACCCCAATGATAGAAGATATTTGTTACTATCTTTTTTTTTTTTTTTTTTTGCGGTACACGGGCCTCTCACCGTTGTGGCCTCTCCTGCTGCGGAGCACAGGCTCCGGACGCACAGGCTCAGCGGCCATGGCTCACGGGCCCAGCCGCTCTGCGGCATGTGGGATCTTCCCGGACCGGGGCACGAACCTGTGTCCCCTGCATCGGCAGGCGGACTCTCAACCACTGTGCCACCAGGGAAGCCCTACTATCTTATTTTTAAAACAATTTTACGGGGGAAAGTCTCCATAGTCTTTCTAGATGCCCCTTTCTAGTATCTGTCAATATATATTAGCCACCTACTATGTGCCTAATATTTCCAGGCTCTGGGCTGGATGCCAAAGTGCTAGAGTGACAGGACCGACACAGTCACTGCTCGCCCAGTACTGGGAGTTGCTGAGCCAGAGACCCGGTTTCCAGGCTGCAGCCCTCTCTCACCCGCAAGCTCTGGATGCTTTTCTCTTCCCGGTCATCATCCCTGTAGAATTTCCCCAGGACGACTTTGAGGTCTGCTGTCTTGATCACGGTGACCCTCCCCAGGTCGGTGACGCAGTGGGCAGCCACCACCACGGTGCGCTCATTGACCAGGGCACCGCTGCAGACGAGGAACCACGTGTCCTTGTGCAGGCTGCTCCCGTGCACCCCACCGGCCCTCCTGTAGATGGCAGCCTGCCACGGCCAGCGCGTCCTCTGGGTCTTCGGAGCAGTGACGTTCTCAGTTTTCCCACAGACTATGGAGAAAGCACCAGCTCAGTAATGTAAACTCAGACCTTCCCATCCAAAGGGGAATGTGTCAATCACCCAACAGAGCACAAATCTGGAAAGGTGGACCCTATGGATGTCAAGACCACAGAGCATCTAACCCGTTTTTCTTTTTCCTTTAGACATTAATCAACCACCTTGACATGGTTGACTATAAAGTCTAGGATTACGACTGGAGGCTTACCATCCCAGCCACTTACTGGGCAAGTTGCCTAATTTCTTACAGCCTCAGTCTTCCTGCCTGCAAAATGGATACAGTAATCACAACTGTCTCCTAGGGTTCTTGAGGAGAGTGGATGAGATGATGTATATGAACAGTTAAATTCAAATATCATGACTATTGCTATAAAGATGACCACCTCGAACTAAGCCATATTCTTCTTCTTTGACAAAGAGGATGGGGGTAGCTTAGTATGTGCAAGACCCTATTCCAGACACTTCCATGTATTACTGCAGTCATCATCATTATAACCTTGTGAGTAATTAATACCTCATAATCTAATTAATAACAATAACCTAATTAATACCATTGGGTGATGAGAACGAAAACTGGGTTAGACAGGGTAACCAAGGAGATATCACCAGAAGCCCTCTAGCACCTTTAGCCCCCTCCCCGCTTGGTGTTTAATAACTGCTCTGTCCCTTTTCTCCAAGTAAATATGAAAGAATTACCCACAAAAAAGTATGCCCCCCTTCCCAAAAACTTCGTCTAAGATTTAACGAGTTCATTTCTCCTGGGTAGTAAGTTTAAGCCAAAGGAAGGAAGTGCTAACTGTGGAATTTCAGACTTCACCAAGCTAGGGAAAGTGTTAGAGGGCCATTCTTCTGGACAAGGAGTTTTTCCCAAAAAAGTCTTCAGTAGGGTCAGTGGCTTTTCATAGGCAGCAATGGGAGATCTAAGCTGCTCTAGACCAAGGACAGGCATTGACTCACTAGGGATGCAGGACGGGGCACGCCCACTCCACTTCCCAGTCCTCAGACATGTCCTCCGGCTGCTGCCCAGGCGGCGGTAGAAGGGTGAGATGCACTCATACTGGATCTGAGTGTGCAGGTATTGGTACCCAGGGGGCAGGTCTCCAAAGGGAAGGGCTGGCTTCTTGGTAGAGGAGTCCTGCAGCTTCTGCTTGCTGAAGGCTGATGAGTATAGCTGGTGTAATGGCGTCTCCCTACATCGGAGCACCCGGCCCGGAGAGAGAGGAGGGCCAGAGACAGTCATTGTGGCTCTTTTAGTATCCAAGCCCATTCCTTACAGAGGAAGGGAAAACAGCTATCTCATCCTCTGTGTGTCTCTCTCCCTTTCTCCCCTCACACCTCTCTCTCTCTCTCTCTCATACACACACACACACACACACACACACACACACACACACACACATACACATGAATGCCTCTTCTGCCACTGAGCAGATTTTCTTGCACACTTCAACCTTCAATTTATTCCTCCATTTCCATTTCTGGCATGCCTCCAGCTGCCCTGGATTTTAACCAAAGAGCATAATATCTGACATAATAGCTGCTATGCTATACATGCACACACACAAAAATTAATAGTGAAATTAAACAAAAAAGGAAGTTAATTTCAAGGGGAGAAATCCAAGCGGCTGCTTTTCTCTAACCATTATCATAATGGGGCAGTATTAGGAATTGATTTAGCAATTAGCAGATGTAATTAGTCCACCTCAGAGAATAAAACCTTCTCTCAGAGCACACTGATTGGGAGAAATAAGGAGCGTTGTGTGCGAATGTGAAAAGGTCTTTTAAATGAGCCCTGAAGTTGAAGCACCCAGAGACCACTCTGGGATTCTTGGGAGAGAGCTATGCACACTACACAACTTGTGCTCATTTTATATCAGTGCATAATGACTATTAAGTGACAAGTTAGAGTTCCTTTAGGAATCAGTGTTTTCATCCCATTTAATGAATGGAGGAAGGAAGCCCAGAGAGGTAGGTAGGAGTGCTGAAGGGCACACAGGAAGCTAAGACAGTACCCCAGGCAACACAGGGCAGTCATGGTTCCCACCCTGGTTTCCCTGCCATGCCAATCCATCGTAAGAAATCTGTTTCACGTGTCTGTACCGTGCTGTGCTCAGAGCAAACATTCCATCCATGTTGATTTCATCCAACAAATCTTTAGCTCAAGTTTAGAACCAGGTCTGCAGTTCAGGGAGCTTCTGGACTTGCAAACAAACACAGCTTTTGGCCACTGAAGGTTTTGCGCTGCCTTTGGGGGTTCCTGGGTGAGCCTGGCTGCTGGAGACCATCATATCCCCACTCAGCAGCGTATCTTCCAGAAAGATATTTACAAC
Source organism: Leucopleurus acutus (assembly GCF_964270905.1). Classification (NCBI taxonomy): domain Eukaryota; kingdom Metazoa; phylum Chordata; class Mammalia; order Artiodactyla; family Delphinidae; genus Leucopleurus; species Leucopleurus acutus. The sequence continues at coordinate 86,414,156 of NC_139151.1, forward strand.
CAAGTTTTAGGCTTGCTTTCTCATCTACATGAGACACCTGGCACCTTGTCACCTAAGCCCCCATTACAACCGCTTTACAAAATGCAAAGCCCGGTGGTGGTCTTTTTTAACAGCTCTGGGCCTCCTCTCCAAGATGTCTCCTTGGGAAGAATACTTACTGGAGAGTCCAGCCCCAGATAAATCACAAAGGTCAGAAAGGAGGGTGGGTAGAAATACTGGATTCCACTGCCACTGTCCCCAAGGAAATGCCTTGCCCGAAAAGGAAATGGAATGAGAGAGCCAGAAGCAGAGTGAGAGATGAAGGAATATCCTGAACTTTGATTATTTCAGATCACTTGTTTGGGGTCAGTTCCAGTCACTGGGATTCATTGTTACCATTTCTAAAAGCAATAGATACTGCTTACAGGTGTTCATAGGTGCAAGGCGTTTTTAAGGCCTTTATATAAGGCTTAGTTCAAGCTTCATGCATCAGGGAGCAGCCCCTGAAGACCCTGGATTTGCATCCTGGGTTGCTCCTTCCTCTAGCAATGTGACCTTGGGCAAGTTCCTCACCCTCTCAGAGCCTCAGTTTCCCCATCTGTAATAAAAAGTAATAAAATCTAAAATGAAATGGTAATAATAATACTTACCTCAGAGGTTTTAGTGAAGATTAAATGAGCTAATATATGTAAAGAACTCAGAATTGTAACGGGCACAGAGCAAACACCCAGTAAATGCTAGCTATTTGCCTTGCATTTAATCCTTAACAGTCCCCAGAAACAAATGTTACTGTGATCACCCTTACTTTTCAAAAGAGGAACTAAAGGCTCAGTAAGCTTAGGAATTTGCCCAAGAATACCCAGTGCTAAAGAGAGATGACAGCAGGTCTTGAACCAACTGATCCAATCCATTCATTCATTCACTCATTCATTCAATATTTTGAGGGTGTCCACCATGTGGCAGGCACCGTTCTAGGAACTAGAAGTTCAGTGAACCAAACAGAAAATGTTCCTGCACTTATAACGTTCACATTTTTTTGGTGGGGTACAGGGAGACAGAAATTGAACAAATAAATGAACAAAATGTCAGTAGGACAACAGGTGGAGATGGATGCCAAGATGAAAACTGGAGAGCTCTGTAAAGGTCAGAGAGCGCACTGGCTAAAGAAGTCAGCTCAGCAGTCAGGGTGGAGGTGGGGTTGCTATTTTTATTTATTATTATTATTTTTTTGGCGGTACGCGGGCCTCTCACTGTTGTGGCATCTGCCGTTGCGGAGCACAGGCTCCGGACGCGCAGGCTCAGCGGCCATGGCTCACGGGCCCAGCCGCTCCGCGGCATGTGGGATCCTCCCGGACCGGGGCACGAACCCGTGTCCCCTGCATCGACAGGCGGACTCTCAACCACTGCGCCACCAGAGAAGCCCGGGGTTGCTATTTTTAAAAGGATGGTCTTGGAAGGTCTCTCTGCCAGGTAAAAACTAAGCAGGGAACTGAAGGAAACCAGGCACTAAGCCTCGTTGAAATCAAGTGGAAGCAGGTTCCTTCTGGAGCCATGGGTGTAAGGTTCCACAGCTTCCACCAGGGGTCCCCACCTCTATCTTTCCAGGAAAAAAGCTGGGTGGGTGTCCCTGAGGCCTCACATCCCTCATCAGGGGCAAGTCATTCATCTCCGGTTCCTGGCCCCACCAGCCTGCCTCATCTGATTGGTCACTACCAAGAACATCTTCCTAAGCCACAGCTGGCTGCATAGTAAATACGTAGTAATTTCAAGAAGACTCGAGTATTAAAATCCAGTTCCTCAAAGACCATCTTAAAGTCTGGCTTCCCACCACCACTTACTTTCCCACAATCCAATGAAATCTGTGCATCTTCCAACAGTTGCTACCTCTTGGCTAAAGGCAGCTGGCTAACGAGCCTCCATCTAACGAGCCCTATTCTTCCTTGGCCAGTCAGCACTGAGTGTCCCTAAGAAACCTCAGACTGTCTTTGGCCAAACACCAGTGGGGAAAGGGGGTGGGAGAGGAACGTTCATTCGCCTTTAAAGCAGAGTTCAGGTGTTTCAACCTCACCTTGACTGAACCTGCATTGGAAGAACTCTCCGTCTCACCAGGTCTGAGATCTTTGGTTCTCGACAGGCTAGAAAAAAAAAAAAAAAAAGACAATGCTGCATAATCCTTTTCCATATTAACTGTTCACATCATTCAGTTCAGATTCATACCTGACCACCCTTTCTGGAGACCAGTGCACATTCCTCAGGCTTTCAAAGGTAAGATACATTAGCCAGACTTGGACAGCTCGCTTAGCAAAAGAGCATGCTGAGTTTTATCTAAATTGGCAACCCCCTTTGAAGAACCCAAGTAGAATAAACACCTCTGCAGAGATGCTCCCCCCAGGTGATATGAAACAATGATAATTAATAGATTAGGATTATCTGTTCACATAAAGAGTATTGGCGAACTTAATCAATACAGAATAAAAGCCAAGGTCAAGGTTCTAAAATATAGCCCAGCATAGTGAATCACAAGGCTCTCATTTAAAGCCAGACAGCAGTGCCAACCATCAATAAATCTTGAGTAACTGATTCCTCCATGTTGCTGCAACTAAGGCTCCTAAAGGTCCTTTGAGGGCAACTCAAAGCCCAGTTTAATTTTTTTGAAGTCTCTCTTTCTTCACAAGTGAAAAGGAATCCTTCCCATCTCACTTTCCCAATCAAGCAGCCAACATTCGTCTAATTAGCAACCTAGGGAACTCTGCTTGTATTAATTTGTAAGAGAAGAGTTGACAAAAATCTCCAAGGACATATGTAACACCGTTTCCATACTTAATGAAATCAAGAATCAGAGTCTGTGCTGGTGAGGATGAAGCTTGCTCCTGGCTAAAGTCTAAAGTGATTTCTTCCTTTCACAAATCTTTCTTTCGTTCCTTTTCCCATGATTCAGGTTGTTGACAAACACTCAGAAGGGAAAGTGGAAAATTGAAGCAATTATCTGGATAATCTAGGCCAAGGAGATGCTTTTCTTCCCAGGAAACAGCTAGATAACTGTGACCTGCCACCAAAAGGAGAGGGGCTGTCGACCTGGAGCAACTAGGGCATCGACTCAGCAAGAAACTATGCATGCCCACTCTCAAGTGGGGTAAGGTCCAAACTTCCCTATGCAACGTTCCATTTGTTCTGGCCCCCAGCTACCTTTTAAAATGTACCTCCCAGATTCCAGGACTGATTCACTTTTTGTTTACCATGATTCTTTCACTTCTGCCTACACCACCTTCCCTTTGTCTTCTAACTGGAATATCATCCCAACTCCTCTTTACCTCTATAAATCCTTCCCTGCTTCCCAGACAGTTTCCAGTGCTCTCTGCTACATGCAATCGTCTCTATTTCACTCCTTCTCGGAATATACACCACTCATTTGTTCTATAACTCTCCTTTGAATGTTCAAGGGTTTACTGTCTTTTTAAGATGCTTTTAAACATCTTAACATCTCAAACCTCCCTCTACATAGGCTGGCAGGGATGATGTGTCTATTGCGTTCTTTTATTTCTTGCACTAATTTAATATTGCATAGAGAGTAGATAAATGTAGCCATATAAATGCATTTTAATTGCTTCAAATCTATGCTTGGGTTTGCATGTATAAAACTCAGCCTTGTCATCTTTCCTAAACTGCTCTGTTAACTACATCACTCTTCTTGATCACATCAAGTCATTGTGATTAGGATAAGCAGGTCCTTTGGCAGTTCAAAAAAGAAGCAAATGTTTTATGGATGATTTCCAACCTAAAAGTAATGTATGGTTCCAGTGAGAACTTAAGAGAGAAGGCATTTTTCCAGGGGCTCAAAAACATGTATGAGAGCTACCAAAATGTCCAGCAACTCCATCTATTTCTACAGACTTCAAAATTATTTGCAAGTTACCTTTTATGCAGATGGGTTGTTTCCCCGACCACTCTCCATTCTGCTGGCAAGTTCTCATCTCATTGCCGCTAAGAACATAGGAGTTGTTACAAAAGAAGGTCAAGACGGTGCCAATTTTTGCATAGCGCCCATTGATAAGCTCAGGGCCTCCTGTAATTTTCTTGTACCCATTGACTGGGCCCCCAGGGTCTGAGCAGTTTCTTTCTTCAAGGACTGAAAGTGGAAAGGAAAGGAGAGCTATTAATAGTCTGAAGCATTCCATTTTAGCATCAAATCTTTTCGAGTCCCATTGAATTAAAAACGCAGTGATACAGAACCTGCTAACAATGGTACTCAAAGGAATTACTAAGAGAAAACTCATAATAGAAAAATGCATGCATTAGACATATCTTCCCCTTGCTTTTACGATTTATTCTTAAATTGAGAAGTGTTTCATTCCAGATACAAATAAATTTGACACTACAACGGTCTCTCATATAATCATGTTCGTTTGTTTCTCAAACTGTGGGAGATGGCCAGGCCTGGACAAAATACACATTTTGCCTAAGTTTTTATGATCAGTATACAAGGGTTATTGGTTTTCAGTGTTGTAATATCATCTCCTTCATTCCCTAAAGCTTAGGCAATTAAACCAGACTATTCAGTTTCCTATTTGTGTTGTAACCAGAAAGTAGAACAGATTCGAAACGAGTACATATATAAATTTAGATTTTATATTTCATCTGCTGGAACATTAGTGTGTTAGAAGTTGTAATTAAAGAACACTAGAGGACAATATAAATTCAGAGATACAACAAATTCCCTTGATCTCCAAATATAACGTTCCATCTAAACATTTAACAATATTCATTACAAAGATACCTCTATTCTCTAATTCATGTTGCACAGCTACTTAGAGTAAAATTGGCATCACCAGCTATTCTAAGCACTGAACAGGATATTAGATATATCCTGGAAATATTCTATCAGCTAGATAACATATTTTTCTCAAATGGATTATGGCAAATTACTGAATATTACTTGCCTAAGGACACAGAGTAAGTCCCCTGAAGAATTCAACCTTTAATTACTGAGTTTGGATACCAATCACTCTATCAGCCTCCCTAGTCTCTTTTTAATCATTTTTTCTAAGACACAGGTTCATTCCCCACGCAATACAATTATGCACTGGACATGCTTTACTTCCCATAAATGTCCCAGTTACCTTTCAAACAACTTACTCGCTTGCCTCCAGGCAAGAAATTAATGTCCATTCATATAATACTTCTACAATATTTGAGAATGAAAAATTAATGAATATTCCTCTGTGCAATTTGGCAAGGTTGCTAATATTGTCCAAGTTTCTGGTTTGTCTGCTCTAAGACTGCCTGTAGATCACATGACAGATGATCTCAATGACACTCTGTGTGTTTTGGGCCATGTACTTTGAGCAGTTTCCCTGAGGGTTGACTCCAAAGCCCCATTTTAAGTGTCAAAAAAGGACCTCACTGAGTGAGCTGTTTAAAAAAATACTGAAATGCGGGCTTCCCTGGTGGCACAGTGGTTGGGAGTCCGCCTGCCGATGCAGGGGACACAGGTTCGTGCCCTGGTCCAGGAAGATCCCACATGCTGCGGAGCGGCTGGGCCTGTGAGCCATGGCCGCTGAGCCTGCGCGTCCGGAGCCTGTGCTCGGCAACCGGAGAGGCCGCAACAGTGAGAGGCCCGCGTACTGCAAAAAACAAACAAACAAACAAAAATACTGAAATGGTATAGTGAGGGCAATGCACTTCTCTGAAGCTTCAAGTGGACTCAGAAAGTCCCCCAGTGCTTCTATTTCCAGGAACCCCTCTATGGCGCGAGAGCAAGCATTCCATATTGCTTCAGTCATGGGGCCACCTTCCTATAGTACAGACTCATTCAATGCTGAACATGTAGCCCAGAAACAATCAGCAAGAGCCCACAGACTTCAATCATCTCCAAACCATGTGTTATACATGCAAGTTTTAGAAAATGGAATTCACTGTCAACATAAAAATCAGGGCATTTCTCACAGAAATCTGTGTTCCTGGCTTCTGACAAAATTCAGTTCCGGAAACCCTGGGTCTGTAGGCTCACACGGCAAGAATCAGCTGGTGTGGGGAGGAGCTCCCTGCCTGGACTGGACCACACAGCCTTGCCTCGGCCACAGGCCCCCAGCGACCAGCTGCCTGGCTCCGGCAGACACTTGAATCTGTGGCCTGTTAGGCTTTATCAAAGGGCTATGATTTGTGTAATTCAAGTGTAGCTCCTCATCCATTTTGAGCTTTGCTTGCTAGAGCTCATGGCCAAGAACGATCGGGTGATACTTAAGACCCATCTTGGAATACTGAAAGGAAACGAACTAGCCTCTAGCCACATCAGTCTCAGCAGAAGGCAAGAAGAGGCTTCTACTGTAAGCCTAATCGTTGCATTTTTCTCCTCTTAGAAGTAAGTAGCTTCCTGGTCCAGTTGGCTCCCACTCCATGATCTCCTACGTGCAGGATTCTCATGGATCCTATTTCTGTTACATTTCATGTGCGTTTAACTGGCAGGAACATTGGAGAGTTCTCGAGCTCTTGGAGGTAATAAAGCCTCAGGACAATTCAGGTTCTTTCTTCGTCTCACTGAAGAGGCTTTAAAGGAAGATTTAAAGGGAAACGGACTCAAGATATCCAAACAGGTCTGCCCACGGCTGAGGAATTCTGCCATATTTCTATAATTCTTAAATGCCTATTCCTTTATAACGTGATGTGTCTGAAATCAGGTCACATGCCTACATTTCCTGTAATATTTCTTTACTCCCAATCCCCAGAACAGCTATAATTAAATCAACGGTGCACCTTAAACTTGCTAAAATCTTAGAATGGAGAACTATTTATTTGGTTTTAAGTTATGCTCATGAAATGTCACCAGGGTTGAGCTGAATGATGCTTCCAAGTGAGGGTTCAATGGAAGGTGAGACTGTACAGCTGAAATTCAAGAGAAATGCAGACATTAGAAACAGATTCATAAAGGATTCAGATAATGTAGTTGTCTGACACTACTGAAAAATAAATAGACTGAATATATTCAAGGAAATAAAAGAAAAATTGAGAACTTTGGTAGAAAACTGAAAACCTTAAAAAATAGCCAAAGGAGAAATCTAGAAATCAAAAAGTTATAATGATATAAAGTAAAAATTCAGTGGCTGAGTTTAATAGCAAACCGGATACAGTGTAAGGGGATTAACAAACTGAAAGATAACTTCAAAGAAAAGATTCAGAACAAACCCCAAGACTCAAAAAGGTGAAAATTGTAAGGAAAATGTAAGGATACAGTGAGGAGGTTAATAAATACGTGTAATTGGCATCCCAGAAGAAGAGAGAGAGAATGGAGCAAAACCAATATGCAAAGAGATAATAATTGAAAGTTTTCTGATGAAAGACATCAACCTATAGATTTACTAAGTCCCAAACCAGATAAATATGAAGAAAACCATACATAGACATATCATATAAAACTTCAAAACCAAAACCAAAGAAAAACAATTTAAGGAGCCAAAGGGTTAAAAGACTGCAAAAACATCCTTTAAAATAATTACAGTCATTATCTCTGGTTTGTAACACTGAGAATGTGTTTTGCTTCTTTCTACTTTTTTTTTAGAAGTTTTATAATCAGAAAATGCAGCCATAAAAGTTTGTTATTATTTTTGTTGTTGTTTCTATTGTTATTATTTTCTAAAGTATCAGGCAAAACGGTTTGGGTCCTCCCCACTAAGCCTATAAATCTAGCATTAAGTCTTCATGCCTTTTTTTGTGTGTGTGTTCCCATACCCTCTCCAACCCATGCCAATCTCTTTACCATCTTGCATAATCACAGACTAATCCAACTTTCCATGAACTCAGATTTAAATGAGTTTTGTCACTAGACTCTGGTGGAAAAACAATGTTCTCCAGGATCAGATAGCTATAGGCTTAAATAATCATTTGGTCCTCAGTGTCCAGAATAAGCACACAGTAGGTGTTCAACAAATGTCTGTTTGCGGGTGGAAGGGATAAAGGCTAAAATGTATTCATTCTTCCACTTAATAAACCAGAGCCTGGGAAAATTAATTAATTTCTCCAAGACTTGCTTTTCTCATCTATAAAACGAGATAATAACATTTTTCTGGCTGGGCTGGTTTTGAGGAGTAATTTAAACTACACATAGTCTCTAATTCCCATTTTTGCCTTTATTTACAAAGCACACTACTGCCTTTAAAAATCAATTCCCCAAATTCATACACCTTAAAGAAAAACCCATAAAGGAATCTAAAGGCCCATTATTGGGCCTATTCAAGTATAAAGCAATATTTTTTGGCTTCTTGGTAATGTGATGGGCTTCCAGATCTGGGTCCAGTGTGTTGATTCAGACTTCTGGGTACCAACCATGGTCTCTGTACATTCATCTATTTTAATCCTGTGTAATGAAGCCTTAAAATTATATTCCTATATCAAACATCTACTGGGCATTATTCTCTCTTCCTTCTGTACCCTCTCCTATGATGTTTTTGTTTGTTTGTTTGTTTGTTTTGCGGTTTGCGGGCCTCTCACTGTTGTGGCCTCTCCCGTTGCGGAGCACAGGCTCCAGACGCGCAGGCCCAGCGGCCATGGCTCACGGGCCCAGCCGCTCCACGGCATGTGGGATCTTCCCGGACCGGGGCACGAACCCATGTCCCCTGCATCGGCAGGCGGACTCTCAACCACTGCGCCACCAGGGAAGCCCTCCTATGATGTTTTTGAAGAGAATTCTAAGACTTCCTCTATCCATCCTTTTCTCTCCCTGTTTAGACTTCTACCTGTTGGATTCATAGAGCATCTGCCTCTCAAAAGAGCATCTCCCCAGGGTTAGCCTTCCAAACTCCCTCTCCCTTACCCCTGTGGGTTCTCTGGTTAGAAACCTTTGTTATCTCCCCACTGAACAGACTCATGATTCTTTTCTATTTGATTTTTCAAGAACTTTGGATTTCATTTCTCCTCAGTAGGATGGATGTTCTTCCACAAAGCCAAATGAGACTTTAAAACATCTGCATCTCCGGTGTGAAGGACCATCAAGCTCTTGCTTTTCGCTAAGTAAAATATCACATAATTAGTAATAAATAGCACATTGTCCTGTTACTTTTGGGACTCGGCCCAGGGATATGAACACATTAAGTTTAGCATGCCTTTACAGGCTCTCTTTCGAACAAAATAGTACTTGGGATGCGTTTCTATGGATACTGTTTCAGATAAACATTTAAAGAAAGACCTTCCCTCGTTTTCTTTTTTTCTCAGGGCAACAGTATTAGGCAGCTGGCTGTGATACCACTTTGCAGAGGAGCTGCAATGGCTGTGGGATGGTTCTTGCAGTGATCACTACTGGTGCCCCACCCAGGCCTCCTTGTATCCTTTCACCAACTCAGCTTCTACAGGTGTGCTCTGCTGCTGAGAGCTGGCACCTGCCACCTTCACAGGACTGCCCCTTGGGCATGGGCACCATCTTGCCCATGTGAAGAGCTAAAAAAAATGCCTAGGTTTTGGTTCCCTCATGCCCACCCCAGGGTTGGCTGTAGCCAGTGACTGATGGGTGTGGAAGTACAAAAGCCCAACTCCTGTTTCTCGAGGTGTAATTTACACTTCCCAGCACCCCACAGGATCAGGCTGAGTCTGGGAGTTCAGTTGAAATCACTCGTGCTGGGTTTTTTCCTCTTTCCTATTTTGCTTCTGCAATTCCCTTACTGGTTGATCCTGAGAGTACTTCCTTTAATAAACCATTTGGACCCAAATGTGGCTCAGGGTCTGGTTTGGGAAGAAACTAAGCTAAGACAGCTCTGCTGTTTTCTTAGCCCTGAGTACCAGAGCCCCTCATGCCTCCATAGGGCAACACTCCGGGGAGGTGATGAGACCCGAGAGAGGTTGTTATCTCAGCCCTGGGCATAGGGCCCTGTTTGCCTTTCAGCACTCCTGGGAGATCTTTGGGAGGATGACTGCAACTAGAAAGGCTGCATCTCATCAGAGGGTCTCCAATCTCATCAGAGGCTCTCCAGCCTCCACAGATATCTCAGGCTCCAGCATCACACCCCCACCCCCACCAGCAGGGCTGTTTTGACCTGAAGGGGTCAGGTGCTCTAAGACAACGGACTTCCCTAAGCTAAACAGTGTAGACGTGGAATCCACCATCCAAGGATTCTCCCTGCTGATTTGGTGCTGTCTGTGGGAAGCCAGGGACCTTTTTACAACCCTGGGGTATAGAACTTCTCACGGGCCTGAATTGTGGGTCTTAGATTTAAGTTGATTTAAAGCAAATAAAGTTGTAGCTTCTTCTCCCCTGATTGGTGCACGAAGATCCATACCCAATATAAAGTAGCTAATATGACCAGGTCCAGAAGGTCTATAAGAAATGGACACAATGATGAAGACGTCAGGGAGTATGTCAGGATAACATAGAGACATTTTAAGGAAAAGTAGTTTTTCGGTGCACACAAATAATACCACGTTTTTGTGCCCTCTTGTCAGATCAACTATATTGACTATAAGAAAAGGAAGTTCACACTCTTCATCCCTAATTTAGGGAGTGGACCCACTTTCCCATTCCCCAAATAATCACAAAACTCAGGGAGCAGTTCCAGCTGTGGCAAGAAAGCATACCTCTTGCTCCATTATACTGCTCTCTACCAGTATAGCCCTGTTCACAAACTATCTTCTTATGAATGAGTCTAGAATTTCAGTATGATATACCAGACTTCAAGAATATTTGTCCTTTCCTTTGGTCTCAAAGCTGTAAGTTCAAGTTTGGAGACAACATCTAGAAAAAGCCCCTAAGAACCAAAGAATCCAATCACCGCTTTGCCTCTTGGAAGCCCCGTAAGTCTCTCTGTAGAGAAAGGCTGGTGAAGTGCTGCCGGCTGTCCATTTCGTTGATTAATTTTCTTGCACCACCTAGTGTTCTCCTTCGCTTGTTCTCGTCCCACTTCTAAATTGTTTTACTTTAATTATCACTTATACCCTGCTTGCTTTCAGGAATGGTTTGATGTGATTTACAAAACTGCACCTAAAAAAAGCATACTTTTTTCCTCTAATTTTATATTAATGATATATTTAGGGTAGCCAGAGAGCCACCTGAGCAAAACACTGAGAGGACTGCTCTGTCTCTTTAACAGGAGCTGGGTTTCAGAGCTGTAAGATTATCTTGAGAGTTCCAGCAAGGGAAAAAGATGTCAACAATATCCATTACCCCATTATCTAGCTGGCAGTGTGAGCTGGGGCGTTAGTCTCAATCCTTAACATACTCTTGGTATCCACTCATTCTCACTCATCAAAAAGTCAAGGGAATGATTTGTGACAGAATTAAAGTTCTGTTTGGGAAAGGCATTAACTTTCTCATCGGCACTTTCTTCATTCTGGAAACCCAACTTAATCTGAGACCAACACGCAGAGACAACCATTGGACGGGCTCACATCTCTTCCTCACTTCTTCCTATTCAGCTAACATCTGCGTCTGGTGCCTCTGGACCCAATATCTTTTACTTCCCCAAAGGTCTCCCCCGACCAGGAATAATGATACCAACTGGTGATATAAACCCCCACTGAAAACCCTTTTGATCCCTGTCCAGCCCATGGGACCCTGCCGCCCTGATGGCTTCCAGCCTTCCGAAGCTGTGAATGAGGCTGCCCGTGTGAAATTATGCTTGGACTGCACACACTGCCCTTTGTTCATCTGGCAGCAATCTGGAGGCAGAGGCTATTGATCTTAATCAGTATTGTCCTTGGCTTTGGGTACACTGTGTCTTTTGGATACCACTTCTCTAGTATTTGGATGGCCTATTTCATTAGACAGCTGAAACTCCCTGTGCCCAGGAGATGGGTCAGCTTCAAAACATCCTCAGAAAGTTCTGGTCTTTTGGTGGGGGCTGGGATGAATGGGGAGATTGGGATTGACATATATACACTACTATGTATAAAGTCGATAGCTAATGAGAACCTACTGTATAGCACAGGGAACTCTACTCAATGCTCTGAGGGTGACCTAAATGGGAAGGAAATCCAAAAAGAGGGGATATGTGTATACATACGGCTGATTCACTGTGCCGTACAGCAAAAACTAACACAACATTGTAAAGCACAGGGAACTCTACTCAATGCTCTGAGGGTGACCCAAATGGGAAGGAAATCCAAAAAGAGGGGATATGTGTATACATACGGCTGATTCACTGTGCCGTACAGCAAAAACTAACACAACATTGTAAAGCAACTACACTCCAATAAAAATTAATTGAAAAAAACAAAACAAAAACATGAACTTCACACATCCTCATTTGGCAGAGCCGATGAGCAACCTACATAATTATAGAAACTTAGCCGTCTTCTACCTAGCCGATGTGCTCAGTAAGTCCTTTAGGGCTCCCACAAATCTCAGGTTTCTGAGTCAGCTCCTGGGGATGGGGCTGGGGGTGGTGGTGGGTAATAACACTAAACTACCAGGGGAAATGTCCCCCATGGCATTCATGGTTAACTTTTCAAATATAAAATACATCCCAATGAAAATGGCCCAAACAAGGCAATACTATTCTGTTTAGCCTTGGGGATGAAGAGAATGACCTTGCGGAGGAGTCCTGAGCTTCTGAGAACATGTGAGTCCTAAGAGATCCTGCCAACTTAGTAATTCTCACCACCATCACCATTACCAAAGGCTTTTCTAGAAAAAGTTTTCGCTGGGAAATGTATGACATGACCACTCTCCTCTGCACCAGCAAAAGGCTAAGATTGGAATTGTTTTACAGTTCTGCCTAATGAAGGGGGAAAATACGCCAAAGAGCCCTGCCTTATCTCCTCAGTGCCTGGTACCTAACAGACACTCAAAAATGTCTGGCTGGATGAATCTGCAAAGTGGGGAGGATAATAGTACCTACCCCAGGGGGATGTCGTGACAATGAAATGAGACAGTGTTACATAAAGCACAGAGCTTGACCTATATTGAGAATCGTGAGAATATCTACTGTTGTAATTTTTAATACTTGGATACCAATAAGGATGTCTTGTGTTTTGCAGAGAGGAAGCTTTCACCTTCTGAAGCAGGGTGAGGGACAGGTAGTGAACACCCCACAAGGCAGGAGGCTTTAAGGAAAAGTGGGAACTCTGTAGCCTTTGTCAAGGGGCTGGAGTCTCAGGGTCTGTGACAGCAGGGATGTTTGTTTCCGTCAGAAGTTAATTCTGCTTTGCTCTCAAGTTCTTCTACTCTGCATCTTCCTCCCACTTCCCTGCATGGGCATACAGTCCATCCCAGCTCTAATGGGTTACCTCTTAACCCAAAACCAAAATAAAACCCACCCCCTGCATTAGGTCCTGCCTCAGTGACCTCGTCTGCCAAAGCAAAAGCCAAGGGGGCCCCAACAAGGAGCAGACAAAGTCTTAGTAAAACAATGGTGGACGTGGCCCATTCCACACTCATGGGCGCTCCACCCCAAACTCTTGGAGACAGTCAGGCTGGAGAGTTGTTTAGGAGGCCTGACCTGTCCTCTTATTATTTGGCTGGAATGCCATCCATAACTAAAACAATTACTGACTAGCAAAATGCATCCCTTATATACCAACCCCAATCATCTTACTCTGAATGAGAAGAGGCAGTGCCTTGGTTAAGAGGCCACAGGCGCATGGAGCCCAGCAGAGTTAACACTAAAATGTCACTGGGTCTATGTAGACTCAGAATTACCAAGAAGGAATGATCCAAATGAAAAGGAAAATTTCCCCTAAATTATAAAAGCAAACAAACAAATACCTTGATAACTATACAAGGGCGGCTTCTACTGTGTTCAGTGACCTCTTTGGCTTTCCAGATCTAAATCCAAATGAGACAGCATCCCTCTAAACGTGCTAAGAAGGATGGCAGAGATTCACCTCCATGTTAGGGAGGGAGAGGAGGTGGGAGGCTCAGGTATAGGGGATGTGTAAGAAGTAAGCCGTCCACTAGCTAGTCATCTTTCCGGGCTCCTCCACTCTCTGAAGGCTCTGGGTTACCAAGTGCTGGTGGGTAACAACTACAGATTCCCCGGGACTGTTTCCCTTGGGGTTATCCTTATACCCCTCATACCCTCTCAGGGCAGACTGTGTATTCTCTTTTCTACCCTGTTTCTCTAATAAAATATGTAAGGGATGCTCTGGAGGTTTCCTGCATAACCACAGGGGACTGATATACAGCCCACCCCATGTTAAATGAGTGACCATTAAAAAGTCCCATGAGAAAAAAAGGAGGCTGACTAGATAACCTGATGCTTGGGGCAACCTGCTCTGGAGTTTCCCAATCTAGTTCCCCCTGACATTACTCCACTTATCACCTCTAACAGCCCCTTCCTGGCTGTTCTGGCTACAAAGACTCCCCACCCATCATGGCAACGTGCATGTCTTCTCCTGGGATCCAGAGTTCCTTTATGACAATGGCACTGGCAGTATCTACTTGTCCTTTAAAACCCGATCTTTCTTGCCTGGATACTGGTGTAATGGTAGCAATACTTAGCATCTGGCAATGATTCAGGAGGAAGAGTTCACAGAGAAAACTTAGAAAGTCTTGTGAGAATTTTCTTAAACCCTAAGAAAGGTTTGTCATGATCATCTAGTTTGTAGAAACTAGTGCTGTTACCCTAACCCCTTGTCTAGAGAATCCCTGCTTTCTGCCAAACCTTGAAATGGCCACATGGGGCCAAAAGTAGTAATAAGAATAACTGCTTCTATTATTCAATATAATAACATCAATATCAATATATAAGTGCCTTACCTGGATCATCTCATTCCATCCCTGCCATCACCCCTAAGAAGAATTAGATAATATTTTCCTGGAATTTATAAGTGGCGAAACTGAGGCTCATGGGAGATGAATGACCTGCTCGAGATCTACTGGGCTGGTTAATTGCAGGCTTAGAACCAAACCAAAGTCTTTCTGACCAGAGTCCAAGCTCTTCACCCAGGATTGCATCATCTCACTGTGAACAAAGGTGCACCTGTCTTCCACATGTTAAGGATGAAATAGGCCTTTAGAACTGTAAAAAAAAGCCAGTGAAATAATTCCATTTTTACCATACCTCCCCTAAGAGATCTTACAAGAATTTGCATTAATTCCAGCTAACCTGAGGCACATTATTTATCTGTGATGCGAGAGGCAATCGTGACCCACTAGGGGTCTCAGTACATCCTCGCTGCATCAGTGTTAACGTCTCCTTGAAAACCCCAAAGTTCCCAATCACTTATTCTGCTGAGAAACGCGGGTTGGCCCTTTGAAGCTGAAGTATAAAGTGTGCCTCTCATCCTGGGCTCTTTTCTTCCCAGTCCCTGGGACAGGCTAGTGGGAAACCTTCTGAGGCTCCAAAACGCCAATGAATCCAGAGACACCATTTTTCTTTAATTGGTGGAAGCCGATTCGTGGTGTTCAAAGGCGCGTCAGAGCCTGCAGCATGAGCATTGTGCCCCAAGATTTAGCCCGTTTCATCACCCTTCATTAGGATGCAGAGGGGAGACCCCGGCACCGTCAGCTGGGCCAGAGGAACAAAGGCAACATGGAAACTGGAGCGGGGCAATGAATCCCTCGCTCTCCACTTTTTCAAAACAAGATTCCGACCGTTTACTCAAGAACTTATTTTGTCCTCGTGTTCCATACAAAGAAACAGGAAATTTCAGAGGGAAAGAAAGGGGCCCCAGTTTCTTACATGGTGGCCCAGGGAGGTTGGAGTCACGGAGGGTGCTGGCAGGAGGTTAGCTTGGCCCCAAAGCTGAGGAGGGGCCACTCCCCTCTTTTTGTTCTCAGAGGAGTTCACCTGGGAGCAGGGGAAGGCTGTTGCTCCTTGTAAAACGATTTGAGGAGAAGGCTGGGGTAGCCGTCCTGGAAGGTTGTCCTCGGGGCTCTGGCACCCTCTCCCTAACCGAACAGGGCAAACCTGTGTTGACTGTATCTTATTCTTCATCTGCGACAACACAAAACCTGAACGAGACATCTCCCCTCAGACCCACAGGATTCCTTCTAAAATAAATCCGTTTCCAGCTTGACAAGAATAGACCCTGGCTTCTGACCTGCAAGGTCTGATTCTTATTTTGAGGACTGGCATTTAAAATGGTTCATCTCGTAAAATCTGGTAAAACCTTTTGGTGGCCATGTTGACAACAGCTCTCCGAAGTTTAAATACGTGTACCCTTTGGACTAACAGTTCAACCTCTAGGAATTTGTCTTACAAAAATACCTCTACATGTGAGCAAAGAAACATATGTTAGGCTATTCATTGCAGCTTTCTTCATAATAGTAAAAATATTAAACGTGATATCAAGTCCATCTTAAGGGGTGGAGTGATTCTATGATTGTATAGACACCCATACAATGGAGTTCTGAGCAGTCATTTCTTTCCCCCATGAGGGAGACCAACAAGGAATGACCTGGAAAAAATATCTATGCTATGAGCACGGAAAACAAAAAGTTGAAAAATTGTATGTATACTTTAATCCACTTTTGTTCAAAACAGGGTTTCTCAACCTTGGCACTACTGATCTTTGGGCCAGATAACTCTTTGTGGTGGAGGCTGTCCTGTGTATTGTAGGATGTTTGACAGCATCCCTGGCCTCTACCCACCAAATGTCAGTAGCACTCTCCCCCCTTGCTATTATGACAACCAATAAAGTTTCCAGTTTGCCAAAAGTCCACTGGGGGTGGGAGCAGGGGACAAAATCTCCCCCAGCTGAAAACATATAGACAACCTAGGTTTGCATGTCATAGAAAAAGTTTGGAAGGATACTCACCTAGCTGTGAACAGTGGTTCCCCTGGGAACCAGGATTGGTCAGGGAAAACAATGTTCTCTTTTTATTTTATATGCCTCTGTACTGTTTGATTGTGTTTACAAGTACATATTTCTTCTGTAGTTTAGTAGAAAATCTATCTCTATTCCACTCCCACTCACCGACATACACAGACACAAAGAAAATAAAGAGAATAGCTCATATCAAGAGACAGTCAATCGGGACTCTAGAAAAGAGAGACAGGTGGGCTTTACCTGGGAAGGGAAGCCCTCTGGGAGGCCTTGATAATGAGACAGGATGGTAACCACAGCTCATCGATCCATCATCTGGAGTCTCGTCAAGCCAGGTGGTGAGAATGGTGTCAGAGAGATTGTGAGCAACGTGGGAAATGAGGAATTCTGGCCTCTGGTTTTCAATTTGACCGAGATCAGGGTCTTGCACCCTGTACTTCAAATCCTTCATTTGCTTAAAGGATCATCTACCTTTCCACAAAACCTTTAGGAGAGCAATGCATTAAAGCAGCAACTATGAAGTGGTTCCCCCTCATCAGATTTGGTACTACATAAACAAAAGATGCAATTCTCATTAATACTGGCTTTGGCGTTTTTTTTTTTTTTTTTTTTTTTGCGGTACGCGGGCCTCTCACTGTTGTGGCCTCTCCCGTTGCGGAGCACAGGCTCCGGACGCGCAGGCTCAGTGGCCATGGCTCACGGGCCCAGCCGCTCCGCGGCATGTGGGATCCTCCCGGACCGGGGCACGAACCCATGTCCCCTGCATCGGCAGACGGACTTTCAACCACTGCGCCACCAGGGAAGCCCGGCTTTGGCGCTTTTAAAGCCATTTTTTAAAAACATATGCCTAGTCCAATCTGGACAATTTAGAATTTGGAGAATCCCAGAATGCTTCAGTTTCTTATTAATTTTGAAAGAATTTCCTCCAGGGAGGTTTGTTCGTTTTTTTGATATACTCATGAGAAAAACAATAAAGTTTTTTTTCTTTTCTTTTTCTAGATGATAAGACTGCTCAGGAAACATGGTTAACATCTGTTCAGAAATTACAAGGTAAACTGCCACAGCCAGCTGTGATCATTCCCTCACTGAGTTAGTTGGAATTCATGCTGAATTTCCTAAAAGGAAAAACAGACCTAAATCTTACAGAAAATAATCAAACATTTGGTCCCCTACACTGATGCTAGCAAATGGCATATCAGATATCCACCACCAATATCTTCACCCAGTCACAACTATAGGGTACTAAGGAAATCACGGTTTTTGAACAACATTTTGTAAAGTAGCTAGGAAGAATTCTCTTGACCATCTATACTGATGTTTTGAGACGGAAAGTGATTTGAGACCAAAAGTGATTTGAGACAGTTTTTGAACCAAGCTAGGAATCAGTTCATAATGACATATTTTACGTGTTTTTCGTCGTGGTTAATTGTTTTGTTTTGTTTTGGTATTTTGCTGGATAGATAACAATGATGAGAAGTCATTTTTTTTTGGCTCAAAAGCTACTCATAAATATTTTACTCAAAACTTTTGGACCGATTTCCTTCCCCCCCTCCACCCGCCCCTCCATGATTTGATCCAGTTTCTTAAAGGCATTTTGACTTATTTGGTGATGTTTTAACTTCACTCCAATTTTACCTTTATTTATCAAAGCTCTAATATCGTACAGTTAGTTCACCAAGAATTTAAGCCTTCCTTTTTTTGTTCCCCCTCTGCATCTAAAGGGTAGAGCTCAGGATTTGCCATTGTCAAGACTCCAGAATCACTCCATATACAAATTCTTGAAACAAAGGGAAAGCAACATTTCTCTTCTCTACCTTGCACACAACCCAGTGAACTTAAACGAGGCAGGAACCACAAAGCAGAACATCATTTTCTAAGAATCCGGCATAATCACACTCAGGTCAGCTGTGCCGCCCCAAAGCAAGGAGTGCCTTGAGTAGAATGAAATGTACACTCAAGGACACGCTACCGAAACTGGCTTCTGTCTACATTGTTTGCAAGGCAAGTTCATGAAATTAATTGAAAAAATGCATGAACTTTATAGAATGCAGTCAGACCAGGCCCCTTATATATAGGATGACCCCAAAGTTACCTGTGCACGCTAGTTAGAAGTGATGGTAGCAAACACTGCTGGTGCTCTGTCCTCGGATGCCCTTTATCTTCTCTCCCCCGCCCAGTCTACACTGTTTTGCTTCCAATGGCCTGCACCTACCAACTCTTCCACTGCTCAAGGGTTATTGGAACCACTCTGGCACACAGCGTAGAAACTTAAGCATGTCCTGCTCGCCCAAGGCAGCCCTTAGCCAATCACCGATTGCAGTTGGGCTATGAAAGCCCAGCTGCCTTGCATTAAAGCCAGGACACAGTCCGAGATGTACTTCACATTCCAGAGTCCATTGCCTGTTAACACTAAGGCTGGGATTTTGCCTGAAATCATGACTCTGCTTGGCTTCCTTCCCTCCTGGCCCAGCTTCCCCACTCCCTTACCAGCTTCGCCTGGGGGCATGTCCACACACATCCGCATGTCAGGATTTGCTTCAGGAGAACCCTGCCTAGGTCATTAGCTGCCCTCCTTGGCTTTCCCCACATTTTGATTCTTCTTGTTCTTCCAAACGTCTCATTCCGTGCTGACAGCTGCAGTTTGTGGTTCCTGTTTTAAGTCTCAAACTTCTGTTAGGACACACACAGGGTCTCGGTTACCAGAGACCCTTGATAGGTGATTCCTAGTCATAGTGTGTATTTTAAGTTCCTCTCTGCCAATGGCACAGTCCTGGGTACTGCACCACTGGGCTGGATGTCACCTGATGCTGCCGTGGGCAGTGGTCAGCATTTGTACCCTTCCCCAGGGCAATGGATTTGCCCCATCAGATACATGTCCTAGTTTCTCTCCTCTGGCAAAAGTCTGAGTCTAATATCGGAGAAGAGTCATGATCTGCCTTTCAAGAACATGAATTAGACACTTCTACCTGCTTCTGAGTGAGTTATTCCTTTGTGCTATGTTCCTTCTTATTTCTGCTGTTTGGTTGAACCAGGGTTAATGAGGGCTACTGTACCTGAGCAGGACCCTATGAACCCTTCCCGGGACAGACTCCCCTCCATATCCTCCGCTGTAGCTCCTCTCTGAAGTACCTAGATAATAGTATCTGGTGCACATTTCCTGAGTTGTTTCACAGATGCTAAAACCACCACCAAGTGGAAGAAATTAACTACTTGATGATCATGGGCTTGTAGCTCCCAGACCTACTGGCACCTAAGGACGGATAATGTTAATCTCTCTGACGCCACTCTGTTACCTCACCATCAACTGATCAGAGAATCGTACACGAGCTGATCACATACCCTGTGACCCGCCCTCCCTCACCTGGCCTTTAAAAATGCTTTGCTGAAACCCTTCGGGGACTTCTGGCTTTTCCTAGCCCTAGCTGTCCTGGACTCCTTGTAGGGTGCCCACGATAAATGCCGCACTTTCCTTCACCACAACCCGGTGTCAGTAGATTGGCTTCACTGCACGTGGGCGAGCAGACCCACGTTTGGTTCGGTAATACTACTATGGTTCTGCTTCTGACTTGTGTCTGAGAGTGTGGGTGACTCAATGGGACAGCCAGGATACAGCTCAGGCAGGAGGTGGGACTTGAGTGGTGACAGCAGAAGGGGAGCCGTCCTAGAGAACGATGTGTGGAATTCCATAGCTGGCATGACTCCAAAATTTGGATCCTGGGATGGACAGGGAGTTCAGACTCTGGGCCCCAGGTGGGCGTATGATGGTGGCTTTCTACCGTTGACACTATCTCACTGTGTTTGAGCTCGGAATGTTATTCAAGGCCACTGAAAGCGTCATCTTTTTGAGAGGTATCTGCAGCAGTTGAGGACAAAACTGGGTGGTTCCAGACATCCTGACTCAAAGGGTAGCCCAGCCCTCTTGAGATCCACTCAATGGCAAAGCCCACATTATCCACCATCTTGGAGGGACCACGGTAGACAGCAGGGAACGACGCCCCCGGCAAGCTCCCCAAACCCTCTCCATGCCAGCCCCACGTGACACCTTAACTCCCACTCCGGAGGCAAACTCACGATTTTCACAGCGCTGCCCGGTGTAGCCTGCCAGGCAGGCGCACTTGTAAGATCCGGTGTTGTCAAGAAGGCAACTGCCGTCATGGAAACACGGCGCCGAGGAACAGGCTGTAAGAGAAAAGGCAACTTCTCTCAGTGCCCCGGGCAGTGAGTCCGTTTCTTCAAGCCTCCGGTCTTTCACTTGTTCCTCAGTCTTCCTGCAATTTTTTAACTCCTTTTATCGATATCATGTTACCATTGTTTGAGGTTGCCTAAAACAGCTGCTCATTAATCAAACGCTGCTGATGTTATCTGATGTTTTCCAAGGCCCCAGAAGTATGCTCCAGACACTTAAAGAGTCTGAGACAACACACACAGGCGCACCACACAATTAAAGCGGAGGCGGGCTTCACCCCCTCCTGTAGGCGCTCCGTGGGAGACAGCAGCCTTGGGTAATAGATCATCTTTTTTTTCAAGGAAGCTCAGTATCCGGGATACTGGGGGAAAGGAACCGGAAGATGATCTTCATGACACTAGTGAAAGTGTACTCAAGAAGTTTCAGACACGCATTCTGTAAACAGTAGTCCCTTGAGATACTGAGAGTTAAGGTCTCAGATAGGGTGGGGAAATGCTACTGGTGTTAAATGATAATTAACCAGATCCTCTACTGCAGAACTTCTCCCAACACTCCACATTCTGAGGTGCCTTGTGAATTTCTAAGAATGTGCATAACGTCCCACCTTTCACAGGCTTATCTGACCTGAGAGACTGCATTTTACAGAGTGTCCTTGGGACTATTTTTCTACAGAGAACACTTTGGGAAACACTAGTCTGCTTGTTACCCACCAATTCCACATTCATTTACCCTGGTGTAGAAATATATCACTCGGTCAAGTTCAACAAACCCAAATCGAGTGTTTGCTCTGTGTAAGGCACTGGAGGGATACAAAGTTGAACAGGAGCTCCCACTCACCAGATCACAGCCTTTGGAAGAAGAGTAGGCAGTGACTATAAACTGAAGCATGATTCAGTTAGTGTCAGAAAAGAGAGAAAGTGCTAGAAGACATTCAGAAAAAGGCAAAGCCACAGCCCATCAGAACAAGGGAAAAGGCTTAACAGGGGAGGAGAAATCCGATAGGGCCTCGAAGGGTGGGACTTGATGGGCAGGAGTTGGGAGGTGGGTTTAGTCAGAGGGAGTAACTTGAACACAGGCGGGACGCTTCAGGTGTTTGAGGAACGGGAAGAGCTCTGTCTGACTGTTTGACAATGGAGACCAGAGTTTCCAGAGTTCTCCAGGGGAGGTTGAAGAAGAGACCCTCCTAACTCTCCCCTCAGTCACAGGGTCACAAGCTGGCGAGCCACTGCTGCCCCCAGCTGCTGACTGCCATGAACACCCCCAGATGTCTCTCAGCCTCAGCTGGTAGGGCGTCACCGAGGGGCAAGGATTCAGCCACAGGCCGACCGCACCACAGCAGCAAAGCTTCTAGAACTCCCAGGCTCTGAGCAGCTGCAGAGGAGACTGACATCCCGGAAGGAGGCAGTCACACGGGAGCAACTGCCTAGAGCTCCTGTGGGACCATTCTCCGCGCGAGGAGGCTGGGGAGGGTGGGCTGTCTGCTGGTCTTGCTGAAAGGACAGGGCGGATGCCACTACTGCCCGCCTCCCTTCCTGAGACTTCTGTATCACACCTTCCATAAGGAAGCTATAATGGTCAATTGCAATTTTTAAAATTCAGTATTAAAATAATAGAACTTCCAGCTCGAGTTTATTTTGTAAAACCTGATGCAATCCAATCTCTGAGGACTGAGCACTTTGTTCATTCTGGCCAAATCCTACTTCCTAAATGAACAGGACAGGAGGTGAAGTCAGACTCAGAGTTACTCATAAAGTATGTGGCATTTCCTATGTTGTTTAAGACTTTGAACACCTATTTGAAAGATGACAAAGGGAGGCTCAGGGCATGCCTGGGGCAAGGTGGCTACTGAGGGCTTCCTCTGTACCAGACACTGTGCTAAGCTCTTCATCTGTTCTGTCTTCCAGCACCTCCTTAACGGAGCAGGATCTAGGGTTATGTCCTTATTCCCTGATTAGGAACATGAGGCCCAGAGAAGTAGAACTTGTCCAAGCCACACGGCTTAATCTGCTAGGGACCAAAGCTAATGCTCTTAACCGTGACAGCCCCTAATAGAAGCTCTAGAGCCAAACTGTACAGATCCCTGGTTCCATCCCCAGAGCTGTGCAACAACAGACAAATTACCTGGTCTCTCTGTGCTGCAGCATCTAAACAGGGGAGTTAATAATGCTTAGCTCTGGTCCTAGTGAGCGTTTCTGAAATATCCCTTGCCATTGCTCTCTACCTTCTTTTTTTTTTTTTTGCGGTACGCGGGGCTCTCACTGTTGTGGCCTCTCCCCGTTGCGGAGCACAGGCTCCGGACGCGCAGGCTCAGCGGCCACGGCCCACGGGCCCAGCCGCTCCGCGGCACGTGGGATCTTCCCGGACCGGGACACGAACCCGTGTCCCCTGCATCGGCAGGCGGACTCTCAACCACTGCGCCACCAGGGAAGCTCCTCTCTCTACCTTCTTAATGTGCAGGTTGCTTCTGAGAACCCAGCACGCTGGGTTTTAACGAGGCTGGGCAGGGAGAAGGGGGGTGCACAGAAAGGAACATTTGTCTGGAGCACAGCCATAAAATGCGACACTCGTCTCCCTGGCCTTTACCTGTGATCTCCTCAAAGACGGCATGGAAGCCGTCAAAGTTCTTGGAGCCATCTGAGTGGAAGAGGACGTGGAGCGAGGAACCCGAGCTTCGGATGGGAGCTGGCCGCTCGTTGCCACAGAAACGCCTGATGATCTGACTGTCGCTGCTGTCCCCGTCACGGACCTCGACATAGTCATACTGGCACATGTAGTCAAACTCCAGGCTCAACATGACAATCCTGTGGGTGGAGAGGGTGACAGCAGGAAACAGGTGGGCCCCAGATAGTCCTTACACCCCTGGGCAAGTTCAAGGCCAGATGATAAACAGGTCTCTTGAAGAGTGGTGTCATTGGCCTGATGTGATAGGACAATGGTCCTGGAGGACTTGAGGTCAGATACGTTTCTTTTAATGTGTGTAGGTAGGTATTCTGTGTGCAGGTGTGTGTACGCACACGCCCAGGTGAGGGGAGTCCATTCGGAGAATCTCTGCACACACTGACTCTTCTTCCAGGAGCACTTCTCCTCCCAGGCTGCGTGGCTGGTTCTTTCCTATCCTCGGGTCTCAGCTTAAATATTCTCTCCTCAAAGAGGCTTCCCTGACAACTCTTTCTAAAGGAGATCCATTGTTTTCTTCATAATGCGTAGCTACATTTTAATTTCTCATATTTATCTCCTTGACTTTGTGAGTGTGTGTGCATGCCTGTCTCCTCCCCTTGACTGCAAATTCCTCGAGGGTAGAGTGTGACACCTGTCTTATTCCACCACTGTTTGCTTAGTGCCTAACGCAGTGCATGGCGCATAGAGACTAAACAAATATTGCTGAATGGATGACAATGGATACTCTATCATAATTTTACAATTGGAGAGTGGAAAAGAGTATGTTGTCTTGCAAGACCAAGTAAAGGAAAAAACTCTCTGCACGCTCTTCTGTCTGACGGAAGGATCAGAAGATAATTATTCTCTTGGTAACAATTCTTGCCCCAAAGAGTAGAAAAAGTAGCACCATATCAAAATTTCAGAATTGAAAGAGATCTGATATATCTGTGATTACCTTAAAGGGGTCTTAGGTTTGGAAACACTGGGGTGCAGCAGATCAAAAAAGCAGAAGGTAACCTTAAGCTCCCATTTCCAAGAGATAAGAAAAGAGGCAGTCACATCCCAGGGCAGGAGAGGAAAAGATATTTTTTAGAAGATTCCCAAGGGAATGCCTAAGTATCAAGTTCACAAAATGTACGTCTGTATCTTGTCCCTCACAGTTTGGAGAAGTTAGGCACAGACAGAAGAGCTCAGAACTACAACCTGAAAAGTTGGGACCTGGGCTATTTCTACCACCTTGGGTAAAAACTTCAAGCGCCAGAGTTAGAGAACAATCAGGATACTCTAAATGCTCTTAAAGGTCTTACTGAAAAAGAAACCCAATCACTGAGTGTGCTTAGTGTTTATTTTTCAAAGATGTTTATCACAAAATCTTTTGCTAGGGAGTGTACGTCCTATTAATCATACTTTGTGAAACATGCTGTAGCACGTAAGGATCTGACTTCTCATCCAGACGCCACCACCAACGCACTGTGAGCCTTGAGCAATCACTTCCTTCTCTGGGCTTTGGTATCTTAGTCTAAAAAGGGTAGGAGGGGGGACAAGGCCACCACCCAACAGAGATCACGGCTTTTTCTGAAACTGAAACATGAGACATTGCAACTTGTATTTACATTCATTCATTTGTTCACTTATTCAACACATTTGTGGCAGGTCTGCACTGTGTCAGACGCTGTTCTAGGTGCTGAAAGTACAGCAGTGTTCCAAGCAGACACAGTGCCCGCCCTTATGGAGTTCGGATCTGGGGGACAGACAATAAGCAAGGAAACCAGAAAACAAAGGAATTGTTGGCAATAGAGACAGTGGATGGACTTGAGATTATTTTACAAGTAAGGAAGTAGATTTTGTGACGACCTGGCTGTGGGAGGTGATGGAAAAGGGGGGCATCAGGGATGACTGCCAGCTTTTGGGCTGAACACTAGGCTTCAGAGTATTTATGTCCTTATTATTATCCCTGGCCAGCAGGTCCAGGTTTGACTGGAAGGAAAGAAATCTACATATTTCCAATCCCTAGGGCCCTTTCCCGGGCAGGTGATGTGCTTCTCAATCCTTCCACCGTTTTGGACTTTTGTTTGGCGGGGTTAGGGGGAGGGGATTTATTTTGTATCCTGTATCTCCTGAGAAGCTCTTCAGAGGCCCCTGAGGGGACCACTGGTCCTGGTCCCTGAGCTGCTGAAAAATTAACATGTGGCATTTAACACCTGCCATTATCATCCTGCCAGACTCAGCCTGGAGCCCATTCAGCAGAACTGTGTGGCCTCTCACTTCCTCCTTGAGTTAACCTTCCTCTGGGAAAGTCCACTTAAAGAAGCTTACTCCTAACCCCAGGACCTGGGGGAGAAAGAAGACCAGCTACTAAGCACAGCTTTGATGAGAAGGATTGAGAAGGGGACCTGATTTGTTGGGTCTTTCCCAAGCGGGTATCGTGTTGCCCCTCCTGAAGGACAGAACACCATGGAGGAGCCAGCTGGCATGTGGTAACCTCCAGGTGCATTGATCCACCCAGAAAATACCTACTGAAAGCCTGTGCCCTAGAAGATTAGAGATTTCCATCACCGCCAACCTCCCCACTGGTTAGAAAAGGGAAGAGCTAGGTGGACAATGTCCCTAGATGTCCCAGGGGAGAGTGGGCCACTCTGCTTCCCTAGAGAGGAAGAGCAGAGGTGCTTGCCAGGAGAGAGAAGATACACTGGAAGCAGGGAGCACTTCTTTCAACTTTATTTATGCAACAAGAATCCACCAAGCTGGGAATGTGAATTGGTACAGCCACTATGGAAAACAGTATGGAGGTTCCTTAAAAAACTACAAATAGAACTACCATATGACCCAGCAATCCCACTACTGGGCATATACCCTGAGAAAACCATAATTCAAAAAGAGTCATGTACTAAAATGTTCATTGCAGCTCTATTTACAATAGCCCGGAGATGGAAACAACCTAAGTGCCCATCATCGGATGAATGGATAAAGAAGATGTGGCACATATATACAATGGAATATTACTCAGCCATAAAAAGAAACGAAATTGAGCTATTTGTAATGAGGTGGATAGACCTAGAGTCTGTCATACAGAGTGAAGTAAGTCAGAAAGAGAAAGACAAATACCGTATGCTAACACATATATATGGAATTTAAGAAAAAAAATGTCATGAAGAACCTAGGGGTAAGACAGGAATAAAGACACAGACCTCCTAGAGAACGGACTTGAGGATATGGGGAGGGGGAAGGGTGAGCTGTGACAAAGCGAGAGAGAGGCATGGACATATATACACTACCAAACGTAAGGTAGATAGCTAGTGGGAAGTAGCCGCAAAGCACAGGGAAATCAGCTCGGTGCTTTGTGACCGCCTGGAGGGGTGGGATAGGGAGGGTGGGAGGGAGGGAGACGCAAGAGGGAAGAGATACGGGAACATATGTATATGTATAACTGATTCACTTTGTTATAAAGCAGAAACTAACACACCATTGTAAAGCAATTATACCCCAATAAAGATGTTAAAAATGAAAAAGAATCCACCAAGCACCTGTGGTGTGTACCGGGTCCTGTTTCAGGCACCTGGATGCAGCAGTGAGGAGGTCTCACAAAACAGGATGCACTCGTGTTATTTATCTATACTTACAATAAACCTGGGTCTATACTTTGGACTGTGGCATAAATGAGTCACATTTGTGAGGACCCCAAAGCTCTATAAGAAGAATCAGCTTATCTTCCACGCATGTGAAATAATCAGTTCATTGGCGGCAGGGGCGGTGGCTGTCTTCTGAGAACAGCAATGAAAGGAGCTGTGATGAGCATAAACGCCGGCCTAGAGGGCAAATCCCTTAAAGGCTAGACCTGTCCTTATTTCTCCCCTTCCCTCCCATAGAGTCTAGTCCAGTACTGAGTGAATAGGAAGGCTTGGTCAGGATCTGGGGGTTGGGGGATAGATTGCTCTCGGTGTCCTGCTGTGTTGGTATTATCCTTGGGTCACCGTCACCTGAGCCTCACCGTCGTCGGCAGTGAGTGACAAACATCCAATTGACTATAGCTTTACCCAGGCCTTAGCCCACAAAATCACTGAGAGGTAAAGATTCTAATATACATTTTCTGCTTTTAAAAATGAAGTTCTGATGATTAGCCCTTGGTCACTAGGATCCAGGACCTTTGGTCCTGTTACTGTGGTTCCTTATAACCTCAGACTCCCTAATTCTGACCCCAGCCCCTTACCTTAGCTGGATGATAAACCCAGGTTTGGTGTGAATGGTCCATTCGCAGTGAGCATTCAGGGGGTAGCTCTCCAACAAAATCTGACCCTTTGGGACTCGTAGAACCTGGCCACATCCTAAGAAGAGAAGATTGGGGAATGGACATTGGAGTCAACAGGAAAGAGATGGTAAAGGTCGCAAGGCCTCTGGGCTCATCCCACACCCTTGGGAACAGAATGGAGAAGGATATTTCTACTTCTCAGGCACCTGGCAACGTGCTAGGCAACCGGCAGTGAACTGTTAGTTCATCTGATCCAGCCAACAGCTTGAGAAGAGAAGTAGTACCATTCCAGTTTTCCAGATGGAAAAATAGATAACCAGAGATTAAATAAATAACTTGTCTAGCTACTAAGTGACAAAGCAGAGATTTAAACCTGTGTCTGGACGTAAAGTCCAAGCCACTCTCTCCCCTGCCTCTCTAAGACGGCCGCATGCCAGCCTGCTGCTGCCACCTTACCAGGCTCAGAAAGCAGGCCCTCCCCGCAGCTCCACATGGGACACCGTGGCCTTTGTCCAGAGTCTAAATCTGCATAAGACCCTTTGGTCTGTGTTCCCTGCACATTCGCTACCCCACAAATATAACCCCAAAGCAACTCCTTCCTGACCCCCCTCCGTCCATTTAGAAAATGTATGTATTAATTTGTTCTGTCAGCAACTATGTGATAAACGCCTGCAGGGGGACATGAACTCCAACCATTTGGACTGGATTAGTGGTTTTCAATTTTTTTCTACCTCCCAAGCCCCCTTTTTTTTCAGACAAACTCTTATGAAGACCACCGATTTAATTTTTAAAAATGGATCCAAGAGGGGTTCCTGGTTGAAGCAGAAGCTGGGGCCCCAAGCCCTCCACTCTCACTATCACCTTGGTCTCCTGAGTTACCTCCAAGGAATCCCCAAGATTTGAAAACCACGGAACAGAGTCTTCATTAAATTATATCATATCCTCTAGTGTTAAGCAGAGATGTGTAAGATGCACCTTAGTTTTACAAAAGAGTTTGGGGGAAATGTCTTGAATTGGTGTTATAGAAAAAAATGTTATCTGGGTCATGTAAATAAACTATATTTTCTACCAGAGTTGGCAAACTATGATCCATGGGCCAAATCCGGCTTCCTGCCTGTTTTTTAAATAAAGTTTTATTGGAACAGAGCCACACCCATTTTTAATGCATTGTCTAAGGTCAGTTTCCAGCTATAATGGCAGAGTTGAGTAGCTGCAAAAAGAGACAGGAGAATCCATAGAAATGAAAATATTTACCATCTGCCCCTTTACAGAAAAAGTGCATTTAACCCTGTTCTACACAGAACCCAGTTTAACCTCATGAATTCTGGACATGCGGTTATCTTCAATAACCCCCCCAAATAAATTCTCATTGCTCAAAAGAAAAATATGAACATCAGTGGATGGTGCCTCATGGCAGGATGATGTTAGTAATATTTCTACAGTGTTAGGAATACGGCCCAAACTCTGCTTTTGACAAGCTGCGAGGTCTGAAGCTTGTGACTTTTGCAAAACTGAGTGCTAGGCAGCATGAGTCATCTCATCATTAGGGTGTTTATTGCTGCTGCCCAGCACCACATGGGAAACATTTTCCACCAGTTTCCATGTGGGGCTCCTGTCTGGGCCAGGCCTCCATTCTCTCTCTCTGCAATTCCAGCCTCCTCACATCCATCCTTGTCTCCCAACTTTCCATTCTCCACGTAGCAGCCAAAGCCACCTTTAAATAAATAAATTAGATCACATTACTCTCTCGACTCGACCCTCCAAAGGCTGGCCACTGTGCCTCCCCTTCCCACAGCATCCACGGCCCTGCCTCACGGACCGCCCAGCCCTGCCCTCTGCCCGGTTTCTACCACCACCCATCTGGTCTTCATGCAGCTCCAGCCACACGGCCTCCTTTCTATCCCAGCTCCAAGCCTTGCACCCACTGCTCCCTTAACCTACAAGGTTCATCTTCTTCCACATCTCCTTCCTTTGGGAATTAAGCTCAACTGCTGCTTCTTCAAAGAGAACTTCCTGGACCACCCAGCTAAAATGGACCTTCACGTCTCTACAGTCACTGCCTTTTACTCGATTTTGTTTTCTTCGTAACACACATCACTATCTGAAACTATCTAGCTTATCTGCTTACTCCCTTTGGTAGAGCTGGGACTTCTCTAGCTTGTACACCTAGAATGGAAACTGGCATATAACAGGTGCTCAAAAAAGAGCTGTTGAATGAATGAATGATGATATTGTGACAGGCCAGGGACTGGCTAAGAGACTTACGCAAATTCTCTTGTTTAATCCTCACAAGAAACCTGGGAGAACGATATTCATCTCCCCAGTCCCCAGACAGGAACACTAAGGATGGGAGAAGTTAGGTGACTTCCCCACAGCTGGATGGCCA
The DNA here is from genome assembly GCF_964270905.1 of Leucopleurus acutus. Lineage (NCBI taxonomy): Eukaryota > Metazoa > Chordata > Mammalia > Artiodactyla > Delphinidae > Leucopleurus > Leucopleurus acutus. Next base: position 86,444,297 of record NC_139151.1, read on the forward strand.
GGAAGTCGGAAGACTGCAGACGACTGTTCTAACTGCCGAGCAGTGGTTACGACGGGACTCCCGAGTCCCGCTGTCATTGGTTTGAGTCTCAGCCTTAGCGTCACGGGGCTGCGTGGCCTTGGGCAAGTTTCTTCATCTCGCAGAACCTCACTAGACCGGAGCCAAATGGGAGTAACTAGCACTTACTTCATACGTTTTGCGAGACTTGAATCGGATTACGCACATGGAAAGCAGTTAGCAGAAAACTCAGCAAATGTTAGCTGTTGCTACTTGGTGGCAGAGCGGGGATTTGAACTTGGATCTGTCTAGTGCCAAGGCTGGGTCTCTGCTAGTGCATTAAACTGTCGTAGGGTTTCCTGACCCAGCCTTCTCCCACTCGGTTTTGAAGCAGCAAGATTTTTCCACCACCACCCGTCCCCCAAATACATTGAATCTCTGCCCCAGCCCCCAACTTCTGGAAGAGCACGTGCCTTCTGCCTGCATACCTCACACTCCTCATGGCCCCCATCCGCCCATCTGCTGCCCGGCTACGGAAGTGATACATTGGGTGTGAGAGACAAAAAAAGAAACCTTCCTGCACAGTCTCCGCCCCTCTGGGACTGGCAGCCTCCCAGCCACAAGGTGTTAAATCCCAGCTCCGCAGCAAACCTCCTGCAGGGACCCCAAGTCGAAATCAGCAGCAGATGCCGCCAGCCTGCTTCTGGTTTCTTCCCTGGAATCAGACAGCAGTGTCACTGCCCTCCCACGCCGCAGGTCCACGGGGAGCTGGTGCCCCTCCCGAGGCAGGTCTTCTTGGCAAGACCACACGGTCTTTGGCCAGCCCCAGGGTCTCGTGTGGCCTCCGGAGGGCCGGGAGCCCCACCCACCCCGGGGGGCTGGCCCCCGGCCACCTGAGATGCAAGACCACTTGTTCCTGGGGCCCAGGGGCCGTCCTTCAGAAGCAGCCAGGATTCCCGGCCACATGTGACGCCTCGGTCCCTCATGATGTTTTCCTTCTCACTCCAGAGGGGAGGGCAGAGTCGGTCCCAGGAGCAGGGACAAGTTCCAATCAGCCAGAGACAAAGAGGCCACTTCTCAGAGATGTGCTCTGGGGGGAGGGTACTGGGCACCGGGAAAAGGAGAAGGCGCTCTGCTCCCTCCTCACACCAAGCGACTCCCACCTCCACGTGGGCATCTGAGTCGGAGGGTCCGGGCGCGGGGCAGACTCACTGCACCCTCTGTCTAGGGCAGAACACCGAACACAGGTGAGCGTCCCCGCCAAGGAAGTACGGCTGGCCAACCAAGCAGGTGGTCCTGAGTCTGAAAGACCAGAGAGGCAATGGCCCAGACGAAGTGCTCAGATTCCCTGACCATGTCTTGCTGCAGGGGAAGAGGGTGTGTGTATGTGTGCGTGCGTGTGTGTGTGTGTGTGTGTGCGCGCGCGTGTGTGTGTGTGTGCAGGGAATTTTGCCAGCCAAGCCAGACTGTCCCCTGGGATCTCGAATCCTGGACTCATCTCCAAGGCCGCCCCTCCCCCATCTTTCCCCTTGGCTACAAACCCAGACAAGAGAGAGAGCTGGATAGACTCTGCCTCTACAGAGCTGAAAGGAAACCTTCATGAACTGCTAAACTAGAAAGAGAGCGGAAGGTTCCCAGCAAAAATGAACACCCCCAGCATTCAGATAAGTCTTGTTATCTCCAGCTGGGGAAGCAAGGAAGGAGAGGCAGGAGAGAGACACAACATACTTCTGAGAAGCAGTGCTTTTTTTTTTTCTTTCTTTAATCTTTCCTCTTGGATGGGGGCAGGGGAAGGACTAAAGAAAGCATTCTGACCTAAAAAGCCATTTGCACTTTCCTTCCTCCTTCAAATAGCACTCAGGAGACAGGACTCACAATGGTTAAGGGGCAGCCTGGAAGCCCGACCAGGTCGTAATCTCAGTTCAGATTTTCCAAGCTGTGGGACCCGCGACAAGTTCTCTAGATTTTCCAAGCCAAGGTTCCCTCACGTGGAAATAAGCATAATAGGAGTACCTGCTACCATGTTGTTGTTGTTGTTGATAAGTTCTTATTTGTTTGAGGATTAAATGAGATAGATATTGTATGTAGAGCATTTAGCAAGTGCCTGGTACACAGAAACCCTCCGTAAATGGCACCTAATACTGTCGCGTCTCGAGTCTTGTCTGGATCTGAGACACAAATTTGGTACAAGAATCACAGGTGACAGCTCAGGTTCTGACCCACCGCTCCAGGTCTCCTAGGAGCCTCTTTACATCATGGGCTGAAGCCCTAAAGCCTGTAGGCCCAGGAGCTCCGACAGTGATGGCAGAACAAAAGCCTGGATGAGGACATGGGAAGGACCAGGAGCCGCAAGGAAGCTCACACCTTCCATGTGATTTGGTTCATCCTACCCTGACCTGCTAGGCCCTCAGACAGGCACTCGGAGTGAGGACCTCACGGGCCTCTCACATCAAGAGGCGGTTTAGTATAGAGGATGAGACACTGGGCCCTGGGGCCCAGCCTCTGAACTGGCACCTTGGCTTTGCCACTTACCAGCTGCATGACAGCAAGCGGGAAAGTTACTCAGCCCCTCTGTGCCTCAGTGCCCTCACCTATAAAAGGCTGTGATGCGGATTAATGAGTTTGTACATGAAGGTACTTAGAACAATACCTGGTTCAAAATAAGTGCTAAGTGATGGCTTTTGTCAGTGGCTCAGGTCTTCGTTAGATGTCCAGGAATGATTTCATGGCTCATCCTGTGATTTGGCCTATATTCCCAACCAATCTGATACTTTATAATGGTGGTTTAAATGTTTGTCTCCTCCACGACACAGTTCTGTGAGAGCAGGGACCTTGTCTGTCTTGCTCACACCTTTGTATGTGTCGAGTAGGTGCTTAATTAATTGTTAACTGAATGAATGACTATGCCAGATTAAATCGAACATCTCCTTGCCCAATCAAACCATTTTTGAAGCCTGTCCCCCCATACCAGTGGTCCTGAGAAAATAACCTCCTCATGGCCAGTGTATATTCTCTTGTCCCTTGGGAAGTTCCATTTTATTATTCTTCCTCTCTGGCCCTACATTGATTTCCTTCCCAACAAAGAAAAAGAAAAAGAGCTCCCTTCAAGGCTCTGGTTTAGTAATAATACCAATAGCAACTACCATTTATTGAGCACTTACTATATACCAGACTCCATGTTAAGGAATTTTATAGACAGCACTTCAGTTAACCCTCACAAAAATCCTCTGAGGGGGCACTATTATTTTCCCCATTTTGTAAATGAGGAAACTGAGATTTACAAAGATTGGGTAACTTTGCCCAAAGTCACGGGAGAGATTAAAATCCAGGTCCTAATGGTTCCAAGCCCAGCTGTTAACTGCCACATAATACCACCCCCAATTTGTTCCTAATTGGGCATTGTTCCTTTCCTGGAAGTGTCAGGACACAAAAGCCCAGAGGAAAATGAGCCAGTTTTCAGTAACTCCACCCAGGTGACTCTATGCTCTCCCAGGAAGAGGGCTCCTTAAATCAGTAAATCGGTCACACACAGATTTGTGAGCCTTTTCTCTCCCTCCCCCTCTCCCTCCTGCTCTCCCTCCTTCCTTCTTTTCTTCCCTCCTTTCCTCCCTCCCTCTCTCCCTCTCCCTCCTTCTCTCTTCCCTTCCTGTCTCCCTCTCTCCCTCTCTCTCTCTCATTTGCTCTTGATCATTCCTGGTTATGGCTCAAGGACCAGCCTGATATTCCAGCCCCACAAACAGTTTTGGTCACAGCTGATGGCCAGTTCCTCTGCTCCTCTGCTTCTATCTATAATATAACTAAGAAAAGAAAAAAGTTTTAAGGGCCTATAATCTCTCCCCATAAATCCTCTCTCATCTAGGTTGCTTTCCTAACCTTCTTACCTCCCTAGATCCTTTGGGGCCCGAAGGGTTGGCATCACTTCAGTGCTACCTAGAAGCATGGCATCCGGGTGGCTCTCGGGCCCTCTCACGCTCATCTCATCTGGTGGCTTAGGAACTTGGTCTGAAGGCCAAGTTAAATAAACTTCACTCTGGAAGTCAGCAGAGTGGTTCCACTTAAGAACTCAACTTTCCTGTTTAAGAAGCTTTGAAAGGAAGCCTTGATTTTGACTTTAGAGATCAGTGTCTCTCATGGCCAGCACCAGATCACAGTTCCTAAATACCATTCCCCACAAAAGGAACCAGGATTCGTGGAGAAATGGCTGGTTCCGGGACCTGTATGTAAACAATCAAGGTGAACTTGAAACATTTTGCGAGAGGGTGGGGGGTTACGGTGGCCAAGAAGCAAGGAAGTGCTCAGTGAATGATGTGATGAAGTGGGCTTAAAGGGTCTTCGGTGGCCAATTCTGGGACAAGTTGAGCATTAAAAAATGATGGTAGCGCTATTAAATGTGGAAAAAAAGAAAATTCATGAATCCATGGTGCAGAAGAAGAGAGAGCAGGTCAAATGTGGGAAGATAATAATAATGGGTAAATCCAGGCAAAGGATGAATGAAGTATTCTGTCACCTTTCTGTGTATTTAAAACTTTTCAAAATAGAAAGTTGGAGAAAGAAGGAATCAGCTTCTTAGCCTGAATATTCTGAGATCACTAAACCACTATTTCCTGGCCAGGAAGATGTGAAGAAAGTTGTCTCCTGGGCTCAGTGACCTCCAGCCCTTCTCCAATTCTCTTGGTTAATGGAACTTGTCAATGGTTATGAATCAATCAATCACCTAATGGATTTTAAGACTCTAAGTAGTTAGGTTAATACCAACTGTGACAAGCATTGTCAAGGACAGGGAGCAAATAAAGGTGCTACCACGACTGCTCAGTACTGAATGCTCTATAACTCAAATATAAAAGAGGCTGATACCTTCTGGCATTTGCACTCCTCTTTGCTTCTGAGGTTCTATATGGCACTCAGGAAAAAATGCCAGGGCGCTACAACGGGGCTCAGCAGGAAGCCTTCCTCCTCCAGGATTAAAGGGCCTGAAAGGATCGCTTGGGCGCCATCTACTGGGTAAATGCTTGCACTGCCACCTGGCTCCCGCACTGTGCCCCAGCTGTGCACAGACCACCCAAGTGCTCAGCTGCCCCTTAACAGAGGCACGCAGCATGGTGCCCAGCACTGAGCAGGCATTCAACAAATACTGAGATGAATTACTTCCTCTTATGAATTCCCTTCACATTTATTTAGTGCCAGTATGAGCTGTAGGTGATAAGAACCTAATAACAACATATCAATGTCTTCTTAGGGTCAAGCCCTGTTTCCACGAATGTACTGTAAACTCACGGAGGGTTCATTGTATTCCCTGGTGACCAGCCCGGTGATCCATAAGAAATGCTTCCTTCGTGTATGTGGCTGTGATCAGATAATATCCATAGCTGGGTGGAATGAGGACCGTAATCAGGTAACATACACTGTATGGAATGAGGCTTTCAGAACAAACATCACGGAATTGAACAAGCATAACTGAACCAACAAAGAATGAGATAGGAGTATGACCATCACTTTGTTTCATAGCATTGACCACACTCTTATTTTGTTTTGGTTTTTGTTTTGTTTTGTTTTGTTTTCTGGTCTCTCCTCTCTAATTTTCAAGCTCTGAGATGGCAGTGACTACACCTGTCTTGCTCATCATTGCACCTGGAAGCATCCATTGAAGAAATATTTTTTGAATGGTTATGGGTAGATTTATTCATTAAGCATTTTTTTAATGAATGGGGGCATGTGTGCTCCGCTTTGCCTGCCTAGTTGTGATGACCAGTTGCCCTGAGCCAGTTCTGCTGTCCTTGAGAAGGCTTTGATCCTACACATGGCCACCATGACTAATCCAACCAATCAGACTCCATACACAGTCAGCTCTTACACTGAGGCTAAACCCAGGACTCAACCAATCGGTACCATTTGGAAAGACACACCTACAGGATTTCTTGGGGCAAATGCAGTCCTTCTGTCTTTGACCTCGCACATGCAAATATTCTTCCCCTTCTCTGCCTTGTCCAATAAACAAACCCACTTACTCACACAGAGTGTTTAGAGTATTGCTTAGGAAATATTTGTACTCTTCCCCTTGGGATGGAATATACTCTCATACTTGACTGATTTGGGGATTAGCCATGTGACTTCCTTGGAATATGAGTGAACATGATGTAGGCAGAAGCCTTAAATTTGGCTGTGTGTTTGGCTTGGCCTCTTGTGCTTCTGTGACCCACTCTGAGAAGACCACACGCCAAGTTGCCCCTTTGGTCTGAGCCCTGAACCCTAGAGTTCAACCCAGGCCAACCCAGCTGGAACCAGTTAAACCCCAGCCAACTCACAGACCCAGGATAGAGAAAAATACACATCTGTCCTTTTGAGGTTGTTTGTTACACAGCAAAAACTGACAAATCTATATGAACACATTATCACCACCACCCCTGAAAGCTTCAACTTAGAAATTCTGTTCTCTGACCACAATACCTCTTCCATCTACATGTTCCATTGCTTTATTATCACTAAGCCTGCTTTTCCATCTCATCGAGACCTCCAGTCCCTATTCTCTTTACCCGGTTCTTTTTGGTTTCATGCCCTACCCAACCTGGACCCCTGGACAATCATGTCTCAGCCAACTCTTGGATCAACCAAATGACTGCTTTTATTCATCTCTGCTACCATGCTGCCAGACAGCATCATCCACCTGTCCTGGCTGCATCACCTACACAGGAGTTCCAGCTTCAACTGGGTCCTCAGCCTTGCTTGGACATGCTTTAAATCATCGCTAGCTGGTGCATTTCCTCATTCATCACGTGGCTGTCCCAAAACTTCGGTACTCTCAAGCCTCAGCTTCCCTTCTACTCTGCTATCATTAGAGATTTCATACCCTGCTTTGCAGAGAAAACAGAGCTATTAGGAAGAACTCACCACTGGGAGGTAGGTGAGTACTATGGTTGAGAATATGGGGTCTGAAATCACATAGACTTAGATATCTTCCTCACCCTTTGCCCCAGACTCTTGTATTTTGCAACAGGTTTGATCAAGCGAAGAACACCAATAGCACTCCATCCTCTATTTCTGCAGACTGGAAATATGGTTCATAAGAGTAAAATTACTTAGACTCTAAGACCACCCTGACTGCTCCTGATTCAAATAGGAAACACGTGAAATAGGCTTTTAACGAAACGACGACAGTTTGTACATTGCTCCAGATCCTGACTCTCAGTTGCTGCAGAGGGGAATCTTAAACTGAGACAGGTTAGATTTCCACTCCATTTTCAAAGGATTATTGACTCAGAGGGGGACACTAATAAAGATTTAGTAATTCTTGGAGATCAAGCGGAACCCAGAAAGAATCCCTTTCCTGGGACACGTGGCATGCTGACCATTTGATATGGGTTCCAGGAATTTAACTCAGGACTCAAGAAGGTTTCCAATAGAAATTCATATGTTAAATGCACTACAGACTTAGCATTTTTGAAGCCTTATTCACTGCTTGCTGACCAATGACAACACGCAATTGCTTCTCAGTGGACATGAGGCATGCTCTGTGCAGAATGCATTGGCTTCATTTAGGAGAGAGGGGAAGATTTAAGAACAGACAGAAACCTCCTGTGGCCAAGTCCAAACAGAAGTCCACAATCCACACTCAACAGATGGAAACACATCTTTGCTTTTTACAGTCTTACCTAGAAAGCCCTCTGGCCACAAACTTTCCAGAACTCAGAGTCCAATAAGATAAACCTTAGTCCATGGCAAAGCTGAGACTTTAAAGGAGCACACGCTAGAGATGGAGCTATGTCAGGGTCTACTCACGCATGCAGTCTCCTCCGTACCAGCCCGCGTGGCACTCTGCACAGTAGATGCCCTTCACGTAGAAGTCGTCCAGAGTACCCCCCCAAGAGCCGTTTCGGCACGTCTTGCAGTTTTCAAAGATGGTACAACCTGAAAATTTTCCAAGCAGAAGGGTGTTAGATTAAGCACATGCAGGTTCTAATGGGCTGCATGAGAGAGAAACTATGGACCTTCTCAGGACCTTGTCTCAACTAAGGGCATCTGGACCTAGAAAGGTGCCAAAGCCCTTATTTAAAAATGCTCATTCCTAGGAAGACGCTAGAGGCACCAGAATTCAGACTGAGGAGTTTAGGAGGGTGGTCTGAACCATCTTCCTAGTTAGTGGCTGATGGCTTTTTTTTTTATATATATATTCCATTTCTGGTCATAATTATGAACTTTAAGTTTCAATAAAACACAATGCTATTTAAAATTATTTTGTAATCACTATGTTTTATCAAGCAAATAACATTGATGAAAACACCTCCAAATTTAAGACTAAGTGACAGCAAATGCCTATTACTATATGAAAACCAAATCTAAATTACACTGTTATTTGTACTGAAGGAAAACCCTCTTGCTGGTTGTAAATTTTTCACGTTTTACAGGGATGCCATATCTCACGTAACGTCAGTAACCTGAAAAGTACTATGAGATGTCAAAAACATTTAGTAATAAGCTTCCAGACGGATTGCACATTTTGGTTGCATTAGTTATAAAAAAGTCTACATGGAGATAATTCACATACCATAAAATTCCCTCTTTTAAAGTGTACAATTCAGTGGGTTCTAGCATACCCCGGAGTTGCATAACCATCACTATTATCTAACTTTAGAACATTTCATCACCTTCCCCACAAAAGACCCCATACTCATTAGCAGTCACTCCCCATTCGCCAATCCCCACCCCCGGCCCTAATCCCTGGCAACCAGTAATCTACCAGTCATTTCATATGAATGGAATCATACAATATATGGCCTTTTGTGTCTGGCTTGTTTCATTTGTGGCTGATGTTTTAATGCAAAATGAAATAACCTGTAGTAAAAGGTAGAATCCATCAATACAGGGTATTTTTTCTCTTTATAAAAGTATTACGTGTTTATTATGGAATATTTAGAAAATTCAGACAAGCAAAAAGAATTCAATTAAAAACACCAAAACTTCCATCACCCAGAGAAAATGATCAGTAATTCTTTCTATATATATGAACACATTTTTTTAAATTAGGCTTATACTACATACTGTACATTCTGTTTTTAATAACTTACCTTTTAATTTGATAATAGATAGCAACCATCTTCCCATTCCATTAAATATTCTTCTACGGCATACACTTCTATAAGCAGAGTGTGCCGTCCGAAACAACCTTAATGCCTAGTAATGGGCTCACCCTGGAAGGTGTCAGGCTCCCCCCGGCCAGCAGGCCACACCAGAGAGGGTTGAGCAGACCCTAGTCAAGGGTCTCCTGAGGGGCGGGGGACAGCGAGGAAAGGTAGAGATAATCCAATCCCACTTATTAAAACGGAGCGCTAAGTTCTGGCGCCTCCATTGTCCAGCTGTGTGTCCTTGAGCAAATTGCTTAAGCTCTCTGTACCTCAATGTCCTCATCTGTAAGCCCAGGGTTAAAGACTGTGCCTACCTCATAAAGTTGTTTTACAAATTAAATTCACGTGTGTAAAGGGCCTGGCACATAGCAAGTACCCCCAAAACATGAACTATTATTCTGCATTCCCATAGCTCCTCATGGCTTATCCCCACCATAGCATATAGCATGCTCAATTTTAACTGCCTACTGCCTGTCTTCCTGTACAGACTGAAATCAGGGACTGCACCGTGTTCAACATGATATTCCCCCCACTTAATACAGTATCTGGCATATAATAAGAGTTCCAGAAATATTATTATTTGAGATTTGAGCAAATAAATAAATGGATGAATGGATGAATAATCCAGGCTTCTGAGCCGTTCAACATAACCAGCATTTCCTTGAGCTAATATAATAGCATACTTCTTTGCTTTTGGCTAAAATTAGGTTTTCATTGGCCTGTAGTATATACATGCAGTGTACATATGTGTGATTTCTGTAGGGGAGAGACTTGTAGCTCTCTCTCTGCACACCATCCTGACTTTGCTTCCCTCTCCCAGTGTCTCTTCCGACCAGAAAAGAATTGCTAATATGATTCATCAAATTTCACATGGCCCATAACTGGGTCCCAGCGGTCCTTTAAAAGACTGTTTTAAAAGATGGTCTTTTAAAGGCCATCTTCGCCCATGTGCCACATTCCCGTCTGATTTCCTACCCACTGTGCCACCAAGGAGGCCAATGGACTCAGAGTCCTCCCGCTACGACCCTGCCAGCTCTCAGCACAGTAACATCCGGGCCATTAGCTGGAAGCCACAAAAACCAGCCTGGTGCTTAAGATGAACAAGGCTGTGTTAAAAAGACGCTAAGTAGCTCACGGTATTGCCAGAAGGGTTAGAGGACCGAGGTCCAAGCTACACAGCCTAGAAACGCATGAAAATACACAGCCACCTTGCTCCATTGAGGGCCCCAGTGCTGCTGGCCACTGCTGGACGTCAGCACTGCCATCCCCACCACCACGCCCCTGGACATCGATCCTCGTGCAATTACTGCCATCACAAGAGAAAGAATCGTTGTCCGGCATAACGATAGAAGTGATAGAAATTCTTAAACCAGGCTGAGATCCCATTTCGCACCTTTGGGACTGACAAAATTCCAAAACAGCACACTCTGTCGCAAGACTTCGGGAAACGGTACTCTCATGCACGGCTGCTGTGAATGCCAGTGCCTGGAGGAGAATTTGGCAAAGGCTGGCAAAATGACACATGCACCTCCCTTTGATGCAGCAATTCTTCTTCCAGGAATGTACCCCAAAGATATGCTGCAAAAATACTAGCTGATGTATGCCTGAGGCTATCCACTAGAGTAGTATTTATAACAGCAAAGAGCTAGAAACAACCCAAAGACTCATGAACTATGGTAATCCACATGATGCAGTTATATGCAACTGTAAAAAGAAATGGAAAAAAAAAAACTGCTTTATCACTGTCCGTGAGTGATCTCCAGCATATATTGTTAAGAGAGAAAAGCAAGGCAGTTAGCAGTGTTTGTGACATGCTGTCTTTTGTGCAAGAAGGGGAAAGATACAGAAATGCACACACATATTTGCTTGTATTGTCAAATACAGAAAACAGAAACAACAAACCTAACTACACATCAGGTAGATGTTATAACACCACAGACAAAAGAACTACATCAATTGGCTTTAAAACATAGTATTTTGACTCTATATACTCAGTGAGATATATTCTAAGGTGAATAAAAATCACTATCATCAGTGGTCTTATTACTAATACCAATAGTGCTGTTGTAGTTTTGTACAATTATAAGATAAAGCAAGTAGGTGATTAAGTTAATATTATCAGGAAACAGGATTTTCCCCATGAGAGAAAAGACATACAAATATAAAATCAAAGAAATTAATTAACAACCTTGGAATATTACATTTGAACTTGAGTAGCAGCAAAAATTCATTTTAAAAAATACATGTTTTCCAGCTCCATCCACTTAAAAAAACATACAAACAGAACCTTGTAACAATGACAGTCCAATAGCAAGGCACACCTCAGGTGACCAGATCGTGGTCTCAGACCAAAGTTCTTTTGAGAAGTGGCTGATTCCAGATCTGGGGCAGAAAATATACAAGAAGAGGTTAAAATACCTTGTCATGCGAGAAATCAAGTAGTCTTCAAAAACAGTGTGGTCATGTCAGAAGAACACAGAAAGACATAAAGGGGCACCCAGTGTTATGAGTTGTGTGCATTAAAATAAATAATGACTGAAATGGATTAAATCATATAAATAAATTAAAATGCCTGCGTTCATAATGACACACACACACAGAGAAACCTCTTTGATCACCAGTAGGGACTGCTAGGACACCAATTCACTATTTTTGAAAATCTTTTTTTCTAAAAAAGTCTTTCTCTGGCCTCTCCTTTCAGGGCAACCAGATGGTTGATATGGGACAGTTCTTCACTACTCAGTCTGAAAGATCCTTCCTAGCACCATTGGACGTGGTAATATTGGGTGCCTCCTGTCTGATGTAATAAGATGCTGGGTGCAGGTGTGGCAGACGTTGATGCCCTTCTGTATGATGCAGTAGGAAGCGCACAGCACTGCCTATGAAGGTCTCTTATTTATTCCACGACCTCATGCCAGCTCATTAAATCAAAGCCCCACCCTCATAACAACAGTAATCGCTAGGCTTTTGAAAATATTGAAAATTGTTCAAAGACTTCAGAATCCCTGCCAAGGACCCCTAGTCAGGAGACCCTGGCTTAGCTCTCAGAATTTCCTTAGAAACTTTGGAGGCACTACTCAACTATTTCCCTACAAACCATTCTCACCATCAGGGAATTGGAACGGTGGGTTTCTTTTCTAGATCAAATGTGCAAAGGTTATACTGAGGTCACTTCTATTTTTATTTATTTATTTATTTATTTTGCGGTACGCGGGTCTCTCACTGTTGTGGCTTCTCCCATTGTGGAGCACAGGCTCCGGACGCACAGGCTCAGCGGCCATGGCTCACGGGCCCAGCCGCTCCGCGGCATGTGGGATCTTCCCAGACCGGGGCATGAACCCGTGTCCCCTGCATCGGCAGGCGGACTCTCAACCACTGCGCCACCAGGGAAGCCCTGAGGTCACTTTTATTTTAAAGCTCAGCATTACTCTCTTCCAAGAAGGAAGATGGTTTAGATGTAACACCTGTATACTTAAGCCCTGTTTTCTCTCCTCTTCTATAGCTTTCCTCAAAAGAAAGTTCCTGAGGGCTTGCGCGTCCAGAGCCTGTGCTCCGCAACAGGAGAGGCCACAACAGTGAGAGGCCCGCGTACTGCAAAAAAAAAAAAAGAAAGAAAGAAAGTTCCTGGTAATAATGAGCATCATTCTCTGTGTTTGTAAAATAAGGGGAGAGGAAGAAATGAGAGAAGTTCCCAAGGCACTTTTTTGACATCCTTTTAGTCTTAAGTCTGAGGAAAGTATATTTGAAATTCTCTACCTCCTCCTTTTGATCAGACCTGGAAGAGAAAAGGTCAGATTCCCCTGGAAAAAGTCAGATTTACAAGGCAGCGGATATGAAAGCACCAAGAAAACATTCAGTGAGTCGCTAATCACGCTGGAAATACCTTAAGAGTGAAGTTCAGTGTCCACACTGCTCCAGGCAGACAGGCCCTTCAGTGAAGAAGGAAAATCACTGCCCCCTCTACGGTGGGGCCAGGGAATTGGGGGTTTGGGAGAAGGCAGGTCCAGCCTGATGTAAAGGCAAAGGAATAGGCACCATGACCTGGGAAGGTGTCATCTCACCCTAGGATGCTCTCATATTACCGCGACCACCTCCCAAATATCCAACTCAGGGCCAGAGCATCATCCTCGACTTCTGCTCTTCCCTTCACTCCCCCATCCTACCAATCCCAAATTGTCATCAACTCCACTCTCTAATCTCTCTCAAATCCCTCCACCTCTCTCCATCCATAGGGCTTCTGTTCATCAAGGTCTCCATTACTCCTCCCCTGCCTCCAATCGTGGCCTTCTCCCAATCCTTTCTCCATACTGCATTTGAAGAGAAAATCAGCTTTTACCTTTTTAAAGGTTTTTTTTTTTTTGCGGTACACGGGCCTCCCACCGCTGCGGCCCCTCCCGCCACGGCGGAGCACAGGCTCCAGATGCGCAGGCCCAGCGGCCATGGCCCACGGGCCCAGACGCTCCGCGGCATGTGGGATCCCCCCGGACCGGGGCACAAACCCGCGTCCCCTGCATCGGCAGGCGGACCCCCAACCACCGCGCCACCAGGGAAGCCCAGCTTTTACCTTTTTAATGAAAAGATCTCCAATGTTACCAAATATCTTCAGGATATAGCCTAAACATCATAGTATAGCCTTCAAAGCCCTTTGACTTGGAGCCCCCCTGTTCTCTCCTTCAGAGTATTCTCTCAATCTTTGATCTATCTCTTTCCATGTTTCTCATCACACACACACACACACACACACACACACCTCCAGGCAGACTGAGCTACTTGCAATTCCCTAAACTCCATGCTTTCTCTTGCCACAGGGCCTTATCACATGCTATTCTCTATGGCCTGACCTCTCGACTGGCTCCCCTTCATGCTTTTCAGTTTGCTGCTTCCATCTTCAGCACACATATCACCTCCTCTAATAAGTCATCCACCCACATCCGCATCCAGACTCCCATGGTACCCATGCTTCTCTGTCACAGCACCTGCCAGGCTGCATTACAGCCACCTGTTTACTCCTCCATCTCGCCCACTAAGCTGTAAGCTCTGGAAATGCCAGGAATGTGTCTTTTTAAAAATCACTGTATTCCCACTACCTGTCATGGTATAAAGGAGCTGCTCAGTCTATTTGTTAAATGAATGACTAAGTAGATAAATCTACAGCATTATAAGCTTAACACTGAAAAGGGTACTAACTCCTCCAATTCCTTTGCCTGTAGTTAGAGTGGGTTGAATTATGCCACTTTTAATCATCATGGCATCACAGCCTCCTGATGTCTACCTGTCAGAATTCAAGTGTTCAGCGTGCTCCTATTACTGACCTCAGAAAACATGAAGGCAACCTGAGGTCTCCCATTGCACACTCACCTGGGTGAATCAGGCAGGAGTCACATTCATTCTCCTCGTTCCTGCAGCAAGGGATGGTATAACCCACCACTTCTTTCTTTCCAGGGCAGGCACATTTAACCTGATCGTATTCACAACACTCCCGACACATGATGTTCCACTCAGCTCCGGGGCAGCCTTCATTAATGACTGTGTACTCTGAAACAGAAACCAGAAGGTGAGATGGAGGGCCTGGCAGGAACAGGTAAGACCCATAAGTACCTTACTGCCAAGAAGCAACCTTGCCCTACAAACGTGTCACCCTGCCTGAAGGATGTTCAGAACCATCCACTGGGGCGCAGATGAAATTTGTTAAAACTGCTATTCATTTTTAATTTTTAATCAAAAAAAAAGAAATCATGTTTTATCCATATATAATCTACATGGATTGACACACATACACATAAATAACTTATAAACAAGCATACATTTCCTGAGTGTCTGTGCTCATTTCTGTTTTTGCCGGGGTACATCAGGCCAAGGTTTACAGCTACACAGGTTGTGCACTGCGCAATTCCAGAAGGAACCATTAAACTGCACAACTGTACAGTACAGCCCAGGCTCTTGGGCCATCAGAAAAGTTTGGTGACCACTCTCTAGACTAGGTCCATCAAGTGCAAGGCTGAATGCCAAGTAGGAACCACATCATTTCCTCCAAACCTGGCTCCTCGATTTTGCAACATGCCATTTTTACGGTATCTTCAAAGCTAAAACCAATAGAAAAGACAAAAACCATCTTAATTAGTATGTTTGGGAGAATTTCAATGTTTTACAAGAGTGAACTCATTGGCAGAACTTCATTCAGTCCCTAAAAACAACTGAGCATTCTTTCCCATGAGAAAAAAAGTGCTCCTTTCTGGGTGGAATTTCTTTCTGTCTGTCTTTTTTAAAATATACCTTAGGTAATGAAAAAGAAAAATCATTTGGCAAAAACTATAAAAGGAATCAGTCAGAGGCTGTCCGGAGGAATCCAGGCTAAGAAACAGACCTAGCTTTGATTTGCTCTTCTTCCTGCCCCAACTCTCTATTCCTAAAAATTTTGCACAAAGATGACGATTGAAGCAGAAATAGGTCAGATATTTGAGGAAGAAAGTGAATCAGGCTTCCCTAAAAACCCCAGGGAGGGATCCCCAACACGCCTTGTAGGCCCATATAAACCAACCCTAATATCTGCGGTGGCTTCTAACCTCTTGAATTTCATAGTTTAGTTTTCTGTTTTCCTCCCCTAAATTTGGAAGTCTGACACAGAACTGTTCATCCTCAATTTGCCAAGTAGACCAATTTAAAGAAACTCTCACCATCTTCTCTCAACCTTCTGTCATAAGAACATTCTAGCATCATAGAAAGGAACCACTTGCATAATAAGGGACAGTTCCTTAGATTGAATACATGTAGTTTTATGAAAAAATTCCTCTTTTCTTTTCTACAAACACTGGTGGGGCAGCAAAGATCCTCACACTGGCATTTGGGAACAACCAGCATAGACCACCATGATATTGTCACTACTGAGATTTTGTTTCCCGTTCTATTCTGTGGGCCCCTCCAGGACAGACACCAGGACTTACTTAGCTGAGCTTCTCATGTTTCTAACTTGGCTGGATGAAGTGAATAACTTCTAAAATCTAAAAGAGAGGACTTCCCTGGTGGTGCACTGGTTAAGAATCCGCCTGCCAACACAGGGGACACGGGTTTGATCCCTGGTCCAGGAAGATCCCACATGCCGTAGAGCGACTGAGCCCATGCACCACAACTACTGAGCCTGTGCTCTAGAGCCTGAGAGCCAGAACTACTGAGCCCACACGCCACAACTACTGAAGCGCGTGCACCTAGAGCCCATGCTTTGCGACAAGAGAAGCCACTGCAATGAGAAGCCCATGCACCGCAACGAAGAGTAGCCCCCGCTCACAGCAACTAGAGAAAGCCTGCACCGAGCAACAGATCCAATGCAGCCAAAAACAAATAAATAAATTTATTTTAAAAAAATCTAGAAGAGAACTTAATGGTTAAGAGTAAAAGAAAGTAGAAGAAAACATAGGAGTAAATCTCCATGATCTCAGACTTGTTATGATCTTGGATTCTTAGATGTGACACCAAAAACGACAAAAGAAAAACAGATAAATTGGATTTATCAAAATTAAAAACTTTTGTGCAGCAAAGGAAAGTGAAAGGACAAACTACAAAATGGAGGGAAATTTGGAAATCATACGTCTGATAAGGATTTAATATCCAGAATATGTAAATGACCCCTACAACTCAACCACAAAAAGACAAACAACCCAATTTTTAAAAGGGCAGGGCTTCCCTGGTGGCGCAGCGGTTGAGAGTCCGCCTGCCGATGCAGGGGACATGGGTTCGTGCCCCGGTCTGGGAAGATCCCACATGCCGCGGAGAGGCTGGGCCCGTGAGCCATGGCCGCTGAGCCTGTGCGTCCGGAGCCTGTGCTCCGCAATGGCAGAGGCCACAACAGTGAGAGGCCCGTGTACCGTAAAAAAAAAAAAAAAAAAGGGCAAATGACATGAACTGACACTTCTCCAAAGAAGATATACAAACGGCCAATAAACACATGAAAAGATGCTCAGCATCACAAGTCATTAGGGAATTGAAAATCAAAGCCACAACAAGATAACACCTTACATGTACTAGGATGGCTATAATCCAAGAAAAGAAAAAAAAAAAAGGAAAATAACAAGCATTGACAAAGATGTAGAGAAACTGGAGCCCGTGTATGTTGCTCAGGGGAGTAAAATGATGCAGCTTCTCTAGAAACCAGTTTGGCAGTTCCTTCAAAAGCTAAACATTGAATTATTTTATGACCCAGCAATTCTACTCCCAGGCATATATCCCAAAAATCAAAAACAGAAACTCCAACAGATACTTATATACCAGTGCTCACTGCAGCATTATTCACAGCAGCCAAAAGGTAGAAATAACCCAAATGTCCATCAAGAGATGAGTGAATAAGCAAAACATGGTATAAGCATAAAATAGTATTCTGAATGTGGAATATTATTCAGCCATGAAAAAGAACGAGATGCTGATACAAATTACAATATGGATGAACCTTGCAAACATGCTAAGTAAAAGAAGCCAGACACAGAAGGACAAATATTGTGCCACTGAACTGTATACTTAAAATGGCTAATGTAGAAAATGTTGTTATTTTTATCATATTTTTTTAATATTAAAAAACTAGTGAGAGGAAAAAAAGTGTTTAAAGCCTTAAGCATTGGAATCAGACAGACCTGGGTTTGGAATCCCACCTTTGCTACTTACTGGGTGTATGACCTTGGCTAAGTTACTTTACTCACTCAGTCTCAGTTTATTATCCAATGAAATGAGTACATTTTATCTAACTCAGAAGCCAGCTGAAAGGACTAGATAAGATTATGTATATAAAGAGCTTAACACAGTGCCCAGCATATAATGAACAGTCGATAACTAGTAGCTTAAGAAGAAAAACACTATTGACATCCATATTTCTCAAGGATCTAAGTTTCTGAATGTACCACATATCAACTCCCTACATAAAATATTCATGTTGGGACTTTCCTGGTGGCACAGTGGTTAAGAAGACTCCACACTCCCAATGCAGGGGAACTGGGCTCAATCCCTGGTCGGGGAATTAGATCCCACATGCATGCTGCAACTAAGAGTTCACGTGCTGCAACCAAGGAGCCAGGGAGCTGTAACTAAGGAGCCTGCGAGCTGCAACTAAGGAGCCTGCCTGACAAAACTAAGACCTGGTGCAACCAAACAAATAAAAAATAAATTAATTAATTAAATGCTTAGGTTGTTTCCCCACTGCATTTGGAGCAAACCCTAAATGCTCTGCTATGGCCCCCAAGGCCTTTGAGAGCTGCTCTCTCCTGAGCCCTGCAACCTTTCCTTGGCACTATTTCCCACCTTTTATTTCTCAAAACCATCAAGGTCTTGCTCATCCCAGGGCCTTCACATTTGCTTTCCCCACTGCCTCTGTCAAAACGTTGGGCCTTAGTGTAAATAACACGTGTTCAGAACGATCCTCGCTGACTTTCTCGTCTGAAGTTTGTGCCTCTGCCCCTCCTTCCATAGTATTCTCTATCACGGTATCCCAATTGTTTCCTTTCATCGCCCTTACACAATTTATAATCCCTTTCTATGTTTCCATTTACTTGCATATCATCTGTCTCCCTTACGTGACCGTAAGCTGGTAGGAACAATACCTAACTTGTTCACCGCAGCTAGGGAAGGGCCTGGAATGCAAGAGGTGCTGGATAAATACTTGTCGAAAGAACCAGCCTCCACTCTAGAGCTACCCTCCCTTCAACAGTCAAATATTTCCGTCCAGTGGTCCAGCTCGGAGCTGAGCCAGGAGAGCTGGCTCCGCCCCATAATTTGCTGATATCAGAACCGGGGCACTTTCCCTCCCATGGTGAAGGGTCTTTGGTCCAGGTTACCCAACTTGGGCCTCAATTCCTTGGCACCAGCCCCTGCCTCGTCCAGCTGTATGATTTTTCCGCTCTCTGAACATCTAATATGCCTGCGGGGTGTGGCTCATGTCTTACCCCTCCCCCTGCCCACCCGAGGGCAAGCACTCCATCCTTCTAGGTTTTCTAAGAATTTACAAGTACTAATGACTCTTGGGGGACACTGACAGAATAAACGTTGTTTGCAGCTTTTATAAGCCTTGCAATAAAATATGGGAGGCCAAGTAAGGTCTGCTCTACTCCGGTAGAGGGCAAAGCCTGTTTTCCCTAAGCAGGTGGCTAGTCCAATACTGCGGGCCTCCCTTTACCTGGGGCATTAATTCCCTAAAATGGCATTTCTCTTTATTTCAATGAGCAAGCCCACCTCTGCCCTCCCTAACGTGTTACAATAATTTTATATGTAAGGTCCAGAGTATTGTATCATCTTAGCCAAAGGGAATGATCCCAGGGAAACCCATTCCTGTGCTGTCTGCCAAGTCAGCCAGCTGGCTCCTTTCCAAGGACTCTGTGTGGTAGCCCCAAAGATATCCATATCCTTACCTCCAGGACCCATGAAAATGTTACCTTACAGGACAAAAGGAATTTTGCAGATGTGACTAATTTAAGGTTCTTGAAATGGGTAGAGAATGCTGGCTTGTCCAGGTGGGACCAAGGTAATCCCAAGGATCCTTATAAGAGGGAGGCAGGAGGGTCAGAGTCAGAAACAGAGGCGCGAGGACAGAAGCACTGGACAGACAGGAGTGATGTGTTTTCAAGATGGAAGAAGGGACCACCATCCAAAGAACGCAGGCAGCCTCTAGAAGCTGAATGAGGCAAGGAAACAGATTCTCCCTTAGAGCATCCTGAAGGAACACAGGCCTGCCATCACCTAGATTTTGGCTTCCTAAGACTCATTTCAGACCCCTGAGCTCCAGAATGGTACGAAAATACACTTGCGCTGTTTTAAGTCACTAAGTCTGTAGTAAGATGTTACAGTATCCACAGGGAATTAATGAACTGTGTCTTCTCAAAAGAAAGGTTAACCCACAGCCAGTCACTTAACCACTCTGGTCCTCAGCTTTCTCACTGAGCACAGTGCTAAGGGTGTGGGTGAACTGATGAATTCATTGTTTCACCCCACAAGTATTTCTTGAGTGTCTGCTACATCCCAGGTAGGAGGCTGGGTACTGGGATACAGTGGAGAGAACAGACACCATTACCAGCCCCATGGAACTCACAGTTTTGTAGAGGAGTAGACATTGGATAAAGGATCCCACAAGCACACGATCACTCACTGTGATGAGGACATGTAGGATGCTATGAGAACAAGTGGATGGTCACGCAGGGACATTAGCACCAAATCTACAGGACTTGCAGGGTTAAGGGGGTTTAAGTAAAGTCACAAATGAAAATCTATTTGCCAAGATAAGACCACTTCTCAGGAGTACGGAAGTGATGGAAGAGGGGACGGTTTTAATGCTTTTGTTGACTTGGCTCCTCTGGTCTGGTAAGTCCATCACCCTTCCTTCTCCCCTCGCTGGAACAGAGACAGGAAAGTGCCCCCAAAACATACATGTGGGCTTCCCTGGTGGCGCAGTGGTTGGGAGTCCGCCTGCCGATGCGGGGGACACGGGTTCGTGTCCCAGTCCGGGAAGATCCCACATGCCGCGGAGCGGCTGGGCCCGTGAGCCACGGCCGCTGAGCCTGCGCGTCCGGAGCCTGTGCTCCGCAACGGGAGAGGCCACGACAGTGAGAGGCACGCGTACCACAAAACAAAAACAAAAACAAAAACAAATAAAACATACATGTAAGAAACAAACAGGTAAGTGAAATATTCTATGAGAAATATTTAAAGTTGATCAGCTGAAGAGGTTTGAAAATACAATAAGCAGACAAAAGTGATCTCTTGGACTTTTCCTTCTCCATTTATCAGAATTAAATGGACAAAGGGCACATTGGTCATTTGGCTTCAGCTGTACAAATTTCAGGGGATTTCAATATGATGCTAAAGGTCAGTTCCAGAAACTAGGATTTAAAGAAATATCAACAGCAGGAGAAGCTACTGAATGTTTTCCTATATGCATGCTAAATCATGTTAGCATTTGTTTAGCTAAAGGGCTTTTATATTGTTTACGCAATTTAATTTTCAAGATGACCCAGTGAGGTAGGTAATACATTTCCTTGTAATCTAAAATAAGCTACTCTAACCTCTTCACTTTACCAGTGATGAAAAGAGCTAAGTAGGGAAGAAGCAAAGAGAAATGCCAAAGACGTTTTTTAGGGAATTCTGAGTGGGAAGGGAGGCCCACAGAATTCCAGGTTTAGAGAGGGGGTGAACAGCCTGTTGCTTCCTTAGCCTGGAAACAGGCCAGGACAACCTCTAGTTTCAGGGGCTGCTGTAGTTGAGCAACTGTTACTTTGCCTTCCATGTTTGAGAACAAAGAGTTATTAAGCTGCAAATGAGTTTTATCCTGTCAGTGCTTCCCAGGAAATAAGCGCAAACTGAGCACCAAGGACACACAGAGCACCACTTTGGGATCAACCAAGGCACCAAAAGGTCAAGCACATGCCCATAATCACACAGCAAAATTGAACTTACAAAGTTCCAGGCACTGTATGCATTCATTCACCTCTAACTCTTCCATTGGACAAAATATTTACTTTTTTCTATATAAAACACTCCATATTTTAATGTAAAAGATTCCTTGTGAAAGCTTCAAACAATAAGATCATACATAAAGGAGTAAGAAGTATTCAGAAATAACCTTAATATTATATTGTCTATCTTTCAATTGTTTTCTTTCAGTGGACATACATATCCACATGTAGAAAATGCTAGATGTGTAGATTATCTTCTTGCCTCTCAAAGCTGGTAACCTATTATTATTATTTTTTTTTTTTATCAGCTCGGTGCTTTGTGACCACCTAGAGGGGTGGGATAGGGAGGGTGGGAGGGAGACGCAAGACGGAGGGGATATGGGGAAATATGTATATGTATAGCTGATTCACTTTGTCATACAGCAGAAACTAACACAACGTTGTAAAGCAATTATACTCCAATAAAGATGTTAAAAAAAAAAAAAAGAAAAGAAACTGTGCTGCTTCGGGACTTCCCTGGTGGTCCAGCAGTTAAGACTCCGCACTCCCAATTCAGGGAGTCTGGGTTCAACCCCTGCTCAGGGAAGTAGATTCCACAGGTCCCAACTAAAGATCCCACACGTGGCAACGAAGATCCCACGTGATGCAGTTAAGACCCGGTGCAGCCAAATAAATAAATAAATATTTTTTAAAAGCAAAGAAACTGCTCTTCTTCTTTACTTTAATCACATTTTCTCTTGACCTTAAGTAATCTTCAAAAGTGATTTTAAACTGCTGCATCATTATCCTATATGTGCAACTGCTTCTCTCCCCTCTTTTTAAAATCAGGGTAAACAAATAAAAAAAGAGATGCAGAGTACTTTGGTATCATAGGCTTTGCCCAAGCCATTCCTAAGCTGCCACACTTGGGGCAGCCACACTTGGGGCAGCCATCCTGGTATCTCCTATCCAGAGTGAAGAGTTGGGGCTTCCCTGGTGGCGCAGTGGTTGAGAGTCCACCTGCCGATGCAGGGGAGGCGGGTTCGTGCCCCGGTCCGGGAGGATCCCGCATGCCGCGGAGCGGCTGGGCCCGTGAGCCGTGGCCGCTGGGCCTGCGTGTCTGGAGCCTGTGCTCCGCGGCGGGAGACGCCACAACAGTGAGAGGCCCGCAAAAGAGTTGAGTTATATTGGTCCAGCTCTGGTTTTTCCTGAATTCACGTTGGAAAACCTAAGACACTTAACCGCTCAGTCCTGTTTTATCCATGCAAATACCAAGGCAATGAAAACAATGCTGACCGACTGGCCCAGGTTTGGCTTTCATAGATGTGGTGAACAAATGAACAAATGAGTGAGAGAGAGCTGGCTGTCATCGCGGCCGCCAGCATTATCCTCACAGCCCCTCATCAGCCAGGAGCTTGCTTTCAGGCTCTCCAACACTGAGTATTTCTACTGCTGACAAGACGGAGAACACTTAATCCCTCAAACAGCAGGGGGTTAACTTCACAGAATGGTAGAGGGAGCAACTGTGTCTCCTTAGCATCGTCTCCAAGTGGCACGCTTTCAACACTAGGTTTTAAGGAAATATGTTGACATGATAGTAGTTAAGATAAATCTGAAAAAGGTCAGAGAATTCTTGATGAAAACATGAGTCAGACTGTTCCATATACAGTGGAAATGTCAGTTGTCAAACCACAGGCCACCCCAGCAGGTGGCAAAGAAAGGCGTTTTCATCTCACGCCCGCTCCTCCGTGATGTTAGGGTCTGCCTTTGCACCCACCAAAAACCCCACAGCCCTCCCCTCTAACCACATTTAATGAAAATTTCTACTGAGTGTTTTACTGTCCTGCATGTTATAAACCATCTAAGACCAAAGGGAGAAAAAAGATGTAGGAATCAGAGAGTCCTGCAGCTAGGGCACCTTGGGCTCCACTCTCATCCCCACTCATTCCCCCGCCTCCTCTCGTGCTATCTCAACTCCCTGAATTGATTTCTAACACACAACATCCCTAACCACCTGAAGGTCTGACCACCCACTCCATGCGGCCAATGACAGACGCCAGGCAAATCCCAGACAGGAATGCTGTGAGTCAGGGTGATGGAATGGTTACTGGGGCCCTTGGTGACTCAATATCTCCTCCTGAGCCTTTGAGAACCATCCCATCACCATGACCCTCAGTCCCAGCCTGGCTGGATTCCCAACTTCAGTGACCTTGGTCTTTCCCTGCTCACAGCTCCTCTTGTTAACGAGGTAATGATAGCTGGAAAGTCAACGCCTCCATCACCCCCTTTTGGGTATCAGCAGTGATAAAACTTACAATGGATTCCCTAGAAATCTAGTTTGTTGACACTAGTACATTGGGGAGGGGTAGGGAAGCAAAAATCAGTTTTTCACTTCCTTCCCCTCTTCACTCTGCCCCACACTGTCACTCCTCGTGCATTCTCCTCTCTCCCTGGGTCCCAGCCCCCACGGAAATGGAGCTGAACCTTTCAAACATACCAGCTCACTGAATCCTCAGAGCCACCCTTCAAAGGAAGTATCATTTTTTTCATTTCACAGATGAGGAAACTGAGGAACAGAGAGGGCAAATAAATTGTCCCAGGTGGCACAGTTTTCAGGTGAAAGAAGAAAGATTAGAAGCCAGCTCTTTCTGGGGCCAAAGTCTTATTCTTTCCAACACAGTATTTTGATTCTAGAGAGTTCACAACTTTGACTTTACAGATTAAGAATGCAGCATTGGTGAAATGAACACACTTGGTAATCAGACCACCCAAATTTTAATACCAAATCTGTCTCTCTTGTATGCTGCTGGACAATCATAGACAAGACACCTTGCTGTGGCATTTCCCCTAAACCTCAAGAGAATGGATGTAGATTGTTAGGGTTGTTAATGTCACTGCAGTTAAAGAGGCAATGAGCATAAAGCGCTTTCGAAGAAAAATCGCGTGTTTGTTGAGATATTACCATTATTCTCTGTAGAATAAAAAACCATCAATAGATAAAGAAGATGTGGTACATATATACAATGGAATACTACTCATCCATAAAAAGGAATGAAGTAATGCCATTTGCAGCAACATGGATGGACCTAGAGATTATCAAACTAAGTAAGTCAGACAAAGATAAATATCACATGATACCACTTATATGTGGAATCTAATCAAAATGATACAAATGAACTTTTCTACAAAACAGAAACAGACTCACAGATCTCGAAATCAAACTTATGGTTACGAAAGGGGAAACGTGGGGGGGAAGTGATAAATTAGGAGATTGGGATTAACATATACACACTACTATGTATAAAATAGATAACTAACAAGGACCTACTGTATAGCACAGGGAACTCTACTCAACATTCTATAATAACCTATATGGGAAAAGAATCTGAAAAAGAATGGAGATTATATTTTTATATATATATATATATATATATATATATGATTCCCTTTGCCATACACCTGAAACTAACACAACATTGTAAATCAACTATACTCCAATAAAATTTTTTTTAAAACCATCACATGTAGCTAAAATACAGATGGCTAAGGGAGCAAAGGGGGTGAGTAATAATGTCTCCTCCAGAGGCCCACACGTATATGGAATTTTAAGCAGTCAGTTCTTGCTTATATCATGGCATTCTGGGTTCCTCCCCCTTGCTTCTAGATTTCCTGATCTCTTTTTTCTAATACCTCCTCTTCAGACACCTTTTTCACTAGGACATACCTCACCTCCTGCTGCTTGTCTTCCAGAAATAGAAATTCTACATCTATAGGCAAAGGGAACAAAACCCAAACTCTAGCATCTTGGAAGAGCCTCAAGTTGCCATTATCCTCAACAACTGTGCTGGAAACCCTTGAAGGACAGCTGCTTCTGGGTTATTTCAAACACTGGAATATGAGCTGAATAGATCTTATTTTTTTATTAGCATTGGGTACTAAAAATATAATTTAACAATGCATCTAAATGTACTTGGCAATAGAACTCAGCAAATATTATATCAAAGTATTAGAATGTCTAAGTTAAAAACAATAAAACTTAAGCTATACCCTAAAAATCCAATCTGGATTTCCCCAGACCTAAGAATTCTACAAACGATCCCACCTGCTCCTCAATCCTCAACACTTTTAAAACCTTCTTTCTGAGTCAGAGTGTGTCAGGGCTATAAGAGGGTCTTGGTCAACCACACCCGCCCCTTTGCCAAGAGCTTCCAGAGTGAGTGTTACTGTCTTCACATCCAGGTTCACTGATGCCAGGCAGAAGCCAGAGTTTCCTTCTACCAAAGGCAGATGGCCAAGAGCAGATGTCAGTTTGAGCGAGGGTAATGCATTTATAATGACACGTCCTATGGTTCACTAAGCCCTAAGCTGGCGGCAGCTTCACGCAGGCTAGCCCTCATTAGAATTGCCTTCTCCAGTTCTGCAAGCTAGAACAAGATGAAGGGGAACTTCTTTTTGCCTGAGGATTCCTGGCTGGCTCTACCCTTGAATCACAACAGATGGTCGTGAGCAACGTCTCATGTTTGGGAGACAACATCATTGACCCAGAATCACCTACTCTGAAAGACACCATCCCCTCAACCCCCTGCAAGAATCTACCACCAGCCATATTTCAAACATGGACAAACGTAGGCACAGCATGTGGAAGGCATTTCACCCTAAGGCTGGAAGGCAGATGCATGATAAAAGCAAGGGGAGAAAGCAAGTCTCAAAGAAATAAACATATGGTGAATCTTTAGGAATATTTTTTCCCTGACACAGAGTAACAGATGAATAGGATAGGACTGTGGACCAAGGTGGAGTGGGCCTCAAGAGGACCATGTAACTTCCATCCTACTATAGATAGAACACCCAATACTTCTCCTTCTTAATCCCTTGTGAAACGTGTGCTAGTGGGAAAAATAGCAGAAAGGAGAGGAGTAGAAGATGACTTTAATTTCCTGAGTGCTCCCTTTTTGCAAAGCATTATACTATTTTTAATAGGTTACTTTTTTTTTTTGGCCATGCCGCGCAGCATACAGGATCTTAGTTCCCCGACCAGGGATCGAACCTGTGCCCCTGCAGTGAAAGCGTGGAGTCTTAACCACTGGACCACCTAGAGATTGTCATACTGAGTGAAGTAAGTCAGACAGAGAAAGACATATCATATGAGATCACTTATAAGTGGAATCTTAAAAAAAAAAAAAAGGCTACAAATGAACTTACCTACAAAACAGGAAGAGACTTATAGATGTAGAAAATAAACTTATGGTTATCGGGGGTAAAGAGGGGGAGGGATAAATTGGAAGATTGGGATTAACATATACACACTACTGTGTATAAAATAGATAACTAATAAAAACCTACTGTATAGCACAGGGAACTCTACTCAATACTCTGTAATGGCCTATTTGGGAAAAGAATCTAAAAAAGAGTTGATATATGTATATGTATAACAGATTCACTTTGCTGTACACGTGAAACTAACACAACATTATAAATCAACTATACCCCAATAAAAATTTAAAAATAAATAAATAAGTAAATAAATAAATAGGTTATCTCATTTAACACCTGCAATAAACCTATATAAAGACACTATTATTACAGGGGCTTCCCTGGTGGCTCAGTGGTTGAGAGTCCACCTGCCGATGCAGGGGACACGGGTTCGTGCCCCAGTCCGGGAAGATCCCACATGCCGCGGAGCGGCTGGGCCCGTGAGCCATGGCCGCTGAGCCTGTGTGTCCGGAGCCTGTGCTCCACAACGGGAGAGGCCACAACAGGGAGAGGCCCGCGTACCGCAAAAAAAAAAAAAAAAAAAAAAAAAAAAAGACACTATTATCCTCAGTGTACAGGCTAGGAGGTGGTACAGCCACATTAAAGAGGTTAAGTAACTTGCCAAGAAAACCAGCCATAAATGACGGAGGCAAGATTCAAACCTGGCCCATATTTTTAAACCGTAATACTCTACACCCTATGTTTATACATATCCATACATATGCACACATATGTATATACATAACCATATCTACACTTTTATTTTTCTGTGTACATGTGTATTCAAACTTGAACATATCCATACTAAGATGTCTATATCAAAAAATGAAATCCATAAATATGGTAAGCAAGGGCTGAATCTTTACTGAGAAGGATATGGTTACTCAAGTCTGCTTAGGCAGGAAGCCCTTAAAAGGAACAGCTGGTTTTATTCCTTATCCACTGCCACTGTTCTGAAGCAAGTCTGGGCAGAGAGAGGAGGCAGGCGATGCTAGGGGCAAGGGAGAAGCCGTGTCGCGTGACAACAAGAACAATATTTAGGAAAGGCAGGAATAAAGCTGTTCCCAGAAACAGCAAACAAGAGGTTGATGAACAGCTCAAACTCACATTCTGTCTCTATGGGATACAGCCCCAGTGTAAACAGCCCAGACCACTTCCGGGTTGTGCAACTCAGGGTCATGGTAGCTATACTAGAACTGGCAGACAGGGGGGTAAATAAAAAAACACTGGAGACAAACCCCGTGTGTTAGAGGGGGGAAGGGAGAGGTTAATTGGTAATGAACAGATCTTGGACTCAGAGCTCCCAGGGACTAGAAGGATGCCTAAATATTCTCCTTATTTTTTTTTAATTTATTTTATTTTTATTTTTGGCTGCGTTGGGTCTTCGTTGCTGCATGCAGGCTTTCTCTAGTTGCGGTGAGCAGGGGCTACTCTTTGTTGCGGTGCACGGGCTCTAGGCGCGCACGCTTCAGTAGTTGTGGCTTGTGTGCTCTCGAGTGCAGGCTCAGTAGTTGTGACACACGGGCTTAGTTGCTCCGCGGCACGTGGGATCTTCCCAGACCAGGGCTCGAACCCTGTCCCCTGCATTGGCAGGTGGATTCTCAAGCACTGCGCCACTGGGGAAGTCCCATATTCTCCTTATTTTTGAAGAAGAGACAGTGTGACTGTCACCAAGGATACAATGTAGTCGGGAAGTCAAGTCACAGCTCTTATGGCTCCCCAGAACTGCCACATCATCATAGGTGTGCGTTAATCAGACCCACACCTCAGTTTGATCAGTGATCCCAGGGCAACCACATTACTTTAAACAACTTACAGACAAGAAATGAGTTTTCTTGGTGAACTATTCAGGTCGATGCTGGTGAGGACTTTTCTTACAGCAATGTGGTCGGGGTCACCTCCACAGTTCTTTCAACATCTCAGCAAGTGCAAAGGGACTAGGACATCAGACTTCCCGTCCATCTCTCAGCAGAAGTCTGAAGAAAAGCTCATGTTTTGTAGATTTTCAAATTCCCTTCTTACCCCATCCTCTGTAACAGTGAAGGTATTCTTCAATGTTTTATTCATTATGGGCAAGAGACCTGAGTTTTCCAAATGATGGAGCGCAAGTTCCACTGGATGGTATAAGGTATTATGTGAATAAAGGTTCTGCGGCCAAACAACTTTGTAAATGCTAATAGCAGCTTTCTTTATTGTAGGGCTTTGCCAAGTCTATAATATTCTTTGCACATAGTTAATTCCCACATCCCCCAAGCTAATTCCATCATGACATCCTAGGTTTTGTTTACTTCTGCTGAATATCCTTTAGGATTAGTATTCCATGAAACCTACTTTGGAAAATACCAGGCTGGGCCATAAGCTCTCTCAACCTTAAAGAAAGTACCTTACATATATATAATGGGATACTACTCAGCCATAAAAAGAAACGAAATTGAGTTATTTAGAGTGAGGTGGATGGACCTAGAGACTGTCATACAGAGTGAAGTAAGTCAGAAAGAGAAAAACAAATACAGTATGCTAACACATATATATGGAATCTAAAAAAACAAAAAACAAAAAGGTTCTGAAGAACCTAGGGGCAGGGCAGGAATAAAGATGCAGACATAGAGAATGGACTTGAGGACACAGGGAGGGGGAAGGGTAAGCTGGGACGAAGTGAGAGAGTGGCATGGACATATATACACTACCAAATATAAAATAGATAGCTGGTGGGAAGCAGCTGCATAGCACAGGGAGATCAGCTCAGTGCTTTGCCTCCATCTAGAGGGGTGGGATAGGGAGGGTGGAAGGGAGACGCAAGAGGGAAGAGATATGGGGATATATGTATATGTATAGCTGATTCACTTTGTTATAAAGCAGAAATTAACACACCATTGTACAGCAATTTTACTCCAATAAAGATGTTAAAAAAGAAAGAAAGTGCCTTAAGGAAAAGGCCTTTTATTCATCATCCTGTCTCCAGCACCTAGGATCACACCTGGCACCTGGTAGGTGCTTGATAAAGTCTACTGAATAAATACATGAATGTGGATACATGAGGCATGTGTGATTTCCAGGGTCAGGTTATTTGTGTCAAAGACTGATGTTAGAAATGGCTCTTGCGATGAGCTTTTGGGGTCTCTATTTTACAGTAGAAGGAATCCATTGGGTCCATTACTGCTGAACATTTTTCGCTCTTTGTGTACTGCAGTTTGCATCTCATTTCCATAAAGGCTTGCGCTGCTCACTTGTTCTTTCCTACCATTGATTGGCCGGGGGAGCCAGGCTTGTACAGAAAGGAGGCGGAACATCACTTAGAGGCAGGCAGTCAATCACCCACTGGGAGGCAGAAAGCCAGACTGAGAATAAAGATACTTAATACCAGGCAAGCCCTCCCTTCTGCTTGCAACCAGGTGAGCCAAGTGGTATACTGAAAAATACAGTAGATGCTACCAGATGGAAGCTAAGCTCAGGCAACTTGTCCTGGGATATCTCAGGTGTTCTCTACCATCACTGTTGACTTCCGAGGTGGGATCCCATGATGCAGGGGATTAATTGATCATCTTCAAAGGAGTCCTATGGAGTAAGTGGACGTGGAACTGGGTTTGAAAAATATTGACACCCTGGTCCCTCAGAGTCCTC
Source organism: Leucopleurus acutus (assembly GCF_964270905.1). Lineage (NCBI taxonomy): Eukaryota > Metazoa > Chordata > Mammalia > Artiodactyla > Delphinidae > Leucopleurus > Leucopleurus acutus. The sequence goes on from NC_139151.1 coordinate 86,474,682, forward strand.
AAATGATTTGACTTGAAGCAAAGCAGGCCAACATGCCTCCTTAGCCCAGCGGTTTTCCATTAAAAACTGGTTGGAAATTTATTGTAACCAATCATAAATTCAGCTGATGAGGACAATTGCTACATCCTCCCATGAGCTAAAGTTGCCTGAATGTGTTCCCCACTCTGTTCCGGCAGCCGCAGCCCTGGGTTTCCAATCTCCAAACCAACTGACCAGACTTCTACTTACATTGACGCCGGCTGCCAGAGCACTAACTCAGCCCTCTGAGACAGCCAGAGCCTCGGAGAGGGCAGTGATGAAGATGCCCGCACTGCAGGAACAAAGGCATCTCCCCAGCTCCAGAGGCAGAAGGGTGACAGAAACATGTGTCTTTATTTGCTGCTCAGCCGAGGGGAGCACTTCTCTTAACCATCTGACAAAGGACCCAAGACATTAGCGTCTAGTAGACAGCTGATCCTCATTCAAAACCCACCTGAGTATTCATGGAGGGCGTCTCCATTTCCATCCCCTGCAATAGCCATCAACTGCGTTATGCCGAAAAAAAAAGAAGAAAACACGCTTCGCTTTACTCACGCCAGGCCTGCGGTTCCTGTTCCATAGCCTGAGAGTTTACACATTGACGATCTTGACAGAATAAATCCATAAAGGAGAAGTGCTACACAGCGTCAGGGCCAGGCTTGAAGCATGTCTCAGCCTTAATTCTGTCCCTCCACAAGCAGACACATGATTTTGATTACAAAGGCTGACCATGGGACAAAGAAATTCTCACTTCCCACATCTAATCAGAATGAGATGCATAAGCCTGTGGACAGCTACCCCAGAAATTAGCGGGATGGGCAATCTGCTTAACACTCCTGTTTCCTTTAGAAAATGCCTGCTCTTGGTTTCCACGTGGTCCCACTGGGGCTGCTGAGGTCTCTCCCTCGTCTCTCACATCCACTCTGCCCCCACAGTGGTGAGCACATGACCTCCCTGAGGCCATTCTCAGCTCCTGGAATATCCAAGGGATAACCAGAATTCTTTACTAACGCCATGGTCTTTATGACTCGGCCAGGAGAGCTACCATAGTTGGACCCCCTGCTGACCACGGCAGCGTTGTGTAGTGTTTCAGTGCATGCATAATGGGGTCAGGCTCTCTGGGTTCAAATCATGGACGTCCAGCTCTGTGACCTGGGCAAGTACTGTACCTCTCAGTTCCCTCTTATGTAAACTAGGGATAATAACACTACTAATTAGCTTCTAGATGTGTTGTGAGGATTAAATAAACACAAGTAAAGCATATAGGAGAGTGCCTGGTATTTACCACAAACTCAGTAGATCATTTGGGATCTGGTCCCTTAGGTATGGAGGCTTCCACCATTGGTGTTTCCACCATCACCCGGTGAAGAATCTGATGTGCAGCCCTACCTACTCCACTCTCAGCCCACATGGGCTCCGTGTCTGTATCACGAATAACAACTGAGAACAATGAAAGGAGTCATTGTTGGTGGGTTGGGCAGTGCGGGGGGAGTAGTAGAAGGTCCCACTGGTTAAGAGAGTGGAATACCTGCAGCCAACACTACTTCTCTGCCTTCTGTGAGTGGTTTTGTTTATAGATATGAGGTTTGATTTTTTTCCTGCATTTTACTTCTTTCTCTCCATTATAAACCTAATGCTTTGGCCCAGATCTCATGATGACTGATGAACAGAACTCCTTAAACACAGACCAGGCTTGGACTCTGATAGACTTTCTGCCACTGATCTGGTAGCTTTCAAAGCTCCAGCTGCCCTCTGGGTCCTCTGCCATGGAATTCAGGAATTAGAAAATGTAAACATTGCTTTCCCCTCCCCTTTAAAATAAAATAAGAAGAAAGGGATCTGGGCTCCTATGACTTTCAAGTATCCACAAAGTGAGGGTGACAGGTTCTCCCACATGTGGGAGGAGCAGGGCACCACCTTCTCTCATTTATCACTGAAATGGCACTTTTCCCAATTTGCACATACCCCAGATCAATTGCAGTGTCTAGAGCTGGGCTCAGGGGAGGCAGGTAGAGAGGTTTTCTCATGCATCGGGATTGGCCACCCCTAGTAGGGCAGATGGAAATAATTTTCTGACTTAAGGCCAGTCATTAGGTCCTCCAGACGTCATGAGACGCCATTATCTCAGCCATTGCTGTCTAGCCAGGGTAACCCAGATGCAGATAAGTTTAAGTCAAACCCATGGTCCCTGCCAGGAGCGTTCCAAAGCCCTCCCTAAGACTTCTGGATATTTCTAAGGGACTTACATGCTCCAGGTCACATCTGCCTCTGGGTCCAGAGGTGCTCTGTCCCTAGCTTACTGACCCAAACATAACACCAAGCCTCACCCTCAGTTTCCACCAAAAGGTCACTCTCAAGGGCATTCCTGAGAATAGAACATTTTACCAAAGAGTTGGTGGTCACAGAGTTGAGATTACATTCCACAAAACACACAAGTTAAAATATATTTACGTTCCTTCTTTTAAAAGTCCCGTCTGCTACGAAATTCTCACTTGTGCTTCCCCCCATTCAGTACACAGCCTTCCACCTTCTCTCTTTCACTCTCCATTTCTGCCCCATCCCTCCCAGGAATGGAGGTCAAAAACGCAAATGCCAGTAGAGACTAGCAGAGAACATACGTGTGAATTGAGAAGGCAGGGTGTCAGGTCAGAGAGGGGACCCAGCCTACCTCAAAGCATTCAGGTTCAAAATATTTTTAAGCATCATATCCTACTAGCTACTTCTGCAGACCTTTGACCCGAAGGCTGCCAATCCTTTGGTGCTACAGTCCCCCTCATTGCCAAAGTCACCCCCAAAAGAGCAGCAGTGCCACCCAAACTGGAGCTAGCAAGAAGCCTCCCCCCGCCACGTGTGTCCTGAAGCCATGCCATGATCACATGTGCATCAGTATATGATGCTGTTAGGTACTTGAGTTTAAGTCAGCCAGGTACCACACGAGCTTGAGCTCAGAAATTCGACAGTCTGGGCTCACGCCAGGCTCCGCTAATCTGCTTGCGTTTTCTTTTTATCATTATTACAGAAAAATGTAAATAACATAAATTTACCATTTTAATCACTTTTAAGTGTACAGTTCAGTGGCTTGGGTAACCATCACCACTTTACATCTCCAGAATGTTTCCGTCATCCCTCACTGACACTCTACACCCATTAAACACTAACTCCTCAATCTTTCCTCCCCACAGCCCCTGGTAACCACTGTTCTACTTTCTGCGTCTATGAATTTGACTTCTCTAGGTACTTCATATAAATGGAATCACACAGGATTTGTCCTTTTGTGTCTGGCTTCTTTCACTTAGCATAATGTTTTCAAGGTTCATCCATGTTGTAGGCTGTGTCAGAACTTCACTCCTTTTGAAGTCTGAATAATATTCCACTATATGTACCTACCACATTTTGTTTATCCACTGATGGACACGTGGGTTTTTCCCACCTTTTGGCTATTGGGAATAATGCTGCAGTGGACACTGGTGTACAAATACCTGCTGGAGTTCCAGCTTTGACTCATTTTGTGTATATACCCAGAAGTGGAATTGCTAGATCAAACGTTTACCTTTTTCAGAACTGTGCCTGTGTATCTTTGGACAGGTTACAGACCCTCTCTAAACTTCATCTGGAAACAGCACCTACCCTGCTTTGGCTCAAACACTGGGCACATCATAAATGCTCACAGATATTTACTCTCCTTGTCCTCTGCATTTGAGGTACTCAAACTAAATGATCTCTACAGTTACTCCCAGCTCCCTAAACCAATGATCCCACTCTCAAATTATTTCCCTGTTGGAGAAGCCAGGAGTTCTCAGAATATATATCTGGAGAACACCCTCTTCATGGTCCCCACAAAAATCTAGCCCTGCCAAGAAGGCCCAATTTTCATAGCTCTCTCCTTGGAATTTGCTAACACATCCCATTATAAACCAACATCTAATTTTTCTTGCCACTCCTTCCCCCTTGCTTTCTTTCCACATTCCCTTTCTCGGTTGGCTTCTCCTGCCCACTGAATATCTGTGCTTCAGATTATCTTCCCCAGCTGCCTTGATGCTAATTCCCCACCAGCTAATGTCTGTTGGAAGCAACACTTGTGAAGTTATTCATATTAAGGTTTCGCTCCCCAGAGTCGCATCTTGTAAATGAGTTGTTCCTTTTAGGCAGAATCCTGCTGGCAGAGCTACTGGTATTTGGTGAAGTCAGTGGAGTTGGGTTTCTCCCCTCACATGCTGTTTATATTGGGTTATCACTTGGCCCGATGTTTGGATTTTCATCCTCAGACACGTGTCCCAAGTTGATGAGCAACAACCGTCTGCTGTGCCATCCCCGTGGATGTTTACATTTCATCAGATGCTCTTTTTAGAAAAGTAATTAGAGGAAATATGCTGCTAAGCTTTCCTTGACAGGGCCAGATTCAGAACTCCAGCGGGGAGTGGACTCATTCACTCGCGACTTGAAGAAATATTTTCCTTCTCCACTCCATCCCTCCGTGTTCCTTCTGAATGCGAATGCTCGACAATGAAACACCCTTGCTAGACTCGTGAAGTTGCTCTCTGGTTCAGTCAGCAGCTCGGCTGCCCAGACGCCGCGTACCCTCCCTGAAGCTTTTCCAGAGCACAAGGTAAAAGAGATTCTCAGTTCAGGAAAAAATGAGTTTTTCAGATCCTGGGCAAGAAAAAAGGGGCAGCTGAGCTTTGCTTTTTAACTTTTCTGGGTTTCAGCCATCTTACCTGCCACGTTAGACAAAAAGAAGCAGGGGCGTGCTGATGCAGGGATGAGCAAACTAGACCTCGGAGCCCTGGTGCTCCAGAAGGAACCAGGTTCCTCTGGAGTTGGGCTCGGGCCACCATGCCCTGGAAGTTCGGCTCCAAAAGGCAGAGGTGGAACAGGAATGAGCCTTAAGGAAAATTCACCAACTTACCCGCTGGGGCAAGTGTCTGCGTTTATGGATTAACAGACTTCCCCCTCCTGGGCTCCTTCTTCCTACATTATTGTCTTTGGGCTGTTCCAGATGCCACTGAGGCAAAATTCAAATGAAACTCTCTCTCCAGCTTGAGAGTAAATCACCAAGGAAGATTTCACCTGGGGCTGGCAGGCTACAGGTAGATGGGAAGTATTCACCAAAATGGGTGTTTCATTTTTTATATCCTGGCTTTTTGTTCATCATGAAGGGATATGCCCCATGGTCCAGCTCCCCTTCTACAGTAGGTGACTGCATTTTACACCCTCACCGCTCCCACTTACTCTGTTTCACTCTCAGGCACCTGCCAGCTATGTGCAGCAATGGAGCATCCACCTCTCAAGTAGAGCACAGGTGACAGGTAACCAGCACACGTGACAGGTAACCCCCGGAGAAGGAGAGTAGCAAAAGCTCACACACTCCCTGCTCCTCTGCAAAGTTGCCCTATTTTATCATGTGTGTACATTTCAACCGGTCCTTATCTCCCGAGGTCTCACCCTACCTCCTGACACCTGGCCTCTCCAGCCATAGGACAGATGATCCTAAGAAGTCCTCCTTCCCTGCTCGCCCAGAAGCAATCAGAGGACAAGCCTGCCCTCTCCTTGCTTCTGCTGGGTCAAGAGGCTCCCAAGACCTCTGTGTCTCGTTTCAGCCTCACTTGCCCCAGGAGCCCATTTGACATGGGTTTTGTGGCTCAGAAAATGACATGTGAAAAACACAGAAGCCACAGCTCTTTCTAAACAAACACTGTGCTTCCCCAGAAACGACTTGCACTCTTCACCTCGGCTTTTCCTTCTTCCTTCTCATTCTTATCAGAAAGGAAGTGTATATATGCTGAGCGAGTACATCTCCCTTGCTGGGAATCTGTTCTGAAGGGTTTTAACTGTAAGATTTCGTCAAGCAAGACGCCCCAGAGGGACACCCTCACTGCAAGCCCTGCTCTCATCCTCCTCTTTCCTTCCAGCAAACCTCTGAGGGGGCTTCTTCCAGTGGGAAATTTAGCTTTTGCATGTCAGGGGGCGTACCTGACACTGGGTGGATTCCCGGAGGTGATTTTGTGCTTTCAAAAGCTAAAATAAAAACCCAGCAAATAAAACTGTAGCTGGTACCCCTCATGAGGCAGTTCAGTCCCACAAGTTGGGATGACAGAAAACAGTGTCCCGTTCTCAGGGAGAAAGACAGACACTCCAGCATCACCAGCCAAGCCCCCAAGATTATCACTGAGAAGAAGTCCCCCCCCTCCCAGCCACCACCCACATACACACAAGCACCATCTCCTGGGACGCCCCAGTCCTGCCCCCTACCAAACCCCAAGAGGGAAAAGTTCCCTCCTGGGGGTCCTGATGCTACCCACAGTACCTCTTGGCAAGGAGGAGATGAGAAGCAGCTGCAGGAAAGTGAGCCCCAGCTGCGGCCACCAGCCCAGCTCCATCGTTCCGCGGTGGTGCCCGGAGCGACTGCCGGGGAGGGACCGAGGGAGGCCGGCGGGCAGGCGGCTGTTACACGGACCTCCCCAAGCCCCAGCCGAGCGGGAGCTCGGGTTTCAGCTCGCCAGGCTCTCCCATCCTCATCCGAGGGGAACCACCTTCATTCAGCCAGAGCGACGTCAGCCCAAACCTCTCCTCTCCGCGGCTGCCTTAACCCTTGCGGGGCCCGGGGAGGTGTGGCCGCGCGGAGAGGCCCCAGGCTGTGGCTGGAAGGGAAGCTGCGGGGCACGGAGGCCAGCCCAGGTCAGGCTGGGCTCCCTCAGCGCGGTGAGGGGTGGGGAGCAGCCCGCAGTACCCTGAATGGGAGCGGAGGTAGACGGGGCTGGGGGCCGCTCAGGTGAGGCCTGAAGCACCTGCCCCCAACACCCTCACCCACACCCCGAGCCTGGGATGGGAGGTCCACTGCCTGCCTTCACTGCGCACACTGAGTCTGCTAGATTAAAAGCCTGCCTTCGAGGGGGAGGGGGCGCACTGGTGACGTGAGGAGAAAAGCAGCCAACCTGCCTCCCCCTCCACCTGTATCCCCAAGTCTCCTTCCTACCTGGAGCATTTGCCCCAGGTGATCACAGTTTGGAAATCTTAGCCTTTGCCTCTACAGGCTTCTGGGAAAATTCTTCATCTTCCCATGGCGCCCATTATGGTAAGTTCAGCAGCATAAAAGCCCCTGCACACATGCTAGGCAGGGTATTGGGCTCAGGGATCAAAGAACATACAGGATATTGCCTCCGTTCTGAGGACGTTCAGTCTAGGTACAGAGATAGCAAATGACATGTTGAAGTGAGGAGGAAGGATGCTTTACAAGATAATAGCTGACATTTTTTTATCAATTTCTCTGTGCCAGGCATCTAAGTACCTTACATGTATTAACTCATTTATTCCTCACAATAAACCTATCATCTCTGGGACTTCCCTGGCAGTCCAGTGGTTAAGGCTCCCCACTTCCACTGCAGGGGGTGCAGGTTCGATCCCTGGTTGGGGAACTAGGATCCCACCTGCCAGGAGGCATAGCCAAAAATAAATAAATTAATTAATTAAAAAATAAATAAACCTATCATCTCCATCTTACAGATAGGGAAACTGAGTCATTGAGAGTTCAATAGCTCATCCAAGTTCAGGCAGTAAGTGGCAGAGCCAGTAGGAGAAGGGGGTGTTGGGCCCAAAGCCAAGTCCCAGGAAGAAAAGTCACTCTGGTGTGCAGACTGAGGGATGGAGGAGGCCAAGGCCGGCCTAGAGAGAACAGCTGGAACTATGGAGTAATGCCTGGACTAGGGAGCCAGCCGTGGAAGTTGAAGGGGAAAATGATGGGAGAAACTTGGCGAAGGTAGAATCCCAGGACTCAGGACAGACTAAATGGGCAGGAGCCCTGACACAGGTGCTCCTCTCAGGGAGAAATTCCTAAGTCCCAGCCCTGCTTCTGGGGCCCACTGCAGCCGAAAGATTGGGAACAGCAGTCAAACCCTTGATTCACCACTAACTCTCTGAATCTCAATTTTCTCATCTGTCACATGGAAATAATAATCAAATCTACTTTGTAGACTGTTTGGAGAATTTAATGAGATGATATACATAAAGCCCTTAGCACAGCATCTAGCTCATTCTCAATGCTTCATAGATATAAATCCTTGTCTGTATTATCAGTCTGAGACTGAGCCCAAGGACATCCCGTGGTATGGGCCTTCTCCCTCACCCTCAACTTCTCTATCCAGGTGAAATTTGTTTAAAACAAGCATCAAAAATAAACTTAAAAGGGGGGAAAATGCCAAAGGGCAGCACACCTAGGGGGTAGAGGGAAGAAGTTAGAAGAGGAGAGGTTTACTTTGTTGCTGGTCAACCAGCTCTAGTCCTTTGGTAATGGGAGTGGGGAGGTGGTGACTTAGTTTCCAAATAACTGTAGGTATTAAGAGCCTCTCAGGAATCTGTTTCTCCCATCAGCTGACAATGCTACTTCCTTCTTCCCTTGTCTCCCCTCACCTACACACACAAACACACCCTCCCGGAGTCATACCCAGCAGCCTCTCCCTACAGCAATTTACCCCACTAGGGTGGAGCCCCAGGTGATGAACATGACTGGCAGCTCCCTAAGGAAGTCCCTGGTGCCAGGTCTTTGCTTCTCCAGGCTTAGGGGGCTGGAAACAGGCCCTCACACCCATCTTTGGAATGCCCACAGGAGTAATTGGGCCCTACTAGTTTGTTGTCACTAATTTGGGTTTGCAAACTTCCTAGGGCTATGGAACCTGGAAAGGAATTCTCAGAAAGGAGCAGGACACATTCTTCTGGGGAACTGAAATCAGTGATCAGATATTACCTTGTTGAACTTGACAATAAACATGGGCTGGTAGAGGAAGAGGGAAGCTATGACTATGATACAAAAAAGGTCAGTAATTTGTCTGAGTTCATACAACTCTACACAAATTTCCATTTTCCTACCCAAATTTAGCTTCCTCTCTTCCCATTATGGTCAAATCAGTTTTTCATATTGATAGAGTTTAGTATTATTCTAAGTCAGGATTCTTGACCCAGGTTCCATGGGGTCTATTGGGAGGAGAGTTTCACATGGCCTTTGAACCTCTGGAAATGATATGCAAAATTTTGCATGCAGTTTTTGGAGTAAGAGGGAGCCATGGCCTTCTTCAAAATCTCAAAGGGATCTGCAAAGTCCCAGCTTTTTAAGAATCACTGATCATCATAAGTTAACACTGAAAAATTCACCAAGTATCTGTTGGGTTAGGGGAAAGTGGTTTGGGACAGACAATTGTTGAATCTAGGCTATAAGCTGCACAATGGGTATTTGTAGGACCCTCCCTCCCTCTTTTTCTATTTCTGCCTTAAGAGCTCTTGCTCTGGGTCATATTGCCTCGTGTTGAATCCAACTGGACCACTTACTACATATGTACACCTGGGCAGGTTATTTCACCTATGATGGCTGTAGTTTTCTCACCTGTTAAGTAGAGAGAATAATGGTACCTGTCCCCATAGGGCTGGAGTAAAGAGCTCAGAACAGTGCCTAAAATATACTAAGTACTCAGGAAACATTAGCTATTTTTATTATGATTCTCTCCCCCTCCTGCCCTCACTTTCTACACCCACTTCTGGGAGGAATCAATCATTACAAAGGCTATGGGTGAAAGAGGCAAAGTGCCATGCTGGGAAGTAGGGAACAATACCTGGAATTAAGAATTATCTACTTATAGGGCTTCCCTGGTGGCGCGGTGGTTGGGAGTCCGCCTGCCGATGCAGGGGACGCGGGTTCGTGCCCCGGTCCGGGAAGATCCCACATGCCGCGGAGCGGCTGGGCCCGTGAGCCATGGCCGCTGAGCCTGCGCGTCTGGAGACTACTCCGCATCAGGAGAGGCCACAACAGTGAGAGGCCCGCATACAACAACAACAACAAAAAAGAATTATCTACTTATAATCAACACTCAGAAATCAACAATTGGCTGTAGTAGATGGAGTGGGGCCACCCATTTAATTACAAGTCACAATCCCCTCTAATTTTCACATGAAAGGATGAGGCACTCTAAAAGACCTGAACCTTTTTCAATGCCGTGGGAGGCTGATTGCATGTGAATACACAGAAAGAAACCGCAGAGAAGGCTGTCCTGTGAATGCCAACAGCTCCCCAGTCTCCAAACTATACCTTTTTCAGATCAGCACCTGAGCAGCAACCATAGAGAGGGCAAGCCAGAGTAAAGAGCTGGGGTGCTACAGGCCTGCAAGCCTGAGAGAGGCATCCCAGAGCACTGGTCAGTAGTGTGGTCAGTAAGTGTGGTTTTCATCAGCGTACGAAACACAAAGTTCAAGTCAACCAAGGCCAGAGATGGAGAAGGGGAGGTCTGTGGAAGAGACAAAGGGTCCTTCCACCAGAGCCTGCTCTAACTGGCCACACCATGGAAGTCTCCAGCCCTAATGAATCCCGGCTGTTCACCTACACAACGAGCCCCAATGTTCCACCTCCAGGGCTGGCTCAGCTCCGCTCTCTTTGCATTGGAAACCAGGCAAAGGGGTAGGTGAGTCTGTCGTTATTTCTTTAACCACATTCTTCTTGCTCTATGTCATTCATCATGGAAATTGCTGAAAGTGGGCACGCTTCCCTCCTTCATAGTCAATATGCTCCTGAATCACTTGGGGAAACCTATTCTTGACTTTTATATGTGTATTTATAAACTTCAAATTAAAGCAAAATGTCTGCCATGCCACGGAACTGCAAATCTTTACGAAGAACACTGGCAAAAACTGTGACCCCGATCCAAGTGGCTAACTCAACAATTACATGCATTTGAGACATTTACGATGAGGAAGGGACCAAAAAATAGAATAACTCCAAGGAAAGGCAGCAGGGTACAGTGGCATAAAAAAGGCAACAGGGGGCTTCCCTGGTGGCGCAGTGGTTGAGAGTCCACCTGCCGATGCAGGGGACACGGGGTCGTGCCCCGGTCCGGGAAGATCCCACATGCCGTGGAGCGGCTGGGCCCGTGAGCCATGGCCGCTGAGCCTGCGCGTCTGGAGCCTGTGCTCCGCAACGGGAGAGGCCACAGCAGTGAGAGGCCTGCGTACCGGAAAAAAAAAAAAAAAAAAGGGCAACAGGCCCCAGAGTGGATCAAGGCTCTACTACCTACCGGCTGTATGAACTTGGGTAAGTTCATCGGCCCCTCTGAGTCTCAGTGTCCTCATCTATAAAAGGGAGGTAATAGCTACCTTATAATTCTGGTGAGATTACAATGAGGCTGGCATACATAATGGTAGCTCAGTCAAGGTTGACTGTTGTTATAACTATGCATGAACATCTACTTTTAGAGTTTCATTTCAAAATGAAACTAAGTAGGTACCATTTTCCACAGGTCTGGTGATATAAGTTAGGTTATGTTCATATATTGATTTGCAGCCAATGCATGTGTGAAGAATATATTGTCTTGTATGTTTATGCTTCCAGTTGGAAGTCTAGGGATAGAGTGTGCATTTGTTCAAAGACAAATCGAGAGGCCTGTCCTGAGTAGACCCAGTCCAAGTGCTGAAGAAAAACTTATTCTGATGTTCGTTAAAGACTGTAAGGAAGATTTTATTCAAGGGACTGCAGCAATGGGTGTCTGCAGGAAGCAGGGGAGATCGGGCTCAACTCTGAATAAAACAAGCAAAAGTGAGGATTTATCACCAAGGAGCAGGGTGCGGGGTCAGTGGATGGAAAAGTACTAAGAGGAAACATTAGGAATAAGGGGAGATACTGGCTAATCTGATTTAACAGGATTCTTCCTGAAAGCACGTCAGGGTGATCAGATATCAGCCAGGAGATGGTGGGGGATGAGGAACTGAATCAGACATCAAGGGTGATCAGATATCAGTGACGGGAGGTTCTCACTAAACTGACTTGGCAGGATTCTTTCTCTTGAGGACAAGCCTCAAGGAGGGGCCTAGTCAAGAAAAGGCTTACACAAGACTGACTACAGCTTGCTTCAGGAGCAAGTCTTTGTCACACAGGACCCACAAAATCCCCTGAAAGGTCCTTGCTTTGAATGTCTGGTTCAATCTTGCCACATTGTTCATTGGGATAAATAGGATTTGCATCTAAAGTAACCTGTCTCCTTCCATGGAAGGAAGGAAAGGAGGAAGCACAAATACCAGGTGAAAAATCACCCATTCACTTATTCAGCGCAATGTATTGCACGTCTGCTATGTGCCAGACATCATCTCCGGTCCTTGGAGGATAGCCGTGAACAAAACCTGTGTGGTCCCTCACCTTGCAGATTCGCAGACCAGATAGCAATGAGACATTGGGCAACTGTGATGAGCAGCATGACTGAAGTTGGAACATTCCAAAAGCATGTGACCGGGAGATCCAGTCTGATCTGAAGGTCAGAAAAATTTCCCTGAGAACGTGACACTGAACTTCAGACCTAAAGAAACACAGAGGGAAGGGAGAGTAGAGGACAAGAGATGACGAAGCCCGGGTAATAAGGAAGCTAGAGGTGCAGGCAGGCCTTCAAAACCATGAACTTGATTCTGAGGGTCACTGAAAACAACTTGAGGGCCAGTGACTGGATCAGACTTGTGCCCCAGACTCAGCTCTCTGCACCTACATCCAGTATGCAACAGGATGGAGAGAAGTGGCTTGATCTGAGAGGCACCAAGGAGGTAAAAAGGATGGGATCAGTGATTATGGTGTATATTGAGGAGAAAAGTGAGGGAGCAAAGACCACTCCCAGTTGATAACTGCGTAGATGTGGGTGGATGCATGGTGGTGCACTGTGTAGGACTCTCTCTCTCTCTCTCTCAGATCATTCACTCTGGGAGAAGTCAACTATGGAGAGTCTCACACAGAAAGGAACCGAAGTTTCCTGACAACAGTCCCATGAAGGATCTTGGGAGCCAGTTCTCCAGCCCTTCCGATGGCTGCAGCCCCAGCCAGCAACTTGCCTGTGACCTCACAAGAGTCCCCTTAGCCAGAGCCACCCAGCTAAGCTGCTCCCAGATCCCTGACCCTCAGAAACTAGGCAAGATAATAAATTGTGTTGTTTTGCACTGCTAAATTTGTTACATGGCAATAAATTACTACTACAAAAGATTTCTGAATTGGGCAACCTGGGGTAGAGGAGAAACAAAAACTGTCTATATACTTGGTAAACCTGCAGCCAAATGAAAATTTCTGGGCAGCCACAGCTTAAGGACTCAACAGTGAGAAATGTCAATACAAGGAGCCTATCACAGGGAAGAAGCTTTCAGTTGCGCATAACAACAAACCCAATTCATGTGGCTTAAACAATAAGGAATTGTATTATCATGTATAACAATAAGTCCACAGATAGGACAGCACCAGAGTTAATTCTGTGCCTCAACAATAGTGTTAAATACTTAAATAGGTCCAAATTACCAACAGAGACATATAGTGTGCACACATTTCTATAAAATCTTGGGACATATAAAAATAGCATGTGTTATACAGATGGCCAACAGCCACATGAAAAGATGCTAAACATCGCTAATTATTAGAGAAATGCAAATCAAAACTACGAGGTATCACTTCATACCTGTCAGAATGGCCATCATAAAAACATCTACAAACAATAAATGCTGGAGAGGGTGTGGAGAAAAGGGAAGCCACTTGCACTGTTGGTGGGAATGTAAATTGGTGCAGCCACTATGGAAAACATTATGGAGGTTCCTTAAAAAACTAAAAATAGAGCTACCATATGATCCAGCAATCCCATTCCTGGGCATATATCCACAAAAGATGAAAACTCTCTAATTCGAAAAGATACGTGGACCCCAATGTTCATTGCAGCACTATTTACAATAGCCAAGACATGGAAGCAACCTAAGTGTCCATCAATAGATGAATGGATAAAGAAGATGTGGTACATATATACAATGGAATATTACTCAGCCATAAAAAAGAATGAAATAATGCCATTTGCAGCAACATGGATGGAGATTATCATACCAAGTGAAATAAGTCAGAGAGAGGAAGACAAATATTAAATGATATCACTTACATGTGGAATCTAAAAAATAGTACAAATGAACTTATTTACAAAACAGAAACAGACTCCAGACATAGAAAACAAACTTATGGTTACCAAAGGGGAAGGGGGGGGAGGGATAAATTAAGAGTATGGGATTAACAGATACATATTACCTATATAAAATAGATAAACAACAAGGATTTACTGTATAGCACAGGGAACTATATTTAATACCTTGTAATAACCTATAATGGAAAAAAATTGAAAAATAGAATGTATATATATGTATTCAGTTATGTATATACATAACCAAATCACTTTGCTATACACCTGAAACTAACACAATATTGTAAATCAACTGTACTTCAGTAAAAAAAAAATAGCGTATGTTGTTTGTGAATAGAAACACATATCATTAAACTACTAAAACATAGTTAGAAATGACATACACTACCTTCAAGGCAGGAGTTACCACTGAAAGGGAAGGGCGTCACAAAATGTGAGCTATGAAATTTTAGCTAAAAAATAAAACAAATGAAGGAGAAATTGAAGCAACTGAAGGCAAACGTTAACATCTGTCTATCTCTGAGGCTAGTGCATAGGGATCCATTATTGTCTGGAATTTTTTTGCATGTCTGGATTATTAATAATTATATCTATATTTATAGTTCTATAAAATAGCTACAAAATATGTAAGAAGGGAACACATTGGAAAATATTTTAATGGACAGAGAAGACAAGCATTTATTCTTAAGAAAACCTTCTGAAAGAATGAAATAATGTCATTTGCAGCAACATGGATGGACCTAGAGATTATCATACTACCTGAAGTAAGTCGGAAAGAGAAAGACATACCACATGATATCACTTATATGTGGAATCTAAAATATGACACAAATGAACTTATCTACAAAACAGAAAGACTCACAGACATAGAGAACAGACTTGTGCTTGCCAAGGGGTGGGGGGAGGGATGAATTGGGATTTGGGGATTAGCAGATGCAAACTCATATACAGGATGGATAAACAACAAGGTCCTACTGTATAGTACAGGGAACTGTATTCAATATCCTGTGATAAACTATAATGGAAAAGAGTATAAAAAAGAATGTATATATGTGTATAACCGAATCACTGCTGTACAGCAGAAATTAACACAACGCTGCAAATCAACTGTACTTCAATAAAAAAAGAAAAGAAAATATTTTGAGTGTCTCCTACATGTCAAGAACATTCTAGGCTATGGGGAAAGCATGGTGAACAAGAGAGAATGACTTGTTTTCATGGAGTTTGCATCCTACTGGGCAGAGATATATCACAAACAAATAACAAAGAGGAGATCATATGGAAGGGCTCAGTGCTAGAAATGAAACAGAGAAGTATGCTAGGGGTGACGGAGGAAGGTACTTTCATTTGCAGAATCCAAGTAGGCCTCTCTGAGAAGCTGACATTTAAGCTGAATGCATCTGAGGAAAGGGCATCCCAGGCACAGGGAACAGCTAAGACAAAGGCCCTGAGTTGGGAATGAGCCTAGAGTGCTTGAGGAACACAAAGGAGGCCAGAGTAGCTGGCACACAGCTCTTTAGAAAAGAGGGAACATGAAAGGGGCCAGGAGAACATGCTGGGATGACCAAGTGAATTCACACCACTGTCACGCTACCTTCTGGGCATCAGGGAATTCTTTGAAAATTTAGTGAAAAGCTATGGATTCTAGAAACATACACACATATTGATTTTTGCTTACAATTTCAGGATATGTGTGGACCCTCTGAAGCCTACCCAGAAATGACCTAATTGCAGCATTTGAACTCAAGCCACATTATTCCCAGTTGGTGAGGGTATGGGCGCCTGGCCATTTCTACCCAATGCAGGACTTCTCCATAGGTAATATTTGCACTAGAGTTCCGTACCACGCTGACCAAGAAATCCTGAATGCCGTTCCAGTCTGAGGGTCTCCTACCCCATCCTCCTGTGTTTCCCCAGGCTTTTCACCATGTCAGACCCGCACAGCAGTTTGAAGGCTCTCCCTGCCTACTCTTGCCTCTCTCCCCTTTATTTTTCACAAGCTCTACAACCAAGAATTCTGTCTTGTACTTCTAACTTAGCTCGGTGTCTGCTTCTTAAAGGGACCAACCAACATAACTGATACTGGGAATAATCAAAAACAAGAGGTGATAAGAGGGAGTTTGCGTTCTAGATCACTTGCCACACAGCTGGCAAGGAAGGCCCCATCCCAAATGGTATCTGAGGTATAGATAATCCTGGCACAAGGTGGCAACCCAATTGCTAAAAATTTCACAGGTGATTACTTGGAAGGACCTCCTGGTGGAGGGGAATGCCTGGGCTGGTATGAAGATTCAGGTGTTTGCACATTATGGAAGAATAGCACATTTAAGGACAGTAGAAACAGCTGGTTACTAACTGAGTTGATGTGATGCCTACAGAGGGATAATGAGAAACTAAGGGCAATGAACAAATTTAAATACTAAGTGTGAAAGCCAGTGGTCCTCTTTTGTAGTTCCTGCAGTGGGAGAGTGGACTGAGAAGCTGACTCAGGTTCTGATGTTTATAGTCACCAGGGTTCAATGAGAGTGGAATGCTTTGTCACCGCCACTCTACTATGCAGAGATCAGTGCCCTGCCTGGGAAAACCTGAACTCCTGAACATGAGATTGAGTCATCTGGATGGATGCCCCCAAAGATTGTGGTTCCATTGACTTCCCTGAATCCTCTGAGCCTTCAGAGACGGCTCATCTGTCCCTATTAAGGGCTAGAACTCCTTCCTGTGGGAAGATACAACATGGGCCTCCCCATTGCAAGAAAACAGGTGTCCTCCTCAGGACTTTCTCCCAGACCTGTCCTGGCTGTCAGGCCAGAAAATAGGGTTAAATTCCAGCATATTCCCAGTTTAGAACATAAGGAAAGAGACAAATCCCAATGGAGCTGCAAGAATTAGGTAGCACATACCAGCATGAGCCAGGGGAGTACCCATGGGATTGGATTTTGAGGGTGCTTGATGAAGGAGTACTGGACATAAGAATGGACAAGCAAAAGTTCATTTACTTTGGAGTACTCTTCAGGAACATGGATTTAACGCCTTGGCAAGAACCCTAGGGTATGGGCAAATTTGCTAGTAGGTAAGTCTTAAAGACATGGAGAAAAAAACAGCCCATTCTGGGACTTCCCTGGCAGTCCAGTGGGTAACACTCCAAGCTCCAAATGCAGGGGGCCCAGGTTCGATCCCTAGTTGGGGAACTAGATCCTGCATGCATGCCACAACTAAGAAGTCCGCAAGCTGCAACTAAAAAAAAAAAAAGATCCCGCAAGCCACAATGAAGATCCCACGCGCCACAACTAAGACCCAGTACAGCCGAAATAAATTAAAAAAAAAAAAAAAATAGCCCATACTGACCAAGTGGTAATGCCTAAGGTACCATGGAAACTAGTGGGATTAAATGGCTCAGGGAACTAGGCATGCTGAATTGGATATATTACATGAGGACAGAAGACACATCAGAAATTTTGTTCCATGGAAGGACCTAGAGAACGTGCTATTCATGAAGGCCATCAAGAACATGCTGATGGGATGAATATTAGCATCACTAAGACATTAAGTGGTGGCTTTCCTCTACAGGCTAGGATTGACTATAGGGAATATGTCACAGAACTTGGCTTACTAATAGCAATGGGAATGATAAGGCCTCAAAGCAAAAGAGTCCAGATGATGGTTATTAATCACAAGAAATGAGGGGGCCCCACAATTACTATCACAACCAACAAGATTGGAGGGGCAGCCAAGGGGGCTTGACCCACAAGGAATTGTGGATATGGTTAGTAGAACATGGGATCCCCTAGGGACAAAAGGCACAGGCAGACAAAGAGGGTGCTGCTTAATATATACAATCAAAAAAGGTAAGAATGAATGAGCAGGAGGCTGGAGGTGGTCACCTCAACAGAAGTCATGAACTTTGCTCAATCCCTGGACCTGAGCCAGTTTTCATCTCCAGACTCTGTTGGCTACAGAGGTGGATGGGTCCCCAAAAGGAAGTACACAGCAACACCATGGCAAGTATATACTAATGATTCCCTTAATATTTCCCTTAAAATACCTACAACCATTTACTCAGATGACTGGGGCAAGAGAAATACCCATACATTTTGAGAGTTATTGGACAGAGTCTGAGATGATATCAATGTCTGGAGACCTGAAATGTCATAATGGCCACCTGTTTGAGGTATAAGCAGCAAGTTAATATAGTGAGTTTTGGCCAAAGGCCAACTTACAGTGGGTCCAGTGGGTCCATGGATTACCCATCCAGTGATGATTTTTCTGGTCTCCAAACATATAATTGGGATTGATATACTCAACTCTTAAATTCTTACATGAGATCCTTGGTTTATCATAATGGAAAGCCTGAGTAAAAGCCTCTGAAATTGCCTTCCCCTCTGAAACTTCAGTTCCCCCAAACAGTGAATCAAAAACAATATCACATTCCTGGGGAAGTTGGAGATTAGTGCCACCCGTAAGGATCTTACTGATGCAGTCACGGTGGTCTTCTTCATATCTCCACATCTCAACTTAATTCACCAGTCAGGGCCCTGCAGAAACCAGATGGATACTCTAGAATGACTGTCAATTATCACATACTCAGCTGAGAAGTAGTTCCAATAGTGGCTGTCTTGCCATTCATGGTACCTTTGCCACAGTAGATTATTACGGACTTGGGCAAATGGCATGCAGCCAATGAGTTCTTTTCTATCCCAATCAGAGAAGAGAATCAGGAGCAATTTACATTCACATGGAATGGACAATAATATGTATTTACAGTATTGTCCTAGGTCTATGTTAATTCTTCTGCTGTCACAATACAGTCAGAAGAAATCTGGACCACCTGCACGTCCTTCAGAATACCACATTGATCCATTCTATCAGTGGCAGAGCCGGGAGAGTAAGAGCTGCAGAGCACACTGGGGGCCTTGGTGAAACAGCTCACTTCAGATGGTGGGAGATAAACCCTAGGAAGATGGAGGGGCATGGCACATTGGTAAAGTTTTCAGGGGTCCAAAGATTATGCTGAGAAATACTGTCCAAAGTAAAAGACAAATTGCTGCATTTTTTATCCCTTAGAATGAGGTATAATGTCTGTCATTCCCTTCTGGGTTGGGTTCTGGAGGCTGCACATCCCACCTCTAGCAATACTACTCCAGTGCATATACCGGGAAATCTGAAAGGTAGCCAACTTTGTGTGGGCCTAGAGCAAGAAAGGAATCTGTAGTCAGTTCAGGCTATGGAACGAGTAGCTCTGCAACTTGGAGTATATGATCTGGCAGACAATCTGGTGTCGGAAGTGTCAGTGGTGGGAAAAGATACAGTAAGGATCTTATAACAAACCCCAGTGGGAGAATTACAACAGAGGCTCTGGGGTCTGGATGAAGGCCATGTCAGTTGCAGGATGTGCTTTTTGAGGAATATATCCTAGAGTATTTCTGGGCCCTGGTGGACGTGGGACATTTGACCCTGGAATGTCAACTAATCATGAGCTGAGTTCTACCAGACCCTCCAAGTCATGAAATCACACAGGCCCATAGCAGGCCATTCTAAGATGGAAATGGTACACCCCAAATGGATCCCAAGCAGGACCAGATGGCACAATAAATGTTCATGGGCGTGAACCCCAGACTCCCATGCTACCTTCCATGACTGCCCAGTACCACTCTCTCAGCTTGTACCTATGGCCAGATGGTTAGGAAGGTTCCCAAAACAACTAGCTGAAGGAGAAAAATCTCATGGTTGGTTTACAGGTGGGACATCTTGGAATGTGAGTACAAGTTGAAAATGAATGGTGGGTGTCTTCCAGGCATCATGGAGTGGACGCGAATGACAGAGCTGAGGGAAAACCTTTCCAGTGGGTGGAGCTTTGAGTGGTGCACCCAGTCCTCTGCTCTGTGTGGAAGAAAAAGTGGCCAGAAGTGAGAATATATCAAGTCTCATGGACAGTAGCAAATGGCCTCGCGGGCTGATCAGGAGCCTGAAATGAAAAGGACTGAATGATTGGAGGCATGTGGATGGGCACATGGGAGTGAGCACCAAGGATGACTAGAAAATGTGATCACGGTAGAAAGAAAGCATCTACCATGGGAAAGGCATTGAATAGCCAAGTAGACAAAAATGACGTTAGCCGGTATTTGTCATCACCTGACATGATGGGCACATGAGTGTTCAAAGTAGTAGAGAGAGAGGTTACACGATACAACAGCCTGGACTGCTGCTTACCAAAGCCAATCCAACTACTGCCACCTCTGAATATCCAGCTTGCAGGCAACCAGGCCCAATGCTGAGCCCCTGACATGGCACTATTCTGATCCAGTAGGACTGGGACAGGGACGTGAGATTTTGCATTTCTAACAAGGACTCAAATGATGCCACTGAACCCAACAATGCCATTGATGCTGGTCTATGCACTGCAATTAGAGAAGTAAGGCTGTGAAAATGCAGAAATTACCACCTCTAAGGTCACAGGCTAGACTATTGAGAGAGGAAACGTTCTTCCAGCAGGCTCTAAAGGAGAGTCATGAAGGTTCTAGCAAGGACTACTTCCCCTTAAGCAGGAACAGCAGCAGGGAACTCCTGACCCATGAAAGCGGGCACCAAGGACTTAGCTTGACTTGACTGAGAGGGTTTTCAAACCACGTTCCCTGGGAATGAAGGGGTTACTCTCTGCTAAGCAGCTTGGAGATGAGCAGCGCGACTTGCGTTGCATCTGGAGGGATTTAAGACTCGTAACAAAGTCTTCTGTTCCCTCTGCACTGCTGGCTTGACCATGGGCCTTAAACTTTCAATCTTGAGTTTCTATGAACTGCAACAGAGCTGTCATCAGGGAAAGCATGCTATTCTCCAAAGGATTTAGAGGGTGCGAGGGATCTGGCGGGGGCCCCCCATTAATCCAAGTCGGCGCATGCCCCTCTTGGGCTCTGCAAACCTGCTTTACCCCCTTCTCCTTCACAGTGGGGCTGCCAGCCATAAGTCAGGCTGGACCAGAGCTGCACTGTCACCAGGATCCTCATGAATGTCCCTCTGGTGGATTGGGCCCGCTTATCTGTGATTTGGCTCCGGACCCATTTTTTCCTATCATATGTCATTGGAAAATTGATCTCCTTTAAGATTTGTGTTTCCAATTGTGTTTCTGGGCAGGTGACCAGTGGAATGCAGCCAAGGAAGTGTAGACAGTTAATGAAATCTAACAGGGTGCACACTTTCGGTGACCTGTCATGTCTCCATCAAGCCTGTCTCTCATATTTCCTCCACTGAGCTCTCCCTCCTGGGTACAACCTGGGTCTGTTCTCCATCACCACAGCAAGAGCCTCAGGGAAACACAGGTGTCTGCAGTCATTAGAAATTCAAATCCACCTGCTGCACCACGTGCAAGAAGGGCAACTCAGGGTCAGGGAGGATGTGATAGGTGAGGGGTGGCTGTCTGGCCATGAGTCCAGAGGGACCCATAAATCATGCCAGTTTCCAGAGGCAAGGAGCTCTAATAGGGGTCAGGTGAGAGGCCCACCTGCGGCCAGATGGCTGGATGCTTTTAAACAGTGACCCAGAAGGTCTTCAAAGTGGGCGTCTGTCATTCCTTACACCCTGGAAGCAATTTATGGCCCATGTCTGCTCTTTCTCTGTGTGTCTCAGTACATCTCCCCCTCCTCTGCTCTCTGCCTCTCCCTGCTCTCATTCTCTATTCCCTCTTTCTTTTGCTTTCCTCTCTCCTCTCCTCTCCCTCTCTCTTTTCGGTGAAGCAAGGCTCAAGAACCTAAGCATGAGGTCAGGCTAGGGCACCACTCAAGTAGGGCAAGGGGATTTTCCAGCACATGACTGATGCACAGCGGACCACTTGAAACCTGCCTGGAGGGAGCATGGGAAATGGGCTCAGGGCCCAGTTAAAACGAGAAGTGGCACATTTTTTGTCATGGTCCTTCGTTTCCACCCATTCCCCATTTTAGCATCTGCTCACCTCTCTTGCATCTCCGTGGACCTCCCCTCCCAGGCCTGCCAGCTCTGCTGTTCCCTTCTCCAACTCCTCCCATGCTTACTCATGGCTTCCAACTCTCCCAGTAAAGCATCTTTGCTAAGCACAAGGCTTCAAACCAGAGGAATGACCTTGAAGGAGGGCATTTCTGAGTCCAGGGTGTGCCGTCAGGGGAGACATTTTGGGCATGCTGGCTTTCTTCTGTCCCTCCAGCCACACGACATGGAGCCACCCAACCTAAGGCCTGCTTGTCTCTTAGCATCAGTCCACCCCCAAGTCTCAGTGGTCTTAGGGAACTATCGGTGATCTACCTAGTTCCTCCAAACTCCCACTGGCTCTTTCTTCCATAAGATCTTAGAGCTCATCAGCCCCCATGAGATCTCAGCCTCTTGTGTCCTGGTGTCCCCTGGGGGTGTCTCCCTGGTGGTCACAAATCAGTCAGCTACCGCAGACACAACACATCCAGTTGCAGCCACTGGGTTTTTCTCTTCCCCACCTATGCCGCCTGCATCCAGAGCCCCCTGAGAGCTCACCATGTAGCCTCTGAACGCTGCTGACACTAGTTCAATGCCAATGTCCACACAAAGGTGCTACCTGCCACTACCCCAAGCTGCTGGGCTTCCAAGTTCAGTCCACTCCGAAGTGAGGCTATGACTCCCCTCCTCACTCAGAGTCACACAGGGTCACCCAGACCTCCAAAAGGCCCTGCTTGTGCCCTCGAGGGTCATGGAGTCTGTTGTATAATACAAACAGTTCCTCTTTCTTTCCCTTAGGAGCCTCCTTTCCACAGGAGTAAGACACAGGCCATGTCTGATTCATCCCCCTTCCTTCCCAGTGAGGGGTGGGAAAGCCTTCCTGCAAATCACCTCCAAGTGGTCCTCCCACCACTTCTACAGACATATTTGAATTCCATTTTAGGCTCAGCTCAGATATCCCTACTTCCCCCACCAGCACGCGCGTGCACACACACACGCATAGATGATTCTGTAATTTCCGTTTACATCATCCTAGCAAATAAATCAAAGGAGTGAGTGTGTGTGTATGTGTGTGTATGTGTGTGTGTGTGAGTTGAGTGAAAAAAAAGCAGAGGACTAAGAGCTCTGCTCCAAGTGGCTCACCCAGTATGCCAAACCACCGTACTCGGGAAAAATAGAGAATTCTTTTCTGCAACTCTTCCCTGCAATGGATTCTAGCAGCAGGGCTTGACGTCCAAAGAAAACCTGTAACAAACAGTGTTGCTGGTAACTTTTAAAACTCTGTACTTCCTGACAAATAGGAATCAAATTGATAAGGGAATAAAATAACGTATTTTAATGAAAGTGCTTTCTTGTGGTTAATGTAGGGGACATGGAAGCAAAAGTATAGGCTGGATGCTCAGTCTGGAAAATCAGCATGATTCTATTTTTAGAACTAATGAAAAGAGCCTTGTATAAGGACAGGGTACAATAATGGTCATTTTTCTCCCCCTAGGAATAGGGATTAAAAAGTGGTTATGGGGCTTCCCTGGTGGCGCAGTGGTTGAGAGTCCGCCTGCCGATGCAGGGGACACGGGTTCGTGCCCCGGTCCGGGAAGATCCCACATGCCGCGGAGCGGCTGGGCCCGTGAGCCATGGCCGCTGAGCCTGCGCGTCCGGAGCCTGTGCTCCGCAACGGGAGAGGCCACAACAGTGAGACGCCCGCGTATAGCAAAAAAAAAAAAAAGTGGTTATGAAGAGTATGACCCCAGCATTCTGAGTGAAGAAACCTGGAATCTGGGTCTGACTTTATGATCTGTGCTCCCTGCTGGTGACCCAGAGAGCACAAGTCAGACCATACATTCCTGTATGAATTAATGATTAATCAATTAATCGATGACTCAGTTATTAGCAATATAGTGCACGGGACCAGAAGACCAGACCTAGTCTAGGGGATCAGGGACGGCTTCCTGGGGGATGCGTTGGTGGAGCTGAGCTTTAAAGGATGAAGAGGTAGTGATGACACAGAGTGATACATCAACATTCCAGGTGAGGGAGCAACACTTGCAAAGGCAGACTGGGATGGAACATGTTACATGCAAGGAACTGAAAAAAGAGCAGAGTGAAATGGAGCCCAGAGAGCATCAAGGAGTGGAGGCTGGTGAGGCAAGCTGGTCCCTGTGGACCATGTTAATGGCTTTTGTCCTTAAGGCTTATACAGTAGCCAGTCTTAAGTAGTAGCCAGTTTCCAAGATGGTGCCCAATGACCTCCACCAGCTGGCAGGCATGCCCTTGTGTAGTCCAATGACAATCTCATCCTTCCATGCTTCTGAAATTTATGAAAAAGTTGGTTTGGTCTAGAAATAACTGCTACAAAAGGCAAAGCAGAAATGACGTGTTCTTCTGTCATCACTTTGATGACTCCCCACGCCATCCCCATCAGCATCCTCTAAAAAATCATCCCAGCCAGATAATTCTGTTAAAATGGCCTTATCCACTTTCGGGGCACAAATTTTGAATTTCCAACCCACGGACCTAGAAGTCTGGGGACGAGGGCCATAAATGCTGGTGGGATTTGGTGTTGGTGGTGGAGGCCAAACAGCAGCCACACGAGTGCCTTCTACATCATTCATTTCCTGACACAGGCCTGAAAATACAGCCCCTGAAAGTCTCTCCAGACTCAGTGGGATTTGAGGCCTTTGTTCCCATGTATGGAAACACATCAACCTGCCGACTCTGGTAACAGGGTCTACGATGATGTTCTTGGCTTTCATCAATGGTTTTAGCACAAGCACCACTGAGGGCTTCTTTATTTTTTAGTTTTTAAATCTCATTTTTCAGAGCAGATAAATCAACTGTAAAAGTATGTTATAAAAACCAACGTGGCAAGCAAGGTCTCCTGGAGAGGGCAGAGGTTGCTTTATTTTCCATTATCTCAGTGTAAAACAAATAGATTTATCCTTTTAAGATGTTCTTGTAAGGTCATCAGGATCACAGTGATTTAAAGCATGCCCCTTGGCTGACTCAAGTCCAGAGCATGATCTAATCAGGCCTGGAATTTCAAAGAAGAAAAGAGAAAAAAACAAAACAAAACTGGCCAAGAAATGAGGGTTTCAAAGTTATCTCAGTACAAGGAAGTTTTCCCTTTCCGCTGTAAGCCTTCTGGGACTCCTCAGAAGGCAGCCTGGTTCTCAGCATCTTTTAAAGGTTCTTTCGTTCTGTTAACAGCAAGTGAGGTTAAGTCTGGACAGACCTGGCCTGTTTCTTCATCCCTCTGCCGACAGGCTCAGACCTTTCTTGCTGGATAGCTTTGCGCTGGAATGTTAGTAGCTGAGTGACCTTGCGCAAAGCATTTAACTCATCTGAGCCCCTGTTTCCTCATCTGTATGGCTGCAGTCAGAACCCATACTGAGACATGATTGTTTCTGTGAAAAATAAGAGGTAATTGATGTAAAGTGATTAGCATATTGCCAGGCACATCCCATCTCAGTCATGTAATAGAAAAGTAGCATAGTGATTGAGGGTGTTGGTGCCAGAGTTGGAGATGCCACATTTGCTAGCACAGCTTGCTAGCTATGGGCAAATTACTTAATCTCTCCGACCTACAGTTTTCTCATGTGCAAAAGGAAATAACAGTGTATATCCACTGAATTGTTATGAGGATGCAATACGATAATGCTTTGAATAGTCCCTAGAACATAACGCATAGCAAGTAAATGGTAGCTATTACTTCTATGACTTTGAAAATAATGACAATGACAATCAGAGCTACTATTACTAATATTACCTTATTATTGGGGTTTTTTGATTATTAAGCAAAGCAAATCATCTCTGGCTAACTTAAAAAAAAAAGAAAATATATTGAGTAGCTCTGAGATAGTTGACAGAATCAAAGGATAAATTGAATGGCCAAGCTTTGGAAGGAACTAGGAAGCAGGAGACAGAAGAGCCCCCAGGTAAGTCACAGGAATCATTGGAGGGTATCTTCAACGTGTTGCTGTAAGGATGAAACAGCTCCACCATCTTTGAGTCACCTTCCAAAGGAAGGTGTACACTTTGACATCCCAACGAAGACCAAAGCCAATGGGGAAGGGTAATTATCCAAAGGATAATCTAGATACTTCCAAAATCAGGGAGGGGGCTGGGATACTGGGCAAGCAGAAATAAATAACACCAACTACAGTTATGACCACTACTACTACTAAAATTAATATTTAGAATAATAATCGTTGCAGTAGTTGTTGCTAATACTATTAGTCATTCAAGAAAGGGCAAAACCAATCAAAATGACAGTGTCAGTGAATATCTAGACCTGAATTTCATGGATACTGTGATTCCTAGATAATCAGACTAGCCATTAGACTTGCACCACTTTTATTCCTCTTCTGAAAAATTCAAGTTTTTTTCAAAATGCCTTTATCTTTTGAAAAAATTATAATTTTCCCATGATAGAATGAGAACCATCATTTCTTGCCTGCTTATTTAAATGTCATGTGCTAAGCACTTGACATATTTTATCTCATTTAACTGTTTTGCCAGGTTGGCTCAGTAAAAGCGATTAACCATTATTAAATAAAGTTTTATGAAAATGATAAAAATTAATGCTGACGTCATAATTTTATAAGTAAAAATTATTATATGTCAGCATTAATTTTTTATAATTGTTAATAATTAATACCAAGCTATGATAGTTTTAAATTTTGCAATAAAGCTTTTTACACGGTGAATTGGTCATTCAATTTCCAAGACACACAATTAAATTCGTGTAGCTACTCGCCCTGGATCATGCTACGTTGAGTTGCCTGTGTGAGAAGCAGTTTCATCACCAGTCAATGCCTGCAATTTGAAAGATCTGCTCCTGCGATGTATTTGTGGTAAAGGAGAAGAAACAAATGCTCATTGGAACAGTAAATGTTTATTGAATTATGAAGTGAGTCAGTGCATAGGACATCCAGGTTCTGTCATAGCATCGAAAAATTCTTTGGGATAACATATTGCTTCTTAAAATAGCTTGACTTTCAGAAACTGAACTGCTGCTGGACTCTTTAGCTTAACCCATTAAGGGCTCAGATTTGAAAGCGTTGTTTGTTTTCCATCTTAATGAAGGTCTCTATGGAAAGGCAATATCCTTTGAGTTAGAATTCTATCACAACCACTGTGAAGGTGTGGGCTTCTCCCATCAGCTGTCACTTGGATCTCTGAGCACCTCTTCGGAACTCAGTTGCAGCTGTTCCAGAGCGCCTCTCCCAATCTCTGAATCTCAAATGTCTTGAGAGAGACACATCCCTCTTCTCATTATGAAGAGCGTGTTGCGAGCTATTTTTCCTGGAGTGGTGATGAGTTTGCACTGACCTTACCCTCTTCCACTGACATTTCTGCTGTGCCCAGGAAAATACATTTGTGACAATGGGAGTAAGGAGACAGAGTTCTTTGCCGAGCTAACTGTGCCCGGGAGGACTCCCTCTTGCCCCTGCCATGCTATGTAGCATTACCCCCCTTCATCACAGAAGATAGAATGGGCAGGGACTCTGAGAGCCCACCCATAGGAAAAGACCACACAGGCTACATCTAGGGACCAATGAAACACATTTGGCAGGAAAGCGATGGAAAGTCTTATGTTATAATGGCGTTGAAACCACTTATTAAAGGAAAATTTTACAGAAGAATCCTCTCTCCATCCTCCTTGGGGATGCATGCTTGGTACTGAGGGACCTCCAGTGGCCTCAAATCCTGCCTAAAAGCCTTAGGGCACAGGGAGTGGAAATGGGGGTGGGGACCTTGGAGACGAACTTATTCTATTTAATCACTTTGCAAACATGTTAACCCTGTACCTTTCTCCCTCATATAGTACATCTTCTCTCACAGCTGAGTCTTAAAAATCTGCTCACCCAACTCACACTAAAGTAGCTGGGCATGAGGAAAAAGCTGTGCCAGGCGACGCAGACGCTTGACTCGGCAGGTTCACAACCATCTTCAGAGATAGATGCTGTTAACCTCCCTGTCCAGAGGAGGGAAGAGATGAGGCTCAGAGAGGCTATGCTTTGCCCAAGGTAAGCCCAGCACAAAAAAAAAAAAAAAAAAAAGCCAGAGCCTACAATCCACCTAAGTGTCATCTTATCTCTGAAATGTGATGCTAAGACTGCTATCCATCCTGCCTACATATTAGAATTAGCCAGGCAGCTTTGAAAACTACAGATACTTGGATTCTTCCTGTGACAATTAAATCAGAATCTCTGAGGAACCAGGCAATTTTTTTTTAAGGTGATTCTTAAGGTGATTCTTTAAGGTGATTCTGTTCTGCAGTCTGGGTTGAGAACCATGAGACAGGGTACCACGTTACTGACAGAAGGGACCACAATCAGTTTCTCTTTCCATCTTTAAATCCATAGCAAGAACTTCCGGCAGCCAGAGCTCCTTCACTGCCCCCTCGGCGCGGTCCCAGGCCAGAGTGAAGCTGCTGCCTCTGCCAGAGCTGGAAACGAGTCTAAACTCT
Organism: Leucopleurus acutus; assembly: GCF_964270905.1. Classification (NCBI taxonomy): domain Eukaryota; kingdom Metazoa; phylum Chordata; class Mammalia; order Artiodactyla; family Delphinidae; genus Leucopleurus; species Leucopleurus acutus. Next base: position 86,503,053 of record NC_139151.1, read on the forward strand.
CCCACCAAGAAGCCAACAGATTTATCTCTGTGTCTGCCTCGGGGAGGTCAAGAGAAAATCAGAGGAGAGTCAGAAGGGAAACTAAAGGGCATAGGAAGAAATACACGTGATCGGTCTGGAGGCCGTGGGGATGCTGGAAGGAAAGATTAGCTGCTGGGGGAAAGGACTGATTCTTGGAAGGGAAACGGATGGGGAAGGTTTGGAGCACATCACTGGCCTGGGAGCCAGGAGAACTATGGGCTCTCACTGGCCTCCAAGATCATAGAGATTCCAAAGATTCCAGAGGTGACTACTCTGGGGTGGGAGGAGGAAGGCTTTTCTCCTGAGGGGCACAGTTAGACTTGGATTTTTAGGTTTCCTTAAATAATCCCACATCTGAACAGCCTTCTAACAAATCTCCCGGCGTGCAGTCTCTGCCCCACCCCCGCTGTCTTCTGCATCAGGCCAAAGTGGTCTTTCTCAACTTCAGAGCAGGTTAATCCCTGTTCAGATTCCTTCCAGGCCTCCTGTGGCCCCCAGAATAAAGTCCAAAAGCATGAATGTAGCCAAACAGACAAATGAACCCTGTGGGGTCTTTTGTTTCCCAAACTTTCTGTTCCTCAAACAAGCTGGCTTTGACTTGCTCTGGATCTTTGCGCAGACTGTGCCTTCCACCTAGAACTCTCTTCCCATTCTGCTTTTTACTCATCCTTCAGGACTCAGGTTAGATATCACTTCCTCCAGGAAGTCTTCTCTGATTCCCCCCAGTGTTGCAGTGCCTATTTTAGCTCTTATTATGTTGGATTATAAATGCTTATTTATTAGTCTGCCTCCCTTTAGATGTAAACTTCCTCGAAGTAGGAATGGTTACGACAATATTTCCAGCACGTAACACAGTTTGGGGGGCAGGGAAGGGGGCAGGGAGTCCCCAGCTTCAGAGGGAATGATACCTACAGAGTAACTTGAGAATAGCCCATCCAAATACACATCTCCTTCACTGGCAGAAAAGTCTCCAGTGCTTTAGAACAACATTATTTTCCCCCCAGCTTTACCAAGATATAATTGACAAAATTGTAAGATATTTAAAGTATACAACGTGATGATTTGATACACGTATACATTGTCAAAGGATTCCTGCCATAGAGTTAATTGGCACACCCAGCACCTCATGTATTTATCTTTTGTGTGTGTGAGAGAAAACATCTAAGTTCGATTCCCTTAGCACTTTTCAATCATACAATACAGTGTTATCAACTCTAGTCACCATCTTATACATTAGATCCTCAGACCTTATTCATCTTGTAACTGAAAGTTTGTACCCTTTAACCAACCCCTCCCTAGTGCCCCCATCCCCAGCCCCTCTCTACCCTCTATTTCTATGAGTTTGGCAATTTTTTTTAAGATTCCACATATCAGTGATATTATGACTTATTTATCTTTCCTTGTCTGGCTTATTTCACTTAGCTTAATGCCCTCCAGGTTCATCCATGTTGCTGCAAATGACAGAATTTTCTCCTCTTTAAAGGCTGAATAGTAAATATTCATATATATATATATATATATATATATATATATGAATACCACATTTATATACACTTTACTTTCTTATTTATATATCTCAAATTTTCTTTATCCGTTCAGCCATCAATGGACACTTAGGTTGTTTCCATATCCTGGCTATTGTGAATAATGCTCCTATGAACATGGTGGGGGGGCAGATACCTCTTTGAGATAATGATTTTGTAGAACATTCTAGAATCAGAGGTCCTGATTTGACTCTGGGGCATGGGTATCTCTTCAGGGAGATCATAAACTCAATCTCCAAAGGACTAGAAAAGTCACAGAGGAAGAAGGGAGGAGATGAGGACACCAAAGCTCTGAGAGGTTGGCTCGTAAGTGCCAAGCCGGAGGGCAAGCCCGGTCTGGCCTTCTCCAGGGGCCTCATCGTCACCTCACTACCCAACAGCCTGTCCCTCTCCACTGAGCCACTGGCAGGATCTCTTGGCCCCCGGCTGAGCGTGTGCTACTCTGTACCTGCAGGTATATTTACTGATCCCTCGTGCAGAAGAAGCAGTGTGTGCCCTGAAACCTGAAGCCTATTCCAGGAGCTCATAACAGCCTTCCAGCACGCACATTCCACAGCCCTAAGCTCACCAGACAGTGGTTTCAGTCTGCCTGGAACTTCGTCTCCTCTGGAGTTCTGATGGGGGACCACATCCATCACTCTCCAGGGAGGCAGCCCCATCAAAGCATGAGGATCATCCCAGCAGTAGTTGTCAGACTTGGCAGGTTCTTCCCAGGGATTCCCGAATCTCTTTTCCTTCCCTACATGGGACCCCATTCGATCACTCTGCTTTATATTTAGCCAGTCTCTGGATTTGAAGCCAAAGAACTCCCATTTGAACATTGGATCTGCGCCTTGAGACTACGTCACAACTCTGAACCTCAGTCTCTTCATCTGTCCAGCAGAATTGTATTTGCCCCATAGGACTGTTGTGGAGAGGAAGATTCAGTGGCGTGGCACGGAGGAAACAAGCAGCATGTTCCCAGGGGTAAGGCATACACTTGGGCAGTTTGTGTACTGCACACAGGTGCCCAGGGTAGGGGACAAGCAGAGGCCAGAATCCAGCCCGGCTTCTACTCACCAAGCCATGTGCCCACTGCTGAATCCACCCAGGGAGCATCTTTCGGTAATTTACACAAATGTCCCTTAAACCTGGCCCTGGCAGGGCCTGGCACATGTGAGGTCTCAGTAAATATTAATTGAATCTTAAATTCTTTGCTATCCGCACACAGAGAAAACAAAAGCTATTGCTGCTGAAATAGTAATAATCTCAGCACACTTCCCCAGGGGTGGTGATACAGCAGGGTGCTTAGAAATAGAAGCTTTGGAGTTAGACCACAGTTTAAGCCCCAGTTCTGCCACTAACTATGCTGAATGATCACAAGCAAGATGCAAAACCTCTCTGAGTTTCAGTTTTATCATCTGTAAAAGGGGAACAATTTGGGAGGATTAATGGTGACTATCGTAATTACTATCTCCTGAATGAATACCTAATGTTTCAAGTGTTCTGGGACCGAGCTTTATGGGGAAGGAGACCCCAAATCACCAGAGGTAATTAAACATTCATTCTTGTAATTGCTATTTATTAAAGTCCTAATGTGTTCTAGGCTCTGGAAGGATTATACCATCTACTGAGGATCTTCCGCTTGCCAGCTAATGTGCTAAGCACTTCACTCACATAATCTCATCTATACCAACCACCCTAAGAGGTAGAGACGATGATTATCTGCTCAAAGGGAACTTACACACTAAGAAAGCAATGAATTTGCGATTGAAACCATTCAAGTAAACACTAAACAAAGTCAGATTGCATTTCGGAAGAAGACAAGTATGAGGAAATACTTTGAGCGTAGGGATGGCTGGGAACTAGAGTTAGTTGTCAGAGGCAACCTAGATATCCATCTCTAGAGAGTTTTGTATGATATATAACGAAATCTTACACAGCAGTCAGAAACCATAACCTACATCTAGGAATAAGGCTGGATCTCAAAAACCATGTTCAGTGCCAACAGTAAGAAACAGGGTGAGATTTAGAACACAACAGAATAGGACAGTAAGAGCCAAATTGTAGGGCAAACACTGTGGGGCTTTACTTATCAAAGAGGGCATCTCAGCCCTGGGAGTGTCCGTCATGGACATTGTGGGGCAGGCCTGGATTCACCTGTTCATTCCAGATGCTGACACCCAAAGTGCACCAGAAACGATGGTGACTAAGACATGGACCCTGCCCTCATCGAGCCCACAGCCCAGGGTGGGTTCCCTGAATGAGAAGGTTCTTCTAGAAAATTCTCTCTTGCCACAAAGGAGCTTCTCTCCCACAATTGTCTCTCTGGGTTGGTAGGTTCATTTTTCTTTCCCAGATGTGCCTTTGCAAAGTGGAGGAAATGAAGATCTGGTCAGAGTGGAGAGTCGTGTCAGCGTGTGCCAGCCATGCTGAAGAAGTTAATTAACAAATGTAACACTTCCCTCCATAATACTAGCCTTTCCTGATTATTGAATTAGAAGGGGCTGGGTGGCATAAGGGAAAAATACGCTCAGTGTTCATCATCCTGATTACTCCCAGCCCCATATAAGGCCCCAAACAGTGCATCCTGATTTTTTTTTTTTTTTGTAATGATAGGAATATCCTAGACCTGAAAATATTACGATAACTTTGGGACTTCCCTGGTGGTCCAGTGGTTAAGACTCCACGCTTCCACTGCAGGGGGTGCGGGTTCAAACCCTGGTCAAGGAACTAAGATCCCACGTACCATGCAGCACAGCCAAACAAATAATAGATTTTTTAAAAATACACCTTCTCACAGAGCTGATTCTTGGCCTCTCAGAGCTAAAGGTCATTTGACCACCATCTGCCACCCTCTGAAGTTTGGTCAAACAGAAAAACCAGAACAAGTGCTGTGATGCACAACTGTCCAATTTCTCTCTCCGTGGGGACACCTGGGACTCTAAGCCTTTGCAAGACTGGTTAGGACTTAACCATGAACTTTGGTGTGTAGTTTCAGAGAGAATGGGGGACCCCATGATATAGAGAGAAGCCAAAATTTAAAGCCAGGGCACCACCAACATGGATTTATTTGAAAGGATGACTCAAACAGGGAGAAGCCACAGGAGAGAAATCAGTGATGTGTTGGGATTGGGATGTGGGGGGTACCAAGGAGTGAAGCCACCAGAACAGAGCAGTGAGCATCCCCCTGGGACATCTTTGTCTTCCAATGTGAGTGATAAGGAAGACTTTAAGGCCCCTGAGTAGTCTAGGGTATCATAAAGACTACTGGGTTATACGTGAGCTCAGCAATGGGAAGACCACCCTGATCACATTGGGGCAGAACCTACCTTCTCCTGAAAACTCTGGTTTTCACACATTGTATTTAGGTTCCTAGAAAGTCACAGCTGGAAGAGTAAGTCACCCCCACAGACTCTACCCTATTTTTTCAGATGGTAAAACAGTCCTAGGGAGAGAAGGTAACTTGCCTGAGGTCAAGAACATCACTGGAGCCTGAGGAGTTTGGCAAGAAGTTGCTGTCTTCTTTCGCTTGATCCTGGGACTAATTACCCCTCATAAAAGAAGAGGGCATGACTCTTGCTGACTTCAACAGCCCGTCTAATGGAATGTGCACATTGGTCACAAGGCCAGAGGTCATTCACTGCCATTCTAGTTATGAATGTCTATATATCACTTCTCTGAGTAGCCAAATATTTTCAGTGCCCCTGCACCAAACAGCAGCCCCAGGATAACCCCTGCAGGTGGTTGGCCGTCCGGGTGGTGAAGCACTACTTCCTAATGACATAAAGTCTTGGGTTGGGAGAACATCACGATGGCCAAGGTGTGGGAGAGCTGTGCTAGGGTCAAGGCTGCTGAAGATTATAAAATGTTTTATTTGTCTGGAAATTCACATGGCACTTTTAGGAAGCAATTCCGAATGCTGTTTCCATACCAGCCTTAGCATTTGCCCCTCTCCTTCCCATTCTAAACATGGGTCAGAAATCCATGTTCCAGGCTGTGCTTAACTTTTTCCTCCCTCTGCCCTAATCTGTCTGTTATTAAGGTCACCCCTTACAAGAATTACATTCCCAAAGCTCACCCCTCACCAGCCTCCACAGTGATTCCCCAACACTGGAACATTTATTTCACCTCCACCCCAGCTCTAGCTTGGCTTGTGAGCTCTCAGCCAACCGCCTCCCCATCGCATGACCCCTAGAACCCGCCCTCGCCGGAGCTGCCTGATCCCGGCCCCTCCACCCAAACACCCCACGCCAAGCCTCTGAGTCTAACAAGGGCAAGGAAACCTCCAGAAATGTTTTCAGATTGAGAGAGAGATTATCTTTTCCTCTTGTAAAAGAATTCAGAAGAATCCCTTGTCCCTTTGAAGAGACTTTGAATTTTGTTCCATAAGGAAGAGTTATAAGACTTCAATGGCATCATGATCCTTGACATTCAAACAGCACTCTGTGTGTTGAAAACTCTTTGGTAGGGATCATCCTATGCTCTATTCAAGAGTCACTAGACTTCCTTCAATAACACAGTGAGATTTGGAGAAGTTTATTTGCTGAGATGTCGGTGTGCTCCACTTATTGTAGCAGAGACTTCTGTAGGCTCATAGCTAGATCTCATTTCTAGTCTTCTTTATGATATGATTATGCTCTGGCCAAAGGAATAAGAGGGCAAGTGATGTATGCCACTTCCAAACCTGGTCTGTAAAACATCCTGTGAAATCCTGTGCTCTCTCCTTCCCCATCTGCTAGCTGAGTGGGGAAAACGTCAAGAATCCAGAGGAGAGCAGAGCCACAAAGTAGAAGGATCCTGGAACCATGAGTCACTTTGGAAAGAGCTGAACGGGAACACCCATGTTGGAGTGTTGCAAGAATGAAAAATAGGGCTTCCCTGGCGGCGCAGTGGTTAACAATCCGCCTGCCAATGCAGGGGACACGGGTTCGAGCCCTGGTCCGGGAAGATCCCCCATGCCGCGGAGCAACTAAGCCCGTGTGCCACAACTACTGAACCTGCGCTCTAGAGTCCGCAAGCCACAACTACTGAGCCCGTGTGCCACAACTACTGAAGCCCGGGCACCTAGAGCCCGTGCTCTGCAACAAGAGAAGCCACTGCAAGAAGAAGACCGCCACCGCAACGAAGAGTAGCCCCTGCTCACCACAACTAGAGAAAGCCTGCACACAGCAATGAAGACCCAACACAGCCAAAAATAAATAAATTAAATTAATAATTTTTTTAAAAAAGAATGAAAAATAAACTTTTTATTGAATGAAGCTACAGAAATTTGAGGATAATTTGTTATAGCAAATTTGTTGACTAATATGTAATTCATTACTCTGTTTTCTGGAGATACTAACTTAAGTCAACAGAATAATCCTTTGGTCTCAAGAATCTATTTATGATTAAAGCATCTTGAGGATAACAGATAGAGAAAAAATATTTGCCACATATTTTATAGTCAAGCAGTTATGACTAAAACACAGAGTTCTAAACATTTAAAAGTCATCAAAAGATACAAACATGATTCACAGAATTACAAATGGCTAGTAAATGTATGAAAAGGTGTTCAACCTCATTAGTGATCTGGGAAAAGCAAACTAAAATAGCAAAGAGATAGAATTTGTCACTGATTAGATTAGCTTGACAATATTCAGTGTAGGCAAGGGTTTAGGGAAAGACACTTGAGTAAGAGTGTCAATTGCTAAAGTTTTTTTGAAGGGTAATTTGGCTCCACCTATGAAACAAAATGTGATTCCTAACAAAATGTAAAATCTGTGGGCCCTTTGGATTAGCAATCACACTTCTAAGAATATTTACATAAGGGCACAAGGATATATGTTAAAGGATTATTCATTGCAGCCTTCCTTGTTATATCACAAACCCACCTAAATAACTATCAATATGAGAATGGTTAAATAAGTTATGGTACAGCCACATGTACCATATGAAATGTTATGTAGCTATTAAAGAAATATATAAACAGTCATCCAAATGAAAAAGGCAAGTTTAGGGCTTAATAAATAATTAATAAATGAGTAGATGTGTATGTGTCGCAGATTACTAGGTGGGAGTTTTCCCATTGCCTTTGAATTCTGCTAAAGCCCAAAGGTGAAAACAACTGGGTGAGGAGTACACACACATTCTAAACAGAAGTTCTAGACACACCCACGCAGGTCTTACCAGGAGGTACCCAGAGGGGCCCTTCACTATGGGTCCCGCTCACCCACCTCCAGGTCAAGAAGAAAAGGTTGAGATCCAGTAGAGAAAATCGTCTGAAGGGAATGCATAGGAGTAGGGAGCACAGTCATGTTTTTTCTCCTTCCCCTTCAGACTGAGGGAGATGCTCCCCGAGAGAACCACTCATGGAGTCTGAGTTTGTCTGCCAGGAGGAGCAGCTACATCCCATCCTTCAGCTTAATGTGTCCTGGGAACAACTCACAAACTCACCACCAGGTGCTGCTACCTAAAGTAGAGGGCAAAAGGTTCTGAGAGAACCTGAAAGGTAGCCCTCCGAGTTTGGGGGGTATGGAAAGGGAGAGAGAAATGCCTACCTCTAGCCTGAAGAAGCGGAAAGGTGGGAGGCTGGATGAAGCTCCCTGGGATGCTGGAGAGAGGAGAGAGGACAGCAGCAGAACCTGCCTGTACTTCCAAGGTTGAGCATGTCATGGAGGCATGAGTTTCCCTGCGGGCTGAATCAGGACCACCCCTAATATTTCCAGGACCCAGACCAAGAGCACAAAGGAAGGCTCACATACCCTATGTCTAAATATTTTTAAAGCATGAATCAAGCTAAATAAAACATGTTCTATCATCCTACATTGACAGATACATTTCCATAATAACCAGGGAAGCTGGCTAGGGTAGGGTGCAAGTTTGGGGAGCTATAAATTCATCAAACGGTATAAAAGAGATTGATTTCCCTGTGCGTAAGGGTCATGGGGTCTCTGAAGAGCCAGTGTTTGGGCATCTGTATTATAGATTACAACAATGTCAGTCAAATAAGGCTGTGCCTTTGTTTTTCTAATTCCCTCTTCCCCACGCTGGAGGAGACAAAGGTCACAAAGGACATCATGGTGCAAGAAGTTGGAAAGAATGGATCATATCACAGCCACGCCTCCTTCCCCATAAGGTCAGCACTTAGCTGGGGTCAGGCGTCCTGGTAGGGTGGTGAGGAAAGAAACTTTGAATTAGATGAGAAATTAAAGTTTTAATTTATACTGGGCTGGACTTTTGAATACTTGTTAGTGGTTGGAAAGCTATGAGACCATCTGAGATGCCAAGAAGGGAAATCATTAGAGTATGTTTGAAGCAAGAAATCAAGGGGAGGATTACACTAATTGCTGAATGTACCCTATTAAGTCTCACCCACTTAATAACAAACAAACCAAAAACACGAAACCAGTTAGTAATACATTTGTATGTATTTAGAAATTTTATAACAATTCCTTGTGTAGTGATTACCCCAGAAGAGAAAGAATGAGAAGGGGGAGGAGGGATTTTGACTTTTCAATTCATACATTCTGAGTTCCTTTTGTTTAAAAGATTTTCTAGAAAGACATGAGTTTTGAATGACACATAACATCCTCTACTTGCCCAATAAGGCACTTAGCAAATTTCTTCAACCCAGGGGGGAAAAAATCAAGCCAAACACAAGATCTAACTTGGGGTATTACTTATTTCCCTTCCTAAAGTTGCCACAAGGCCAAACTCTGTGATTTTCCTAGGGGGAAAAAATGTTGTTTATTATTCCAGCTGTTGCCATAGCAGTCAGTATTTCCATGTTATTGTCTTTTTCTCCCGAGACATTACTCCACTAATACATGTTCCAGACCTTCAATCCCAGGCATTTCAGCCAGAAGGAGACATACTTGCCCTGCTGTAAAATCAACTGAGAAGGCCAGCCCTGCCTTGAAGTCTGAGTCCTAGTGTTTTCAATCACTGCATCAGCGAGGGGAGGAGAGTGGAGCCCGTCTCTGGACCAGCAGGACTGGATCCTGAAGAATTTTAGCCAGTCCCACAATGGCCCATCCTCTTCCCCCAACACCTTTGGTCCCAGCCACCAGAACTGAGATCGTCTAATAAAAGCAACAGGAAAAAGAAGAAAACGGAAGCCTGAAGAATCGTTATTTGAGAGCTTGTCCCTGGTTATAGTTACATCAGCATAATAAAATGAAGAATCGGGGCAGTTCTTCAATTCTTACCAAGACGTCTGCTGTCTGGATATCACCAAGTCTTCCAGCCTTAGTGGGATGGTGGCTCTTCCAGTTTTCATTCAACTAGCATAGTAAATGAGCAGGCAATAAGAATATGTACCATTATTCAAATGACGCCAAGGGTTCTTTGGGGCCATATGTTGCTTCTGGTCACCTCTTTACTGAGTTTGTGCTTCCGTGGAATTATTTCTCTGCATTCCCTGACTCACCTCCTTTTGTTCTTGTCTTCTCTCCATCCCACTTGCCATACGCTGAACACCCCATCACTTCAGCCCTTCCAAGTACTGTTAAAGTTGTATGCAGCAGACTTTTACTGAACGTTGTAAGCAACACAATTACAGCACAGCAAAATACGAGAGCTGGCTTAAATTATAATCATTTGCTCATATGTGCCCAGAACGTCCCTGGAAGCATACACTGCAGAAGGACCTCGAATCAGAGGCAGTAGGGAGACTCTCATTTATCCATAACTTTTGACTGAGCACCGAATACATGTCAAGCACTGTTCTAGTGACTTAGGATAGAGCAGAGAACAAAACAGACACACAGCGTTGTCTTCATGGACCTTTTATTTTGTCAAGGGGAGACCAAATAAAAAAAACTGTCCACGGAAAAACAAATGCATAACGTAAAAGCTGAAAATTCTGTTTTATCCAGCAGACTTACTGAGGACTTAAGCCTAGGATGCAGCCTCTCAGATAGCTCTGAGGGACTGTTCCAAAGGGTTAAAGGAGCCAGGATATAGAAGAGCTTTTGCAAACAAAACAAAACAGGTAGTCAAACATCAAAAGATTACTGCTAATTAAAGAAAAATCAGACATCTGAAGTGCATGAATTTAGTGCTTTCCTATGTGGAGGAAGATACAGAGTGTAATTTCAGGACGGGCTTCCTGAAATTATTCCTTCGATATGCACCTTAGCTATCTAGGGCCAGTATCCTTTTTTCTCCATCCTGAATCCCTCAGGGTACACAGTTGCGGGTGGCTGCAGTGGCTGAGGGCTTGATGGCCACCACATCTTTTGTTTACTGACATGGCAGTGGACATTCTTTGTCCACACAACAAATTAGAAAGTAAGTAAACAATACAGTATGCTAAATAATGATGTGCTATGAATAAAATAGAGCAGATAAAAGAGCTCAGAATGCAAGGGATGGAAGAGTTACAGTTTTAAATAGGTAGACAAGAAAGCCCCATTGAGAAGGCGGCATTTAAGCAAAGGCTTGCAGAGGTGAGCGAGGGAGTCCCAAGGATCCAGGGAAGAAGAGGCTTCCAGGAAGGGAACAGCTGGTGCAAAGGCCATGAGGCCGGAGTGTGCCTGGTGTGTCTGAGGAACAGCAAGGAGACCAGTGTGGCTGGAGCAGAGTGAACAAGTGGGAGACTAAAAGAATGGGGGTCAGAAAGGAGGGCCTGGAAAGCCACAGTCAGGACTTTGGGCTTTTCTCTGAGTCAGATGGGGAGTCACTGGAGGGTGCTGAGCAGAGAAGTAATATGATCTGACTTGTGTTCTAGTAGGAACCTTCAGCTGCTAGGAAAAGCGTAGATTATAGCAAAACAGGTCATAGCAGGGAGCCCAGTTACAAGGTGATTATTGTCATTCAGGAGAGAGAGTAAGATGTGGCTCTCACCAAGCTGCTAGCAGATTCTGAATTTTTTTTTATAGGCTTTACTTTTTTAGAGCAATTTTAGGTTCACAGCAAAATTAGGCAGCAAGCACAGAGAATTCCCATATACTCCCTTCCCCAACATGTACAGCGTCCCCCCTCTGTCAATGTCCTGCACCCCAGGGGTACATTGGTTACAATCATGAACTTTCACTGACCCATCATTATCACCCAGAGTCCATAGTTTACATTAGAGTTGACTCTTGGTGTTGTAAATTTCATGGGTTTTGACAAATATATAATGACAAGTATCCACCATTGTAATATCATACATGGTAATTTCACTGCCCTAAAAATCCTCTGTGCTCTGTTCTCTGCCTATTCATCCCTCTCTCCCCGCAACCCCTGGCAAGCAGTGATCTTTCCATTGTCTCCATAGTTTTGCCTTTTCCAGAATGTCATATAGTTGGAATCATATAGTCTGTAGCCTTTTCAGACTGGCTTCTCTCACTTAGTAATATTCCTTTATGCTTCTTCCATATCTTTTCATGGTTTAATAGCTCACTTATTTTTAGTGCTGAATAATGTTCCATTGTCTGGATGTACCACAGTTTATTTATCCATTCACCTACTGAAGGAGATCTTGGATGCTTCCAAGTTTTGGAAATTGTGAATAAAGCTGCTATAAGCATTCCTGTGCTGGTTTTTGTGTGGATGTAAGTTTATTTCAGTTCATTTGGGTAAATATCGAGGAGCATTCTGGATTTATTTTGACATCAGAATTTGCTAATCGGTTGGTGGGGTGTGAGAAAAATAGAGAAGAAGAACTCGGATAGAGCAGTTTGGGGGAAGAATTTCAGAAGTTAAATATTGCATATGTTAGTAGGGGGAGGTCCATTAAACACCCGAGTGGAGGAATCAAGTAAGCAGTTATTATATGAGCCTGGAGTCCTGGAGAGACTTTTGGTGGAGGCATAAAGTAAGGAATCACGGGTACCTAGGTGATCATAAAGCCAGGGTATCTGATGAGATCACACAGGGAGTGAGTACAGGTAGGGAAGAGGATCAAGGACTAAGCCCTGGGGTCCTCCAACATTAAGAGGAGGACAAGAAGAGAGGAACCAGCAAGGAACTGAGGAGGAGCAACCAGTGACCAGGAGGAAGACCAAGAGAACGGGGCGCCGGAAGCCGCTGAAGAAAGTGCCAGGAGGGCGCGGCCGACCGTGGCAGATGCTGGTGGGAAGCCTCGTGAGATGAGGACTGAGAATTGACCACAGATTTAGCAACAGAGGCCAGGGGTCTGACCTTGAACAAGAACCATTGTGTAGTGGCGGCGAAGAAGGGTTGGAGTAGATTTAAGACATGCATTCTCAGCGCGGGTGAGAGCACTCCCAAGGGAGGAGAAATGGATTCTTGGGGGATGAAAAAGTCTTGCTCTTTCTATGTATAAAACATAGATAAACAACTCTATAGTTCAGCTGTGGTATTAGATGTCAAGTGTTGGAGGAGGCGATTTGTTTAGAAAGGCCAAAGAGATTCCTTAGGGCGACAATAATGGAAAAGAAAGTTTAAGAAACACTGGTTCAAGAGACAGCGTGAGGAAAGGCATTAGGGACAGAAGATAAATAATGCTGTAACAAATTTTGCTGCAAAAGGGATCAACGAAATGGAGCAGTAGCTGGTGGAAAACATGGAGTTAAGAGAAGTGCCTCTAGTGGCGCGCAGTGAACTTTTGAAAAGTGGGGAGAGGGATACCTGTATTCCCTTCCCACAGTCTGCAGCTCCTGGAAGCCTAAGAATGCTTTTTCTTTGTCTTGTCATGTCTCCACAATTTATTTCTCTTTGCTAAACGTGGTATATAAGCTCTCAGAACTATCTACTTCTCTGAGTCCTCTTTTCTAGGAACCACTTCTCCCCCACCCCCGTGTCATGTAAAAATTAACATCGAATAAAATTTGCGTGCTTTTCTCCTGTAAAATAAAAAAAAAAGAAAACAAGAAAGCAAAGTGCCTCTAAAGTGCTTAATAATAATAATAATATAAATATGGGGCTTATAAAGTGCTTATTAAAGGCCAAATACTGTTCCTAACCCCTTGCAGCTGTGAACTCAGTTACTTTTCTCAACAACTCTGTGAAGTGGGCACCATCACTGCCCTACTTTTGTAGTTGGGGAAGTGGAAGCACAGAAAGGTTAAGGAACTCACCTGCCCAAGACCATGTTGCTAAGAAATGTTGGACCCAAATCAACATTTTAGATTTATCCTAGATCCTTTCATATTGTTTGACTTTGTTCTATTTCCTAGATGAAAATACATATTGATATAATCATACATTGTCCAAAGTTAATATTTGGCATTTCTCCCCTAAAATGGATCATTCTCTGCTGTGGGAAATTCCTCTAGGATGGATTCCTGTCTCCTTCATCTTTGGGTCTTTCCCTCTCGGGAGATCTTCTCCACTCTGCTCCAGCTGTCAGCTTCCCAAACCCTAATTCTTATGACTTTATCTCTAGAGCAATTTTCGATTGCCCATCCAAACTCAGCCAGGGACGGGGTGTGTGTGTGTGGCGGGGCAGCGGTGGGGGGTGTGTGGTATTACCCTTCTCAATCCAAAAGATTCATCAATGCTTATCAAGATGATTTCCTTCACAAAAGACTCACCCACTTCTAAGGTGAAATTAATTATAAATATAGTGAAAATGAAAACAAAGTCAATCAGCTTGTGCCCTGGAATGCAGACATGGAGCCAGCCATTTTATTTGTTAAATTATAATTTTTCCCACTACACCAGACTCTCGATCGCCCTTCCCCCACTCCTCCCCCCGCCCCCGCCACCAACCCCGTAGCACTTCTCCCACAGACAGTGGCTTTATTAACACAACCTCAAAAGAGTTTGGGGAAAATTCAAGTAAAAAAAAAAAACAAATCCTTTGCTTTAATTAAATGAATTTTTCAGGAAAAACTATATTTGAAGACAAAATTATTTCTAGGGCTTCCCTGGTGGCGCAGTGGTTGAGAGTCCGCCTGCCGATGCAGGGGACGCGGGTTCGTGCCCAGGTCTGGGAAGATCCCACATGACGCGGAGCGGCTGGGCCCGTGAGCCATGGCCGCTGAGCCTGCGTGTCCGGAGCCCGTGCTCCTCAACGGGAGAGGCCACAACAGTGAGAGGCCCGCGTACCGCAAAACAAAACAAAAATATTATTTCTATAATTGTCTTCGTTCTTCACTTAATTCAACAGGTTTAAACCAAGTCAGAGGCAAAATGGTTTAATTCTGGTTCATGAGCCCTAACCAGCAGTTAGGATATATCTGTCCATGACAAATTATTTTAATTAGGGCCCAATTTGGGATCCAGGGCAGTTTTTTTCTGATCTGCAAGGGCCAAATGTAATGGGTTCAAGAGAAAATGAATAATTTTCGGAAGTGGCCTGTCTCTAAGGCTTTCGGGGTGCAGCCCGTGAGCACACCACCATTCTCAGGCTCGCTTTCTGGTCTTCAGATCTATCAAGGCACCTCCTGTCAGTCTCTCCCATAAATTTCTCCAACAACCTTTGGCACAACCCTACCCTCATCCAAAGAAACTGGTCTTGTTCCAGGATCCTTGTTCCAGAAGCATCCCTCTGCCAGCAGTCAACATCCCCAAGTTGAGCTCCCTTAGTCCGGGTCGGGGCTTGGGGGAGCCCCAGCAGGCTCCAACATTGCCCTCCACCACCCTAAAGCCCACAAGTTATTCCAGAATGTCTTTGCTATCTTTTGACATTTGTCTACGAATGTAAGTGAGAAACACACCTCATAATTCTCCTTACCATCCAGCTCTTAACTGTTGAAATCAAACACAGCTACTCACATTTCCAAAATCAAACATCAGTTTCAGAGTCAGCACAGTCATCCTATGAGGGGCAGGAGAAATATTTTATTTTTCCCTATAATTCTCTATTTATGAGGCGATCTCTCACAGAAAAGAAGGTACTCCTTTCTGTTATTACGCAGAAGTGTCACTTCCTTTCCCCCACTCCTAACCCTCACTCTTCCACATTCTGTCCCTCAGGTAGCCTCTAAATTACCTCCTGTCGGCTCCAGCCTAAACTTAGAGGAACCACGTGTAAAGAGAGCATTCAATTCTTGGCCGATGACCAAGAATTGAAGATGCATCCTCCTGGATCTTCCAGCATCCTGGAAGATGCTGAAGATGCTACGCTCATCTGGATGGTGGCATTTCTTTCTCTAATTCTACCATTTCCCCCTTGTTCCCACTCAAGAATCATATATGAATAGAAATGCGTGGGAACAATATTACTTTATAGATCATCCTGAATCCACTGTAATGTCTCACTGTAAATCATAATTTACTCAAATTAGCATTTGTTATTGATGGTAGATTACTTGTAATATATCTGGCAACTGAATGCAAGGACATGGCAATTCTTTGGTTGCGATCTACCGGAACAGAGACTAGAAAGAGGGGAACTATACAGACAAGATAGACTGGTTCAGTAAGTTAAAGTTATGAATACTGGGCATGAGGCAGGAAGTACCACAGTTAAGAACTTGAGACGTGGACCAAACCAATGAGACCTGAAACTTGTTCTGCCCTCAGTAACTTTAAGACTTTAGGCAAGTTACTTGAAACCTTTTGACCCTGGGTGTTCTTTTGTGAAAGGCATAAAAATAGTGTACACCTCACAGCACTGTTGTGAGAATTACAAGGAATAATACTAGTAAAAGAAGAAGCACAAGGTGAATCCACAAATTGCTGGTTCCATCGAGTGATGTACAACCACGGTTATAACCCAATGGGAGGGAAAGAGGGGGACAGGGATGAAAGTTTTGCAAAATAGTTTCCACATTATTGATAAAGAAAACATTTCAATCCACTTCCACATTGCACAGATGTTTTAATTAAAAAAATATATAGCTGATTTTTGCAATAATGTGAAGTTATTACTGAGGTTCCTATTTATATGATGGGAAACCAATGTTTTGAGACAATAAAATGGTCCACAGAGTGTTGGATGTTATCTAGATGAGCCATTTTGAAAGTATACAGCTTTGAAATCTGTCTCAGATCCAGGCTATTTTGACTAAATGTTTTGACGTTCAATAGTGTGAAACTTCTCCAGAAATCTTGGTATTCAGATAAATAGGTTTCTAAAGAGTTTTAAATTGTTTGGATTAAAAATTCTTTAATTTTTAAATAGTATAAAAATGTTACAAAAATATTTTGCCTAAGTGGTCTGGTTTCAAAAACCAGTTTGAAGCCCAACGGGCTTACACTGTCTTTAAAAAACACTTATATGTTATGAAAACCACATGAAATAGATTTCAAATCAAATAATTTTAAGAAAACCATTCCAAAACCAGTATTTCGAAAAACTTTCCAAATTTAACCGTTGATGGCAAAGGCTCTCTAAATTCCAGAGAAACCAGATGTAAATTCCATGTTTTCAAACTTTACAAAATATCATTCTTTTCCACTCCTACTTTATTTTAGCTGTTGGCCCAGGAGACTCAAGCAGTGAATGCAAGTAGAGTTTAGCAACTGAAAACATGCAGAGATGGAGGAAAAAAGGATTTGTTTTTGAGTGAAGCCCAGGTTAGAATTCCTTTTCTACCGTATGTTATCTGTGGCATCTTGGCAACATCACTACCCTTTTTGAACTGCAGTTTCTATCTTAGATTGGGTTCGCCCAGAAAGCGGAGCCTGGCCAAGGGCTTTTATGCAGGTATTGTTGAGAAATGACCTAAGGAAAGGATTGGGAAGTGACAGAAGTACAACAGGAAAAGAGGAAAAGCCATTGCAAGGGGTATTCTAGAGTTAGCCCGTCCTGTGGGCAGCTGGGCCCAGCGATATAGGGACCATCTGGGGGCTATGTGGAATGCCCAAGGGACAAAAGAGGAGACAGTTCTCAGTGGGCTCCAACATCCACGTCCAGATCACGCCCGCATGAACGCCAGATGGTTTCCTACAGACTTCCCATGCAGCTGTGTCAGAGCGTCCTGAGACAGTGGTGGGGATCAGAATCTGCCACCCTAAAATGGGCCACTCTGGCATAAGGATTATTTTGAGTTAAAAGCAATTGAGAATCAACAGATGCAGAAAGAAGGCTTCTCAGAGTTTCCCTCGTTTGACTAAAAGCAGCAATTTCTGAGAACTGAGGCTGCCAAAAATTCCCTCTCAGGGGAGTTTCATGGCCATAAAAAGATGAAAAGACCACCCACACCTGCATAAACAAACATTATCACGAACTTTCCTATCTCCCATTTGTTCTCCTAAAAATTCCTGTGTCTTTCCTAAAGTCTATTTGTTCTTCCCATAGAAGTCGTTTCTCCTCCTGCCCTTTCCCCTAATAAGTTAGGTATATAAGCCTCTAACTTTAAACATTTAACAAGCTAGCTACTTCTTTTGTTAGCTTCCACAGGCACATAAAATTGTTCTCTTATTAATCTGTCTTTGTTGCTTTAATTCGCAGGCCACCCTACGCGGTACCTAAGGGTGCAGAGGAACAGTTTTTCCTCTTCAACAGCGGAAAGCAAGAAAAGTGTGGTGTGGCGTAGATGAGGTATAGTCAGGTAGGTTATACCTTCCGCCAAGCTGGTCACTGCAGCAATGGCTAGAAAAAACGGTGGGCCCAGGAGCACAAGAGATGTCCAATGCAGTTTCCTCATCCATATCGTGAAGGTAAAAATAGCAACATTACAGGGGCTTTATTTACAGAGCCTATGCTTCAGCATATGATGTTCCTTGAACTGAAACCCCCTCTTTCTTATCTGCCTGGTGAACAATTCCTTATCATCAAATTCCTTATCTCTGTACTTTTTCCAGATCTAAAGTAAAGGAGGCGCCCTTCTCCTCTCCTTGCCTTCCTTCCTAAAGCAGGAACTTCTGTCCTCTCCATCCCACCCCCATCACCACCACCACCACCACCACCAATTCCTGCACTCTTCTCCTAGTGAGAAGGAGTAGTTCATCTGAATGCCAAGATTAGGAAAAACCCTCTCTTTCAGGCTAACCGGACCCTTCCTCCACCCCTGCAGTAAGCACATCGGGTAACGGCCCATGGTTTCCCTTCTTAAGGTCAGTACTGAGGCTGGGCAGGCTGAGACAGGTTTTATCTCCCCTGAAGATGGTGGGAAGGAAGGGAACTTGGGCAGAAAGGAGGAGCAACTGACTCCAGCCACAAGTCCAAACCACAATTTCCCATATCGTTTTACCAGCTAATAAATTTTTTTAACATCTTTATTGGAGTATAATTGCTTTACAATGGTGTGTTAGTTTCTGCTTTATAACAAAGTGAATCAGTTACACACATACATATGTTCCCATATCTCTTCCCTCTTGCGTCTCCCTCCCTCCCTCCCTCCCTATCCCACCCCTCTAGGTGGTCACAAAGCACTTAGGTGATCTCCCTGTGTTATGCGGCTGCTTCCCACTAGCTATCTATTTTGCGTTTGGTAGTGTATGTATGTCCATGCCACTCTCTCACTTTGTCACAGCTTACCCTTCCCCCTCCCCAAATCCTCAAGTCCATTCTCTAGTAGGTCTGTGTCTTTATTCCCATCTTACCCCTAGGTTCTTCATAACCTTTCTTTTTCTTCTTCTTAGATTCCATATATATGTGTTAGTATACGGTATTTGTTTTTCTCTTTCTGACTTACTTCACTCTGTATGACAAGACTCTAGGTCCATCCACCTCACTACAAATAACTCAATTTCCTTCCTTTTCATGGCTAATATTCCATTGTATATATTGCCACATCTTCTTTATCCATTCATCCGATGATGGACACTTAGGCTGCTTCCATCTCCTGGCTATTGTAAATAGAGCTGCAATGAACATTTTGGTACATGACTCTTTTTGAATTATGGTTTTCTCAGGATATATGCCCAGTAGTGGGACTGCTGGTCGATATGCTGGTCTCTTTCTGATGCCTCAATCTATTTGATCTCCCTGTTACAATATAAGCTTGATAAGAGCAGGAATCTTTGTTTTGTTTACTTATGTATCTTAAATGCCTGGAGCAGAGCTTGGCACTTAGAAGAGGCTCAGGATTTATTTGTTTCATGAATTACTGAATCCACAGGGGGAAGAAGCATGATTAACACTCAAGAAAACCCTTAATCACCCCCTCCATACAGAAATGGGCTCTCTTTTGCGCTCCCTTAGACCTCCCATTATAGCCCCAACACATTATAATTATTTGATATGGAATCTGGCTCCCCTGTTTGACTTGAAGCTTCCCTAGGGCAGAGATTTATCTTCTATTTATCTGTCTCCCAAAGGCTCAGTAACATGGAGACCGACTCCTAGAAGGTGCTCAAAAATGATAGTTGAATGAATGAAAAAGATAAGGAATTCGATATTACATTTTAATTGTCTGATTTCTAATGCCAGAGATTCTTTTGTTTTAAAGTTAGAACATTTGACTGATGAATCACTCCCAAGCTTATTCCAGAACTCTGAAGAGAAGAAATGGAAAAAAACAAGATACACCAAAAGGAAAAGCCCAAATGTAGACAGTGACTCTTGGCTCTTCAGTATGTTTTCGAAATCCAAGGAGCGTGAGTGAGTCAAGGGGAAGGGTGTAAAGTTTTTTGAGGATTCGTTAACATTGTTATCAAAACTACAATGCCAGGAAGGAAAAAAGAGGACTCAAGGAAATAAGAAAAGACGCTGTTAAAACTTTAAAGAATTAGAGGATGGCAAATACATGGCACTTGTGGCAAATACTTTCCCCAGTCCCCTCACTCCATGTCACCACCTTGACATCCTTGGTAAACATCACTATTCAGTGAGATAGAGCACTTGTTTCCTTTGAGGGCTCAAAGTCCTTCCCAGACAGCATGGCAGAAGAACCCTACTCGTTATTCCTGGTCTAGTTTAAGAGCTCCCAAATCTGGATGAACTTCAGACTCACCGGGTGTCTTCCTCACCTCAGGCTGCCATGACAAAATACCATAGACTAATGGGCTTAAACAACATACGTTTATTTCCTCACAATCCTGGAGGCTGGGAAGTCCAAGGTCAAGGTGCCAGCAAGGTGGGTTTCATTCTGAGGCTTCTCCTCTTAGCTCATAGGTGGCTACAATCTTGCAAGCTCTCTGGTGTCCCTTCTTGTAAGGGCACTAATCCCATCATGAGGGCCTCACCCTCAGGCCCTCATCTAAACCTAATTCTCACTCAGAGGTCCCATATCCAAACACCATCACATTGGGGGGTGGATGAAGGCTCCAACATATGGACTTGGGAAGAACATTATTCAGTCCATAGCATCTGGGGAGCTCCTTCACCATTCAGAGGCCTGAGCCACCCCCCGGAAATCCTGATTTAGTGGGCTAGAAGGGGGCATGGGAATCTGCGTGCTTAAGAGTCTTCCTGTGAGGAGCATTTTATCACTAATATCATTTAGAATTGCAGGCTCATGGTGATAATAAGAAGCACACCAACTTTCCATCAGTTTTATTACTGTTTTTAAATTCTCTACAGACAACACACACCCTCATTGCCTGCACCTGCCCCACCCTTAGCACACACCACAGAGCACTCAGCTCCTTTGTAATTAACATTTCATTTGTGTAGACTGGAAGCTGCAGGGGACCCATCTGGTTTTTACTCTCACCACTGTATCCCCAGTATCTAGCAGGGCTTAGCACAAGGTAGATCCTCAATGATATCTGCTCAATGAAGGAAGGTGTCAACTCAGGTTGGGGCACGGCTGTCCCAGACACCATGGTGCAACTCAACCCACCCCACAGTGTCTAATTGGGAAACAGCGTCTGTGAACTGGCATGGTCCTCCAAGATGTTCACAACGAAGGCCGAGGAAAACAAGGACAGGTAATTCGTTCCTTTATTCACCTAAATTTCATTTTAAAAAATTCAGAGATCGTGATCATGTGTGTGTGTGTGTGTGTGTGTGTGTGTGTGTGTGTGTGTGATAGTGCCCTTTCTACCGATTTGACTTAGTATATAAAAAAATTAAAAGACTTCATGAGTATTTTTCTACTGGTTACATATTGAAATTATAATAGTTTGGATATGTTGGGTTAATCAAAATACATTTTAAAAAATTATATGTTTTCCTGTGGTGCTAATGATCAGCTAAGTCCAGCTACAACTCCCACTGAGTACTAGATAATGACTGAATTCAGGAAAGAACCTCAGGCACCATCTGAAGATCTGAATCAAGACGCCTGAGTTGCCAAAAAGCATTTTATAGACACCATCTACCTCAGCAGTTGAAACTCAGGTTTCTTGACCCACAGGTATGTCACTAGTGCTTTGTTTCTAAAAATAATTACAAATAAGCTTGAATATACAAAAATGTATTTGCATATAACCTACACACATCCTCCCACATGCTTTAAGACATCTCAAGATTACCTATAACACCTAATACAATGTAAAAGCTACATAAATAGTTGTCAGCATGCAGCAATTTAAGTTTTGTTTTTTGGAAATTTCTGGAATTTTTTCTTAAATATTTTTGATCCATGGTTAGTTGAATGTGTGGATGCGAAACACGTGGATATGGAGGGCCAATTATACATACAATGGAGTATTATTCAGCCTTAAAAAGGAAGGAAATTCTGACATATACTACAACAGGGATGAACTTTGAGTACATTATGTGCGCTGTTATTATTATACTAAGTGAAATAAATCAGATGTAAAAAGACAAATACCATATGAGTACACTTATATAAGATACTTAGACTAGTCAAAATCATAGAGACAGAAAGTAGGATGGTGGTTGCCTGGAGCTGGAGGAGGAAGGAATGGGGAGTTCCTGTTTAATGAGTGTAGAGTTTTAGCTTTAAAGATGAAAAGAGTTCTGGAGATGGATGGTGGTGATGGTTGCCAAACATTTTGAATGTATTTAATTCCACTGAACTGTACACTTAAAAATGGTGAAGACAGTAAATTTTACGTTACATGTATTTAACCACAATAAAAAATTCAGTTTGAGAATTAGTTTCCTTTTAATAAAATAAAGCATATTCAAGGATACCTCCATGTTACAGCCAATGTTATTTTCTCATTTACCAATATCCTACCTTTTTTCCTTTTTTTTACATCAACCCTTTTAAATTTTAGATTAGTTTTAGCTTTGCAGAAAGTTGCAAAGAGAGTGTAGAGAGTTCCCATATGCTCCACACCCAATTTCTCATTATTGACATCTTACATCAGTATGGTACATTTATTATAGTTAATGACTTAGTATGCATATGTTATTATCAACTAAAATCCATACTTTATTCAGACTTCCTGAGTTTTTCCCTAATGTCCTTTTTTTGTTCTAGGATCCCATCCAGGGATGTTACTTTTAGTCATCATTTCTCCTTAGGCTCCTCTTGGCTATGAAAGTTTCTCACACTTTCCTTGTTTTTGATGACCCTGAGGAAAACTGGTCTGGTAGTCTATGGGCCAAAATTGAGATTTTTCTGGCACTTTTATCATGATTATACTGTGGCTATGAATTTGGGGGAAGAAACCACAGAAGTCAAGTCAGTACAACATAGGGTTCCTTTCTCAGCTTGACTTATCACTGATGACGTTGACTTTGATCACCTGGATGAGGAAGTGTATGTGAAGTTTCTCCACTGTAAAATTCCCCTTTCCATACTGTAATCTTTGGAAGCAAGTCACTATGCACAGCGCACATTTAAGGAGCGGGGAGACAAATACTGTGAGTCCCATTCACAGAAAAAAAAGTAGCTGAAAGGTTAAATCACTTTTCTAAGATTTCAAAGTTAGTAGTCTGCAAAGAAAGGATTAAAATACCCAGGCTTGATCAACAGATTTTTCTCATGACCTTTAGAGAAGTCAACAGAAATTCACATATAACAGAACTCACTGTAGGAATTCACCACATTCCTTCGAAATACAGAATCCTATTGTCTTAGAAAAGGGCACAGGCTGAGAAGTCAACAGATATGGTTCCATGTCTAAGTCTACCCCAAATGGTCACGTGGTCTTGGACACTGAATACCTCCAGCCTTCAGTTTAGTCCTCCGAGAGACAAAACAATGCATGTTTAGGAACCAGGACTCTGGTGTTTGAATCCCAGCCAATTAAAGCCAATCCCTTAGCTTTAATCCTTGGGCGAGTACCTTGCTGTCTTGAAGTTTCAGTTTCCTCATCAGTAAAATGGTGGTAGCGAGGACAAATCTCTGTCCAGAAATTCATATAATGAAGAAATATAATTTTACTTTCTATAGCCCAGCTTCATTTTTATCTTGAGCTCCGTTTGGATCTGAATGGCAGATATTTATCTCCATCAATTCAACGTCTTCTGCCCTTTTCCCCGTGGTTGTGACCTGGTTCTGAAGGGGTTATAAAGTGCTAAGCTCTGGAGGGCTTATCTCACTCCTACCATATATAACCATAAAGAAATCTACAAAAATGTCCATGCTTTGGTGTTTTTCATAGTCCAGGCTGGTAGCCACAGCAGTCAGCAACTCAGATCCACACCGGATGCAACCTCCCCTCTTGTCTGGGGCCCTCGCCACAACTTGCTTGACACATTTGGGTGCCTGGAGTCATTCTCCTGCTCCCAGGCCCACTGGAGTATGCCATCTAAGGTGCCACCTGGTGAGACCCATCACACAGAGCCTCTCTCTCCTCCTCTCTCTTGGTGAGTCCGGAGGACTCTCTTAGATGGTACCAGTGAATGGAGCTTAGTCCCTTTGGTGTGTGTAACCACTCTTTCCTATCTCTGGGCTTAGCTCCTATCCAGGGCTCCACCAACACCAACAATCTTTTCACTTCTTCTCAACCCACACCCCCTAATCCCAGGTCAACTATTCCTGGACAAGAAGAACTTCTCCTGGAGGAAAAATGATGCTTTGCACTCATAACATTTTCTCCCAAATCTTTTATCTCTGCCTTGAGATACTGAGGTTCCTCCAAAGGCCCAGGCTTTTAAAATACAAGAGCTAGGAAAAAAATCTGTTATTTAGTTAACATGTAATAGGTTTGTGGTTATTTTTAAATGAATTAATAAAAATTTTAATATATTTTATTATTTAGTTATAGTTTCTAATTTGGTAAATATCAATAGATATAATCCATATAAACAAAAGCTTTTCAGAGATCTCAATACATTTTAAGAGTATAAAGAGGTCTTAAGACAAAAAAGTTTGAGAACCATTGATTTAGTCTACAGCCATTTTTTTTAACATCTACTATATGTCAAACAGTGGATACTTTATACTGACAGCTGGGGTATAAAGGAGAAAAGTCAGAGTCTGTCCTTAAGCAGCTTACATCAAGAGGAGGAAGTGTTGAATATTAGATGGCCATTATAGATTTATTTGTCTGAACAATCTAATGAGGGTGCACAAGGATGGCTCCAGGAATGCAGGGCAGGTGCAGCACTTAACTCAGATGAAGTGTCACTGCTTCTCCAATACCACCCCTGACTCCCTAAGGGGAATATAAACAGGTAAGGAGGAATCACACAGGGAGACAAGGCAGGAAAAGACAGTCCAGGCTGAGAGAATTACACGTTCACATAACCCGAGGTGAGAAAGAGCTGCGATACTCAAGGAAGAGCAAGTGGGTGTTTAACATGGCTGGTGTGTAGACCACACAAGGATTAGCAAGCAGAGGGGCTGGATGCCTAACAAAAGAGAAGATAAAGAGACATTGCAAAATGTCTCATGTTTCTCCTATCAGCAGATGAGAGTAGTTAGCTTCTCCATGTCACAGAGGAAATGGGCCTCTGTGACTCAGCAGAGATGACCCACGGAAAAGAAGCTGGTGCTATGAGATCTTAGTCAGGCTCTTCAAACTAAATCCACATGGTGCCTTGCCTTGGAAAATCAACTCTGCTCCTAGTAAGTAGTTCTTATACTTTTATATTCAAACAAACCCATATATTATAGCCTAGTATACACAACTCATGTGAACTTTAGCAACAAAGCATAAAACTTAAGGTCATTTTCCATTTCAAACTGACAGCCTTGGGACTCATGGGTACATTTCTAACCTTCTATTATTATTAATACTTTGGTGGAGAAGTTTGCCCAGTACTATTTGAATGCCAACCAACCATTCATCCTCTGCAAAACCCAATAAAACCTTACAAAGAATCATACCCTTGGAGGTGTGGTTTCTTCTCCTTCTTCCATGTCATTCTTCCATTATGCCCTCAAGTCACGTTTATTTTTATTTAGGCTTCAGTTGTGTTTTGTGTGGTAGACAGCTTCTGAAATGGCTTCCAAAGATCCCTTCGCCTTGGTATTCACACCCTTGGGTAATTTCCTCCCCTTGAGTGTGAGCTGCACCTAATAACTTGCTTCTAATGAATAGGATATGGCAGGAGGTGAAATGTCACTTCCAAGATTAGGTTACAAAAGACTCTGACTCCTTTCTTGCTCACAGCCTCTCTCGGGCCCAATCACTTGATCACTCTGATGGACTCCAATGTCACCCACTGTGAGCTTCCCCATGGAGAGGCTCACCTGGCAAGGAACTCAGGACAGGTGCCCTCCAGCCAACAACTAATGAGAAACCGAGACCCTTAGAGCAGCAGCCCACAAAGAACTGACTCTTGCCAACAACCAAACGGAAGTGGATCCTTCCCCAGTTGAGTTTCAAAATGGTAGCATAGCACACTGCCTAAAATCATAAGTTCACAGACACCTGCAAACACACCACCAGATGCGGTCCTGCCCACCAGAAAGACAAGATTCAGCCTCATCCAACAGAACACAGGCACCAGTCCCCTCCACCAGGAAGCCTACACAGCCCATTGAACCAACCTTAGCCACTGGGGGCAGACACCAAAAACAACGGGAATTATGAACCTACAGCCTGCAAAAAAGAAGATTCCCAAACACAATAAGTTAAGCAAAATGAGAAGACACAGAAATATGCAGCAGATGAAGGAGCAAGGTAAAAACCCACCAGACCTAATAAATGAAGAGGAAATAGGCAGTCTACCTGAAAAAGAATTCAGAGTAATGATAGTAAATATGATCCAAAATCTTGGAAATAGAATGGAGAAAATAAAAGAAACATTTAACAAGGACCTAGAAGAACTAAAGAGCAAACAAACAATGATGAACAACACGATAAATGAAATTAAAAGTTCTCTAGAAAGAACCAATAGCAGAATAACTGAGGCAGAAGAACGGATAAGTTACCTAGAAGATAAAATAGTGGAAATAACTACTGCAGAGCATAATAAAGAAAAAAGAGTGAAAAGAATTGAGGACAGTTTCAGAGACCTCTGGGACAACATTAAACGCACCAACATTCAAATTATAGGGGTCCCAGAAGAAGAAGAGAGAAAGAAAGGGACTGAGAAAATATTTGAAGAGATTACAGTTGAAAACTCCCCTAATATGGGAAAGGAAACAGTCAATCAAGTCCAGGAAGCACAGAGAGCCCCATATAGGATAAATCCAAGCAGAAACATGCTAAGACACATATTAATCAAACTATCAAAAATTAAATACAAAGAAAAGAAAAAATATTAAAAGCAGCAAGGGAAAAGCAACAAATAACATACAAGAGAATCCCCATAAGGTTAAGAGCTGATCTTTCAGCAGAAACTATGCAAGCCAGAAGGCAGTGGCAGGACATATTGAAACTGATGAAAGGGAAAAACCTACAACCAAGATTACTCTACCTGGCAAGGATCTCATTCAGATTTTTTTTTTTTGAACTTTGGAATTTTAATTTTTTTACTTTTGTATATAGCAGGTTCTTATTAATTATCCATTTTATACATATTACTGTATATTAGTAAATCCCAATCTCCCAATTCATCACACCACCAACCACCCCCCTGCTACTTTTCCCCCTTGGTATCCATACGTTTGTTCTCTACGTGTGTGTCTCTATTTCACCCCTGTAAACCAGTTCATCTGTACCATTTTTCTAGGTTACACATATATGCGTTAATATACGATATTTGTTATTCTTTCTCACTTACGTCACTATGTATGACAGTCGCTAGATCCATCCACGTCTCCACAAATGACCTAATTTCGTTCCTTTTTACGGCTGAATACTATTCCATTGTATATATGTACCACTTCTTCTTTATCCATTCACCTGTCGATGGGCATTTAGGTTGCTTCCATGACCCAGCTATTGTAAATACTGCTGCAATGAACATTGGGGTGCATGTGTGTTTTTTGAATTATGCTTTTCTCTGGGTATATGCCCAGTAGTGGGATTGCCGGGTCATATGGTAATTCTATTTTTATATTTTTAAGGAACCTCCATACTGTTCTCCATAGTGGCTGTATCAATATACATTCTTACCAACAGTGCAAGAGGGTTCCCTTTTCTCCACACCCTCTCCAGCATTTATTGTTTGTAGATTTTCTGATGATGCCCATTCTAAATGAAGTGAGGTGATACCTCATTGTAGTTTTGATTTGCATTTCTCTAATAATTAATGATGTTGAGCAGCTTTTCATGTGCTTCCTGGCCATCTGTATGTCTTCTTTGGAGAAATTTCAATTTAGGTCTTCTGCTCATTTTTGGATGGGGTTTGTTTTTTTAATAGTGAGCTGCATGAGCTGTTTATATATTTTGGAGATTAATCCTTTGTCCATTGATTCGATTGCAAATATTTTCTTCCATTCTGAGGGTTGTCTTTTTGTATGTTTTCCTTTGCATGCAAAAGCTTTTAAATTTCATTAGGTCCCATTTGTTTATTTTTGTTTTTATTTCCATTACTCTAGGAGGTGGATCAAAAAAGATCTTGCTGTGATTTATGTCAAAGAGTGTTCTTCCTATGTTTTCCTCTAAGAGTTTTATAGTGTCCAGTCTTACATTTAGGTCTCTAATCCATTTTGAGTTTATTTTTGTGTATGGTGTTAGGGAGTGTTCTAATTTCATTCTTTTACATGTAGCTGTCCAGTTTTCCCAGCACCACTTATTGAAGAACCTGTCTATCCCCACTGTATATCCTTGCTTTCTTTGTCATAGATTAGTTGACCATAGGTGCGTGGGTTTATCTCTGGGCTTTCTGTCCTGTTCCATTGATCCATATGTCTGTTTCTGTGCAAGTACCATACTGGCTTGATTACTGTAGCTTTGTAATATAGTCTGAAATCAGGGAGTCTGATTCCTCCAGATCCGTTTTTTTCCCTCAAGACTGCTTTGGCTATTTGGGGTCTTATGGGTCTCCATACGAATTTTAAGACTTTTTGTTCTAGCTCTGTAAAACAAGCCATTGGTAATTTTATAGAGATTGCTTTCGGTAGTATAGTCATTTTCACAATGTTGATTCTTCCAATCCAAGAACATGTTATATCTCTCCATCTGTTGGTATCATCTTTAATTTCTTTCATCAGTGTCTTATGGTTTTCTGCTTACAGGTCTTTTGTCTCCTTAGGTAGGTTTATTCCTAGGTATTTCTTTTTTTGTTGTTGCAATGGTAAATGGGAGTGTTTCCTTACTTCCTCTTTCAGATTTTTCATCATTAGTGTACAGGAATGCAAGAGATTTCTGTGCATTAATTTTGTATCCTGCAACTTTACCAAATTCATTTATTAGCTCTAGTAGTTTTCTGGCAGCATCTTTAGGATTCTCTATGTATAGTATCATATCATTTGCAAACAATGAAAGTTTTACTTCTTTTCCGATTTGGACTCCTTTTATTTCTTTTTCTTCTCTGATTGCCGTGGCTAGCACTTCCAAAACTATGTTGAATAATAGTGGCAAGAGTGGACATCTGTGTGTTGTTCCTGACCTAACAGGAAATGGTTTCAGTTTTTCACCATTGAGAATGATGTTTGCTGTGGGTTTGAAGTATAAGGCCTTTATTATGTGAGGTAGGTTCCCTCTATGCCCACTTTCTAGAGAGTTTTTGTCATAAATGGGTGTTGAATTTTGTCAAAAGCTTTTTCTGCATCTATTGAGATGATCATCTGGTTTTTATTCTTCAATTTGTTAATATGTGTATCACATTGATTGATTTGCATATATTGAAGAATCCTTGCATCCCTGGGATAAATCCCACTTGATCATGGTGTATGATTCTTTTAATATGTTGTTGGATTCTGTTTCCTAGTATTTTGTTGAGGATTTTCACATCTATATTTATCAGTGATATTGGTTGGTAATTTTCTTTTTTGTAGTATCTTTGTCTGGTTTGGGTATCAGGGTGATGATGGCCTCATAGAATGAATTTGGGAGTGTTCCTTCCTCTGCAATTCTTTAGAAGAGTTTGAGAAGGATGGGTGTTAGCTCTCTCTAAATATTTGTTAGAGTTCACCTGTGAAGCCATCTGGTCCTGGACTTTTGTTGTTGGAAGAATTTTAATCACAGTTTCAATTTCATTACTTGTGATTGGTCTGTTCATATTTTCTATTTCTTCCGGGTTCAGTCTTGGAAGGTTATACCTTTCTAAGAACTTGTCCATTTCTTCCAGGTTGTCCATTTTATTGGCATAGAGTTGCTTGTAGTAGTCTCTTAGGATGCTTTGTATTTCTGCAGTGTCTGTTGTAACTTCTCCTTTTTCATTTCTAATTTTATTGATTTGAGTCCTCTCCCTCTTTTTCTTTATGAGTCTGCCAATGGTTTATCAATTTTGTTTATCTTCTCAAAGAACCAGCTTTTAGTTTTATTAATCTTTGCTATAGTTTTCTTTGTTTCTATTTCCTTTATTTCTGCTCTGATCTTTATGATTTCTTTCCTTCTGCTAACATTGGGTTTTGTTTATTCTTCTTTCTCTAGTCCCTTTAGGTGTGAGGTTAGATTCTTTTTTTGAGATTTTTCTTGTTTCTTGAGGTAGGTTTGTATTGCTATAAACTTCCCTCAAAACTACTTTTGCTGCATCCCATAGGTTTTGGATCATGATGTTTAAATTGTCATTTGCCTCTAGGTATTTTTTTATTTCCTCTTTGATTTCTTCAGTGATCTTCTGGTTATTTAGTAACGTATTGTTTAGCCTCCATGTGTTTGTGCTTTTTACGGTTTTTTCACTGTAATTGATTTCTAACCTCATAGCATTGTGGTCAGAAAAGAGGCTTGATATGATTTCAATTTTCTTAGATTTACTGAGGCTTGATTTGTGACCCAAGATGTGATCTATGCTGAAGAATTTTCCATGCGCACTTGAGAAGGAAGTGTAATCTGCTGTTTTTGGATGGAATGTCCTATAAATATCAATTAAATCTATCTGGTCTATTATGTCATTTAAAGCTTGTGTTTTCTTATTAATTTTCTGTTTGGATGATCTGTCCATTGGTTTAAGTGCGGTGTTAAAGTCCCCCACTATTATTGTGTTACTGTCAATTTCCTCTTTTATAGTTGTTAGCAGTTGCCTTATGTATTGAGGTGCTCCTGTGTTGGGTGCATATATATTTCTAATCGTTATATCTTCTTCGATTGACCCCTTGATCATTATGTAGTGCCCTTCCTTGTCTCTTGTAACATTCTTTATTTTAAAGTCTATTTTATCTGACATGAGTATTGTTACTCCAGCTTTCTTTTGATTTACATTTGCATGGAATATCTTTTTCCATCCCCTCACTTTCAGTCTGTTTGTGTCCCTAGGTCTGAAGTGGGTCTCTTGTAGACAGCATATATATGGGTCTTGTTTTCATATCCATTCAGCGAGCCTGTGTCTTTTGGTTGGAGCATTTAATCTATTCACATTTAAGGTACTTATCAATATGTATGTTCCTATTACCATTTTCTTAATTGTTATGGGTTTATTTTTGTAGGTCCTTTTCTTCTCTTGTGTTTCCTACTTAGAGAAGGTCCTTTAGCATTTGTTGTAGAGCTGGTTTGGTGGTGCTGAATTCTCTTAGTTTTTGCTTGTCTGTAAAGCTTTTGATTTCTCCTTTGAATCTGAATGAGATCCTTGCCGGGTAGAGTAATCTTGGTTGTAGGTTCTTCCCTTTCATCACTTTAAATATATCATGCCACTTCCTTCTGGCTTGTAGAGTTTCTGCTGAGAAATCAGCTGTTAAGTTTATGGGAGTTCCCTTGTATGTTATTTGTCGTTTTTCCCTTGTTGCTTTCAGTAATTTTTCTTTGTCTTTAATTTTTGTCAGTTTGATTACTATTTGTCTCAGCATGTTTCTCCTTGGGTTTATCCTGCCTGGGACTCTCTGCGCTTCCTGGACGTGGGTGGCTATTTCCTTTCCCATGTTAGGGAAGTTTTCCACTATAATCTCTTCAAATATTTTCTCAGGTCCTTTCTCTCTCTCTTCTCCTTTTGGGACCCCTATAACGCGAATGTTGCGCTTAATGTTGTCCCAGAGGTCTCTTAGGCTGTCTGCATTTCTTTTCATTCTTTTTTCTTTATTCTGTTCCACAGCAGTGAATTCCACCATTCTGTCTTCCAGGTCACTTATCCATTCTTCTGCCTCAGTTATTCTGCTATCAATTCCTTCTAGTGTATTTTTCATTTCAGTTATTGTATTGTTCATCTCTGTTTGTTTGTTCTTTAATTCTTCTAGGTGTTTGTTCTTTAATTCTTCTAGGTCTTTGTTAAACATTTCTTTCATCTTCTCAATCTTTGTCTCCATTCTTTTTCCGAGGGCCTGGATCATCTTCACTATCATTATTCTGAATCATTTTTCTGGAAGGTTTCCTATCTCTACTTCATTTAGTTTTTTTTCTTGGGTTTTATCTTGTTTCTTCATCTGGTACATAGGCCTCTGCCTTTTCATCTTGTCTATCTTTCCGTGAATGTGGTTTTTGTTCCACAGGCTGCAGGATTGTAGTTCTTCTTGCTTCTGCTCTCTGCCTTCTGGTGGATGAGGCTATCTAAGAGGCTTGTGCAAGCTTCCTGACTGGAGGGACTGGGGTAGAGTTGGGTGCTGCTCTGGTGGGCAGAGCTCAGTAAAACTTTAATCCGCTTGTCTGTTGATGGGTGGGACTGTGTTCCCTCCCTGTTGGTTGTTTGGCCTGAGGCGACCCAACACAAGTTTACCCGACTCTCTGGTGGGGCCAATGGTGGGCCCTTGGAGGGCTCACGCCAAGGAGCACTTCCCAGAACTTCTGCTTCCAGTGTCCTTGTCCTCACAGTGAGTCACAGCCACTCCCTGCCTCTGCAGGAGACCCTCCAACACTAGCAGGTAGGTCTGGTTCAATCTCCTATGGGGTCACTGCTCCTTCCCCTGGGTCCCGATGCACACATTACTTTTTGGGTGTCCTCCAAGAGTGGAGTTTCTGTTTCCCCCAGTTCTGTTGAAGTCCTGCAATCAAATCCCACTAACCTTCAAAGTCTGATTCTTTAGGAATTCCTCCTCCCGTTGCCAGATCCCCAGGTTGGGAAGCCTGACATGGGGCTCTGAACCTTCACTCCAGTGGGTGGGCTTCTGTGGTATAAGTGTTCTCCAGTTTGTGAGTCACCCACCCAGCAGTTATGGGATTTGATTTTACTGTGATTGCGCCCCTCCTACCGTCTCACTGTGGCTTCTCCTTTGTCCTTGGATGTGGGGTATCTTTCTTGGTGAGTTCCAGTGTCTTGCTGTCAATGATTGTTCAGCAGTTACTTGTGATTCTGGTGCTCTCCCAAGACGGGGTGAGCGCACGTCCTTCTACTCCACCATCTTGACCCAATCTCCCTCATTCTGATATGATGAGAAATTAAAACCTTTACAGAAAAGCAAAACCTAAAAGAATTCAGTAGCATCAAACCAGTTTTACAAGAAGTGCTAAAGGAACTTCTCCAGGCAGGAAACACAAGAGAAGGAAAAGACCTACAATAACAAACCAAAAGAAAATGGTAACAGGAACATACATATCGATAATTACCTTAAATGTAAATGGATTAAATGTTCCAACCAAAAGGTAGAGACTGGCTGAATGGATAGAAAAACAAGACATATATATATGCTGTCTACAAGAGACCCACTTCAGACCAAGGGACACATACAGACTGAAAGTGAGGGGATGGAAAAAGATATTCCATGCAAATGTAAATCAAAAGAAAGCTGGAGTAGCAATTCTCATATCAGATAAAATAGACTTTAAAATAAAGATGATTACATGAGACAAAGAAGAACACTACATAATGATCAAGGGATCAATCCAAGAAGAAGATATAACAATTGTAAATATTTATGCACCCAAAAAAGGAGCACCTCAATACATAAGGCAAATGCTGATGGTCATAAAAGAGGAAATCAACAGTAACACAATCATAGTAGGGGACCTTAACACCCCATTTTCACCAATGGACAGATCAACCAAAATGAAAATAAATAAGGGAACATAAGCTTTAAATGACACATTAAAAAAGTGGACTTAATTGATATTTATAGGACATTCCATCCAAAAACAACAGAATACATTTTCTTCTCAAGTGCTCATGGAACATTCTCCAGGATAGATCATATTTTGGGTCACAAATCAAGCCTTGGTAAATTTAAGAAAATTGAGATTGTATCAAGTATTTTTTCTCACCACAATGCTATGAGGCTAGATATCAATTACAGGAAAAAAATCTGTAAAAAATACAAATGCATGGAGGCTAAACAATACACTACTAAATAATCAACAGATCACTGAGGAGATCAAAAAATACCTAGAAACAAATGACAATGAAAACACGATGGCCCAAAACCTATGGGATGCAGCAAAAGCAGTTTAAGAGGGAACTTTATAGCAATACAATCCTACCTCAAGAAATAAGAAAAATCTCAAATAAACAACCTAACCTTACACCTAAAGCACTTAGAGAAAGAAGAACAAAAAAAACTCCAAAGTTAGCAGAAGGGAAGAAATCATAAAAATCAGACCAGAAATAAATGAAAAAGAAATGAAGGAAACGATAGCAAAGATCAATAAAACAAAAAGCTGGTTCTTTGAGAAGATAAACAAAATTGGTACACCATTAGCCAGACTCATCAAGATAAAAAGGGAGAAGACTCAAATCAACAGAATTAGAAATGAAAAAGGAGAAGTAACAACTGACACTGCAGAAATACAAAGGATCATGAGATTACTACAAGCAAGTATATGCCAAAAAAATGGACAACCTGAAAGAAATGGACAAATTCTTAGAAGAGCACAAAGTTCTGAGACTGAACCAGGGAAGTAATAGAAAATATAAACAGACCAATCACAAGCACTGAAATTGAAACTGTGATTAAAAATCTTCCAACAAACAAAAGCCCAGGACCAGAAGGATTCACGGGTGAATTCTAACAAATATATAGACAAGAGCTAACACCTATCCTTCTCAAACTCTTGTAAAATATAGCAGAGGGAGAAAGATTCCCAAACTCATTCTACAAGGCCACCATCACCCTGATACCAAAACCAGACAAAGTGCCACAAAGAAAGAAAACTACAGGCCAATATCGCTGATGAACATAGATGCAAAAATCCTCAACAAAATACTAGCAAACAGAATCCAACAACACATTAAAAGGATCATACACCATGATCAAGTGGGGTTTATCCCAGGAATGCAAGGATTCTTCAACATACGCAAATCAATCAATGTGATACACCATATTAACAAACTGAAGGAGAAAAAACATATGATCATCTCAATAGATGCAGAAAAAGCTTTTGACAAAATTCAACACCCATTTTAATAAAAACTCTCTAGAAAGTGGGCATAGAGGGAACCTACCTCACATAATAAAGGCCAGACATTATAAACCTCTTAGAGGTAAACATAGGCAGAACACTCTATGACATAAATCACATCAAGATCCTTTTTGACCCACCTCCTAGAGAAATGGAAATAAAAAAACAAGAATAAACAAATGGGACCTAATGAAACTTAAAAGCCTTTGCACAGCAAAGGAAACCGTAAACAAGATGAAAAAACAACCCTCAGAATGGGAGAAAATATTTGCAAATGAAGCAACTGACAAAGGATTAATCTCCAAAATACACAAGCAGCTCATGCAGCTCAATATCAAAGAAACAAACAACCCAATCCAAAAATGGGCAGAAGACCTAAATAGTCATTTCTCCAAAGAAGCTATACAGATTGCCAAGAAACACATGAAAGGATGCTCAACATCACTAATCATTACAGAAATGCAAATCAAAACTACAATGAGGTATCACCTCACACCAGTCAGAATGGCCATCATCAAAAAATCTACAAACAATAAATGCTGGAGAGGGTGTGGAGAAAAGGGAACCCTCTTGCACTGTTGGTGGGAATGTAAATTGATACAGCCACTATGGAGAACAGTATGGAGGTTCCTTAAAACATTAAAAATAGAACTACCATATGACCCAGCAATCCCACTACTGGGCATATACCCTGAGAAAACCATAATTCAAAAAGAGTCATGTACCAAAATGTTCATTGCAGCACCATTTACAATAGACAGGGCATGGAAGCAACCTAAGTGTCCATCCACAGATGAATGGTTAAGGAAGATGTGGCACATATATACTATGTAATATTACTTGGCCCTAAAAAGAAACGAAACTGAGTTATTTGTAGTGAGGTGGATGGACCTAGAGTCTGTCATACAGAGTGAAGTAAGTCAGAAAGAGGAAAACAGTTACTGTATGCTAACACATATATATGGAATCTAAAGAAAAAAAGAAGGTTCTGAAGAACCTAGGGGCAGGACAGGAATAAAGATGAAGACATAGAGAATGGACTTGAGGACACGGGGAGGGGGAAGGATAAGTTGGGACAAAGTGAGAGAGTGGCATTGACATGTATACACCACCAAATGTAAAATAGATAACTAGTGGGAAGCAGCCACATAGCACAGGGAGATCAACTGGGTGCTTTGTGTCCACCTAGAGGGGTGGGATAGGGAGGGTGGGAGGGAGACACAAGAGGGAGGGGATATGGGGATATATGTACATGTGTAGCTGATTCACTTTGTTATACAGCAGAAACTAACACAACAATGTAAAGCAATTATACTCCAATAAAGATGTTAAAAAAAAACTGGCAGCATCCCAGATGATACCTTGATTGCAATTTATGACCAACCTTGAGCCAGAGAACCAGCTAAGCTTTGCCATATTCCTGACCCACAGAAACTGAGATATAAAACATATTGTTACATCACTACATTTGGGGATCATTTGTTATGCAGCCATAGATAATGAATACATTTTCTTTTGTTATGTTACAAATTGTTAAAAATTTTCTTTACATTTAGTAAAAGAGAAAAAATTTCAGTGCCTTGGCAGGCTAATAGTGTTCCAGAGAATGCAGCAGGTTGGAACTGGAAAATCCATTCCTCAGGAACAAATGTTCACATCCATTGTCTTTCTCCAAGGCATACTATGAAATTTAGTTTTTAACATGCCCTGTCCAATTTCCTCCCACTTCTGTAATTAAACAAAGTCAAGAGATATGAATGTTTAAGTGCCTTCATTCCAAGAGCTGCTACTCTCATTCGAATTGTCCAATCTTTCTTCTTTTGCCTCCAAAAATTCAGTAACCATGCTACTGCTTGTCAAAGTTGACATCGTCCTCCATGGTGAGGAAGGCTCTGAACTCATAAGAGATTTTTATGGCTTTGTTTTCCCTGTTAAACTTCCTAGCCGTCTTCTAATATTTACTCTTCTTGTCAGTGCCTGAATCTAGAGTATGGACTAATAAGTAGTGTTTGCCTTAGACCTCTGCTTTTGCATTAAGGTTTCCAGATTTAAGCTGGGTCTGGCTCTGGCAGGCAAAATTGGATGGTGGCTCTGTGAGAGAGGGCATTGGATTCAAAATTGGATGGTGCTTGGGGTTAGGCAGCCTCCCCACCACCAGAGGCCCCAGAGCTATTCTCAGAGCCTGTGTTAGCCCAAGTCCTTTGAGAATCAGGCTCCAACATGAGATTAAATATGCAAGGACTTGTTGGGGGAAACAGGGGTCAGAAAAGGCTGGGAGAGCCATCAATGGCAATGTGAGTCCGTCCCTGAGTGAAGAAGAGAGAGAAGGAAAGTTGGGTGGGAACACCCTAGACCACCATGCAGCCCAAGGAGGATTCTTCAAAGCTGTCAGGGAGTCTCCAAGCCAAAGTCAGCTGTCAGTGGAGTCCTAGGCCTCCCGCGAACATGTCTGCCTGAGTATCCCTGCCCTGCCAGGTGTTGGCTGGGAATAGAAAGTGTGGCGTCAGCACACAACCTCCCTGTAGTAGAGGTCTGCGAGGAGCAGTCTCATGGTCACCACCGGGGCATTTAACAATGAAAATTCTGAGCTCAGTAAGGCAGGGAGGTGATTCTGGAATAATAGCACTTCTCTAAGAGGTAACACTCAATTTGTCTTTATTGAAAACATATGATCTTTATACTGTCACCAAAGAAGCAGAACTCTGTATGTTTCATAATTTACATTTTCTGTGTGGGCACATTTCCTATTCACTCATTCATTCATTTATTCACTACTTCTTTTATTGACTCAGCAATGCTTTTGAGAGCCTAACTGTTCTGGTCACTAGAGAATCAATGGTAAACAAGTCAGCCATGGAAATACCTTGTTTTAAAGAAGATGGACCATAAAACTGTGAATGAAAAAATGAAGATGAAAGTTTCTGATCATGATCATACCTTGAGGAAAACAAAACTGGATGATGCAATAAGGAAGGATTTTTAAGGGGAGGGAGAAGAGAAGCCATCGTGTTCGATCACGTTTTCTGCTCCTTTCTTTTCTCATCCCTCAGACTCTATTTTGAAACACTGAAGTGGGGCATTGAACCCAACTGCCTTTTGTTTTCTTCCCCGGCATAAACATCGGCTAGTTCTATTCACTCCAGCTCCTGCCTTTCTCTAACAATGTTATTGCTGGAAAGTCATATCCCTGGAATACTGTGAGCTTCCCTGTACATCCCTCTATACACAGGGGGTGGGGTTGGTCCTGCAGTGATGAATACACATTTCTTCTGGGTTAGTATCTCCTCTAATTTGTTTTGGACTATCCTTATTTTTCCCTTTAAAAAAATAAACTCCAAACAAATAAGAATCAAACAAGCCATGTGAGAAAAGCCTACCAGGTCACACTCAGTTCTGGGAACACTGGCCCTCCCCTAATCAATCGTAATGGTTAGAGTGTTAGCCACAGAACCAGATGAAGAGGAAGCATGAAATGGCAAGAGTTCTGGGCTGAAAGTCAGAAGACCTGATTTTCTCCCCAGTTCTACCACGAATTTAATACACAGTCTCAAATAAATCCTTTCCTCTCTGATTCTTGGCACATAATAAGTGCATAATACATATTGCTGAGTGAATGAAACAGGATCTTAAGCTGTCACTTTCTGTATCAGCTAGAGTATAGATTCAGAGGCTATAACAAAGAGATCCCAAAATACAGTGGCATAAACAACAAAGAGGTTTATGTCTCTCTGATATAGCAGAATAGCAGGAAGCAGGAAAGACTGACAACTGTGCTCTATGAGGTTATCCTGGGACCCAGGTTCTTCTACTTTCTTCCTCTGGATCCTCTTAGGGTGATGCTGCCTGGTTGGTGATGATCCAGCAGTATCGCATCCAAGCACCTGCCAAAGTGAAGGAGCAAAGAGAGTGGAAAGCAAGCAATTTCCCTGTCAAGGAGTGATGTGGAAGTTGCACCCCTCTGCTCCCATGTCTGTGAGCAAGAATCTGCTCACATGACCATGAGGAACTTCAAGGGAGGCTGGGGAATGTGGCCTCTAGCTGATTAGCCAAGTTCCCTGAGAGCACCTGTGGAATGGGGTCAAGGGGGAGCCTCTTACTATAAGGGAAAAGGAGACAGCAGACGCACGTGGACATTCAGCAGTGTCTGCCATGGCTATGACAAGATTCCATACTCGAGTCCACGATTCCAGTTAGGAATGAATCTTATTGTCATGCTGTCTTTTAATTTTCCTTTGCTTTTCTCCCAGAATTTTTCACTGATTCCAGCTTTAAACCCAATATTAGCCTAAACCTAATGACTTTGGATGCAGGTATTTTAATGTGGGGTCCATGGTTCCCACAGACCCCAAAGAGTCTTTAAAACATTTTATGAGGACTTTTTAATTGGGGGCTTTCCTTTTGATCATAGTATTAAAATTTAGTTTTACCATCTTCTGCATCATTCTAACAACTCGACATTATCAATCATGCCATAGGGTCCCGTCGGCCTTGTTTGTTCCAGTGGCGCAGATGTAGACTTAGCACAGAAACTTTGTGCTCACCCCAATTTAAGGCCAAATAAATTAATAGTGTGCTGCACAAAGGGAGTTTCCATTGCCATTCAAATAGAGAGAAATGGTGGAAAATTGGGTCACGGCGCCCTGTAGGATAATTCTATGAAACTTAAAAGAACTAATGAGGCAGCAGTCAATATCATGTTCTCATCTGAGAGGTAATTTGGTTTCAGCAAAACATCATCTTTCCCATTAAATTAATGTTGTTAAATTGAATCACATTGGTTTTTTGGTTTTAGCTTGTATTGAACTGAATTTGACTGAACTCAATTTAACTTGCTTGAATATAACTTGGTTTTTGGTTTTCTACATATATCAGAGCTGTACCAATAAGTTTGAAAGCACTATAATTGTAGGAAGCCCTGGGAGGGAAGTAGAAATTGTTTTCTGCTTTCAAAGGGGCCCATGTATTACTAAAGTTTAAAGAGCAGAGTTATCAAGAATAGTTCTAAAGTCTTGTAAGTAATCCTCCCTGCAAGTGATTCTCTCCTAGACAATGATTCTAGCAGATCCTAAAACATTTCTGCCTTGGTAACCCTTACTTTAGATCTTGTCCTAGCTCATCCCTCAATCTCAATGCCTGCCCTACTGTTGCCAACTTTAGAAGAATAAGCAGGGAATTCTCTAATACTGGCAGCATTTCACGAACCAAAGAAATTTTGCCCCAAAGGGCAGGGAGATTACTCTCTGACTGCTGCTGAGTTCCTGGTGGGTAGTTGATTTCTGCTCCCTGAAAGGACAAGGAAGCGAAAAGTTCCTTTCTTTGCCTCCCGTCTAAACCACGACTCCAGTTTCAAAGTAACTATATGAAAAAGGCAATAAACATTCCACACCCCCTGAGGCAATGGAGTAGAAAATGACATATATAGGGGCTGGGTAGTGGCACATACATTGGTCTATCTGGTGCTTGGAGATCCTCTGGGATGAGAGGTGCTATATAAGTTACAGAGACGTTTAATCAACTATTCTCCCACTGACTTGTGTTCTGTCCGTGATTTACTGGCACCTCTGTTTACCTACAGGATAATGGTCTGAACGCCAGGGTCTGAATTCTCATCTCTTTCTTGAGCCTTCGAAACTGATCTTTGCTAACCCACGTGGTGGGGAGCTAGGGACGTTTGCGGGATAGTTCCCATTTCATTCACTGCCAAGTACAAGGGGAGCATGCTATTGCAACTTTGCCCTTTCTGGAGCTTCACAGCACATGCTCTCTCTTAGGAGGCAGCTCTGGGCTCTGAGAATAAGAGGCAGCAGGGAAGAATATAAATTTGGATTCAATAAAAACTATAAGAAAGAACAGTGCAATGTGGCAGAAAGCTCAGGTCACCCAGAGCATCGGCTTTTGGCATTTTGACTAAGTTGAGCATTTAACCCAGTTGTTCTAAACCCTACTGCATATTAGAAACGCTTTACTTGGGAGCCTTAAGAAAATACCAGTGCCCAGGTCTCACTCAGATCAATCAAATAAAAAGCTCTGAGAGAGAAGTCTGGGCATCAGCATCTTCCTAAGCCACTGGTCAAATGGAAACAGGATTCCTGAGACTTGTGGGTAACTCTTTGGGAGACTTGGAGTATTGATTTCATTAGGGGATTCCTCATCAGCCTAAAGAGAACGTCAGAGAAGAGAAAAACACAAGAGGATTGTTCTAGCTCCAACATTACCGCTTCCACTGGGGAAATAAATCACTGAAAGAGGATGGTGCCTCATTTTAACTATCTGGGTTTTAATAGCCCATCCACTCTGGTTAAATGCTTTTTGATAGCAATGAGCATTTGATCTTAAGCAAAGCACTTGGATTCGACCTTGACATTCACCATAATTAAGCAAAGAAGATTTTCCTCATTATATATTATTTTTGTTTCTTGGACCATGAACTGAATAGTGAATGACATTCTGTTTCAGGCAATGCACTGGCGTAACTCTCAGTTTCTCACAGGTGTTAGCAGCTACAAGCCCTAATGTGTCCTCAACTAAAGGCAGGAGGGAGGTTGGTGTTCCTCACAGGCTCTCTTTGCTACTGACAAGCTACTGAGAAATGTCACAGAGGCCAGCATCCTTCGGAGGGAGGGTGGGCAGAGTGCCAGAGAGAGGTAGGCAGCCCCACCCCAGTTCTCATGGATGTGATCAACTCCCTGGAATCCTTACCCACTGAGATGGGGGGAGTGGATCATTTTTGGCAGTATCTCCCCAGTTCAGGTTGAAACCCTCAACTCCCTCCTCATCCACAGCAGTGAGCCTCTGGTGGTCACTGAGCCATCCCCTCGATCCTCTACCATGATTGATTGAATCAGAGTTGGGCAACTTACCCAAGTTGGGTTGATCAAAGCTCCCCCAGGAATTAGAAAAAGGAAGTATGACTTCACTTGGATAACTGGACCTGTGTGTTGAACATGTTCCAGCTGCCACAGGAATCAAGAAGCAGAGGAAGCAAGTCTCCAGGGAATAAGAAGAATGGAGAAGAGGAGATCAGAGGCAAGGGACCCAGGAGAAGTCTGGCTTGTGTTCTGGTTCCTGATCTTAGATGTTTCCCAAGGTCCCATTTTGTTGCTGTGGTTGGCTTCAAAGACACTCCAAAAAACTCCCCCTTTAGACAAAGGGTGCTTGAACTGGTTTTTTCTGCTTATAAACATGACCCAAGTAAGGCAGGTGGAGGCGCACACCTTCCTCACCATCATTTACCTCCCCTCTCTTTCGATGTGCTGCCCACATCAGCCACTTAAAACTGAAGTCCAATGTGATCTCTAACTCTCTGGAAATGTCACCCACTGAGACGGGGTTTTATCAATATCTTTCTAGTTCATGACGAAAAGCATAACTCCCTGTGACTATTAATTTTATGTGTCCACTTGGCTGGGCCACAGTACGGAGATACTTGATTAAACATGATCCTGGATGTTTCTGTGAAGGGGTTTTGGGTCTGGATGTTTCTGTGAAAGGGTTTGGGACTTCCCTGATAGTCCAGGGGGTAAGACTCCATGCTCCCAAGGCAGGGGGCCTGGGTTCGATTTCTGTTGGGGAAATAGATCCCTCACGCGTGCTGCAACTAAGAAGTCCGCATCCACAACTAAAAGATCCCGCATGCCGCAACTAAAGATCCCGCATGCTGCAACTAAGACCTGGTGCAGCCTAAATAAATAAATATTTAAAAAAAAACACACTTAAATCAGTGGACTCTGAGTAAAACTGATTTCCTTTCACAGTGTGGGTGGGACTTATCCAGTCAATTGAAGGCCTGAATAAAACAGACTCTGCCCCTTCCCCCAAGCAAGAAGAACTTTGGCCAGCAGACTGCCTTTAAACTCAAACTGCAACTCTTCCTTGGGTCTCCAACCTGCCAGGTTACCCCATCAGATTTCAGATTCCCCAGGGCCACGTTCACATGAGCTGCCTCTTTAATGTAAACTCTCTCTCCCCTCCCCCCCATATATGTATACATATAAGTATATATGTATATGTAAGTATACTATATATATATATATATGTATTAAAACATGTGAAAATATTTTTCACACATTCTTTTACTTCTGTTTCTTCTAGAGAATGCTTATACTAATACATCCCTCCTTATCCATAGATGTGCACCTCTGGATATTATTATTGCTACTTCCTTCCTGTGTTTATTTGTAATATCTTAGCATAGATATTAACTGGTGATAGGGAGGTGGTATCGCAAAATAGAATGAAAACTAGACCCAGTTCAAATAGTTAGTGGTGTAGTCTTGGGCAAGTCACTTCACTTCTCTGTGTTTCCTCCTAGATCACAGTAGAAAATTCCTAACGGTCTTCCTAGTTTCAAAATCCATGAAAGGTGCCGTAGCAGCTCAGTGAAGGGTGAGTTACCACCCATTCTGCTGCCCTTCGCCGAGCCTGGAGACATGTAGCTTCGGATGGCAGTCCCCTTTCTTTCTGTATTTCCCCTTGTTGGAAGTCTTGTTTCTTTCCCTATAGCCTTTTCTGCCATTTTGGACCTGAAGAGGGGAGGGCAAGGGCCAAAGAGAAGGAACAAAGGATGATGTGGAGAAAGCTCCAGTCCGACAGAAGGAGTAGAAAGCACTTCCAGTGGGGGGAGGAGCTGAGAAGAGGGGTGAAGAGAGAAGGATGGGCAAGTGAGACATGGAGTCCTGACTCCCCACCATACCCAGATCAAAACCGCCAGGCTGGGTTGTGTGTGAGCATGCAGTGGGATATCGAGGCAGGTTTGGAGAAATCTAGAAAGGCCATCGTTGGTGCTCTGCTTCC
Organism: Leucopleurus acutus; assembly: GCF_964270905.1. Taxonomy (NCBI): domain Eukaryota; kingdom Metazoa; phylum Chordata; class Mammalia; order Artiodactyla; family Delphinidae; genus Leucopleurus; species Leucopleurus acutus. The sequence goes on from NC_139151.1 coordinate 86,546,717, forward strand.
CCAGGTACCACCTGAGAGAGCCACAAGCCTGTGAGAGAAACCTGGCATTTCCAAAGGGTGCTCTGTGCATCGAGGGGTGAGTGCCATCAGGCAGAATTGAGTGACTATACTCACAGGGCCCAAGTCTCTCTTAGCTTCAGCAGAGCACACAAAAGATCTGGAACATTCTCAGGGGCCAGTGAGAGGGATGGTGAATGTAGCTGAGAGTTAAGAACTAAGAAGCCTGCCCACAGGGGTTCACTGAGACATAAAATGGGGAAATCCTGTAGCAGAGGTCACAGGGAGGTCTGGCCAGGTCTGGGGGTCTGATGGTGGATATGACCAAGTCTTAGAACCAGCAGAAGCAGTGAAATCCCAGGAGGGTTGGAGACAGCAGCAGGGGGATGGCTGAGCTCGCATTCCATGGGCTGAGAGAAGATACACCAGACTTTGTTCTGAAGCAGTAAGGCTATGAGGCCAGAGGCTCAGGGAACAGTGGCCCAGAGGACCACATGCAGACAAAGGGCTCCTCCCTTATCCCACGAGGATGACTACAGCTTCTCTGCCCTCCACCTCGGATGCCACCTTGGGAAAGAGCAGAGAGCAACTTCTTGAAAAGAGAAAACAGACCTGACAGGAAACAGAACATCAGAATATTTACCCCACAGGGATGGTTTTGAACTGGAAGATATTGAGATCTCTTTCATTGGCACATGTTTGCCTTTTTGTGCTTTTCCCCCTACTCTTATGGGGGCTTCAGAGTAGAAAGAGATCAGTTATTAAAATAAAGGAAGTTCCGGGCTTCCCTGGTGGCACAGTGGCTGAGAGTCCACCTGCCGATGCAGGGGACAGGGGTTCGTGCCCCGGTCCGGGACGATCCCACAGGCCGCGGAGCGGCTGGGCCCATGAGCCATGGCTGCTGAGCCTGCGCGTCCGGAGCCTGTGCTCCGCAACGGGAGAGGCCACAACAGTGAGAGGCCCGCGTACCACAAAAAAATAAATAAGTAAATAAAAATAAAATAAAATAAAGGAAGTTCCCTTCTGGTTTTGCACACCTGAGGTCTAGTATGTAAAGTCTGGCCCCACTACAGCCGCGACAGAGGATCAAGAGGGGAGAAGCCTTTGTTGCCTCCATACCTTGGAAGGAGAGCTGCTCTTCCCCTCCTGCTGGGAGAGAGAAAGTTAAGACAGTTCACAGGACAGCAGTTACTTTCAGCATACAAGTCACTGTCCCCAAGGAGCCACCACTATAATAACAAGGCGGCCAGAAATATGAGGGTTGGTTTTCAGAAAGATGGTTTGAATCTCTCCCTCCTCCTGCTACTACAGCAGGTTGCAGAAAGAAGAGCTGGGAGAGGCACCAGGAATCCAGTTTACGGGTGAAAGAGCTGAGCCAGGAAGTGGTCTTTCCCAGTAGATGAGAGACCAGCTGAGGGGCTCAAGTGGGAGAGTGTGCCCTTGCTCCTATTTTTGTCAGCTTACTTACCTGCTACACTAGAACATTCCAAGAGCTGTTAGAGCTGAGGTTTATAGAATAGGAACCAGCCTTGCCAAGTCAATGAGAAGAACGATTGGAGGGTAGCCAGTGGGAAGCAAAATTGTGCTTCTGCAGTGGACATGACACAGCTCAAAACCAGCCCAGAGAGCTGCCTATACACGTGTCCTCAGCTCTGCTCAGTCTGCTGTTGTCTTATTCTACATCAACCTCTTATCCCCTTAGCCCGGTCACACTGGTCCATGCTTTTCAGACCAGACCCATCAATTGAGAGTTCTCTGAAAGTGATGTGTTAGTTCTAAAGTTGTCTCCTGCTATGTAGTTGCTAAAAATGCATTCCATAAAACCTGGAATTATTCAAGCTTTCTTCAAGCACATCTCTACCCCCCTAGCTATCTGTGTTCCTGAGAGCTACTGCACAGATCTGTGCCAGGGCTTGAATCATGACTCCTTCCATCAATCCTGCAAATTTGGTTCTCAAGTGGCTGTCACTATGGCACAACTAACAATACAATGCCCTAAGCATAGGAGTAGAGGTTATACATGCATCTTATTTAATCCTTGCAAGAGTCATGTGAATTTGAGTATCATGAGCCTCATTTTATAGAAGAAATGGAGATGGAAGAAGATGAAATTACCTTCCCAAGGTTTCAGACTGAGTGATCTGTAAATCCAGGAGTAGAAAACCCAGGCCCTTCTTTAATCAAAGCACGTGTTCATTCCACCACGGTGCACTAATTCTTTACATCTGCTCTAACCAGAAAGCTGCCTGCAGCCACGCACCAATGTCTTCTCTCCATCCTGCTGCCACTGCTATAGAACAAGAGCGTCTATGTAACGCTCTGATTTTTCACTGCCATTTCTGTAGGAAGAGAACGACTTCTGGATGCAGTGCTAATTGAAAAAGTCTCACCCACGCCCAGAGACCCTTCATTTCATGTGTCCCATTATAAATTGCGTCAACAACAAGAGTGAAAATGTGTCTGTGTATGAGTATGTTCAATATATACTCCTGTGGGTTTTCTATGAAGAAGATGAACTAGAGAGAATGGAAATGTTTGAATGTCTATCTGTCAGTTTATATTATACTCCACTGCTGTCTCAAGAGACCTGTCCATATAGCAACTATCCTGCAAAAAAGACTTAACCAGAATGGAAATACAAAACCAGCAAATGCTTTCCAGAATTTTGTCAGTGTTTTTTAAACATCCTAATTGTTGGACATTTTATAGTTAGTCCACAAAGATGGCGAAAGCCTTTCCCATTGTGCCTCTACCACTTATACTTACAGTGTTTGTTTGTACCTTCTCTTTTAGAACAATGGCCTGGTTTTGTCCTTATTGAACTTCCCCTTGCTTGTCATTGGTTATTTCTCTATCTCCTTCAGGTGGTTATTGCTAAGTTCCTTTTTTTTATTCTAAACAAGATTATTTTTAATTAATTAATTAATTAATTTTATTTTTGGCCGTGCCTGGGCTTTCTCTAGTTGCGCCGAGCAGGGGCTACACTTTGTTGCGGTGCACGGGGCCTCTCATTGCAGTGGCTTCTCTTGTTGCAGAGCATGGGCTCTAGGTGTGTGGGCTTCAGTAGTTGTGGCACGGGGGCTCGGTAGTTGTGGCTCGTGGGCTCTAGAGCGCAGGCTCAGTAGTAGTGGTGCATGGGCTTAGTTGCCCTGTGGCATGTGGGATCTTCCAGGACCAGGGACCAAACCCACGTCCCTTGCGTTGGCAGGCGGATTCTTAACCACTGTGCCACCAGGGAAGTCTCGGTTATTGCGAAGTTCTTGAGTTATTAATTACTCATGCCTTCTTCCCACCCCAAGTTCTAAAGCAATTGAGAAATATACAAAGGAGTCAGACAGATGTCCTAATAATAGTTGTCCTGCTGGCTACCCAAACTGGTTCCTGGGGATTGACCCTGAGCCTGAGTGAGTTCTCTGCTCCTTCTCCAAATTGCACTTAGCCATGGTCACAGCAGCTGGACAACTGCAGGCCACTCCCCTCAAGGGCAGAGCTTGCCCTGGTATGCTCACCGCATGGAAGAGGCAGGAGCGGAAGGAAGAACACATTCCACCTTCGGGTATCCTAGCCCAAGAAAGGAACAGCAGAGAGTATAGAAGGTTGAAAACTACAGCTACAAATTCTTCCCATCCCTGCACGCATGCTACTTTGCACTGTGGGGTTGGCCTGGCTCCCATCAAGAAGCGCAATCTATTTCTCTGCTCTCTTTTAAATCTGAACTGCTCCCGTGCCTTCTTTTGGCCAATAGAAAGTAACAGAATGACACTACGCAATTTCTGAGCCAAGACCTGTAGAGAGTTCTGCATTTTCCTTGTTGGAACCCAGCCGCTAAGGAGGGAAAGCCACGCGAGCTACTCCAGTGGAAAGGCCATGTGGATGAAAACCATGGCCCAGTTGAAACCTGAGCCAATTGCTAGACCTGTGAATGACATCAGCTAGCATCAGCCAGCACCCAATCAACATGCCAAGCGACCACAAACACAGGAGCGAACCCAACAAATACCACATAGAACGGGGATGAGCAGTCTCAACCGAGTCCTGCCCAAATTGTCAGCCCACAAAATCTTGAGCAAAGAATCTTAAACTGGATCGGAGCATGCTTGGAAATTGCTATTCAGCCTCACCAACCAGGTAAGTCTCTCTGGTATAAAGGGAGTGTGGCTCCCACAGTCTTTCTACAGAAACATGAGAAGTGGGGTAATATCCCCACCATGAGTTATGCATTCTGTTCCTATCATGTATGCTGAAGTCTTCCATAAAAGCAACCAGGATGCTCTTTAAACACTGACTATTATTCAAGGAGCCAATGAAAAGTAGTGTCTTTGTTTCCTATTGCTGCTGTGACAAATTAACAAAAACTTGGTGGCTTAAAATGACACCAGTTGATTATCTGACACTTCTAGAGGTCAGAAGTCCAAAATGGGTCTCACTGTGCTAAAAAGCAAGGTGTCAGCAGGGCTGCACTCCTTCTGGATGCTATAGGGAAGAATTCTTTTCCTGTGTTTTCCACCTGCTAGAGGCTGTCCACACTCCATGGCTTATGCTTCCCTTTCACATTGAAAGCCAGCAATGGCCAGTTGAGTCTCTCTCAATGAATGACTTTTGACCTCCTTCTTCCACACTTAATGACCCTTTTGAGTACACTGGGCCCACCTGGATAATCTAGGAGACTCTTCCTGTTTTAAAATCAGGTGATTAGCAACCTTACTTCCATCTGCAACCTTAATTTCCCTTTGCCATGCAATGTAACATATTCACCAATTCCAGGGATTAGGACACAGACATCTTTGTGGGGATGGGGGAGGAGTGGGCATTATTCTGTCAACCACAAATAATAATCTCAGAAAGAGCAGCATCACACTCGCCAGTAAGGATTAACACTCAGCTCTTTGCCTGCACCTCTCCTAACGTTTCAAAAGGAGGAATAATAAGAAGCCACATTTCTATGACATGTTTTGGAGTTCATCGTGTAGGACAGAAAGGAAACCTTGTTGAAAACAAAATACACTTTACCTCCTGCTTCACTTTGATAGTCCTGTGAAGGCCAAGATGACAAGCCACCCCTTTTCCCTCTCAATCACGTTGTCATTAACAACAGTGCTTGGGCCCTTCAGGCTGGTTGCTGTCAACAAAACAGGCCTCCCTGAGTAAGAGGCCATCTGTCTCAGTCTGTCAGATACTATAAGATTTCTGATGGCAATGACGGTGGGAGGACTCAACTTCCCCTATTTCCGGCAGTCTGCTAGGTGGTGGGAGAGAAGTATCACAGCAGTCTCCCTTGCCAGAAGCCAGAGAAGGAGATGGACGGTTTAAGAATGCAGAACTTGGGCTTCCATGGTGGCGCAGTGGTTGGGAGTCTGCCTGCCGATGCAGGGGACACGGGTTCGTGCCCCGGTCCGGGAAGATCCTACATGTGGCAGAGCGGCTGGGCCCGTGAGCCATGGCCGCTGAGCCTGCGCGTCCGGAGCCTGTGCTCTGCAACGGGAGGGGCCACAGCGGTGAGAGGCCCGCGTACCGCAAAAAAAAAAAAAAAAAAAAAAAAAGCAGAACTTTTCTGCCTGCTTGGCCATATTCTTCTTGTAATTGAATGCCAAAAGGATGATTAAAAAGAGGACAATTTGTACCAAGTAGGTACATGGACTCATCTCATCTGTTGATGGTACAAGATACAAAGGGTTATCTCTGCAAATGTAATGGGGCATTCATTCTCTCCAGGCCTCATATATAAAGGAAGTGAGAGTGGGAAGTACGATGTAGTACCTTTAAGGGAATATGTGCAAAGGGAGAACATGAGTCAATCATGTTTACACTGTTCTTTTGAGTGCGTGTGTGTGTGTGTGTGTGTGTGTGTGTTCTTGGAGGACCACTGACGTCGAGGGCAGACACACAAGAGACCAGCAGCAGACCTGAGACTAGAAGACTCAACACCATGTCAATCAGATAATCTGACAATGGACCATGCAAAAGAAGTCAATGTCAAGACAGAGCACCGGAGACACTACAATGGTTAAGGTGTGGGCTTTGGAGTTGAAGAGAGAAGAGTTCCCTGCCAGACATGAGTGAGGACCTTGGGCAAGCTATTTAACTTGGTTTCCTCATCTATAAAATAAGGATAATAATAAATGCTTGCTTCAAAGCATTCTGCAGCCAATTGTTACATCGAATGCCCCCAATGAATTCCTCCTCTCAGTACCCATGCCCGTGCATATCCTCCTCTCATATCGACACTAGACTTTGCCATGTGATTTACTTTGATGGATGGAATATCATCAAATGGGATGCCAACGGAACCTCAGTGTTTGTACTACTGGGCTTGCCCTTGTAGTACTGCTATCACCATCTAAGAAACCTAAGATATCTTGCTGCGAAGGCCACACGGAGGAGAACAGAGATACCCCAGCCAGCAGCCCCAGCTAATCACCATATATGTTGTGACCACCAGATGGTCACCATCTTGGGCCATTCTATCCTGGTTGAGCCACATAGGCAGATGACTGCAGTCATACAAGTGACCCCAAGTGAAACCAGAGAATAACTGCCCAGTTCAAATGGTAGAATGCCGATCACATTTGTAGAGATGATCTTTTGTATCTTGTACCATCAACAGATAAGATGAGTCTGCGCACGTACCTACTTACTAGCATTCAATTATAGGAAGGGAAGGGCCACGCAAGCACAAAAGTTCTGCATTCTTTTTTTTTTTTTTTTTTTTTTTTGGTGGTACGCGGGCCTCTCACTGCTGTGGCCTCTCCCATTGTGGAGCACAGGCTCCGGACGCGCAGGCTCAGCGGCCATGGCTCACGGGCCCAGCCGCTCCGCGGCATGTGGGATCTTCCCGGACCAGGGCATGAACCCGTGTTCCCTGCATCGGCAGGCGGACTCTCAACCACTGTGCCACCAGGGAAGCCCAGTTCTGCATTCTTTAATCCACCCATCTCCTTCTCTGGCTTCTGGCAAGGGAGACTGCTGCATTACTGTTTATTGCAAAATAAACAGTTGTTGTTTTAAACCGCGAAGTTTGGGGACGGTTTGTTATGTTAACCATAGTTAACTGATACAGGCTCTTGTCAGGATTAAATCAGGTAATGCAAAGGGCCAGCACAGTTCCTGGCACAGAAAGTGGCTTTATGTGTGGCAATGATTCCCTTGCCTCAAGTCCAGGCCTACCTACTCCTACTTTTCAACTGTTACCCAGCCCAACTGCAACCACCTAAGGCCTTTCTCTACCACTCACTCCAAAACAGAAACAAAAATAAAACAAAAAAACAAAAAAACCCCACACCAGTATCAAGTCATGGAAAATTATAGGTTTGAATTTTCATTTGGTTTTGTTTTTTAGTGTTTAAAAAAATTGATTTTCATGTACTAGAGCAAAATAATTAAAAATCAGACAGTGCTAAAAGTCTTATAATGAAAAAAAGGAGTCCCTTGCCGTATCACTTCCATCCCTAATCCAGAATCTCCTCATTTTAGGAGACCATTGTTATATATTCTTACCAAAACCAGGCAAACACATTACAAAATATAAAAACCGTAAACATAGATGCAAAAATCCTTAACAAAACAATAGCAAATTGAATTTAGTACTATATAAAATATTATATCTATGATATAACAGAATAGGATAATAGACTATAATTATAAATATAATATATACTATAATACTAATAAAATATAAATATAATATACTAAATACATCATGACCAAGTGGATTTTATCTCAAGAACGCAAGGTTAGTTCAACACTACAAGATTAGTTAATGTAATTCACCATATCAAAACACCCAAAAAAACTCTCCAGTAAACTTCCTGTATACAAATCTTCACCTCAGAGTCTGCTTCTGGGAAAGTCTGCAGCTTGGGAAAATATGCTGAGTACTATTGTCTTAAGCAAGGTCATGGAATGCAAGGATTTATGGTTTAGAAAAAGAGCTTTGGCAACACATACCATAATGGAGAAGAAATTAAGGCCAAGAAGATCAGTCAGGAAACTGCTGCACATAAGGGACGAAGAGACATTTTAGCCGAGCAGGTCAGGGAGGATGGAGAGATGGAAATAGATGTGAGGTTGAGGGGAAGATAGAATTGACAAGACCGGGAGACTAACTGGATGTGGACAGAGGTAGAAGGGAAAGCAGGAACCCAGATGACACCAAAGTTCTGAGCCCAGACAACTCTGCGAATGGTGATATTCTTACCAAGATAGAAAACCCAACATAGAAAGCAAGTTTGTGGGGGAAGCTAGGAAACCTAACCTCAGCCCTATGAACTGTGTTTTCTAGCTCCACCTGACCTCTCTGAACGTTTGACTGCTCCTCTGACAGTGACTTCCCCCAGGGCACATACCTAGTGCAGAGCCCATGGCCTTCTATAACCTGACCCCAGCCTGATCCTCCAACATCCTCCTCCTTCCCTCTCCCGCCTCCCCTGTACCCATCCACTCTGACCATCCTTCTGATCTCAAGCCTGGCAAGATTTGTTCCCATCTCAGGGCCTTTGCCCTTGATGATCCTTCTGCTCGGAAATCTTCCCCCACAAGATCTGTACATGGCTACCTTTGTCTGTTCATTGTCACCTGCCACTGAGGCCTTCTCTGACCTTCCTATCTAAAACAGCCCCACCCACCATGCAGTCAACCCACATAACAGTATCTGTTTTATCTTTTTAGACATACCTTATCTTATTTGCTCTTACTTGTATTTTTAAAAAAATTTTATTGGAGTATAGTTGCTTTACAATGTTGCATTAGTTGCTACTGTACAGCGAAGTGAATCAGCTATACGTATTCATATATCCTCTCTTTTTTGGATTTCCTTCCCATTTAGGTCACCACAGAGCAATGAGTAGAGCTGCCTGTGCTATACAGTAGGTTCTCATTAGTTATCTAGTTTATACATAGTATCAGTAGTGTATATATGTCAACCCCAATCTCCCAATTCATCCCACTCCCCCTTTCCCCCTTGGTATCCATATGTTTGTTCTCTACATCGGTGTCCTTATTTCTGCTTTGTAAATAAGATCACCTCTACCAATTTTTTCAGATTCCACATATATGCATTAATATACAATATTTGTTTTTTTCTTTCTGACTTACTTCATTCTGTATAACAGTCTCTAGGTCCATCCATGTCTCTACAAATGACCCAATTTCATTCTTTTTTATGGCTGAATAATATTCCATTGTATATATGTACCACATCTTCTTTATCTATTCTTCTGTTGATGGACATTTAGGTTGTTTCCATGTCCTGGCTATTGTAAATAGTGCTGCAGTGAACATTGGGGTGCATGTGTCTTTCTGAATTATGGTTTTCTCTGGGTATATGCCCAGTGGTGGGATTGCTGGGTCACATGGTAGTTTTATTTTCAGTTTTTTAAGGAACCTCCATACGGTTCTTCATAGGAGCTATATCAGTTTATAGCTGTTCCACCAGCAGTGCAGGAGGGCTCCCTTTTCTCCACACCCTCTCCAGCATTTATTGTTTGTAGATTTTGTGATGATGGCCATTCTGACCCGTGTGAGGTGATACCTCATTGTAGTTTTGGTTTGCATTTCTCTAATAATTAGTGATGTTAAACATTTTTTCATGTATTTGTTGGCCATCTGTATGTCTTCTTTGGAGAAATGTCTGTTTACATCTTGGGCCCATTTTTTGACTGGGTTGTTCGTTTTTTTTGATATTGAGCTGCATGAGCTGTATATTTTGGAGGTTAATCCTTTGTCAGTTGCTTCATTTGCAAATATTTCTCCATTCTGAGGGTTGTCTTTTCATCTTGTTTATGGTTTCCATTGCTGTGCAAAAGCTTTTAAGTTTCATTAGGTCCCATTTGTTTATTTCTGTTTTTATTCTCATTACTCTAGGAGGTGGATCAAAAAAGATCTTGCTGCAATTTATGTCAGAGTGTTCTGCCTATGTTTTCCTCTAAGAGTTTTACAGTGTCTGGCCTTACATTTAGGTCTTTAATTCATTTTGAGTTTACTTTTGTGTATGGTGTTAGGGAGTGTTCTAATTTCATTCTTTTACACGTAGCTGTCCAGTTTTCCCAGCACCACTTATTGAAGAGGCTGTCTTTGCTCCATTGTATATTCTGGCCTCCTTTGTCATAGATTAGGTGACCATAGGTGCGTGGGTTTACCTCTGGGCTTTCTATCCTGTTCCATTGATCTATATTTCTGTTTTTGTGCCAGTACCATACTGTCTTGATTACTGTAGCCCTGTAGTATAGTCTGAAGTCAGAGAGCCTGATTCTTCTGGCTCCATTTTGGCATTTTTCACAGAAGTAGAACAAGAAATTTTACAATTTGTATGGAAACACAAAAGACCTCAAATACCGAAAGCAATCTTGCTTGTATTATTTACTAGCACTGAAAGGGGGCCCCTTGAGTACAGACTCCACTTTGTTCACCGCTGTTCTCACAGCAGTGGGACACTGCCTGGCACACAGTCAGCCCTCAAGAAGTATACCCTTGCTGACTGACTGGTAGATGGCAGAACTGACACTCAAACTGGGGCAAGCAAATATCCGTGGATGCTGAGCGGTGTCCAGGATGCAGTACTAAACCTGGGAAAGTTCCAGACAAACCGGGAGAGTTGGTCAAACCCAGGTCTACCGATTCTCTGTCCAGTCAGTGCTCCCTCCTCTCTCCTACCCTTGGGATTCCAGGACTATCTCACATGAAGTCAAAGACCTCAGGCTTTACATCAGTGCCTGATACAAGAGAGACGTACAACACATATGTGTGGAGTGAATGAATGAATAAAACAAGTGGCTGCCTTCAGTAAAAGCTGAACAGAGTATCCTTTTATTAGGTCCTTGGTTTGAACCATGTGGCCTGGTTGCTCAGCAACGTCATGCCATGGGTCCAACCAGGCGTCTTGGATCCTAAGTTGTGAGCTGTACTGAAGTCCCCAGGAAGTTGGCTGTTGGTGCCTTATGTTCCCTCCACTGAGGGTTGCTGGGTCTCAGCTGTAAACCAAAGGGCCACATTGAAAGAGCCCAGACGGGTTCACAAGGCAGGGTGGGGAAAATTCAAACAGAGAATCTAGAAAAGTGGCTCAGATGCATTAAAAATTATTTTTCTCCTTGGGAATTTTGTTCCTTCTCATTAGAATGTGGTGACAAATCCTGCAGTCCTGCACATAGGGGTGGAAACAGGAGGGATGCAAAGGTAGGTCAGGATGACCTCCTCTCACATCAGCCTCAGAGAGCAGAGGAGGCCAATGCACATGCCATGGAAAGGTGGAGCAAGTCTGGGGGACTTCAATGGGGAATGAGAGTAGGTGGAAGGTCAAACAGACCGCTCAGGCAATCAGGCTCTGACCCAAGAGGCAAGGGACAGAACCCTTCTGCTGGGACACAAAAAGACATGTTCAAGGTGTCAGTCTCTGCAGCAAGAGAAGGATGGCTGTTAGAATCCAAACAACCTGTGTTTGAACCCCCAAACTCTGGAGCTAATTAACAAAAATAACTCTGTGAATTAGCTCTGCCAATTAACACAGGTGTGACCTTGGGCAGATTAGTTAACCCCTCTAGGCCTCAGTTTCCTCATCTGTAGATTGGGATTGCTGTGAGAATTGGAGATTATGGATCTAAAGCACTTGGCATACAATAGGCCTTGCTAAGTGGTTGTTGTCATTATTATCATCACATTACAGGTTTATATCCAAGGGAAAGTTTCTTGCGCTAAGGATGGATAATGAATGACGAGTAATCTATCCACGCTTTAGGAGCTGGCTTTGGCAACCTCACAGCAAGATGGGAGTAATGAAGCGGGTGGTTTGGGAGGCTCTCAGCATAGACTGACTAAAAGCTGCCCCACCCTCCACTACGAATCCCTGACCTTCATTTAGATTTAATAGACTTGAGTTTAAGAAGATAGCTATTATACTTTAAATAAATACTGACTGGCCAGAAATGCAAAGTTCACTGTGAATTAGGAACGAGAGAGGCCACCTCGGTTACATCTCTGGTCTATCTCAAGCACAGCTTTGAATAATTAATTTGCCATTTTGACGATGACCAGCCTATTTAGCCAAGAATCCTGCATTTATTAAATGCGAACTTAGTGGCAGACAAACAAAACCTGAGTCAATAGTTGCCTCGCCAGTTATTAAAAGCTCCTCTCCCTGAGGATTTGTGTGGGAGGCAGACCACATGGTGGGACCGAGGAGGGACAGGCAGTGGGGAAGGTGATGGAATAGACAGGAGGCTATTGAAAGCCAGACCCTGCTCAGGTGGGAGGTATTACTCTGAGAGTCTGAGGTCAGTGCCAAAGAAACCACTTGGGTTCCCCACCAGTGCCGTACCACCCCTGTAGCAGCTAGCCAGAACATTTGCTTTTTGTTTGGGCTTTCTGGAACTTATTTATTGCCCAAAGATGGGACTCAGAGGCAGGAAACATCATAGAAAGTGGTGGGTATCCTAGCGTGAGGACCTCTCACCCCAAGAATAATGGAGAATTGAACAACACAGCCCTGTGTTATAGGTGGCTATGTAGTGCAGATGTGAACAGTATGGGTTTCGAAGAGGAAACAATTCGGAAGCTATTGATTGCCCACAAAAGCAACCCCAACTCCAAACGGTTTAGGTATTAAGGAAATTAATTCTCACCCAGCAGGAAATTCAGAACTATATAGTTTTCCCAGCTGGGATTAGACTCAGCTGTATATAACAGGAAACACAAGTAACAGTGGCTTACATAAAACAGAAGCTTATATTTCTCCCACAGAAAAGAAGCCCAGATATAAACAGTCAAAAGCTGGTATGGCAGTTCCACAGTCAGCAGGGACCCATACTTTCTGTGCTGCCATCTTTAGCACATGGCTTCCATCCTCAAGTTAGCTTCATGATTACATAATGGCTACTACACTCTAGCCATCATGTCCACATTCCAGGAAGTAGGAAGATAAAGAGGGGCAGGGCAAAGGGCCACCTAACAGTTTATCAGCTACTTGTGTTGATAAGGGAGTCTGGAAAATGTGGCTTTATATCTGGGTACATTGCTACATCCATCAATACAGATTTTCTGTGACTAAGGAAGACGAGCAGAATGGACCCTAGGAAGGCAAGTAGCAGTATCTGGAGGCGTCTACGATGGGTTATTTAGTGACTCCCCCCACCATCAGGGACCCAGATTCTCTCCATCTCGGCTCTGCCATCTTGAGTACTGGCCTAGTCCTGAGGTTGGTAGCACGTGGCTCTGCAGCACTTGCGAATGTCTCATCCAGATGTGATAATATCTGGAGGAAGAAGAAGGCAACTATTCCGATAGCTCTCCTCTGGAAGTAAGAAAACTTCTCTCAAAATCCCATCAGCACAATTCCAATGGTCAGAACTAGGTCAAGGGGAAAAAGCAGCCTCTCCCCTGGAGGTGAGGGTGAGGTCCTGTCCCTGAATCACATGGCTTCATGGGGGAGGAGGGGATAGCTCGCCAAATTACGCTCTGTAAGGAAGGTAGACGGTGTTGGGGAGCTGGTGGGCCTGTGGATGCTGGGTCCAAAGACCATCTCTACCGTATCCTAGCTCTGGAGCTTGGGCTGTGGACTGAATACCTCCAAGCTGCGCTTTCCTCTCCTGTCAGACAGTGATAACCACGACTACCTTGTAGGGTACTGTGAGGCTCAAATGGGATCATGTGTGTAAAGTACATGTGCATGTGATTTTATAGTTCTGTCTGTATGAGCAGCTCCAGGCTCACTCGTGCCACACAAGTAATGCCATAGGTCTTTATTTCTCAGACAGACTGGATCCTGCTTAAGCTCCCATACACCAGATTGGAAGGAATCCCAGCCACCACACTCTTGAGCCTTCCCAGCCCTAAGGTGAGACAGTCCAAAAAGAAGGTACACCAAACTGTCACTTTCAAGCAGGAAGAAGGCCTGAATCACTCAGTCTCCTGTTTCCATTTCTGCTACTGCTTCTCACCACGTTAAACAATTAAAAGTAAAAATAGGGGCTTCCCTGGTGGCGCAGTGGTTAAGAGTCCGCCTGCCGATGCAGGGGACGCGGGTTCGTGCCCCAGTCTGGGAAGATCCCACGTGCCGCGGAGCGGCTGGGCCCGTGAGCCATGGCCGCTGAGCCTGCGCGTCCGGAGCCTGTGCTCTGCAACGGGAGAGGCCACAGCAGTGAGAGGCCCGCGTACCGCAAAAAAAAAATAATAAAAAATAAAGTAAAAATACTCACTGTAACAGTGATGGAGCATGCCCTCCTTGCCACACACTCCAAGTGCTCTACATAAACTTGTTCAGTGCCCCTAGAGCTGCTCTGGGTCCGTGGCCCTCCACATGCTGCCTGGTAACGCTGCTCCATGCCGCCATGGGTGCCATTCACCACTTCCTGCTTATGCCAACATAGCCTTTGGAAGTGGGCATCTCCTCAGCTGACCCAGTCCCTTAGAGCCAAGCAAAGCCCAGGAAGCCCCTTGTCTAGCACCCTAGACCCTAAGTTCTCCGTGCCCAGTTTTCTCAGGCACCCTCATAATCATTCTCCTCTACAGCCCCTACCCATAGCTCTAGAGGCACTGCTCTTGACTGGACCCAAACATCCACACTCACTGTCCTGCTTCTCAGTGGAAAATGTCCTGCTTCTCAATGTGGAAAACCCACCACCCTCCTCTGGCCATTTTCCTCTTTTAACTCCATCCACCACTCACCACACACTGACAAACACAGGCCATTCTGCTCCATTGTCCCAAACTAGAACTTGATGGCCCCCTAACATCACTTCCATCCCTCCCCCATTGTGCCATGGCCATGGGGGGAGGAGGGGAAGGTGGATTGACACCACCACCCTTACAACTGTGATTGACTCAGGTAACTTAAGCCAATCAGCCAATCAGCATTCTCTAGCCTAAGGGACTCAGTAAAGACCCAATTTGAGTCTGTGAGACTAGAGAGATTTTTCAAGGAACTTCTAGGGGAAAACAAGCTCCTTCTATCTCCTATATAATGTGAGGGTAAAGCCTGGAACTGTTGCATCCATTTTGCCACCAAGAGGAAGCCAGGCTGATGCTGTACAAACAGCAGAACAGAAAGCTTGAAAGACTAGACCAGGTGCTTGATGACACTGGTGAGCCCCCAAATCAAACCAGCCAGAAGACCTCCTAATTACTAGGCTTTAAATCCATCTCCTTTATTGTCTAAGCCATTGGTGGGGGGTGGGGGGTGGGGGATGGGTCCTCATAGTTAGAACATAAAAAACCTAACTGACCCCATGAGGCATCCAGAAATGGTACAGATCTTAGAAAGGCCTTAACCCTCCCTAGTTTGGAGAAGAATAGCTGAGGTCAGGGGAAGAGTATGAGAAATCACCACCTAACCTCAGGACCTAAGTAGGCTTTGAAAGAAGTTCGGCCTAAACCTGAAAGCAAAGAGCTTCTATGAGATAACTCGTTCATTTGTCCATCTATCCACCCATCCACCCATGCACTGAGAATTAGGATTCTAGCCCCTTTAGGTCCCTCCATAGCTCAGCACCAATATCTAGGCTCCATCTTCATCCAAACAGTACCACCTTGCAAGCTTTTAGCCAATTCAGGTAACACCCTTTGTGTTCTCCAGAGAAACAGAACAAATAAGAGATAGATAGATAGATATAATTTTATATATATATATATATATGTTATAAAATTTATATATATATATATATAATATAAAATTACTCTGTAGGAATTAGCTCATACAGTTATGCAGGCCAAGAAGTCCCATGATCTGCCATCTGCAAACCGGAGAACCAGGAAAGCCAGTGGTAATAATTCAGTCTGACTCCAAAGGCCTGAGAATCAGGGGGGTCAATGGTGTAAGTCCTCATCTGAGTCGAAAGGTCCAAAAACCAGGAGCACCAATGTCCAAGGGCCGAGAAGAAGGATGCCCCAGCTCAAGCAAGCATTGGTGAGGGTGATCTTTACTCAGCCTACCGATTCAAATGCTAATCTCTTCCAGAAACAGCCTCACAGACACACCCAGAAATAATGTTTCACCAGCCATCTGGGGCGCGCCTTAGCCCAATCAGGTCGACACAAAACATTAACCATCACATCCCGGCTTCTGGCTTCTCAAGTCCCTCTCCCTTCCTTTCCATCTCCACAGCTACTATCTAAGCTCAGACAGTTCCCATCTTAACTCCTGGCCCATTCGGAGCAGCTTCTTAATGGTAACCTATCTAATCTGCCTTTTGATAATCTGATGCCGTGAAGCACGAATCATTCACTCTAAAGCATTCCCTTGATCATTCTAGTCTGTTCACAAAATATGTGCTGAGTATCATGAAGTTAAACACACCAGAAATACACAGAATTTGTTTAAAAGAAAAAGAAGAAAGTCCTTTCTCTCCAAATTTCCTTTCCCCAAGGTAACCCATTGCTAACAGTTAGCTGTGTCCTCCTGGATTCTTTCCTAGTTATACATATATTTTATACTTTTTTCAAGAAAGCATACTATAGCTTTATCAAAGTTACTGCCCTACAAGAGACGGAAGGCCCTGAAATCACATAAAAATCCATCCCTACATGGTTCCTTAGGGCCACATTCACTCAAAATAATGGAAATTTAAATTCAACTGCCGGCTGGGGGAGTATTCTGAAGCCCACACTCCCATTCTTGTCGCTGTTGCATTTCTGTTGCTTCATTCTCTACTAGTTTAATTAGTGAATGGTATCGTCTAAAGCAATACCATTTTTATTCCAGTTATGGCCAGAGGCCATCGTGAATTCACAATATTTTTAATTCCAATAAAACTATCAAGCCTAATGGTCCTGTTCCAGGAACTTCAGAGGTTAGAACACCCAGCGTCTGAAGCTGAAGAGAGAAGGAAAGCTTTCCCTGGGCATCTCAGAAAGGGCACTCCTCGGAGGGCTCTCACAGTTGGGTATGCAGTCCTGGCAGGTCTTGGGGCCCAAAAGAGCAGACTCAAAGCCTTGCCTTAAAATTATGTATTACAGTGCTGGCTTTGGGAGTATTATTATATCATAATTCTCTATTTGTTGTAGTTAAGATTGAGACTGCTCAACTGTTCTGTGACTGGTCCTAGAGTAGCCAGTGATGCGTGACAGAGCTGCCAGGTCTTGGGCCCTTCTGAGCTGGCTTTCCATCATGGAGGAGGCATTAGGACCAGGTGACCTGGAGACACACTGGCCAGGTATGCATCTGGCTCCACCATCTAAGAGCTGTGCCAACTGAGCAACACACTCAAACTCTCTGAACCGTGGTTTCCTCGTCTGTGAAGGGGGCCATAAAAACCCACCTGAAAGGGTTGGTGAGGATGTGTGGCTTATTAGCAAGACTCGGTAAATGGTATGCATTATCAGTCAATCCCCGTTTGTTAGAGATGAGGCTTCTGTCTTCAAATAAGTAGTTTCTGATGATCTCCCCCAGCAACACCCTCAGAAAAGAAAAAAAATCACAAGGAAGGGGTGAGTGGCCAGAGGAGATTTATTGACACTGGGAAGGATGCTTATGGGGCTGCCAGGAGGGGAGAGAGCCAAGCCTGCCTCCGTGGGGCTGATGTTGCCAGAAGGACACAGAGCATCCCCCCCACACCCTCCGGGACTAGCCACACACCCTGCTTCTCACTTTTTCCTCAACCTCTTGGGGCCCACAGCTGGGCTCCTCTTTCCTGGGAAACACAGATGGTCAGCATAGAAAATGCAGTCTGGATTTGAGCTTGCCTTATACAGGACTGGCTAAATCATTATGCCCCAGGGCAATGAAGTACTACCTCTCTCTCTCTCTCTCTCTCTCTCTCTCTCTCTCACACACACACACACACACACACACACACACACACACACACACAAACACCCACAAGGAGTAGACCCTGCATACGTTCTGTATACTTTGTATTCCCTGCCTCCCAAACACCATAAAGTAACAACTAGTGTTAAAAAAATCAGAAATGCCCTATTACTTTTCTTTACCCTGGTAAAGGTCTCAAACTCCCTTCCTAAGCTAGACAGCGCTAGACGAATTTATGGAAATTTTGGATCTGCTAACGGTTGGAGTCAAAAAGATAAGTATTGTTTTTGTTGTGTGGGTGTGTTTGCCATCATAATCAACGTTCATTCAGACCCAAAGGCTGTGTCACTCTGTGATGTATCTCTAGGCACACGATGCTGGTTGGTTTTGCTTTGTATTGGCTCCTTATAAAAGATGCATAAAATACATTCTGTTGAGATCTTACAGTATAGCTCTACTTATTTGATGAATTGTTAGAGGTTTCTCAATATTATTTTAAAAGTAACACAAGATTATAATTTTTCAAAAATTAAACAGCAGAGACGATTGAGGTAGGAACCTATAGAATTATGGTCCAGCACAGAACTGCTCCCTTATATACTCCCTGCCCTGTCACGTGGCAAAGGCCCAGTGAGCCAATGGTGGAAACAGCTGTCTCCAAACGGACCAATCAGATTTCCTCTCCCTGGTATGTAAACACTCGAATGAGAGGTGACTGGAGCTGAGACATTGTATACGTGCACCTTTGAGAGAAGGCCCTCCTGCTTACCTACCTGGTGTTTCTGAGTTCTGGTGCTTTCCAGCGCCCAGTTTTCAGGTCCTCCATTGATGCTGGGAACTACTCCAGCATCCTTCTATCAAATCCCATTTCTGTTTCTTGACTTGGCCAGTCCATTTCTGTCGCCACCTCAACTGGTTCAAGTGTAGTGAGTACAAATTTTACAATCACACAAAGACAGGGGTACCAAAACCTCACATTCTTTATCACTCTATGTCTGATCTTAACTTTTAACTTAAGCCTCCACACACACCCATTCATATGTACACAGCATACTTTCCCCAAATGCTCTAGGGAGGATAAAGTAAAAATATATACGTTAAAAAGTAAAAGTGCCTCCCACCCACAGACCTTTTCTTAAGGAGAATGCTGTTAATCACTTACTGTGTCCTCCCAGACATGTTTCTATGTAGCTGAATGTGTGGTTTTTAGTCCTTATTGAGTGCCTACTATATGCCAGAAACTGTACTGGAACTTCTCACTCGCTATATTTATTTAATCCCATACTCTCATTTAATTCTTACAATATTCCTGTGAGGCAAGCATTAATATCCCTTCTTACGAAAGAGAAAATCAAAGCAGGAAGGCTTCTATGTAGTCTAGCTACCCTCTCTGAGCCTAAACAGCCATGCAGATCTATCTTCATCCCCAACTGAATGACCCTCTCAGTGGGGTAAGGCCACAAGGTCAAGCACCCTACTCTGGTCTCTTGGCTTGGCTTTGCCTTGTGTGAGCAAGGGTATCATGCATAGGAGCAGAGGAGCAAGAGAAAACTTTCTGTTTCTCACCATTCCCTCTTCGCCATCTCAGAGGTTTCTTAAGATCATTCTCCGCCGCCCCCCCCCCGCCCCTCAAAGAATCCAATGATCGGTGATTACCCGCCTCTTTCTCTCTCTGACTCCTATTGATTAAATCCTGTTTATTAACAGAACCAGGCAAGCAAAGAAAATGACTTCAAAATAATCTCTCTCTTTTTTCCCCAACCCTTCTGGTTTTTCTTTTCCTCCTTCTTTCTGTCATAGCAGCTAATAAGAGAAATAGAAAGCACCATTAAAGGGGAAGAGGGGCTTTTAAATTTTCCAACTTTTGGGGAATTGCCCCTGCGTTCCTTTTCCTGCCCTCCTGACTGGAGTTTTAATGGTCATTGTAACATACATTCAACATGGACATGTAACCATGTGGAAAACCGGAGGTAGTGACAGAGTCTGCAGATGTGGATTAAACTCAGCAAACAGGGTATGAATGCCATGGAAGAGCTCTTATGTGGAAGTCAGGTAAAGTGCTTTCAAGTTCCAGGTCTGCCAGGAACTAGCTGTGCATCTTGGGCTCATCACACACCCTCTGAAACTCAGTTTTCTCCTTCATAAAATAGGAACAGTCACTAACACCTGCCCAACTACCCCTCCCTAGCAGGTTGTTGTAAAAATCCGACCACGGGAAAGAACTCAGCAAAACTGCAAAGAGCTATAGAAATATATCACCATCATTATTCCTCAGCCCTTCTCCTGCTATTCCTCAGGCCCACATGGTCCCTAAAATGCAGCCATTCTTTAAACTCAAGCAGGCAAGAAATGGCCTCTGGGGTTTTTTTCCTTCCTTTTCTCATCAGGTGAAGTGAAAAGGAACCAGGGATCGAGTCTCAGTGCCTGCTGCGTAACAAACACGCCCAGTCCCAGAGAGGCAATTCTCTGATTCCCTGTGGCAATCTCGGAGTCGGTTCTCAGGAGAGGTGAAACCAGAGGAGAAATTATAGCAGGTGATGAGTGTTCTTCCACTGTCAACCTTAACTCAGACTTTTCTGGTCCTGAGACAAAGAGAGTGCTGTCCTCAGGACTACCAGGTCAGCCAGCCCAGCCTACTTCTTTTCCAATCCCTCTCATCCCCCCCACATAAGATATTTACCACGGGGAGCTTTCTGGGCTATGACAGGTCTCCCAGGAGATGTGCTGGGCTCAAACACACAGCAGAGATGAGGAGAGATGTAAGTACCTGTTTCCAACATGCCTGGTGTAAGACAATGCGCCAGTACAAAGGAAGAGACGAGTCCCTTATAAGAGGCCCCTTGGTTAACTGGCCAGGGTGTTTCCCAGCCCCAGAGGTTACATGGCACTGTAGTTAACATAACTTCTGTCTTTGGACTGACCAGAGTTGGAATTCCTCTTCTGTTACTTAGCAGAAGTCTCCCAGGCCAATGAGAAGTCTTACTTCTCATGGTGCTCTGGTTTTCCCATCAATGAAATGGAGGAGTAACACCTCCAGGGGCGGGGGAGGGGGGTTGGAGGAAGGTCTTCTAGACCGAGTGCGTGAAAAGCTCTCACACACTGCACTGCATGTAGAAAGTACCTCAGGATCATTCAGTGTTGTCCACCAGAATTCTGTTCCCGACTTTATCACAAGAAAAAAGTTCAGCTAACAACGGGGTTATACCATTGTCATCATCATCACCATCATCATCATCAGGTATTATCGACTGTCTGCCTGTGGGATGCCGAACACTGGTTTTAGGCAATGGAACCCGGAGTCCAGGAAGCTAGCACATTCTTAACCAGGGCTGCATTACTGAAGAACTTCCACCTGGTTTTTCACCCACCTCACTGTTGAAATACGAAGCTACCTCTCCATTCACTATTCCCCACCAGCGAGTGTCCCTAAGTTACCCCTTGTCTTCGCATATTCCTCCAGCCCCTCTTCAGTCCAACAGTGATGACTCTTCCCAGGCCTGGAAGTGCCTCTGTCTCCCATTTAGGCTGCTCCCTATTCTGACAACACCCATCCATGCTGCACTGAGCCCCCAGTTATAAATTACTTACCTGCTGCCCACCATTTTAATGTAAATGGATTTTAAAAAGCAGCAAAGGAATATATTTTCACTTGGAGTTAAAGCATCATTTTTTATTCGACTTTGAGCCTGGTCTAGAGGAGACGGCAGAAGAATGGCTCCAAGGCTAATATAGCTAATGATTATGATGGAGATCCTAGGAACAGCTGATATTTCACTTGCAGCCACCTCTAGTCTGGTTTCACTGCCTGCAATACTTTCTTTTTCACAGCCACTTCCATTAACACCCACCGCCTATGATGAAACCATTATGAAAATATCTCTGCTCTCGGCAGCCTCGATTGGTCTTGACACATTATCACACTAAGAGCTCAGCCACGTGGCACTAAGTCCCATTTATAATAACCCTTGGCAGGAGCCACCAAAATAAAACCTGGTACTTATGGGCCACCTTTCATCTACGGAAATCAGAAAGCTTTACAAGCTTAATTAAGCTTCTGCATCTATCTGACTGATGAGATGCACAGAGCCTGGGGAAGCTGAGGAAGCACAGCATTTCTAATTACCCAGCAGATAAGGCTCTGGGCTGCAATGAACAAAGAAATCAACGAAGCCAGCGGGAGTCACTTTCTTCAGTGGCGAATGTTTGTTGAGTGAATTTCTCCAGGGTGGTTCAAAAATGATAGGTGAGTGATAAAGGGGCCTGGAGAGTCTGTCATCTGGCGCTTCTCAATCTAGGGAGGGGGGCCTGAGATTTGTTTCTTTTATCAAAAGAGGATTAAGCTAATCCAGCACACTCAAGTGCTTTTAAGGATGAGGAAATTGAGCTCCTGAAAGATGTAGAAATGAGCTCACGTGCTGCTTTCTCTGCTAGCCCCAATGTTCTTCCTCCCCAAACCCTGACCTGCAAACCCCCAGTTACCCTTCAAGACCAGCTTCACATCTGCCTCCCTGGTGAAGCCTTCCTGACCTTCCTGCTCTTGTGTGGTTTCCATTTCCATAATAGCTAGAGCAAGCGATAAAATTTATTGAGCACTTACTAAGTGCTTAATGTGCATTTCATCCACACAATAATATTACGAGGCAGGTGCAGTTATCACCATCCATCTATCGGATGAGTTAACAGGTTAAGTGACTTTCCCAAGACAGCACAGCTGGTAAGTGCAAGACTCAGCTTGGCTGCCGAGCACATGTACCAAAAGATGACAACACACCGCCTTCCCCGCAGCACAGGAAGAGTTCTGTTTATATGTTTGCCCTCTTTCCGGTTTGCAAGCTCCCATGTGAGAGGTATATCATTTAGGAATCTTTTGGCTGCCAAGAATAAAAACCCCAACTCAGAGTGTGTTAAACCACCAGGGAACCCCAGAGGCAGGGTGGCTCCAGAGCGGATTAATTCAGGAGCTTGGTGACATCACCAAGGACCCAGGTTCCTTCCCTCTGTCGGCTCTGCCACCCTCAACGTGTCCACTTGGCTCTCCTTGCAGTTATAGGATGACGGCCCCAATTCCAGGCCTCAAATCTAGACCTGAGCCATGGAGAAAAGTGCCATATTTTTCTGTGTCTTTTTGTAACAGCACAGACATCTTTCCCAGAAACCTCCCTGTGGACTTCCCTGCAGCTGTCACCAGCCAGAGTGGTGTCCCGTGCCTGTGCCTAAACCCAACACTGGCAAGGAAGCTGAAGGCACTGTGACTGATTTAGCCCAATGAGAATTCAGCCTCCCCTCCAGCAGCAGGCACAGGGAGAAGGATGGAGACCTGCCAAGAAGAAGGAAGGGAAAGGGAAGGGTGAAGAAAAGACAACCAATGTTTCCTGATGCAGGTGTGAAGGACAAGAGAAAATCTGACGCCGTCACTTTCGCCCAATTCTTTGGCCTTTGGCACGTGAACGATAAATGTCAGTTGAACTAAGTTATAGTAGAGAAAGAAATTCATGTCCCCAAATGCCCAGTCCAGAATTTTTACCATCATACCCTGTAACTAGGATATGATGATATATGACTGAGAGATTGTGTCAGCAACTGCTCTAAAATTTACTAAATTAATTCACCCGTGTTCCAACCTTTAGATTCTGGTCTCCAACACCAGTGGCCACAGGAACCTTTTCCAAAAGCAGGTCAAAAAGAGAGCTACATGGAATAAAGAGAATCATATAACTATTAGTCTCACCATAAATTAAGAAACAGTGTGTTCTTAAAACTGGGACTCATTCAGGCAGACAGGTTGATTGCAAAGACTGTATGTTTCCAGACCTCCTTCTAGCTATCCAGCAAGCTTTACCTAGAGCCAGGTGTATATATTACCTGCCCCTGACAGCCAAGTGTGTAAAGATGAGACAGCTACACAATTCTTGGGAGATCCAGATCATGGTCAAATAGAGACATGCCAAGAAAAGGAAAAAGATCCCCGAGCAGAAAAATAATGTACCCTAGGCAGAGACAGAGTAGAGAAGAAGGAAACACACATAATGAAACTGCAGCCCAGAGAGACTCGAAAGCTACCTGAAGTCACACAGCTAGTAACAGCTAAAGCAGGAGTCATACCCAGTTTCAAGGAATATTGTACTCCTCTCCCTGACATGGTCTTCCCCACTCTTCCCTTTTGTAGAAGCATCTAGAGGGTGAATTTGGGGGCCTCTATCTTTGGGAGGGGCTTGTAACTCAGAAGACCCAGGAAAGGTTAGGATTGAATGAGGCAGAGTAGTAAGAGGAAAGCAGCTGCCCAAGGCTAGCTGGAAGCTCTGGGATTTCAACAAGAGCTGCACTGGGAACCCTGCTACAGTCCAGCTGGGAAGGAAGGGAGCAACATTTTCAGGGAAGATGCTCATCTGGGGCATAAGGAGGGTGCACTGGTCAGAGTCGCCACCTGTATCATGTCTCTCAAGACCCAAGTGAGGCTTGGTGGAGGACAGCAACAGGAAAAGAAGGAGACCCCCATCTGGGCAACAAAGCAGAGAAACAGGAAGGAGAGGGAATGATAAAAACTAGGAGTTTGGGATGAACAGATACACGCTACTATGTATAAAATAGATAAACAACCAGGACCTACTGTATAGCACAGGGAACTCTAGTCAGTATCTTGTAATAAGCTATAATGGAAAAGAATCTGAAAAAGAAGATATCTACATGTATAACTGAATCACTTTGCTCTACACTTGAAACTAACACATTGTAAATTAACTATACTTCAATTTTTTTAAAAAGCTATAAAAATAGTGGACTCTTGGATAGTCTTTCAAGAGTTTTAAATACAGGAACTAATTTAATCACCACAATAAGCTGTAAGGTTTTTCACTATTAATTAATTACTGTTCATCATCAGATATTATATTATTGTAATTAGTATCAATAATACCAACAACACTATTATTACTGTGTTTTATAGATGAGGACACAGGCACAGAGAGGTCAAGTAACTTACTCAAAGTAACACACTTGGTGAGTTTTAAATCTGGACAATCTGGCTCGAGGGTTCACACTCTTAACCGTTTCACTTGATAGCAACCACAGAGAACATTTCAAAGCAAAATTTAATCTGAGTTGAATCTACTTTGATTTAAGTCAATAATTTTGATATCTGACATCTTCCTAGCAGTTTACAATTTGCAAAGAGTTTGACCTCCATCACTCTGGAATCTTAGCCCGGCCATTTACTTGCTGTGTGACTTCAGGCCGGTGACTGGCTAAGCTTCGGTTTTCCCATCTGTACAGTGGGGACAAGACTGCTGGTCGGGAGGGTGAAAGGAGAACACACGTGCAGGGCTCAGTCCCGCGCCAAGCCCAGAATAAGCGCTCAATAAGCGTTTGCTACTAATGTGGTGGTGGTTATTATCAACGTCTCACAACAATTCTGTGACGGAGGTAAGATGTATTATCCTTGTTTCTCAGATGTGGAAACTGGAACTCATAGAAGGGAAATAACTAGCCAGAAAGGAAAACAGCCAGCAAGAGGAAATACCAGAGTTAGAAAATCTCCCAACTCCCAGCCTGCTGTCCTGCACCCAACCCTCAACTCCTCAAATCCACCTCCTCTCTCTTCCCCAGGA
Source organism: Leucopleurus acutus (assembly GCF_964270905.1). Taxonomy (NCBI): domain Eukaryota; kingdom Metazoa; phylum Chordata; class Mammalia; order Artiodactyla; family Delphinidae; genus Leucopleurus; species Leucopleurus acutus. The sequence continues at coordinate 86,572,046 of NC_139151.1, forward strand.
GGCACTGTTCTAGGAAGCAGATCATCCTTCAAACAGGACTGTGGATGAGTGTGAAGCAACTGGAAGCTGAGGCTCAGGGAGAAGTTCTGAGGACTGTGGAGAAAGTTCTCCAGGTAAAAACAGGTTCCTATGTAGGGAAAGATGCACAGCACCTCCCCTCATCCCCAAGCAACTGCCAGAGGGGCCGGCCTGAGGTCACACATTGTGAAGAACTGTGCCCTGTGCCCTCCCAAGGAGCCCCAGGGGGATGGCAGTAGGTGGGGGGTGTCCTCAGGCCAGGAAGTAAAGAAGAATGGGAGTGTCTTCATCTAACGGGTAAACAGAAGAGTGTTTTTAAACACTGCCTAAAAATATCTCTTATATAATGCATTTAAACTGCATTCTACCTTGGGTTTGTTTTTTGCTTCTCTTTTATTTCTGCAGTTTTCTGTAATTCTGCATTTCAATGCATTTGTTCAAGTTTCTATTAGTGCATCCTGTTCTGGTACCCAGTGCATTTGGTCCTGTGGCTACAGGCTAAGAGCTACAATAGAGTCAGTCCATCTTCCGAGGTATAAGATCCTAGCTGACTGCTTTAAGGCTTTAGTTTCTTCATCAATGCTGGTAATGTGATTGGAAGATTCTGGGATTTGGGGTATCTGAGTTGAAGTCATCCCTCCCAGATTGAAAATCATGTGCTTCCTTCTCTTACATTACGTGGATCCGTCACCAATTTTTTTTCCTTTTATGTATGAAAGCACTTATTTTATATCTTTTAGTGGTAAGCAGTTTTTTAAAAATACCTTGATACATGCTACTTGCAGAGCTTTATCTTATTAACATTCCAATGGTTTATTGAGCAAATTGTTCCTGAACACCCACTAAGTACCAGGCATTGTGCCAGGCAGCCATAAAACAACAGACAAGACGGACTCCTCACAAAGTTTACAGTGAACCATACCTTATAGTTACTTAGAGTTTTTTTAACAGCTACAAAGACAGAGACACCAACTACTCTGGATTCCCCCATATTCCCCAGGACATGGCATGGGCCATGGTAGCCAAGTAATAGTCTCAGACTTTAACTTAAACAATTAACCGACCTGCTGAAAATGTATACTTCTTTCTAGTTAGATGATATTCTACTTAATGCCCACAAGGTGGAGATCTTGCTTACGGTTTACCCAAGCTGAAAGCAATGCATTCAAAAAAAAAAAAAAATTCTCAGAAGTTAAACCAAAAGACCAAAAATTAAATTCAATTTATTGAGCACCTTTTTAGTGCAATATCCTATATTAGGTGGTAAGACAAATAGAAAGTTGTTAAGATATAGTCCCTGCCTTCTAGGGAAAGATGGGGGTAAGGAGCTTGCACAGAGCAGGAAGATGGTACCTTTTAATGAATTAAGGTAGTATAGTAATAGTAATTTCATCATCAGATAAGATCTATACAAAGGCATGAGGCAGCCACCACGGGGTGCAGAAGAGATTCAACAAAGACCCCACACTTCAGCCAATATGGAAACACTTGAGGGTACACGGGGTCAGCTCTGGAAGTCCCCAGATGTGGTCTCTGGATGCCTCTGCTTAGTCACAAACCTTAGGGTTTCTTAAAATGTTCATTCTTTGGAAAAAAAAATATAATCAGTGCCAGGTAATGAGCTGAGGCAGTTGAAAACCCCCAGTTGCATCTGATGGGGAGGTGGCATAAAGACAAAAGAAACACATGAAAGGGAACAAATTTCAAACTCCTGCTTTCTGAGGTGGATTCCACCCCCCAACCCGTCTTGTGTCTCACCTGGGAAATCTTGGTTTAGATCTGGGACAGGGTCTCACGCCGAGAGGTAAGAGGGAGAGCCGATTCTTACCCAAGAGCCTTCCTGGTGGATTGAACCCGAAAGTGGCTGGAAGATAATGTGGTTTGCTGTTTACTTTTTCTTTTTTCTTTTTTTGCTCCTCCACCCCTCCCCCCAACCACTTCTTCCCTTAAACCATTAAACCAGTATGTCAAATACAATATGGGTTTGTTTTTTGTTTTTCATTCATTGAATTGAAAATCACATTTGGGGCATAAAGTGATAGTGAGTTTTTAAAAAACGAGAATGCTGGCAACTTGATAAAAATAGTGAACTTTCTTGATAGAGGGAAAATCAAGTGGCATGCTGCCCAGAGACCCCAGTTTGAATTTTAGTTTCTCCACTTGCTACTTCTGGGATCTGGAGCAAGCCCCATCCCATCTCTGTGCCTCAGTTTCCTCATGGGCAAAATAGTATCGTTTCGTAGAGAAATGGTCTCTAAGGCCCCCTCCTCCGCACAAGTCGGATCCTGAGTTGTAAGGCTCTCCTGGCAACCTGAACATCTCCCTAGAATGTGAGCTCCGTGAGCACGGGACCTCATCTGTGGATTTTAATGCTCTGTGACCAGAACCGAGGGGAGTTTGTTGAATGGAACCTGCCTAGGGGTTCTTGCACAGTGAGGCTGAATTCCCGGTGAGTTCCTCGGAAAAGGCGGAGCGACCAACCTCAAAGCGCACAGCCCTCGGTGACCAGTGTGGTGAGGGTGCTCGGGAAAGGTGTCGGTTCAAAGTTGTTTGCTACAGATGGTTCTTCTAACCCGGCTGGAGTCACCTCCTCAGTGGCTCGGAGAGCTCCCCAGGGGTTTACATAAGGCAGGGTGAATCACACCCACCGTCGGAAACGGAGAAGGCAAAGGGACCTGCCCCAATCCACCCCGGGCGGCGCCGGGAGTGTGCTGGGGGTTAGTCTGAACTTTGCTGGAGGCCAGGAGCCGCCCAGGCAAAGGGACTCCACGACCACTCCAACCCCCAAGAGAGCGAGCGGCGCGTCTCACCCACCCAGCGCGAATCCAGCTCTCTGCCGCCAGCTCCGACGCCCCCGCGCGGGCGCCGCCTGCCTGGCTTCCGGCTCCCTGCCCCTAACTCCCCGAATGAGTGTGGGACCGCTTCTCCCGCTTGGAAGGAGCCATCGCCGCTTTAAAGGGAAGAGGAGGGGAAGGGGGCGGGGAGCGGCGGAGGAGGAGGGGGAGGGGGAATCCTCCATCGCTCCCACGTGGTCCGGGCGCCTGTGAATTGCGCCCGGCGGAGGGTCTCACAGCGAAATACAAAAGCAGCTGGGAAGCGGTAGCGAGGCGAGTTCTCAGTGCCGGGCAGAGCCCCGCACCGCCCCGCGGCAGCGATGGAGCTGAGGCGCCCGGAGCCCCGGAGCCAACGAGCTGCCGAGCCCGCGTCGCCGCCGGGACCCGGGCTCTTGGGCTCGGCTTGAAGCGGCGGCGGCACCGGCGCGGCCGGGGGAGCATGGGCAGGAGGATGCGGGGCGCCTCCGCCACCGCGGGGCTCTGGCTGCTGGCGCTGGGCTCGCTGCTGGCGCTGTGGGGCGGGCTCCTGCCGCCGCGGACCGAGCTGCCCGCCTCCCGGCCGCCGGAAGACCGACTCCCGCGGCGCCCGGCCCGGAGCGGCGGCCGGGAGCCCGCGCCTCGCTTCCCTCTGCCCCCGCCCCTGGCGCGGGGCGCCCGCGGCGGCTCCCTGAAAACTTTTCGAGCGCTGCTCACCTTGGCGGCGGGCGCAGATGGCCCGCCTGGGCAGCCCCCGGGTGAGCGCAGGCGACACGTGCCAACCGGACGGCCCTGGCCTGAGGAACGCGCCGCGGTGAACGGGGGCGTCTTCTGGAGCCGCGGCCTGGAGGAGCAGGTGCCCCGGGGCTTCTCGGAGGCCCAGGCGGCGTCTTGGCTGGAAGCGGCGCGCGGCGCCCGGGTGGTGGCTCTGGAGCGCGGGGGCTGCGGGCGCAGCTCCAACCGGCTGGCCCGCTTCGCCGACGGCACCCGCGCCTGCGTGCGCTATGGCATCAACCCCGAGCAGATACAGGGCGAGGCCCTATCCTACTACCTGGCGCGCTTGCTGGGCCTCCAGCACCACGTGCCGCCTCTGGCACTGGCCCGGGTGGAGGCTCGGGGCGCGCAGTGGGTTCAGGTGCAGGAGGAGCTTCGTGCCGCTCACTGGACCGAGGGCAGCGTGGTGAGCCTGACTCGCTGGCTGCCCAACCTCACGGACGTGGTGGTGCCCGCGCCTTGGCGCTCTGAAGATGGCCATCTCCGGCCCCTGCGCGCCACGGGGGGCGAGCTGGCCAACCGCAGCCGGGCGGAGCTGGTAGACCTGGTGCAATGGACCGACTTGATCCTCTTCGACTACCTGACGGCCAACTTTGACCGGCTTGTCAGCAATCTCTTCAGCCTGCAGTGGGACCCGCGGGTCATGCAGCGCGCCACGAGCAACCTGCACCGCGGCCCGGGCGGGGCGCTGGTCTTTCTGGACAACGAGGCGGGCTTGGTGCACGGCTACCGGGTGGCGGGCATGTGGGACAAGTATAACGAGCCACTGCTGCAGTCAGTGTGCGTGTTCCGAGAGCGGACTGCGCGGCGTGTCCTGGAGCTGCACCGCGGCCAGGACGCGGCCGCCCGGCTGCTGCGCCTCTACCAGCACCACGAGCCTCGCTTCCCGGAGCTGGCCGCCCTCGCCGACCCCCACGCTCAGCTGCTGCAGCGCCGCCTCGACTTCCTCGCCAAGCACATTTTGCACTGTAAGGCTAAGTACGGCCGCAGACCGGGGGCTTAGCATCCCCCGGAGGAGGAGGAGAGAGAGAAAGAGAGAGAGAGAGAGACCCCTGGCTGGGGAATGGATGATGGGGGAAGGGCCGTCGCCTCAGCCACCGCCTGGGACCAGCCAGCCAACGCCCAGCCGGAGACCCGAGCGCGAAGGCGGCTAAAAACTTCAGCTTTACCCACCTGCCCCTTTCTCTCAGTCCCAAGCTGTGTCCTTTCAAAGTTCTGGGAGGACGAACTCACCGAGGCGAGAAGTGTAACATTTCCTCCACCCAGCCTATAAAAGGATTCTTCCCTGTGCCAGCACGGAGTTTGCATCCAAAGAAACTGGCTGCTGCCGGAGTTTGGCCCCCGGGTGGCCGTCTCTGTGGGAGATATATCCTATTTCTTGGCCCCCTCATTCCCCTTCCGAAAAAGGAAAACTTCTATTTGAGCCATTGAGCTAATTCTGCAGTTTCCTACCAAATGCAGCGCTGGTGGCCCCGGAGCAGGGCTATGACATTGGCTGGTGGAGCCCCCTTCCTGTGTTCTCCCTTTGTTCCGGCTTGGTGATGGTGAGATCACTGTTAAGAGCTAGGGAACCGCTCCCGATAGGACAAAGGGAGCAGGACCTGCAGAATGGAGGGAGTCCTGCAGACGCTGTCTGACTTGTTCCTTACAGCTTGTCATTTCAGCCTGAAGGCTACAAATGCAGGACTGGCTGTATGCATTGATTAAAATAATGAATTTCTTCTTCCTCCCCCTTCCCAACCGTTCATAATTTTGTCAATGATGATGTTCACCAGAAGGGAAAAAAAAAAAAGTTTCATGCACTTTACTTTGTTTTTATTTTAATTTTTTATTAAGAAAAACTTTTTTTATTTTGACAAAATTTGCCTTCTATGTGTATATATGTGCATAAAGTGTGGTGTAAATATACTAAACAAACTTATATTTCAATAAAAGGGAGTTTAAAATTTAGAATTTAATTCCTGTGGTTTTAACTGTTTGAGGTATCTGATGCCCTGCCTGGTTTTAGAATAAGCTCTAAGGTTTCTCCCTTGTGGATGTGCTTTTAAAACAAAGGACACATGTATACCCAGCTGTGACCATGGAACTTATAGAATTGAACAAAGACAAGAGCAGATTCCCTGTCCTGCTCACTCAAATGAACCCTCGTGCTGGTAATTTCAGAGTTCAGCATAGAACATGTGGGATGGTGGAGAGAGACATGGACGGAAAGTATTCTATTTCCTGGCCAATAAAACTGTGATATAAAAGGATTTCACTGTAATTTAGTCCTATATTAATCATTTGGCAAATATGATAGAACCAGATGTATAGACTGAAACATGATAAAAGCCTCCCCCCTTTAAACTTAACCGCTGTGGTCACATGTTGCACCTGATTTTCAGCATTGTAAGTACCACGCATCACAATGTGTACAGATAATAAGCTGAGCACAAACTGCATACAGGTAGAGAAAGTCATAAATTAATTCTTCTCTTTAATCTCCCAGCATAAATTCCATTGCATCCAGGAGATCATAATCTCCAACATCTGGACTCATCCAGCTCTCTTAAGAGATTGTACTGTTCCCCGCCCCCCCAAGTACTAATTGCATGGTCCCCTCAGAGCAGCCATTGTGAAACCAGGAATGTGTGTAGTACTTTGTATATGGCATTTGGACCCTTCTTGGTGACTTCAAACAGAAAATGTCTTTGTATTTTCTTAAGCTTCTTTTTGACCCATAGGGGAGAGGAGAGGCAGTCAGTTTGTGTCTTTTTTTTTTTTTTTTATGACCCATTGGTGTTTTATCTTGGCATTTTGTTTGATATGTGGGTCCAAATGATCTTGCCTGTTATCTTCTTTTTATTTAATGACCTTTAACTCAAAGCAACTTTTGGCTACTTTAATAGAGTTTTATTTGACTTGCATTTGTAAACCTAGGGTTTTATAGACTCGTGATGGTATTAAATCTCTGTGGGTTTCCCTTCTCACTGTGCATTACAACACAGCATGTAATTTAACGATTTAATGCCATCCTTATGTTTCAGTGCCTCTGCTAAGCCAGCTCAAAAAAGAGTCCATAAAGTTTGTAGCGTAAGCCAAAGATTTTCGTGATACAGGGTAGTGATAATGGCAAATACATCCTTTTCAAGACATTGTTAATGTGAAACCTCTGATAGTTACCTCTTTCAAAAAGAAACATTTTCCATTTCTGATGATTGATAACTATATGAGATTTCCTGCCCAAATCAGCAGAGGCTGCTCCAAGAAAAGGATAAATATTCAGCAATCTGCATGCTTACCCGACGTGTTCATGGAGGAAAACCATGGGCAGAGCTAAGTTAGAAGTTTCGCAGATGCACAGGAAATATACCCTGACTCCCATATAACTTCTGCACTGGTAAATTCTGGGCCAGCTGCATTCTCCACATTCCTCCTAAACTTCAGTTTCAAGCCCAGACTTGACCACGGTTAACCCAGAGCAAGAAACAAAGCATAATTTAAATGGCTCTTCTCAGATTCTTTAGTGAACCGTATCTGCCTGTTCGAGAAATAAGTTTAATTACATGGTGGAGTTGTTAAGGGAACCGAGACTTAATTACAGAGAAGAGGTTTTACCTGTTGCCATTCCTTGTGGATAATCGGTAGTCTGTGACATGGAAAGATCAATTAATGTTTTGCCATGGTCAGTGAATGCTGCTAGGACCAAATCATTTTTCAGATGAAGAAAAAGAAAAAGAACTTTCAGGCTGCAGCATGGTATAAAAGAGTAAGAGGTTCTGCAGGCAGACTGTATTCTGAATTCTGTCCCTCACCTGTTTACTTTCAGCAAGTCATTTATCTTAGTTCCCTCATTTATGAAATGGACATTCAATCAGAGTATTGTGGGATTTAAATGTTAACATATAAAACATAAGGACACACATAGGTACTTTAAAAAAAAACCTCACTTCCTATTGCTCTTAAAAAAAAAAACAAAAATACTCCTGCCTTTCTTACACTTCAGTAAATTTCTACTAATTTTCATCATCAAAGCCAAATCTAAAAATGTCCAAGATGAGGTCCAGTTTTTGAAATTAGTAATAAATGAATTTTTAAGTGCTTGAGAACCCTATTCTAGCATATGATCCTATGCAAAGCACTGGATCATATGGCCAGGGGCAGAGGCTTGATCTCTATGTGGGCTCGAGTGGGTGGTTTCAGGACCCAAGCAGACCCCTGTACCACAGGCAGCTATACTACAAATATACGAGGGTGATTTTTTTTTAAAGTAGATGGATCATTGCAAATCCATCATCACTTCTGGAAAGCATCAAAAAGTGATGAATCTTTGCAAGAAGAACAATCCTCCTCCAATTTCCTTCTGCCATGAGAAAGTAGGCAGTTGACCTTTATTCCCTGGATTTGACTGTTGATTAATTCACTTTGTCAATGACATAGTTCTAAACTCTATTAAGAGTACTTGCCCTCCTGTCTTCGAATCAGGGAGAAAAACAAATTATTTTAACACCTCTCAACACTTCTCCACCTTCCGCCTACCACCGCAGCTAGGAGAGTCCTCTTAAGACCTAGAGGTTGGTTATGTGGATTAAATGAGTAACTATTTGTAGCATTCTCAGAACAGTGCCTGGCACAGGGTAAATGCAATACAGAGTGTTTGTTTATTCGTGGAATAGATCATTTTCTTCTCTTAAGTCAAAACCAGAGGCATTTTGGGTCCCAGGCAGGCTCCTCTTTCATAATCCTGCTGTATCTCTGCAATCATAGAACACCTTCTACATGCTTCTATTTTGGCTCAGGAAAACCAGCCAGAGTGCATGAGTCTGGCAGGAATTACCTAAAGCCCACAGTTGTCAGCTGGTTGTCTCCTTTCTGAGATTGCCCTCTGTGTGAGTCGTCACATGCAGCCCCCTCTTTTTCACAGGGAGGCTGTGATTCTGTTTCTCATATGGCTCATCAGCTCCAGGGAGCAGTAAGCTGTGGAATTGTGCGCCTTCTGAGCTACCCAGTTGTCATGAACCGTCCAAGCCTGGGCACTGATCATTTGTCCCTCCACACATCTGACCCCTCCCACAGAGCCACTGATCCCTGCGGTGTAAGGTTGGCAGGAGTATTAAAGAAAGAGTGGGGACTCCAGTTGACCCAGAAGCACGGGAATTGCTCCAGAAAGAAATAGAATGTCAGCTTCCAAGGTGGATGGAAATCCCAGGGCAAGAGTTGACAGCCACCTCCAAGCATACTTTAATCATTAGAGTCAAGTGGAAAGGATATTGCGAGTCAAGAGATTCAGGCTACTTCTGAGTCATGTGACTTGGGAAAGTCATTTCCCTCTCTGGCTCCAGGTGTCTTACCTGGAACAGGGGGTGTTTGATTAGACTGGTAAGTTTACTATTTTTGTCACCAGAACTCACAGTAAGACACACACTTTACATTGTGACCCAGCATGCGTGCGCGTGTGCCCATGCACGCACGCACGCGCGCACACACACGCACACACACTCTACTCAACTGAAATAAGTTCCACAAAACTGTCTGTACAACACACTTTTATATTCAATTTTATTCTATTCCTCCTCTTCCTCTACTTTCCAATGCTAGTCGTGACCCTCTAAACTGATTTAATAACTCATCAGTGCGGCATAGTCTACACTATGCAAAATACTGGATTAGGTGATTGGTAAGCTCCTTTCCAGCTCTAAGATTCTAGGGAAATTCCATTTATAACCAGTTCACCACCTACTATAATTTTTTCCCCAAAGAGAATACAAGCAGATTTCAATTTTCTACACTCTTTAAAAACAAAAGACAGATGTATATTTCAAAACGTAATTGGAAGAACTGCTCAAAATCTCACCTAGGGTCGTTTTATAAACACCTTCGAGATCCCCTAAATGTGGGTGGGACATAACTTTCAGTCTGTTCTTGCCATGTGGGAGCAAATAGTGTTGTTGCGTGGCTTTGGAAGGAAAAAAAAATTCTTTGCGTCTCTGCCTCAACGTGGCCCAAGGACCACTCAAGGGGACAGTTTCTTCTCTGTGTGTTCATAAAGATCAGATGTAGGCGTCATAATTTTTTAATGTGACTGTTTTACCAACTTCTCTTTCTGTGTCCTGCTGTGGTAGAAACTGCATTAATAAACTATGTCTCAATGCTGCCTAGCTGGAATTTTTTTCTCTGCAGGACTCCATCAAATATAGCTAAAGGAATCCTCATTTTATTTATCTATTCAACTTTCTTTCCATTCTGAATATGTCTTCTTGACACTTCTGAATTTTTTCCCTTAACGGTACCTTAATTTTTCTTAGGAGAATAGAGAACTGATTGTTCATTGAATAACAACAACAAAAAAAGAGCTCTTTTTTTTCCCTTTCTTTGATGCCATATGGTATCTTTTATGGCTTTAACAGTTATATTACACCCTATCCAGAAAAAACTAAATAGCTTATGGAACTGGCCTTTTTCCAGTATCAGCCCACAGATTTTACTTTGCTGAGAAATTGTGAGTTAATAATAGAGAAGTGTCACCTTTAATTTGATGGTCCTACATCATGCATTTGTCTCTGCCTGTTTACACCTTCCTCTTAGTAATTTTTTAAATGCTTGTTAAAGTCTTTGTCCCCATCTTACAAATGGCCTGAAGAAGCAAGGAGAGTAGGGAATGACCATAGCCATGATCTTTTTTTTTCTTTTTAGTTGTGATAAAATATACACATCACAAAATGTGCCATTCTAACCGTTGTTAAGTGTACAGTTCAGTGATATGAATGTGATGCAACCATACCACTATCTATTTCCAAAATTTTTTCATCAGTCCAAACAAGCTCTGTCATCATTAAGCCATATAACCCCATTAAGCCATATATCCCCATTCCTCCTTTGCCCCAGCCTCTGGTAACTTCTAATCTACTTTCTATCTCTATGAACTTGCCTAGTCTCAATATTTCATATAAATGGAATCATACAATATTTGTCCTTTTTTGTCTGTCTTCTTTCACTTACACAACTGTGATCCTCGTCCTGGAGGCAACATGATAGAATGTAAGCAGTATCATTTGGGAACTGGTAAAACTGGGTTTGGGTCTGATTTCCACCATTTAATACCCTTGGGTTTTCATACCAATTGATGAATTCCTCATTTTCCTCATCTGGAAAAACAATGGGAAGACTAGATGTTCTCTAGAATCCCTTTCAACTCTAGAAAAGTGCCATGTTTTTATGTACAGCAACCATGCAAATGAATTTCATCCCTAACTTCCAGTCTCTTTTCTCTACCTGAAGGCTCAGTAACTTTTTCGATGTCTCCTTACAAAGTTTCAGGTCATATGCTAGGTCATGTGGAGTCAAAGGCAAGCAAGATAGGTAAGGTACCTGCCTTCAAGGAGCTTAGAGTTTAGTGGGGAAGATGGAAAATAATCTAGCAGAAACAAAATGTGATCAATGGTATAAAAGAGGAAAGTGCTATGGGGCCACACAGCAGACTTTGTAAACTGGTCTGAAGGTGGGGAAGTCAAAGAAGTCTTACAAGTTGCCCTTGTGTTTATCTTTGAATTTTAGGGAAGTCTCGAAGAAAAGGAAACTACAAAAAGAGGGATTCTCATGGTATTTCTGAAGATGTCCTGCTGACAAGACTGCAGGGAGGCTTGATATGTATAGTTTGTCTTGGAAGGTTGAGGGAGTCCCATGATGGTGGTTTAAGCTTTTCTGCAACAGTGATGCCATCTTTCTGCAATATGACATGCATTTAAATATTAGTCATCCTGAGATTGTGTTCATGCAAAGGTAGAAATTCATATCATATGCTATAGAAATTCATGTCATGGGGAAATTACTTCCTTTTTTAAATTTAAATTTTATACAGCAGGTTCTTATTTGTCGTCAATTTTATACACATCAGTGTATACATGTCAATCCAAATCGCTCAATTCATCACACCACCACCACCACCCCCCTGCCGCTTTCCCCGCTTGGTGTCCATACGTTTGTTCTCTACATCTGTGCCTCAATTTCTGCCCTGCAAACGAGTTCATCTGTACCATTTTTCTAGGTTCCACATATATGCGTTAAGACACGATATTTGTTTTTCTCTTTCTGACTTACTTCACTCTGTATGACAGTCTCTAGATCTGTCCATGTCTCAACAAATGACCCAATTTTGTTCCTTTTTATGGCTGAGTAATATTCCATTGTATATATATACCACTTCTTCTTTATCCATTCGTCTGTCGATGGGCATTTAGGTTGCTTCCATGACCTGGCTATTGTAAATAGTGCTGCAATGAACATTGGGGTGCCTGTGTCTTTCTGAATTATGGTTTTCTCTGGGTGTATGCCCAGTAGTGGGATTGCTGGATCATATGGTAATTCTATTTTTAGTTTTTTAAGGAACCTCCATACTGTTCTCCATAGTGGCTCTATCAATTTACATTCCCACCAACAGCCCAAGAGGGTTCCCTTTACTCCACACCCTCTCCAGCATTTGTTGTTTGTAGATTTTCTGATGATGCCCATTCTAACTGGTGTGAGGTGATACCTCATTGTAGTTCTGATTTGCATTTCTCTAATAATTAGTGATGTTGAGCAGCTTTTCATGTGCTTCTTGGCCATCTGTATATCTTCTTTGGAGAAGTGTCTATTTAGGTCTTCTGCCTGTTTTTCGATTGGGTTTTTTCTTTTTTTGATATTGAGCTGCATGAGCTGTTTATATATTTTGGAGATTAATCCTTCATCCATTGATTCGTTTGCAAATATTTTCTCCCATTCTGAGGGGTGTCTTTTCGTCTTCTTTAAGGTTTCCTTTGCTGTGCAAAAGCTTTGAAGTTTCATTAGGTCCCATTTGTTTATTTTTGTTTTTATTTCTATTACTCTAGGAGGTGGATCAAAAAAGATCTTGCTGTGATTTATGTCAAAGAGTGTTCTTCCTATGATTTCCTCTAAGAGTTTTATAGTGTCCGGTCTTACATTTAGGTCTCTAATCCATTTTGAGTTTAATTTTGTGTATGGTGTTAGAGACTGTTCTAATTTCATTCTTTTACATCCAGTTTTCCCAGCACCACTTAATGAAGAGACTGTCTTTTCTCCATTGTATATCCTTGCCTCCTTTGTCATACATTAGTTGACCGTAGGTGCGTGGGTTTATTTCTGGGCTTTCTACCTTGTTCCATTGATCTATGTTTCTGTTTTTGTGCCAGTACCATATTGTCTTGATTACTGTAGCTTTATAGTATAGTCTGAAGTCAGGGAGTCTGATTCCTCCAGATCCGTTTTTTATCCTCTCAAGACTGCTTTGGCTATTCAGGGTCATTGGGTCTCCATACAAATTTTAAGATTTTTTGTTCTACTTCCATAAAAAAAGCCATTGGTAATTTGATAGGGATTGTATTGAATCTGTAGATTGCTTTGGGTAGTATGGTCATTTTCACAATATTGATTCTTCCAGTCCAAGAACATGGTATGTCTCTCCATCTGTTGGCATCATCTTTCATTTCTTTCATCAATGTCTTATGGTTTTCTGCATACAGGTCTTTTGTCTCCCTAGATAGGTATATTCCTAGGTATTTTATTCTTTTTGTTGCAATGGTAAATGGGAGTGTTTCCTTACTTTCTCTTTCAGATTTTTCATCATTAGTGTATAGGAATGCAAGAGATTTCTGTGCATTAATTTTGTATCCTGCAACTTTACCAAATTCAGTGATTAGCTCTAGTAGTTTTCTGGTAGCATATTTAGGATTCTCTATGTATAGTATCATGTCATCTGCAAACAGTGACAGTTTTACTTCTTCTTTTCCAATTTATATTCCTTTTATTTCTTTTTCTTCTCTGATTGCCATGGCTAGCACTTCCAAAACTATGTCAAATAATAGTGGTGATAGTGGACAACCTTATCTTGTTTCTAATCTTAAAGGAAATGCTTTCTTTCAGTTTTTCACCATTGAGAATGATTGCTGTGGGTTTGTTGTATATAGTCTTTATTACGTTGAGGTACGTTCCCTCTATGCCCACTTTCTGGAGGGTTTTTATCATAAATCCGTGTTGAATTTTGTCAAAAGCTTTTTCTGCATCTATTGAGATAATCATATGGTTTTTATTCTTCAATTTGTTAATATGGTATATCACATTGATTGATTTGTGTATATTGAAGAATCCTTGCATCTCTGGGATAAATCCCACTTGATCATGGTGTATGACCCTTTTAATATGTTGTTGGATTCTGTTTCCTAGTATTTTGTTGTGGATATTTGCATCTATATTCATCAGTGTTATTCGTCTGTAATTTTCTTTTTTTGTAGTATCTTTGTCTGGTTTTCGTATCAGGGTGATGGTGGCCTCATAGAATGAATTTGGGAGTGTTCCTTCCTCTGCAATTTTTTGGAAGAGTTTGAGAAGGATGGCTGTTAGCTCTTCTCTAAATGTTTGATAGAATTCACCTGTGAAGCCATCTGGTCCTGGACTTTTGTTTGTTGGAAGATTTTGAATCACAGTTTCAATTTCATTACTTGTGATTGGTCTGTTCATATTTTCTATTTCTTCGTGGTTCAGTCTTGGAAGGTTATACCTTTCAAAGAATTTGTCCATTTCTTCCAAGTTGTTCATTTTACTGGCATAGAGCTGCTTTTAGTAGTCTCTTAGGATGCTTTGTATTTCTGCAGTGTCTGTTGTAACGTCTCCTTTTTCATTTCTAATTTTATTGATTTGAGTCCTCTCCCTCTTTTTCTTGATGAGTCTTGCTAATGGTTTATCAATTTTGTTTATCTTCTCAAAGAACCAGCTTTTAGTTTTATCCATCTTTGCTACTGTTTTCTTTGTTTCTATTGCATTTATTTCTGCTCTGATCTCTATGATTTCTTTCCTTCTGCTGACTCAGGGTTTTGTTTGCTCTTCTTTCTCTAGTTCCTTTAGGTGTAATGTTAGATTGTGTATTTGAGATTTTTCTTGTTTCTTGAGGTAGGGTTGTATAGTTATAAACTTCCCTCTTAGAACTGCTTTTGCTGCATCCCATAGGTTTTGGATTGTCGTGTTTTCATTGTCATTTTTGTCTAGGTATTTTTTGATTTCCTCTTTGATTTCTTCAGCGATCTTCTGGTTATTTAGTAATGTATTGTTTAAACTCCAATGTGTTTGTGTTTTTTACGTTTTTTTCCCTGTAATTCATTTCTAATCTCATAGCGTTGTGGTCAGAAAAGATGCTTGACATGATTTCAATATTCTCAAATTTACTGAGGCTTGATTTGTGACCCAAGATGTGATCTATCCTGGAGAATTTTCCATGAACAGTTGAGAAGAAAGTGTAATCTGCTGTTTTAGGATGGAATGTCCTATAAATATCAATTAAATCTATCTGGTCTATTGTGTCATTTAAAGCTTCTGTTTCCTTATTTATTTTCATTTTGGATGATCTGTCCATTGGTGTAAGTGAGGTGTTGTTAAAGTCCCCCACTATTATTGTGTTACTGTTGATTTCCTCTTTTATAGCTGTTAGCAGTTGCCTTATGTATTGAGGTGCTCCTATGTTGGGTGAATATATATTTATAATTCTTATGTCTTCTTCTTGGATTGATCCCTGGATCATTATGTAGTGTCTTTTCTAGTCTCTTGTAACATTCTTTATTTTAAAGTCTATTTTATCTGATATGAGTATTGCTACTCCAGCTTTCTTTTGATTTCCATTTGCATGGAATATTTTTTCCATCCCCTCACTTTCAGTCTGAATGTGCCCGTAGGTCTGAAGTAGGTCTTTCACAGCAGCATATATATGGGTCTTGTTTTTATATCCATTCAGCAAGCCTGTGTCTTTTGGTTGGAGCATTTAATCCATTCACGTTTAAGGTAATTATCGATATATATGTTCCTATTACCATTTTCTTAATTGTTTTGGGTTTGTTTTTGTAGGTCCTTTTCTTCTTTTGTGTTTCCCACTTAGAGAAATTCCTTTAGCATTTGTTGTAGAGGTGGTTTGGTGGTGCTGAATTCTCTTAGCTTTTGCTTGTCTGTAAAGCTTTTGGTTTCTCCATCGAATCTGAATGAGATCCTTGCTGGGTAGAGTAATCTTGGTTGTAGGTTCTTCTCTTTCATCACTTTAAGTATATCATGCCACTCCCTCATGGCTTGTAGAGTTTCTGCTGAGAAATCAGCTGTTAACCTTATGGGAGTTCCCTTGTATGTTATTTGTCATTTTTCCCTTGCTGCTTTTAATAATTTTTCTTTGTCTTTAATTTTTGCCGATTTGATTACTATGTGTCCCAGAGTGTTTCTCCTTGGGTTTATCCTGCCTGGGACTCTCTGCGCTTCCTGGACTTGGGTGGCTTATTTCCTTTCCCATGTTAGGGAAGTTTTCCACTATAATCTCTTCAAATATTTTCTCAGGTCCTTTCTGTCTCTCTTCTCCTTCTGGGACCCCTATAATGCGAATGTTGTTGTGTTTAATGTTGTCCCAGAGGTCTCTTAGGCTGTCTTCATTTCTTTTCATTCTTTTTTCTTTATTTTGTTCCACAGCAGTGAATTCCACCATTCTGTCTTCCAGGTCACTTGTCCATTCTTCTGCCTCAGTTATTCTGCTATTGATTCCTTCTAGTGTATTTTTCATTTCAGTTATTGTATTGTTCATCTCTGTTTGTTTGTTCTTCAATTCTTCTAGGTGTTTTTTAAACATTTCTTGCATTTTCCCAATCTTTGCCGCCATTCTTTCTCTGAGGTCCTGGCTCATCTTCACTATCATTATTCTGAATTCTTTTTCTGGAAGGTTGTCTATCTCCCCTTCATTTAGTTGTTTTTCTGGGGTTTTATCTTGTTCCTTCATCTGGTACATAGCCCTCTGCCTTTTCATCTTTTCTATCTTTCTGTGAATGTGGTTTTTGTTCCACAGGCTTCAGGATTGTAGTTCTTCTTGCTTCTGCTGTCTGCCCTCTCTGAAATTACTTCTGTCAATAATATTAATAACTCCTTTTTGCTGAACAAGTATTAACAAACAAGACTTTGTGTTAGGCATTTTGCAAGGTTGCTATGGAATTAGCAATGATAACCCTGGATTGAATGTTTTCTTTACAGGTGTGGAATCTAAGACTCAAAGAGTAAACTTCCCACACGGCTTGAAGAGGTGGGGCTGTGGCTTGAAGGGAAATCTGTCTATTTCCAAAGAATAGGTTATACTCTTTCCTTTGGTCTTTCTTTCTTTTTTTATTCCTCTTTTTAAAATATTAGTATCTTCTAATTGGTTTCTTTTAAGATCTTCTCTTTGTCTTTGATGTCCTGTACTTTCATTATGATGTATTTGGATGTGGATTTATTTTTGTTCTTTTCTGATAGGAACATGGTGTGTTCTTTAAATGTAATGAGTTCTTTTTTTTCAGTCTAGAAAAATTCTCAGTCATTATCTCTCAGTATTTATCTCTCACATATTTTATCTCTCTTAGGTTTTTTTCTGTTCTCTCCTTCTAGAAATATTATTGAGCATGCATTAGACCATCTTCCATGCCCAAGTTGTTTTACATATGGCCCATCTCTCTCTCTTTTTTTTTTTTATAAGTTTATTTATTTGTGGCTGTGTTGGGTCTTCATTGCTGTGCGCAGGCTTTCTCTAGTTGCGGCGAGTGGGGGCTACTCTTCGTTGTGGTGCATGGGCTTCTCATTGTGGTGGCTTCTCTTGTTGCAGAGCACGGGCTCTAAGAGCATGAACTTCAGTAGTTGCAGCATGTGGGCTGAGTAGTTGTGGAGCATGGGCTTAGTTGCTCTGCAGCATGTGGGATCTTCCTGGCCCAGGGCTCAAAGCCGTGTCCCCTGCATTGGCAGGTGGATTGTTAACCACTGCGCCACCAGGGAAATCCCTACATATGCTCCATCTCTTAATCTTTCTATGCTGCCCTCTGGGTAATTCCCTCAGATCTATCTTCTAGTTCATGAATTCTCTCACCAACCATGTCCAGACCACTATTTTATTCATCTCTGAAGGTTTATTTTTTGTCTTTTTAAATTCAATTACTTTATTTTTATTGCCAAAAATCCTATTTGGTTCTTTTTTTTTTTTTTAACTTTCCTTCTTAGAGCAATTTTAGGTTCACAGCAAAATTGAGCAGATGGTACAGAGATTTCCCACATACCCCCTGCCTGACATATTCATAGCCTCCCCATCATCAACATTTCCAAATCAGAGTTTCCAACCAGAGTGGTTCATTTGTTACAATTGATGAACCTACATTAACACATCAGCATCACCCACAGTCCATGTTTACATTAAGGTTCATTGTACATTCTATGGATTTGAACAAATATATAATGAAATGTATCCACCATTATGGTATCATACAGAGTAGTATCAGTATCATTCATCAGTATCATTTAAGACAGTATCCTAAAAATCCTCTGTATTCCACCTACTCATTCCTCCTTCCCCCTAACCCCTGGCAACCACTGATCATTTTAATGTCTCCACAGTTTTGCCTGTTCCAGAATGTCATATAGATGGAATCATATAGTATGTAGCCTCTTCAGGTTAACTTCTTTCCCTTAGTAATATGCATTTAAGTTTCCTCCATGTATTTTCATGGCTTGATAGCTCATTTCTTTTTAGTGCTGAATAATATTCCATTGTCTGAATGTACAACAGTTTATTTATCCATTCACCTACTGAGGAATATCTTATCTTGGTTACTTCCACGTTTTGGCAATTACAAATAAAGCTGTGGTGTGCATCCATGTGCAGGATTTTTTGTGGACATAAGTTTTCAGCTCCTTTGGTTAAATACCAAGAAGTGTAATTGCTGGGCCTTATGGTAAAAGTATGTTTAATTTTGTAAGAAACTGCCAATCTCTCTTCCGAAGTAGTACTTGGTTCTTTTTCAAAACTTCCAAGTCATTTTTAAAATATTTTCTTTTCTCACATTTTCAAGATGTATTCAGTCATTTAATATATTCAACCATTTAAAAGTATACATCTGATTACTCTAGTATTTGGAATTCTGGGATAGTTTAATCCTACCGTTTGTGTGTCTCCTGACTTTTACACATATAGGGTTGCAAAGTAAAATACAGAACATCCAATTAACTTTAAATTTTAGGTAAACAATGAATAAGTTTTTAGTATTAGTATACTTCAGTTTTAGTATAAGTTTTTAGTATGTTGCAAGCAATATTTGGAATATGCTTATATTAAAAATTATTTGTTGTTTATCTGAAATTCAAAGTTACTTAGATTTCTTGTTTTGTTTTATTTCCCTAAATCTGGCAATCTGACTCACAGAAGCTTTGTATTTTGTAATTCTGGATTGTAAACTCATGTTCATCTAGGCTTTAATCTGCGACACTCACATTTTGTTTGGGTTGAAGACGTGTCCACCCCAAGAAGTTTTTTGGGGTTTTTTTTGTTTTTTTTTTTCCTTTTTTTTGCGGTACACGGGCCCGTCACTACTGTGGCCTCCCCCGTTGCGGAGCACAGTCTCCGGACGCGCAGGCTCAGTGGCCATGGCTCACGGGCCCAGCCGCTCTGGGGCATGTGGGATCTTCCCGGACCAGGGCACGAACCCGTGTCCCCTGCATTGGCAGGCGGACTCCCAACCACCGCGCCACCAGGGAACCCCCCCAGGAAGTTTTTATTTCCTTGTGTCAGGCACCCCAGGGTTAGAGGCAAAACTAGCTCACTTTTATATTAATTATTTTGCCTGGGAGTCGAGGTCCTAGAAGGTAGTGTAAATTTAAGTACTAAACGTGTATGATGACAGGAGGAGTCTTCCCAGGCTGGTTATTTTCCCCAACCAGAGTTCAGGCTAAAATCCCCACTCACATCTCCCTTTGCTGGAAGAATAGAGTTTTCCTTTGAGGGTCTTAGCTTTTTGAAGGTCTTAGAAAGATCCAAATACACAACCACCGTCCCCAAGCTGGGGCATATTAAACCTAAATCATTTGATTACAAAGATCAGACACACACACACACACACACACACACACACACACACACACACACACACCATTAGAGCAGCCCGAATTTCAGTTCACACCTATCACTCTGATTTCCATTCTCTCTTTGTTTTGGACCCCTGGGAATTTTCTGTACATTTTTATGAGCTCAGATATGCATTTAAGAAGATGTTTGTTATATTTTGTAAAACATTTATAGGTGTCTTATCAAGGGAAGGTTTTTAGGTCATGTAGTTTGCCTTATTGCTGGAAACAAAGTCCACCTGAGCTCTTTCTAAACCCTGCTATCAAATCCTGCTTGCAATAAGCTGGCCCTTACTTAAGGATTAGATGCCCTATTTGGTTATTCAGAGAGATTTCCCCACAGTGGAGACATTTACTTTAATAGGATTTGACCTGAAATAATCCATGAAATAAGTGACCCAGGAGTCAATAACAAATTCTGTTCTGTTTGCCACAGCAAGTTTGAGATATAAGCCAGGAAAATGATTAAAAGGGAAGAAGAAAGGAAAAGATTGGGAACAAGAGGAAAGGGGAGTGAGGAGGGATTGTTAAAAAAGAATAACATGTGGTAGAGTGTCAAAGGGCAGCCCTTGCCTCTGGAACATTGATCCCTCAGATTGACCTTCAATCAACATCAGAGCCAGCAAAAGTGATGTCACATTGCAGGCAAAAGAGCTAGTGCCTCAGCACGTTACATTTAGGGTTAAAGAAAGGTCAAGTATCTTCAGGGAAAATTACTTTCCATCTATAGTCAGCTTCCTGCCACCACCACAGCTCCCAAATATGCAAAATCCAGCCATCACCAGTGAAGACCAGACTCTACCAACCTTGTGAAGAAAACAAAGCCTTTGCCAACACATGTGAATCTCAACCTTGCATTTCCAGGGACGGTGCATTTGGCTTCACCGTTTAGTGAACCCATCTCTAATGAGCTATTAGCAACATCCAAAATGCTAATGAATGAAGAGGTTATGCATCTTTGACTTCTCAAGGCATCAAGCTAATAAAAAAGATGTCCAAAAAAGTTGCTGTGTGGCTCCCTTCTCCTCCACCTCTTTGCAGCTGAGACCATCCAAACTCTCCCTATAATATAACAGTCATGACCCAACTCCACATTAAATGTGTGTCTCTTCCAATGCTGTGATCCTGGGTGCATGACTCATACATATGAATTATTGTCATGCCTCTAGATTTAGCAACTCAGAAGTTGGTGCTTCATGTGAAATCCCTGTTGGGTTATTTTCAAGTGATTACTCATGGCCCAGATATGTGCAGTATATATCAGTACAGTTATGTTGGTTATTAGACTATTGAAATACTTCTAGCTAGGTTGATAAATGCCTACAGCCAGGAGTTCCCAGAGTGCTTCTCCTACTTGCCCAAGCACCCAGCCCTTCTCCTGAACAACCCCACACACCTTCCCATGATCCAGCCGCTAACAGGTTGACACCCGGAAGAACGGGCAGTCTCTTGGACCAGTGCTCCAACAGTAAGACCAATAGTAAGTTCTGATTGCTCCTTATGTGATTTGAATATCATCCCCTGGGTATAAGGCATAATGGTACAAATTCCTAAAACAGTAGAGTTGTCATCCTAGGCCCTATCTTTTGTTCCCCTGCTTTATTCAAAGCTTTCATCTATTTGGCAAGCAGACAATGGGCATCTATTTATTCCACAAATATTTCTTGGCTGCTTACTTTGGGTCAGGCAGTATTAGATGGTAGGAACAGGTCAGAAAACTAGAGAGACGTGGTTTCTGATCTTCTGGAGTGTAGGGTCTGGAAGAGGAGACAGACATTAAGCAAATCATTACTGTAATAAATGAGCTGACAGCAAAATACATGGTTCTATGAGAGTGTTAATAGGGAACAACCTCACATTGGAGGTTGAGGGATGTGGCATTTAAACAG
This sequence comes from Leucopleurus acutus, assembly GCF_964270905.1. Classification (NCBI taxonomy): domain Eukaryota; kingdom Metazoa; phylum Chordata; class Mammalia; order Artiodactyla; family Delphinidae; genus Leucopleurus; species Leucopleurus acutus. The sequence continues at coordinate 86,593,443 of NC_139151.1, forward strand.
AGACCAGAGCAATGAGTGGAAGCCAGCCAGCATTCGAGGGGAAAAGAGGGAGCAGAGGGCATTTTAATCAGAAGGAATTGCATGTTTGAGACCCTGAGAAAAGGAGCTTGAAAGGAAAGAAGGTCAGTGTAATTGGAGAGAGTGGTCCCAGAAAGAGAATTGCAGGATCTGAGACTGTGCAGGTAGGTAGGCACCTGCTGAGTGCCAGGCACCAAGGGCAGGAGAGGCACAGCATGGCATTTGTCCCTGAGCCATATTCTCTAGCATGGTGGCAAAAGGCTGGGTTCTAGAGGGAGATGTTCTTGGTTCCAATACAGGCTCCTCTATTTTTTGGCTCTATCACCTTGGGCAGTTACTTATACTCTTTGACCTTTAGTCTCCTCATCTGAAAATAGGGATAATAAGACCTACCTTTTGTTACCAAACCAAACTTGGGTCTGCTTGCCTGAGTGTAGTAAAGCCAATATACTGACACCGGGTTATGGTGAAGGAAAGTACAGCGTTTATTGCAGGGCACCAAGCAAGGAGTCCTGGCAGCTTGTGCTCAAAAGGGCCAAATTCCCCGAAGGCTTTCAAGGAAACGTTTATAAAGACAGGGTGACGGAGGGAGGTTGTGGGGTGTGTGATCAGCTTGTGGAAATTCTTCTGATTGGTTGATGAGGTAATCAGGAGTCAACATCATCAACCTTCTGATTCCAACCAGAAGGGGGTCTACATGCTTGTGGGCAGCATACTGTTAACTTCTTCCACCTCGTGGGGGTTTCAGTATCTGCAAAACAGCTCAAAGGACATGGCTCAGAATATTATCTATAGCCCTTGAGGAGGAACTAAATGTCCTTGACTTTGACGGCTAACCTATTATTATTTTGTCTTGCTTGACCGTTTTCCTTTCTTTGTGCATTTTCTCACTTCTCTGGTTAAATTTATTCTTTGAACTCAGGGAAAGCCTAGGAGGCCGAAGTTTTTCTACAGATAAGAGACAGGTGGAAGACATGGTAGGGGTGGGGGTCTGTTCCCGGAAGGCCCCATGGGGTCCTGCTTAGTTACACTTTCATGAGTTAATATACGTAAAGCACTTAGAAAAACACCTAGCACATAGTAAGGAAACAGGAAATATCAGGAACTGACCACTAGGACACAAGAAAGAAGTAAAGGCACAGACAGATTAAGTGACTCCTTTTCTACCCATTTCTACCCAATTCAAAGGTGGTTCTGTGGTAAAATATTCTGTGTTTAATCATCTCCTTAAAGACACCCAGTGTTGTCTGTGTTATTATCACATCAATAGTTCACGAGAAGCTTACTCACTGACCCCCTTCCCATGACCCACTCTATCAAAAGCAGGTTCCATATGTATTTGGGGGTTCATTACTGATTCTTTCCTGAATAAATCTCTCAGCATATTCCTCAAAAACAAGCCACAGAAACCTGGTGATAGAAGGAGATCACCCAGAGTCAAAGAAATAAGGTCATCATCTACAGAGCTGTTAAAAAAAAAAAAAAAAAGAACGAACCAAAGAGATTAAAACCACCTGAAATTGATCACCATGAGAAATGGAAGGAAAAGGAAATTCAAACTAGAAAAGGCACAGCAAGACCCAGCAGTACTTCTCACAGGTTTACAAAAGACTTTCCGCAGTGCTTAGCTGGTGCCCATAGAAATGCACAGGGACCTGGGAGGAAACAAATCATCCCAGGATGCCATGGCAAGATTACAGATCCCTGGGGATTCTGTGGAGCTGTCATCAAAGCCGTCATCGTGTTAATCACCCTGGGCAGGAATGAGAGAAATTGGAGGTGAAAAGGGCCTATTAAATTCTTGGGTCTTTCCCCAGAGAATGCCACATGGAGATCACTCTGTGAAATGCACTCTCATGAACTCAGTAACCTTTGGGATTATCCAAGCTAAAGGCAGGAAGCTCTTCCCCTTGAGGTTATTATTTTCTTCAGTCTGGTGGGCCTGGGGATTTTTCACTCATCTCTGCTGTCCCCACATCCTGTGAAAGACCATGCCCATGAAGTTCAGCTGGCCTGACCATCCCCTTTGCAGAAAGGGACCACAAAACATTTCCCGCCGGGAGGACTGAGAAGATAGAGTGAACACGTGTCATGGTTGTGGCCACCCAGCATCCATTTCTTCAAGAGCATCTGGTTTACTCTGGGAAGTTACCCAGTTGTGGGTAATTTTGCTGAGTCCTAAATTTAGATGCCCCCATACAGCAACAAGTGGGTATGTGATCTAAACTCAGTCCACTGCATTCTCCCTCTTAAGACTTTGCTTCTTAAGCAAGAAAAAAATAAAAAGCTTAAAGCCTATTTCTTCAAGCTGGTGAGATAGTCGAGTGGTTCCTGCTACCAGAACTTTCTGCAGCTGCCTGGGACCTGTCTCTTCCAAGCCAAGCTGTCTCTTCCTTAGGTTTACCAGAGTTTGTTTCTGTTGATTACAATTAAAGATCCCAAGAATATTCAAAAAGTAGGGGGAGTAGAAATAATGTCTGGAAAGATTCTCTGACAACAGATATCTCACCTAAAGCTATCTCACCTACAGATATCTCACAGGGCTAGATAGGAGTGAAGACTGCAGGGTCAGGTGAAGAAAGGTATCTGCCTCTCCCCAACAGGTTGATTGCATAGTGTGGCCTTCAACTTGCCTGGTCTCCTTGTTCTGACCTGGCCGTGGAGCTGTGGAAAGGCAGGCTTAGTGGCACTGTGGGTTTCCCTGTACCCAGCAGTGTGTTGGTAAATGTTTAACATTTGGATTTGGGTGGAGAGGTTGATTTGTAATGTTTGCCAATTTCCATGGTGTAAATACTCCCACCATGGCCAATCTCAAGCTACCAATGTGCTGTCACTGAAAACAGAGTTGGGGAGAGACAAGAACTATCAGCTCTCCTAAGTCCGTGTGGGACAGTTCCACCTCTACTCCTCTAACTATGGCAGCTGCATAGGAAAGCTTCCGGGTAAAAATAATGGCTAGTGTTTATTAAACACTTTACCTTGTGTGGGGTATCGCTCTAAGCATTTCACGTGTATCAACTCATTTAATCTAATAATGACCTCTAGGGTAGGTACAAGTCTCATGCCCATTTTACAGATAAGGAAACGGAAATACAAAGAGAATAAGAAATTGTTCAAAATCATAAGGCTTGGAAGTTGATGTGCCATGTCTTGATCCCTGATAATTTACTCCAGAGATGTCTCACTTAACCACTCTGCTAACAAACAGAATCAGATTATGAAAGGCTTCTGCCTTCTAGAGTATGGTCTCAGACTTAACATCCCAGCAGAAATGGCAGTGACAAACTCAACAGAGTTTTTTCTCTGAGTCCAGATTTTATTTTCTGTATGTACAGTCTGATTCTTTATGCCCCATCTCCCATCAAAAGGATGGAAGGTAGCTTGAAATAGTAATAGCTGACAGTTATGAGGACCTACTATGGACTATTTACTTATCCTACATTTTATCTCATCTTCACAATAATCCTTTAGAGATAGGAGCTATTCTACCCACTTTGCAGATAAGGAAACTAAAGCTCAATTAAAGTTGATCTATTAGGGCTTCCCTGGTGGCGCAGTGGTTGGGAGTCCGCCTGCCGATGCAGGGGACGCGGGTTTGTGCCCCGGTCCGGGAAAATCCCACATGCCGCGGAGCGGCTGGGCTCGTGAGCCATGGCCACTGAGCCTGCGCGTCCAGAGCCTGTGCTCCGCAGTGGGAGAGGCCACAACAGTGAGAGGCCCGCATACCGCAAAAAAATAAAAAATAAAAAAAATAAAGTTGATCTACTAAAGCTCATTTAAAGTTGATCTACCAAAGCCCACATCAGTAACGTGGGCAAAGCAAAGCAGAGTTTTAAAAATTCTCTTCATTTCATTGATGAGGAAACAGGCACGGAGAGGTGCAGTAACTTTTTCCATGTGACATGATTCGTGCAGATGCAAACTCCCGTCCACCGCTGCCAAAGCCCATGTTTATCACACCATTCCAGTGACTTCTTCTATTGAGCAACCCCCCTGACAACGCAGCCAGAAGTGATTTTCCTAGAAAGCCCTGTCTGGGTGACTTAGGAAGGCGACTCTGCCAGGTGCCCGCTGAAAGACCAACTGCTATTTCACGGCTCAAAGCACTCCCTCCTAACCTCCTGCCATTTGCACTGAGTCAACACTTTTCCCTCTGAAAAGCTCGTCTCTCTGCTAAGATCAGCAAGAGGTTAAAAGCAACATCAAAAGAATAATGAGGGCTTCCCTGGTGGCGCAGTGGTTGAGAGTCCGCCTGCCGATGCAGGGGACACGGGTTCGTGTCCCGGTCCGGGATGATCCCACATAACCCAGAGCGGCTGGGCCCGTGAGCCATGGCCGCTGAGCCTGCGCGTCCGGAGCCTGTGCTCCGCAATGGGAGAGGCCACAACAGTGAGAGGCCCGTGTACCGCAAAAAAAAAAGAGTTTGGTTTCCGGTGACTTCTGACCTTCTCCTGGAACTTACCTATGGGCACTGGGCTGGATGGGGAGGGGCATCCCCAGAGTGCAGGATTCTCGTGTGTGACGCTAGCGCTGGCTTTTCTGGATATATCTAAGACCCAGCCTGACTGCCGAGACAGGTGTAATATGGATGAGGTGCTCCCATTATTGGTGATAATGAGATTTTTCAGTGTCTGTCAGGTTACGAAACAATTGATGTCATCAAGTGACTGGCAGCTTCTCAGCTAGCTTACTGCTCAGAGGCAGGGCTGCTGAAATGTGGGCTGCTTTGAGTAAGTGCCTGATGCTGGTTCCGGAAGGGTTAACATGCCCCAGTGTGGCTGCCTTAGCTCTTCCAGGCGAGGGAGGAGGGGGTGGGGTGGAGGAGAGCCCTGTGTCACATTCAGACACATGTCCATAGCAAAACAGTTCTGGTTTGCATACTAATATCTTTGGGATTACTTTTTCCTGCTCTGGCAATCTGTCACCTGTAACAGGAGGAAAGGCAGGCAACAGAGAGCCTAAAGGACCGAGCAGCATGCCCTTGTTTTTATGGAGTTGCCTTGTGGGTCTTTGAACTAATTTAGGGGCTGATGGTGGAGCCGTCCTGCAGGCACACCTGAGAATCCCCCAAGGTACATCTCAACACCTCTTCTGCTCCAAATAATAAATACAAAAGATACCCAGCCTCAAAAAATCAAGCATAAAATTATCATGTGATCCAGCAATCTCACTTCTGGGTATATACCCCCCAAAACTGAAAGCAGGGACTCAGATATTTGCACACCTATCGACAGATAACTGGATAAAGCAACTGTGACATATACACAACACAGAAAAATACTTAGCCTTAAAAAGGAAGTTCTGACACATGCTACAACGTGAATGAAACTTGAAGACATATGCCAAGTTTATAAAAGAAGTCAGACATAAAAATATACATATTTTGTGATTCCTCTTTTGTGAGGTACCTAAAATAATCAAATTCAAGGAGACAGAAAGTAGAATGGTGGTTGCCAGGGGCTGGAGGGATGGAGAAATGGGGAGTTTTTGTTTAATGGGTAAAGGAGTTTCAGTTGGGAAAGATGAAAACATGTATACATTTATTGCACAACAGTGGAAATGTACTTAATGCCACTGCACTGTACACTTAAAATGGAAAATTTTATGTTGTGTCTACTTTACCACATATTTAAAAAGAAAGACACTCGGCACACTGCATGTATTGATAGTTAGAGTACCTACAGAGCTTGGAATTCATTGCCGTAATCTGTAAAGTGTCCTACAAATGTTAGCTAAACGTGCACACTTGCCTTACCTTACTTCTTCTTCAGGGAAGTATCATCAGCTTCTTTTGACAGAGGAGGAAACTGAAGTTCAGAGGGGTAAAAACTCAGTTGCCCAGGTTCCACTGTAGTGATGGAGGGCTTAAACTTTGATCTGCCTGTCACCAAATGCAGCACAATTTACATACTGCAAAATGCCTGAAAAAAATCCCACTCTTTCAGGGTGATCATATGCCAGTCAGATGAAGCTGAACTTACCTGCTCTCTGAAACATGGGAGACCCAAACTAAGAAATACTTTAGAATTCATCAGTAAGAAAAGTCTAACTTTTAATTCATAGAACTGAAATATATACATGCTCTGATAACAGCTAAGTGGAGAGAGACCTGAAGAATTTCCCTAATAAAGGTGCAACTATCTGTCATGTGCGGCTGTGGTTGGCTTATAGAAATAGTTTCACAGGATTCAAAGCATTCCCCTGTAATCAAGAGAGTCATGCCTGAACTGCATTGGTAATAACCACAAACCACTGGTTATTTTTCTAAACCCAGTTGGAATAACTTACTTACGCCTGGCCAGGTCTCTCTCTTGGTTTGAAACGGTTATGATGTGTCATTCTCAGTATGTTTTTCTTATAGTTTTGAAAGTCTTGCGGATGTATGCTTTACCAAGGTATTTATGCCCCCCTCCAAACATTTATATTAGAAAGTACCTTATAGTCTGAACCATAAAGTATAGCACAGTGATTAAGATCATGGACTCTGGGGTCCTACTGCCAGGGCACAAATCCTGGCTCTACCACTTCCTGCTTATGTGACCTTGACCTTGGGCAAATTATTTTGCTTCTTTGTGCCTCAGTTTCTTCATCTGTGATATGGGGATAATAATAGTACATACTGCATTGGATCATTCATGAGATTTAATTTCTCTGATTACAATGACGCATCTCATTTCCAAAATTCCAGTGATATAGAAAAGGTTCTAAGATCATTTATCTTCAGAAGTGTCCCGATGACTATTTCAGGAGAGGAAGAGGCAGGGACTGGGAGGTGAGGAAATGTGGCTTTGAACCAAGTATAAGCATCATACGTTCTCCTCTGGTACCAGTTACTGTGATAAATTGAAGGTGACAAGTTATTTTATGACATAAATGCAAATCAGCATTCACTTCACTATTTTCCAATGCCCTGTCACTTTAATGGCCCTCATAAGTTTGCTTCACTTGCAGTAAGTATTGGTATGTTCACAATCAGCCAGAGAATTTATTTTTAGGTGGGGAGTGCAAAGAACTGAGCCCACCAGCTGACTTAGAAAAACGATCACATTCCCATCCACAAATTATTCACAAAGCTAGTTAGCATTTTAGCCTTTGATGGTGAAATAACACAATAAATAGAGATTTGTCAAAGGGGCTCATTTCCACCTGCCAGACTTGAGTTTCTAAATATTAGGCATTCACACATTTGTGGGTGCGTGTGTGTTGATGCCTGTTTATCAGAAAGAAAAACCTGCCCCCAAATGCAACATTCCCTTTCAAGTGGCAAGGCGTTGAGACCTTCTGCTCCTGATGCAAAGGCTGGGGAGAGAAGAGGATGGCTTCCTGTCTGTTGAGCCAGTAAAGCTCATATACTTGAAACTCTCATGCTGGTGATTTCAACATGATTTTCACCATTGAAGTTGATTTCTTGTCCTGCCAGTTCCACCAGGCTGTCGTCCTTTCTCTTTTGATGTTGATGGGTGCGGGGGTGGGGGGGGGGAGTCAAAAGAAAGAAAACCAAAGAGACAGGCAGCCTTGTCACTGTAAACAGGACTGTACCTCCCCACCTGCTGCTGTCGTGTGGGTTGGCATTAACAGAGTGGAAGCTGTTAAACACACTGCTTAATTAATTTAAAATACAACTTCAGAGCTACAATCCCTAATTGTTAAAAGTGCTTTTACTAGGGCATAAAGATAATCACAGAATTAAGTCATTAAGAGTCATAATAGGGAAACTAATGCACAAAATGAAACATGATTGCCAATGTCATGATTGCCAATTCCCTTCCTCTTCTGAAGAGCTCCTGGCTTCCTTCATTCATTTATTTATTAACCAAAGATTTAGTGAGCACCCCCTACACTGCTCCTCCAGTAAGCCACCAAAAGGTCCTACATTCTGAAGATAGGTGCCTTTTTTTTTCTAACTTTTCTTCTTCATTCCATAATTTCTGTTTGACGGTGTGCATGCGTGTGTGTGTGTGTGTGTGTGTGTGTGTGTGTCTATGTGTGGGTCTGTGTGTGTGCGTGTACACAGTTTACATTCTGAGATGCAATCAGCATGCAAGGGTGGAGAAGGCTGAGGGAACTGGGCAGTGAGAGAGAGTTTTAATGTATGACGCAAAGCAAGGAGTCTCTATCCACACATTCCCTTAAGTGCATTGCATTAGGCATTCTGTCTGACAAGCTGCCACTTGGAGACACAGTCTTTCCCCCTCCCCCCCAACCTGAAACCTGATTGCTTCACATCAAGTGTTTAATTCCCCATTGTTTGAAATAAAATGGTATGTAAAGCATGCGTTGCCATGGATGCAAAATCCAAGGATGCATCTAGAGGCTCCTAAAGCTGGTAACTTTGTATCTGCCCAGGTAACAAGGGGCTGAATAAGGCAAAGGAAGAACTGACCCTCCCAAAAGATAGCTTCCCCGTAGAAAGTTCTTCAGGTGCAGCCATGCGCTTGTGTATTCACCGGCACCAAACTCTTTCTTCTGCCTGGAGAGAATGTACCTGCTCCATCGTTTCCTCATCTGCTCTCAAGAAAGGCACTTTCTTCTGCATAGAAGGTTTCCAAGGTTCAAGTCCTTGGCTGGAAGCTTCTCTGAAAAAGTTGTGATCTCTGAGAGATGGAACCAAGGAAGCTTAAGTTGCACCCAACGCTTCAAGTTGGGCAAACTCTACTAAAGCCGGATCCACCTTCAGTCGCACTCCTAGTAAATACCCAAGAGAAGTGCATACACAGCTTCACAAAAGACTCCCAGAAGAATGTTGATGGCCGCACGATCCACTATAGCCCCCAAATGGAAATTGCGCAAATGCTCAGCATTATATCATAATGCCCAAATACCAGAATATGGAATACTAAACAGCAATGAGGATGAATGGACCATAACTAGACACAACATGGATGAATCTCACAAGTGATGTTGGGGGTGAGGAGTCAGACCCCAAAGCGGACCTACTGTGTGATTCTATTTATACACAACTTCTAAGTAGATAAAACTAGTTGGTGGGGATAGTCAGGATAGTGGCTGTCTTTAGAGAGGAAGGAAAGAGTCTTGATTGGCACTGGATACAAGGAGGAGTTTCTGGGGGTGCTTGCTGCATTCCGTTTCACGACTAGGTAGTGGTTTTGCCTACTTTTTTGTTTGTGTGATGTATTTCACAAAAATATAAAAGTTTTAAAAACACCCTTAAGGTTGGCCTCGAAGCAAACAAGGGCACTGAGCTCCCTTGGCCCTGTCTGCAGTTTCCTCACGACCACTTCGAGGAAGACTGAGAGGCAGATGAAGGCGGTCAGTGCAGGGCAGGAGCGAGGCAAGCTTTCTGCTACCACCCAGTGAGCATCCTCAGCCCTGATGGTGAGAGGACTGGAGCACCGCCTCCGTGTCCCTCAGGTGCACATTCTTTTGGAAAATAAGAGTTCACAGCAGCCGGCGGTTATTAACTTTTTCTTGAATCACTAAAAAAAAAAAAAATCAATTATAAGAGACGCCTCCCTGCCCCAAACACACAAACACATTTTTCTTTGAAATGGGGATTTGCCAAACTGTTGATGACAAGAAGGCACTGTGTCTGTATAATTAGCAACATTTTTCCTTTTTCAGTGGCACATAAATCTTAGATCTGATCAAGCACAATACATCTCTTGTACAGTGAGATGTTTTGCTTACACTCTCTGTACCTCAGAGAGGAGAAGCCCGACCCCCTTCCCTTCCTGGATGCAGGTTCAGGATGGCCAGTGAGAAGCCCTTAAGCAGGTATTTGGAAGGCAGGAGAGGAGAAGCCATTTTTGCCCCTAAGATAGTTGCCAGCTCACTCGTGGTTAGACTGAGATCTGCAGGCAGACCTTTAACAAGCGCCTGCTTTGGGGCAGTGGGACCAGATGGTCAGAGACTCTGCAGGGGAGGAAAAAGTTTCCCTCAACACTCTTAAGGTCCCTGGCTGGGTCTGAAAATTAAACTGACAAAGACAGATTCACAGGAGAACAGCACACAAAGTGTACTGAAGTTTTACACGTACAAGGGAGCCTTCACAAGAGAATGAGGCCTTGAAGAAGTGACCAGAGGAGAAAGTTTTTATATCTGTTAGGCAGAGAAACAATATATTTGTGAACAATTGCTAAGACAGAGGGGTTTGGGCGAGGGGTGGTAAATGGGGATGAAGTAACTAGGAAGATAAGTGTGAGTTTATCAGGGTTTGTTTGTACAGATTTCTTGGCCCCCAAGGCCCCATCTCTGGCGATACGACTCCTGGGACAGGGAAGGTGCCTTCCACCTGGAGTTTTAGGATCTGTTTCAAGAAGGAAGAGTGTGGGAGATCAGATGCCCTTCCTGCTATTCTGTTTTCTCAAATTCCTTAAGCTTAGAGCTCCAATATGCCAAGGTGCCAATATTTTGGGGCAGTGTGTCCCGAATCACATCAGTTGCTTCTCTGACCTTTGCTCCACCATCCCCTCTCCTCTCACCTCAGTTTTTTTTTCTTTTTCTTTTTTTTTTTGTGGTACACAGGCCTCTCACTGTTGTGGCCTCTTGCATTGCGGAGTACAGGCTCTGGATGCTCAGGCTCAGCGGCCATGGCTCACGGGCCCAGCCGCTCCGCAGCATGAGGAATCCTCCCGGACCGGGGCACGAACCCGTGTCCCCCGCATCGGCAGGCGGACTCTCAACCACTGCGCCACCAGGGAAGCCCTCACCTCAGTTTTGTAGAACTTTAATTTCCTATATTATAACCCTTTAATCCTGGAACATATTGAGAAGTCTTTGTTTTCCCAGACTGAACCCTGACTGGGTAGAATTATACAAACACACACACACACACACACACACACACACACACACACACACACACACACTCGGAGGATTCTGTCACTGGGGCCTAATGTCCAGACTTTTAGCAGTGCTATGAGGCTGCTACCAATTACTGGACCTCACCTCAGGAGCTCTTTCTACAACAGGACTGTGAAACCTCTGTAATCCCACCTCTGGCTCTGACGTCACCTGACACCAATCATCCCTTGCTCTCTGAGTTCCAGCCAAACCGGACCATGCTGGCTGTCAGCTCTTGGACACGCCTCCTTCTACACTGACTCTGAGACTTCACGGGGCTCTTCCCCTTTCCTGGGGGCCTCTTACTCTTCCTCGGTGCCTTCCCCCTAATCAACTAACATTCCTCCTTAAGGCATGAATTTTCCCTTCTTCAGGGAGGCTTACAGACGGTGGGAGTCAGGATTGCAAATAAGTAAAAATGGGGCAGTATAGGGTGTATTGGGAGTATGTAGTAGAAGCCCTACTGTATTCTGAACATCAGAAAATACCTCCCTGAGACTTCCCTCACGTTCCAGTGGTTTAGCCTCCAAGCTTCCATTGCCGGGGCGTGGGTTCGATCCCTGATCAGGGAACTAAGATCCCCGCATGCCATTTGGCGTGGCCACAGAAAGAGAATACCTCCTGTTTTGTTTTCTGTTTTTTTGTTTGTTTGTTTGTTTGCAAAAACCAGACCCAAAGAGAGCACTATTGTATCTCTAGCATCCAGCACTCTCCCTGGGACACGGAGGACACTCAGTACATATTTGTTGGTATTCAAACCCCCTCTTCATGGGTAAATGATGTCTCTCCCTCAAGACAGATGGGAATAAGTTTTATAGCAGGTAGAACTGACAGGAGAGCAGAAGGGAGAACTCACCTGTTTTAGGCACTTTCTGTGCACTGTGCTTGGTGCCAAGCGCTTTGCCTACATTACCATCTTTTAATCCTTGCAAGAACGCTAACAGGTAGATGCTATTAATATCTCTATTTTATAGCACAGGGAGATCAGCTCGGTGCTTTGTGACCACCTAGAGGGGTGGGATAGGGAGGGTGGGAGGGAGACGCAAGAGGGAAGATATATATATATATATATATATATATGTATATATATATATCCACCTAGAGGGGTGGGATAGGGAGGGTGGGAGGGAGACGCAAGAGGGAAGATATATATATATATATATATATATATATATATATATATGTATATATATATGTATAGCTGATTCACTTTGTTATACAGCAGAAACTAACCCACCATTGTAAAGCAATTATACTCCAATAAAGATGTTAAAAAAAATCTCCATTTTACAAATGAGGGGACTGGAGCTCAGAGAGGTTAAGTAACTTGGTCAAGGTCATACAGTTGCCCAAGTCTCAATTCCTCATCCTCTCGTTTATCAGTAATTGTTCATGATGTTATATGTCCCTCACACAGCTGGCAAAAATGTCTCAGAAATAGCAAAAGTTGATTTCCCTAATAATTATGGGAGGCTGTTTTGAACGTGTCCTGATATTCTATTTTGTCACTTTGGCAATGACGGGCTTGCATTTCTCCATTGCTTAGCTATGGTGGCTTAGTCTTGACCTCTAATCTTCCCCAACTGTTTGAAATTGCTCCATTTCTCTCCCTTCAAAGGGAGCCAGTGCTGCTTTGGTTAGGAGGCCCCATCACAATTTCCTTCCAAATCCCTCTTTTCTCAGGCTGCATTGAGGTTATCACTTCTCTTAGAGGCTCCCCGACCCCCATGCCTAACTAGCACCCAGGGTGAATGGCCTGCCGGCAAAAGCAGGTGGGTGTTTAGCAGTGTAGTGTCACATCACGGCCAAGTGCACATCTGGGCTCTGGAGTGAAAATATCCATTCAGATCCTGGCTCCACCCTTTATAGTGTGAACTTAAGGTAAGTTACTCTCTTTGCCTAACTTTGTTTCTTCCCCTGTAAAGTGCAAATGATAATAGTATCCACCTTATGGGGTTGTCGAGGGAATTAGACGATATGACAAAGACATGCGCGTAGTGCAGTGCCTGGACCATAGTGAACGCTGCATAAATGTGAGTGTTAATCATTGTCAGTGCCCACTCGTCAGAACTTTACACAGAGCACAAGCAGCCTTATCTCATGTCCAAACTGCACCCCCAGGCCTCCTTTCTGTTTTGTTTTGTTTTCCTTCTCCCAAAGGACTAGAAGCTAAGTACCCCTGGGACTGTTGAGCTGTGGATTCAGGAAAGCTTGGCTCCTAGAGGGAAGAATAGACTCTGTGGGGTGTGTAGTTTCTTTGTTAAGTGTTCTTTCCCCCAACAGCCCTATCTTCCCTCATGTCTCACCAGTGCTCCTGTGGCAGAAAAATTCATTCCCCTTTCTAAGTGAATCACAGCTTTAATACAGCTATTGTATTTGACCACAGGCTTAGGAAATGGTAATATAACATAATAAGAGAAGATCATTAAAGTTCTATAAAGCAAGCTTCCAGCTCGTTCATTTCCAGTGTCCCCGAGCCTTAGATAAAGGATAAACATTTTTTAATAAAAATCTAAATAACAGTAAAACTCACTTTTCATTTCATTTCAAGTGTTTTTCCAGTTAAGTATGTGGTGTTTTCTAATTTCTAATTTCCTGTGCAGGTCAGATACACTATAAAAGTTTTTTTTTTTTAAGTTTTTTTAAAAGTTTTCAGGGCACTTTTCTGACTGCAATTCCGGCACACAGTAATTCCAACACGGTAAGGTTGTCAGAGAAGTTAGCCAAGAATGATTGAAATTCTGGAGACTGATTCGTAAGTGAACAAGAACAAATGAGTACTGGGGGTAAAAACACTTATTGGACAGCTAACCGGGTAAGCAGCTCAGAAAGACTGAGAAAAAACAGACCTTAATTATATGATGCAAAGGGTTACGGTTGCAGAATTTTTTTATAAAGGAAAAGAGAGGCTTCCCCCCGCCCCACCCTTTTTGCTTGTATGAAAAGCAGCCATTAAGGGCATAAGCACTGAAGTCCCAGACAGAGACTCGAGTCTTATCTCTGCCATTTGCTAGTTGGGTGCCCTTGGACAAGGAGCTAAACTTCTATGAGCCTCCACTGTCTTGTCTGCAAATGGCAATAACAGAAACCTAATTGTTCATAAGATGATCATGTGAAATCAAAAAGGGTAGTGCACGTAATGCACTTAGCATAATGTCTAGCACATAAAAAATTGTATAGTTCATTATAAATGTTTGTGGAGATATTTTTTAATAGTACCATATTTTGAACAATGAAAAACTTTCAAAAGAATTATCCAAAGGGAATTTACTTAAAATATTTTAAAACAATCTGAGTTAAAACATAAGAAACCTAAATCGTGAGTAAATCTGGGGGTGGATTAGCAAACTGGAATTTGACACTTCATCAACATCACCATAAAAAAATTTTTTTCACTCTACACGGACTCCCAAGATGCACATTTTCCCACATTTTTTTTTCTTTTTCCCACATTTTGACATCTCTCGATCGGGGAGTCTTAACAATTCCTCACATGTTTTCTTTCTCCGTGAGTTATGAAATGATGGTGCATATTCCAGTTGATGGCATCTAAGATTTGATGAAATATGGTCTTAAGCATTAAGCTTCCTGGTGCTCTGTTCTGAGTAAGTAAGCCCAGACAGTTCTGGCTACCAAATAATTTATAACGTGAGGTGCACAGTGTACAAAGAACACTGAAACAACTAAGTCAACACTGCACGGAAACAGGGAGGATTTGTTGTTCTTCGCTGGCAAAAAAAATTAATTGATTTTTTAAAATTCCATTTCACCATATACTTATTGATGAAATTTCTTAAACTAATTAATACTTTAATTTACCTTAATTAAATTTCTTAATTTAACTAATGCTTAATTTCTATGAGCCTTGATTTTCTCCTCTATGAAAGGGGCCTAACAACATCTCTTGGAAGGTTGTGGTGAGGGTTGAAGACATTGGTGCTTGGCACATAGAAGGAGTGGCTTTCATGCCACCTGTCCCCTTCTCCTAGCCCTCCTGCCAAAACTGATGTCTCTCTTCTCCCTGAGCCCGCCCCTCACAGAGGAGCCAGACCTGTCTAACCCCAAGACTTCCGTCCTAAATGGACTTCCAAACATCTACTGTCTCAGCTTTTATTCCAATTAGCAACCCATATTCCACTGCTACTTTCCCTCTTCACAGGTCTCTGCTCCACACAGCTGCCTTGACTCACATCTCCTAAATCTCATTGGTAAATCCCATGCTTGTTACCAAATAGGATTTCATAAAACCCTGGGTGCCGCAGAATAGGCACCCCATAAGCTCTGTAAGGGTAGAGCCATGACTTTCTCATTCATTGCTGAGTCCATGGTAGCAACTACAGGAAGACGTAGAGGAAAAGCTTAGTAGAAGTTTTCACTGGCTAAAGTTAAGGTGTCAATAGGGCTGCATTCCTTTTTGAAGGCTCCAGGGGAGGACTTACTTCCTGGCCTTTTCCAACTTCTAGAGGCCGCCCACATCCCTTGGCTCAGAGCCCATTCCTCCATCTTCAAAGCCAGAAAACGCAGATTGAGTCCTTCTTACATCACATCACTTTGACTAACTCCTCTGCCTCTCTCTTCTATTTTTAAGAACGCTTGTGATTACATTGGACCCACCTGGATCATCCAGGTTAATCTTTCTATTGTAAGGACACCTGATTAGCAATCTTAGTTCCATCTGTGACCTTCCCCTTTGCCATGAAACACGACGTATTCACAGGTTCTGAGGTTTGCGACATGGTCATCTTCATGGAGTCATTACTCTGCCTATCTTACTAGGTTAGATTTTTCATTTTAAAAAAATTTGTAAGTGCCTATGGGCCAGGCATTATGCTGACTAAGCAATTTGCAGGCATTTTTTTTCTGCTTTTAGCCTCACAATAACGCTAGGAGGCAAGAATCATTATAGTTCTAATTTTAAACATGCCAAAGCTAAAGAACACAGAAGTTTGAAAGACCTGTCCAAAGTCACAGATCTAATCAGTAGCAAAGCTGGATTTGAAGTCAGGGCCAGGCCCATTCCCAAGGCCTAATGGCTAGACAATATAACTACAGGTGGTAGAAAATATATCTATAGGAGTGAATGAGCTTGGATGAAGAACAGAGATTTAAGACTAAAGTTCCAGAGAGTGCCCTCAAGTCAAAGTGGTAGCTTGGTGGATGGTTTCATAATGATTATCCACACTTCCTCAGGTAGGAGTTTTTCCTTGCAAATGGAAAAGTCCCATCAGGACAGCTTATTCCAAAAAGGGTGGGTCAAATAAACTGAAAAATGCACGATTAGGGCTTCAGGCATGGCTGGATCCAGGACTCAAATGATTTTACCAAGATCAGTTTTCCTTTCTTCTCTTGAGTCTGCCTCTCTGAGTTAACTCTTCAAGTCAGTGAGATGGTAACAAAACAGCCATGGCAACTCTAGCTTCTGTAGCCTGTCAGCGTTTAAGTCCAGCAAGAAAAGAATGAATTCCTCTTTCCAAAAGTCCCAGGGAAAACTGCATTGCCCCTAATTGGCTGTGGCAGAGTCGCTGGCCCATCTTTGAAGTAACCACTGTGGTCAGGTGAATGCATGTGCTGATTGCTTACTTATGGGTTATGTGTCCCTTTCTGGAGTTAGGGGTGGAGTAGGCATCACTAGAACCGTATAGACTAAGAGGAGTGGGGGAGGGACGCTTTTGACTCTAGGTAACAGACTCGCTTATTTATAGGGGCTTGTTATTTCACATAACAAGAAATCCAGGGTGGGCAGTTCTGGGTTGGATAAATCTGAAGTTTAATAATGTCAGGGGTCTGGTTCCTTTGGGTTTACCCTTAGGATCACAAGGTAGCTTCCACAGCTGGTTCCACACAACAAAATCCTAAAATAGGAAGGAAGGGACAGAGCTTTCTTCTTATGAGTCTCTTTCTTTTGTTCAAGGAAAATCTTTTCAAGAAGCCCCCTCATGAGACTTGCCTTGATGTGTCATCAGCCAGCACTAGGTCATATGTTTAGCTCTAAGAAAGTTCATGTCCCCGGACTGAGGACACTAACATCTAAATAACTAGAAAAATCAGGGTTCTACTAGCAAGGAAAAATGGGGGGTGGCAAGTGGGTTGTAACCAGCTGTGTCTGCACCAGGTTCCTGGAGAGAAATTGAGGCATTTGGTTACCAGGAGGAGGCTGAGAAGACATCACGTAGCAAAAACGCTGGATTTCTACTAGGGCTAAACCGAGAGCAGGGAAAGTTTTAAATCCTGGAGCACACTAGGAGCTCACTGGGGAATTCAGAGAGTCCATAAACCAAACTGAGAGGTAGGATTGCCTCTGAGCTTTAGGTTACAATATGGACTGTCAGAACCAGCATGCAATGTAGGGATTGCAGTGATTGCTTTGAAAAATAGTCACAGCATCCCTCTCATCCTGCATGCTCTTTTTTTTTCTAACATCTTTATTGGAGTATAATTGCTTTACAATGGTGTGTTAGTTTCTGCTGTATAACAAAGTGAGTCAGCTATATATACATACATCCCCATATCTCTTCCCTTTTGCGTCTCCCTCCCACCCTCCCTATCCCACTCCTCTAGGTGGTCACAAAGTACCGAGCTGATCTCCCTGTGCTATGCGGCTGCTTCCCACTAACTATCTACTTTACCTGGTAGTGTATGTATGTCCATGCCACTCTCTCACTTTGTCACAGCTTACCCTTCCTCCTCCCCATATCCTCAAGTCCATTCTCTAGTAGGTCTGTGTCTTTATTCCCACCTTGCCCCTAGGTTCTTCATGACCTTTTTAAAAATTTTCTTAGATTCCATATATATGTGTTAGCATACGGTATTTGTTTTTCCTTTCTGACTTACTTCACTCTGTATGACAGACTCCAGGTCCATCTACCTCACTACAAATAACTCAATTTCCTTTCTTTTTATGGCTGAGCAATATTCCATTGTATATATGTGCCACATCTTCTTTATCCATTCATCCGATGATGGACACTTAGGTTGCTTCCATCTCCTGGCTATTGTAAATAGAGCTGCAATGAAAATTGTGGTACATGACTCTTTTTGAATTATGGTTTTCTCAAGGTATATGCCCAGTAGTGGGATTGCTGGATTGTATGGTAGTTCTATTTTTAGTTTTTTAAGGAACCTCCATACTGTTCTCCATAGTGGCTGTATCAATTTACATTCCCACCAATAGTGCAAGAGGTTTCCCTTTTCTCCACACCCTCTCCAGCATTTATTGTTTCTAGACTTTTTGATGATGACCACTCTGACCGGTGCGAGATGATATCTCATTGTAGTTTTGAGTTGCATTTCTCTAATGATTAATGATGTTGAGCATCCTTTCATGTGTTTGTGGGCAATCTGTATATCTTCTTTGGAGAAACGTCTATTTAGGTCTTCTGCCCATTTTCGGATTGGGTTGTTTGTTTTTTTGATATTGAGCAGCATGAGCCTGCATGCCCCTTTATAATGTGACTTTGAAAGTCTTTAGGAGGTAAAGTCTCTTCCCCTCCCCAGAGGCTTGGCTGGCCTCTGACTTTCTCTGACAAACATTCTACAGTGGAAGTAACACTGACCTCTGACCTCAGAAACTTTGAAGCTTCCATTTTTGCCTTCTTGGAAACTAGTTGCCATGCAAAGAGGTCTCGGTGCTCCTGCTGGAGAGGCCACATAGAGAGAGAACAGTCCCAGAGGGTGAGTTCACTGAAGCTGGCAAATACAGATGCCAACCACATGGGAATATTCTGGATAATCCAGCCCCAGCTGAGCCCCCAGCTGAAAGCAGCTGTAAGAGTGAGCCCAGCCAACAGCACACAGAGCAGAAGACCACCCAGCTGAGCCCAGAGAATTCACAAGTTCCTGAGAAATAATGAATCATTGTTAGTTTAAGCCACTAAGTTTTGGGGTGGTGTGTGACAGAGCAACAGGTAATTGAAACAGGAATCATCTTTGGTTCACTTATTTCACAGAGGAGACTGAAAGACCAAACTGAAATGACTTACTCAGAGACACATAGTTCCATAGGGGCAGAGGCACAGCAAGAACTGGGATCTCTGCATTCTCAGCCCACTGCTCCGATCATCAAACCTGACATAACTGTTTTCATACAGATGAAACGAGTGCTTTTGCAACTTTAGCCGATGTGCATATAATGCAATAGCTTGCACTGAGAGAGCGTTTATTATGTGCTTGGCACAGGGCTAAATGCATTATCTCATTTAATCCTCACAGTGAGCCTCTAAAGCAGGTCTGATGTAACCCCTTATTTTACAAATAAGATAACTGAGGTTAAAGAGATTAAGTAACTTGCTCACAGCCATCCGGCTAAGTAGGTGATGGAGTTAGGATTCAAATCTAGATCTGTCAGATTCTAAAATGCTTGCTTTTTTAATCATCATGGTACACAGCTTCCACTGACTCACAAGGGCATTTTCCCAACGAAAGTTTTTCTTTCTTGCATGATGCAGTGGTTCCATTCAGCCCAACTCTGCATCTCATGTCTTAAAGTTGCCTTCAGTTCATTGTGGATTTCAGGATGAAGCCGGAGAAGACACGCTTGGCTCGTTTAACACTTTATCCTTGTTGAGCATTTGCTCAGAGTCACAAGGACTCAAGGAGGGAAAGAAAAATGTCTTGAGTTTTTAACCCTCACAAGAGTTATGTTCAAGGCACTTCCCATCCAACACCTACACACTGTACACTCCTCTCAGGATTCCTGGGCTCTTCTCACCCTTAAATTACCTTGTGAAGGGAACGATGAGAATGTAGCATTGTGGTGTAGCAAGTTTCTATGAGTCTTGCTGAGCAGGAGAGAGAAAATAAGGAAAAGAAGAGGAATGGGAAACAAGGGAGAAGCAGGAAGGAAGCTGGACAAATGAAGGGTAAAATATTGATCTTCTATTTTTGGACTAGAAACCTAAGGTTGCCTCCCTTGGTCATCTTATTAGGATGACTACTTCTCAGTTTACCCAGGACGGTTCTGGTCCATGCCTGGTGTCCTGGCATAATTGTCAATAATGCTCCATTTCACTCTCAAGGTGTCCCAGTTTGGATGATAAATCATATGGTGACCCCTCAACCATGTTTCACTCCCAGTCAACCACTTCAGGTTTCCTGGAAGAGAACTAGGTACAGGATGCTATGAAGGGTGCTGAGGACCCCCTGACCTCAAGGAACCCTTTCTGATATATGAAACACAGTAACAGAGGCACTGCTGGTTGCAGGGGCAGGCAGAATCTGAAGTAAGAGATGAAGGAGGGCATTATGTACAGAGGGAAAAGCAAGTGCAAAGGCATGGAAGTGTGGAAAGCGTGGTATGGTTTCGGAAATATAGTAACCAGGCCCTCCTAATGGCCAAATGTAAGGCAAATTCTCCCCCAAGTTATTTTTCAGAAAAGAGTCATATTTTATTTCTCCCAAAGTTTATTGCTTTATGAGATGATCTTTGTTACTTTATCTTTTTGTTTTATATTATTTTAAAGTGTAATTGACTTACACTGTTATATTAATTTCAGTTATGCAACATAGTGATTCAGTATTTTTATATGGGGCTTCCCTGGTGGCGCAGTGGTTGAGAGTCCGCCTGCCGATGCAGGGGACACGAGTTCGTGCCCCGGGTCCGGGAAGATCCCACATGCCGCAGAGCGGCTGCGCCCGTGAGCCATGGCCGCTGAGCCTGCGCGTCCGGAGCCCGTGCTCCGCAACGGGAGAGACCACGACAGTGAGAGGCCCAGGTACCGCAAAAAAGTATATATATATATATTTTTTCATACATTACGAAATGATCACCACGATAAGTCTAGTTACCATCTGTCACCATACAAAGGCCTTACAATATTATTGACTATATTCTTTATGGTGTACCTTACATCCCCAATGGTTACTTTATTTTGACTAAAATGAATTAACATTGGGGGAAGAAGATGACATTAGAGAGAGAGAGGTTTAAAGATTTAATGTATGCTTAGTATTATTTTTTTGCCTGGGATATGTCCTCAAAATTGTTCATGGTACATGTCATTATAAAGTGGTCTTTTAAAGACCATTTTAAAAATAGCACATGGCTAAATCATGGAGAATACATATACACACCTATAGGAGAATTTTGACATGTCCTATTATTGTATAAAGGGGTCTGGGTATGTGTGGCTTGTGATAAAAATTCCAGTGGCAGCACCACTCACAGCTTCAAAAAGTTCTGTGTTACAAATAACATCCAAACTGTAAAGATGATATATGCTGAAAATTTGCATTCTGTGGCTCAAAAATGGGTATAGCAATGATGAAGACAAACACTGTTGTCAGAGCTGTCAATGTAGAGTTAGAATTTAATTATTTCATGAAACTTGAAAGACAAAAGGAATCAACATTTCTACTATATTAATATTTCATTAATATTTAATTTAAGGTATGTTTAAATTAATATGTTAAATATAATAAGTAGACATTAAACATTTTCAGCTATATCCCCAAACATGTGTACATTCAAGTTGGCCATTAGAGCTTTTTTGGGTGATCCTCTCATGAGAAATGGGGGAATTGCTTTACATTTGGTGTTACCTGAGGTTTAACACATACAGTGCTTTGTTCTACTGGGGATCAGCCTGTAGAGCTGGGGGAGTAGCAGGAGATGAAGTTGGAGAGGTAAGCATGTGTTGGAATCAGGGAAGACCCAGGTATCACACACCAAGTCTGCAGCAGCCAATGGAAATCTACTGATGGAGATTCATAAGAGCAGTATATCTTAATTAAATTTGCATTTTGGAAGAATAATTTTGGTGGCAGCGTAGAAGAGGAACCAGAAATGTAGATATGTCAACTTATGCTAGAAATACAAGTGCACTGATAGTAGCAATCTTATCAGTTTTGTTTTGTGGTTGCATCCTCAGAGCCTAGAAGAGTGCCTGACCCATGGAAAGCAAGCAAAGCTTATTACCTGAATGAATGAATGGCCCATTCTGAAACTGCCTGTTCTCACCCCTCATTTCACCCTCATCAGAAGAAGCTACCTCAAGAGTTTTCAGGATAGCTCTACTACTTTCGACTGTGTATATGGCCCCCCGGTTTATCTGTCTTTCCTGAACTAAAGCCTCTTCTTTCAACCAATTCTACTCCTCTAATGTCTTGTCATTATAGTCTGAATAAGGACTATGGCAATGTACTACCTTAGAAATTTTTTTGAAAAGGCACAACTTTTTTTTAACGTCTTCATTGAAGTATAATTGCTTTACGACGGTGTGTTAGTTTCTGCTGTATAAAAAAGTGAATCAGCTATATGTATACATATATCCCCATATCCCCTCTCTCTTGCGTCTCCCTCTCACCCTGCCTATCCCACCCCTCTAGGTGGTCACAAAGCACCGAGCTGATCTCCCTGTGCTATGCAGCTCCTTCCCACTAGCTATCTATTTTACATGTGGTAGTGTATATATATCCATGCCACTCTCTCACTTCGTCCCAGCTTACCCTTCCCCCTCCCCATGTCCTCAAGTCCATTCTCTGTGTATTTATTACTGTCCTGCTCCTAGGTTCATCAGAAACATTTTTGGTTTTTTTAGATTCCATATATATGTGTTAGCATACAGTATTTCTTTTTCTCTTTCTGACTTACTTCACTCTGTATGACAGACTCTAGGACCATCCACCTCACTACAAACAAATCAATTTCATTTCTGTTTATGGCTGAGTAATATTCCATTGTATATATGTACCACTTCTTCTTTATCCATTCCTCTGTCGATGGGCATTTAGGTTGCTTCCATGTGCTGGCTATTGTAAATAGTGCTGCAATGAACATTGGGGTGCATGTCTCTTTTTGAATTATGGTTTTCTCAGGGTATATGGAAAAGGCACCACTTTTAGGGAGCACACTTAGAGGGAATAAGTCACCTGTTACCTGCCCCTCACCCTCTGCTCTTAATCACTTTATTATGGTACCTCCCATAATATCAATTTCTCTATTCATGGGTAGGATTATAATTGAGTCAGGATATTGAGAAAACTGCCTCACGCTAAAGAAAAAAATAAAGTTGGATCTCTACCTCAAACTGTATACAAAGGTGACCTCCAGATGGGGTTTAATGTGAAAAGCAAAACCATAAAGATAAAAGAAGAAGGTGTTGGAGTTAAGGTGTTATGATCTTGGGGTGGAGCGGTATTTCTTAAGAAGGATGGATCTGACTACATCAAAACATAAGATCTCTATTCAAAATGACACAACTATATACAATGTTCTTGGACAGGTGACAGACTGGGAGAAGATATTGGTTTTAAAACTGCCTAGGCTTAATAACTGGAATGTACAAGAAAATACAGCAAAACAATAGGAAAATGGCAGAGAATGCAATCAAAACTAGGCAAAAGCTGAAAATGGGCTCTTCACTATTGAAATAAATTTCTAGGCTCAAGATGGAGCTGCTCCTGTCTGGGGTGCCGTATCAGCAAACCTAAATTTTGTGTTCCTGTAAATGTTCCACTTGACCAGAAACAGACTATATCCAGTCAGCTAATCCCAAATGCCAAGCCAACTCTATAACTCTATAGTTATTTCCTTGTTCCTTGATCTTTCTAAATAAGGTCAGATATGCAACACCAGCCAATCATGCCCTTTCCACATTGCCACTTCTAATGCTCTATAAAACTCACTCTTGCCCCAAATCCCTCAGGAAGAGTGGTCTACTGCTTATGGATTGTTTTGCCTTGACTAAAGGACATCACACTTGTTACTAAATTGTTTTAGTTTTGTCATTTGACATCACATAACAAGCTTATAAAGAGCTACTTATCTTTATTAGTAACCCAAGAAATGCAAATATAATACCACAATGAGTTATCACTTTATACCCATTAGATAGACAAAAATTAGAAATTCAGATAATACCAAATGTCAAGGAGTAGTATCCAAGATTTTAACAATCGCAACACTCAGTAAAAAAAGAAAGAAACAGGAAACATTTTTGAGCATCATACATGTAAAGTTTAACACATAAACAAAACAATAGAATACTTTAAAAAAATTATATTCAAGGATATTTATCAAACATATTAGAGAGAGATTCTGTGGAAAGAAGTTGGAGGAATGTGAGTGGGATTTGGAGATAAAGGAAAAATAAAATTAAATCAAAATGAAATAAAATAACAAAGCTGCCTTACATGGTCTAAAGAGAGGTTATGATCTGAGTAGTATGATTAACTAGGCTATGTACACCCAAGTTCCAAAATAAGTAAGTAAATGGAGAGAGCAAGCCTCAGGGAGATTTTCCCTCATAATCCCTGATTTACAAGGGCAGTGCACCAACTGCTGATATACAAAGTTTTTAATTAGTTCCTTTCCACAGGTGACTGCTTTTCCAACTGGATAATGGAAGGCAAATTTAGGGATTTTTCTCACTCCCAAAGAGTACTGATCTTATAGATGATTAAGTGTCTGCCCTCGTTCCCTGCAGCCTACTCAGATTAAAGCCAAGACCACCCCTAAGAAAGCATTTCCAAAGAGAGAAGTTTGAAAAACATAATTCTGCCAAAAAGAAGTAGTATCACGCAGGGATCTGGGAGCTTGCTTGAAGACCAGGAAGGAAGTCAGAGATTAACTCACAACTGACTGGATGTTCTTTTAAATAACTCTCTTGGCGTTAGTTTCCACGCTATTAAAATGGAGACATCCACTAGCAAGGACTTTGTAGAAAGTATCTGAAGAAAACGGAAAGAAGTATCAATGGGATTTTTTGAATTCTTGGGGTGAAGGAAATGGTGGTTATGAAAATGAGATATTTCTATTATTTGTTGTGGTTACAGGAATTATTTAACACTGTTTAGCAAGTAACATACTAAAGGAATTTAATTAAAATATCTCAATCAGAGCTTACGTGGGATTATCTTTACATATGCTTATTTTTTAAGGGGTGGCGGTGTTTAAAGAATTGTGATATTAACAAGCGGTGGACCATCCACTTATAAGAACTGGGTGAAATGAACATGGTCAGAAGGGTGTTGGGCCAAGAAAGCATTTTGGCGTCCATCTCCAATAGGCTTCTGAGGAACAGAAAGAGGCCCAGCAGTAAAGACTTCATTCTTTCTATTTGGCAGGGTTGGGAGTGGCTAGGGGATATCATTTTCACTGCACTGACTTTAATGGGATAAGATGTTGGCTAATATGATAACAGCATGAGATGAGATTTAGGTGATCTCAGGAGCTTGGGGCAGGGGAGTGAAATCAGTCACTAAAGTGACAGTCTAATTACATAAGAATGGGATCTGCTGGGGGGTGCAAATACCTTCCCTAAAGCAGTGTACTTAGAAATTCCACCCTGTTCTCTTTTCAACTTCTAGAGGTTTTTCTGAAATTAAACGTACTATGTTACGAATCTTACTAAGCACGGGTGGTCTCTTTGGAACAGGTGAAAGAGATAGAAATTGATTTCAGAGCTGAAAGATAAAGATAGGTAAGGTTGTTGGGCTTCCCTGATGGCGCAGATGGTTGAGAATCTGCCTGCCAATGCAGGGGATACGGGTTCGAGCCCTAGTCTCGGAGGATCCCACATGCCGCAGAGCAACTAGGCCCGTGAGCCACAACTACTGAGCCTGCGCATCTGGAGCCTGTGCTCCACAACAAAAGAGGCCGCGACAGTGAGAGGCCCGCGCACCGTGATGAAGAGTGGCCCCCGCTCGCCGCAACTAGAGAAAGCCCTCACACAGAAACGAAGACCAAACACAGCCTAAAATAAAATTAAATACATAAATAAATAATTTAAAAAAAAAAGATAGGTAAGGTTGGTATGGTAATATGGTAAGATGGAGTCAGGTAGATCTGAGTTTGAATCCAAATTTAGCTACCTTATGGCTGGGTAACATTTAACAAGTTTCTTCACCTCTCTGAACTTCAGCTTCCTCATGTGTATAGAGTTCA
This sequence comes from Leucopleurus acutus, assembly GCF_964270905.1. Lineage (NCBI taxonomy): Eukaryota > Metazoa > Chordata > Mammalia > Artiodactyla > Delphinidae > Leucopleurus > Leucopleurus acutus. Next base: position 86,619,145 of record NC_139151.1, read on the forward strand.
AATGTCTAATAAGTTAACAGCTATTGCCCACATAATTAGGAGATACTTATTTACTTTAGGAATACACCATTTATTTCTCAAAGTCCCACATGTACTCACAAAACAGTCTCAAATGCAAACTGCCTTGTTCTCCACAAGCACCGCCTGCTGAGTATCTTAGAGACGCCTTACAGTTGTTGCTAACCACAACAAGAAGACAATGCCGATGCCAAGTGTGGTAGCCCCCAAGATGATTTAAAGTTTTGGAGTAATGCATTATGCATTAATAGGCAATTAATATATATTTTATTATAAAGAGTGAGGTGCTTCCATAACAAAAACCTAACCTAAAATGTTGGACTGGTTTGGAATTGGACAGCGGGAGAAGCTGGAAGGACTTGGAGGAGAGTGTTAGTGAAAACCTGAAGAATCTTGAAGAAACTATTAGAATCCTGATGGCTTTTGAGAAAGCTGTAGATAAAGGCTTAAGGGGAAGTGAGGAAAAAGTTATTGGAAACTGGAGAAAAAGGGTCCTTGTGATGTAGTGGCGGGAATTTAGCAACACTGTCATCTACAGTAATGTGGAAAGTAGAAAATTTGCCTAATTAATTGGGTATTCTAGCTAAGTACATTTCCAGGTAGAGTGCTGAAGGTGCTGACTGACGTATTCTTCCTGATGATAGCAAAATGTGAGAAGAAAGAGATAATATACAGAAGTAATTTTTCAAAAGGATCCAGAGCTTGCTAGACTTGAAAATTCCCATCTTCTTTAGATGGCAAATAATGCTAAAATGAAGAAATGGCTTCCAGTTAAAAATAAACTCTAGGGCGCTGCAAGGAAAACATCATCAGATGATGAAGGTGAGAGTGTGGCTGTAAAACCCTTTGTTCAGATCTCAGAAAAAGCTACAGCAGTGATTCAGAGACTCATTCAGACAAACAATAGGGCTTTAAAGAAGCTTATGAGTGTTGTGCCTCAGCAGTTTCAGCAGAATGACTCTCCAGAGTAGAGAAGAGCTTATCTTGAAGAGATTTGTGGGTATGGCTTTTGTCCAATGGAGTGGTGCCCCAATTAGATTCACAGGAGACTCACAAAATTTTTAAATGAATGATATTGGCCAAAACACTGCCAGCATGGACTAAATGGGACAGAGACAGTACAAAATGAAAAGGAGACTTTGGACCCCTAAATTCTACTAACAGGAAGCAGACTGACAAATTACATAGCTGCAAACATGGGTATCTTTTCATAGAAAAGGAAGGATGACTCAGAGGGTGGAATCAAGAGCCCAATGGGGGTAAAGTCAAAAGCTATGGAGAGTCATTTCCAGAAAGAAGTAGGATTGAGCCCTAATCAGGGAACTTCTAACATGTGTCCAGCTGGATTTTAGGATTGCTATGGGCCGGTGACTCTTCTATGCCTCCTGTCTTTTCTTCTTTTTGAACAGGAGTGTCTGTACCAGTTATCCTAAGCTTGTCCCACCGTTGTATGTTGGGAGGCATTCAGATGAAAAGAATGAGTGTTGAACTATACTTGAGGAGCTGCATATAAGACACTACACCTAGGAGCTGATCCACACCTGGACCTGATTTAGATGATAAGATTCTGGGCTTTGAGCCGATGATGTAATGAGTTGAGAGTTTTGGGCATCTTGGGAGGAAGTGAACGTATGTTGCGTTTGAGAGAGATATGAATCATTGGGGGCCAAAGGGCAGAATATGGTATCCAGCCTCAAAGATGGCCCTAAAGATCCCCACCTCTTGGTATTCATGTCCTACACAAACAGTCCCCTCCCATACAAAACAGGGCTCATCTCTGTAACTAATAGGCTATGTTGGAAATGATGTTGTGTGACTTCTGAGCTTAGGTCATATAAGACATTGTATCTTCCACCTTGCCCTCTCTTGGATCACTTGCTATGGGAAAATCCAACTGCCATGTCATGAGGATATTCAAGCAGCCCAGTAGAAAATGGTGAGGGGCTTCCCTGGTGGCGCAGTGGTTGAGAGTCTGCCTGCCGATGCAGGGGACACGGGTTCGTGCCCCGGTCCGGGAGGATCCCACATGCCGCAGAGCGGCTGGGCCCGTGAGCCATGGCCGCTGAGCCTGCGCGTCCGGAGCCTGTGCTCCACAGCGGGAGAGGCCACAACAGTGAGAGGCCCGCATACCGCAAAAAAAAAAAAAAGAAAGAAAGAAAGAAAATGGTGAGACCTCTTTGGAACAGCCATGAGAAGGATCCATCTTAGAAGCAAATCTTACATTTCTAGTCAAGTCTTCAAATGACTACAGCCCCAGCCAACAGCTTCACTGAAATCTCTTGAGTGACCCTGAGCTGGACCACCCAGCTAAGACACTCCCACATTCTTGGCTCAGGAATGTGTGAGATAATAAAAGTTCATTGTTTTAAGCTGCTACATTTTGAGGTATTTTTCTATGCAATAATGGATTAATATAACAAGGTTTCTATCTCTGGATACTCCCAAAGTTTCCAATTCCTGTGGAATCAGACCATTCTGATTTTTGTACGGAGGGGCACAGAAGGTCCATCTCATGAGTCTGCCATACTCCATCCCCAGAATTTTATGAATTCCCTTTGTTTTTTTTTGTTTTTTTTTTGCATTACGTGGGCCTCTCACTGTTGTGGCCTCTCCCATTGCGGAGCACAGGCTCCGGACGCGCAGGCTCAGCAGCCATGGCTCACGGGCCCAGCCGCTCCGCGGCATGTGGGATCTTCCCGGACCGGGGCACGAACCCGTGTCCCCTGCATCGGCAGGCGGACTCTCAACCACTGCGCCACCAGGGAAGCCCTATGAAGTCCCTTTTTTAATAGTTCCATCAACTTCTGTCTCTTAAGACCCTCTCACCACAGAGGACTCAAAGAAGGTTTATAAAGTGTTAGATACTGAACTGCATAGTATGATATTTTAACTTTCTGTTAGGTAAAATTAAGAACAAACAATAACAACAATAATGACAACAAAAAGACAATTTCTGGAGAAATGAATTGGAGAAAAATAGAAATGTGGAGGGAACTAGAACAAAACAAACCTTTGGACCTTTCCCCCCACATTCTATAGAGCTGTCCTGAGGTTAATAAAATAAAATATTTTTTTCAAAATAAAATCTCTGACAAAAGCTGCACAGAAATTAAGCATACATTATATGTGGCTATATTAAAAATTATTTTAAATGATTTTTACCCCACTCCATCCCCTGGCATTTTTGTGAAGATCATCTGGAAATCCTAGATCAAAAGTATCTAAGGGACTCAGTGAAAAACACACCATTCCATCCCCTTTCCTTCTTCTCAACCACATCTCCGCCTCTCTCTGGACTAGATCAAAATGTTCATTTCCTCTCCCAAGTACAAATCGAAAGCTCTTCAATGAGCGGTGAGACATATATATGGGGTAGAGGTGAGGAGTTGCTTACACCAGCAGCCAGCCAAAACGTGTCAAAAATGTTTAAAACCTCCTTCAAAGGGTCATTATGTGCACTAAATATAATTCATGCCAATAATAGTTAAAATGTAGTGAATATCTACAAGGCAGGCACCTTTACATTTCATTCACAAAATGGCCCCATGAGGTACGTATTACCATTATTTCCACTTTACATATATATGTACTTTATATATATAAAGTGGAAAACAGAACGATCAGTTAGCTTCTTCATGGTTGCAAAGCCAATAAGTTGTAGTACCAGGATTTGAGGGTCCTTGGGCAGTGGCTCTTCCAAACTTGGGAGCCACAAAAAGATCTAGCCCGATTCTTGGCACTTCAGTATTGGTTAATAAATAACAGTCCCTTTCCTTTCTCTTGGAATCCGATCTGAATCTAGATGGCCTCCTTACATAAAGGATAAGGTCTGCACACTGGAACTCTCACTCCACTAATACTGTCTCTCCCTACCTACCTCCCCTGACATCTCAGCCAAACCCAAGGCAAGCTCTCAAAAAAAGGCGCAGAGGTTACGATCCTGGAGGTTCTGAGCCCCTAGGAGAGCAGGAATGCAAATAGACTTTGCAAATAGGCAAAGCATAGAATCGCTTTAGATAGAAAACGTCTGTTTGCTCAACCTGACTCTGATTCCCTGAGCCTGGGAGAGCAAACACAACCCTTCCCCCTGAAAATCCCAAGGGGTCAGGTTCAGTCTGGTAAACAACACTCCGTCCTGGCATCTTGCAGAACAGGCAGCAGAGGGGACTGGGACGGGCAGCAACAAATTGGAAGGAGGGAGGCTGAAATGCACCTGTACACCTGCCTAGTGGCCTTGAAAAATCAGGTTGGCACCTCCAGGGAGGAAGTGGAGGAGGAGGGGCCCAATTCCCGCCTCCAGAGTGAGCTGGAGTGAATCAGAGACCTCATCCATCCTCTCCCTCCTTCGGGGATGCTGAACCCCTGCGGGAAACGCAGAAAAGGGCCATTGCCACTTTAAATGACTCAGGAAGTGAAAGCGGGCCGCCTGACAGGGACAGGGAAAGTGGAACCGGGGCGGCGCGGGGGCCGGCGGCACCGCGATCTCGCCCGGGCAGCGGGGGGCCGAGCGGGCGGCGCGGCGCAGGGGCCGACGGGGGCGCTGGGCGGCTGCGCCGGAAGTGCCCAGAACGCCGGAGGAAGCACAGCGGCCGCCAGGCTGCCGAGCCGGCGGCGAGGCCCTGTGCTCCTGGGCTGGGTGCGGGCTGCTGGGAACAGGCGGCAGCGGCGCCGAGGCTGCGGGACACGGCGCGGCCAGTCTGCGGGACGGGCCCCAGGTGGAGAGGAGGACGCGAGGAGGCCGCGCCGAGGCCAGGCAGCGAGCTCTGAAGCCCGGAGACCCGGGCCGCGGCACAGCTCCCACATGGCCTCCGGAGGGGGCGCGGCCTTCGAGGAGCTGCCGCCCGACGGCACGTGTGATGAGTGCGAGCCAGACGAGGCTCCGGGAGCCGAGGAAGTGTGCCAGGAATGCGGCTTCTGCTACTGCCGCCGCCACGCGGAGGCGCACGGGCAGAAGTTCCCCAGGCACCACCTGGCCGAGTACGTCCACGGAGCCGCCCAGGCCTGGACCCCGGGAGCCCGGAGGGATGGGGCGGGAGAGGAAGAAGTCGAGGCCCAGGTAGAGAACGAGAAGGCCCTAGAAAGCGAGGCGGGGGAAGAGAGCGAGTCCGAGGAAGACTGTGAATCCGAAGAAGAGAGTCAGACGGAGGAGGAGAGCGAAGACGAGAGTGAGGAAGACAGTGAGGAAGACAGTGAGGAAGAAATGGAGGATGAGCAAGAGAGCGAAGCAGAGGAAGACAACCAGGAGGAAGGAGAATCGGAAGCGGAGGGAGAAACTGAGGCAGAAAGCGAATTTGACCCAGAAATAGAAATGGAAGCGGAGAGAGTGGCCAAGAGGAAGTGTCCGGACCATGGGCTCGATTTGAGTACCTATTGCCAGGAAGATAAGCAGCTCATCTGTGTCCTGTGCCCAGTCATTGGGGCACATCAGGGCCACCAGCTCTCCACCCTAGACGAAGCCTTCGAAGAACTAAGAGTAAGTATTGGTCATTCAGAGCATAGGCCAGGAGGTCAGGACACCTGGTTTCAACCCAGGGGGCCTCCCTGTGGCCACATTAACTTTCACCATGTCCCTAAAAAGCTGGTCTGTTCATCTTGTTGGGAGCAGTGATTATTGACTCTTTTTGATTGACGTCCTTTGAGAGTAAGATGAAAGTTCTGGACTCTGACCCTAGAAAAATAAAGGTACAAAATCTAGTTTACAATTTCTGGAAAATTATAAGCTTCTGGTCTCCGTATCCCAGGTAAAGCATTCCTTGGGATTTTGACTCCACTTAAGCCTATTCCCACAACATCTTCATTGTTGAGACTGGTTAAGGCTCTTGACAAGGAATTGGTAAACCATGGTTTCACCAGATGGATCCAAGCAGTTGGTTCCTCTATAGTGAAAAGACTCCCTAAGGTTGTGGTTTTGATGATAGTTTCATGTGTGCCCCTGAGTTCCTTTTAGGTTCTTCATGTTTGGTAGTTGTTTGGAAAGGAGGGTGAGAAGGTGGAGGCAAAATTGGGGTGGGAGTGCGTGTTCCCTTGTCCTCTATCTTTTGCAGGAGGGCAGGGCCTTTATCTTGGACCTTGCTGGTCCCCTAGAACAGTGTATGGAAATCTTACAAATATTAATAAATATTTATTGAATGAATGAATTTGCAGATGATTTGCTTTTTATTTATATTGTGGATATTTACAATCAGTGAGAGAGACAGCTGGAGTTAACCAGGCAGGAAAGTTTGAGTGATCAGTTCATTAGTTATTGTTGTCATCATGACATCTTTTGTTTCCTGAAGCAACCTTGCAGTTGCTGGTACTGGGATAACAAATATTTTGATAATGAAAATCCCCTACATTAAGATTTTCCTTTTTTTATTGTAAAATACACACTCAAAGTGTATAAAAACATACGCACAGTCTAACAAATAACTGTAAAGCAAATACTAATGTAACCTCCACCCCGATTAAGAAATAGAATATTAGGAGCAATATTGAAGCCCCATGCCCTTTATAATTTTCTAGTTATAACCATCTCCCTTCTCCATAGGTCACCATTATCCTGACTTTTGTGGTGATAATATCCTTGCTTATCTTTATACTTTTACCACACATTTATTTATTTCTAAACTTATTTGAACTTGACACGATTGATATTGTATTGTTATCATGCATTCTTTTGGGTTTTGCTTTATTTTTTCAACATTGTGTTTGTGAGATTCTTCCAGTGAGTGGCTGTGGTTTGTCCATATTCATTGTTGTATAGAATTCCATTTTATAAATATGCCACAAGTTACCTATTCTGTCAAGGGTGAACATTTGATTTCCAGATTCTGGAACTTCTAGTTATTATAAACAGTGTTGCTATAAACATTCTTGTTCATGTCTCCTGCTGCACATCTACATACATTTAAATGGAATATAAACCTAGGAGTGTGATTGTTGGGTCACACACTGTGCATATCTTCAATAATATTAGATGTTGTCAGCTATTTTCCAAAGTGGTTGTACCAATTTGCATTGCCATGAAAAGTGTAAGAGAGTTCCTTTTGCTCAGTATTTTCACCAACACTTGTTATTACAGAATTTTTAGTTTTTGTCAGTCATATGGATATGTAGTGGTATCTTCTTGTGGTTTAAATTTGCATTCCTCTGGTCACTGATGACTTTGAGTATCTTTTGTATTTCTTCTTTTGTGAAGTACTCATTCAGGTCTTTTGTTCGTTTCATTTGGGTTGTCTTTTTCTCACTAATTTACAGGAGTTTTTATATTTATATTTTTGACTGTGGTTGATATGGGTTACAAATATCTTCTACTCTGTTTTTCCTTTTTCTTTTTTAAAAAATTGTACCTTGAACAGAGAAGTTCTTCATTTTAATGTAGTAGAATTTATCAACAACTTTCTTTATTATTAGTGCTTTTTGTGTCTCGTTCCACTTAGTATTGATTTTTGGGTAGTGGAGGTAGGGGCTTAGTTTCATTTTTTACCCTGTACAGATAGCCAGTTGCTCTAGCAGCATTTATTGAAAAGCCTATCCTTTCTGTACTGATCTGCTGTGTCACCAGTCATATATCAAGTGCCCGTATGTGTATGATGTGTTTCTTGGCTCTTGTTATTTTATACCATTGGTCTGTTAGTATATTCCTGTATGAGCTACATGTTTTCTCAGTTACCATAGGTTTGTAACATGTCTTAATATCTGGTAGAGCAAGTCTGTCCACTCTGTTCTTCTAGAAGAGTGTCTCAGCCAGCCTGGCCTTTTACATTTCCTAGAATCATACCATGAAGTTCTGTATTAAGAGAAAAAACAAACCTGCAGGACTTTTTTTTTGTATTGTATTGTATTGAAATTATAAACCAATATATGGAGAATTAATACCATTACAAAATGAAGTCTTCTGATCCATTTATTTAGGTCTTTTTATTGCCTCACAATAAAGTTTTGTAATTTTTTTTTCTGAAAGATCTTGGACATCATTCTGAAATTTATTCCTGGATACTTACAGTTTTATAGTATTGTAAAAAATGTTTTTAATTTTTGTTTTCTAATTGTATATAGGAATATGATAAACTTTCATATATTGATTTTCATATTAAACTGTCTTACATATTCTAATAATCTGTAAATTTATTCTACACACATGATCATATTATTTGCAAGAGGGAAAGCTTTTGTATCTTTTCAGTCCTTATGCCTGTTCTTTTTTTTTTTTTTTCCCCTTGCCTTAATGCTTTGGATAGGACCTCCAGTATAATGTTGAATAGAAGGGATAGTGAATATTTGTGCCTTGTTCTTAATTGAGGGATAATTCATAACATTTCACAAGTGTGCTAGTGGGTTTTTTTCCCACAGATATATTTAATTAGATTAAGAAAGTTCCCTTCTAGTCCCAGCTTAAGAGTTTTTCTTAATATTGAATGGATATTGAATTTCATCAAATGCTTTTTCTGCATCTGTTGCATGTTCGTGTGATTTTACTCTTTTATTAATGTGATAAATTACATTAACTGATATACTTATTAAATTAAATTTAAAAATCAGTATTATGTTCACATGTTTCAAAAGCCTCTTTTTCACCTTTGGTAACCACTTTTATTAGTTTTTTGCTTATCGTTCAAGTGTTTGTTTTTTCAGATACAGGTGTGTACATATATATGGTCTTATTTCCATCCCTTCATTAGTATATTTTACAGTTAAAACAACCTGGCATTTCTGGGAGAAACTCAACTTGGTTGTGATGAAGTATCCTTATGTTTTTGAATTTAGTTTATTAATAATTTATGTAGGATTTTTTCATTCATATTTATGGGAGAAGTTAACTTGTAAATTTCCTTTCTTGTAGCGTCCTCATGAGATTTTGCTATCAAGGTTATGTTGGCTTCATAGTATGAGTCAGGAAGTGTTGCTTCTCGTGTATTTTCTCTCTCTTTTAATGTTCTGGAAGTGTATTATATAAGATTGGAATATTTCTTCCTAGAATGATTGGTAGAACTGACCATGGAAGCCATCTGGATCTGAAAAAAGAGAGAGAGAGAGAATTAATTTTGTTGTTTTGTATCCAACATTGGATACATTTGTTTTGTATCCAGTCCATTGACTGTGGATTCAATTTATTTGGTGGTTATAGGTCTGTCCAGGTTATGTATTTTTCTTTAAGTCAGTTTTGATAAGTTACATTTTCCTAGAAGTTTGTCCATTTTGTCTAAATTTTCAAATGTACTGGTATGGATTTGTGAATCATATCCTCTTATTATCTTTTTTCATGGTGTAGCTATCCTCTTTATTCCTTTAAGAACAGTAAGCATGTTGATTTATAATCTGTCACTGATAATTCCAGTATTTGAGGACTTTATAGACCTTTCTCTGCTAGCTATTGTTTTTGTGGTGTTTTTTAGGTTTCCTTCTTTCCTTTTGTGCTTGTTATGTTCGAGTAGCTTTTCATTGCCTTGAAAAATTATTTGTGGGGATTTCCCAAGCCTTGACCTGAAGCTGTAGTCTTCGAAAGAGCATTTGAGTTTGCTTCTGATAAGGCCTAAGTGTACAGCTTGTTTAGGACCCCCTTAAACTAAATTAATTGCATGAGAGATTTCTTGGAACAGATTTTCAGGAGGTGCCTGTCCAAATTTACAGCCTCTTAAAGAATTTCTTTCATCCTGTCCTGCACCCCATCCCCCCATCGCCCCGTTTTGTTCGGCTCCAAGGCATGGCTCCCCACACTCCTCTTTGGAGGGTGAGATAGCGGCAACTTTAGTTTGTCTTTACTCTAGAATTTTACTCTTTGGCAGGGGTAGGAGGGTCAAAAGTCTGTATGGAAAGGGTCTCCTTTAAATGTCCCACTCTGAGCATGCTGTAGGCTTTGCTTTCTTTTATCTTCTTTCCCCCTGCCCACCTCACTTTCTGCCTATAATCAAATGCACATCCCAGTTTCTTGTGATCGGTAAATGTACTCAGATCAATAGAGCTGTTTCTTGTACTCTGCTTATGTTAACACTGGAACAGTATTACTTAACTATAGACCTTATTAGACGTTCACCAGTTTTTCCTCTAATGATTTCTGTACCAGGGTCCTCTGGCCATATTACATTTTCTTGTTTTCGATGATCATGATAGTTTTGAGGAGTGCCAGTCAGGTATTTGGTAGACTGTCTCTCCGTTTGGATTAGTCTGATGTTTTTCTCATGGTGAAACTGGAATTGTGGGTTTTGGGGCAATATAAATTCTCTTTTATGTTTTGCTTTTTTCACTTATCAGTATGTCTTGGAAATCACTCCATAGAGGTGCCTATTTATTTATTCATTTTAGCTGAAAATACTCTAGTGAGTGTCAGTCATTAAATTCTTAATTTATGATATTGTGTTTTTCAACTCTAGAATGCCTGTTTGGTTATTTTTTTTAAAGATCCATTTCTCTTTATCTTTTGGGATCTGATTCTTGATTATATGCCACATTTTCATGATTATTCTCATCTCATAATTTTTCATTCAATACCAGACATGTGTTTAAAAGAACTGTAGACACTAGAGTCATATTTTCCCCCCTCAGAAAGGGCATACCATTTGCTCTGTTAGGCAGCTAGGATGAAGGGCTGATCGTTGTTATTCAATAAAAATTTGAACTTGTTTAGAGCTTGTTTGTAGCTTTAATTAGTTTCATTTCACCTCTGGTTTCATATATTTTGAGGGCAGTGTACATTTACTTATTGACAAGAAAGTAGGTCTCTTGGAATATTAAAAGTGGCTTGGCATGATGATGGTGAGAGAAGAGGATCTTTGTTATACTGCATTCATTCATTCATTCATTCACCAAGTATTTATTGAGCATTGGCCAAGGGCAGGTGCTTTCTAAGCATTGAGAATATAGCAAAATGGAAGAAGTCCCTGCTTCTCCTGGAGTATACATTGTGTTGGAAGGAAATAGAGAGCAACGAATGCTCAAATAAACATGTAATAACTGTTAATAAAGAAAAAATAAAACACAGTGTGGGATTAGAGAGGAACAGGAAGTATCCTAGCTCTGCCGCTTGCTTTTTGACCTTGGACAAGTTATTTAACAGTTTGGCCTTGTTTCTGTATCTCTAAAATGGGTATAAAGTTAAGAAATCAAGTAGTGTTTTTGTGAGAATACAATAACTTAGTTTGTGATAACACTTTAACAATGCTTAACACATTGTAAGTGCTCTTTAAATGTTAGCTGTTGTTTTTATTATTATTAATAGGAGGAGTCTAGTTAAATGCACAAGTTTAGAGTTGAGAGGGATTTGAACAACATATGTTTTGATATCTCAGTGCCAAACCGGGCTGTGAGTGGCTAATATTGGTGGTAGAAGGCCAAATTGTTGGCGAGGGCTAGAGTAAAGCAAACTGCAGAGCGGGCCAGAATGGACAGAAAACCAGGGTAACTGTACAGCCAGAAGGGATCCGAGCAGAGGCAACGTGGAGGCTAATGCCTCAAGGACTAAGGTGAACACCTTGAAGGGATAAGTTTAACCCTAATCACTGAAGTGACTTTTAAAGTCCTACCTTTCCTCTTGTGCTATATTTCCAGTGTGGCTCCAGAGCATTTGGTCTCCAAAGGATCCTGTGGGTCCAGATTTGAATTGAGCCTGTGCTCCAGTTTTATCGTAGGAATATAGTTACACAGCCCATATTATGACCTCACATCTGGTTCATAAACTCTCAGATATGCAGGTTTCTCTTATTGTGACCGTAATTTGTGGTTCTGAAAATGGGTCATTGGGTCTGACAAAGGAGCTTGATCTGGTTCATGGATATTTTCATATGAAAATTCTTAAGTTGTCAAGGGAATTTGCATTCATAGCTATATTTAATGAATCATTTTGTTCAACAGTATAAGTGCAATTATATGTATTCAGAACTCTAGACCAGTAATTTAAAAAATTATTTTGAACATAACCTACAGTAGGGGTTATGTTCAAATAACCACTATATGTAAATATAGTTTACATTGTGGTCTAGTTTACATACACACACGCACACACACATACTTTAACTCAAATGGAGCACTGTTAACGTTATTGCATATGATGTGTTCTGTTTGTATTCTATTCTGTTCAAAAAAATTTCTGGATTCTCCCAATAAATTAATTTCATTGCACCCTAATGGGTCATGTCCTGTAGTTTGAAAACCACTTGTCTCGTTCACTCTAAGATCACCTGAAGAAAAGGTGGAGTCTTATAAAATGGCAAAGGGAGAAATGATTGGCAGAGTTCTGCAAGTACTTATAAGCATCTATGGAGTTCTTAACATGGCTTTGTTATGGACAGATCCAAAAGTTTTGAAACCACTCCCTTTGCCCTTGAGTGTGTCTTTAAGATGGGTATTTGGAAAGAAGAATGTTTGGTTAAGTGACAGAACAACTGCAGGGGCGCCCCAACGAGGGGGCTCTAGTGGCAGGGCGGTCGGGAGGGTACAGGCATATTCTCCGGACAGCTGTGACTCTGGAGGGGCTGGAGATGGGGGTATGCCGCTGCTGTGTCTTGTAATGGCCGGCGGCTCTGGCTCTGTGCTCAGCTCATAAGCAGCTCTGGCAGGGAGGCAGAAGGTTGAATGTCTGCTGTAATGTCCCTATTTATGTTTTTATTCTTGACTGAAAGGATTTGGAGTACCTTCTAATAAAACCATGAAGTGCTGTCTACACAGTGGTTCAGTCTGTGTCTTATTTATTTGTATAGAATAAGACAAAAGCTAAGACTAAGGTAAAGGGAATGATTGAAGCTGCCACAAATGGTTGATGGAAAGTTAAAGTGAGGCCTCCCGTTCTGGGATTCTCCATCTCAGTCTGCTCTTCAAAATGTACTTTCTTTACCTGTAATAAGTCTGGGACGTATGCAGTGAAGAGGACAGACAGGGTCCTAGCTTTTATGGAGTTTACCCTTTAGCTGGGGAGAGAGATAAATTAGAGTAATTTTGGATGGTAGTGTGTACTATGAAAACAATAAGTCATAGCAACGAAAGAGTGAGTGATGTGGCAGGAGGGCAGGAGGGAGTTACTTTTTGACCAGGTAGTCATGGAAGGTGTCTCTGAGCATGTGACATTAAGGCAGAGACCTGAATTATGAGATCTTGCAGAGATCTAGAGAAAACCTCCTATTGTGTTACCACTCAGTGCCTTTTGCACGAAGTCCAGGGATTCATAGCAAAGATGATCGGTTTGGTTCATAGGACTCTTCAAAAAGGAATTAGATGGCTCTTGAAGTGAGAGGAGTAGTGTAGTTCTGGCAATTGTAATGTGCTGTTAACACAGGTGAAAATACTACCCTGTGGAGGGAATGTGAGCTTATGGGGATCTCTTTGACAATAGCTCAGTTTTTCAGGGGATTCAACATTCATGGTGATGGAACTTCATTAAATAGAGCCTAGAGGGCTTCTGCAGGGTTAGGTGGAGGGGAAGAGTCATCTAATTGTGTTCAGGTAGGGACGTGGACTCTTCCCACAATCTTCGTTATTAAAATTACAGTTTATAATCTAAGAATTAAGAAAAAGTCTGGGAGAAGAGTGGTTAAGGCGGAAAGAATGGTGAATGCAAAGGCTCTAAGGTAGAGGTGAACTTGGGGTGTTGGAGGGACAGCAGAAAGGTCACTCTGGAGTATATTGGAATGAAAGAGGAGTGGCAGGTAGGTTAAACAGTAGGTTAAACAGTGTGTTTCTCACCTTGTTGCCACATTTTGGAATCACCTGTGGAGGGAGATTCTTTAGAAAATACCTGTGATTGGCCTCACCCCAGCCTTAAATCAAAATCTTTGGGGATGATCAGGTATTTTATAGAATGTCTTTCTATTGGGATTTGTCTTCTTTTCATGTTGTGGTTAGACTGGAGTTACTGTTTTTAGGAGGAAGACCACAGAATTAAGGGTACACACTATCAAGAGGATTGTTGAGGGAAAAGGTCCATACTTTCCCTGCTCTCTCCCAAGAATCCAGTGCCCTCTTTTTTCTCTTCCCCGACCTTTCAATCAGAATAGATTAATAGGTTAATAGGCATATTGTACTATTAGATGACTGCTTTTCAGGGTAAGGTTGCTGATGCAGGTGTATTATTCTTAAGCCCCTCTGGAGATAAAGGACTATGTGCCTGTGGCACCACCTTTTCTTGACCACAGCCCACAACATGGAGGTTGCCCTGCTGTCCACTGATAACACCCACCTTTTCTCTTCCCTTGCATCGGACCCAAACTGAGAAGCCAGAGATCTGTCAGTGTCAGTGCTCAGTGTGTCTTCTGCTTGAAGTTACAGTTCAATCTGGGATAACTAGCTCAGTTTCACGCTCCTGTTCCTGTTGTGGGTTTAATATCCAGAGCCAGGGAGTAAATCTGTTGTGCAGCAGGAAGGAACACAGAGACTAATGGACCTCTCAGAAGAGAAGACAAGAGTACAGACCAAGAAGGGGTGAAACAAAAACTTCAGTGCGGATATGTGGGGCAGAGATGAGAATCTTGTTTGTGGGTGTGTGTGCGACTATGATAGGGATCAAGCCAACATGACATTGGGGGATAAAAAAATCAATACTGATGCCCTTTTCCGATGTCAAAAATGAATCAGGGGACACGGGTTCGTGCCCCGGTCCGGGAAGATCCCACATGCCGCGGAGCAGCTGGGCCCGTGAGCCATGGCCGCTGAGCCTGCGCGTCCGGAGCCTGTGCTCTGCAACGGGAGAGGCCACAACAGTGAGAAGCCCGCGTATCGCAAAAAAAAAAAAAAAAAAAAAAGAGTCAAGAATGAAAAGAAATGAAACCAACCGAGCAAAATTTTCCAGATACTCTAAGTGCTCAGTCTATAATTTATGGCAAGTAGCCATATAGGCAATGACTGATGTATATTGTGGTGTGCTAAATTATTCTTGTCGAACATTTAATTATAAATTAGGCTCACTTCAAATGTATTTAGCTAGTTTCTGATCGGGTAGCAGAGCAATCTGCTTTTAACTTCAACAGGATATTAGAGAAAGCATTATACTACATCCAAACTGTAGCATATAGTTAGCTTTTTTGTCAAAAACTGGTGTTTTTAAGTTAATTTTATTTATGTGAATAATTTTTGGGCACTTAAGGTGTGCTACATGACGGATATTGATAAAGAAAGATGCCTGACATCAGGAAGCTTATAGTCTTTTCACATGCTTATTTGCGTATAAATACTAGAAGAGAGGTACAGATAGTATGTCGTGGGGACTCAGAGAAAAGAGAAGTTATTTTCAGCTGGAGACGTGGAATCAGGAAAGATTTCTTAGAGGAAGTGGTATTTGAGGTGGACCTTCAAAGATGGATAGGATTTTACTAGGTAGATATGACTAGAGTGTTAGGCAGCTGTCCTCTGTGTTCCCATAGCAACAGCCTGTACTATTATAGCATTAAATACAGTATACTACATCAATATTATTTCTTCCCACCATGTCTCTGTCTTGCGTGGGTCATAAACTCTTCTTCTAGGGTTAGGACTGTATGTTACACATCTTTGTGTTCCCAGCACCTAGCACAGTGCCTGTTGGAGAATAGATATACATGAAATATTTGGTAAATGTATGATATGAAGTATAATAATCTCACATAGTCACAGGGCATCAATGAAGAACTGAAAGAGAGAGTGTTGCATAGTGATTTACTATATCAGTGTTTACATTAAGTTTAACTGCATCTGAAATAATGAAATAATTTGGAAAAATCCAAAATAACAGCTCAAACAAGGTGGATGTTTTATTTTCTCTTGTATAGAAGGATGTAGGCAGTCCAAAGCTGGTATAGAGGAACCATGCAGTTATTAGGAATCTAGGCTCTTTCCACCTCTGCTCTGCTATCCTTAGGGTATGGTTCTTGTCATGGACCAAGATGACTCCTGGAGGTCCAGCCAGTACATCTGAGTTCCAGGAGAGCAGGCACGGGAAAGTGAAGATGGGAACACCCCTTTATTTTAAGAGAACCCTCCAGAAGTTGCACGCATTGCTGCTTATGTTTCATTGGCTGGAGTTCAGTCCCATGGCCTTATCTAGTTGCAAGGGAGGATGGGAAACAGTCTTTTCTTCAGGCCATGGTGTGTCCAGCTAAAACTGGAGTCTCTTACTAAGGAAGAATGGGAGAATGAATATGAAAGACCAAGCAGTCTTGCCTTAATTGGCTTTGCAGTCTATGGGTTTGAATCCTGGCTCTGCTACTTATTACCTGTGTCATGTTGGAGAATTCACTCAGTCTCTCTGAATCTTGGTTTCCTCATCTGTAACATGGGCATAATAATTATTTCTCCTTTTTGGGTTGTAGTGAAGAACAAACAAGATGATACATGCAAAGAGCTTAGCACAGTGCCTGGAATATAATAATCCCTCAGCAATTAGTGACTCTTACTCTTATTATCCTTACAGAGTCAACTAAGGTTCTATTCTGTGTTCAATTCCAGACCAGGTAGTCTGGCAGAAGTAGAAGTTCGGACACCAAGTTTCTTTTGGTGAACGCTGTTCAGCCCCCTCTCCTTCTGTTCCTTCTGACTGCTCTATGCTGGTGGGTAGATAGGCTGGTGAAAAACTTGTCTTCAGAGAAGAGGCTCCTGTATATTTCAGTGTCCTGCTGGTGCCATGTGCACTAGCTAACCAAAACACAGCTGGTATGTCTAATTTTAGGTTCACAAGTCTTGCTGGTTGTCCTCTTTAAATTCTGTTTTACATTCTGAACTGTAAGAAATTTTTATAGAAGTGGAGAGGAGGCAGGGGCAGTACACCCTTTATTTTCTAGTTAGAAAATAGCCTCTGTTTTCTTTCCAGTAGGCAGTCGTGGGGGAAAGAGGTTAGAGGCACCCCTACTGTTCTCCACTCTGTTCTTTGGGTCTCTGTGAACCCTGGCAGGGTAACCTGTGTTGAGTGAAAGACTCTGACTTCATGTGTGTGAAGAATGGAAATGCTAGCCTTTAGCTGAGGTTATAAAACTAAGAGAGTCTAGAAACTCTTATCTGCTGTTGAATTTTGAGGCTCTTTCCCGAGATTAGAATAATAATAATAATTATTAAGTGGCTTTAGGTCAGGTGCTTTTCACCTCATTATTTCAGTTGATCTCAATATAACTCCCACAATAACCTGTATTATTCTGATTCTCATTTTACAGATGAGAAAAGTGATACTCAAAGAGGTTGAGCTTTGTGGAAGTTCACCTAGTTTATAAGTGGAAGGATTAGGATTTGAATCCAGGTCTAACCCCAAAGGACATTTTCATTCACCCATCCCATTTAGCCTCTACTCTTAATTATTCCCACTTACATTTAACCTTTCTAAGTTGTACTGACGCAATCTCCTGATGTTTATTATCTCTGTGAAGGTATTTAGTAGATACTTTATGAATATTCTAATCAGACTATTAAAACTATTCTTTCCCAGGCTTCCCTGGTGGCGCAGTGGTTGAGAGTCCGCCTGCCGATGCAGGGAACATGGGTTCGTGCCCCGGTCCGGGAGGATCCCATGTGCCGCGGAGCGGCTGCGCCCGTGAGCCATGGCCGCTGAGCCTGCGCGTCCGGAGCCTGTTGCTCCGCAGCGGGAGAGGCCACAACAGTGAGAGGCCCGCGTACCACAAAAAACAAACAAACAAACAAAACAAAAAACAAACAAAAAAACTATTCTTTCCCTTCCATCTGGATTTTTCTTCCTAGATATTTTACAGAGTATTTTGATTGTATCAGATTGTTTTGTTCATTTTTTTCCATTCAGCACTTCTCTAGCTCAGTACTTGATACTTAGCAGTCAGTCACTCAATAGACTTAATCACTTAATAATAACAATAACAACAATGATAACTAAAATTTATTGAGAACTTAGTAGGTACCTGGTTCTGTGCTATAAACTTCCTACATATTATGTCATTTATTTTTTACCACAATTTTTTGAGGTACAGTTTCGTTAAGATATTTTTCTATGTTGTTTGAAATTAGTGGCGTGGTGTTTTTTTCCTTTGATCTATTCACTCAGTCAGGTGGAGTATTTGGGGCTATAGGGAATTTAACAGTGAACAATTCTAAGTACTGGTCTCATGGAGCTTTTGTTGTAAGAGCAAAACAGACACAAGCAAGTTAAACAGTAAATAACATTTTAAATAATGATAAATGCCATGAATAACAAACTAGGGGAAGGAGAAAGAGAGTGACTGGAATGGGGAATGAGAGAGAGGCTGTTTAAGGATCTAACAAGGACTGGGTATAGTTAGAGCCAGTGGTGGGAAGATCTGGTGGCATAGTGATCTGAATGGAGGAAGTAAGCGAGTGTAGAAGCACTGAGATGGAACAAGCTTACTGAGGATAAAAAAGATGGCTGGAGGATAATGAGTCAGGGTTCCAGGCAGCGGGTAGTAGATGACGTCAGACTGTCAAGTAGGCCATGGTGAAGATACTGGATTTCCTTCTGAGTAGCCATAGACTGTTTAAGCAGGAGAATGAGTGATCTGATTCACGTTCTTAAAATTTCCCTCTGGTGCCTGTGTGGGGAATGGAGTGTAGGGTAGGCGAGTGGGCGTGGTGTTGCTCCTTGGATTAGGACCAAACAGGGAATAGTGGAGATGTTGAAGAGTAGTTGGACTTGGCCTGTGTTTTAGAGTTAGGTCTGAAAAGACTTGGGGGTAGGTTTGCTCAGGCCCCCAAAATATTTTGGATCTAAGCAACTATATAAGGTGGTTGCCTAACATAGGAGTGGATTTGGAATTGGAAAATCAAGTCATGTGAAGAAGATGGTAAAGAATTTTTGGACATGGCGTGGTGAAACTAAAATTTTATGGCGTACTAAAATTCAGTTTCATTTCCTTTTGTCAGGGCTTTGCTTTCTGATTGGATTCCTTAGGAGGACTTCTTACATATTCTATCTCCCAGTCCTTTTCCACTGTTTCTCCCAAAAAAACCTTTTTGTGAAAATGATAGAAAGTTGGATTGATTTTTTTTTTTTTTTAAGCATGGTAGCAACACAAGGCTAGTGGGATAGGAAAAAACCAAAATACGCAGCCAGTATTCTTTCTGAACTCAGCATCTTCTGATTCTTTATAATACAGAATTCAATATTTAGGAACCAGTTCAGGATATTAAGTGATTTACACTTACATTTCTACTGACACATGACTTTTCTTTTGGTGCCCAGCTTGTTATTGGCATTAGACTAGACTGACTCCCATGAAAGTACAGAGACTGGTTGTCAAGATCTTATTCTGATGTCCCTTTTACCTACCATATTCCACTTTTGTTTCTGCCTCTTGCCCATTTTCAAAGAATGTTTGCATTAGAATGAGCTGTATTATTTCTGTGTTTTGGAGTGAATGGATGGACATGTGTTTATGAGGTATTCTGAACCCCTTTGAAGAAAGACATGCCAACTTCCTTGGTGTTCAAACACAAGGACCCTTAGAGACAGAAAACTTTCAGAGGGAGTTCTTGCAGGGGTAGCAACTTCAAATGTCTACAGGGACCAGAAAGGTAATGTAAATGAGAGAAGCCAGCCAGGGTAACTATGGCAAACTGGAGGGAGCTTGCCTTGCCTAAAGCGGGTAGTTGCTACTCGGCTTCAGCCAGTTGCTGCTATGTGGGAGAGGGAGCCCAGTACAGTCATACCTTTCAGATTTTTAGAAGAAGCTGGAAATCTTTATTATGTCGTATCTCCTGGTTTTTAAATGTTGACAATGAATTTAAAATTCCTAGTATGCTGTGTGGGACAACACTCTAAAAACACAACAAAACCAAAGTTGTGTAGGCTGCAGCCTGCAAATCTGTAGGTTCTGATTTGGCCCATTTTCCTCATTTCCAGGTTGAGAAACAGAAACTCAGAGATGTAAAATGACTTTTCCAAGCTCATATAGCAATTAGTAGGAATGGAGCCTGAGTCTCCTTTCTCTTTATGCAATGCCCTTTACACTAGGAAAGTTAAACTTTTGGGGGACTTTGGGGAGCGCTCAAGTCCCTTTTCACAGAAAAGTGCATGTACATTGCAAATTTTGTGTACAGCTTTGGGGATTTCAAACTCCCGGAAATAGATACATGAATACTAGGTAGAGAACCCTTTCTTATACCTTTGGTTCATGTTTGCATGCAAAAGGAACAGTGCCCCAGTATTTATACTTAGGCAAACTCATGGAGAGAGACACTCGAAGCAGAAGCCCTAGATCTGTCCTCTCTTCCTCCCTCCCTTCCTTTTTGTATATTAAATCTTAATTAGATAATAGGAATAAATTTATGTAAGTCTAAGACTCTTCCTACTACTATTCCCACTACTAGTCCTTCCAGTCATTGCTTTCTAGTCTTTTACATACATATGTATCACCCATAAAAATGAATAGTTTTATGCTTTTTAAATAAATGATATAGTATGCATTGTTTTGCAACTTTTAAAAAATTCAGCGTTGTGTCTCATTCTTTTTATTTGCTATATCAGATCCCATTTGTTAATTCCATAGTTTATTTGGCCACCCACTATTGATGGATGTTTAGGATGTTTCCCATTTTTCAGTATTACAAGCAGTGCTGCCATAAATATTGTTTTTCATACCTCCCTGGCCCATGTTAGTGCTTCTCAAGGGGAGAAAGTGAAAAATAGACTTGCTAGGCATGTGATTTCAAAGTAGCTTTATTATATTATATCAGCAACATATGAAAATCCCCAGCCTGCCCAAAGTCTCTCATCACTCGGTATTATCAAATCAAAACTTTTTTTTTCAATGTGATGGATAAGAAATGATATGATAATTACAAGTAAGTTAGACCATCTTTTACATCTTTTCATATGTGTGTTAGCCGTTTAACATTTCTGTTATGTTCATATCCTTTGTTGGGATTTTTTTTATGCTTATTTGGCTTTTTCTTATTTACAGGAATCCCTTATGTATTTTCGCATTATTCTTGATACCAACCTCTTCTCTTGTATATGTTATAAATCTTTTTCATTTAATCTTTTTGATCCTGGTTTTGCTACTGACTAGCTCTGTGATTTGGTGGACATCATTTGCCTTCCACAGAACCATTTCTCTCTATTGTACAGTGTGAATACACTACCTTTTAGTTATTGTGTTACTTGTAATGCTAGTTAAACAGTGTATGGGCTCTGTGATTTGGGGGTTTCTCATTTGATTTTCACCAGCCATTTTTCCCAGCTGTAAAGTGAGAATTTTTGGTTTATTGTGAAATGCCAATGAAAGAGCATATGAAAGTGCCTTGGAGAATAAAGAATACCTTCAAATGTAGGCATTTTGTCCTTTCTTTGGCTTTATTATGATTCATCCCTAGGAGTTGGCTTTTATGAAGCATCCCCCATCTCCATAGATGGATCAAACTTTGAGGGGTGTTACAGAACATAGCGCTTGTCTTGTTTTAATCTACACTCTTCTTGGGGGAGGAAAGAGGTACATAAACAAGATAGGCTCACATTGAGCTCCTGTGTTCTTGGAATGCATCGTGTGGAATGGAGGTGAGGAAGAGCGGTATCAGGCGAATCTCACTTCTTCACTCACAGTGCTTCCCCCAGGGACTGACATAGCATAATCTGGCCATTTATGGAACCAAATGTCTACAAGGTTAGAATTCGTCTAACTTCTCAATTAGAACACAGGTTTCAGAGGCAACTCCTTCATTCCACCACAGTAGGGAACTCTGAAAGTATTGTCTATTCCAGTTACCTTTTGACTGATGACTGCCCTCTGCAAACAAATAATTAACTAAAACATGATACTACCCGATGGTTTGGGGCCACTCATACTCAAATACCACCTTAGACCTAGACAGCTCTGTGCCCCTGCCCTATGCTTTTGAGGGTCTTTCCTTTGGCCATGCCTGCCCCCTTCTAGACCGCTCTCCAAGTATCCAGGACCCAAGAATTACCTGATGAAATGTCCTGACCCTGCGTCCAGGGCCTGCAGAGGCTCTTTCTGAGCCCATCCTCCCAAAGGTGGACCAAACCATTAGACCCCGCCCCTGATATGCGCGTTTGTAGGACCCAGGTGTGGCCAAGGCGACGGTTTGAGAGAGATGTGCCCAGAGCTTGGGTGTATTCGCTTGAACATCTGTGTACAATGCTCCTTGAGGTGCAGGAAGGGACTGGGGTGTGCGAAAAGAAAGGAAGTGGCTTTGGGGCCAGGGTTGTCCATTTGTACTCTTACCCAGCTCTGCCGCTGTCAGAGGAGGGTCTGCCCAGAGGACCCTCTCCCTTCTGACCAACTGCTTATTTGGTGGGGGAGGGGTTAAAAAAGCTATTGGGGAAGGTTTTTTCACCACCCGTTTAGAGGCTGGCTCAATACAGACCCCAATTATCTCTGAGAATATTCTCAAAGAGAGAGGGGTGGGGAGGTAGTATGGGTGAATTTCCTGAAGGAAGAGTCTCTGTGCCTCTCCTCTGTCACTCCCCTGGGTAGGCAGTGCTGCGGATGCTTTGTAAAAAGGAGGAAGGATTCTGCTGACACACTGTTTTTATGAAAGAAGGCTAAGGGTTCCCTTATCTCTCCACACAAGGCACATCTGCCTGCAAACAGGCTGTCTGCTTCTTAGGGATTCCTTCGTCGTCCTGTTTCTCTTCTGAATGTTTTAAGACACAGTTTGGTGCATTCCTTTCTGTTCTCTAGAGCCAGGGGGAAAGTCATAATATATCAAAGGCTCTTGCTGAAGAGCTTAGAATGGGTGCTGGCAGCTGGGATGTGGGGGAAAAGAGTTTTCCAGGGACAAGTGACCTGCTTGTTCCAGCCAATGAGAAGCAGGTTAGAGGAATGATATCACCAGACAGTCTTTATTGTCTGATCATCTCATAAAAGCAGGATTGTGTCTGGCAATTTAACCCTTTTTTAGGTACTTTGGGTCTCATGCATTCCCCTGGTGTGTGACCTCCAGATTCCTTTTCCCACCTGTCTGCTGTGAGACCAGAGATGAAAGATTTAGATTGGTGAAGAAATCTGGAAAGTTGTCATCATTTTAAAAGTAAAACTAAAAATACAAATTATTAAAATTTAGAACCACAGTTAGGATGGGAATGTCAGCTAAGCTGTGTTTGGAGAGCACATCTAAAACAGATATCGGTCTTAGGTTATATCAGACTTTTACTGTGTAGACTTGGGAGAGAAAGGAGGTTAGAGGGGAAAAAAGGATTTAGGCTTTAGTCTGTTTTAATCTATATGATGGAGTCTTACTAAGTAGGTCCTGTTTTGGAGGAATTGGAATTTTCCCCCCGAATTTGGAAACTATCACTGATTCTGAGGCCAATTTTGAAGAACAGACATTTGTAGTACTTGTTTATATTGTACTTATTTATTGTCCCATACCCATAAAAATGACAAGTCATTTTACTTACTCATACCTCCTTTCCAACACTGGTAAAATGAGAGTGATTATCCTATCCTATCCCCAAGGAGTTGAGATAAGAAAATAAACTAATTCATGTGACTACATTGTGCTCCACACATGTATTATTATAAGGGCATTCATATCTTAAGATTGCATATTCATTCATTCGTTTGTTCAGCAGACTTTTTTGAACACCTTCTTGATGCTGAACACAGATAGAGGTAAAAAGTGTAGTTCTTACCTTTAAGGAATTTAAAATATTGTGAGGGAGACAGACAGTAATAATAAATATGTCTCATACATCTATTGTCTTTAGCATGTGCCAGGCCCTGTTCCAAGTACCTTGATGTATATGAGCTCATGTTGTCTTTCTACAACCCTATGAAATGGGTACTATTATTAGCTTCATACTATAAGGAAATTGAGGCGCTGAGAGGCTAAGTGACTTGCCTGAGGTCACACAGATCTAGTGGTAGATTTGGGACTTGAATCCAGGCAGTGTGGCTTTAGTCTGTGCTTTAAATCTGTGCTGACCGGTACAGTAGTCACTAGCCATAGATGGCTTTGGTGCACTTGAAATGTGGTAAGTCCAAATTGAATTGGGCTGTAAGTGTGAAATACACACTAGATTTCAAAGACCTAGTATGAAAAAAATGTGTCAAATACCTCATGTTGAAATTACATGTTGCAATGATAATATTTTGGATATACTGAGTTAAGTAAAATGTATTCAAATTAATTTCCTTTTATTTTTGTGACTACTCAAAAACTTAAAATTATATATGTGGCTTGCATTTGTGGCTTACATTATATTTCTGTTGGATTTTGCTAGTCTAAATCATTATAATGCAGTAATAACAACAATATAATAGGTGACATTTATTGAGCACTTACTGTGTGCCACATAGTGTGCTAACGCCTTTACAAACAGCATTTCAATTAAGCTTCAAAATAACCCTTTTTATAATCCCCATTTTATCGAAGAGGGAGAAGTTTTCAAGAAAGTCAGTATTTGCCTGAGGTTAGTCAACTCGTTAATGCCGACCCCAAATTTGAAACCTTATATTTCTGACTCAAAAACCTGTATTCAACTGAATACACTGAAATACCATTTCCAATTAGGGTTAAATCTTGGGGAATTTTCTTTGTTTTTATTTTTGTGAGAATATTTAATATTGCATACTTCTGTATTTGTGATGTAGAAGTTTAAAATAAAAATCACTTGGTCATAAAATAGACATCCCAGATAGAAATCTCTTTTGCAAAGCCTCAGCCCTCTGTGAATACTGGTGCAGTTGAGCCCTGAGATGAAGCAGTGAGTCAGCCTGTACAAATTGCATTTAATTTTCGTTCCAATTGTTCTCTCAGGTCACTGGGCAATTTATGTCCTGACCCTCTTTGTCCATAGAGAAGAGGAAGAGGGGCAACACATCTTTTCTTAGTCGTTTAGTCCTCTCGGGTGATAAGAAGAAATTGCCTTCCGTTTCATTGTCCCATGAAATGCTGTTTGTGTTCGAGAGAGCAACAAAATGCTGTCTAATGACCCCTGACTTTTCTTTCTTCTAGAGCAAAGATTCAGGCGGACTGAAGGCGGCTATGATAGAGTTGGTGGAAAGGTTAAAGTTCAAGAGCTCAGACCCTAAAGTAAGTATTGTTTTGGAATTAATTGGATATTGGTACCCCAAGTATTTCATTCTCCTTGAGCTAAATTCGAGGGATGTTAATGATGATCTATCTGAACATTGCATCAAGATCTAATTAAGCCTACCCATCAAAAGCCATGTTCTAACATGCCTGAAGATAAGTCATCTATTTTTCCCCTTCTCTATTTTATGATTTACAACACATAATCGTTCATTGTTTTCTCTGAACTGCAGACAAGTGCATTTTTAATCTTCTTTTACCGGGCCTTCGAGACTACTGGCCTCTGTGTCCATTAAATCCAACCAAAGGCATCAGAGATACCATCAGCTTAATGCTGGGGACTGGAACAAGCTCAGGCCTATCCAGTTGGTGTTCAGTACTAGCGTCTTGTCACTCCCCCACTTAACGGGAGCCAGCTGCCACTGTGAATACTTTTGCCCTCATGAGCTGGAGTCTGGTCTGGGAAATGGTTTAAGCTTCCCAGCTTTCTTCGCAAGATGTTGGGGGCTGTAGGATTGATATTCTGGGAGACGCCATACCAGGGTTGTGGGTGGACTGGGAACTGAACGTGCCAGAGGGATTATGACTAATGTAGCCTCCCTTCTCCTACTCAGACGTTTGCTGTGGCACTACCCGGTACTGGTGCCAGCTGGCTTTGCCTGAGAGTCAAAGCCTTTCACAATTAAATAGGGAAAGGAGTGTGATTTTATTTGGCTTTTTATACTGTCTTTTTTTTAATTAAAAAATTTTATAAGGGGAATAAGACTAGCATTTCTTGAGCACCTAATAAGAGCCGGGCACTGTGCTAGGAGCCTTACATACCTTTTAAAAAATTTGTGGTAAAATATACATAATGAAATTTCCCATTTGAACCACTTTTAATTGTGCAGCTCAGCAGCCTTAAGCACATTGACACTGTTGTGCAGCATCACCACCATCCATCTCCAGAACTCTTTCCATCATCCCAAACTGAAACTGCACCCATTAAGCACTAACTTGTTATTCTCCCTCTCCTCTTACACACTTGTGATCGTTGCAATAACCTTGTAAATTAGCTTTTATTTCCCATTTTATTGATAAGAACACATTGGGGTAACTTTTGTCGATTTTCTTAGCTCAAAGTAGAAAGACCCCCCTCCCTCAAAACCACTTATATGAAAGTAGTTTTCCTTTAGTAAAGATGAACCAATTAATTATTAAAGATAACAGAAAGCTTTTTTTACCGAGTTTCTCTGGTTTCTGGGACAACAGCTATCCTGAAGGAGACAACTGTATTTCCTCTTTCTGCCACACCCACATGCTTATAGACAGTGAAGAGCAAGAGAATGTGTACAGATTACACTGAGTGGCTTCTGTGCATGATGATAATACAGGTAAAGTGCTTTGGGAACCTTTATGAATGCATATAGTGCTTCTGATGGGAAACTTGCCAGAGCTGAAAGAATTGAGTAGTCCCCATGAGAGCAACCCGTGGAAACCTCAGGATTTTCCTACAATGCATCATAAGCTAAAGGATATTTGTTAGGACCTCACTTGATCTTGGATATGTTTATACACACTCACCTTTCTTTCATCTTCTCTTTGTCTCTCCCTGGATAATTTCCCACTAATCTATTTTATTTTCAAGCCGCTTTCTAGCCTAACATATGTGTATGCCATTTTTACCTGGAGCCAGCTTGAAGAAGGACCATCATAATTGCAGGATGACTGTTAGATCACAAATAGGGGATGAAAAATGGGACACTTAAATACATAATTTCTGCAACAAAGAAAATTTTCCCAGAAACAAATTGGTGTCTTCCAAAAGAACTCATTAAGTTTTTAGTCTGTTCTGTTTTCCCTCCAAACCCCACCATCCTTTTTTTAAGTTGGCTTATTTAAGAAGAGCAGAATCTCCTAGGCTTTATGACCTGTCATTTTCTGGCACAGCAGCTTTACATAGAAGCACTGACTGAGTCATGGAGCCCCGAACACTCTCTCTGCCTCACTTCCTCTAGAATTCCCTAAAGCCTCACAAAGCTGGATTAGTCCAGACACTGAGGTCTACTGGGGACTGAGTTAATTTTTACCTCTCAGTTTTGCCAGAGAGGAGTGGAAGATGCCTAGATTAACCTTTTATTAAATTATAAAATAATATATGCTTATAGATTAAAAATACAGCTATCCGTAAAGGAAAAATAAAAAAATACAGCTATAAATAAAAATAATAAAAAAATACAGCTATCCATAAAGGAAAAGGAAAATGGATTTCCCTTAAATTAACCACTATTAACAGCTTAGTGTGTAACCTCCTAGACATTTTTTCACGTGGAAATACGCTTCGAAGATATATTACAAAAATTATACCATAGCTGTGGTTTTATCACACAGAATATCTTAAACATTCTTCTATGTCAGTAATATAGACTTCTTAATGAGATGCCTCATTTTGTCCAAAATATTTGTCAGAAATCCTCTTTTCTTCAGAGCAATGGTTCTTAAACTTCAGTGTTCATGAAAATCGCCTGGGGGACTTACTAAAATACAGAGTGCTGGACCCACCCCCAGAGTTTCTGATTCAGTGTGTCTGGGGGAACTAGAAACTGTGCTGGCCCTTGGTTATTTTCCTGCCATCTTGTGTTTTGGTTTTCTTCGTTCTTTCAGCAAATAGCCAGAAGAGCCCTTGTAAGTCCAAATGATTTCAACCTTGAAAAAAGTGAAATACATAAAATTCCAGGCTTAGAAAACAAATAAATTGAGCTGAGGGAGCAAAGGAGTGAGAGAGGGGAAGGGAGGTAAACTGAGTCATCAGCTTGGGCTCCCTGAGAGGACAGGGTTCCTTTAAACAGCTATGGCCAGCAGAGAAGTAGCAAAGCCAAAAAAAGGGAAAGGAGTCCTGGTCAGGAATTAGGAGGATGATCAAGCCATCGCCATGGTCCAGGAGTGGGCTGAGTTCTCAAACCAGAGGAACAGCAGGAGACATCAAATCCCAGCTACTAGGGGTGAGCCCAAGGATGGGTATGAGAGCCAGAGATGTTTGCTAAATAAGGCACAGGTCCAGATGAAGTGGTGTGCGTGCATGTTGCTGTGGTGAGCCCTGTTTTAAAGGGGGCAGACCTCCAAGGATCCAGAACTTGTATACAGTGGAAAGAAATTATTTTTAATAACAGTCTTTATTTTGTTTAATTGGAAGTGGTCTATTAAATAATCCTAATGCGTTTGACTTGATCCAGTTTGCAAACTTTTTTTTGCAGCCAAGCTTTTCAGAAACATCTGTTGCACAAAGCAGCATTTTAGTCGCTAGATTTCTTATATTTATGCTAGACTTTGGGGAAATTAAAAGATGTAGTTAATCAGGGGTATGTATGTGTGTATATGTCCGGACTAGATTTTTAGGAAATTTAGAGCATCTGAGTTCTTTACAGCTTTCCTTTGTAGTGACTATGCAATTATCTTTCATAGTTTACCCAGAGGAAACTGAAACTTAGAAAACACATTGATTTCCTTCCTTTCCTTCCCCATGCTCAGTCTCCCAGAAAGTATTGAACTAAAGTATAAGATGCTAAGCTCAATCTAACTAACCTCTCATTATTCAGTTAATAATAGCTATTTTCTCTATGATATACTGATTGCTTTTCTTTCCACGTAAGGTGCACCATTCACTGTTTCCTATAGCTGGTGTGTGCTTGAAACAAACAGTTTAAACCATGTTTGTGTATCTCAAATTCATATTAATTTAATAAGTTATTCCCAAAAATCATCTTAAACTCGAGCCAAGTGGTTCACATTATTCTCTGTGACTGGAGTGGGATTAAACATAGGATCTAATCATACTAAGATTGTCTAAAATATAATCAGGTTCTTTTCCTTATTTTTTTTCGATTTCTACAGGTATTCTTACTGAAGTATGAAACCAAAGATCTGTCTAGCAACATGAAATTAGTTAAATAGAACTGAGGATTGTTTTCTTATTTTATTTTTATTTAGCATTTACAGAGCATTTTATAATTGCAAGAGGACCTTACAGACCTTTCTAATAGCTGATATCACTGACATGGAACATATCCCAGTCCTCCACTCCAGTGCTAATCAGACTATTGTTAAAATGATAGGTTTTGCATGTACAAATAGTAATGGATATAAGCAAAACCTAACTTGAATTCTTGGTGTTAGTGTCCTGTTATTCACCTGGGTCAAGTCAGGCCTTGTGTTGGTCCTTGTCCTGCCTCAAGATAGAAGTATTCACTGGGGCAGTATTTATTCATCCATCTAAAGGAGAGAATTGAGATGCCTCAGTTATGAAGTTGGTTCATTCAAAAGTGTTTCTTTGGTTGGAAGGTTATTAGAATTACTGACCTGTTTCTTTTCATTCATTTATTTATTTATTTGGCTGCATCAGGTCTTCGTTGCGGCATGAGGGATCTTTCGTTGTGGCACTCGTTGCGGCACTCGTTGCGGCACTTGTTGCGGCGTGTGGTCTTCTCTCTAATTGTGGTGTGCAGCTTTTCTCTTCTCTAGTTGTGGTGCGGGCTCCAGAGTACGTGGCTCTGTAGTTTGTGGCAGGTGGGTTCTCTAGTTGAGGCGTGTGAGCTCAGTAGTTGTGGCGCATGGGCTTAGTTGCCCCATGGCATGTGGAATCTTAGTTCCCCAACCAGGGATCAAACCCACGTCCCCTGCATTGGAAGGAGGATTCTTTACCATTGGATCACCAGGGAAGTCCCTGTTGACCTATTTCTTCACTTTACATAAAAAAGAAGTAATCTTGGAAGACATGAATTGTGTTTATCTCTGTATCCTCAAGCCCTGCTAGCGTGGTACCTAGTAATAGATATGCCTTATCTATTACAGCAACCATATGAAAAGAAATATCATTTGCCCTGTTTTATGGATACGCAATCCAAGACTTACAGGGATTAAACAACTTGCTAGTAAGTGGTGGGAACAGGACTGGACTTCAGATTCATCTTCCTTCATGTTATTCACCCCCACACTGTTGTTGAACCCATGGGTAAGTTGATATTTATACATAGCCTGTCATCCCTAGCAATATGACTCTTCACTAACTATTTTTCCCTCGCACCCTTCTTTTACCTCCCTTACTGGATCCTGCAGCCACAGCTTCCCACAATTCTAGAGTCCCAGGACTGGAGAAAATATGGGGAGATGACAAAGGATCCATGACAGCCCCAGAGCATTTAGCCCTGGCCAAATGGAGAACTAAGGCAAGTGCTTCAGTAGTTCCCCCTTATGTATGAAGGACACCAAATGGGAAAAATACCAGTGCTTTCTCAGGTCCAGCCCAGGCTCTGAGGCATGGAAATCACCCAGAAGCAAATGTGACCTCTTTTCATCCTGTGTAGACACCTGGGCAGCAGGAAGAGGAGAAGTCAGCTCTTTGCCCTCTTTCACCATCTCCCTGCCTTTATCAAAACGAAACGATTTCTCCTTTTCCCATCCCCCAGTTACAAAAGTGATACATGTTCTTCGTAGAAAAATGTAGAAAATACAGACAACTATAATGTAGAAAGAAGAAATCAGCCAGTCTTCTGCTACCTGCAGTAGTTTGTAAACTTTCAGTACTTTTTTCTAAAATTGAGGATTCTTGAGCCTCACTCAGAACATCTAATTTGGTAGTTCTGAGTTCTGCTTTTTTAGTGTGCAGCCTGGTACACATGGTCAATACTCCATACTTCGAAACACAGCAGTGAGAAAGCTGATTAATATTATGGTGCTTTGCCTTTCAGATAGAAGAGTCCTATTATTCTATATATAATTGACCTTTGAACAACATGGTTTGAACTGCACGGGTCCACTTACATGAGGATTTTTTTTCAATAGTAAATACTATAGGGGCTTCCCTAGTGGTGCAGTGGTTGAGAGTCCGCCTGCCGATGCAGGGGACGCGGGTTCGTGCCCCGGTCCGGGAAGATCCCACATGCTGTGGAGCAGCTGGGCCCGTGAGCTGAGCCTGCGCGTCCAGAGTCTGTGCTCCGCAGCGGGAGAGGCCACAACAGTGAGAGGCCCGTGTACCGCAAAAAAAAAAAAAAAAAAAAAAAAAGGTAAATACTATAGTATCGAAACTACATGATCTGCAGTTGGTTGAATCTGTGGATGCAGAACCCAGAACTGCGGGTATGGAGGAATCCCATAACGGAGGGCTGACTCTTCGTCATACAAGGACTTTCAACTGCATAGAGGGTCAGCGGGCTGGCTCCCCAACCCCAGTGTTGTTCAAGAGTTATATAACTATTATTCTATGTGTGTATATATATAAAAAACTATAACTATACACACACACACACACACACACACACACACATACACATAGTTTATGTCCTGCTTTTTTCACCTAACATTATTTCTTATAAATACATACATTTTATCATTTGAATCCATTTCAATCTTTGAACCCCAATTTAGGAAACTAAAATCCTGAATGCCAGTCTGCCGTTATTGCCAAGTGGAACCTTTACATAATAAGGCATTTCTCTTTTCTTCCTAATAGCATAAGCAGATTCTGTGAGTTTGTTTATTTGTTTTTTGAGGCAGGCATGATAGTCACAGTCTAAGGTTATTCAGGCACAATGGAAACTGAGTTAATGCAAAGTCAGATACACAATCGAGTAGTCAGCTTCAAGCTATCTGTTTCACAGCATCTACCTCCGCACTGGTCAGGGTGTCTCCCATCATGTGACAGAATGAATAAATGCAGGGCACAGTGGGAAGTCTGAAGCCATTTGCTCCAGGCCCTCCACTTTATAGGTGAGGACACTGAGGTGCCAGGGTAGTAAAGGTTCTTGCCCAAGGTCACCCAGGCAATTACAGCAGAGCTCAAGAAGGTCGACAGCTTTTAGGACTATAGCTCTGTAGTTTTCCCAGTAAAGAGAAGTTTTGTCCATTTGACAAGGATGTGGAAAAATTGGAACTCTCATAAATTTTGGGGGGGGATGTAAAAAGGTATAGTGACTTTGGAATATGACCTGCCAGTTACTCAGAAGGTTAAACATAAGAGTTGCCGTGTGATCCAGCAATTCCATCCTGGAGTATATACCCAAGAGAAATAAAAAGATACATCCACACAAAAACTGCACACCGGTGTTCATAGCAGCATTATTCATACTATCCAGGATGTGGAAACAACACAACCAATGTATGGGTAAATAAAATGTGGTATATCCACACAGTGGAAGACTATTTGGCAATGAAAAGCAGTCAAGTCCTGACACATGCTGCAACAAGGGTAATCCTCAGAAGCATTAAGCTGAGTGAAAGAAGTCATTCACAAAAGACCTGATATTGTGTGATTCCTTTTTCTGTTTGTGGTGATAAAAATGTTCTGAAATTGACTGTGGTGATCGCACAACTCTCTGAATACACTAAAAACCACCGAATTGTATGGTAATGTGAATTATATTTCAGTAAAGCTGTTGAGAGAGAGATTACTGTCTGAATCACTTCTTTTAGGCCTTCACTTGAATTGTCACCAGCGAATAGTCCTTTTTCTTTCTCCTCTCCTCTTCTAGACAGGAATGAGGTTCAGAAATCTAATGTTAGCCTCTGTCAGGGGGAGGCAGTATTTTACAGTTATTAAAAGCTCACTGGGACCGATACCGTCCAGAGTTGATAACTATGCAGTCTTGAGCAGATCCTGTGCTTAACCTCTCCATTTCTCAGTATTTTTGTTTTTTCAGCTGCAAAATAGAGGATAATAGTACATCCTTCATAGGGTTGTTAG
Source organism: Leucopleurus acutus (assembly GCF_964270905.1). Classification (NCBI taxonomy): domain Eukaryota; kingdom Metazoa; phylum Chordata; class Mammalia; order Artiodactyla; family Delphinidae; genus Leucopleurus; species Leucopleurus acutus. Next base: position 86,651,783 of record NC_139151.1, read on the forward strand.
GAAGATTAAATGAGATAATCCATTTAAAATGCTTAGGACAACATCCTGCAAATGATGGCTGCTGCTAGCTTTCTCCTAGTCCTGAGACCCACCCCACTGTTTCCAGTAGAAGGGCAAGGGTACGTGGGGGTAGTTTCCCCCCCCTCCCCGACCCCCTCCAGGAGTTTAGGAGATCTTCTAATACTGGTGGAGAAAAATAAGCCACCTGTTCATAACTAACTGAATTCTGCACTTTGATCAGTTAACACTTCCCGGCATTAGTGACACAGATTTCAGGTTTTAAAGGGCCATTGCTACCTCTTCGAGTGATAATGACATGCAAATAAATTGAGTTAAATCTCCATAGTTGAGACCCCTAGGTGTTGCTGCCTGGCTGGCTGACTCTGTGGGCCTTGCATGGCCGCCTTGCCTGTTGTTGGTTCTGTGTCTATTGCCCTTTCAAGTCAAGGCAAATATATCTGCCTTGGGGAGTGTGCAGCTGTGTGTCCATATATTCCCAATGGAAACAAATCAGTGCCTAGAAGCAATTATGTTTATTGTTATGGAGCAAACTCTCTAGTTAGCAAAACTGCCTGGTGTCAAATTAAAAGAAAAATAGAGAAATTAAGAGCCACAAAAGAAATCATGTGTGGCATTTAAGAGACACATTAGGAGATATAGCCCCACTTTAAAGTAAACACCACTGAGATTCTGGTTCCCTCCCTACTTTCCGTTTCCCTTCGGCTTTACCCTTTGGCTGTTCTCTTTCTATTGGAGCCCCAGAGCTCCTAATTGAAGCACCGTACAAATCAACTCTAGGCATTTTAAAACTAGGTGGACGTGGTCTCTGAGCTGCCTAGTGGGCTGGAGCATTGTTAGAAATCAAAGGGATTGAGTTTTAAATGGCTTAATAAAATTAGCACATTGTGATGTCCTTCTTCCCCGCTCCAGCTCCTCTCTGCACTGACAGGAGCCTTGATAATTTACTCTTAGCCAGAGCTTAAAGGGCTTATTACATGGCCAACGTGAAGAAGGGAGTGGAGCTGTCAGGGCTCCCCCATAGCAGCCACACTTCACGTTTCCAGTGTAGGATTGTATTTGACATTTAATTTAGGAGCCTGGGTAGCTAGGTATAGAACTTTTTGTGATAATAGTGATAAAAACCACCCAGAGTTTTATTTAAGGGTCTCCTTCTTTCCTGTCCCCCTCCCTCCCCTTTTCCTTTTAGTTCAACCTCATTCAGCTAGGAAATAAAATTCAGGTTTACTCAAGGAGAAATGTGGGGTTTCCCTTTTTTGGTATCTTAAGGCTAAAGCTACAGAATGCAACCTCAGTCAGCCAGGTCTGTTTGTCAATGCTTGTATGTACGTATGAATGTAAAATTTGAAAACTGGCCTCTCCCCTGATTGCCTCTGCATTTAGCCAAAGGGCAAAATCCGCCAGGGCTCTGTGGTTGTGTAGAACACTTCCATTCAACCCCGTGATCTAGTTGATCTCCACCCCATTGCTGAATAGCTTTTGTTTACTTCTTTAGCAGGTGAAACAGATTCTATGATATCACCTTAATTCCTAGCTCAACCTGATTAATTAGACATTTATAATCCCCATTTTACAGATGAAGAAACATTTAAGAGGTATATTGACTTGTCCAAGGCCACAGGGTTAATGATTGCAATAAATTGCCTTTCTATGATTGCTATATGGAATTAGTAGAAGTTGTAGGAAGTTATTAACTTTTTAGTTTTAGAAGATGGGTTGGCAATAGTATACAAATGTAGAGTTTGTTCAGACTTTTAGGGAAAAAATGTTAGATTGAGTATGCCATGCTTTCCTTTACTTTTATGTTGAAAGAGCACAGACATTGGAGCCAGATGACCCGAGTCCAAATACTGGCACTTATTACGTCCATCATTTGATTTGTCTGAGCCTTCAGTTTCATCAGTAAAATGAGACAAATATTATGTTTTTATTAATGAGTATCCTGCAAATGGAAACTTTTGAGGAGGAGATAAGAAATGATGGAAGATGATTGGTATCACAGCTTTTGATGGTCCAGAAAGTATTTTAGAAACTGTAGTTGTTTAACAAGCCCTATGGTTCTTAGGTTAGCAGATTGTTAGCTGCTCAAGGGGGTGTAGTAGGGTTTCAGTCGGCTAAAGAGAGCAAATATAATAGAGACAAGTTTGAGGTTGGGGAGCTGACTATATCTCCAGACTGTGCAGGTGCTGAGGGGCAGGGTGTGACCTGTCCTTCCGGTGCTTTGCTTCTGTGTTGTGGAAGTGGACAGCATCTGATCTTATCAAACTGGAAAAGGCTCACTCACAACCTGTGGCTATCTACTGAAACGGGCTAGGAGCCTCTCATTGACATCCGTGCTCTTCAGTGCCTAGGATGTGTGAGGAGGTCCTTCCTGTGTTCCTTTGGGAAATTTGAATCTGTACTCCCAAGGGCGTAAGTTCTCTTTCTCTAAGAGAACTGGCTGGGGCTCTGTATCTGTGAGAGCTCGGTGGGTACCATAGGAAAAACCCACAATAAGTGCTCACAGTTACTGTTATCTGGACCAGCAGAACAGTTCTGCTGATGTGTCTATGTTCCCAGAGAGTACTAAGTTCTTTCCATGTATTATTTTGTGTAAACTTCACAAAAAAATCTATGAAAAAACTCTCACTTTTCTGAGCTTCAGAAGCATAGAGTTAGCAGAGCCAGTACTGCAGTCTTTCTCTGTCACCACAGACTCCACCAGCTTTACTATTCTGACCCTGTGTAGCAAAGAAGTCTCAGAAAACATGAGACTTACATCTCAGTGCCCTTTCCTGACCCTTCTTGGTGGCAGGCAGCTGTTTTGGTTTCGTGGTTTCTGTAGTATACAGATAGCTGTGGCTTTTCAGGAAAGCTGTGTGGCTAGAGAACTGAAATGGAGGTGAGGGGTGAGTCTTGTTTTAATGTAATTGCTTGAATCTTCAGCGGATAAAATAGGCTTTCTTTGTATATTCAAGTCTGAGAGGTTTAAAAATAGTATAATTTCTGTTTAGTTGCCCCTGAAGCTTTCCGTGGCACCTTCTACTTCCCACTTCCTACGCAGTAACTTCTGAAGCAGAAGCTGTCTTTCTATTTTATACACAGGTTAGGGCAGAAAGGAAGCTAGAAAGAAGGTGGAATAGAAGCTCTCACTCATATTCTTGTTTGCTACAGGCCCTGGGCGTCTCAGGGGACCCGTTCTTCTACTTTCACATTTCTACAGGGGACACCCAGAAGTTTTTTTCTTTTCACTCAGGAAAAGTGTTGCTCAGAAGTTTATAATTGCTTTCTTTATTGCCACCCTGGGGTCAGGCAGAGAGAAGCGTCTTAAGAGCGAGCAATAGTATCCATTCAAAGTGAGCCCAGCATCCCTCTTGAACTCTTCTCTGGTGCCTCCAGATCAGTGCCATGACGCTGGGTTACACATCAAGTTGTCATGGCAATAAATTCATAGCAGCTGACAGCATGAACAGGCGGTCCTGGGAGGAGACAGTGCTTGGCAATGATGACACAGCCATAGTGGTTAGATCTCCGTCTCTCATACTAGGGCTACTTGTCAGTCTGCTGTGACTGTGTCTCAGATGACTGGGGCACACACAGTTGCTATCCACTTCACAGCTGATTAGTAGATTCAAGTGTTTATTAGGATCTTTCAAGTACACAGCCTCTAGGAAACATAGTCCTGAGCCTCTAATGCTCTGTGTATGTGTGTGCGCGTGTACCTGTGTATTTATGTTTGTGTGTCGAGGAGGGAAAACCATGAAAGGGAGGAAGTTCAGAAGAAGCGTATTACAGGGTCATACGCATGAAGCTGGTAAAGAACAACAGCGTACTTAGGCTCAAGTACCAAAATTTGTAGCCTCAGGGAGAAGCGTGCTGGCAGAAATAGAGGAAGGCTGGAGTGTTCTGACTGAAATGTGGGGTTCCTGTCCAAGGGAATGCGATTCTGAAAGTCAAAGGTACGAGCCAAGCCAAAGACTATATAAGGCAAATCTAAGGTCTAAACACGAAGAAGGAGAGCTTGAAGAGCACGTATAGTTACTAAGTCTGAAGGGCGAAAGGTGGGATTTGAGGTCAAGATCAGGAAGCCAAGGATTCAGGGCCAAGTGGAGATGAGAAAGGAGAGAAAGCTGGCCTGGAACAAGTTGGAGGTAGGATCAGAATCCTAAATAGTTTCTTCAAATCACTCAGAAGCTCTCTGTGTCTTAGAATTGTGTTTCGGCAGATTAGTGGTTCGAGTGAGGGGGGGCTGGGTTAGAGGGTCTAGGTTGTGGGGGGGCAGGTGGAGCTTAAATGGAGCATTTGAGTCTAGAGAATGGGTATAGTTATTTAGTGGGGAGTGGTGGGAAAGGGGTGCAAGAATGGGGTGTTCATAGGTAAAGGGGGAGGCTTCTTCAGCCAGACTGTGGTGGAGAGGCAGGTGCGGGATGGCTTCTGACACTCAGTCAGAAGGTATTGACCGCCATGATGTGCCAGACCCTAGCAAAGATGTTTGAATTTCTCCTCCAGATACTAAGTCGAGGCACCTGTTATCTAGTGGAGAAAATAAAACTTGATTCCAGAGTTTAGAGCCTGGGTGATTGCCTAAACTGTGGTAGCGTTAAGGGGGAGAGGGGAACAGGACAAGGTTTGAAGGGAAGATATGAAAGAATAATGTTGTGGTTAGAAGGCAGATTATGTAGTCAAACTATGTGGGTTCAGACTCCACCTTTGCCACCTACTATGTGTGTGAATTTGGGCAGGTTTCTTATCCCCACTGTACCTCAGTTTCTTCATCTATGAAATTGATATAATAATAATTGCTACCTCATGGTATCATTGTGATGATTAATTGAAGTAACACATGTAAAGTGCTTAGAATAGTGCCTAATATGTAAGTGTCCAAAATGGTAGCAGTGACAATCATGAGGAGGAGGGAGAGGATTCAGTCTGATGCTCGATGGTTTAAGTAATAGGAAAGTATCCAGGTGGAGATACACATCAAAAGGAATGGTGAGACTAGAGACCACAAGAAAAAACCCAGGCTTAGGAGCTATCTGCATGGAGATGGTAGTTGAATTGCAAAGATGGGATGAAACTGCTAAGGAGGAGTTTATAGAGAGAAAGCAGTTTTGTACCCAGAGGGCATTTAACAATGCCTGGAGACTCTTTTGGTTGTCATAATTGGGGCTGGGGAGCAGTGCTACTGTCTCTACTACACAGAGGCCAGGGATGCTGCTACATATTTTACAGTGCACAGGACATTTCCCCACAACAGAGAAATACTGACCCCAAATGTCAGTAGTGCCAAGGTTGAAAAACTCTCAGAGTTTCTCAATCGCAGCTGTCTGGAGAGTGTGTGTAAAATTGCAGGGATGAAGCTGATAAACAGAAAGCCGGGGAAGTCCAAGGTCATAGAAACCGTGAGAGGAGAGAAATTAAAGACTGAGGGGTATCAGCAGTGCTAAATGATACAGACAGGTCAGTAGTGAGAGCAAATGGAGTTGGTGACTAGTAGACTCTTTAGTGCTGGAGGAGACCGGGCAGCAGGCTTTATGTGACTTTCTAAATAAGATTGGTGGTTAAAAGTAGGAGGGGAGGCAGCACTGCCATAGGAAAAGGGTTATTCTGCATTCTTCTTTACTTCTTATTTTGACTGTGTTACCCTAACAACTTCTAGGTCAGATTCCTAGTTCCCTGATGCCCCTTTTGTTTTAGCAACAAGTGTGATTAGAGGCAAATCTGGATTAGTGAATTAGTTCCAAGAGTATAAAATTTGTGCAGCTATATCATTTTAGAGATAAAAGGTTGAGTTTAGCTTTTCATTTTTAATAGCTCAGGAACCTGAGGCCCTGAGAGATCCAGTGACTTGTCCAAAGTCACGCAGCTGGTTGGTTCTGAAACCATCCACAGCCTCTGACTCCCCATTCCGAGTGCTCTCTTCTGTGCCAGGTTGCTTTCTGGTGGTCTCATAATGGTTCTCAGAGGCTCAGTTTCCTTTTCAGGAGGAGGTTACTAGATAGAGTGGTTGTCAGAGCCCTGACCTGGAAAAGGCTGACCTGAGGTGAATCTTTGCTCCATAGCTTACCTGCTGCGTAACTCCGGGCCAGTGACTTTACCACTGTGGGCTTCAGTTCCCCTACCATAAAATGAAAGTATTATTGCCTGCCTGAGGATTAAATCAGAAACACGTCTGTGATGGCACCTGGAATGCTGCCTGCACGTGGTCGCTCTTAATATCTTCATCGTTATTATTCATAAGACTGTATCTTTGTCGCAGATTAAAAGGCAAGAGAATGTCCAGTGACAGGAACCAGGCGAAAGTTAGGCATGCCATCTGTTTCTCCCCACCTTGCTCCTAACTCCATCTCCTACTTTGTGATAAGAGCAGTATCATGAGGGTTGGTGCTGCTGTGGTTATACAAGGTTTTGAAGCACATGTCTCTCCAGTATATTGTGATGATGTCTATTTGTCATTGATGAGCCTGTCACTCCTTGGATCAGTTAGACCTTTTTCAGAGTTTTTCCAGACACTAAACCTGGCTCTTTTGAGGAGCCCCAGGATGACTGAGGGTCCCATAGAGGAATGTTCAAATGGCAGGAGCAGCACATGCTAAAAGTGCTTAGTTGTTGTGGAAGCCATTATTTTAACTTTAGTTGAAAAGGACTTTTAAAAACCTTTAATTTGTGGTAGAAAAGCGGAATCAGATTAGGCAGGAAAGGTCTAGTATTTACTGGGAAGGCAAAGAATAAAATGTTGACATGTTTGAGACCAAGGTTCAAGCAGAAGAATTGTCCTGCCTGGCCCTTTGGATGCTCAGCCCACCCCCAGACCTTCTCTAGGCTCCACTTCAGTGGCTATTTCGTTTTCTGTTTTAATTGTATTAACTTTTAAAAATAGACTTTATTTCTTAGAATAGTTTTAGATTTTCAGCAAAACTGAGCAAAAAATAGCATTTCCATATGCCCCCTGCCTCCACAGATACAGCCTCCAACATCAGTATCCCACGCCAGAGTGGTGTATTTGTTACAATCAGTGAAACTGCATCATTATTACCCAAAGTCCATAGTTTACATTAGGGTTCACTCTTGGTGGTGTACATTCTGTGGGTTTGGAAAAATGCACAGTGACATATTATCTACCACTACAGTATCATACAGAATATTTTCACTGCCCTAAGAATCCTCTGTGTTCTGCCTGTTCATCCTTCTCTCTCCCCAAACCTCTGACATCCACTGATCTTATTACTGTCTCCATAGCCTTTTCTAGAATTTCATACAGGTTGAATTCTTTCATTTAGTCATATGCATTTAAGGTTCTTCCATGTCTTTTCATGGCTTGATAGCTCTTTTTTTTAACACTGAATAATATTCCGTTGTCTGAATGTATCACAGTTTATTCATCCATTTACCTACTTAAAGACATGTTGGTTGCTTCCAAGTTTTGGCAATTGTGAATAAAGCTGTAAACATCCATGTGCAGGTTTTTGTGTGGACCTAAATGTTCAGCTCCTCTGGGTAAATAGCAAGGAGCATAATTGCTGGATCCCATGGTAAGCGTATGTAGTTTTCTAAGAAATTGCCAAACTGTTTTCCAAAGTGGCTGTACCATTTTGCATTCTCATCAGCAGTGAATGAGAGTTGCTCTGCATCCTCATCAGCATTTGGTGTTGTGATTGTTCAGATTTTGGCCATTCTAATAGGTGTGTAGTGGTATCTCAGTGTTGTTTTGATTTGCATTTCCCTAATGACATATCATGTTGAGAATCTTTCCAATGCTTATTTGTCACCTGTATATCTTCTTTGATGAGATGTCTGTTCAGGTCATTGGCTCATTTTTTAATTGGGTTTTCTTATTGTTGAGTTTTAAGAGTTCTTTGTATATGTTGATAACAGTCCTTTATCGGGTGTGTTTTCTTCCAGTCTGTGTCTTGCCTTCTCATTCTCTTAAGTGTCATTCTCAAAGAACAAGTTTTTTAATTTTAATGAAGTCCAGCTTATCAATTATTTCTTTCATGGATAGTGCCTTTGGAATTGTATCTAAAAAGTCATCACCATACCCAAGGTCATCTATGTTATCTTCTAGGAGTTTTATAGTTTTGCATTTTACATTTAGGTCCATGATTATTTTGAATTAATTTTTGTGAAAGATATAAGATCCCTGGCTAGATTCTTTTTTTTTTTTTGCATGTGGACATCCAGTTGTTTCAGCATCATTTGTTAAAAAGACTGTGTTTTCTCTATTTGTATTGCCTGTGCTCCTTTGTTCAATATCAGCTGACTGTATTTATGTGGATCTACTTATGAGCTCTGTTCTGTTCCACTGATATATTTGCTTGTTCTTTCAGCAATACCACACTCTCTTGATTACTGTAGCTTTATAGTAAGTCTTTAAGTTGAGTAGTGTCAGTCTTCTGACTTTGTTCTTTTTCTTCAGTATTGTATTGACTATTATGGGGCTTTTACCTCTCCATGTAAACTTTAGAATCAGTTTGTTAATATCCATAAAAAAACTTGCTGGGATTTTGATTGGGACTGCATTGAATTCATAGATCAAGTTGGGAAGAACTGACATCTTGACAATTTTCAGTCTTCCTGTCTATGAACATGGACTGTCTTTACATTTTTTTCTCCTTTGATTTCTTTCATTTTAGTTTTCCTCATATAGATTTTGTACATATTTTGTTCAATTTATACCTAAGTATTTCATTTTGGGGGTACTAATATAAATGGTATTGTGTTTTAAAATTCAAATTCCATTTGTTCACTGATGGTATATATAGGGAAGTGATTGACTTTTTTATATTAGCTCTGTATCTGGCAACTTTGTTATAACTGCTTATTAGTTCCAGGAGCTTTTTTTGATGATTCTTTTGGATTTTCTACATAGATGATCATGTCAATTGTGAACAAAGACTGTTTTATTTCTACCTTCTCAACGTGTAAACCTTTTATTTCCTTTTGTCTTTTGAAAAGGAGTAGTGAGAGGAAACATACTTACCTTGTTTTTTTTTTTTTTTTTTTGTGGTACGCGGGCCTCTCACTGTTGTGGCCTCTCCCGTTGCGGACCACAGGCTCCGGATGCGCAGGCTCAGTGGCCATGGCTCACGGGCCCAGCCGCTCCGCGGCATGTGGGATCTTCCCGGACCGGGGCACGAACCCGCGTCCCCTGCATCGGCAGGCGGACTCCCAACCACTGCACCACCAGGGAAGCCCTACTTACCTTGTTTTTGATCTTCGCAGGAAAGGTCTAGTTTCTCACCATTAAGTATGATGTTAGCTGTAGATTTTTTGTATATATATATTTTTTGTATATTTTTTTATGAAGTTGAGAAAGTTCTCTGTTCCTAGTTTGCTGATGGTTTTTATCATAAATAGACATTAGATTTTGTCAGGAGCTTTTTTTTGCATCTACTGATATGATCATGTGATTTTTCTTCTTTAGCCTGTTGATGGTAGATCATATGAACTGGTTCTCAAATGTTGAGCCAGCCTTGCATACCCAGGATAAATCCCACTTAGTCGTGGTATATAATTCCTTTTATACATTGTTGGATTCGAATTGCTAATATCTTACTGAGGATTTAACTTCTTTTTGAGCCATATTTCTTTTAAAAAATTACTCTTCAAGAAAAGATAAGTGTTACACATTATTGTAGAAAATTTGGACTGAAAAGTTAAAAAAAAGAAAAGTACCCTTAATTCCAGCACTCAGAGATAACCACTCTCCAACATTTTGGTATATTTCTTATAGTCTTTTATAATACAAATAATAATACAGCAGCAGTAAATATCACATTACTTCATTGAGTGCATACGTGAAGTAACTAAGTGATAACTGAGGTAGAGATCCCATGGTACTCTTAACCAAACGAGGAAAGGAGGTAAAGAAGATACAAATGACTGCTTTTGTCTAGAGGCTGCTGATGAAGATGAGAAAAATGGTTTGGCAAGAGATTAAATGTTCATTTTAATAACGTTTTCTCTACCCTTCTCAACGCCCCATTGTAAAATCCAAGCAATCCAGGCTTCTAACCACGTTGTCAGGAAAATGTTTGCCATCCCTCAGAATGTTGGTAATAGAATGTAGTTCACAGTTTTTGTTTTTTTCATAGGTCTTATCTGCTGTGTTTCTAGTCTGTTGGATAATTTTCCAAGCCTTAGGAGTGGACAGTTGTTTTATTCACAAATAGCGGCTCTCCCACTCATACACAAAAGACACAGGAAAATGGGAGATCCAGCCATCCACTGAAAAAGGACTCTGTCCTGCTTGTTGATGAAGCTCTTCCCTTGTCTGTCCTCACTGGAGCCTGGCAGAGGTTTGCAAGGAGCTCTCTTGAGGTAAAATGCCAGAATAAACCCCAGGCTATACAGAAGGCTTAACTTTGAGATTTCCTACCTGGAAGTTTCCATAGACACTGGCATGCTGAGAGGGTGCCATGCTGTGGGAGTGAGGACAGATTGCAGTGTTGAAAAAGTTCCATTTTCTGCTTTTTTATTATACTCTTTTTGAATAGTAGTCATTCAGAAGAGGAGAAAGGGAGTAAAAATGGACTTTTTCACCTTTGGGGAGGTATTTAGCATCTTCACACTCTATTTCATGCACTTCACAAGTTTTTTAGTCATTTTTGGAATGGGCTCCTTTAAAGTTACTTGCAGGAAATTTGGCTAAGAGAACAAGTATTTCTGAAAGCTTCAATCATTGTAGACTCAGATGCTTTTCCTTTGTGTAGCTTCCTGCTCCTGACCCTGTTCCATCTTTCTCAGTTCATCCCAGCAATGTTTTTCTGGAACAAATCTTTCTTAAGCCATCATGCTTTCTAGCTATTATGCTTGTTGTTTTTATAATCTGCCTATAATAAAAATGTAAATAAAACCTTGTTTTCCTAAAGGCCAGCTAGCTGGGAGGTAATGGCTTCCAGCCTATGTCAAACACATTGAATGCTGGTGTTTTTTAAGTACAAGCTCTTAATTCAAGGTTTTATGTGTTTAATTATGTGTGTGTTAATATAAAGTGCCAGTCTGCATGCCTCTTGGGTCTGGTCTAGCTTAGAAATATTAACTATAAGAGCATAAAGAAAGTACCATGGAATGAGACTTAGCTCTTCAAATGTATATCCTTTATCCCAAGATTCACTTCGGGGGAACAAACATCCTAGTGGGGATAACAACAGAAGCAACCTGTTAACTGAAGAAATATCTCAGTTAAGAAGAAGTAAATATGAAGAACCTGAAGCAGGCAGAAAGGGATCATTAGAGGCAATGTGTTATAGCAGGAACTACACTGACTAGACCAGAGGAAAGTTGGTTTCTAAACCATACTTTGTTACTGTACCTCTCTGGGACCTTTTTTTTTTCCAACCTGTAAAGTTGGACTCAGCTCTAGTAAGAACTATCAGATGTTCACTAGTTAGTTCTGACGATTCACAAATAAGCTGCTTATTTTTTCAAATTACAATGCTGTGTTTAAGTAATTTTAGAAAATGCTATATTTAAGTAATAGCTGCTTTTCACCTAATGCAACCATAACGAAGATATGTCAACTTGCTTACAACCTAGGGCTTTAAAGTTTTAACAACTTAGGGACCAATCAATTGACCAAAGAGAACAAACTCTTTTTACGGTTTTGTTTGTGTAGAGCAGCGGTCCCCAACCTTTTTGGCACCAGGGAGCAGTTTTGTGGAAAACAGTTTTTCCACGGACTGGTGAGGGGGGAGTTGTTTCAGGATGATTCAAGCTCATTACATTTATTGTGCACTTTATTTCTGTTATTATTACATTGTAATATATAATGAAATAATTATACAACTCACCATGATGCAGAATCGGTGGAAGCCCTGAGCTTGTTTTCACTTGCCACTCACCAATAAGGTTTTGATATGAGTCTGCAAGCAATTGATTTATTATGGTCTCTGTGCAGTCAGACCTCTCTGCTACTGATAAACTGTATTTGCAGCCGCTCCCCAGCACTAGCATCACTGCCTCAGCTCCACCTCAGATCATCAGGCATTAGATTCTCATAAGGAGCACGCAACCTAGACCCCTCGCATGTGCAGTTCACAGTAGGGTTCACGCTCCTATGAGAATCTGATGCCGCCGTTGATCTGACAGGAGGTGGGGCTCAGGCAGTAATGCGAGCGATGGGGAGCGGCTGTAAATACAGATGAAGCTTTGCTTGCTCACCTGCCCACCGCTCACTTCCTGCTCTGCAACCCGGTTCCTAACTGGGGGTCTGGGGACCCCTGCTGTGGAGGACCCAGGTCCCTCAGGTGTGATTTTCCTGGAGAGCACTACCAGTGCCCTAGGAAGTACTTCAGGGAGGAAGGGGAGATTCTTCTTTTAACCGGAGTGGTTTTACTTTTGGTTCTATTATACTTTGGGGTTCTACATTAAAACTTTGGGGCAAGGGAAGTTCTGTGGCTTTAAAAAGATTTGACAGTTACTAGTAGATCTTATTTTAAAAAAGGAATCTTTTACATCACCAGTTTTATCATTCTGTGATATATCCAGCCTTCTGTCTTCCCTGCTTGTGAAGAATTTTCTCTGTGGACATAACTTGTGTGTGGTATACTCAAGAGTATGGGACTGTCACTCTCACCTTTGGGGAGCTGTAGGATAGAGGCTGAAGAAGTTCTAGGAAACCTAGTCAAATGATGTCAGTGGTTCCCAACTAGCAGGTGCTGATGCAAAGGGCCTGCTGCTCATGGAGAACTGTGAAGTTTATAGCAGGATGGAGTTTTAATGATGAGGTGAAATGAAACCTGAAAGGGAGTTTTTGTAAGTTGTTTCATTCCTGCTATTGGTAGGAGTCCTTTCTCCAGAGTACTCAACCTACCACTTGCCTAATCCCCCAGGGTGTCTCTCCTTTGGGCTCTGGATTTAAATAAATGCCGTGACCCAGAATTTGTTCTTGCCATTTTGAGCTAGGTTGGAGAATACCTGTCTGTTGATTAGTAGAGAACTGGAATGAGAAGGCAGCATAAAATTTTTATAGAGTAAATTATTCCGCTTTCAATTCTCATTTGTGGCCTGATCTGTATAAAAATAAATTGCATAAAATAAAGGTTGAAAAACCTGTGTAAAGTAAAGGAAAATAGAGAATTTAATTTTTAAAAACCATGATTTATTCACCTACTGAAGTGTAGTCCCCACCTTTCCTGACTGTAATGTCAACTTCCTAACTTCAAATCACATGTGTATGTGATGTCTAGTAAAATAGGTTGTGAGTCAGTTTTTATTATGCTGTCCATTTTTAGTCACTTGGAAGAGCTTTTCTTAGGAATTCAGAAAAGTTCATGCCTTAGCTAAAACTTCCTAGGTTAGTCTCTAAGAGAAGTTCCTAGGTCTTATAAGACCAAATTTATTTCAAGGGTAGAGATCCACGTCCACTGATAAATGATCACCATAGAGCATAACAGCCTTGAAATATACACACTAAAAATAAAAAGGAATTATATAAATAAACACAAATCACAGTTCTCAATCTGATAAAGAACTTGCCGGGTCATTAATAATATTTAACACCCCCCCCCTTTTCTTTAGCACCAGGGAGAGTACCTGCAAAGAGTATATGAATTCATGAGGGCTTATGTCACTTAGTCACTTGATATGTGAATGGGTACATGTCCTACAGGCCTTATTTTGAATTGACGTTTTTATGGCAGTGTTACAAAAGGTGCTTAAAGTATCAAGCCTATTTCAATTTTTAAGAGGCTAATAAAAAATGGCCTCATCTTACCCTCTCCTTTAGTCTTTCTCTTTCTCAATCTCCTTTTTAGGTTTTCCCAGTTAGACTTCTCTTCTGACAGACTGTTATAGTGAACAGAGCACCAGACTGGGAGCAAGAAGATTGGAGAACTTTGTGTCTCCTAAAAGATTGCAACTGGGTCTGTTTCCTTATCTGTGAAAGAAAGGGGTTCACTTAGATGACAGCCACTTTCTCTTTTAGCTCTAAAATTCTCTATTGGCTTTTGTCCTTTGGTCTACTGTTCTACCTCTTCCCTGTTTCCTACCTCAGCTACTCAATATGCATAGTTGTTTAAAAGTACTCATAAAATAAATATGGTTATGAGGAAACATTAGTAAGTGTAGTTATTGGCAAGATGTGGAGTTTAGAAGTTCTTATTTTGGTAGTTTCTCATTTTGTTTGCCTTATGCCCTAGCCAAGTACAGCCTAGAGTCATATTTTAATTATTCTGCATAGTTGTTGTTGCAAAATAAAACAGTAATATATTTTCACCCATCAGAGAGTAAAGATTTAAAGACTTGATGATATCCAATATCAGTAAAGGTGTAGGCAAATGCTTACTTTCACACATTGTTGTGGGAATGTAATTGGTGCATCCTTTTTTGGAGGGCAGTTTGGCAGTATCAGTCAGTAATTTTAGAATATATATAAATTAATTCAGTGACTCCAAAGGTTTCTAAAGAAATTCATGTACGGATATTAAGAGGTATAGCCAATGATGTTCATTGCTGTATTGTTCATAAAAGCAAAAAATTGGAAATATCCTGTATTTCCATTAAGAAGGGAAATATTTAATGAATATATTTATCCTTTTCTCTCTATATATAAATATCCATATCTGTATATACCTGTATCATACAGACATTAAAAATAATACAATGAATGAATTGCTCTGTATATACTAATATATTTTAAGTAGAAAAGCAAGACACAGAACCATATGTTCACCATGATCCATTTACATAAAAACAACATAATTGTCTGTATACATACCTTGTTCTACTGTACTTCACTTTATTGTGCCTTGCAGATACTGTGTGTCTTACAAATTGAAGGTTTATAGCAACCCTACATCGAGCAGTGCTATTTTTCTAATAGCATTTGCTTACTTCATGTCCCTGTGTCACATTTTGGTAATTCTTGTAGTATTTCAAACTTTTTCATTATTATTGTACTTGTTATGTTGATCTGTGATCAGTGATCTTGATGTTACCATTGCAAAAAGATTATGACTTGCTGAAGGCTCAAATGATGGTTAGCATTTTTTAGCAAGAAAGTATTTTTAATTAAGGTATGTACATTTTTGTAGACATAATGCTATTGCATACTTAATAGACTACAGTATAGTATAAACACAACTTTTATATGTACTGAGAAACCAAAAAACTTGTGTGCCTCTGTTTATTATAATATTCATTTTACCGTGGTGGTCTAGAACAGAACCCACAGTGTCTCCAAGGTATGCCTGTATATGAATTGATACATAACTAAAATAGAAAAATGGCTGGAAGGGCATGTATCAAACTGTTAACAGTAATTATCCCCTGAGAAGGAAAAAGGTATTGGGATAGAGAGAGAAGAGGAATTTCTTTTTCTTTTTTTTTTTATATACACCCATCTATTAAATTTTTAAAAAGTAATCATATATTACTGGTATAAACATAAACAAAGGAGAGATTGGAACCAAGATGGTGGAGTAGAAGGACGTGCTCTCACTCTCTCTTGTGAGAACACCAGAATCACAGCTAGTTGCTGGACAGTCATCGACAGGAAGACACTGGAACTCACCAAAAAAGATACCTCACATCCAAAGACAAAGGAGAAGCCACAATGAGATGGTACCAGGGGCGCAATCACAGTAAAATCAAATCCCATAACTGCTGGGTGGGTGACTCACAGACTGGAGAACACTTATACCACAGAAGCCCACCCACTGGAGTGAAGGTTCTGAGCCCCACATCAGGCTTTCCAACCTGGGTTTCTGGCAATGGGAGGAGGAATTCCTAGAGAATCAGACTTTGAAGGCTACTGGGATTTGATTGCAGGACTTCGACAGAACTGGGGGAAACAGAGACTCCACTCTTGCAGGGCACACACAAAGTAGTGTACACATCAGGACCCAGGGGAAGGAGCAGTGACCCCAGGCTAGACTGAACCAGACCTACCTGCCAATGTTGGAGGGTCTCCAGCAGAGGCGGGGGGTGGCTGTGTCTCACCGTGGGGACAAGTACACTGGCAGCAGAAGCTCTGGGAAGTACTCCTTGGCGTGAGCCCTCCCAGAGTCTGACATTAGCCCCACCAAAGAGCCCCGGTAGGCTCCAGTGTTCGGTTGCCTCAGGCCAAACAACCAACAGGGAGGGAACCCAGCCCCACCCATCAGCAGTCAATCGGATTAAAGTTTTACTGAGCTCTTCCCACCAGAGCAACAGTCAGCTCTACCCACCACCAGTCGCTCCCATCAGGAAACTTGCATAAGCCTCTTAGATAGCCTCATCCACCAGAGGGCAGACAGCAGAAACAAGAACTACAATCCTGCAGCCTGTGGAACAAAAACCACATTCACAGAAAGATAGACAAGATGAAAAGGCAGAGGGCTACGTACCAGATAAAGGAACAAGATAAAACCCCAGAAAAACAACTAAATGAAGTGGAGATAGGCAATCTTCCAGAAAAAGAATTCAGAATAATGATGGTGAAGATGATCCAGGACCTCAGAAAAAGAATGGAGGCAAAGATCGAGAAGATGCAAGAAATGTTTAACAAAGACCTAGAAGAAGAACAAACAAACAGAGATGAACAATACAATAACTGAAATGAAAACGACACTAGAAGGAATCAATAGCAGAATGACTGAGGCAGAACGGATAAGTGACCTGGAAGACAGAATGTGGAATTCACTGCTGTGGAACAGAACAAAGAAAAAATAATGAAAAGAAATGAAGACAGCCTAAGAGACCTCTGGGACAACATTAAACACAACAACATTCGCATTATAGGGGTCCCAGAAGGAGAAGAGAGACAGAAAGGACCCGAGAAAATATTTGAAGAGATTATAGTGGAAAACTTCCCTAACATGGGAAAGGAAATAAGCCACCCAAGTCCAGGAAGCACAGAGAGTCCCAGGCAGGATAAACCCAAGGAGAAACACTCTGGGACACATAGTAATCAAATCGGCAAAAATTAAAGACAAAGAAAAATTATTAAAAGCAGCAAGGGAAAAATGACAAATAACATACAAGGAACTCCCATAAGGTTAACAGCTGATTTCTCAGCAGAAACTCTACAAGCCATAAGGGAGTGGCATGATATACTTAAAGTGATGAAAGGGAAGAACCTACAACCAAGATTACTCTACCCGGCAAGGATCTCATTCAGATTCGATGGAGAAATCAAAAGCTTTACAGACAAGCAAAAGCTAAGAGAATTCACCACCAAACCAGCTCTACAACAAATGCTAAAGGAACTTCTCTAAGTGGGATACACAAGAGAAGAAAAGGACCTACAAAAACAAACCCAAAACAATTAAGAAAATGGTAATAGGTACATACATATCGATAATTACCTTAAACGTGAATGGATTACATGCTCCAACCAAAAGACACAGGCTTGCTTGAATGGATACAAAAACAAGACCCACATATATGCTGTCTACAAGAGACCCACTTCAGACCTACGGACACATTCAGACTGAAAGTGAGGGGATGGAAAAAGATATTCCACGCCAACGGAAATCAAAAGAAAGCTGGAGTAGCAATACTCATATCAGATAAAATAGACTTTAAAATAAAGAACGTTGCAAGAGACAAGGAAGGACACTGCATAATGATCAAGGGATCAATCCAAGAAGAAGACATAAGAATTATAAATATATATGCACCCAACATAGGAGCACCTCAATACATAAGGCAACTGCTAACAGCTATAAAAGAGGAAATCGACAGTAACACTATAGTACTGGGGGACTTTAACAACACCTCACCACTTACACCAATGGACAGATCATCCAAAATGAAAATAAATAAGGAAACAGAAGCTTTAAATGACACAATAGACCAGATAGATTTAATTGATATTTATAGGACATTCCATCCTAAAACAGCAGATTATACTTTCTTCTCAAGTGCACATGGAACATTCTCCAGGATAGATCACATCCTGGGTCACAAATCAAGCCTCAGTAAATTTAAGAAAATTAAAATCATATCAAGCATTTTTTCTGACCACAACGCTACAAGATTAGAAATGAATTACAGGGGAAAACACATAAAAAACACAAACACATGGAGGCTAAACAATATGTTACTAAATAACCAACAGATCACTGAGGAAATCAAAGAGGAAATCAAAAAATACCTAGACACAAATGACAGTGAAAACACGACAATCCAAAACCTATGGGATGCAGCAAAAGCAGTTCTAAGAGGGAAATTTATAGCTATACAAGCCTACCTCAAGAAACAAGAAAAATCTCAAATAAACAATCTGTTACACCTAAAGGAACTAGAGAAAGAAGGACAAACAAAACCAAAAGTTAGCAGAGGAAAGAAATCATAAATATCAGAGCAGAAATAAATGAAATAGAAACAAAACAGTAGCAAAGATGGATAAAACTAAAAGCTGGTTCTTTGAGAAGATAAACAAAATTGATAAACCATTAGTGAGACTCATTAAGAAAAAGAGGGAGAGGACTCAAATCAATAAAATTAGAAATGAAAAAGGAGAAGTTACGGCAGGCATTGCGGAAATACAAAGCATCCTAAGAGACTACTACAGGCAACTCTATGCCAATAAAATGGACAACTGTAGAAAGGTATAACCTTCCAAGACTGAACCAGGAAGAAATAGAAAATATGAACAGACCAGTCACAAGTAATGAAATTGAAACTGTGATTAAAATTCTTCCAACAACAAAAGTCCAGGACCAGATGGCTTCACAGGTGAATTCTGTCAAACATTTAGAGAAGAGCTAACAGCCATCCTTCTCAAACTCTTCCAAAAAATTGCAGAGGAAGGAACACTCCCAAACTCATTCTATGAGGTCACCGTCACCCTGATACGAAAACCAGACAAAGATACTACAAAAAAAGAAAATTACAGACCAATATCACTGACGAATATAGATGCAAAAATCCTCAACAAAATACTAGGAAACAGAATCCAACAACACATTAAAAGGATCATACACCATGATCAAGTGGGATTTATCCCAGGGATGCAAGGATTCTTCAATATATGCAAATCAATCAATGTGATACACCATATTCACAAATTGAAGAAGAAAAACCATATGACCATCTCAGTAGATGCAGAAAAAGCTTTTGACAAAGTTCAACACCCATTTATGATAAAAACTCTCCAGAAAGTGGTTATAGAAGGAACCTACGTCAACATAATAAAGACCATTTACGACAAACCCACAGCAAACATCATACTCAATGGTGAAAAACTGAAAGCATTTCCTCGAAGATCAGGAACAAGACAAGGATGTCCACTCTCACCGTTATTATTCAACATATTTTTGGAAGTCCTAGCCACGGCAGAGAAGAAAAAGAAATAAAAGGAATACAAATTAGAAAAGAAGAAGTAAAACTGTCATTGTTTGCAGATGAATTGATACTATATATAGAGGATACTAAAGATGCCACCAGAAAACTACTAGAGCTAATCAGTGAATTTGGTAAAGTTACAGGATACAAAATTAATGCACAGCAATCTCTTGCATTCCTATACACTAATGGTGAAAAATCTGAAAGAGAAATTAAGGAAACACTCCCATTTACCATTGCAACAAAAAGAGTAAAATACCTAAGAATAAACCTACCTAGAGAGACAAAAACCTGACGAAAGAAATTAAAGATGATACCAACAGATGGAGAGATATACCATGTTCTTGGATTGGAAGAATCAATATTGTGAAAATGACTATACTACCCAAAGCAATCTACAGATTCAATGCAATCCCTATCAAATTACCAATGGCTTTTTTTTACGGAACTAGAACAAAAAATGTTAAAATTTATATGGAGACACAAGAGACCCCGAATAGCCGAAGCAGTCTTGAGGGAAAAATAATGGAGCTGGAGGAATCAGACTCCCTGACTTCAGACTATACTCTAAAGCTACAGTAATCAAGACAATATGGTACTGGCACAAAAACAGAAACATAGGTCAATGGAACAAGACAGAAAGCCCAGAGGTGAACCCATGCACCTACGGTCAACTAATGTATGACAAAGGAGGCAAGGATATACAATGGAGAAAAGACAGTCTCTTCATTAAGTGGTGCTGGGAAAACTGGATGTAAAAGAATGAAATTAGAACAGTCTCTAACACCATACACAAAAATAAACCCAAAATGGATTAGAGACCTAAATGTAAGACCGGACACTATAAAACTTTTAGAGGAAATCATAGGAAGAACACTCTTTGACATAAATCACAGCAAGATCTTTTTTGATCCACCTCCTAGAGTAATGGAAATAAAAACAAAAATAAACAAATGGGACCTAATGAAACTTCAAAGCTTTTGCACAGCAAAGGAAACCATAAAGAAGACAAAAAGACACCCGTCAGAATGGGAGAAAATATTTGCAAACGAATCAATGGATGAAGGATTAATCTCCAAAATATATAAACAGCTCATGCAGCTCAATATCAAAAAAAGAAACAACCCAATGCAAAAATAGGCAGAAGACCTAAATAGACATTTCTCCAAAGAAGATATACAGATGGCCAAGAAGCACATGAAAAGCTGCTCAACATCACTAATTATTAGAGAAATGCAAATCAGAACTATAATGAGGTATCACCTCACACCAGTTAGAATGGGCATCATCAGAAAATCTACAAACAACAAATGCTGGAGAGGGTGTGGAGTAAAGGGAACCCTCTTGGGCTGTTGGTGGGAATGTAAATTGATAGAGCCACTATGGAGAACAGTATGGAGGTTCCTTAAAAAACTAAAAATAGAATTACCGTATGATCCAGCAATCCCACTACTGGGCATACACCCAGAGAAAACCATAATTCAAAAAGACACATGCACCCCAATGTTCATTGCAGCACTATTTACAATAGCCAGGTCATGGAAGCAACCTAAATGCCCACCGACAGACAAATGGATAAAGAAGAAGTGGTACATATATACAATGGACTATTACTTAGCCATAAAAAGGAACGAAATTGGGTCATTTGTTGAGACGTGGATGGGTCTAGAGACTGTCATACAGAGTGAAGTAAGTCAGAAAGAGAAAAACAAATATCGTGTCTTAACGCATATATGTGGAACCTAGAAAAATGGTATAGATGAACTAGTTTGCAGGGCAGAAATAGAGACACAGATGTAGAGAACAAACTTATGGACACCAAGGTGGGGGAGAGCCGTGGGGTGGTGGTGGTCGTGGTGTGATGAATTGGGAGATTGGGATTGACATGTATACACTGATGTGGATAAAACTGATGACTAATAAGAACCTGCTGTATAAAAAAATAAATAAAATTCAAAAAATAAATAAACAAAGAAAAAAGTAAAAAGGAAGGATAAGGAATTACTTCCTAAAGAATGAAAAAGGTAAGAAAGATTAGTGGGAAATTCATCAACGATATTAGAGGAGCATTGTTCAGAGGATATTCCCAAAACTTCAGGATCCCTTAGGACCCATGGTTTGTTTGTGTTTTGGTCAGGACTGCCTAGCACTTACAATAATAGCTCTACTCTTCCATTTCTTTGTGTGTCCAACTTATTCTTAATTGTCTGTTTTCTACAGGTAACCCGGGACCAGATGAAGGTGTTTATACAGCAGGAATTTAAGAAAGTTCAAAAAGTGATTGCTGATGAGGAGCAGAAGGCCCTTCATTTAGTGGACATCCAGGAAGCAATGGCCACAGCTCATGTGACTGAGATACTGGCAGACATCCAGTCCCATATGGATAGATTGATGACTCAGATGGCCCAAGCCAAGGAACAACTTGATACCTCTAATGAATCAGCTGAGCCAAAGGCAGAGGTAAAGGAGAATGCCTATAATAATTAGCACAAGAAATAGGCAGAAACTGACTGCCATGTTTGTTAATTCTGGAAATTCCCCCATTTGGTCCCTAAACATGAATAGATTGAAAGCTTAGATAGTGCATAAGTGTTTAGATTGGTGTGTAAACCAGTTTGGAAGTATTGGCTGCTAGAGCCTGTGCTCAGCAACTAGGCCTAGCAGAATATTTGTATACCATGACTTAAAGGAGTATAGTCAGTGGGGCAAATACTAGCCACAGTTAATAAGGGAAGCCAGAAATCACAGCCGGAGAAGAGGGCAATTGACAGATCCCTAGTTGTGAAATGAGCCTATAAATATGGGCTGAGTGAGAGTAAGTCAGGAAGTGGAGCATAAAGCAGGCCAAAATAAAAGATTTTGGACTGATTCTGTGAATAATAAAAAGGTGCCTCAGGCTGGCTTTTATATGGAGCTAACTGCATAAATTGGGGGCATGACTGTTAGATTAAGAGAGGCATGTGGGCTAGAGCATTGTGAGGATCAAAAAAAGTATGAATGAAAGACACAAGATGAATGTTGAATCACTGTTTTAGTCATTACATTCATTGTTATTTTGTAATAGGAATAAAAGAATGTTAGATATTTTACCAAACAACATATTCAGGCATTTAGAATATTAATAAAAAAAGAAAATTTAAGGTGGCCATTTTTAAAAAATATAAAACTTATATTTCAGCCACTGGGGAGAAACTATTGTTTATGAGGTTTCATACCATTATGTTGAAAATTCTGGTCAAGCTTATACCAGATAGGTTTAGGGTAGGCCCTTCTAGAAGGAAACGTAAGAGAGTCCTGTGAAGTTTCTAGGACAGCTGCTGACTCAATGAGTTCAGCCTTAACTAACAGTTTTGCCTTGGCCCAGGAAAGCCTAGCCACAGAATAAACCAGTCAGCAGGAGAGCCATGGTACGATCCAGGAGGCGGGTACTGTCTTTGCTGTCCTGACAGGAAACGTAAGAGACCATTGGACAGTTATCTGCTTCACTCATCCAGGGTTCTTGATTAATTTTCATCACTGTGTGAAAGGAATAGAATAGCTCTTGTTCTTTTTATTTCATCATCCTCAGAATTAACAAAGTGTGTGCCTAAATAAGTTTCTAGATAGGCAAGAGAGCATGTTATATTTATCATTTCATTTAATCCTTATTTCAGCATTCATTGTCTCCATTTTACAGATGGGCTATTGAGATGCTGAGAACTGCAGTCATTGACTCAGTGTCATTTAGTTAGCAGAAAAGAGAGACAGGATTCAGTCCCTCCTGTTCCCATGCCTGTGCTTTTTCCCTACTATATGCTGTATATCAAACATCCCGTTTATATCTGTGGGAAGAATAAGGATAATCAGTGCCCTAGGCAGCCTTGCATTCCTAAGACCTTCTGCTCTGTGGAGGTGGTCACTTTGTGTCTTTTTAAAAAATTAATTAATTAATTTAAAATTTTTAATTTAATATTGGAGTAGATTTTGTGTCTTAAAAAGTTCAACCTTAACTCAAGGGATCATTGGCATAACTGTCCCCAATTCCCCTCAGATTGGACCTTCCACATTTATTCTGTGTGTTGATTAGGTTGTTTTTTCAAAAATAAAGATTTCATTTTTAAAGACATCTCCCTCTCTTTTATTTTCATTTCAAATAATGGATTTAGTCCTTCCCCAACATTAACTGTCCTTTAAAGTACTTCAGTGACTCAACTGCACTATCCTTGTTAACTCTGATGGAATTACTCTCAGGGATATAAAGATGACAAGGACTAAGTACCAGGCGATGGACAAAATAAGCTATTAACAATGAGAAGTAGCATACATCTGGCTAGAGCTTTTACCCAGAGCTGTTATTATCTAATAGCCTCTCGTTCCAGCTAATCTGTTAACTTATTGATCAGAGCAAATTTCCAGTACCTCTCTTTCACTCAACAGAATTCTTTTCTTCTCTTTGCATGGTATAGATTTTTAAAAATTACCTGTATTTTTAATTTAATCAGAAGATCCCCCCCCAAGATTTTATTGTGAAAATTTTCAAATGTACAGCAAAGTTGAAAGGAGTTTTTACAGATTACACCCATATACCTGCACCAAGATTCTGCCACTAACAATTTACTATACTGATTCATTTTATATATATAGCCATCTTTCCAACCTTCTACTCTTTAATACATCTTATCTTTGCATTTGAAAACAAATTGCATTCTTCTGGTTCTGAACAAGATGGAGTAAATGCATTTCATTTTACTCTTTCCATTAATCACAGTAAAAATTTCTGGACAAAATACTAAGTCACCTACCAGAAGACTCTCAAAAGTGGAGGAAAGATGGCAGACTGACCAGGGACCTTGGGATATGAGGAGCCACACAGCAATGAGTACCCTGGGGGGAGGGTTTCTTGCTTCCTGTATATCCTGGCCTGGGTGCCCTGCAAACTGGAAATGCTAATGAGCATAGGCAAAAAGAACATCTCCAAGAAAAACCTGCTCTCTAGCCAAAGGACTGGGAAAAGGGCAGTTCAGCTGAAGAGAAACCTTTTAATAATACCTGCATATTCTGGCAGTGAAGCCCTTCCCAGCCCCAATTGGCACCACAGTAGTGGAGTCTTATTTTATACCCTCACCTACAGCAATGAGGTGTCACTTTTTTCTCCATGGAGCCTTTAGGTAAAAGTCTAACTTCTACCTGCCCCTCTCAGAAGTGAATGGCGCCCACCTCCCATGGAGCCTGAAGGTGGGACTCTGACTTATACCCCTCCCCCACAGTAATAGGAAGGGAATAACAGCCCACCCCTATGGGGACTGTGGATGGAGCTTTAACTCCTCCCTTCCACCCCTGCATTAACTAGGTAAAGCCCCTCCCCAACTGAGTCAGTGGGTGGATTCATACCATCCCCTTTTACTGTGTAGTGATGAGTTTGTGCCCTTCCTCCTCCTGAGCTAACACTAGTGGAGACTATAGAGTCTCCACTGGAGCACTGTCACCTGAGGGAGGTGACCAGAATGGCACTGCAGAAGCTTTATAAACTCAATTGACATTTTGAACCATAAGCCACAAAAGTGGTCTAGGACATGTGTTCTGACCTAAATAGGTTGACTACCTGCTAGAATAGAAGATTTAAACAGGAACCAGGTCTTATAATGTCCAGGATACAGTCCATAGTTACTCATCATACCAAGAACCAATGAAATCTCAACTCTAATGAGAAAGAAAATCAGTAGATGCCAACACCTACATAGGGTGACATAGTATTTGAAATTATCAGACAAGGATTTTAAAGTCACTATTATAAAAATGTCTCAATAATCAATAACAAACTGGAAACAAATGAAAAATTTAAAAAATCAGCAAAGAAATAGAAGATATAAAGAAAGACCAAATGAAATTTTAGAACTGCAAAATAGTGACTGACATAAAAATTTCACTGGACTGACTCAATGGCAAATTGGAAATGACAGAGGAAAGAATCAGTGAATTTGAAGACAGATCAATAGACATCCAATCTGAACAACCAAGAAAAAAGATTGAAAAATAATTGAATTGAGTCTCAGGGACCTATGGGACAATAAAGAAAGATCTAACATACATGTCACTTGTACAGTAAGGGGAGGAAAAGGAATACAGAGCTAAAAAAAATTCAAGAAATAATGGCTCAATACTTCTAAAATTTGGTTGAAAAACATAAACCTAGAGATTTAAGAAGCTGAGTGAACCCAAGTGAGATAAATCTAAGAAATCCATACCCAGACACATCAAAGTTAAACTTCCAAAAACTAAGGACAAATAAAAAATCTTGAAAGCAGAGTAGCCAGAGAGGAATGACACATTAGATATGGGGAACAATAATTCAAATGAACATGGTATATGTAAGATTTTCTTCTGTAGCCATTGAAATGATTAAGTGGGTTTTCTCCATTATTCTGTTGTGATGGTTGATTACATTGGTTAATTTTACAATATTAAATCAACCTTTCATTCCTGAGATAAACTCCCACTTGATCATTAATGTATTATCTGGGTTCAATTCATTAATATCTTGTTAGAGATTTTTATGTCTGTGTTCAAAGAGGGATATTCATTTGTAAATTTGTATTTTTATAATGTAATTGTCAGGCTTTAGGATTGTCAGGTATTAGGATTATGCTGGCCTCAGAAAACAAGCTGAGAAGTATTTCCTCCTCATCTGTTTTCTGTAAGAGTTTATGTAAGATTGATGTTATTTCTTCCTTAAATATTTGATAGAATTTACCAGCAAAACAATCTGTCCTGGAGTTTATGTGAAGGTTTTTGATAACCAATTCAGTTTATTTAATATAGAACTAGTCAAATTTTTTCATTTTATATTGACTTAAAATTTTCAAAATTTGTATTAGCTGTAATTTTCAAGGAATTTGTCATTTTCATCTAAGTTGTTTTAGTTTCTAGTATAAAGTTGTTTATAGTATTTTCATATCATTTTTTAACTGTCTGTAGCCTCTGATGTGTCTATAGCCATCTTTCATTTCCGTTACTGATAATTTGTGATCTTCCCCCTTTTCTCCTTTATCAGCCTAACTTGTATTTTATTAATTTTATTGGTCTTTTTAAAGAATTAACTTTTGGATTTGTTAATTTTACTCTTCGTTTTCTATTTTGTTTACACCTGCTTTTTTTTTTTTTTTTTTACTTATTTTGAGTTTACCTTTTTTTTGTTTTTGTTTAAGAATTAACTTGTTATCATCTGTACTTTTTTTTTTTTTTTTTGGCTGTGTTGGGTCTTTGTTGCTGTGCGTGGGCTTTTCTGTAGTTGCAGTGAGTGGGGGCAACTCTTCATTGTGGTGCGCGGGCTTCTCATTGGGTGGCTTCTCTTGTTGCAGAGCATGGGCTCTAGGCGTGCAGGCTTCAGTAGTTGTGGCACTTGGGCTCTAGGGCACGGGCTCAGTAGTTGTGGTGTACAGTCTTGGTTGCTCCACGGCATGTGGGATCTTCCCAGAGCAGGGCTTGAACCCATGTCCCCTGCATTGGCAGGCAGATTCTTAACCACTGCACCACGAGGGAAGCCCTACCTTGTTTTTTTATCTAGCTTCATAGATCACAGATTTTACTACTTTCTTCTTTTATGTAAACTTTTAGAGCAGTACATTTCCCTCTAATTGCTGCTGTAGTTGAATCATACAACTTTGGTTATGTTGTGTTTTCATTATCGTTCAACTTGAAATATTTTTTCATTTACCATGTGATTTCTTCTTTTTGCTCATTGATTATTTAGGAGTATATTGTTTAGTTTCTAAATATTAGGGATTTTCCTACATTATCTTATTGTTACTCATTTCTGATTTAGTTCCGTTGTGATCAGAGAACCTATTCTGAATGATTTCCGTCTTCTAACACTTAACTGAGACTTGCTTTATGGCCCAACATATGGTCTTGGTGAATGCATATGTGCACCTGAAAAGAATATGTATTCTGTAGTTTGAGGTAGTGTTCTACTAAATATCAATTAGGTGTTCAGATGATATATGTTTTTACTGATTTTTATGTCTAGTTCTGTCAACTGCTGAGAGAGGGATGTTTAATTTCCAAGTATGATTAGGGTTTATCTATTCCTTTCTTTAATTCTGTCAACTTTTCTTTAGATATTTTGAAGCGCTATCATTAAGCAAATACATATTTATGATTGTTACATCTTCCTGATGAACCAACCCTTTAATCATTATGAACATTCCCTTTTTCTCTGATAATACTTTGTCTTGATAACAGTTTTATCTAATGTTAGTAGAGCCAATCTACTGTTTTTGTGGTTTATCTCTTTCCATCCATTTGCTTTCAGTCTGTCTGTATTGTTAAATTATGTCTCTGACAGACAGCCTATAGCTGGGTCTTAGTCATTTATCCATTCTGATAATCTCTGCCTTTTAATTCAAGTGTAATGTCCATTAACATTTAATGTTATTCTTAATATGGTTAAATTTAGGTCTGCCATTTTACAATTTGTTTTCTGTTTGTTCTTCTGTTTTTGTTCCTCTCATTGTCTTTTCCTGCTTTCTTTTGGATTTTTGAAACATTTATTTGAATTCCATTGTTATATATCCATTGGCCTTTTAGCTCTGTTACTTTGCATTATTTTTTAGTGGTTTCCATAAGGATTATAATATTGATCCTTAAATTTTCAGCCTACTTAAAATTAATATTGAACCACTTCACATAAAATGTAGATAGCTTGAAATTGTATAGACCAACTGACCCTCTTTCCATATCCTTTATGTTATAGTTGTCACATGTATATAATCTACATATGTTATATACACTGCAAGACAGTTATAATTTTAGCTTAAAGCTATATGCTTTTAAAGAAATTACGAAGGAAAAAAAGATAATTTCGTATCTGTGTGTTTGTGTGTGTGTGTGTATATGTATATAGTTTTTAAGCAAGTTTGTAATAATAGTTGCATAACTCTAAATTTACTTAAAGTTATTTATATACACTTAAAACAGGTAATTTTATGGTATTATACCTCAATAAAGCTGATAAAAACAATGCGTCTAGATATCCCACCTGCCCAAGTGCTATTTGCCTTTGATTCATGAAGATGATTCTAAAACCAGAACATTAACACAGTGTATCTGTTTTAAGAAACCTTCAGGATAGATGAATTTGATTAGGTCAAGTAGAATCACAGAGTTTCTGGTTGAAGGAGTCCAAAGATCACAAGGTTTCCTGGTGACATTTTTTTTTAAAATGCGTTTTAAATAAATCTTTTTTGGTCATCTTATAGAATATAGGGTAGGGGAAGAGTTTCAGTACCAGTTCTATGTCCTGTGGTCTTTCTTCTCTTCAATAAGATGTGGTCTTTCCCCTCTTCAAATAACTAAAGTTATTTCTTTTTTAATCATTATAAAACGTTTAAAACTCTTAGACACAGCAGAAAATAAATATAACACACTAACTTGATAGTTATCATTGGGTGTTATATTTATTCTATTTTTTAATTGTGTGTGTGTGTGTGTATGTGTTTCCCCAGCTTTATTGAGATATTGTTGACATATAACATATGTAAGTTTAAGGTGTACAGTGTGATGATTTGATACGTGTATATATTGCAAAATGATTACCCCAGTAAAGTTAGTTAACACCTTCATCCTCATGCCATTTTTTTCTTAATGTCATATTTTCAGTTTTCTTCATATTATTAGAAATCCTTCATAAACATAATGTTCGAACCCTGAACCAGTGATACAAATTTGACTTTTACCATTTTAAGTTATTTCCAACTTCTTATTGTCATTTATAACATTGTAGTGAATGTTTTAGTTTATAAATCATAAGTAATTATTGAGTCAAAGGTATGTACATTTTTAGACTTGTGCGTATTTATAAACTGTCCATAGAACAATTATATCAGTGTGTATTTTTATCACCAGTTTTTAAAATCTCTCATTTTTTGCCTGAATTTAGTTATATCTTTTATAAAACTCTTTGCCAAAGTCAAGTATTTAAAAAATGTGTCTTTATTTTTACTTGCATGTCATGAGAATTTCCATCTTTTGTCTAGTTTTGAGAGAAGAGTACTGAGCTGCAGTGATTTAATCTTAGAAGAAGTTAGTTTAACCATTAAAAATGATACATGAATACCCTAAACATTTATTTTAAACTTGAAATAAAGATCTGTATATTTCTTTCATTCCAAGTCAGGGTCTTTTCTTTGAGAATATGGGTTTGCTGTTTGGAGTGGAGTGTCATATTTCTGGCATTAACCATACCCATGCTCTATCATTTGTAAGGTCCAATTTCAGTCTCTCTATAAGTGAGGAGGATAACATTTGAAGAAAGTGGAATGTAGAATCCTAGACTTTTTAAATGCCATTTTAAAAATTGAAGTATAGTTGATTTACAATGTTGTGGTAGTTTCAGATGTATAGCGAAGTGTTCAGTTATATTCTTTTTCAGATTCTTTTCCGTTACAGGTTATTACAAGGTATTGAATATAGTTCCCTGAGCTCTACAGTCAGTCCTTGTTTATTTTATATATTAGTACTGTATATCTGTTAATCCCAAACTCCTAATTTATCCCTCCCCACCCCTTTCCCCTTTAGTAACCATAAGTTTGTTTTCTATGTCTGTGAGTTCGTTTCTGTTTTGTAAATAAGTTCATTTGTATCATTTTTTTAGGTTCCACATATAAATGATATCATATGATATTTGGCTTTCTCTGTCTGACTTACTTCACTTAGTATGATAATCTCTAAGTCCATCCATGTTGCTGCAAATGGCATTATTTCAT
Organism: Leucopleurus acutus; assembly: GCF_964270905.1. NCBI lineage: Eukaryota > Metazoa > Chordata > Mammalia > Artiodactyla > Delphinidae > Leucopleurus > Leucopleurus acutus. The sequence continues at coordinate 86,681,794 of NC_139151.1, forward strand.
TCTTTTTATGGCTGAGTGATAGTCCATTTTGTGTGTGTGTGTGTGTGTGTGTGTGTGTGTGTGTGTGTGTGTGTATATATATATATATGCCACATCTTCTTTATCCATTTATCTGTTGATGGACACTTAGTTTGCTTCCATGTCTTGGCTATTGTAAATAGTGTTGCTGTGAACATTGGAGTGCATATATCTTTTCGAATTAATATTTTCATCTTTTCTGGATGTATGCCCAGGAGTGGGTTTGTTAGATCATATAGTAACTCTATTTTTAGTTTTTTAGGGAACCTCCATACTGTTCTCCATAGTGGCTGTACCAATTTATATCCCCACCAACAATGTAGGAGGATTCCCTTTTCTCCACACCCTCTTCAGCATTTATTATTTGTAGACTTTTTAATGATGGTCATTCTGACCAGTGTGAGGTGTTAGACTTTTATACTTTATATTTTCTAATATTTTGCATGTGTCTCACCTACATCAACATTGACAGCAGTTGTTAAGTAATTCATCTTTATTGACTGCTCTGGAAGCATTCAACTTAATTTTCATGGAAGCAACAACTCATGGAGCAACAGTTATCTCTTGCACTCATTTTTTGTTATTTAGTAAAACATGTCATCATAATTACAAGTTCCATTGATACAAGCAGGCTTAGGAGCAAACTTGTTTGATTCTTGGTGAACATACATTTTCATTGGTGGAAGTAGAAATGGAAGGTTGTACTAGATAGAGTGTAACCTAACAGCCAAGAGCACTCAGGATATTTTACAGAGGGAGCTGGGAGCATTGCTTAATCTAACAAGTCATTGAAATGGAAGTTGTTGTTTAACAGACTTTCAGTTCTAATACTCTCTGAAATCAGAATTTACTCGTAATGGGGGTAGAAATTAATCTTAAATCCTATTTATATCTTGCCCTCTCTTCTTTCCTCTCTTGAATAATTATTTACTATATGCCTTGTGCTGTGCTAGGTGTAGAGAATAAAGAGATGAACAATATAAAGTTTCTATTCTCAAGGAGCTGAAATCCAAAGAGGGAGACACTGTATGGTGCTATCATTGTCAGTTTTCTGCTTTAAGAACTAGCCCAGAAATGTGACCTATACAGACGTGGAGGACAGAGTAGGGTTACTCCACTCAATCTGTCAGGAAAATTTTCCGAGTGAGGCTTGACCTTAAAGGATGGATGGGAATTAACTAGGATCTCAGAATAGGGATGTGCATTTCAGGTAGTGAGGAGAGTATGGGCACACCTTTTACAAGCAAGATTAGCAATCCTCTGAATGTCTGCTGACCTGTTCAGAATTGCCTTATATGTGTGTATATTCTTTCATTCATAAGTGAAACTCTCACCTTGGTTTTCCCCATGCTTTGTGATAGTGATTATTATTTTTGAAAATAACCACTTACCTATAAGCAGCAGAAATGGATGAATGTAAAGCAAAGTCTTGTATTCCATCTTCTCTGTTTTTCCCCACTCTCCCTAGAAATGTTATTAATTAACATTTCAGGGAAGTACAGTAATGACCACCATTTGTTGAACACTTATGCTAGATACTTATGTAATGTTTTATACATATTTTCTCACTTATTTTAATCCATATAGCCACCCTGTCAGGTAAGAATTAGGATTTCCATGTGTAGATGAGGAAACTGAACCTTGGGAAAGTTAAGTAAATTGCCAAAAGCTTCACTGTTGGAATTGACGAACCAGAATTTGAAGCCATGTTTCTCTAACTCAGAAAGCCTGTCTCTTAACCATTGTACCAAGATATGTGATTGTGAGGACTTGGCTGTAAATCATGGAAGAAGGTTCGGATACTTTTTTCCATACAGTTCTCCTAGATAATTATGTTTTAAAATCCAAAGATAATTTAAAAATTGTGTTGAGGTTTAATTATGTCATTGATAGTTAACGTAACTCATATTAAATTTAAATTATATGAATTTTTCTCACTAGATTATAGTTCCCATGAGACATGCCAGTCAAGTAAACTGCAGAGGTTTATGTCCCCTCCTTCCACCACCTGCCCCGCTTCTCTTTCATTAGATGATTAGCGCCCTTACCAATACTGCAAATTCTTAACAGTCTGCTAAAAATGCCTTTATCCAACCTCCGGTGTACTGAATATAATCTGTTACAAATCACCTTCTTGGCTGCCAGGGTCCTTTATAGGCCTGTGCCCTGGCAATCTCCCTTTACCTCTGTTGCATTCCCAGCCCCTCAGCCCCACACCACTGCCACCTCCACATCCCCTGCCCAAGACACACACGTATACATCCCCGTACTCTAGTTTCACAGAACTCAGAATTCCTTAAACCTACATTTTTTTAAACTGCTGTGCCTTTGCTCTTGCTACTCCAGTGCTCTTCCCATTTATCTTCTGTTGGCCTGGGAAAATCCTGCTTATCCCTCAAGTGACAGTATATATGTCACCTTCTCTGTAAAGCCTTCTCCCCCTTCTCCAGGAGAGGCAGTGTTTATCACTTCCTCAGCATTCAGTTTATGTCTTTGGTAGCACCCTTAAGACATTTAGTCATAGTTCATTTTCTGTCTGTTTCCCCTGCTCCGGAATGGGAGCTCCTAGAAGGATAGATCATTATGGGTTTTTTATCTTTTACTCTCAGCACCCGCATGTAATAGCTTCTTAATGAATCATACTGAATTGTTAGTGATATTGATAATAACCTTTATTAAGTGCATTCTGTATCTTAGGCACTGTGCTTGACATTTGTACACATTATTTCACTTAATCCTCATACTCATCCTGTGTTATATATTTTACAAATTAGAAAACTGTAGTTAAGAGAGGCAAAATAATTTGACCAGGGTAACACGGCAAGCAATAATGGAGTCAAGATTTGAATCCAGTATCTGACTCCAGAGCTCATTCTCCTTTATACCTTACCTATAGAATCATCCAATCAGTCCATCCATCAATCAAATAAGTTGTCTGGGGAGTTATCTCCAACTAGGAGATACAGTCTATTGAAACCAATCCTGAATGACTAAAGAGGAGGATGTAAAAGATACTCTGTCACCAAAAGGATGAGTGAGGTCCCTTGGAAAAGGCTTGAGTGTCATTTGAAAAATCTGGTTTGGTCCGAAAAAGAGGCTCAAAGAAATCTGCTGTGATCACTGATAAAGTTAGGCTCACAGAATACAGTACCTGGTAAAATTGCCCTCACACATTGTTTTTGTAAAGAGTGAATGAGAAAAAGGAAAAAGTCTTTGTTTGGCTGAAGAATGATGTGGATCATCAAATGTCAGAACTGTCCTTTTACAAAGGAGAAGACCAAGGTCCAGATTAATTAATTAATCAGCTTGCCCAAGAGCACATAGCTAATAAATAATGGAGCTTGGAGTAGAATTCCAATTTCCTGAGTCCCAGTTCGGAGCCTTTTGCACCATAGTGTGCTCTACATTAGAGTTTTTCTGCATGCTTGTTTGGAGAAAAAAAATGGTAGGCCAAGGCAGAGGTGAGTCTTTTAGGGAAACAGCTTGATGCTTTTGGAGCTGGTCAGCTTTTGCTTAAGACCTGCTGCTATTTTGGGCTGTCAGTTTGCTCAGAACTAAATACTGCCAGCCATACAAATAAAAAGGCAAGGCTATTATTTAGGCCTCCTAGGTCTATGCATTCACTTCTCTGCTTACAAGGGCAAATTATTAGTTCATCTCTGCTGGGCGGTGTGAACATTGGGTTATATTAGCCCTTGTCTTAGCCCTTAGATGTCTACTGGCTTGTCTCTGTTACAATAAATGTACAAGCCTTGCTTTGGGGTTGGGAGGGAAGAGGGAAAAGAAGGAAATCTAAATCAGTCTCTACTGATGCTGATTTCTTATGCTGTTTCTTTCTCTTTCTTTCAGGGCGACGAGGAAGGACCTAGGTAAGATCACATTATTGTTGTTTGTCTGTTCTCAGAATTGAAGTAGAGTGACATTTGTGGCCTTCTAATGCCCCGTGAAATATGACCAGCCAAGGAACAGCACAGAAAAGGGATCTCCATCTTATTCCAGGGCTTTGAAGATCTTACTTTGTAAGATTCCCATCTCCCTCCCCATCTATGCCATTTCCTGTCTGTAACCTTCAGATAAAGATAGTCTTTAAAGTATGTAATGACAGTAACTTTGCTTTATTCTGTAGCACATTCAGAATACCTTGTTGAGACATGTAGGTACTATATTTGAATGGTAATTAGGTATCAGGTAGACTGAATAGGTAAACTTTTGCATTGTTCTTTCTTGATTGGAATTGGATTGCCTTTTTTTTTTTCTTTTAATGGACTCTGGTTTTAATATTCTTTATTTCTGACCTGTAACATCCTTGGGTCTGACTCAAGACACCTATACAGTGAATCTGAGGTCATAGGTATACAAAACTTTGTTTAGGAAAAAAAAAATGTTTCTTTGTGCTTCTGTTTCACCACATGAAATTTAAAAGTGCATTTTATCATTGCCTCAGGCTTGTAGTGAACCTGGACTTTAGTTTACTTACCTTTGCTGTCTTTCTGCTCAGGCAGTGAGAACAAGCTCTAGGAAATGCTATAGCTATGCTGTGAACACAATCAAGGGGCATTTGTACAAAGTAAAATGCAGTGTCCAGTTGGGTCCCCTCTGTCATGTAGGATCCAGGACTGTTAAGTCTGGGAGGTATCAGAACATTCATCCAGGCCACAGCTATTCAAACTTTAGTTTTAGTAGAAACACTTTTTTTCAAATGGGCTTTAAGTAGAACTCCAATGTATGTAAAACATTTTTTTTTGTTTGGTTAAAGTTGGGGCCACATCTACTGGTGAAACTTCTCTCTTCCTTCCAATAGACGCTGAGGGGCTGCTGCAGAAACCTAGGTTCCTGAGAACTCAGTTTGAAAATCACTTATCTAGGGCTTCCCTGGTGGCGCAGTCGCTGAGAGCCCGCCTGCCGATGCAGGGGACGCGGGTTCGTGCCCCGGTCCGGGAAGATCCCACATGCTGCGGAGCGGCTGGGCCCGTGAGCCATGGCCACTGAGCCTGCGCGTCCAGAGCCTGTGCTCCGCAACGGGAGAGGCCACAATAGTGAGAGGCCCGTGTACCGCAAAAAAAAAAAAAAGAAAAGAAAATCACTTATCTAATTCAAGCTTCTCATTGAAAGAAGCTAAATGAGTTGTCCAAGGTTACCTTACTGGAGCCAGGATTTGGCCCTTTGGTTTTATTTACAAATCAACAAATACAGTTTCTTCTTTTTCCTTTCTCCCTCCCCACATCCTGAGCCTCTCTCTTAGTGCCAAATGTTATTCCACATCTTCATCTCCTGCTGCTTCCTTCCCTTGAGAACTGTAGTTCTCAGCCTAGATCTTGTTCCTTGTCCTCTGTGGCTAAAGCTACAGGCATCCCGCTTTAAACCTGCAGAGCTTCAGGGAATCCCTTTAAATTCCATCCTCCCCCCATTCTCAGGAACAGGCTCCCTTTATGTTGTGGTTCATTTCTTTCCTCCCTTCCTCCCTTTCTCATGACCCAGTGTATAGACCCTGTGCTATATATTGGGCATATAATGAAAATTAAGACAGACATGGTCCCTGTCTTGTGGATCCTGAGTCTAGTAGGAGAGACAGGCATATAACTGGGCACTTCTACTTTGGGGGAAGTACTATGATTAAGTGAAGTTTAGGCTGCTTTAGGAAGGGAAGCTCACCAGAAAAGGTTATGTGTAAACGGAGGTCTGAAGGATGAGAAGGCAGACAAAGGAGAGGCAGAGATAGAGCTGTCCTATGGATAGGAAACAACTTGTGTAATAGCTCCAGACAAGAGAAGAGCGGAGGAAAGAAAGCAGAATCCAGATCACTGAGGGCCTTACAGGCCTCCTTCAGGTATCTGAGCTCTCTCCCGCAGAGTGTGGGAGGGCATTAAATAATTTAAAACATGGATTAACCTGAGTAGATTTGCATTTAGGAAGTCTCCTCTGCCTGCAGAATGGGAAATGAATTGGAGGTGGGTCAGAGCCTGGGAGACTAGTTAGATTAGGCTAGTGATGGGAGCTTATATCAACATCTTCTCTAGCTATTGACCAAGTTCTCACCATTTTACACAGACCTTTGGTTTAGATAAACTCTTTAAATTATCTCCTTGGCACTCTGCCTCTTTGCTCAAAACTAGCTCTAGCTCCAGCTCCTTAAAATCCAGACCAAGCAGAGCCCTAGACCTTTTCTTCCTCAGAAAGAGAGTTCAAACAAGACCAGTATAAAGAAAACACCTTAGCAGATGTAGCGAGCAGACTCCACAGGATAGAAATGGCATTTCTGTCTTGGGAGAGCCTGATAAGGATGGACACGTTCATCTTGTCTTTATGGCTACATGCCAGAGTCATGTTGATTAGAAGAATACAGGTACCTTGTGAAGAGATTAACTCCCTTCAAAGATACTATTCAGTGTGAGGTACTGGCTTCAGAGTTAAATTGCAGATTCCTTCTTGTCTTTTTGACAAGATTGTGGTGAAGTATAGAGTTTCTTTACTAGCAACCAAGATGTCACGCTGTCTCCCTCGAGCCAGGCTGCCGTGGATGTCAGTAGGGATTCTCTTGGACTGGGACTTTATTGGTAAAATGAGCACTTGAAAAAAATCATGTTCCAATTTGGCAGAAAGAGGAACGATGAGTCAAATTTTCCTTTTACCCTTTAAATTCATACTTGTTGGTTCCATTCAGTTTGTGCTGAACTACCATTTGGCGCAGTTTCTTCCAATTAACACTTCAGGGCAGATTGCCTTTGATCTGAAATTTCTCTCATTTATGATATACACTTTACTGTCTCAGTAAGCCAGAGTTTTGTTCCAAAGGCTTTTGTATTGCTGACGGTGTTAAATGAGAGTTTGATGTGTAAGGAAGACAGAAGGAATGTGGGTCTGCCTGCACAGGGGATGGAAGAGAAATGAATCTGGAGACCCTGCGTTCCAGGTCTGCTTGGATTTTCATGCCTGTGTCTCCTTTGCTAGTATTCTTTCCACACAGCCACTTCCCTGCTGTCTGCACAGAAGTCCAGGGAGAATTGAATTCCAGCCGCTCTCCATGGTGGTCAGAACAAAGGAAAATTCCTGTCCTTTTGAAAATTATTTGTCTATAATAGATCTGTATTTTTCTCCATTCTACCAGCTAGAGTATCCCTGCCTTTTTTTTTTTGTTTTCAGTTTTGACTTCCCAAGCTGTTTGACGTGAGGTGGCCAAGTATTTGTGCTTTTGGTCATGTCTGTGCCTTGTTCTGATTTTTATTGTGTATTTGTCCTGTAATTAACAACAATAATAGGCAAAGCTACCGTTTAAGTTTTACTACGTACAGTGTTTTATATATATTCTCTTTTAACCCTCATGTAAAGCTAATGATGTAGTTATTATTCTACTTGTAAAATGAGGAAATGAATGCCCAGAAAGATTAACTTGCCCTAGATCACACAGCTAGTAGAAGCAGAGCTAGGACTTGAATCTAGTCTGGCTTCAGAGCTCATGCCTTCAACCACCTGTCTCTGAGGGGCCAGCACACTTCTCTCTGTGACCCTGAATGAATAAGAGGATTCACGCCCACTTGTCAGCGCATCACTTTGGTCTTGTTCCTCTCACCTAGGACTTCTTACTGGCTTTGACGTTGAAATGATGTGGCGTCTGTTTGCTGCACGCTACCTCTCCTCTCCTTAGCCTCTGTCATTATGAGGGGATATTTCTTCATCTCATCCTCACACAGTGTCCCCTGAGGGTCAGCAGCCAAAGGGGTGCTTTTAGACTCCCGGGGGAACAGGTAAGCAAGCCTTCCTTTGACCCTGCAGAATTAGCTGCCAGTTGCCCCTCCATCCAGTAGTTACTCTTCACACCCATGATACAGTCGTACAGATGACAAGGTTTCTTGGAGCGTATGGAGGAGCAAAAGTCCTAATATGTGGAACGTGGATATTAACCACTGTAGAGTCACCTTTGAAGAGGGTGTCTTTGAAGCCCAGAGTGATTCTTTTTTTCCAAGCAAATAAAAAGCAGTTTACACTTTTGGCAGCAATTTTCTGTCTCCTCGTGCTATTATGGGAGATGTTGTGTTTGCGCCCTCGCAGATTGGCTCCTTCTGTGCTCCTGCCGAAGCCTGCTGAGAAGTAATGTATGTTCACGGAGAGGGGGTGGCAGTGGGCTCTGCTGCCTTAGAGCTGTTGTGTAGTGGAAGGAAGTCAGAGAGGGAAGGACCCTTAAACTCTTGTGCTCAGAGGACAGAGGAGCAAGGTCTGTTTTAAATTTTGATTTGCGATTGAGATTTTCTGTGAATTTTTTTTAACTAAGAAGAAAAAGGCTTTTTAACAGTAACAGCCATAGTTAAGATTTTGGTAGAACTTTTCATCTCTAGAGCTGGTTCTTATTCAGGCAAAAAGCTCCTGCTGAGATCAGTGTGAATCTGACCCATGCTGATTCTCTGATCAAATGGGCAATGAGTTCTGAAGGAATAGGAGCTCAAGGAGAGTCAGCAGACCTACCTTCTATCCTTGGTTTACCTGGGACCAACGGTGTGACCTTGGGCAAGTCCTTTAACCTCCTTGCTTCTTTGTAGTCTGTTTTTACTTCCCTGTAAATACTAGCCTTTCTTTCCCCCACTCTGCACCCAGTTTTTTGGGATATAAATACAGTGGAGGAATACAGTCATATATTAAATATGTGGAGGAATACAGTCATGTATTAAATATGAAATGAAAAGAATCTGCTTATAGGTTCTGTAATTTGGTAGATTTTTTTTGTACATTTCTCAATTTTGTTTCTTTAAACATTTTCTTGGGGCTATATACTAGGTACTCTTTTTCCCCCCTCTAAAATAACAATCATATATATGTTCTTAGATATGACATTTCTCTTCCTGATGACTTAGTTTGTAGAGATAAGAGGGGTCTAAGTCAGTGATATGCTTAGGTTTCTTTTGTCCTCCGATTGCAAATGTATGGTTTTGTTTTTACATTATCTCCATTTCAGAAGAACCTAGCTGGAAGCCAAAGAAAATATCTCTGATACCTGTGACATAGAGTGGAACTGTCAGGGCTGTGTGTTATCCAGAAGTGGGGTTCCAACATCTAAGTTGGTCTTCAGTACAGAGAGTCTCTTAGCTGTCACATTTCCCTCTTATGGAGCCTGAGCTGACTTTGTTTTCCTCTGCTGATATGAATTATTTATCCTCTACTCACCCAGATGAAGGATGAAGCCATGCTATGCATTGTACTGCCTATCTATAATAAAAGCAAGCCTTCTTCTGAAAGTAATTGATTTTCAGATATTTACCTGCGAGAGTCACAACTTTATTTTATTTTGTGCATATTGGCCTATAACCAGAGAATCCATTCACAGCTGGAAAAGTCAGCTGAGGTACCTCTAGTTTATTTCATCTGCCTCACAGTGGAAATGCCAGCTAGGAGCAGCCTGTATTCTGACATACACCTGCCTGCCTTTTCTGGCTTCATAATGCTAAGAAAAAAGGCCCAGTGGGAAGAGACCTGGATGTCACTTTTCATGGTGTGGTTTTATGCTAATCAACTTTTGTTTGCCATCCAATATGTAGTTATGATGCTTGACAGGCTAACCTTGTTTATGTCTTTGACCTCAGAGCTTATCAGGATAACATTTACCTCTAGGAGCTCTGTTTCCTAATCTCTTTAGCAAGAAAAATTGCAGAGGAATTTTTTCATTCATTTTCAATTGTCTACTGTGTTGCCAGGCCCCATGCTAGGCCTCAGAGATACGAAGATGAAAAAGACTTTGTCCCTGCATTTAAAGATATCAAAGTCTAGTTCAAATGAGAGCACTAAGTAAACAATTTTAATTTCACATTTAAGTACAATATAATAATTATTATTATAAATTACTATAAGGAAGCATTTATTGATTGCCAACCATGTACCACGAAGTATTTTAAACATTTTTTATTTCTCACAACAGTCCTAACAAGTGGCTAATACATTATCTTCATTTCTCAGCCAAATGAGAAAACTGAGTTGCAGAGAGGTTATACATACGCTAACGAGGTCACTCAGCTAAAAAGTGGTAGAGCCAGTATTCACATTCAAGTAGGCTGACTTGAGAATGTGGGCTCTTAACCACTACAGTATAAAGATTCTCTATAATAAATATGTTGGATGTAGAATGGGATACAACTAACTCAGGATAGAGAATCAGAAAAGATAGCATTTGTGCTGGACTTTGAAGGATGGGTGTAGGGGTAGGGTTTTGCAGATGCAAAGGGTAGGAAGGCCATACAAGCACAGAGATCAGCATTTCTAAAGGCTCAGAGGAATGAAAACGCATGTGCTATATGGGGAATGGTGAGGAGCTACATGACTAGACTGTTGGCAGGGGATGAGACAAGGGAGGCTGAGTCTCCCTTGTACAGGGTCTTGTGTGCCATTTGAGGCACCAAAAGGTTTGTACCGTTTCCTGTTAGGCTTTACCGCTTGACTACAGCATGGTCCTATTCATAGAAGAAATGGATGGACTTTTGAATCTTATGGATCTCTTCCGGTAGTCACATCTCATGAGTTATGTGTAAATTGTTTGCTTTCTCTGTGCCTCAGTTTCTCCATCAAGCAGCACATTTTACTATACTTAAAGGACAAGTATTTTATGAAGCATTAAAAGTGTTCTCCTTTTGGGTTTCTTCTTTCATATGGAAAAGGAAGCAACTGAGATAAAGTAATTATAAAAGGAAATTGTTTGATTTTTATCTTATTTATACCTTGTTTTGACAGCTCCAGCCTTCCTCTAACTTACAATCAAATTTGGAGAGTAGATACCCAGTTCCTTCTAAATTGATGGAGATAAGGAATACTAAAGCACCAACATTTTCCAAATAGATTTAAGGCTACAGATATTTCTTAGAAACTAGTCAAAGAATTAAATTGATGTCACATTTGTCCCTGAGTTAGATCTGGTGCTGAAGAGCCTGGTTGGAGCCTAGTTCTCTTCTTCCTGGTTTATCTTCGTAGCCATTTTGGACTGGCACTAAGCATAATAGATTTTAGGAAGTCAAAAAACTCCAGTGTGTGTCTTAAGAATAACTAAATTTGATGTCATTGGTTATGCCCTCCCTCACCTGTGGCAGCCACGGCAAAATGTTGTTAGTGGTGTCTTTTTCATTTTAGGAGAAACGTGCTGGTCTCTAGCACCTTCTCACTTTCTGTCAGTGAGAGGCAGGCAAGAGGTGAATAATTCCATTTCCCCAATAACTTCCAAGGAGCCTTCCTTTTTTTGTAAGTTCCATGTGGCTGAACTGCATTCACCTCTTTACCCGGAAACCCACAGCATGTGTCTGTACCAGATGCTGGGAGCAGAAGCGGGTGTGTTTTTTTGTTTTGTTTTAGGTTTTTTCTTTTTTCTTTTCAAGATGGTATGAAGTTTACAGTCATTGAGTGCAGGTTTCTTTAAAATTAGAACTGCAAGAAGGTAGTTTCAGAACATTGAGAAAGGTGTCCAAAGGCTGTGATAAAACTGGGGTACCCTAAATGGTGAGGTCTTTGCCAAGGACCAATATTCAAGGGCCTGTCCTGTTTGGACCTAGGACCTACCTATGAGTGGTTATAGGGTCATAAAAAAAAATACTTCTTTAGCCACAAGCAGACGTTTTAGGGAAGAAAAACACTTTCTTACATAAGTGCCTCATTCCCCCACTCCTTAGCACCACTACCAGTTGTTCCCTGTAGGTTGTAATGTGGTTGTAAAACAGAAAAGCATTTTGTTTCCTTGGTGAGTACGTGTCTCCTTCCCCTCTGGTTCTATCAATTCTGTTTAAAGGGAAGTGAGATTGAGCATGAGAAAAACTGTACAGAGAGGGAGGGGCTGACAATTACAGAGAAGGTAGGCAAAGAAGCATTTCTCAGCTGTCCCTGGCTGCCAGATGCATCTTGGTCCAGATGCTGTGGGGCAGTGTGCAGTCTTATTCCATCTCGCAGGTATTGCCACTCAGACAAGAACCAGTTAAAACTGACCAAGCTGCCAACTTTGCCCTGACTTTCAGGGTTGTTCAGGGTTAGCAGCTAAACAGCTCTAATAGTGATACCTGCTTATGTGTCGAACATAAAATAGGAGCTAGACCTATGTATATTATTTCAAAGCTTAAAAAACCTGTTAAATATAGTTATTCTCATCTTCTTTTTACAGATGAGGAAATTGATATTATAAGAAGTTAAGTGACTAAGCCGTGGTCACACAGTTAGAAAGTAAGTCAGCCAGGATTAGAACCCAGATCTGTCAGGCTTAAAATTCCGTGCCTTCAACCACCACACTACCCTGCCTTTCTCAGGAGATGGAAGATTCACATCTTCCAACATCTTGGCTGGGAATAAGTAAAGTTAATGGATGGAATTGTGACAAGCCAACAGGGGTTTGGCATTTTTATCAGAAAAATTTTTTTCATTTTCTTTATTGAGTGCCAACAAGCAGTTTGTATGAGACAGAAGTTGAGGTGGAACTTGCCAGGAAAATGCCTAAGGTGGAATGAATAGGAACTTCTCTCCCCAGACAGGTAAACATTAGTTTGCTCCCTGGCTTTTGTGGAGCGGGCAACTGCCATCACCTCTTCTGAAAGAGCCACTGTTCACCCAGTGGCAGGTGCAGGCCAACTGTTGTCATGACAACAGCAGGAGAGGCAAGCAGTTTAATTCTAGAACTGATAATTAACTGGGGGTGGGGTGGAGGTGGGGAGAGAAATGGGGGGATAATTGTTTCAGAAGGGAAAACTTAGCAATTACCAGCCAGCTGCATAGATAAAAAGGCCAGGCACAGATGCTCCAGCCCAGCATGCCCCTGGGATTCAGCACTCATCCCCTCTGGTTAGGAATTTTTGATAAATGAAAATGAAGGGTCGAGTTCCCAGCCAATCAAGACTCTTTAAGGAACCAAATAAAGAAAGAGGAAGTTACATACGCTGTAAAAAGAAATGCAGGGGGCCAGATAAATGACTACCCTAAATGACATTACCGAGCCAGAAGCACTATCCAAACTGCAGGAAGAATTCACGCTTGGAGGTAAAACAGGACCCACAAGGCCTACCCATTGTGAGTTTCTGCTTCTGTGGATGGAATGAGGGAGAGTGGCATATTAGAAAGAAAATAAAAGAAGACTTGCAGAGGTGATGAACTTGTTTAGGTCCTTGATCATCACGGCTAGTAGTCTATCAGCCCCTCAGAGATTGCAATAGTGAACGTAAGCTAAGCATTCCTCATGGATCATCTATCTCATTTAAGCCTTACAGCCACCTAGGAGGACAGTGCTGTTATTATTCTCATATCAGACTTAGACATGTTCAGCACTTTGCCCAAGGTAACAGAGCTACTAAGTCAATACACTGAGTCCTATTATCCTATTGATTTGTGTTTTTAAAATAAAACCTCTACTACTCTGTGGGGAAGTCGTGGTCCCAATCTAGAATAATATCAGACTTAAGTAGATTAAACAGTTTACAATAAAAAGGAAAATAATATTTTTTCTAGTAGAATAAATGTAAGCTACAAAATAAATATTACTAGATAAGCAGTGTTGGAGAATGTCCTATCATGTGTTTGAGATCTGTCAGACTCATAGTTCACAGATTAGCCCTGTGTCTCAAGCTCTGACCAGATGAATAAGTGTGAGTCAGGATTTCTTCCTAACTTGTTCTGTGGCTCAGGGCATGTGAAGGCTTAGAAGAGGAGATGACATTACACAATGCAAAGTGACTGTCCAAAACTCCTCTAATGATATATTTTCACCAAACTTCCATGTTTTATGTATTGTTCATGGGAAAAATGCCACAGTGTGTAGCAAGACCTCCCTGTATTCCAGAGTGTATGTGTAATGTACACGTGTGTGTATGAGAGAGAGACAAAGAGAGAGTTGGCGGGGGAGAGAGAGAGAGGGGAAAGAAGTGGGGGAAGAGAGAAGGAGAGGGAGGAAGATTTTCCTTTAAAACAGCGAGTCTCAGTGAAAGGAGAAGCATGGTGCTCATTCAGCAGTATTTACAGATCACATACTTTGTTCCAGGCATTGTCTTTGGTGCTCAGAATACAGTTTTCCACAAAACATTCAAGGTCCATGCCCTCAAAGAACTTGTAGTCTAGAGTCTCAAGTAAGGATTGAGGAGTGTAAGTGGTATGTAATTTAAAAACACATTTTAAAGAAACCCATTACTTCTTCTGTTAAAACCTAATACAGGGAATAAAACTCGCCTGGTCCTTCTGGCTAGCAGGAAAATGTGTAAAAGATAGAATGCAGGAGAAGTACAGGTTGATAATCACTACTTAAAACTATGAGCTTCCCCTTGATTTTCCAGAGGTTTGACAAACTAATAAGTTGATGTTGCCTTTGCAAGTGAAACAATTAATATCAAAATTTGGGAGCTCGACTGACACAATAATTATGCTGGAAAATGTAATTTTGTCTGCGTAATGGAAGTGGGATCATTTCAAGAAGATCTCATTAATGTGCTGTTCATCTACAAAGAGCAATGTAACCTTTCTCTTATTAGATTAGTGCAGGGTCATGATGCAAAAGGCGGTTGGAATAATTCTCAGTCTTGTTCTAAGAAAATAAATTAAGCACTGACTAGGAGTCTAGATATGGAAATCAAAATCATTGAAGACAGAAAAACAATGTAGCCACTCATTCTGAAATTGACATAAGCTCCTTTCATTTCTGTAGGTTTCATTCCATTTAGCCATTTATTTAACAAATTATTTCCAATGTCTGCTATGTGCCAGGCAGCGCTAGGTGTTGCAACTATCATAGAAATCAGAACCAAAAACGGTCCCTTTTTTCACGGTGCTTACTATATAGTGATTGGTCTCTCCTCCACATTTCAGGGCCATACATCTGTTCTGTGTCTGCTCAGCTCTCCCCAAGCTTAAAGAATCAGCACCCTACTAAAAAGATGCATGTCATGTGCAGTTATAAATGGAAATCCCCCAGTGCAGAGCCTTCCCAGGTATATTAGACTGAACACTGATTGAGTTGTTGACTTAGTCTTTTAAACTAGGGTTCTGTGGTCCAATAAGTCTGGCAAATGCTGCTTATTTACCCACCTCTTGGAGTTCCACAAGTGCCATGGTATAATAAAGTCTTCGAGCAGTCCTGTGATAGAGACTTATTTACTTTGTTTAACCCAGCATTTCCAAACTTATTGACCATAAGGATCCTTTAACCCCTATCACATAAATATCCTTTAGAAACAGTGTTCCTCAATGGATGTGGCTCATTGTCCACTACATGTTGAGACCTACTGCTGATGATTTGCCATCTAGAAAGAGAGTATAAGAAATTTAAGGCAATATATAGTAAGAGTCCACATCTCTTAGGTTGAAATCTTGTGTACTCCAAAAAACTAGGTCTTCTGAACCATTTCTCTACTGTTATTGAGGTAATTTATGTCTAATACAAATGGGAGTGTAGCTATCAGAGGTACAAATAATTGAAACTGGTACACATTCCTGGCAAAAGAAAGTCTAGAGAGGGCCACTGGGATATTTTTTTTTAATTGACATGAAAATGAAACTTGGATGTCCGTGATTCCATTCAAAAATAAAATAGCCATCATAAATAAGTTTTTTGTTCTTTTCGTCTTAATAACATAATTTGTGTCACTTTTTAACAATAAAAAAGTTTTAGTTCCAGTGTATACCAAGCACCCAGCACATTGCCTAGTATGGAGTAGACCCTCAGATATTGGTTGAATGAATGACTGAAACAGACAGTGACGAGGAACATTACTAAATACAAAGCAATACAGAAAAATGTCATTTTTCCTATTTTAAGTCAGTGTGTAAAGTGGGCGTATCCTTCTGTTACATGACAGTGCCTCTTACATCTAATAGCTATCATATGCCTACCACAGGTTGGGGGAACTAAGAAAAAATACATATAAAAGTATTTTGCAAACTGTTAAGTGCTGCATCTAAGTAGTTGTGTTTGTTTTTTTTACCAGTGGTCATGGAGGTACTCAGCATTCTGTGTGTCAGGAATTTCCCTGATATGACCAGGCCCTGATGCCAAGTGGATTATACGCCAGGATCGCAGTATTCTGACTTACAGACCACGAGAGGAAGGCAGTAAGACTAGGATGTCAGGCCTTTGATAGTACTTCTCTGTCCCTCAGTTTTCTCATCAGTCATCTAGGGGCCGTAGCACCCACTCTGTCTATATTAAGGATCAAATGCGATAACATGAATGATAGTAAGGTATGCAAATAAGAAATGCAAATGATGCTCTGTACCCTTAGAAAGTATAAGCATTAAACAAGCAAAACAGAACTGGATGATATAAAGTTGTCTTTTCATAATGTTATTTGTTAAGACATAATTGTGTTTGTAACCTGAGGTTCATGTATGGTCATTTAAACAAATATTTATCAGCAATAACAAAGGAAACAAGAAGATTACCCTTGATTCAGCACCTTTACAATTTACAGGGTGTACACAGACATCTCATTTCCTTATTTGAACAAACCTGAGAGGTGGTTTTGCTATCCCCATGTTACATAGATGAGGAAATTGAATGAGAGTAAGTGACCTGTCCAATGTGGCCCAGCTAGAGCTAGGAGTGGCAAGAGTCAGGACTTGGAGTGACGCCTTCTTGTTATACATCCTGTGCCTTTGCTCTCATAGCTGCTTTTGTTCAAAACATAACTCGTTCTCCTCCTTCTCCAACATGCTTCTGACCTTGACTTCTCCTTCGCAGTAAATGGCATCATCTTGTCTCAGGCCAATAACCTAAGAGTCATACTCAATATCTCTCTTTTCTTCACATTGCAAATCCAATTAATCAACAAATTTTGTCAGATTTACCCTCAACTATACATCAAATCCAAGGACTTCTCACCTCCACTCCCTCACTATACCGGTCCGGGCCACGTAATTTCTCTCCAAGAGTTCTACTGTCGTTCCCTCATTGCCACTGTTACTCATCCTTCCCCTCACCATAACCCCTCCATTCCATTATTCACATAGATGCTAGAATGATCTTTTAGGATCCAAAGGAAGTCATGTAATTATTCTATTTAGAATGCTCCAGTATGAATTATATCATGTCTGGAACTTGCTTCAGAGTAACCTGGGGGGAGGAGGACCGATAAAGTCACACAAGATGAGATTCCCACCATCCTCACATCTGCTGCTCACCCCACTGCTCACTCCAGCTATGCAGCTTTCTTACTCTCCTTCAGACAGAGGTCACATTCCTTCCTACTTCAGGGCCTTCGTGCTTGGGTTCCCTTCCACCTGATGCTTATCCCCAGATCTTCACATGGCTCCTTCTCTCACGTTATCTAGGCCTCTGCTGAAATGTTGCCTCTTCAGACCTTCATTCCTTCCTTACCTGCTTTGGTTTTCTGCATATACTTGTCACTGCATGAAAATGTATTTAACTTATTATTTTCTTTCTTCCCCACTAGAAAATAAATGTTATGAGGGTGAAAGCTTTGTCTTTTTCACCACTGTACTGTCAGTGCCTAGAACATCATAGGGACTCAGTTAATTTTTGAATAAACAAATAGCTATGCAAAACCTGTTTTCAAAGTTGTAGAGAGAACCCTCGTTTGGAATAGGAAAACCTTAGATTCACTTGATTATATTCTCAGTCTGTCACCTTGTGCAGGTCATTTACCTGCAGCTGTTATTTGTGAATCTGCGTTTGTTATCCACCAACAGCCTGTGAGTTTCTGAATGGCAGCATCTGTACTTGGTTTTTCTTTATCTCAGTAGTAGGCACAGCAAGTCTGTTACACTATTTGATAACTATATACATGAGCAGTACTTTGCTGTGTTCCAGACTTGGAAAATGATTGACCAGGACTCATGAATCCTTGGCTCTTCTTTAGATAATAATGATCATGGCCATAATAGCGAACACTGATTGAGGTCTCACTGTGTGCCAGGCACTTTTCTAAGAGTGTTACGTGTCATGAGTTCATTTAATCCTTATAATAGCCCCATAGGGGTAGAGGCTGTTACTATCCCCATTTTCCAGGAAAGGAATATTAAACACAGAAAGACCAAATAATTTGCCCAAGATCACATAGCCAGTAAATGATAGAGCGCCAGGGTTTGAACCAAAGACATCTGGCTGTAGAGTCTGTATTCTTAGCCAACTCTCTCTACTGCCTTCTCAAATCACCACTGTAGGCTTACACTGAGGTAGGTAGGTAGGTAGATAGATAGATAATTTAGTAAATAAATATTAAAAAAAATAAAAGTTCACCCATGTACACCTGCTCTAATGAAGGGTTTTAATCTAAGTATTCCAGGCTAGTTTCTTTGCTCTTTTCACTTAAAGCTGCACACATGCCCTGTCTGCTCTGTTTGAGCCTTCTGAGAAGGGTAGGGCTGCAGCAGTGAGAGCTTTGGATGGGGCAAACTGTGCACTCAGGACTGTGGAGAGATTTGGGCAGTGCTCTTTCCCTGTCCTTGGCAAGTGATGGGCTGCAGAGGTGCTTTCATGTCAGTGGCCACCCTTTCAGCTGCAGACTTGTGTGCCTTGTCCATGATGAGGTTGGAGAACAGTGGCCTGTCTGAGCCAGCAGTAGTGCAGGCTGCTTGCTGTCTGGAAAAGCAGGGTGCAAACTCAAATGTATCATCCTGAGATAGTTCCCAAAATAAACAGATTTTTTGTGCTGACTCTTGCTTTTCTAACTGAGGCCTGACTGTTTCCTCTTTCTTCCCTTAAAACAATCTTTCTAGAAGGCATTTCTCTTCCTCCCTGCCTTTGAGTGATAGGGCTGACATCTGGGAAGAAGGAAGTGATCTACTCCTTCAAAAGTTATATCTCCATCAGACCTGAAAGCTGTTTAAAATTCAGTCTTTGCCTCTGGAGCTCTTGAGTCAAGGTGAGGAGTGCTCAAGCCAGCCTTCTGACTCCCTGAGAACTGGAAGTAAAAAGGGTGAGCTCTTGTCCTGAATCAACCATCATCAGTCAGTAAAGAAGTCTTTAGGAGGGAATCTTTGCCTGCAACCAGGGGGAAATGGCAAAGGATAGTCAGAAGATTATATGTGTGTACTACCCCATTTTATATAAATAAAGGACTTGCACATCATGGATTCTGGTATCTGAGGGGCATCCTGGAATCAATTCCCTGTGGATATCAAGGCATGATATAGTATATGAAATAATCAGACAGCTTTAAGATAATACGTAATTAAAAACTGAATGTGTATTTTAGACTCCAGCAGTTTTAAGAGTTCTCAGAATTAGTGTGATGCACTGGTTAAAGAATGTGGGCTTTGGGGTCAGAGGTTCTGGGTCTGAATTCCAGCCTCATCACCTACTAGCTATATAACCCTAGCCCTGCTATATTTAGCCCTGCTAAATTCCTTAGGCCTTGCTTTTCTCATCTGCAATAGGAAGATGATAATAGTATCTAAAATAAGATTACTGTGAGGATTAGTGAGATCATTCATTCAGTTAAAAAAAAATCTTCCGAGTGCCTTCTTTGAGCAAGGCCCTGTTCTAACTGCATGGGTACGTAAGTGCCCCTGAAATCTCAGTGACAACAAACATTTACTTCTCTCACATACTGCATGTCCACTGTGGATCAGCTTTAGCTCTGCTCCCTTCTCCTTCATTCTAAGGCAAAGGCTAAAGAGCAGCCCCTGCATGGGACATGCTGGCAAGGGGAAAAGAGCAGGGGCAAAATGGTGCAGCCCACCCCAGTGAGCAGGGGATCACTTTAGAGGCAAGTGAGAAGTGACTTCAGATCGAGAGAAGAGTCCCGAAGGTCCACAAGATTAGAATATCGTTGCTGTGATTCACATGAAAGATCTTGAAGTTCTAGGATTCTAGGCTTGGATTAGAACAGTAGCAGTGGGGAGAAAAGAATAGGTGGGGGAAACGTGGGTTTGGGGACTGGAGAGGACTTAGTGAGTGGCTGTATTTGAGAAATAAAAGAGAAAGATCTAAATCAAGAGCGCTGGCTTCCAAGCCTCGCTTTGCTGCTACTTAGTTATGTAAACTCAGGCAAGTCTTGAACCTTCTGGGCTTGAGTTTAACATTTATAAAATGAAAGACCTGAATTTGATGTGACCCCTGAGGTTCCCTCTAGCTCTATCCCTCTCTGGCGCTAAGACTCTGGAGTCTTTGTCTTAGGAGACCACAGACTACTGGGAGTGATGCTAATGGGAGGGAAGGTTGGCTTAGAGAGAAAGATGTTATAATGACTCCAGTTTGCATTTGTCTCAGCCCATTGGGTTGCGTGCCTTTCCTCTTTGCCTTTGCTCGTAGGTCACTTTCTCCTTGAGTTTGTTGTGAATCCAAAAAGGAGATAGAATTTATTTTTCATCTCCAAAGTGGGGTCCTTGGGAACACATAGAGCCTTGAGGTCATGGGACTAATGTAGCCTTATGCACAACATTTCTCCAGCATCTTTTGGTATCCTGACATCTTTCTACACTTCTTCCAGTGTATTTCATGTTATGATAATACCTTCACAGTGTCAGCCTGGGTGTCTGAAGAGAAACCTTATCCTCACCCACCACATACCACATATGCACAGAATCAGAAATTTCTGCCACTCTTCCTCCCTCTCAAGGGAATGCTTCTGCCTCTCTTTTATCCTTTACTCACTCCTTCCCTTGGGAAGAGGAGTAACTTGTCTGATTGGTGAGAGTCTGGTAGTCATTTGGCCTCTCTTCTCTGTTGTGCAGGGTTAATGTAACAGTCACTGCATTGAAAAAAAACAACATGGCCGTATCTTTCTTCTCCTTTGCTTCTTGGATCACTTGATTCAGGCAGGATGGACCTTCCTTGCCCTTTGCTCTCCATAAGCAGATTAGGAAGGAATTGTCTCTCCTGGTCCCAGGTAGGTCTTTGTTCCAACTTCTCCATCAATGACTAGATGAGTAAGTCAAGTTGCTCCTTCCCTGGGATTCAGATAACTTTAATTTAGTGGGAGAGGTGGCAGGAGCCACCTACTGTAGCCTTGAAATCTCAGCACTCTACTTTATTATTTGGGTCTCCACTAAAAAAAGTAGTACCTTGATCATAGTTTAGTTTCTTAAGTCTCTGCTCTCCTTGTTTGAAAGTGGAGAATACGGAGAACAAATGACACCATGGGTTCTTCAGCAGAACCCTTTCAGCATCACCTCACACTTGCTAATGGCTTCCTATCCGCCTCCCTCAGCTTTGCCAGTAGGAAAGTGCAGTTATTAAAGAGGTGAGTGTTTCACCGTGCATCATAAGAAGTAGTTTACAAAGCTGAGTTGCCAACAACCCGTGTCTGCTTGTCCCATTAACTTTGTTTCCAGGAAACTCAGTCCAAATCCTGGCATTTTAACCACTTCAGCCAAAATGCTGGGTTCAGCACTTTTTTCATGTGGTCATTTTAGTTCAATTTTCAGTATTAAATTAATGGTACAGTCTGAGCTCACCAAAGATGAGAGCTGTACTTAACAGTTTGAGGTGTTTAACCTCCTTCCTATCCCCAACTCCATGCAGTGTTTTGCAATGCAACTTTTCAGCAGGTATTTAAATTGTGACATGCTTTTGGTACTTTTTTTGAAACTAAAATTATAGGCTAACTCAGTTGAAATGGTTAAACACAATTTGTGTGCGTAGTTGTAACCTCAGTTGATTTGTTACAAAAAATTTTTAATCTTAATTACTGTTTCCAGGAAGTCTCCCATGAGGCAAAGTTAATGAGCCTTGATTTATTCCACCAGCTTGTAAGTCAGACACTGTGCAAGGCACAACAGGGTTAAAGAATGAGCCATGGGCCCTGCCCTCAAAGCACTTGTAGTCCGATTGAGAAATGAGCAAAGAATTATAATATACCAGTGTGAGAGCCCACATAGATGTGTGAAGTGCAATGGGAAGCAGAATAAAAAGTAACTAATTCTTCCTAGGGAATCAGAGAAGATTTCACAGTTGTTGACCCATTTGAACCAGTACCCTGAACAGAGCTATACAACAGTAAGTTGATTGCTGGCAGGTGGGGAATGGACATCATAATTGTACACTCTGTGAGTAACAAGGGAATTTTGAACTGTGGTTCGCGAGGGGAAGTATGTACTGTATCACTGTTTAAGTCCTCAGCATTGTGCTTTATTTTATAAGAAGAGAGCTTTGCCAACGCTTAATCCTTTTCGTTCTAAAAAGAGTATAGATATCTAAAAAGAGTATAGATATAATGGAAATAAACTTGGAGTATTTTGAGGCAGCCATAATATAGAGTCTTTTCAACTTTGAAGACTCATTCATTCATTCTCTCCTTCTCTTTCTGTATGATCTAAAAGAAAGATTTAATTTTTTTTTAGCCATTTCTTACTCTTTTAGTTGTTCTGTGATATAACTGTGGCTCCTGTTTCTTATTGTATTAATCAGAGACTATTTGATTGTAAGGAACAGAAATCCACCCACACTCGCTCAGATAACACAGTGGGGTATGGAAAGGACATGGTGCATTTCACAGGACCCAATCAAAGGAAGTATTTCTGTACCTGATGGGCACAGGCGTGGGAATTGGTTAAGACCAGAAGTTGCTCTCTCAGTCTCTGTTCTTTCTTTGTCTCTTTCTGCTTCCTGCTTTACTCTCCACCCCACAGAGTAGCATCCTCTGTTTGCTTTCCTTACAATTTCAGCTTGTCCTGGCAGCGCTTTGGCCCCTGCTATATAGCAGTTTTCTGATGCAGGATTCAACATTGCCTCACCACAGTCCCAAGAGAAAATATAGCCAATTCATGTCTATTAGTTAGCTGCCCTTGAGTTAGGTGGTCATGCCTGTCTAGTCAGTTACTGTAGGAAAGGTTGGGGGGCAGGGAGGCCGAGGAGTCATGTGGTTTGTAGGGCTTCTCTTCTCCCAGGTGGGGGCAGGCCAGGAGGGTAAATTGGAAAAGGTAAGCACAATTGAACAATGCTCTGCTCTGCGACCCTACAGAGGCAAGCTAGTGTGTAATCTAAGATGACAATTTAGTTTTTCTTAACACAGTTTTTTATAGTTAGACAACAGAGTGCCCCTAAGTGCCTGTATCTCTTGTTCATCCCAGAACAAGTTCCATTTCTTATACACCTAGCACTTCACAGATAAACGGAATAGTGCTCACTCAACTAGCACGTGGCTCCTAACAGCACCCCTGTTTCTCATTTGCTGTGGCCTCTTATAGGTCGGGTTAATGAGAAAAACCATGAATTTGAAGTCACTGGAGTTACTTCCGCCTCTTACTAATTTGGTGTCCATAAACTAGTTCCAACTTCTTAGAACCTGTTTTCTGATTCACAAAATGGGGCTGACTTGTGCCTCCCCAGCCTGGGTGCTTGTGAGGAGCACATGATAAATGTGTGTTGAATGATTTTGTGAGAATGATTTTGTGAATAATAAAATCATATAGTGATGAGTTCAGTTATTAATACATATGTTAGTGGTGGCAACAAAGATGCAGTTTTTTTGTTAGTTAGCAAGAGGTACTAAGGCATAGACCCTCTGGCATCTGCTCACCTAAGGTAGGGCACGACTTTAGGCAAGACTCATAAACACACCAAGTTTCTGGTTCTCCAGCTCTAATTTCGGGCTGTCATCAAGCACTTGGAGTTCCTTGGATGAAAGGTGTAATAGAAGGTCATAGGTGTGCTCCTCCTCCATCAGTGTGCATGTCATCATAGCTCCTGTTCATGATAGATGACCTTTTGTTTTGTTCATTTGTGAGCTGGAACTATTTTAATCATCATAATGGTATTAAGTGAGCTGTTACCTGGGCTGCTTCTTTTAATTAGATGGTGACGGTAAGAGAAAAATATGGATCACAAATTATTCCCATTTTGCAAATAAGTAAAAGATGCTAAATAATTTATTGACCTTCACTCAGCTACTAAGCTGGAGAGCTAGGATTCAACCCAATTCTGTTTGACTCCAGTTCCCACGTTTTCCCACTATGCCTCACTGTCACCAGATCTTAGAAATCTACATGTTTAATTTCTAACTGGGCTCTTCAGACCCCAGAAGGATCTGTGAAGATAGAAATAAAAGTCTATGAACTATTTTCAATATTTCAAAACTTATAGTGGGAAATCTTACATTTAACTGCAACAGGGCAGAGTTATGTTAGCTGTTTTCCCCCATGGTGACCTAATTTGTCAGTTATTGATTATTTAATTCGTGCAAGAAAACTAATTAAATATTCAGAAATGTTGTATGTTAGACAGAGTTTCAAATTCTGAAACCTTTGGAGGGTACGTGGGGATCCTTGGTGATGAAAAGATTATGAAATATAGTCTAATTCAAAAACCGCAAACTGATGGGTCATCAGCCAAATCTAGCCTAAGGATATGTTTTGTTTGCCTTATAAAGTATTTTTTTCAATTTATGAATTACTGACCAGCATTTAAAAATTGAAAGATTTCACGTCAAAAAGCAGATTTTTTTCAGCTTCTTTTGGAAATTCAAAATTTCTGACAGTACTGGATCTATATTTACCCATGACATTGACCAGCTGGCTCCTTAGATGGGGTATGTACTTTGCAATTTACCAGACTCCACCTGACCCAATTTATTCACTTCATTCATTCATATTACCTACTAGGCCCCTGTAAGCATTTGAGTCTCTAATGCCCAGGCTAATCCAGTCTCCTCATTTTGTTGCTTGGTTATAGAGTAAAACCCATTCTCTAGCTATAATCACTCACATATTTTGTACCCTGTACAGTTTTGTGTCTTGGGCTTCTTCTTAAGGTCTTTCATGCAAACTTGTCTATTTGGCTCTACTACATCTTTGCAAACAGGAGCCACATTCTCATTATTGTTTAAGGGGGTGGAAATACAAAGAAGAATAAGATTGAGTGCCTACCGTGAGAAAGGTCATGTCGTCTAGCCTTGTTTCTTTTTAATTCAGGAATGTATCTAGGACCCTGATAAGTACCAAGTGTATTTTCAAGACCTGCTTGCTAGAGTATTGTGAAACAGAATGGGGTTGGTGTCAGAAAGACTTAGGTTAAAGTACTAGCCACCATTAATTGTCCACATAAGCAATTTATGTAAACTCCTCAGTTTAGCTCTCTTGTCTGTAAAATGGGGATAATCATAATGCCCGTGGGGTGACCTGATGCTCATAAGGGGTTTGGCACAGTGTTTAACATTTAATAACTGCTAGGATATAGTAACTCTTACTACTAGGGCTAAACATGCAATTGGCGCTCAGTTCATGCATGTTGAATTAACAAATGAATGGGTAGAATAAATTGAGTGTAAGGAATTACATGTGTTCAAACAAGTAAATATCTGTCAAAGAAGATGTCACCATAAGTTTCTCTAGCAGGCCTGGAGACCACAAATTTTTGATGGCTTTGAATGTGTGCTTTTGATGACACTACAAGAAGCACACGTTGTGGCAGGATCAGTACCCAAAGCTCTTTAAAACAAATTTATAAGTTTACCTCTGTGAAATAACATCAGCCTCAGTTTAATGTAAGTTGATGTAAGGTTGAGAAGAGAGGAATAAATTTCTAATAATCTTTCAAAGTAGACTCATGCTCAGTGTTTTGAGAATATACTCAGGACTTCAAAATTGGCCTGTGGGCTAACCTCCGTGATACAGCAGGTTGACATTATCTCCGTGAAGAATCGTCGTGGTTGCTAAGGTGACTGCTAGAATGGGAAGAAGCATTAGACCACTTTCCTGGGGCTCCTGGGCTACTTCCTCTTTTTACAGCCTTAAGGGACAGGCAAAGGGGGACTAACTTATTTACTATGTGCCATCGCTGTCTCATTTAATTGTTATACTGATCTTCTGAAACAATGTACCATTCAGATGACAAAACTGAAGCTCAGAGAGAGTAAGGGACATGTTCCAATTAGTAAAGTGGCAGAACCAGAACTCTAGCTCTTTCCGTAACTCCACATAGCCTCCCAAAGCTAACCTCACCACCTCTAAGGATTCATGATAGCCCTCAACCCCATCTTCATCCTCACTCCCAAAGGGAAACTCAAGTAAAGGGCAGCAAAATGGATTCACTGAGTGAATACACACTGTCCATTTTCTTCTTATTCATTTTCAACACAGTTTATTAAGCACCTATATTATGCCAGACACAGCTCTTGTTGCTGAGGATACAGGGCGAACAAGACAGATGAGATCCCTTCTCTGGTGGAATTTAATTCAAGTGGGAAGAGATAGACAAAAAACTTGTAAACCACTAAATAAAGAAAATAATTTCAGATAGCAGTGTTAGAAAGGAAATGAAACAGGGTGACTCGATAGAAGGGAGCTGGGGAGAAGAAGCTGCTACAGATAAGGTGTTCAAAGAAGGGCTAAGGAGGTCACTTTTCAGCTGAAACCAGACTGAACAAAGGGGCCAGCCAAGCAAAAATGGGCATGGTGAGCATTAGAGGCAAAGGGAACGGGAGTTCAGACTTGAGGCTGGCCACTGGTGACTGTCACAGGGAGACCACTTCACCTTTTAGACTTTTTTTTAATGTAATGTGCCTAATAATAGAACATGTTTCTGATTTATAATCTGAATCATAATGCATTTTTCTGGATATTTTGCAATGGGATTAGTCATGTTACTTCAAGAAGGCTGTGATCTATATAAGTAATGGAGACAAGCTGGCTTTATTGGAAGAGAGAGGACACGAGAGTTTACATCTGTTTCCTGCTGGAGAACCACATACTTTAGGCTCAGCCTGAGGACCTGCACACTGTGCGTCCAAGGATGGTAAGGACACAGATACGGCAGAGACAGCAGGACGCCTCCAGAAGCTCCAGTCACACAGACAGAACTCAAGACACCTAGGAAGGGAGCTGCTGAATGGTGTGAACATTTATTTTGGTGCCAAATAACATTTAGTCCCAGGATGTCTTTGGTTATCACAAGGGTAAATTCTAAAACAACAAGGAAGGAAATAAAATTACTTTTGTGTAGGTAAGTATGGACTCAATAAATACACAGCAGAAAATAATTTAGGGGGCTGGAATAAGGGAATGTCATGAACTCAAATAAGGATCAAGTGGAATGACTGAAAACGGTAAATCACTGTCTAGACCTATGCTTTCCCAACCTAGGTACCCTGAAAGTAATAATAGGAATTAGAAAGCTATTTGCAGTGTTTCAAAAATATGAATGGATACTAAGGCTACACAGGCTATCATTTACCTCATGCCCTTTCAGGTCACTCTTCCGTTGTTTTATTCAGTATTTCAACAAATCCTTAATGAGTTATCTACTGTGTGCCAGGTATTATGACAAGTGGTACGAAATTTTTTAAATGGCTAAAATAGGGATCCTTGCTGTTGAGACATTTTAAGCAACTGGTGGAGCAAAGAGACAAGTAAACGGATCATTACAAAGCAGTGTAACGTGCACTGATAGGGGTGTTATGGAGTGGTTTGAGAAGTCCAAAGGGTGGGAAAAATGTGAGGGATAGGGTATTGGAAAGCTTCCTAGAAGAGATACTACTAAACCTATGCTTAAAGGATATATATAAATTAGCCAGACGGGTCCAAGGGAATGAACTTCTTGGCAGAGGGAAGATTGTGTACTTTATATATATGGGGTTTTTAATACTCCGGAGTACTTAATGCACTGTATTGGAATTGTGCTCAGCTTTGAGTAAGAGAGAACTCTGGTATCAGTAGCTTAAGCAAACAAAGGTTTATTTGTTTCACATAATAAGTGTGGAGGGAGGTGACTGCTGGCTTTGGTTCAGTGGCTAATGATGTCAGTACTGCCATGTGCCTCTGAGACTCCCTGGGCTTTTCCTTTGTGATTGTTGCCTTATGATTGAAAAAGGGCTTCAGCTTTGGGTGTCATATCCACGTTCAAGCATGGAGAAGGGGTCAAAAGAAGGGCCATGTCTGTATTAATCAGAAAAGTAAACGCTTTCCCAGCACACAGCCCCCGCCCACCACCGGAAGACTTATCCTTCTGTGTCAGGCTTGAACTGGGCTCCTTCCATGTCCCCATCCCGCCACTGCAGTACAGGCTCGGTATGCACATATTTAACCCTTCCACACTCCAGAATAGAACGCAGCAGGGAGAGTGAGTTGAGAATGACTAAGTCAGCCAATCAATAGTATATGCCAGACATTCCATTTCACTTGCTCTTCATAATAAGCTCACGCAGTAGGGAGAGCAGGTGTTATTAGCTCCACTTTGCAGAAGAAGAAACTTGGATTTGGAGATTCAGAGAGCTAGATGATGCCTGAAATCACAGCGCTGTGCATTTATTTCGTGATAACCAGAAGAAAAAGGAAAGCTAATGTTGATCATATGCTTATTACCACCAGAGCAGCTGAGCACTTTACATATGCTCTCATGTCCTCCTCATGCAGTCCTGTGAGGTAGCTCCTCCTTTTAAAAGTGAGCAGTCTGGATATTGACATAACTAAGGGGGTATTGACATGACTTGCCCAGGATCACACAGCTGGCATGTAGCAGAGCCAGGATTCAAACCTCAGTTCTCCAGAATGTCAGCCAGATGCCCTTCTCGCCTCTCCTGCCTTTAAACTATCCTAACCCTCTTCCCGTGAATCCAGTGGATGTGCCGTCTCACTGACATTGCCCAGACCTCACCCCCCGTGCCCCTCTTACTCCTTTTATTTGACCCACTCCTGTTTCTTCATTATTGCTTTTATGGACACAGAATCCAGCAACACATTATTTCAAATGTCCTCCATTAGGAATGCATTTCCTGTCACTGTAATAGCACCGACCATAATGAATACATTTTGTTATCTGTGTAGATGTCACTGGTGTTTTCAATGCTCCATTCTAATTTATGTGGGTACATGAATAAAGTATTGCCCAGGCTCCCATTACTCCAGAGAAAACGAGGGATGCTCTGTGTGTGTGCATATGTTTTTGCATTCACGCAGCAGATAGGATGTTTGGGTCAGAATGAATTGTGCACCAGAAGTGGGAGTCAGGCCCTTTCCTGGAAGGGCACGTTGGAAGTAATGTGCTGTGCACATCAGCAAACCTGCACAAGCAGGTTTCCTTAGGAATAGAAGGGCCTGCTTAATGGGCACAAATTACAGTCAGGTGTTGTTAGAAAGGCAGAGGGAAAGCCTTGCTGATTGAGGGAACCAGGTTTGGGGGTACCCCAAGATCTTCTTGCCTTCATGTGCGCAGCCAGCGAGGTTGATATGCTTGGTAACAGCAAATCACCCCATCAGTCAGCCACACCACCGTCACAGCGTTTTTGACAGGCCAACCAGGGAGCAGAATGTGCTCAGTTTGGGGTTAGTTATGTGACCTGATCTTTACGATGAGAGTCTGTCTATGAAGTAGAGGGATGGTAACTAGTCACAGAGTCTGAAATGCCAGACTGTGGCAGAATGTAGCCCCTTCGTGCAGAGAGTCTGGGGTATTCAGCTATGCGAGAAACGGCCTCCCCTATGTTTGAAACAATATGTGGGCTGTAAGGTGCCAGACATTTAGCCTGCAGCCTGCAGGGGGTTCTTGGGGTGATATCTTTTTAGATATATCTATGACAAACATCCTTTCCAAGACTTGGGATCTCAGCCCTTAAAGGGTACCTGGAAGATAACCTGGAGGGCCCAATATTGTGAGTCCTCATTTGAAGGTTCTAGAAATTAAAAGGAGGTGATGTGGTGGTTTACAGAGTGTAAGAGTATCCTAAATTTCTGTAGAATCCTACGTTTTTATACCACCCCTATTCCAGCTAAGTCTTTTAGATATGCAGGAGTTGCCCATTAATAAAAATTGGTTACTCAGTTTAGGATTACTGACTCAGTGATTGCAAGGCAAATTAAAGGAGTAGAGGTTGCAAACTGAATTTAGAATGGGTATGGGTGTGTGCATGTGTGCTTGTGTGTTTGTACACACATTTGCAGTATGCAATCCATTAGGGGGTCTGGAAATGTTTGGTTTTGCCTTTAACAAAAAACGGCAAGCAAGACTAAAATTTCGCTTGGGGGAGAGCAAAATGTCTTTCTAGGTCTCTAAGTAATCTTAAATCTCACCAGCTTTTTATTGCTGAAAATCTCTATCAAAAAACTAGGCTGTGGAATTTCAATGCCTGTCCTTCTTTGTTTCCTCTGAGTCTCTGGAGGTTTAATTTTTACATACTGCATCACCTGACTCTTCTGTCAATACCTGAAAGACAGACTTGAGAGAACTGGTTTCCCCAAATCTACCTACAGATATAAGCCCAGTTAAGACCAGTGCAATAACCTTAAAGAAGTTATTGTTCTTTCCTTCCTTCATGCCAAAAAGCTACTAGCACTTGTCCTATACTGAAAAGCCCACTATTTTACAGGAAGTTCTGTAGAACCAAATATACTGTTTGGGGGATTGGTTAAAACGCAAATGAATCTAGCTGTGAGTTGAATCTCTGAGTCCCAAATTCTCCATTCTTGCAAATTCAAATGACTGGAATGGCTTGCTGTATCCTCTGAAAGAAAAGCAGTAAAACAGTTAAGAGAAAAATCGTTCACCATTTCCTCAGGGCCAGTGATTTGAAGCACAGTTTACTTCTGCCCTGGGGCAGGGTTTAGTCTTGCTTCAAACCTAGAAAGCCTTTCTGAAAGGGGTGCAGAAATGAGGATGCAGATAGAAGCTGTCTCCAGCAGCAGTGGCTTCAGGTTTCCATGGACAGAGAACAGAAGAAGATGCGGTTTACCACCAGAGCAGCTTTGAGTACAGGAGATTAAAACCCACCAAGAACCTCTGGGTCTTTGTGCCCCTGTTGGGGTCAGAGTGAGGAGCAAGGGCGAGGACACAGCGTCAGCCTGATTCTCGTTCAGTTTGCTGCTCCCTGCTCGATTAAGATGGCTGGCAAGCCAGGGAGCCAGCCTGAACTGCCCTCCCCAGGAGCTGCCCATCTTAAGAGAGTTCCTCTAGCAAATGGGCCTTCAGGGGACTATATAATTAGAAGCAAAGCCATTTGCATTAATTCATCCTACACATGTCTTTCCCCTCCTAAAGTGCTCAAGGTTCCTGCCATATGTGTATATAGCATAAGTTTCTAGTCTCTAAATACCTGTGCTTATAGTCTGCTCTAAGATGACTGAACAGAAAGGGAGAGGACCAGCCCCAGAGACAATATGTCTCTCTTTCTTCAACTCAAGTTGTCTGTGCTTCCACTGCCATTCTTTTGTTATAATTGTTCTTAGGTATGAAACAAACTCAAGATTTAAAAAAAATTTTCAACAATAAACAGCGTCTACTGAATGGGAACAAATTGATGCTAAACCTGTGTATTTTCCAAAACTGTTAATCTGAAATAAAACAGAAATTACAATAATAGCTGTCATTTATAAAGTATTTACCTTGTGCCAGATATAATATTAAGGCTTTTAATAAGGTGTCTTATTTAGTATTACATAGGTTTTATTAGACCCATTTTACAGATGAGGATACTAAACTCGGAGAGGAGAGTGACATTCCCAAGGTTACCTTATCTGCTTATCTCAGAACCAGTCCTTCCCTTTTAGATGGTTATTGACACCTAGAGATTGAAGAAAGACTCCATCACAGAGACTCAGTTAGCCCACTTAAGACAGATAGGTTTACTCTTCCTTTAATCAGTGGACAGGAAAGGCCACTGTGCTCTACAGACCACCCAAGCTAGTACCTAATTAATCCAGGCGTAACAACAGGTAGGTCAGAATGATACAGACTTGGCAAGGAGTCACAGCCCAATATTTTTTTTGGTAGGAAGAATATTGGCTTTGCAGTCAGACAAACCTGAACTCCAAACATGGTCGAGCCACTGACCTCTCTGAACCTGAGTTTCCACATCTGTAAAATGGGGAATCATAGTGTCTTCCTCACAAAGACACAGTCCAAATTGGATGAGAGACTGTATGTCAGAACCTATTATAATACATGCTCATTGAATAGTTTTTTTAAAATACATAGTTGCTTAAAATGTCATTTTACTCTGTATTAGCAAAGGTTTCCCAGGCACCCTGAAGTGTTTTGGCCCCAGCAGGACTGGTTGAAAGATACAACATTCTGTAGTTTTCCTAAGGAAGCCCCATTCTTTAGAACCAATTTGCTTTTTATGGCCTGTTTTTCCCTCCAAGGCAGGAGGTGGGCTGATGCTTTCCCTTCTGCCCTCCCTATACTATGCCTCCCCAAAGTATTCTCTCATCTCCCTCTTGGGATTTCCTTAAGTGCTTTTAATGGTTGCTTGACACTAGAAAGATATTCCCAGCAGGCACACAGTTTGTAATCCCTGCTTGTTGCTTGATGTGAACTCGTGGCTGACCTCTGGGAAAGCAGTGGGGACTAGAGGAGGGAGCCAGGCTCTGCTCCAGCAAAGCAAAGATGATGGATCGCAGAGCAACTGGCAGGCAGCTGGAGGAGGGGCTCCAAAGATTCCTCTCACACCTTTTGCCACCTCTATCCAGTGTGGAAGTATAATCAGTAGAGGATTATGGGGCAGGTAAACGTCCACATTCTTAAACAACACCAACCCAGAACAAAACGAAAGCAAAGATAATGAACACAGGGCAGCTTGAAGTACATTTCCGCAGTGTCTGTGTTATCACTGTGAGAGGCGTGCAGTGCCCTTAGGAGTATCCTGCCTACACTGGAGCCCGCCAGCCATTATCCCACGGCCTGACCCCCACCCCAGGGCGTCTAGACTGCCTCCCACTTTTTTTAACCTTCTGATTCCGACTGTCTTCACCAAGGGGAAGGTGATTGACGTACAGGAAATGGAGGAAAAATGCAAAACCCTTATCTTCATTTCACAAGTCTTAGACACAAAACTGCTAATCTGAGTTGTGGTAAGTCGCAGTACATGGCTTTGAGGGGCTGCTCGCTATCCAGAGGAGAAAAAGGCAAGCCTCACACCACGTTAATAGCACCACAAGAGATGCCTGTGGTGGTGGGGATCAATGCCAGGGAAATGGATTTCACATTAAGTGCTTCGTGCCCAGTCTTGTGTGACTTTCTTGAACCTTTCAGGCGCTTTGACCCGAACCACACAGCCAGGACCGCCTTCCAGTGCCCATCATGTTCACAGCCTCCCTCCTGTAATGCTTCAGTCCTTCCCACCTTGCATTCTACTTTCTAGCCTTCCTGGACCTTCTGAAGGTTGGACTTTGTAATGAATGATCCTGTTTACGGACGTGGCTCACTGCTCCAGCTGCCACTCTGCCCCTCTAGCCTTGCCTCCGTGGCAGTTTTCATGCATATTCTCTTAATTAGGTTGCTTTTATCTCACCTGGTCTCACCAGCCCTCAGGATCCTGCATTTCTACCACTCCCCCATGAACAGTATAATCGCTAAGTTCCCCTGGGCCCTACAGGCAGGACCCAGACTCTGAGAGTCTGAGGGGGAATGATGAGTAGTCTCTGTAGGCTGGAGGGTCATCACACCCTCATGAAAGACGTAGACTTGAAGGCTGGTATGATTTGAGTAGGGAAAGAGAAAGGATATCGATATTCCAGGCTGGAGTAAGAGAGGGCCTTGTTATGACTTGTTAGCAGCTGTTAAAACCGTCAGTGTGAAGGAGGAGTTTAGAGGTGGAGCTGCCACAGAGATTGAAGGATTATCTGTGGATTTCAGTGCTATTACTGTTCTTTACCAGAGGAGAGGGGAGGGAGGAGTTGGAATGAAAGAGAAAAAATAAAGCCTCTGGTATGGAGTTATGTCAGATTCATGGAGTTATTCTCCTTTCCTCCTCCAGACGAGTTTTACATTCTTGTGCTAGGCCTCATCTGAGAGTCTCATTTTGACCCCTAGCAAGGTTGCCCTTTACAGCCACATGTGACCATTCATGCCATTTAAAATGAGTAAGAGTTGAGTGGCTGATCATATTGTCTTTCTTATAGACCAGTGGTTCCAGCCTTGGTCCCCACATCCAACCCCGTTTTCAGAGCCCATCCTCGTCAGTGGGCAAGAAGAGGCATCTGAGTACTCACCAGAATCCTTCATCCCACCAGGCTCTGAGCAGAAATCAGACTTAGATCATAACAACAATAACAAAATGGTAATTAATGTGAGGTAAAGGATGTGTTAACTAACCTTATTGTGGTAAACATTTCACAATATGCACATGTATCAGATCATCACATTATATACCTTAAATTACACCATGTGATATGTCAGTGATATCTGAGTGAAGCTGGTGAAACAAAAAAGAAATCAGGCTTCAGAGAGATTGGAGAAGCACTTTGAGAAGGAATAGAGCTTTCTCTTTCTAGCTGAACATAAAACAGGTAGTTCCATAGGCTTTTCTTAAACTCTTATGTACAGAATTATCATCTTCTTTTTAACTTCTTTTTTTTCCTTTTGTATAGATTTCAGCCAAGGGCCCTAAAAATAATTTTTAGGGAGGAGTGGCCTTATAGTCTAACAGCAAATGTTTTTTAATTATAAATAACCCCTAAAGAAATTCTCGCATCTTTTCCCCAAAGTGGTGAGCTGAAATATTTATTTTGTTGTCATTCCCCGCCCCCGCCCCCTCCCCCTACGACCCATCTGTGCTGGGCTGGGTGAGGACCCTGTGCCGTGTTTTAAGTAGTGAGCGGGAGAGTGGGTGGGAAAAGAAAAAGGTCTATGCACTTTTGTTAACTTCTCGTGCTGGTGTAGAAGAGCCATCTGATATGCTTACTGTCGTGTATAAACTTTAATTCTGATTGGGACTTTGAATGTGGAGCCTGAGAGAGGATCTAATCCAGGCAAGAAGAAGGGAACCGAGCCACATGTGGGGAAAGTTGGGTACGTGCAGGCACTGTCTTGCGCACCATTTCATGACAAGAGCGGTCCCTTGATGAGCATTTACCATGTGCCATATGCGCTTACATTCATGAAAAACCTGTGAGCCATGAACCCTGTTTTACAGATGAGGAAACTGAGGCCCGGTGGAGTAAGTTTTGTCCAGGGGGACCCAGGTAATAAGTGGAAGGACTGGATTCAAACCTTGGTTTCTCTGTGCCCTTCCTGCGCCTCTCAGTCTGAAAGCCAGGGTTGAGAGTCTGGCAGCAGGGAGCCATCTAGATTGCTGGCAGACGCCCCTCGGCTACGCAGGCCTAGAGGGTGACTGGGCCTTACTCGATACCAAGGGGAACATCCCCCTGGTGCCTGGTGGGGTGTGTGGATTGTCTGCTCTGGCTGAGCCCTATAACTGGGTCAGTTGAGAACAGTCGCTTTCTGGGTATTATAAATAAACCTTAATGACACCTGATTTATGTTGAGACTGAGCCATAAACAGGTTCTTCTGCAGATGCATGAAACAGGTCTGAAGTGGTAGGATTATGTCATTGGAGTGTCACAGCAGAGCTGGCTTCAGGAAAACCTAGGAGGAAGGCAGAATGTGTCTCTAATAATCTTTATCTGTTTCCCTCATTATCCTATACTTATACCCTAGTCCTGGTCCTTTAAAGAGTATTACTTCTTTTTCCCCAGCAAAACTTAACCATCCATCTTAACCCATCAGCTTCTGAGATGACAGGTGACTCACCCAGAAACTCACGTGTGCTCAAGCAGCTTATGGTGATCCCATGGCCTACTCTTGTCTTGTAATATCTACTGATTTTTAACTCTGGAGGCTAAGCCAAAAGTGCAGTACCTTAGACTAAGGGAACGACTTTGACACGGTCTTTACACTCACTGACTTATGCAGAGATCTTTTGAATGTGACAAAGGCTGGACTGCTTTCTGCATGATGCCGTGTTGGGTATATGTGATTTCCTCCATTGCCTAGGGCAGCCCTTTGAGTCAGAGCAGTGGGCTTTGTTCAGTCTTGTGATTGGGCAATGGCATGCAAACGGATGTAGACCTGTAGTGTTCAGTTCCTCTTTTCTCACTTTGCTTTGGCTCTCCCGCTTGGTCTATTCATGTGTTTTGGGTCATCTTCCTCTCTTCTGGCCAGACTAGTGCCCTCTCTCATCTGACAGCACTAACCTGGAGTCCAAGGAGAGCCTCTGGTAAGACTGGCTGAATGCACAGTGGATGTGATATTCATCTCTTTGGCTGTCTGCATTAAGCAGCCTTCCTCCCAGCCCGGGCAGATTCCTACAGTCCAGACCTGTTGGCTGTATTATAAGCTTTTGGAATATTGGGGGTGGAGATGGCTTCCTTAATTTCTTCTCCATTTCCTGGGGAGACGAGCATTTACTGCAAGGGCAGGGATAGGACAGAGTAGTAAACAGGCAGGGAACCGGGGCTCTATCTGAATGGTTCCCTTACACAAACATCTCCTCTGCAGTTACACTCATCTCAGAGAAAATGTGCTGGCAGAGATGCCTGAGTTATTAACTTGGCACAAGAAACCTCCTTGTAGTTTCCTGTTTCCCTATGACAGGGCCCTCTCATGTCCCCAGCCTGGGCCTTAGACTCTTGGACAAGTGGGTCTGGCTTTGGCAAAGAGGGAGTCCTTGGCTCTGCTTGGGAGCAAGAGTCCGTTCACTCCAGACCCCCAGCATCATGCGCTGGCACCTGCACTCCTCTTATAGGCTGAGTCTCAGACTTGTGCTGCTGATGTAGTCACATTTGAGCAGCCTGACGCCTGCCTTCCCCTGACACAGGATTTATTTTGAGTTACCACTGGGTGTTTGGTTTCCCCCCTTGACACATCTGTTTGTGCTGCCTTGGGTAGTGTCACACAGACCTCAGGCTGAACATCTTCAACATAGCCCTTATTCACATTATGGAGTGTTAGCAATGTGGTAGATGCCGTATGGAGCCCTGACACGCTTCTCATCTCCTGTTCTTTCCCATCCACATCCCCCCGACCCCATCTTCTTAGGAGACACTTTAAGCATGACCCATGAAGATAAGCATTAAGAGCTGCTGATGAGATACTTCTTCTCTCAGTGTGCCCGCTCCCACTTCAGCCTGAGTTTTCCACAGCTCTCTGCACGTGCCAAGCTGTTTCTCATCAGGAGTTTTTTCAAGCTCTTCCTTCCACCTGACATGCCCTTCTGGCCCTGTAGTCTTCCTGGAAAATACCAATCCATCTGTCAACATTAAGTGATAGTCTTTTCTGACTCCATAGGTGTAATTTACCACTTCATCCTTTGCTCATAGCACATAGGCTACATTCTTTGCCAGACTGTGAGCTCCTGTCTGATTCCCCTCTGCATGCCCCTCCCCGGCGTGTAGTAGGGGCTCGGCCACTGCGAGGTGAAAGAGGGGCAGCTGACTCAGGAGGAAGTAATATAACAACAGTTGAATTTTGGTGGAATGCTCATTACTTGTTAGTAAGTATGCTAAATATTTTGCATCCATTATCTCATTTAATACTTTTCAACTCTGAGCAGTAGACCCTGATAGTTTTGCCTTCCTGAGTTGCCCCCCAACACACACGCACCCACCGTTTTCTATCTCAGCATCCTGCTTTGTTTTCTTCATTGTGCTTTCCACTATCTGAAATTATTAATTTGTTTACTCCCTTATTAGTTGCCTTCTTTACTAGAAATTAAACTTCATGAGAACCAGACTTTGTCAGTCTGGCTCGCTACTGTAACGCCAGCACCTGTTGCAGTACCTAATATATTGTGAGTACTCGATAAACATTGGTTCACTGAGAGAGCGAATGAATGATTACCTGTGTCACAGGTAAGAGGCTGAGACTTAGGGAGGTTGAAATGCTTTGCTATAGTCAATGCAGCTCAGAGGGCTTGGGTGGGAATTCTGGTCCTTCCCCAAAGTGGGCGATCCTCGCATGCCGTGCTCCTCCGTCAGGCGCTCTCCTAGCAGGCAGGTCTTAGCGCTCCTAGGAGGAAGGTCTGCTTTCCTGCTGCACCCGCTTTCTTCCCTGAAGGTCAGCCTTCCCCAGCTTTCACTTCACCAGCTAAATCCCTTCTAGGCCAAGGCAGGTAGTGAGAGATGCTGTGTGCCAGCCACCGGATGTGTCCTAAATGCCAGGTATATTGTTAAACACTCGAGGTAAAATGGTCAATGAGAAACAGACTCAGCCTCCGAGGAGTTCAAGTGGCAAAGACTGGCATTTACAATACAGCCACGTGTAGGCATGCTGAGTCTCTGAACCCCTGGAGGCTGCAAGGGCAAAGCAGGCATCTATCAGACCACCCTCATCACCGGTTCCCTGAAGGCAGACAAGGAGGCATTATCTCGACTTAATGCCAATTTTATTCTCTAGTTCAGTGCGGTGAAAATCAGCCGAGGCCTTGAAAGATATTTTCTATGCAAACCTAATTAAATGAGTGAGACCTGGGTGCCTGTCACCTCAGGACAAATGAAATTGAAACTGATGTCTGACCCAGAGAGACTCCGTCCAGGGGATGGTGACTTGGTGGCAGTCATGCAAAAGGTTGCATGACTGTTTGCTAGAGCTCACAAGAACTGAGGTGAGAATCGGAGGGAGATGGCTAACTTGCAGCCAGGTTGCTATAGGAAAGTCACAGACTGGCTGTGGTTGAAAAAACTGAAAACATCTGGTTGTACCTTTCTTTAAAAGACTATTGGGATCCCCCATAGCAGGGAGGTAGTTTTCTAGTACACGGTTTAGAGTTTGAGTCTGCCGAGGCCTTGGAAAAATCTTTAGCAATCACCAGAGGTTACCGTCTGTGCTACTGGTAATGAGGCATTACCAGTAACCTAGCTGGATAAATGCAGCCAAGCTGGTTTCACAAGTCCCCTCATAGCTGCCTTCACTCAACATTGAGTCCACCATCCATGGTTAAAAACAAGGACCAGGCCCCCTAGTTCCAGCTCTGCCAGCTGTGGAACTTGGGATGTTATTCATTTCTCTACTCCTCACTTCTTTCATCTGTAAAATAGAGTGGTAATGCTATTATACAGGGTTATTATTATGAAAACCGAATGTGAAAATGTTGGTGAAGTGATTAGTTCAGGGCCTAGTAAATAATAGTAGCATCCATTTAGCGAATACTTATAGGTATCATCATCTTCATTTTACAGACATGGAGACTTTAGTTTAAAGAGGCCTCTCGCTCAAGGTCATACTGCTATTGTGTACTGGAATGAGGTTTGAAGCCATGTCTCTGATTCTTAGTTGTGTGTTCCACTATCTGTCGCTGCCACCACAATAACTAACACAGCTGTCCCACTCCTGGATCTGCACCTCAGCTGATGTTTCATCCAAAGGAAGGAGAGGAGCAGTGAATAAACATCCCTTTATTTCCATCTTGGCCTGGATGAGTCTCTCCCTCCATAGACCATTAGGGTGAGGGGGCGAATGGTTGAAGTCTTGGAATCCCAGACTGCCTTGAGTCAGCTGGATTGTAGAGGGCTGGAAGTTGCCAAACGTGCAGCTGTTTTATAAGGAAGGTGAGAACATTTCCTCATGGAGGTGAATTGGTTCTTCAAGTGTCCTTGCTTGGGAAGGGCTGGACATGAACTACTTATGCTTTGCCCTCAGTGACACAGCATTCCTCGTCCATCAAACACACACATCCTTTACCAGTAAGGCTTAGTCATTTGTAAGAGTAATCATCGTTTATGATACAGCATTTAATCCACAGCTGGTATCCCCAGTGGCTGTATGTGCCTGGTGATTGCAGTGAGAGTTGGAGAATCAGTGGAGCCTGGGCTTACCTATATAGTAAGCTGTCCATGAGATTCCTGGGCAGTACCTCTGAGACCAGCAAGTTGCCCACAGTTTGCCTGGGAAGACTTGGAATGTTTCTGGAACAATAATTCTTTTGGGGGCTGTTTTGATCATTCACTCAGAAAAACTGTTGAGGTTTTACTGGTGGCAGGCACATTATCAGGTACTAGTGATATAGCAGGGAACAAAATAGTTAAGGACCCTTACATCTCAAAACAATTTAGATAGTGATCAGTGCTGTGAAGACAATGCAATAGTCTAAAGTAATAGCACAGGGGTAGGGTGGGTGGCAACTCTAGATTGCTTGGTCAGGGAAAGCCTCAGAGAAGGCGACACTGGAGCTGAGACCCAAGTGTTAAGGAGCCAGCATTCCAAGCTGTGAGGGGAGAGCTTTTGAAACTTAACAGCAAAGGCAAAAGCCTTAAGACAGGGACAAACTCTGCTTATTTGAGGGGCAGAGAGACAGCCAGTGTGTCTGGCAAGTGGCGTGAAATAGGTTAGAGATAGGCAGGGGCCAATCATGTAGGGATTTGTGGGCCATGGGCTTTATTCTAAGGATATAGGAAGCCATCGAAGGATTTTTAAGTGGAGCAGTGACATAATCTGTTGCACATTTAAAAAATATTACTCTGAATGCAGTTTGAAAGCTAAACAGTAGTGAAGTAAGAATAGAAGTAGGAAAACCAGTCGGCAGTCAACTGCCGCAGTTCAAGCAAGAGATGGTGGTGGCAGTGGAGAAGAGGAATGGATAGACACAGGATAGAAGTGTGGTGGGAGTGGACGGAACTTGCTGGTGGACTCAGTGGGAGAGGGAGATGGTGCTTCTAAGGTTTTGAGCACAGTGGTTGGCACATATAAAGCACTCAATAAATTAATTATAGCTTTTGACCATTGTTATGAGCAAACGGCCTATTATCAAACACCAAGAGAACAGGCTTGAGAAGCAATCTTGAACCCATTCACTGACAGAATGATGCCTATAGTGCATGTGTGACAGCAGGGTCAGCTCTTCTCTTTTGTTAATAAGTGAGGCTTGCAGGTATGATGGTGTTTTCAGGAACCAGAAACTCTGATTTTCAGTTAATCTCACCGCCATCAACTCCCTGTATAACTTTTAGCGTCTCTTAGCCTTGATTTCTTCATCTAACCATAAAATGTATTGAGCACTTTCTAGGTGCCCAGTACCATTCCAAGCTCTCTCTCTATATGTCCAGCACTCTCTCTATATATCAGTCCTCATCTAATCTCCAGTAACTCTTTCAGGTAGATACTAAGTTGTCCTCCATTTCCAGGTAAGAGCACTGAACTCAAAATCCCACAGCTAGCAAATGACAAAGCTGTGACTCAAACCTAGGTGTTCCTATCTCTTAAATGCATATTCATAACCCTCTGTGGCATGAGAAGTAGGTTTTGAGAGTTGGTGTCCTTCCAATTTCTGACTTTCTACAACTTCTGGATCTCAGTTTAAGGTCACCATAGGACTCAGAACTACTAAGAACTAATAAGGGACACTTGAAAAAAAGCCTACTGTTCATTCAGAGATTAGAGATTAATGTCAAGAGTGTATTTATTGATTGATTTTTTCTCCTCTTTGGTAACTTCTAAGATACAGCAGCTGAGGCAACAGGAAATTTGAAGTCCAGCATTTTGTTAAATCTTATGTTTAAGATTTCTATGGAGGGAAACTGCTTGAGATTTGGTTTCCATTATTCACTTGCCAAGAAAAGATGAGGAAACTGGGTCTGGTGGAATTCCTGAAGGTGCAGGAAACAGGGAAGGTAAACGCTTGGGCTGTTTTCTGCATTTCACTCCCCTACCCCCTGGAATTGCCTGGGCCCTAATAGAGGCTTTGAGAAGGGTTCCTTTAAGCCCTCACAACAGGAGGTCGTCAGTTCTGTGAAACCCAGCAGTAGTGGGGAAGGGAAGGGAGGTTGGGGAAGACCAACAGAAAGGCAGAGAAAAGGGAAAGCTTGCAGCCCCCATGGCATTTTCTTCTTGAAGTTCAACAGGAAACCAAATAATAACACAGAAGTTATTTCAGAGAGGAGAAACACACACACACACACACACACACACACACACTTTGAAACTGCCAGACATTGGCGAGGATGTGGGTAAATGGGCATTCTCATACCTGAATGAGTAATGATTGTAAATCAGTGCAAGTTGATTTCTGGAGGGCAATTTAACAGGGTTATATCAAATCCTTTAAAAAATATTCAATACATAGCCTTTGCTTGGAGAAATATCTGATTCTAGGACTGCAGCAGAAAATATACAAGATGAGCCTGGAGCATTTTCTAGTGTCAGAAGGTAAAGAAGTGCTCCCCCCAAACCTCAGAACAACCCTTACATTGGTGAGGGCCTGTCAGGGGCCACAGGAGTGGACTAAAAGAGCTTCCAGAGGCCAAAGCTGAACAGTTAGAGCAACACAATAAACCAAGTAGTACTGGATTATAACCCAGAGTGTAAAAGTAAGTATCCATGAGTCCATACTGACACAAACAAATGATCAGTAAATAAATAAATGGATAAAGGACAAATCTCATGTTCAGAAGAATTTCAAATAATTTTTGTAGATACTCTACCTTCAACCAGGGGGAGCATAACTCCTCACTCCTTAGGTGTGACTTCCTTCCAGAGAGTACAGTATGTGAAGGGGGAAAAAAGTAACTTTGCAGTGGAAAAACCTTAACAAATATTACCTGAGCCAGGTAATCAAGGTCAACATCAACAGCACTAAGTCATCAATAGTATGTGCCCTTGGTACGATGTGATGAGAATAGTGCTCTACCTCTGTGATTTTTCCTTCTCGAGGCCCGTAACCATGGCCTAATCATGAGAAAAGCATCAGACAAATCCCAAATGAGGGACATTCTACAAAAATACCTGACCAATACTCCTCAAAACTGTCAAGGTCATCAAAAACAAGAAAGTCTAAGAAACAGTCAAAGCCAAGAGGAGACTAAGGAGACCTGATGACTAAATATAATGTGGTATCTCAGGTGAAACCTGGAACAGAAAAAGGACATTAGGGAAAAATTAAGGGAATCTGAATAAAATCTAGTTAATACTAGCATTAATACTAGTATACCAAATTTGTTGATTCATTCTAACAAATGCACTAATGTAAGATGTTAATAATAGAGGAAACTAGATATTGGAACCCTCTGTACTATCTTTGTAATTTTTACTTTGACCCAGGAGTTTTCCCACCTGGGAATTTTTTTCTTTGGAAATAATTAAGGGTGAACCTAGAGATTCACCAGCGTAAATATGTGTCACAGAGGTGTAGGTTATAGTGAAAAGGTAGAAGTGATTTGTGTCCAATAATTAGGTATGATAAATCCATACAACTTAATCATGAACCATAATCTTATAGAAATACATTTCTTGATAAAGGTATTCGTGATTGATAGTTGAATGAAAAAATAGATTATGAAAGAGGCTGTGAAGTATATATTTTTACATATGCATAGGAGGGGTATAGATGAATATATTTCAATGTGTTAATGTTGATTATCACCAGTGGATAACACTATGGGTTTTTTTTACTTTTTATAGAAGCAATACGTGTTTGCTACAGAAAATACAGATCAGCGAAAAACAAAAAGTT
This sequence comes from Leucopleurus acutus, assembly GCF_964270905.1. Classification (NCBI taxonomy): domain Eukaryota; kingdom Metazoa; phylum Chordata; class Mammalia; order Artiodactyla; family Delphinidae; genus Leucopleurus; species Leucopleurus acutus. The sequence goes on from NC_139151.1 coordinate 86,724,844, forward strand.
GCTTTTTTGAATTAAAAGAAAAAAGACTGGAACTGATTCCATTATAAATCCAGCAGCAGCAGTAACAGAAGACTCAATCCTAAGGAAGGGAGTTCTGAGAGCACATGGGACACTGGCAGGCTAAGAAGCCTGCCTGTTACTTCTGTTCAAGTGTCTCCCTATCAAAGGGCCCTGCCTGAACAGGCCTGCTGGTGCCTTTCCATCCTCCATAGAAACGGGCCACCACCCCAAGTGGAGTGCAAGAGGGGCAGCCACCTATAAAAACGGTAAACAGGTTGCAAGGTACATGGAGATCAAAACTTAGCACTGTGGTCAATGTGTGGACCTGCGGCCGCCCTGGAACCCCAGACCTGTCTCACAGGTGCCTGTGTCGGTCTATAGGGGCAGAGGCAGCTGTGAGGGCTGAAAGACAAACCCAGTGTCTACTTCCTTCTCCTTCTGTAGTCATCCTACCCTTTTCTGGCATTTTTTCATCTTAAAGAAGAACTTGCAAGTACTTTCCAACTCATTACAACAACCCTTGGAAATAGATATTATCATCCCATTTTTCAGGTAAAAAATTGAACCTCAGAGATCTTAATCTTCGGTGGCTGTCACTTATTGTCTGGGTAACCAGGGGTCAGAAGATCAGGTTTATGTCTGTCTTCTTACACGAGTGCATTTTCATATCTGAGGGTTCTGGAGTCTGCATAAGCTGGATCTACCATTTACAAGCTGTATACCTCAAAGAAGTCACGTAGCTTCTCTTGGCCTCACTACTCTGATCTGTAGGATGGAGATGATAATACTTATCCTAAAGCTACTGTTAGGGCTTAGTGAGATTGTGTATATAAATTGCTTAGCACAGTGCCTGGAACATTAGGTCGGCCGTCTGTGAACAGTGGTCATTACTGAAGGAGAGAAGATTCATGAGATCAAGTATAACGTGATCTAGAGAGAGAAGAGCCCTTCTCCCTGTTTCCTGTGATTTGAGAAGGAAGGCACAACAAGGGTTGGTACCACTTTAGACTTTAAGAACCACGAATTGGGAAATCACAGGAAATCATTTGCCCATAGAGCTCACTGTACTAGGGTGTGTACTAGGTATTGATCAAATAGTACAATTCATCAACCTGGCATTTAGGCCCAGCCAGAAAAAGAGGTGAAAGAACTTGGAATGTTGAGGTCAGCCTTCAGATTGAGTTGGAGAGGAATGGGGAAAGAGGGCAGTGCATAGGAAGCAAGAGAAAAAAACAGTCTAAATGAGCTCTAACTAATTAGCTCAGCAAATGTGTAAGTCAGAAAGGAGCTTCGCTTTTGTCTGGTTTGAATTTTTGTAAATTTCACTTATAAGGCGAGGTGTCCTAATTTCCCTGCTGGGGAAACTGGGTCCCGGAGTCACACAGCAAAGCCAGGACTAGAGCTGTGAAGTCCTCTGATGTTTTTCTCAGTTAACCCAGGATAAACGGGGAGGACATTTTACTTTATTTTGTACTTGTATCTCTTTTAAATGTACACTTACATCTCTTAAAACTAATTTATATTAGTTCCACAGGCAGCAGCTAAATATGTAAGTTCTGATTCCTCATAGCACAGTAACCCCTCACTTTCAGCCCAGGCTACTGGGACAGGTGACATAGGAGACAAAAGTAGCAGCTCTGCTCTGTCTGGTGGAGGAGTGTTTCCGGGTCGGGCGTTTGGCCCGTCCCCCAGCTAGGCCGATCACATTCTCGCTGGAAGTGAGCATCTGCAGCCTCAGAGGGTGAATGGAGACTTCCCATTATTTCCTCATAAGACACCTATGTGGCGCCCTTTCTGGAGAATACTACATCTGTCTTTTTGCATCTCAACTGAATCTAGCCTTCCTTCCTTGTTGATACCTCTTCATTTCTCCATCTTCTTAAGTGAATAATCCTTTTTACATCAATAATGAATAAATAGCCAAGGACTCAGCGATGTAAGTGATGCCAAATCAAATTAAGTTGTATTGTATTCTCAGGAAAAGAGACTAACTTGCGAGATCAGAGTGCCTACCCACCTCATTTATTAACTTCCTCTTATAAGCGTCCATCTCTGGGGACGGAAGCTGAAAAACGGAGCTGCCTATCTGTATGGACTGTCTTAAAGCTTGTCAGGCAGTGAAAACACTCCTTGATCTTAATCACTTTATGAGCATGTGCTTAGGGGCTGAATAGGAGTGGGGCTTGGGGCGTGCCTCTAACAGTTCAATTTCACAGGCACAACAAGACAGAAAGGGTTGCTCATGAGGCAGCGTGCCCAACTGGCAGAGGGGACACAGCATTCTGCTGGCTGGGCTCCTTCGTCCCATTCTGTCACCCGGACCGCTACCCCTAGGGGGTGTTAAGTGTCACATCACTCTCCCGGTCATGATTTAGGAACTCTCAGTTCCTTTAGCTACACTTTTGTTCTTATACCCCCAAAAATAATTTAGAAAACATTATGTGCCTCCTTGCCCGTTTTAAGTTAACTCCTGAAATTATATGTCAAGTTTAGATAGTTGAGAAGGATGTTAATTCTGACGTACTGCGTAGTACGAGCTTTATATACATTTTTGTCAAAACTTCGGCACTACAGATTTAGCATATTAAATTTCCGGGCGAGATTCACTGTGTAATCTCATTGGCAAGGATGGTTTTCATGGTCAAACCATCCAGCCAAATCAGTCTTGCTTTCTGTCAGATCCAAGTCTGATTTCATTTTGTCAATTAAAATAAACATATTAGTACACACTTCATGACAACCATCTCATTTCTGAATATGAATTCTTAGATCTGTGGGTGGACAGATAAGGGCACACAGCTTTGCCAGGAGTTTATTACCTGGGTGGAATAAGGGATTATATCCTTCACTATTTCTTACCCTGTTCTCATAGGACTCCTCTTAGAAGCAAGGCATTCTAAAATTGTCCCATGGTGAGATTCGGGAGGATGAGGGGTATGCATTTCTTTTCTGAAGTAGGAGTAAGGTGACTGTAAAAAGTGAGAGTGGCTGAAGAGAGAACTTGTAGATCACAAGCACGTTCCGGGAGAGGTCAGTTTTTTGGGGTTTTTTTTTGCGGTACGCAGGCCTCTCACTGTTGTGACCTCTCCCGTTGCGGAGCGCAGGCTCCGGACGTGCAGGCTCAGCGGCCATGGCTCACGGGCCCAGCCACTCTGCGGCATGTGGGATCTTCCCAGACCGGGGCACGAACCCGCGTCCCCTGCATCAGCAGGCGGACGCTCAACCACTGCGCCACCAGGGAAGCCCTTAGAGAGGTCAGTTTTAACAATGAGTATGTATGGAAGGTAAGGATCTGGACATTAATTTCCTTTGAACTACCAATGACCAAATACCTCCTGGAAAATCATTAGGTACCACAAAGGTATGTGTACCTCAGTTTTAAAACCGCTGCTTTTAGACACATTAGCACTCTCAAACTGGGTCAGTCTGTGACTGAGGCCAGTTAACTGGGCTTTGCTCAGTATGTCCTCACCGGTGTTTGGCAGGGACTGACTTTTCTAGAGACCTGTCAAGTAGAAGGGTCAGAACCATGGAACTCAGACTTTCTTTCTATTCAGTATCTGTAGGTCTGGAGTTGTCATTTTAAAAACTCTCGAAGGAAGCAGAGAAGGGCATTCCAGAAATGTAAGGACATCTGGGGATAGGAGCGCACTTGCTCTGGAATGTAACATTTCAGATGCCAGAAGAACAACGGTGAAGGAAAGTTAGGCAGGTGTTGATTCTGGATAAGAAGAAAAGCAGGTTGAAGAAGGGAGCCAACATTTTAAAGTACTTATATTGCATAAAATACATAAAACTCTCGCAGTAACCCTGTAAGATATACAGTAAGTATTACCACAAGGAAACTGAGACTCAGAGGGGTTGAGCAGCTCATCCAAAGTTGCACAGCTCATTAGTGCCAGAGCGGGGATTTGAACCTAGTTTAGTTTGGTGACTTCAAAGCCATTATATAATGCTGCTTCTCTCATGGTAAATACCTACTACAGAATGGGCTATCTATCTATCTAACACCCTTAGTTTATTCTCAAAACAACAGTAACAGAACAGACACTCAAAATTTCAATATCCTCTGAGTATCACTCCAATTATAAATGTAAGTGTGAGTGATAGATGTTTCAGAGGAGGATGATAAGTGGCTGAGGTGGAAGGCTGTGTTACTTCCCTTGGAGAAAGTAGACTCCTATAGACTATTTAAGATAAAATCCTGTGAACACAGATCAGCTTATATACAGAGTGAAGAAGGGACATTCAGATGATATCTCACACTAATGATACTGTGTGACCCTCCAGGAGAGAACACACACAAGGTGAACAAAGCTGTATGCTATAGATTCAGTTACGATTTTTTCTTCTTTATTGTGGCAAAAAATTAATTAATTTCATTAATTATGAAAATGAGTATGATTTATTTGAAGATGCTATTCTGGACAAAAATATGTCCCTCTCCCTCCCTTCCCCTTTCTATCTCTCTTTCTCTCTCCCCCTCCCTCTCTCCCTCCCCCTCCCCCCTCCCTCTGTCAGCTACTAGGCTCTGAAGTCCATGAGGGCAACTACTGTGATTTCATCTTGTTCATTGTTGTGCCTAGTGTTATGCCTAATACAGAGTAGATAGTCAAATTAACCAGTGATATGCCAGAATTCCAAGGTCTTAGGCTTTTAAACTGTGAGATGAGCTGTGTCATTCAGGCCCAAGAACAGATCTCTTTTAGGATAATAAGAAAAGATTTTATCAGTCAGGGTTTCTGATCTTTTCCCCAAGTCAACTCTGCACATCTTATAATAAGGGACCTGGCAACTCGAAAAGAAGTTAGTTTATTTATAATTTCATTATACTCAATTTTGTGGAGTTGTTGACCTCTTCGTGAATATGATGAAAATTATGGCCTCTCTCAGACAAGGAACACACAGACAAAATTTTGTGTACAACTCCAGTAGGTTCATGAACCCTTTAAACTATGCACCTCAAGTTAAGAATGCTAAATAATGAACCGCAGTTTAAGGAAGGGGCACATGCTTGTGCTAGACCTCTCATGTTTGAAGGAAAATTGACAAAAGCACGTTGAGCTCGCTTTGGCTATAATACCAAAGGGGAGACAATGGCACTGGTTCCAACGGGGTCTTGATTCTAGTGAGACGCTTTCGTGAAAGACCCTTTTTGTTCCCTTTGGGACAGATGCCACCAAGCACTGCTCCTTAATGACGGTCCACTGTCCAGCCCTTCCTAGCATGCACCCTTCATCCCGTGATCGGACAGCAGGCAGGAAAAGGGAATGGAAATAGGGCAGAGTTTGGATAGCGAGGCTTGCTGACTTGGTTCTTTTGGCTGCTGAGTGCACGTGCCTTAATTTCACGCTCCATGCCTCGAAATGTTTCGCCCTGAGCAGAAGTACTACAGGTCCGTTGTCTAGGATATTTTCCCTTAAAGGCCTTCCCAGAGGGATGCAAAAAAGCACAGATTTTTATATAGATGTAGATAATCCCTTGTGAGATAAAAAACATTTCTAGGTCATAGCAGGGCGCTGATGTACACCCCAGGCCTGTCCTCTTCCCTAACTCCTGCCTCTACCAGAGGAAGGGGGATTTACCTCCCTTCCAAGCTCCCTAACTTGCCTGCTTCAGACTTTATCCAGCCGAAACTAATCCTTAAGTTTTAAGGACGCAGGCCTTACTGTGTGACCGAGGATTTTACACCTCTCAGAGCTCCACTTTCTTCATTTGCCAAATGGGGATAGTAGTAATAATAATAATAGTCCCTACATCCTAGGATTATTGTGAGGACTAATAGAAAGAATGGGTGAGGAACGCTTAGCTCAGTGCCCCTGGCACACTTGATCAAGCTGGCTCTTGTTATTATTTTAAGGACAGTGGCCTCTAGAAGTGGTGGAGGAGGAGGAGAAACTAGGCACATTTGCTGCTTTTGTCCTTCTAAGTGTCCTTGTAAGTCTTTTTCTGGCCCTGACTTTTTCTTGCCCTAGTGCTTGTATCAACAATGTTCTCTCCCAGGACCAAGCCAGGGAGGCTCTAACCCTGAGCAGCTGACGTTCTAGCCATGCTTCTGAGACTCACAACTCATTTTTTGGCCACTGAAATACTACTGACGTCTAGGATGCCCTGGTCAAGTCAGTCATGACTGACCATTCTTTCAGCTCCTTCCTTCTCTCCCTTCCTGTTTTTATTTCTCACTGTCTTTTTACAACAACTATTTATTGAACACTTCTATATGCCTGGCACAGTCCTAGTGGTAGATAAACAGTAGTCGATAAAATAGACAATATTGCTATTCTTTTATGCTCTGGTGGGGGTAGAGGGGAGAGTAAATAGCAAACAGATGATTTATAGGACATGATAAGGGCTATGAAAGAAATAAGATGGAGGTGGAGAGTAACCAGGGAGCCTGACTTAGATAGAATACCTTCTCTGAGGAGGTGACATCTAAACCCGGTGACTGTCCCTGTGGCATGAATTAAAACCTTGGCTTTATTCCAGGTGAGAAGTGCCGTTTGGTGTGCAGAGTGATGGCTTCTCTTTGCCTTTCTCTTCTAACAATGGGTGGCTTTAAGGCTTAGGGGACGTCAAACTCCTGATTTTTACCAGCAATTTATTTTGTCAAGTGAAAAAAATATTATGACCCTCACCTGCTCCTTTAAATAGCTATTCACTTACTGTGTACCAGGCACAGGCATTTTATATGTATTATTTATTCCTCCAGTAACCTAAGAAAGTAGGTTTTATTATCATCATTATCTCTGCAGTCAGATAAAGAAATCAGAACATAGAGAGGCTAAGTAACTTGCCCCTGGCCACAGTGCCCAGCAGTGGTAGGGTTAGGGCTGGAATCCAGGGGAGTCTAAGAGCAGAGCCTGTGCCTTCTGTCAGTAGACTAGGCTGCCTCCCTTCTTGTGAAGTCTTAACTCACTTGGTTCTCCTTTCCTTTGTAGTGGTGCCAGTGAAGAAGAAGACACATGAAGGCCTGCCATCCCCAGTGGAAAATCATCCCTTCCCCTTGTGTGTATGTGACGGCGTATATGTAATGGCTTCTGATTCCTGTGAAAGCTGCCCAGCAACACACGTGCTTCCACCAGATGCCTCCCCAGATCCACAGCAGGCACATAGCTCTCCTAGGAGTGACCAGTTTTACTCTTACTGACTGTGCTTCTCATTCTCTTGTCGTGATAGGTCAAGGAAAATGCCCCTTTGATCAACCAGGGGCAATTAAAGGGTCCTTCAGGTAAATCCCTCGATGGCTGCTTTGAACTTGCTCAGGAAAGCCAGCCCCTGTCATAGTGTATACCCGAACAGTATCACTTCATAAGAAGGATCTGGAGTAATCTTGAAGGGCAGTCAGAATTTGTTTCCCTACCTGCTAATAAAACCACACTTTATTCATATTGAAGCATGGAATAAATGAGGGAAAAGTAGGGCCGAATCAACCCACATAGTTCGTCTCTAAAAGTCCATTTAATACATCTGTGAAAATGTGGTTTCATGAAATAATATGGACGGCTTGAAAACAGATAAAGAGTTAAAAGTTAGAAATATATAGAGATATTTTTAGTACATGAGGTTATCCAGGATTTCAGATTCATAATTCAGTGCTGTGGAAATGAAAAAAAAAAAAAAAGATTGAAGAGATAGAAAAGAAATGACTTTTTTTTTTTCCCCCAAAAAAAAGGACCAAAGAGATCTGATTAAAAGTTGAAATCGAAATCAGTATTTCTGAACTCAAACTGCCTAAGTTTCCAAAATAGTCACTAAAGGATCTGATGGAACCTGAATTATTTGAGTGGACTCTGAGGTTTTATGGGTCTTGTCACAGCATGAAAGTCTGGAATGTGTATTACAAATGGGAATTTTCAGGGTAGGTTTTGCTCCCCCTCCCCCAGCTTAGCCTAATTTGGCTTAAATGCAGTGTGGGGAGAATTCTTGGCCCTCTGTGGTGTGTTGAATCGAGCTCCATCTCCTGGCAGATATACCTTCCTTTTACTCCAGCGGGGACCCCTCTTCCCCTGGCTCTCCCCACCTCCAGGTCATCTCCCACACGCCGGCTCTCTCCTCTTCAGTAACGTGAGCAGAGACTCACCGTGGTTGGACTCTGGTCTTTCCCCACTCCCAAAGCACATTTCCTTACGACCAAGTTTTTTACTCCTAAATAAGCAATGATGTACTAGGGAATACAAAAGTGCAAACTAAAAAACATGCGTCTTCTGAAACAGGAGTTTTACTTAACAAATGGTTTGGAGTCAGGGAATGACATTATTTTTAGATAAAACAAACAATTATATTATGAAATAGAATGTTTGTATACATCAACAGTAAAGATAAAATAGGAGACTTCACAGAGAATTTTTATTAGCGAGTGGGGTGGTGTTCCCTCTCCTCTGCCTTTAGTGGTATTTTGGTGTTCGCTTCTGAGAAGTACAATTGGAACTACATCCAAGCAGCCTTAGGGTTTCTGTTGACTCAGGACCTCGACTTCTAGTGCCTCTGAGGCAGAAACAAAGGAGCTGCACTGAGGGGAGTTCCTCTTCCTGCCTGCCTGCCTGCCTGCCTGTATACCTATCACAGAGCTTTAGGGCCAACCGATATGTGTGTGCAGGATGGTTTTGAGGGAGAAACAATGCTTACTTACTATAGGAATCCTGTCTATATCACTGTTCAGTCCTGTGCATGCTATGAAATGATTGTTTCTTTGAGGCCAGGAAGCTACCAGGTGTATATGCTTCTGGGTTAGGATTACCCTTGCTCACTAAATATGTTGTTGGGACATTGGGGCTGAGAGTAGTTTGGGCTGTTTTAAAAAAAAAAAAGTATTTTTCTCTCCAACTGGTGGCCAGCAAATGACTAAGACATTTTCGGTGCTTTACCTTTCTGCCCACAAAGACTGGCGATTTGGGCATACCACTAATTACAACCCCCAACCACATCCAAAGAAACTACTCCTAAAGGAGGACCAGTGGCCATTCTTAAAAGAGTTTAAAAATCAGAATATTAAGAAGAATTTAGGATTTGGAAGCTTGTGTTGTCTTTCCCCAGTAAGTATTGTTTAATCTCCAAGTAGTAGCCTTATTTTAGCAGTGGACAGATCACTGGCTCCTCCGTACCAGATCATACGTTATTACTTTAAATCAGTATTTGGGAAACCCAGGCATTTATGCAATGGATGTGAATGGAAATACAAACACATGCCAGCCTGTCTCAATAAATTATCACACTCTGTAATCCTCAAGGAAAGCAGTTTTGCTTTTACTTAGAAAGGATTTCAGATTTGCTTTGTGGGCTCCTGCTGTTTTCAGCACCTGATAAAACTTTAACCAGGGAAGCATTAAACACAGCTCAGCAGCTTCTGCCCAGGCTCCTGAGTTCCTGCCGGCAGCATTTATCAGTGGAAGAACTAAGATGCTTCCTGCAGTGGCACCAGCTTCCTTAAAGCTGGAGCATGCTTCTCGGCCTTAAGCCCCAGCATGATGAGACTTCCCTCCTACCAGGTCAGTAAGAGTTGCTCACAACTGTGTCCTAACTGGCTGCAGGGTTTGCAGAAATCCCTAGGGAGAAGTCATCAAGGGAGGCAGGTAATGAAGTCTTCAGAATGAATTGGGTCCTCACAGCAATCCCTGGCTCCCTTCCAAAGGTTGGGTATCTGGAGGCTAAGAGGGGGTTTGTCCTTTGATTTGATTGTCATTAAATCCAGGACAATTCCAAGAATTGCTTGGAGTCTCTGCTCTGACAGCCTAGAAAGGGAAATGACTTAAAATATTGAGGACCAACTATGAGGACCCATTTCTCAGATGGTACTACAGATTTGGAGGGCAAGAGTCACTTGCCTTGAGTTACACAGCTAGGAAGTATTGGAGCTAGGTTTTGTACCCGGCTCTTCCTAACTCTGTGTATGCCTAAAACAGAGAGAAAAAGGCTGCAGATTCCCCCCCTGCAGTCTGACCATTCCACTCTATGGATTCTTTTTCAAAATTACATTTTATGGCTATAGTTGAGGCTCAGAAATGGCAGCAAGTTAGCCTTATTCTTCTACTTTAGCAGATACATTAAGTACATATTGCTAACTTGAGCCTGCCCCCAGGAGTTGGAGGACACCTTTCCTTTTTGGTGCTATCCCCCATAAATACAGTGTTTTTAGGCCTTCAGGAGTATGGAACTTCTCAGAAATAGTAGAAGTGAGGAGTGTTCTGCTCTCTAACTTTATTTGAAAATGTCAGCTGCTACACTGCTGCAGAAAAGGAAATCTTCATATTTTAGTAAACCTAGCCAGTCTGTGAGGATGTGGTAATTCAAAGTCCTGTGAACCTAGACTTTCCTGCTAACACCTGATGTGTACACACACACACACACACACACACACACACACACCACACGCGCACACACACACACACAGTTTAACAAGTGAGAGAAATTCAGAGCAGCCGCTGCTTCATTATCTCGCATACCACCGCAGAGGTTTCTGCCAGCCCTGATTACAAGTGTCACCAGATAATGGGGCTTAGTTGCTTGCTTACAAGATGCTAACAAGAAGAGCAACTCCTTGGCAAAGGTTGTCAGCTCCTAAAGCACTGAGCCAAGGTGACAGCCCTGAGGGAAATCGCACTCCAGCCCTACTCCAAGGTGTCTAATGATATGGGAAATTTGGACACCCAGAATTTTTGGTGACCTGAGAGTCTAACCACTCTAGTCAGGCCTGAGGGCACGGCTGCAGAATTCACGACCGATAGGAGTGGCAGGGCTTAGGAAGTCCTCTCCTCCACCTAGAAAATATTCTCTTGCCAATACCTGAAATGCCACACTCAGTAGCTGTTCAACACATGCTTTTCGATAAGAAAATTAGTTGCATGTTTACGGTGTGCCTAGCACAACTGGAATTTTCTGTTTAAAAAACAAATCTATCTCATTATGAATGGACTCAGCCCGGCCCTGAGAGAAAAGAAGGCCTGCAGGCCTGCAGGGGAGACTTCAGATCTCATTAATATCGCCTTACCCAACGGTGTTTCTGAAGCCCCACCACAGCCCGTTCCAAGAGCTGTAAGGCCCATGGGGACTGCCTAGTAAAACAGTAGCATTTGGAACCAAGAACACACAAGAACACGCGCTTGTTCGCGCCAGGGCAGGAAAATAAAAATAAATTAAGACACTAGTGGGTATACTGGTACAAAAAGTGCCGCAGAGCCCATGCTAGGCTTGATATGACCTTGAGGGGACAGTAGATTTATACTTAATGGGACTTAAACCTGACCAATCTTTCTACAGTGACAGGCCACACTGCGTGGATGGGGAGAACCAACGAACCCATTGTCCTCTGCCTGTTTTCCTGTGCACAGTCACATTCCCTCCTCAGTCACCTTCCCCTTTCACACTTTACATTAAACAAGGGAACACTCAGTCTTTCACGGGAATTACACATTTGAGTTAATGTTTCAGTATATCATTTTCATACTGTAAATTATTTTGTAAGAAAGATTTACTGCTCTCCCAGGATGTTTGGACTCAGTGCCCCTGTGCATTTGGAAATCAATAAACTATTACTGGAAATACCATTTGTCTCTCAGAGTTGTGCACAAAGGACCCTGCTAGGTGTAAATATTCATGGTGATCTGCATTGTTAACTGCTGGAGATGATGGTGTTTTGGTTATGAGAGGTGGGACACGCATTTGCCCCTGACTTCTCTAGCATAGCTTAGGAGATCTCTGGGAGTGGCAAAAGGACAGACTTAAAGTCATTGTTATTTAAAGAAATGTTTTCTCCTCAAAGTGAAGTGATCCATGCCTAGGTTAAATTTTCTGAGCAAACTAGATTATAAAGTAAAGAATGCTTGGTCCTGAATGATGTTTTCAAATAACGTTAAAGCTTTACAATTTGGATTAGCCAGGGTGGTGGTCAAACTTTAATTTTTACCATATTTGCTAGAAAAAAAACCTTCATAGAGCAAATTACAGTTAGGCCAGCAAAATCATCTTTGGGGAACCTTAGAAGTACACATTTGATATAACTGATGAAGAGATAGAATTAAGTTCTAAATGAAGCAATTCTAGTCCAGTTTGCAGTATCAGGAGCAGAGGATGCATTGAAATCAAGAGGCAAAATGTGAAAACTCAATATAGTAGATACCGTATGAATTAGAAGGTACAATTCCTACCTAAAGGCATTACAATTCAATTCTTAAAATCCATCCTTAAAACCCACCAGCAAGTGTCTGGAGGAGCTGCAGTTTATGAACCCTGCTGTAAAAAAAATTTTTAACAGATTTGTCTCCATCAAACCCCTTTCGTTAGCTAGAGGCTGTATGTGAACTTTGGAGAAATTGTTCAAGATAGGGGTCTAGAGGGAGTCAGTCACTCAAGGTCGTGCGGTGAGCCACGCTGATAAAGCCAGGCCGGGAGACTCTTGTCCCCTGTAACAATCATGAGGCCCACTTCCTCCCTCCCCAGTTGCTAAGCACACTTCTGCCTGGTGGGATGGGATTGCCAAGCACTGTAGTACTTGGGAGTCTCGGTGTTTTAACAAACCACAATGTGTTTGGAGGTTTTCTTCCCTACTTCCTGGCGCCAGTATCTCAATACCGCATCCCATTGCCTCAGCCCTTTTTCATTTTATTGTCTTTCCCTCTGAAAGCTACAACTCTTTATTTTGTTTCATTGATCTTTGCTTGGTCCAACTGACAGGTGGCCCCATTTCCTTTACACTCATAAAAGTGAAATTGCAGCTGGTCTAGAATATCTCCTGGCCTTAACAAGGCACCAGAGGTAAGTACACCCAGCAGAAGGTCAGGCTGCCAGTATTAACAAGAGAAGAAGGTGTCACAGAAAAGAAAACAAAACGAAAGGCGGCTTAAAGTCAATAACTGGCTGCATTGAGTATCTGTACTCGTTAAATATTAGAGTCTCCAGGTTAAATCATTCATTTTGTTAATAATAATAGCTACCGTTTAGTGAGGTCTTTTTCTGGGCCAGGCACTGTCCTAGTTGCCTTTTACGTTATTTAATTCTCACAGCACTAATATTATCATCCTCTATTGTATTGCTCAGGAATCAGAGTTAAATATGGTGCCCAAGGTCACACCCTAATAAATGGGAAGCTAGGATTTAAACCCAGGTCTAGCAGACTTTACACCCTGGCTCTAAAGCTCTCCTCTCCTAGCTGCACAGATTCCAGCTGATGCTGGTGAATAACCTTCACCCATCCACCCCCTCTCCGCAAACACATACAGTATGGCCTTGGGGCGAAGGAGTTTGTCTTTTTTAGGCCTTGTTTTGTACAGTTTGCAAAGTACAGTGTACAGTGAGGGAAGGAGGGTTAAGGTGAGCAGTGAAATTCTCTTCTGACCTGAAACTGCACTTTTGGAAGGAGGAAGCTTTTAGACTTGCTTTATCTCCTTTATTCCAAGGCCATAAATAATGAAATCACCAGGAGAGGCAAAGCCATGGCTTCTTTTGCCATAGTCTTAGAATCCCAGAAGTCAGCCAACTCTGGCACTGAGCCTGTAATTTAATTAAACATGTTGAAGGCGTCTCCAACAGCTTGACAGTAGGCCAGCTTCATATTCGTGGAAAGGGACTGCAGAGGGAGCTTGTCTGTTTTATAGTTCATTTACTGAGTTGAACCCTCATGGCTGTAGCATACCATTTGCCTTACAAAAATGGCCCACAACCTTCATACCATTTTAGGGAGTCAGTCACAACTCATTTACCTACGGCTCAGTCAGCTTCACCTATCCCTATTTCTTAAACATGAAATCTGCACAAGTGCTTTGACAGTAATTGAGACAGAACTGGAAAAATCTGAAACCTCTGCTGGACCCATTCAAAAATGACTGAGAACTAAGAAGTGAGTAAACAAGACTTCTGACCAGTTGAAATAAATAGTATGAAGCAAACACATAAGAGAAAGGCCATCTGTCTACCCATAAAGCACCTACTCAGAACCTATTTATTCCTGCTTCACACATAGTTCTAAATGTTTGCTGTCTGGTTTCCAAGCCTACAGCAGATTAAATTTAAGGGCACAAAACAGACTTCTGGAGGAAACTTAACTCAAGAAGGAGAAGGAGTTGACAGCAATAGAGAAGACAGAAAAAGTTTAAGTAGACTGAAGAGCTCAAAAAGCACTGTTTTAGGGGGGCATTTAGTGCCCAAAATAGCTCTTTACACATGTCAGCTTCTAAACACCTCATATCATAGGACTGTGTAATTATACTCAAAGTGATGACCCTGAGCGTCACACCTAAAGAAACTAAGTTATGCTCAGGAGAAAGCAAGAATTTGCATATCAAACATTTTAGAAATATTTCTATCACAAAGGTAAAGAAAAATGAAACAAATTCCCCTTTTAGGGGTTAAAGGAATAAACCTTGGACTATCCAGAACATCTAGTTAAGACAAAACATCCCCCACCTGAGGTTTTATTGTTCCAGGAGCCTCGTGTTTAGAGAGTTTTTTCATAGCTTTGTAAGTGGCTTTCATGCTACAGTGCTTTGCATATAATGGCATGAACAATGGAAGTGCCAAGTTTCCAATTGATGAATAAAACTAATAACCAGAATACAGGTCAAATCCTGTTACAACAAATACTGCTACTATAAAAATCACTTAAGCATCCTTGTTATCTCTCAGCCCCTGTCAATTCCCCATTTATTTCAAGCAATAGTCATTACAGCAAAATTGGGGTATAATAAAAAGAAACTGGACCCTCACCGCAAGTTGGGTGTAACACAATTTAACCTGTACTACCAGGTTCGTTCTTGTATTTCTCCAGTTCTTTGCTGAAAGAAAAATAAATCTTATGTAGACATAATACCAGCCTGGGAAGCTGGTATTTAGTAGTTGTTGCTAGGAGAAGGAAGAATTCAGAAGCAAAGGACACATGGAGCTGTGTGGCAAACGCTCACTAGGGAATTTGGTCTCCAGGGCCACTTTTGACCTTAATCCACATTGGAGCCATCGACCACAGAGTCGCTTGCTTCTAATAGTGATGTAATGCATATATTAAGCCCTGGGATGAAAACATGATTCACTTCCCATGGGTCATTGAGCCCTTTGTGGCAATCTGGCCCTGGTCCGATGACCCTGAGATAAAGAAATTGAGAAACATGTGACTGGAACTATCCTTTATCGCAAGATGCACTGCTTTCAACACTGTTGATTGTGTACAGAAATGATGTAAGTTAATCAGCTGCATTCCGTTTGGTGTACAGGCAAAGATTTTTCCCTGCCTATCCATGTGCTTGTGGTAATGATGAGTTTTGACATTTGCTATAATTTTCTCTTTTTTCTACTTTCTTGTTTTCTTTCTGTCTTTCTCTTTCTTTTACTTAAACACTTTTTATGACTACATTGCAACCAATATTTTGTAACACCCTTAGCAGCAGAAGGTGTTAAATCATAGTTCATGTCTGAACAGTACAGTCAGCAATAGGAAAAGGAGTGGGGAGGGAGAGGGAAATTGTCCACCTTTTCCTGATGATAATGCCTGGCTCAGGCCCCAGATTCACATCATACTGTGAAGAAGTTCATAAATTCTGGGCACTGCTCAGCCTGAGGAGGCAGGCAATATCCCTTCATACCTCAGGGTGAGATGAACGGTCTGTTGAAGTCATGCCAGTACAGAATACGTTCACCTCTGCTTGCTTTCTCCCCCAAGCCAGAATGTAGTTGAACACTTACATGTCCCAGGCCAGAAGATCAGGGTATGAGGAGACTGAATACTTGGCTTGGCTCTTGAAAACATTGAGTCCAAGTGTAGTTCTCTGGCTTGAAGGTCACCATTTGCTGCCTCACCATTTTTATTAGGACATCTGGAGATTGCAGGTGTTAATTGGAAGTAACTTTTCTGTATTTGGTTTCTCTCCACACATTCAGGCTTCTAGGACCTTTTGACCCAGTTGGATGGCTATATCCTAGTATCAGATTCAGCCTATTCCAAGTGGGAAGAACCATGATAGACAAGTAAGATTGCTCTTTGGCTTGGTGGCGGCGGTGGTGTTGACTCTGTCAGTGGGGTGATTATGGGTGGCCATGATGGTAAAGAAACCACTGATAACAATAAAAATGGGTATTTTTCTGAGCACTTAAAAAACCAATTTCCATCTGCTAACAGGGGTTCTGATCTCTTTTCCCCAAACTCCTTTTTTCCCTAGAAGATACTGGCCTGTCTGATCAAAAAAGAGCATTCCTTCTGAGACCATACCTAGCCAACTTATGGCCAAACTATACTTGCCTGTTAATTTACTCAAAACTAGGTTGCCTTTTAAACCTCTTTCCCCACCTCTGGCATGAGGACAAGACATGTGGAGGAAGAATTAGGTCACCTGGGGGTCCACTGTTGCATCTGGTTAAGTGGTGTAAAGAAGCCAAGCTTTCTAGAAGTGTCTGTGTTTTGTCGTTTCCGAGATGGTGAGAAAATCCGTCTGGAGTGTTTATGCCCCTCTTCGTAGCCAAGCCACGGGCTTTCTTTTGTATCGTGCTACTGAGGTTAGTCACCGCCCTCAGAAGGGACAATTTCACGATGACTTACTTCCTAGTAATCACTGGAACAGTCTCACGAGGATGTGCACAGCTGCTGCGTTTCTTTGGGCCTGGCACGTTCTCAGATGGCAGACTTGCAGAACAAATGAGAGGCCTGGCCCGGTTCACAGGCAGAGTGATCCAGAGTTCAGGCTTCCCCTTGCCTTTTATCCTCCGCCCTCCTTCCTCTGTTCCCCCACCTCCTCTTCTTCTGGTCTCTCCATCTGGAAACCATGAGCCTCATGGATTCCAGGCACGAGTCTCAGATTTCAGATGTTTGGGAAATGTCTTTGCTTGGGTCATTCTTCAAGAGTAAGAGAATTCAATTTGGGAGGAGAAAGAGCTGAGACCCTTCCTTGCACAGAAGAGAAAATAAATAAGGTGTGGTACGTATCCATCCCCTTACCCACTCAGTTCCAAACCCACACACAATGTCTGATTTCAGAAACAATATTGAGATTCCCTCCTGGGAGGGAACAGAATGGAAAAAAACAAAATCTCCACTCCTAAAAACATACTTTTCTCCCTTCTGAGGTATCAGCATAACTGGCATCAGATAATAGGATGTAACTGATTTTGTGTGTGGTGTTGGGGAGGGTCTCTGGAGGGTGGAACTAAGAGTGATGGAATGAAGTGAAAAGTAAAATGTAGCCTAAGTTGTTAGGGAGGAACTGTTAACGTTAAGAACCACTTAACCCCAGTGTTGCATCTCCAGGAAAAAGAACAATGTGTGGTCTTCTGTCCTTGGAAAATGGAATGAGCTTTCTCCTAATAAATAACTAGGTTTCAGAAGCAGACAGACTTGGTTCTAGTACTGGCTCTATCCTTAACTAACTCTGAGGAACTAAAGAAGCAGCTGGATCTATGGGGCTTAGTACAGTGCCCGACACGTAGGAGGAACTTAGTGAGTGGTAGCTTATGACCACTGTGTATTGTGATGAGCATCACTCATCAAATTGGAGTCCTCCTGGGGCTGTAGATGGAGCCTGCCCTCATGTTGTCCCACACTGGCTTGTCTGCGCAGCCTCTAGCTCCTCCCCAAGGCTACTTCGTAGCCCTCTCTACCACACCCACCCAATTATGCTTTCATGTCAGTTATAAGGATCTCAAGTTATATGTATTTATTTGTTCATATGGTTACTGTCTGTACCTCTTTGAAGCTTGTATTGTTTGTTCACCGATGTATTAGCAATGTTGATGAAATTGCCTGACGCAAAATAGATGTTCAAAAATGTTTGTGGACTTGCTGACTGATATCTTGATAGCATTCGTGTCCAGAGTTACTCCAGGTATTAATTACATCTTGATGCAGAAAACTGGGAAACACCTTTAGCTACATCTGCCCCAGCATAAGTGACCAGAGCACTCAAAAGGTCTTTGAGTCACTTAGAGTAGAAGAGTAGGTCACTTACCTGCTCTTCCCAGAAGAGGGAAGAGAGTTAGGAAACCTAACTGCCATTCCTACTCTGCCACCAATAAGCTATGCAGCATTTGGCAGGTCAGTTTCCCTCTCTAAATACTCATAAAATGAGGACTAGAATCCACTAGATTGGAGGATCTTTCTGCCTCTTCCAGATCTAACATTGTAAGATTTTAGCAAAGCAAGAAGTGACAGCGAGAACGGCAAGATGCTTCCTCTAAGAATCCCAGCTTCTCTTCCTCTGTGTGTGTGCACGTATGTGTGCACATGTACATGCACACGTGCAAGCAGCAGTGGGGTTCAGGGGGCCGGGGGGACACGTGAACTGGGGCTGGCCAGGAGAGCTAGACTCATGTAGACTCTGTGGAGAGTGACATTTCCCCAAATGCTTTGGGCTGAATATTCCAGTTATCCCCAAATTCCTGTGTTGAAATCCTAATCCCCGATGTGATGGTGTTAGGAGATGGGGCCTTTATGGAGTAATTAGGTCCTGAGGGTGGAGCTCTCATGTGAGGACACAAGGAGAAGTCAGCAGTGTGCAGCCCACAAGAGGGCTGTCACCAGAACCTGACCAGGATTCAGACTTCCAGCCTGCAGAACTATGAGAAATAAACTCTTGTTGAAGAGCCATCCAGTTGATAGTATTTTGTTATAGCAGGCCAAGCAGACTGACACCAGATGTGCATAAGCCATGACCAAAGGTACCGTAGTCGAGTAAACGGGGAGGTGGCACAGTGGGCTGAACAAAGCTGAGCAGGTTTCTTCTGTGGGCCTTCTCAGACCTCTAATGTGTTCAGTTGCACTGTGGAATTTCAGGAGGGGTAGAGTACAGTTTTCTGGCGTTCCGTCTAACAATTTTAGGAAACACTGATTTAGGGATGAGTCCAACTGACCTCATTTAACTGGTGAAAAAACTGAGGCCCAAAGAGATTAAATGATTTGCCTAAGGTCGTACAGCTGTTGGGAAGCCTGAGTTCTTGCCCAGATTTGGCCACTGTCTCCCAGAAGAGAAAGTCTGTTTATTGGCCCAAGAGCCTACATTAGAACATTCTAGGAAACACCCCAAGATTCCCTCTTTGATACTAAAGGGAAGCGTTGCATAGGCTGGAGTTCTTAGTCTCAGGCCTGCGCAGACATTAGCGTTCGGCACAGTGCAGACTTCCTCCTCAGAGTGGCAACATCTGGAACCCAGCTGTGGTTCTCTCTCGCTTTCCCTTTCTCTATCCTTCTCTGTGTGTGTGTGTATATACATGGTTTCCTCTCTCTCTGGTTCTCTCCCGCTCCCACACCCCAGTTCTCTTTTCCAGGCTGCATTCTGGGGTTACTTTTGTGGCGAGTAAAGGCAGCACTGGCTGCTTGATGGAGACCTCTACCACGGCAGTACACCAGGCGCCAGGGCGAAGGTGCTCAGTAAGCCTTGTGCGTTGGCCAGACCTTTTATTCCAGCTTAATGGTTGCATCCACTTTCTGGACTAGGTAATTAAGGTGTAAGGTTATTAAAAAGGGTCACGGCAGTTGTGTCTGGCCTCTGAAGGAGTTGACTGTGGACCATTCTCAAATGCCTTCCTTGGCACTTCAGCCTTGAACCTTCAGGTGCACTCGTGGGGGCATCAGTGTGGCAGGCAGCAGCACAGGGGTGGGAGATGCCAGTGAATGTGTGCGTGTGTGTGTGTGTGTGCGCGTGCGCGTGCATGTGCGTGCACATGCACACGTGTGGCAACACCAGAAGGAGATGTGGGCACATCAGGAAGAATACCGGCTTGGCACCCCTCCAAACTGCTATTCTTTAAATATTAGGTCAACATTTATTTAGAGGAAAGGGTGGTAGGCACCTTTCTGTGAGTGTGGTGGGCAAGCAGTAGAGGCTATCCCTACCTGCATTCCACACTCATAGAGACAAAAGCCCTGACCCCCTTTTTTAGAAAAGACCATTTAGGCATCCTCTGTTGTTATTCCAACGTACTCTTTTGCGGTCTCACCCCATCCACTAACAAATGACTTCCAACTCCACACATTATCTCCCTGAAAGGACTTCTTAAAAGTACAATTTTGGGGCTTCCCTGGTGGCGCAGTGGTTGACAGTCCGCCTGCCGATGCAGGGGACACGGGTTCGTGCACCAGTCGGGGAGAATCCCACATGCCGCAGAGTGGCTGGGCCCGTGAGCCATGGCCGCTGAGCCTGCGCGTCCGGAGCCTGTGCTCCGCAACGGGAGAGGCCACAACAGTGAGGGGCCCGCGTACTGCAAAAAAAAAAAAGTACAATTTTCGACCTCATTACAATTCTAGTGAAGTTTTTACACCAGCCCTCACCCTCAGCAGACTGGTCATATGTCATGTGTACATGTGTGTGTGTATCGTCAGGATGGTGATTTAGTGATGACCCTGTTCCTTATATAGAAAGTGTGTGTGACACTCTCATGTGGTCACAGGCTCTCTCCTACTGAGTTCAGTGCCTTCCAAGTAAGGAAGAGACACAGGGCAGTATTTTCTTAGGAGATTATTATATCCACTGGAATGTAGCAAGAGCATTGAGCAATTGTAAGGAATAAATATCCCCACTTGCTGGAGCAGCTGTCTTTCCTCTGCCTCCTTCTTCTCACCCCTTTCCGTAGTCCCCTCTGACCCTTTCTCTCCCAGGGACAAAGGCATCGTCCAGAGGAGCTCATGGACACAAACATGCCTGGACAAAAGCTATTGCCTGAATGGTCCCCAGTTGTCATCACTATGTTGCACACCTATGGAGAGATTCCGTTTCTAAGAATGCACAAAACCTATGGCCTTGAACTGGATTTACCCACCATCCCACTTCAGGTACTCTTAGCCTTACACAACAGAACACCAAGACAGCCAGGTAATGGAGGGAAAAAAAAAATCAACTGATTGTTTGGCAGAGATTAAATGGAACAACTACTAGGTCAATTGAATTATGCATTTAAAAATGAGGTTTCAGGGGCTTCCCTGGTGGCGCAGTGGTTGAGCGTCCGCCTGCTGATGCAGGGGACACGGGTTCATGCCCCGGTCCGGGAAGATCCCACATGCCGCGGAGCGTCTGGGCCCATGAGCCATGGCCGCTGAGTCTGCGCATCTGGAGCCTGTGCTCCGCAACGGGAGAGGCCACAACAGGGAGAGGCCACAACAGTGAGAGGCCCACGTAACGCAAAAAAAAAAAAAAAAAAAAAAATGAGGTTTCATAGGCACAGCTGGAAAGAAATCCTCTTGTGACCTTGAGCTTGAGGTCCTTGTACTAACGCCAAACTCAAAGATTTGCTAATGAAGACTCAAGATGGTGACACTTCCAATAATATGCTTCCAACTGGATTCCTTTTCCAGCAGTGGTTGCCAAGTTCACCTCACATTTTACCAAGTTCTCTCTTTCTAAAATAGAGATAGGTTCTCTTTTGAGTAAAATAATGGGTCAGAATGCCTAGGTTTGGCATTTATTAGTTACTTTAAACAAGTAACTTACATGCCCTGTGTCTCTATTTCCTCATCTCTAAAATGAGGATAATAATAGAACCTACCATTCTGGATTGATGAGATGACCAATAAGATAATGTATGAAAAGTGCTTAGTATAACACCTGCCATATAGTAACCCCTCAAGAAATAAGATAGCTGTGATTGATATTAGCATTATTATAAATTGATTGATGAAGTACAAAAAAGCCTTTTAAAGGAAATTTGGTTTTATCCAATCTCATGTCTAGAAGTCTAACTGAAAGAAATATGACACATGTACAAAGATTTTTGCATAAGAATGTCCATATAGCATTGTATTTAATGGGAAAAATGTGGTAATGACCTAAGTATCCATCAATAGGAGACTAGCTAAGTATCTTAGAGTTCTTCCATGTAGAGGACTACTGTACAGAAAATCGAGGGTGGGTTTTGCACTGCCTGTTCAGCACAGCCAGCAATGCTTTTGAAAATCACCAAGGCCTCCATGTTTAGATTGGCAATTACAGCTTTCCTTCCTACAATCACAGAATATTCTCTGGGATCTAATGAGATGATGATTTCGTTTTACTGGGAAGAGTGGATTTGCATCACTCAAGACAAACTGAAGAGGCACAAGCCCTGACGAGGAAGGAATCGAGAGGCTTGGCTGAAAGATGCCCTGGTTCCTGGTGCAATCCCATCTTCTCCCTATGACCTTTAAGTCATGGGGCCACTAGGGCAGAGCAAATGAGTTAAGGACCTCACTTTTGGCCATTGGAAGCCCTCATCAGAGCTTTCTACCATGAGAGGAAGAAAAAATCATCTCCTAGGCCATGTTAAAATAGAAAAAGCGGAATGACCTTCCCCATCTCTTACTGCCCCCCAATCCCAATCCCCTGGTCTGCTTCCTGGGGTTCACCTGTTCCCTGTAGCAAAAACACTAGCTTGGGAGTTGAGCCAGGCACCTCAGCCACTTTGCCACTTTCCAACCTCTGCTCCTCCAAAATGAAATCCTCATTCCTGCTGTGTCTGATTTCTCCCAGCCAGGAGCACTAATCAAGATGCTGTTCCTCAAAACAAGAGCTGTCACTCTTCATCTGAGGTTCTTGTTTTGTTTGGGTTTTTTCTCTCTATCCCTGGACTGCTCTGTGCTTGCTTTCCCTAGACCCCACTTTCCTTGCAGGGGCAGCCTTCATTTTATTTCAGTTTAATGAAAGAAGAGGAGAGAGCACAGACCACAAGAAGGAAACACGTTGTAACTCTGGGCAGTCCTTATACCTGCAAACTCTACTTCCTATTATAGTGACCCCATTATATACATCCTTGAGCACTCCATTTTGACCGTAACCCTTCAGAGTTCTTCCTCCTTGCAAATGAGGCAGAATGAAAAAGCTGGAGAGAAAACCTCTGCCGCCTCTAGAGGTTAAACTATGCAACAAGCAGTGAGTTTGAAAGCATGTTGAAAAACAAGTGCTACACTACATGCTGTTAGCAATGAAGAGCAAGCTGGCAGGACAGGCAGATTCAAGCTCCAAACTGCCCTGAAGGGAGGTTATTATCCCCGGCTGCCTCTTAAGAGCCATTGTAAGTCAAGTCTGATCTTAAGCTCCCATTTTGACACACTTTTTGATGAATATTTACACCTACAAAGAAAGTGAGGCAAGACTGAATTCTTGCCATCTCAGGTCTTGCCCCTGTAGCTAATTTCCCCCTTAATGTGAATAGGAGGCTGTGTTTCCCCATGCAGTGCCAGACTAGGCCAGCAGGGGTCTGCCATTAGTTGCTTTTCACCCACTGTGACTGACTCTTCATAGTGTTGGCTATGTGAACTTGAAGCGAGGAGCGGACTGCTGTGGTTTGAGACAGCAGAACTCATAGGTATAAATAGTTCCTCCATTTCTGTAGTTAAGACTATAAACAGTTCAGCCCACATGGCACCGATTTTCCTTATCTACAATGACGTGCTTGGCTTAATCCAATTTTCATGTTTACCCAGAAAATACACTCTATAAGGGAGCTACCTTAATCCAGGAGCTTGGACCCTCCAGATTTCTGTCTGAAACTGCACCAATTGCTGTTCAGTCCCTAAGAAAGATGCCATGGGGTCCTAAGGTGATGTTAACAAAAACGATGGTGTCTAAAAACGTAAAAGTCTTATAGACGCTATTGTAAAGAAAAGCATACGTTTAGTATTTCTGGATTGTTTTTTAAGGTTGGTATTTCAAACAATGAGTCTTTTCATTTTCCTTGAATATATTTTTGTTGTGGATGAAAATTCGTTACAATACCTAAGGAAAGTATTGTGCTTTCCAGTTTTCAAAGCCCTTTCACACATTACCTCATCTGGTCCTTTATTACAAGAAAGAAGTTATTAGTCTCATTTTATAGCCAATGAAACTGAGGCTCAGAAAGGTAAAGAGAGTTGCCGGAAATCACACAGCTAGTAGTGGCAGAGCCGACAATTTTCCATGCCGATGCAGCAATTAAAGTCCGTGCATATTACAGAACTGTTACATGTGCAAACGTTTTTATAACGCAACCCTATTACGAATTGTGCTTTTTTCAGCAATTAACCTAATTTTACTTATTAGCATCTATTTATATCTTGTTGCCATGCTGGAAAGTAATAATACTATAATTTCCTTAAATTATGGAATGCCTGCTTTTCATGAAGTTGCACATTCCTTCCCTTCACATGTCCCTATCCTATGTTCTGCTCTTTGCTGAGATGGCAGGAAGTGGGAAGAATCCAGTCTCCAAGGATTCACAAAGTCTCCCTATCTTCAACATGCTACTTTCGTCAGAGAAGACCAAACTGTTTGTTAATCATCAAAACAACCCAAAGAGCCAGGTACTATTATTATTATTTTTTTTCCGGATGAGGAAAAAAGCACAGAGAGGCTATGAAGTGCCGGAGCTGAGATTTGTAGCCAGGTATCTTGGCCCACACCGGGTCCACAGCCACTGTGGGCCCAATACAAAAGCCTCCAGATGGCACAAAGAGGTACCAGGAAGGACTCCAGAATGTCCCCACAAGACACCAGGTGGTTGTCACGACTAAATGAAAAGGGAATGTCGCTATACCTTGGAGAAGAGGAGAGAAATGTTTTTTTTTTTTTTTGAAGTTATGAAATATGGATTTAAAGGAACTTTACAGACAACATTATCATTTTAATGCTAACCACTCTGAGCTGCTCAGGCTCTCAGAATCTTACTTCCCTTTCTCCCCTGTTATTTAGAGGTTTAATGACCTCATGTACAATTAAGGACAGACACCTTGAGCCCAGTTATCTGTGACCACTGCAGCCTGAGAACCTACTCTGTGCGGAGCGTTTTGCAGCGTCTCTGAAATGGGTGCTTCAGGTGGTCTATCTAACCAGAGTGCTGCATCAGCCCCCCTTCCCGCCCCTGCGCTGGGAATATGCCCCGCCTCCCAGCTTCAGGGGTGCGCCTGATTGGTCTAAGGGAAGTCCCGCCCCCTCTGTCAGTGAGTGGTTCAGAATGAGCACATGACGTGCAGGGGCTTCTAGGAGACTTCCACCCCCCTAGGAGAAAGCCACGCAAAGACCCCAAGGCCCCATCTCTCTTCTTTCATACAATTTCTTGTATGAAAATTAATACACAGGAACCTCCATTTAAAATGGAGTCAGGAGGCCAGAAAGGGGAGCTCTCATGCCCTGCTACTCAAGGTCAATTGCATGGCC
This sequence comes from Leucopleurus acutus, assembly GCF_964270905.1. Taxonomy (NCBI): domain Eukaryota; kingdom Metazoa; phylum Chordata; class Mammalia; order Artiodactyla; family Delphinidae; genus Leucopleurus; species Leucopleurus acutus. Next base: position 86,749,908 of record NC_139151.1, read on the forward strand.
CACAGGAAGAAGAATACCTTGCACCCCCAAGCAGGAAGTGCAACTACTGGACTATCCCCAGGGAAGAATTTCTCCTTGCTCAGCAACAACCTGGCCAATGAGAAACACCCCGGCTCAGTCAGTGAGAAGTCACTGCCACCCTGAACTTCTACCTTTCTCCAATGAACTTTCATTTAGAACAGCCCCTCCTAATTCCCTGCTTTTCCCCATAAAAGCAGGCTCCCTTCCTTTGTTCTCTGGGCATGCCTGTGGTTCACCATAGATTGCACGTCCCTGAATTGCAATTCTTTGCAAAATTTTGCTAGGAAAATAATTTGCTGTTTTAATAATTTTGGGTCAACAGGTGCCTGGGTGTGACCCAGGCTCCCGAGGAGGAAGCCAACCTGGGGAGGCAAAGCAGAAGGCGAGGCAAAGCAGAAGGCAAGGCAACTTGGGACAGACGCGCCATGACCTGTGCCCAAAATGCTCTAATTGACATAACGCTCTAACCCTCACAGCAACCCCACTAGGGAAGCCTGGTTAAGGCCTTTCTGCAAATGAGGAAAACAAGGCCAAGGGAGGTACACAGAGGTGCCTTAAAATGAATCAGTGACAGAGCTGGAGTTGAACCCAAACTGGATCTGTCTGCCTCCAAAACCGAGGCCACACTTCCTCACCCCAATCTGTCACTTGTCCAGAAGGGGAAGAAGTTAGAGCAGCCCCTTTCTGTGCTTGTCAGACCAGGGACTCACCCGACCCAGGCATCCCTCCTTCCTTCCCACCCTTTGAGGGCAATTTCTTTGCTCAGGGTGCCCTGGGCCCTCCTCTCCCACCAAAGAAATTCTTTCCGTCCTCCGAAGCCCACCTCTAGGTTAAATTCCTGTTCTGCCCTTGAAATACATTACATCTCCTCCAGCCCCTACCAAGCTCTCTCTCAGCTGAACTTCTGACCTTGTCATCTGTGCCCCCCAGTTTGGCAGTCCCCCAAGTTTGTGTCATTCTTTGGGTTTTGATATATCAACATTTAAGACTCTTGAAGTTGGCCATCATCAGGTCTTCCTGGGACCTACCTCTGGCTTATATACACATCTCTATATCCTCAGGAATGAGGTCTGACATCAGGGGGTACGTCTTTCCCGCCATTTTCTCTCATTTGTTTCCCTTGTGCTCTGTGAGCCAGACTAGTTTACTAGCTTTCCAAGTGTACTTGTTTTCCCTCCTCTAGATCTTTGCTCAGGCCACTCCCCCTGCTTGGAATGCTCTCCATATCTTTATTTCTACCCAGTAATATGTTAATTTTTGTGTCTTATCCCCTTTAATGAATTGGGGACTTGATGAGGGAAAGATCCTCGTCAATTTCATCTTTCTTTATATCCTCACAGCACCTAGCTCAGGGCCCGGCCCACAGGAGACATTCAATAAATGTTTGTGAAATGAATAAATGAATAACTTTTACTCAGATATGAGAATCTATGTATATTTTCAGGACCTAGGAAAAAACTCTTCTTTGGAATGGATCTCCCAAGGAGGTAGTATTTTACAGCCAGTGGGGGTCTTATACTTTTTAACGCTATTTAAGTGACTATTGATCTCTCTCCTGTATTTTAAATAACACTTTAATTTTGAGTCTTGCCCATAGGCAGTGTTGCAAAGTCTAACTTTTTTTTTTTTTTTTTTTTTTTACAATCAGTAACACTGATACATTAAACCCAGAGCATGCACATGTGTGGTAACACCACTCACTGCACTAGAAAAGGTTCAGACAAGGCTTAAGCAGCCTCCCACCTCCTGTATCTTCTGAGCTAAATTCAGCCAAAGACTGTCTGGGTTTGTTGTGGATGGGAGAGTTTCTGGTGGTTAATTGAAATCCACCGCCAACACCTCGTTGCACTTAACAGATTTGACGACCTTTCCTGACCATGTGTTAATAAGCAGGAAATGTAAGACACTGAAGTTTGCCTCACTCTCCCTGCCAACCAATAGTGGAAACTTGAGAATACTCAAAAGGCACAGAAAGATTTAACAAAACTTCCCACCACCTACTTCCCAACCCTGCCAGCTCCTGACTTATAATAATCACCTGAAATGATTTGATGTTTTAAGAAAGTCCTCCTGGAGAAGGAGAAACAGTGTTGCCTCATGGTAAAGGTACAGGCCCTGGAAGCAATCAGACCTGAGGTCAAGTGCAGACTCCACCACTTTCAACTAGGGGGGCGGCGGGGAGCGGTACTGCTATGGTATAATGTTTGTGTCCTCCCTGCTAAATTCGTATGTTGAAATCCTAACCCCTAAAGGTGATAGTATTGGCAGGTGGGGGGCTTTGGGAAGTGATTTGGTCATGAGGGTACAGCCCTCGCGAATTGGGTTAGTACTCATATAAAGGAGATCTCATGTATTTCCCTAGCCCCTTCCATCATGTGAGGATACAATGAGAAATCTGTGACCCAGAAGAGGGCCCTCATCCACCATGTCAGCACCCTGATCTCAGACTTCCAGCCTCCAGAACTCTGGGCAATACATTTCTGCTGTTCGTCAGCTTCCCAGTCTGTGGTATTTTGCTACAGCAGCCTGAAGGGACTGTAGCAGGCATTGAGCAGACTCCTGAGCATCTCAGGGCCTTAGTTTCCTCATCTGCGAAAACCTACCTCCCAAGGCTTTGGACTGAGGTTATAGATGTAAAGGTGCTCCATAAACAGCAGTTCCTACTGGAATCTCATCTTGCAAACAGACTGGATACAGGGCCGCCCTCTCTCCTCTCTCCTGCCCCACTCCCAGACGGAAAAGCAACACGGAGAACTTGTCCCTATATTCGAGGCTCTTTCTCTTTCCTCCTGCAGCTGTTCACTGCCTGTCACACTGCACATGCCGCAGTGGCTCTCACTGTCCTCACTCGGGGCACTGCAGAGGAGCAGTTCAGTGCGTGGGCTCTGGAGCCAGATGGTGAGGGTTTGAACTGTGGCTCCATCTGGGATGTCCGATCTTTCTGGCTTGCCGTGAATTGTCCCAGTTTTAGCACTGAAAATCCCACATCCCAGGGAACCTTTCAGTCCCAGGCAAAGCAGGGCATTTGGTCCTCTTCACTAGACTCCTTAGGGGGCAGTGAACCTGGCTAACATTACCTCTCCGTACCACGGGGATTTGAACAATTCTGCAGTCACCCTTGGTGATTGGAAGGAACGAAGTGAGTGCCTGGAGCATCCTGTCCCAGAAGCTCAGTCAGCACTCAGGGTCTGTCTAACCCCCTGAGCCCACCAAAGGGCAGAGCTGCCCTTGAGAATCTATGAAGTGCCTGGTCTCAGCGTCACCTCTTTTCTTCTGGTGGGAGGGAGCTTTGACATGTCCATACTAGGGCGAGCATTCCACTGACACCCTCCCCTGTGTTTCTGAGCCCCCCTTTAAATCTTGACTCTCTCCAAGCCAGAATGAACCCAAGAACAAAGGAGGCCAATGGGGATGAAGGAAATGGGGAAACTTCTCCCTGGGATGCCAGGTGTAGGCTGGAGGTGAGGGCAAGGTGAACAGAAATGGGGCAGCTGCTTCTCTTTAATGAGAGCAGAGCTGTTGTCTGCTCCAGGAGCACATCAACAGCACTAATAAGCCTGAAAATCAATCCTTGTTGCTGTGCAGGGGTTGGACCAGGTTGCCAGCAGCCCAGGCTTTATGACTGGACACCCTACAGGGAAGCTTCCAATTCCCCTTCCAGGTTGACATTCACAGAGGAGGGGCTGCCACCACATGGCCAGCTGTGCTACGTCACTTCTCCCAGGGTGGCTTTCTGCTTTTATTGCTCAGCACTTTATTGTTGCTGGGGGGTTAGAATTTTGAAACAACTCTTCAAGATAGGCAGTATCAACATCTCCATTTTCCAGTGGAAAAAATCGAGGCCTAGAAAGTCAAAGGGATTTTCACAGTGTCTCACAGCTAGTACAAAGGTAGTGATTAAGAGCAGTGATCTTCAAACTTTTCATTCTCAGAGCCTGATCAGAAAGATGAATTCTGAACAAATACCCCGAATGTATATGCATAATTTATTTATAAAATATAGCCATGACTATTGTATTGATATATTAAGTATATTATAAAGCATAAAAATAAACATTAAAATGATTGAGATCATACATATTAATAAAAGGTCGAAGATCTGCTTCTCTCACCCCAGTGGATGATCTTATACCATCAATGAAGTGGGCACTTTGGAAACACAAACCCAAATGCCTACCAGAGCCAAGCAGGCAACATAAATAAGGAAAGTGGACTGAGTGTAAGAGAACCAATGGTATAGACAGATAAGAAATGGCAACTGATTCTCAGCCTCAGTGTTGGGCCAATAGGGAGTGGTGGGGACTGTGGCAACAATGAGAACAAATCCTTCATTTAAAGGAGGCAGCCATTACTCAGTTTTAGTCAATCATTGCCATGTGACAATGTGGGCCCAGCATTTCCAACCTTCCAGTTTTTCAACAGAAGTCAAGCATTGAGGCTTTTATGTGAAATTGCACACTTTTAAGATGTTGGCCACTGGTTTCATTTTTTTTACAAAAATCTTGAGGTCTCAGTGAGTCAAAATCAGGTTGCAGGCCTCCAAAAGTCAACCACTGGAGTAAAGGAAGGAGCTTGGCCTTTGTAGCCAGTCTTAATTTTGAATCATGTTTCTACATTTAACAAGCAATTTAACCTCTCTGTGTTTTTGTTTTGGGGCCAGCAAATGAAAATAATAAGAAGTTCCTTTGAGAGTTTGCTATGATGTTCATGAAGTCTTTAGCACAGTGCCTGGCAGCCTGGCATACAACACAGGCTCAGTTTATTGTGCCTCCGGTCATGAGCGGGGGCCACCTAGATCTCGGCCCTGCTCACTGCTGACCTAGTCCTCTTGCTACTCTAAGGAGTCTTAAACAGAAAACCCCTGTCCCTGGCATCCAAATTCCAGTCCTACACTTTGTAGAATTTACTCTCCCTCTCAGAAAGTCAGTTCTTTCCCACCCTGGTCCCATTGTTCCCAAGAAGAGTCCAGAAGCCAAAGGAATGAGCAGGCTTTCTCCCTAGCAGGCTGGGATGGGAGGCGGCATGGAGCCCGTCACAAGCACTGGAACGGGAGTCACACGATCTGAGCTCTGGTCCTGGCTTGGCCACTAACAAGCTGTGTGAACTTAGACAAATTGAACTACTCTAGGCCTCTGTTATGCCATCCAGATGTGGTTACGATAATATCCACCTCAAAGAGTAATCATGCAAATGTAAAATTATACACTGTGCTGGATCTTCTCCATCTACCCCACCCCAGATCCTCTCTCCACCCTTCTCCTACCTGCTTTGTGCCCCAGAGTTTGATCTTAACAGACTGCGTCAGCAGGGCCCTGCTCTGGTCCCCAGTAGTGGTCAGCTGATGGGATACGCCAACAGGTGAGCAGTAGATAGAAGGAAAGAGAGGACGGGCTGTTTATTCCCCCAGCTCCCTGTGTGCCAGGGCCCCAGTCCATGGCATTGGTCAGCGGCAGTGCTCCTCTATGGAAGGCCACGGCTCCTCCCAGGTAGTCCACACCTACAGCTCTAGCTCCAACTCCAGCCATAGCTCCTTTCTTCTTTTGGAATCCACTTCCTCCCCTTCCTCTGTCAGCAGGGGTGGTAACAGCTCCCTGGCATCACTAGCCCCAGGGGATTTTGCCACCCACTGTTGGTTTCCTGTAACCCTGCCCACACCTTTGTAAGTAGTCCCCATTATGCTGTCCTCAACTACCCTGATTGTGCCACCTTTCCTGCCGAGATCCTGATCATTACTCATATATAGCACATGAGTTGTTGGGGTTTTTTTGTTGTTTTTTTTTTTACCTTGGAGCCTTGGATGTGGAAGGCTCTCAGTGTTGCTGGAATTAATTTGAAAACATAAGCTCTTCTGCTTCACCCTCAAGCTGCCAGAAAATCCAATTATCCTGATCCCTCATTCCCCAAGTGCCCCAGTCCACTGAAATCCATATTCATTGATGGGCAATTCGTTCATTCACAAATGCTTGTCAGGCAGCTATAATGTACCAGGCCCTGAATTAGGTCCTGAAGCTCCAGCCGAGATCAAGCAAACAATGTCTTTCTCTTTTGGAATTTTTAGTCTCCTGGGATTATGTGAGTACTGTTACCAGGGGAACAACCTTTCTGCAGGCCACCATGAAGCCAGCTGACTGGCCAGAGCTCCTGTGGGTAACCCAAGGGTGCCCTTTCAGGACTATGTTAATTTGTGGTTAGCGTTTGCAGCCAACACCATGAGTTGGCTGACTCAATTCCCATTCAGAAATCTTAGCCGCCTTCCAGCTCAGTAGCCATGAGGAACAGTTCTGGCTAATAAGACATAAGCATAAATCATCAGGATGGGGCTCCCAGGGAAGCCCTTTCTTCCCTTGTAAAAAGAAACAGACTCCACTGGTATAAATGTTTGTTCTCTTTCCGCCTTTTCCCTTTGCCTGCTTAGAACAAAGATGTGATGTTTAGAGGTGCAGTGACCACCTTGGCACCACAAGACAACCAGCCTACACTCTAAGGGTGGTGGAGCAGACAGACCGAAAAGAACTTGTTCTTATGATGTCATTCAGCTGCCACGTCAATCCAGACTGCTTAACTCTGGATTTGTATAAGACAAATAACTCCCTATTTGTTTCAGACACAGGTAGGTAGATGTGTTACATATATTCAAGAGAATTCATATCTGGAGGAAAGCCTCAAGACTGTCTCATCCAACTCTTCTCCTTATGTAGGAGGAAACTGAGGCACAGTGAGGGACAAAACTTGCCCCAAATCACACAGTCCGACGAGAACTCAGGTCCCCCAGCCAGTCCTAGTCCACGCTCATAACCTCCTATAACCTGTGCAAAGATTTGTGAGCTTGTGCGTGTGTTTCCACTGTTTGCATAGTTTACAGGCCCTTTGGAAACAGAGCTCATCTCTTTCAGTCCTGCTTGGCCCCCTTAAAAATAAAGCTGACAGGTAGATTCATGAGCAACAATACATGCTTCGTATTTTAAGCCACTGAGTTTGGGGGAGGGCGTTGTTACACAGCAAGAGCTAACCAATACATCACATCTATGGACCATTTACTGTAAGCCAAATCGATGCTGAGAGCTTTACGTAAATACTTCATTTAATTCTCACACTGGCCCATGAAGTAGATATTGTCATCCTCATCTTTTAGATGAAAAACACTGAGATTTAGAAAATTTAAATAACTTGCCCTAAAGTCAAACAGTAAGAAGTGAGTCCAGGATTTGAACCCAAGCATTCTGACTCTAGAACCATACTTGGATTTCCTTTCTTTCAGTAGCCTCTGTTTTTCTTTTTCTCCTTCTAAAACTGGTTTGGCTCCAAAATCTTAGGAGGTTGTTTTTCTTCTTTTTTTTTTAAGAGCTTGTCACAGTACCCAGAACCTCTTGGGGGTCAGGATATGAGTGATTTTAGCCAGGGACTGAGTGGACATTCTGAACAAGCCTGACCTTGCCAGCAGCTCTAATTCCTCTCTTTCCCACAAATCCTGTTTGCTCTGTCTGCAAAATCTGCCTGACTCATCACCTCGTTTACCACCAAGCTGGTCCAACCCACGGGCCCTTTCACCGGCATCACCACAGCAGCCTCTTAACTGGTTTCCTTGACTCTACTCTTTCCCACTAGTCTTCTTTTCATATCAGCTGGAGTGATCATTTGAAAATGAAAGTCAGATTGTGGCAATCTATGCTTTGATATCATTTGTATTTGTCTGTAAGGGCTGCTATAATAAAAAGCCACAGCCTGGGGCTTAAACACCAGAAGTTTATTTTCTCATATTTTGGAGGCTGGAAGTCTAAGATCAAGATGTCAGCAGGTTTGGACAGAAATAGAGACACAGATGTAGAGAACAAACGTATGGACACCAAGGGGGGAAAGTGGCGGGGGTGTGGTGGTGGTGTGATGAATTGGGAAATTGGGATTGACATAGATACATTAATATGTGTAAAATGGATAACTAATAAGAATCTGCTGGGCTTCCCTGGTGGCGCAGTGGTTGGGAGTCCACCTGCCGATGCGGGGGGCACAGGTTCATGCCCCGGTCCAGGGATATCCCATGTGCCGTGGAGTGGCTGGGCCTGTGGGCCATGGCCGCTGGGCCTGCGCGTCCGGAGCCTGTGCTCCGCAGCAGGAGAGGCCACAGCAGTGAGAGGCCCGCGTACTGCAAAAAAAAAAAAAAGAATCTGCTGTATAAAAATATAAATGAAATAAAATTCAAAAAAAAAGAGAAAAAAAAAGATGTCAGCAGGTTTGATTTCTTCTTAAGCCTCTCTCCTTGGTTTGTGGTTGGCCACCTTCTCACTGTGTCCTCATGTGGCCTTTTGTCTATACACGTGCATCTCTGGTATCTCTTTGTGTGTTCAAATTTTCTCTTCTTATAAGGACCAGTTGTATTGGATTAGGGCCTACCCTAATGGCCTCATTTCAGCTTAATCATCTCTATCAAGGCACTATCTATGAATATAGTCACCTTCTGAGGTACTGGGAGTTAGGGCTTCAACATATTAATTTGTGGGGAACACAATGCAACCCTTTTACAACACCTTTTTATGGCTTCCCAGCAAACTTCAAATAGAATCCCAAGTCACCTCCGCATCCTCTAAGGTTCCATGTGCTCGGGGCCCTGCCACATCTCCAACTTTATGTCCCTCCACTTCCCGCTTTGCTCCACGTGCTCTGGCTGCACTGACCTCCCAGCTCCTCGTATCCACACAGCCTGCTCCTGCCTGCAGGGCCTTTCACTTTCTATTTCCTTTGCCTAGAACATTATTTCACCCCCAGATCTCTTCAAAGGCTTACTCTGCCTTTGTCCTCTGTTGTTTTGCCCTAATACTACCTTCATAATGGGCTAACTTCTTACTTTGCTTTGTTTTTCTTTGAAACATTTATTACTACCTGCCATTATCCTATGTTTGTTTATTGTTCAATTGTCTGTCTTCCCCACTGGAATATCAACTCCATGAGGGAAAGGCTCCATTTGTTTTGTTCCCAGATATATCTCCAGGGCCTAAATATAGCCGTGCTGCACATAATGTAACACCCAATAAATGTTTGAAAGAAAGAAAATGAAATGAAAGGAATGAATAATAAAGGTTTATTTTTTGGCTGCACATAGCATGTGGGATCTTAGTTCCCCGACCAGAGATCAAACCCATGTCCCCTGCAGTGGAAGCACGGATTCTTAACCACTGGACCACTGGGGAGGTCCTAAAAAAGAATGAATAAATGAAAGAAATGAAATAGAATGGAGTAAAATGAATTGAATGAATGAAAATTAAAAATGAAAGAAAACCCCATGCAACTAAAAACAAAATTCTTTTTCACACCACTATGACCTTTGTTCTTAATTCCAGTGTTTGACTTAAGAGTTAACCACTTATCTTCTGGAAGCTCATTAAGCATCCCGGAACATTCAGCATTAAATCTCTCCCAAGTTGTCATCAACTGATCGCAGTGCAAGAATCCAGAAACTTGCAAATATTTTCCCCCTGTTTATCTTTTTTCTCACCTACAACTGACAGCCCCAAGCAAAGATGCACCCCACAGCTTTGACAATGAAATCATTGAGAAACTAATATACAAACAGATCCTTTTATTATGGGTAAAGAAATTCAGATCTTTTGAAGATAGAAAAACGGGGGAGGGAATGTATACAAAAATTATGCACTCTTCAAGCCAACAATCCAATGTAGGTTTCCCTGCAATTCTGAGTCGACCCATTGCTCTAGCCCTAGTGGTAGCTTCTGGAATTGTGGGCAAGGAAGAAGAAGTGAGAAGTAAAGAGAAGCAACTTTTTTTCAAAAAATTCAACAACTAGTTTAGGGGACTCAAGATATAGCTGCCTCTCCTTTTGGGAAATCAAACCCCAGTCTCCAGCAAAACATGATCTAGAAGCACGAGTCTGCAAGAGTATTTTGACATCTTCTTTGTTCTGGTCCTATAGGTGCATTTGATGGGGAGCATCTGTTTGAATCCTCACAAGAAGCACGCAGGAAGGATAACCATCCCAAGGAAGCAAAGGCTCAGAAATATGAAGTATTCACAGAGGTAAAAAGGCTCAGGATGTGAACCTAGGTCAGGCTGATTCTAAACGATGTGCTCTTCCCAGTACCTATCAAAGGGGATAAGCCTCAGGAGTTCATCTCATTTCAGCCCACATCAAAATTCCCAAGTCTCTGGAATTTGAATTTCCCTGCCAGTTACAGTCTCATTAATTCAACGGCCTTTATTGATTGCCTCCTAAGTGCCAAGAACTGTGCTTTGCCCAGTGGCTTCCAGAGAATGAGCGAATGATAATAATGATAAAATTTAAGTGGTGAGAAAGCAACTCCTAAGGGTGTCAGAGTGTTTTCTCAAAATGAGTTACTTTTTCACTATTGAACAAATTGTAATTTGGAAAGCTGGTGAAAGTGCCTTCTTTCGGTGAGCCAAGCCAATCAATACGTGCCATTTAGAATTCTCCTTTCTGCTTTTCTCCTATTCAGGCATTTAAGGCTGAGATTACTAAGCTGAGTTTCTTAATGGAGTGTTCTTTGGTTTTGGATTTGTTTTGGCGGAGGGAGTGATTTGTTTCTGAAGAATAGGCAGTCTAGGGATGGCTAGGTGGACTGCTTTCCTGGAGAGAGAGGAAGACGGGGCTTGCCTGCTGCCTGTCCACTGGTCACAGGGGAAGCGGGGGAGGGGGAATAGCCCCTGCAGGAGACTGCTTGGAGAGGCATCCACTCCCACTGGCCCCAGGGACAGCTGACAGCTGTCGTAAGTATTGATCAACCACAAAAGCAGATTTCTAGAACAGTAGGTACCTGTTACAGGACACACATATTCAGGTACAAAACTTGGGAACTTTGGCTCTACAATCTTAAAAGGGGCTATTTCTGCCTGGTGGGATTATTAGTGACTTTTTTTCCCTTTTTGCTCCTCTGTAATGCTAATTTTTCTTCTCTAGTCTTATATCCCTTATAATCAATAGGTGTCGTTTGGCTACTAGATATACTAGAATAGACGTCATCTGGCGACTCCACACCCCCTTTCACTCTCTTCTAACATCTCCTCCACCTCTCTTTCCTTTTTCATTCCCTTTTCAAAGTGATGATTTTTTTTTTTTTTTTTTTTTTTTTTTGTGGTACGCGGGCCTCTCACTGTTGTGGCCTCTCCCGTTGCGGAGCACAGGCTCCGGACGCACAAGCTCAGCAGCCATGGCTCACAGGCCCAGCTGCTCCGCGGCATGTGGGATCTTCCCAGAGCGGGGCACGAACCCATGTCCCCTGCATCGGCAGGCGGACTCTCAACCACTGCGCCACCAGGGATGCCCCCCTCAAAGTGATGATTTTTAAAAAATAAAAATAAAAAATTCTTTCTGCCCCATCTCCTTTCTGTCTAACAGGGATGAGAAAATCCTCCCGGTGCCGCCTCTCTCTTCTCTCCCCTCCCTTCCTCCCTCCTCACAGCCTCACTGAGAATGCTGGGGGTTCCGGAGTAGGAAAGGAATTTCTCCTACCCTCAGTCATAGCTTGTCCATCAGATCCCTCTAGATGTTTCGCTTAGGAAGGGACCACCCATAGGTACAAGCAAGGGTAGATGGCAGGAACAGGGTTGGCACATGATAACAAGGTCATAAATCTATCCCGCACAATTTCCTTTTCCTGAGCTCCAGGAAGAGTGGGGCTGAGTCAAATGGCCAGGATCGCACATCCACAGGATGACCTTGGAAGCACAGAGATATTCAGGGACTTACCAGTTTCTTCATTTGTCAAAAGGAGAGAATAATGTCTCTTCTTCACAGGTGTGTAATGAGGATCAGATGAGATAATGGATACAAAAGTGTTCCAAAAGATCAAAATCCTACAGAATGAATCACCAGGCCTAGTAAGTCTCTCTTCTTAATTTCTATCCTGTCTTCTCTCAGCTTCCCCCGAGCCTACCCTAGTCTAGGCCATAATCATCCTAGCACTGCTCTTTCGGTCTCCCTGTCTTTACTCTTTCCTCACCTCAGTCCCTCCTATACATTAATGCCCAGTAATCTTTCTAAACCCACTGTTCAGCAAGGTGCATCCCTCAACAAAAATTCTTTTTGACCAAAACAAAACTTCAAATTCTTAGCCTAGTGGTGGTAGGCAGAATTCTTAAAATGAGCCAGTGACACTCATCCTTATATAATCCATTCTCCTTTGAGTGTGGTTGGAACCTGTTAATAGGATGAGTTATCACTCCCAGAATTATGCTATACAGCAAAAGGGAAATTATCCAGCTGGAACGAATTTAATCATATAAGCCTGTTAAAAGCAGAGAATTTTCTCCAGCTAGTAGCAGAAGAAGAAATCAGAGATTAGAAGCTTGGGAAGGATTCAACAACAGCCAGCAAGGAAGCAGGAACTTCAGTCCCACAACCACAAGGAGCTGAATCCCACCAGCCAAAGGAGCATGGATGCTGATTTTTCCCCAGAGCCTCTGGTTAAGAGCCTAATCTGGCCAACACTGCCAGATTGAGTTCTGCCTTGTGACTCTGAAACAGAGACCCCAGATGGAGCCTACCAGGACCTCTGACCTACAGAATTACGATATAATAAGCAGTGTTCTTTCAATCTGCTAAATCTTTAGCAATTTGTTATGCAATGTCTTAGTTCAAGCTGCCTTAACGAAATACCATAGGATAGATGGCTTAAACAACAGAAGGTTATTTCTCACAGTTCTGAAAGCTGGGAAGTCCAAGATCAGGTGTCAGAAGGTTATTTCTCACAGTTCTGAAAGCTGGGAAGTCCAAGATCAGGGTGGTCAGGTTCCGGTGAGGAGCCTCTTCCTGGTTTGCACATGGCTGTCTTCTTGTTCTGTCCTACATGGTGGAGAGAGAGATCATCTCTCTGGCCTCTGTTCTTGTGATGACACTAATCCCATTCATGAGGTCTCCCACTCTCATGAGCTAATTACCTCCCAAAGGCCCCACCTCCTAATACCATTACACTGGGGGTTAGGGCTTCAGCATATGAATTTTGGGGAAGATACACACACTCGGTCCCTAGCATGCAGCAATAGAAAATTAATACACTTGATATTTCAAGACCTTAAGAGTTCTTATTCGGCCTACATGTCCAAACCATCTCTCAAACTTAAGCTCTGGAGTGATTATGGGGTTCGAATCTGAACTGTCACTTGCTGGACAATTAATGGCATCTATTCCTCCTCTATATAGTTAAGATATTTATAGAACCTTCCTCATGAGATTGTTGGGAGGATTAAATTAGATGATCTAGCAAAGCACTTAGTACAGTATCCAGCAAAAAGTATCTGCTGGGTAAATTAGTTTTTTCTTTGTGTTGTTATTATATTCTCTGCAGACGTTCCTCTTAAGTCAAATGCGCTTATTTATTAACCTAGGAAAATACACTCTTTTCTTGACTCACATCATGCCCCTTTCCCTTGCTTCTCTACCTCTCAAATACCCATCCTTCCACACCTTGCTCAAATTCCTCCCTGCTCTGTGAAACCTTCCCATATCCTTCCAGTTCATGGTGGTCTATTCTTTGTATTAACTGCTCAAGAACCAGAGAATGGTGTAAATACTTAGACTGTCTCATATCTAATCACTTAAAAGGATGTTTTTTATTATAAAAGAAATGCCTGTTTGTTAGAGATAATTGGGAAAATCCATAACAGTTCAAGGCAGGAAATGAGTCACCTGCTGCCATTATTAATATCTCCTTCCGGACTTCCTGTTTTTGTTGTTTATGGATATATAAACATATAGGAAAACGGTTGCCTTCCAGAGAATAAATCTTTGCATTAGTCCACCCAGGGCATGCATCTGCCTGAGAAGAGACTAGGATGTGTTCACAGAAGGAATTCATAGGGAAAGTACAATGTGACATTGAACCTTACTCATGCAAAACAGGATTTTGCAGAAAACCAGGGTATTGAGAAGTTTTAGCCAAGGTCCCTGCGTTAGTTTCCTATGGCTGCCATAACAAATTACCACAAACTTAGTGGTTTAAAACAACAGGGATTTGTTCTCTGACAGTTCTGGAGGCCAGGAGTCTGAAAGGAGTCGAAAGTGTTGTTAGGGTTCCTTCTGGAGACTCCAGGGAAGGCAGTTCCTTTCACCTTTCAGCCTCTACAAGCACCCACATTCCTTGGCTCATGGCTGAATCACTCTGATCTCTGATTCCATAATCACATCACCTCCTAACCTTAACCCTCCTGCCTCTCTCTCATAGGCACACTTGTGGTTCCATTGGGATCACCTGGATAATCCAGGATAATCTCCCCATCTGAAGATGCTTAACTTAATCATATTTGCAAAGTCCATTTTACTTTGTAAGGTAACATAGTCAGAGGTTCCTGGGATTTGGATGTAGCCGTCTTTCAAGGACCACTATTCTGTCTACCAAAGGACCCTAGAAAATAGAACCTGAGGTAAGGATTATGTGCTGATAGTTTTATTGTAATGTATGAATCTAGGGCAGTAAGAGTGAAGAAAAAGGGAAGTAAAGCAGCAAGAATGCAAAGCAATGCAAGATGATGATGACTGAGCAGACCACTGCCTCAGGATGAGCTGAGAGAAGACACAGCAGCTGGCTCAGCGGGTGAAGGGTTCAGCTCCGTGGGAGTCAGGTTATGCGGAGAAACTGTCTCTTGGAGCAGTCAGTTGAAGAAAGGAATGAGAGGGAATTTATCTGTCAGGTTCCCTCCCATCTCTTATTTCCCATTGATCAAACGTTGCCCCATGTGGAGTGAATTCCTACACATTTCCGGGCCACATCATTTGGGCCCCTTTGAGAGTTTTTTGTAAGGCCTATGCCCTTCGGTGTGGTGTTGTGTCTGAGTCTGGAAGTGGTGGGAGGAACCAGACACGCCATGAGCATTTGGTCAGCCTCAGGAGGCCTACAGGGAAGTGACGGCCAAGACAGAGCCATCAGCTGAGGGGCCAGGTTGCACCAAAAGAATCCGAGAAAGCAAGTGAAGTCAGGGGAATCTGAGGAGGCCCCTGAGATGTATCCAACACATTGTACCTCTTGAATCCCTCAGATCCCTCAGACCCTCCCTTTATATCCTCTTCCAGATCATAATATGAGGCATGCAGTTATTTTTTGAGAACAAGATGCCCTCACTTCTCCAATCTAGTCAGTCATAGAGTCCCTTCGTGGTTATAGCCAGTCTAAATTTCCAGTAAAACTGAAGGCAAGAAGATTAATAGAGCAAGCTACATTCCCCACTGTGCTGGTCCCAAGGCCATAACAATATTCATCATTCCATCCTCTACCACCCATTCTAGGCCTTTCTCTCCCTTGGCCTGCACTTCTTCTGGTCTACGTTACTAGAGCTTGGTGTGCCCTATCTGGTTAAATGGAAGATGATTTGACA
Source organism: Leucopleurus acutus (assembly GCF_964270905.1). Classification (NCBI taxonomy): domain Eukaryota; kingdom Metazoa; phylum Chordata; class Mammalia; order Artiodactyla; family Delphinidae; genus Leucopleurus; species Leucopleurus acutus. Next base: position 86,765,262 of record NC_139151.1, read on the forward strand.
CCAACATTTTATTCTCTCTAGAGTGACTTCCCAGGGGTTGGAGCTCCATTCTGCAAAATTGGCTCTGTGTTATGTTAAAAAATAAATTAGGCTATGCCTCCCATGTCCACTGCGTAAATGAGGGTGCAGTAGGTACAGGGCCTCAGGATCAGGCACTGCTGCCTTTTGCAGCTCAATCATTGGCAACGATGTCATCATGGTTCCCTGCTGGCTTAGTGTCACAGGACCAAAACAACTCTGCAAACAGGAATGATCAGTAGTTATGCCATTGGGTAGAGAGGAGTTCATTAAGGCCTACTGGGAGGAGCCATAGGTGTTTTGGAAGGAATTCAGGAATGGAAAGCTGCAAGGGAAGCGGTTCTTATAAAATTATTTTAGCAATAGCTACCGTTTATTGAGCATCTGTGTGCCAGGAGCTATATGAGGCCCCTTTTTTAAAATAGTTGATAGGAAGAACAATGTTGAGATAACCACAGCATCTGAGATTAAAAACTGCCTACACTTCAGTCACCTAATTCAATCAATATTTTTATTTTTTCCACATGCATATACAGTTCTTTCATATTCCTTATAACATTATAGATATAACTTAGAATATTAATTTCTACCTTTTCACTTTGATTTTTACCTTAAATAATATTTGCATTTTGTGAAAGTCACAAATTTATCTCCCTCTCTTCCAACTTGCTCTTCCCCCACATTGTAACCAATGTTAACAGCCTGGGAACATCTCTCTCTATGTTCATTTAAAATAATAATGGTAATAATAACAGCAAACCGTTACTCAATGCTTATTACAAGGTAGGCATTGTTTTGTTTTGTTTTGTTTTTACCACATTACCTGCTATAGCTTATTTAATCCTCACAACAACTTTAAAAGAAGTACTAGTGTTATCCTCAGTTGTTGGTGGGTTTTTTTTTTGCGGTACGCGGGCCTCTCCTGCTGTGGCCTCTCCCGTTGCGGAGCACAGGCTCCGGACACACAGGCTTAGCGGCCATGGCTCACGGGCCCAGCCGCTCCGCGGCATGTGGGATCTTCCCGGACCGGGGCACAAACCCGCGTCCCCTGCATCAGCAGGCAGACTCTCAACCACTGCGCCACCAGGGAAGCCCCTATCCTCAGTTTTTACACCTGAAAAAACTGAGGTCCGACATATACAAAATATTCAAAAATATAAACAAATACCTAGACACAAGCAAAGGAAGTTTTTTGGTCATTTAAAATAAATAGGAAATGTGGAACACACAGTACACATTTCATTGCAGTAACTTTTCCAGTAGAGAATATCATTGCCATCTCTCTAAGTCAACAGGTCCAGATCTAACAGATATTTTAGGAGCAAACAATGCCCCATTGTTTGAAGGTACCATCATTCGTTGGCCCTATTGATGGGCATTTATGGTGCTTCCACTTTTTTTGGCCACCACAAATGATATAGCAATAAATATCCTAGAATATAAATCTCTAGTTGCTAGCACTTTTATTTCTATAGGATAGGGTCTATGGGCATTAGTGCTAAATCTGGAATCCTCCATATGAAATGATAAGCACAGCCGTGAGCTGTGCCAAAGCATCAGACTCTTGAAATGTGTGAGCTCTCCAGAGGTCAGGGCGAGAAGATATACCATTTACACGGCCAAGGGGCTGGTAGCCAAAGAACATACACAGCCAGGGCAGCCCTGAGCTGGCCTCCTCCAGGGCCCTCCTCTTAGGTGGAGGCCAGCTCAGGGCCCAGCCTCTGTACATATCCCAGTCAATTCACAATTTCTTTGGACATCTCTTGGGCATAGAGAGCTGTAGCAATCACACTGCCCTGAGTACCGAGGTATCCACCTTCTAGTCTCAGAGTGTTCATTCCAAAGATAGAAGGGAGGAAAAAAAAATGAAACTACTTATTTCCTCTTTCTTCTTCCCTAGGAACTCTTGTTGTCCCTGGGGAGGCTCACATTAGTCTCTGCATCAGATCCTACATTTTTGTAGCTGTATCACTGGATAAAGATAACATCAGATGGGGAAAAAATGAAAGAAAACATAAAAGGTAAATGAGAGAGGTGACAGATAGTGGTTGGAGTGAAAGAATAGATGTTCTTGACCTGCCTAGTAGAAGAGAAAAACACTTAAATAAAGTGTTTTTCTCAAACGTCTATTGTAAATAAATGTTTACAATAGTCTGATATGTAGAAAAACATGCATGTGTTCAAGTAGGAAAGCATCTTCAAGTAACAAGACAAGTTTAAAAACCGATTTCAGTAATTTAAAGGGCTTATTTTTCTTGCATAACAAGAAGCCCAAAGGTAAGCAGCTTCTGGGTCAGCAACTCAGCAATATCAGGTCCAGTGTCTCTGTGTGGTCGCCGGGCCCAAGTGGAAGATGCATTAGTAATGTTGCTAGATGTTCCCAGACTCCCTTGTATAAGGCTCAGACCATTTTGTATTCTCTAAAATACAACATATATCTTAGACAGAAGATAAATATTCCTAACACATAAAGAACTTCTAAAACTTGAGATGAAAAGCAACAACAACCCTATAGAAAAATGGGCAGAGTTTACGAATGGTTTCACAGAGGGGAAATGCAAGTGACCCCAGTGCAAATATATTATAAGAGCTCAACTTCCTCTGAATATGAAAAATGCAAGACAGCACTATACTGAGATATCATTTCTCAGCTATCAGATTGGTAAAAATCCATAGTCCAACAACATTCTGTTGATAAAACTTTCAGGAAACAGGCTCTCTCCTAAGTTGCTGGTGGAAGTGCAAAAGGGTACAATCCCATGGAGGGAAATTTGGACCATCTAGCAAAATTACAAGTTCACATAACCTTTGACACAGCAATTCCACTTCCAGGAATCTATCTCAAAAAGTAAACTGGTAAAAATATAAAGTGACGTAGTATAAGGATATCCATTGCCAGTAATTGTAATAGTGAGGGGATGGAAACAATCCAGACGTCCATCAATAGGGCACTGGTTGAATACATTATGGTGCATGCATACAATGGAGTATTATACAACTATAAGCATGAATGAAAAGGCTCTCTATATACTTACTTGAAGTAGTTTCCAGGATATATTGTTAAGACAAGCAAGTTAGAGAACAGGGTTTATAGTATGCTATCTTTCATTTAAGAAAGGAGGGTAATATGAATATAGGAACATATATACTTATCTTATCAAAAGGTAATAATGGAAGAATAAACCAAAAACCAATAAAAATGGGGGACCTATAAGGAGAGAGAAGGAACATGACAGAAGGGCAGAGATGGAACCTAGACAACTGCATGTAACTTGGATAGTTTTAAATTTGTACCCAAGTAAATGTTTTAAATAAAATTAAAGTTAAAGACGAAGAAGAAACTTATAAAAGTTGGAAAAATGGAAACTCATAATAATAATGGCATATTAGATTGGTGGTTTAGCCACCCAAAGAAGAGTTGTTACAAATGACTCTATAAAACAGTATATTGACAGTATGTCCTTAAAGGGGTAGATCCTGAGGACTAAAAAGAACCATGAAGAAATCTTAAAGTGCATTCAGTGGTATATCAATCAGGATAGACTAGACTATGTTCTATTATAATAACAAGCCCAAGTCCTGGTGCCTTCAACGACAAAAGTTTCTTTCCTCCCAGGCTACATGTTCTTTGTATGCTGGCTTCAGCTCTGATCCGTATCATCGTCCCTCTGTGACCCAAGCAGGAAGGGAAGAGCATCTGTCCGAAATGTTTTGCCAGTCATTGAGTCAGAAGACATCTCTCTGGAAGTGACGATCACTGTTACTCCACTCCAATTTTATTGGCCAAAGAAAGTCACATAATCTGAGTTCAAAATGTCAGGTATGTATAATCTTCTCTCAGCAAGAAGCACTGCAGAGATTGGCACCAAATAGGGGTGAACAGTAATACAATCTCACACAGAGAGTTAGTAGGATTATATTTTTGTTTTGGAACTATCACATGCATATTGTAGGATCAACAAATTAGTACTTTTGTTAATGTCATTACAAAGATCTTCAGCATAAAAGACAAAAGACACAAGTATAAACCCAAACAATTGGGAATTGGAAATACCAATATGAACTCATAATTTATCTTTCTAAAAAAGAGGAAAGCATCCTGTCAAATGAAAAGGTTTAGAAGCAATGGCAACCTTGTAGCAATGAATAAGTACTGTGCCTAAGTTGTGATCTAAAAGCCATTTTCTTCTAAAAGGAACCAGGGCACACGTGACCTACCCCAGACCTACTCTACCCTGCTTACCCTCATTATTCTGGGCCTCAGTCACTTGCCTAGCTTCCTGGCCAGAGCATCCCTGTCTAGGCTCCCACTGTTCTTCTGATTGTAAATCCATGGTACTATGTAAATATATGTTGCTGCTACAACATCCACAAGAGTGAGGATAGCCCTTAGCAGCACTGACTGATAGAGATAATGATGCAATTCACTGCGTGAATTGGACCCACAGAAGTTATGGCTTCCCCATCGGCCCTTTGGAGGGCCCATTTAGCACCACCGAGATGCGTCAGACTATAACACCATTTAGCACAAATGTCAAACAAAGATATGAGGTGAGAAGTAACCACTAGATAAATTGCTTGCCTTTCTTTCTTCCTGGTGGATTGTTCAGAAGCACAGCAGTTTCTAATGACGTCCAGTGACATCAACCAACCACCAGCGTTTTGTGTTTTTGCAAAGCTCAAGGCAACTCAGTAATTACCCCTTAGTGATTATTCTCCCTCCTTTCATGTCTCTCTTGCATTCTTCCATGTATCTTTCTTTCCTGGGATTGTTCATCCCAATAAATTGCTAGTGAATAAATGTTTGCATCACATTCTATTTTCCACCAAACTCAGGCTAAGGCAGTTGTTACTAGAAGTGGCTCTTAAGAAGCAGACCCTCAGGATGGGATTTTAGTGCTGGGTTGTCTGCCTGACTAAATGCAATAAGCCTCCCGTCGCTATTGGTTAGTGGAGTCTCCAATAAGTAGTGATATTACAATTACTAAAGCTGTCACCTGTGGATAATTTTTATGAGGTGAAATTTTCAATTATCAGGTGGCTTCTGCACTTGATTAATAAAGGGGTGATAACAATTATAATGACTGTGGCATGAGTAACTGCTTTTGAGGGCATTAGAAACTTTGAAATAAGAAACGAATGAGCCCAGGACTGTTCATTGCCACCTTAAGGCATCCCGTGAAAGCCAGAGGGCTGGTCTAGTAGCCTTAAAGTTTTCATCTCCTACCCCTGCAGGTCAGATCATGCTGAAAATCAGATCAAGGATCTGATTGTAAAAGGTCAGAACTACAAAGAATACTAAATGTGTAACCATAATAAATATCTATGTCAAAGTAGAGCCCTGATGGAAAAAGAGTGGGGTTCTGAGACATAGGATGGGGACATTGGGTAGACGAGCTTCAGATTCTCTAATCAACATTCCTCAGAATTACCCTGACTGGAAAAAACAGCCCCATCCATTTTATCAGAGAACAGCCTCCCCTTTCTGTATACCAGAATAATCACTGACCTTACCTGAAGTAAATACCTCATGCTATGAAGCCTGGTCTTCTTAAGATCCTCTTCTACTCATCTTACTGTTCCCAGGCTATAATCAGGGGCAGATCCCAGCACAGCCTGAGTGGAGAATTATAATCCCACTGCAGGAGGAAATTGCCTACGCCCAAAATAAGTTTTAGGAACTGGCTGAGTTTTACCAACAGGAATCAAGAAATATATGTGGGAGTGGATCTTTAGGATATTAGACTAGGAGAAGGGGCAGAATACGGGGCTAATGTATGAAGGCACACACCTGTGTGTGTTTTGACAAGGGTATCTGAAGCCAGTCTAGTTACCTAGAATGGTTCTTTGAAAGTTGGACATGACAATGACATACAGTGAATGAAGTAATAATGTCAAAACCGCCTTGGCAGAATACTGAAGAAGCCAAAATATTCAGGGAAATACTAATGGTAGAATGGACTTATGAGTAAGACCTGAGAACCCATCACCGGACTCTGTGCTCCCGGAGGACACAGGCAATGGTTCATTCACTAAGACAACAGAGATTTCACCAGTGAGAGGGGCACTGGCATCTTCGAAGACCAGGTTGATGATGAGATATATTACCATGGAACTAGGCTTCCTAATATCAATAGGAACGGTGGGATTCTGGAATGGCAAAAAAAACATGTGGCAGCACCTAACACTAGGGCAAGAGGCCTGATTATTATAATTGGCAGAGGGACTTCCCTAGTGGCACAGTGGTTAAGAATCTGCCTGCCCATGCAGGGGACACGGGTCCGAGCCCTGGTCCGGGAAGATCCCACGTGCTGCAGAGCAACTAAGCCCATGTGCCACAACTACTGAGCCTGTGCTCTAGAGTGCACAAGCCACAACTACTGAGCCCACGTGCCACAACTACTGAAGCCCGCGTGCCTAGAGCCCGTGCTCTGCAACAAGAAAATCCACGACAATGAGAAGCCCACGCACCACAACAAAGAGTAGCCCCCGCTCACTGCAACTAGAGAAAGCCTGCACACAGCAACAGACCCAACACAGCCATAAAATAAATTAAATAAATCTATTTATTTAAAAGAAAAATAATAATATTTGGCAGAAGGCCAGAGTGGCACTCAGGGCACCTTGACCTGCATTTGTGGCATTGGCTAGTAGACGTTGGTGTTCATAGTAGTTAGGCAGATGGACAAGAGTGTTGCTCAGTTTTTATAATGAAAAAGTACTGATAGCTGGAGAACAAAAGGCTAATACCTGTCCTTCATCCAGTTTCAGATCTAAGTCAGCTCACAAACACTGAGACCATAGGCAGAGGGATTGGATCCCCCTAAAGAAGGACCCTCTAATGCCATTTCAAGTATATACAGGAAGCAGTTCCCCAATCTTTCCCCAAAGAGACCTGTTGTCTTTTGCCAGGGTAATAGTACGCTGGGGGGAAAGTCTATGAATCCACCCCTTGTTTATTTCTCTGGTTCCCAGTGATAACTTTGGTTAGAATGCATAAATGGGATGAATATCTTTAAGAGAGCCTTCTCATTGGTTCCCTGGCTGATGGGGTAAAAGCCATTTTTATAAGAAGGGCCATGTGGAAGCTATCTTTTGTCCTGGCCAAGATAGTAAATCGGAAGCAATACATCATTTCGAGAGGAATTACAGAAATGAATGCTAATATCAAAGACTTAAAGGATGCAGGGATAGTAGCTCCCATCACATCTCTATGCAATTCACTTTTCTAGTCTTTGCAAACCCCAGACACTTCTTGGAGAATGGTGGTGGAAAATTGCTGTGAACTTAATCAGGTGTCCTCACTTGCAGCACAGCTGCCTTGCCAGTTGTGGTATCTCTGACATTTTATATGTGGCTGTTGATAGGGTGAAATATTTTTTCTTTTATCCCTAATAATAGGAAAATCAAAAGCAGGTCTCCTTTACATGGCAAGGAAAGCAGTCGACCTTCTCTATTGTTCCTCTGTTGAGAGATGTATTGCAGCAAAAGAGGTAGGTGCCACCAGAGTCTGGATCACCTGTTCATGTCATTTACTTGTGCCCTCTGGATTTGGTCAGGCCGAATCCTGAATGGAGCATATTTTTCATACGGTGGATTACTGCTGTATTCACCCAACCTTATGACTCATTGGCTCCAATAATACTCAGATCCTAGGGAACATTTGTGGTTACATAGTCACCTGGTGTCCCATGGTCAGACATTAGTCACTGGGAGAGCCCAGCATCAAGGCATGGCCTTGCTGCAGAACTCCAGGAGTCTGTGCTGCATCTCTCTTACTGAAGTTTGTTGCAAGCCCTGCAGCATCATTATCTGCCGTAGTTACCTCTAGTACCGTCAGGGCTGCTGGCTCACATAGCCTAAGTGTCAGGGAAGCTGCCTGGACAAGCTGGAGAGCCCTTTTTGGCTTCGAGCCTCGCTGGAAGCTCTCATCCCTCTGAGTCACCCAATAGGACTTGGACTTGGTTCTAGAAGCATGACTATAATGTCAACTGTAGCCAAAAATGGGCTGCTGCCACATTACAGCCCCACTTAGAGGGCCCCCGAAATCATGGTGGAGGAAATCCTCCCAGTGGGCAGAGGCGCCAGCAGTACGTTGGCTTAATGTGTGTGCAAATGTTGACTCTTTGTCAATAGTGAATGGCTCGGCTTATTGGTCAGGGACCTGGAAGGAAAAAGGCTACAGTCCATATACCACCTCCAGTGTCCTAACCTGCCAGGTGTCCCTGATCTGGCCTTTTAGCTGACATTTCACCAGGCCATTCCACCATTTTTTTCTCAGGCTGGTAATCCTTGCTGATGAGGGACGTGAAAGACTGTGTATCTTTTTTTTTTTTTTGCGGTACGTGGGCCTCTCACTGCTGTGGCCTCTCCCGTTGCGGAGCACAGGCTCCGGATGCGCAGGCTCAGCGGCCATGGCTCACGGGCCCAGCCGCTCCACGGCATGTGGGATCTTCCCGGACCGGGGCACGACCCCGTGTCCCCTGCATCGGCAGGCGGACTCTCAACCACTGCGCCACCAGGGAAGCCCAAGACTGTGTATCTTTTGTTTGAGCTCAGTGGGTCATTCCCACTTGGTAGTAAAATGTGCTCTTTGGTTCGGTGGTAATGTAGTGTAGGATTCTATGATGATAGATTGGGCACTTTTTCAGTCCTTAGGTGGTGGTGGATGGTGATAGATACACTGAATAAAATCAGGAATGAGGAAATCTGGGGAAGAAGTACATGAATAAACTTATGGGAGTAGGCACAAAATATCTAGTTGACATCAGCTAGCCTTTCTCCTTGGCCTCTGCAGTGCTTGCAGAGTGGGCCACGAGCAAAGCAGCCACAGTGGCAGGAATGGAGGCTACACCTGTGTCCCAAAACATGGAGTCCTTTTCATCAAAGCTGCCCTAGCTTTGATGCTGAATGCCTAACGTGCGAGCAGCAGGGACTGATTCTGAGCCCTCATGGTCCCCTTTGTGGGGAGGTCAGCTAGCCTCCTGGGGGCAAGTAGATGATATCAGACTCCATTCTTCCTCACCAGAATCACCACGTACTCAAGATACGAGGAATTCCCTGGTGGGCCAGCGGTTAGGACTCCACCCTTCCACTGCAGGGGGCACAGGTTTGATCCCTGGTCGGGGAGCTAAGATCCCGCAAGCCGCACAGCACGGCCAAGAAAAAAACAAATCCATCTCTCAAAGTATAGGTTTGTTTCATCTTCCCACAATGCCTCCACCAGCACCACCATCTGAGGGTTGACAGAGTGCTTGATCTATAAGATATATGATATCCTATGCTACTTTGTACGAGACCAGAGAGAACGTTTTACTACACATGAAACATTGGGCTCAAAAACCACAAGTTACACCAGTTTTCCATGTACTTCATCACACCGGGTTGACCAGCCTGATAAAAAGGGTAGAAAGGGCTGGTGAAGTCTCAGCTAAAAGGCCATTTCAGGGATACTTCAGCACTAGGTGCAGTGTACACACTGAGCCAGAGCCAGGCTATGGTGCTAAGGTGCACGGGTCCAGAAACCAAGCAGTGGAAGCAGCCTTGGCCTTCTCAGCCTCACTCCCAGTAGACACGCCAAATTTTAGCTTCATGTTCTTGCCACCGTGGATTCTGTTGGACTAGTGCCTGGGAACCCAGAGGGGGATGCTTTCACCGGGGTTGTAGTAAGGATTCCACTGCCCTGGATGTTGTAGAACTAAAATAGGTGGTAGAGGAGTGAGATGGTGAATATATATTTTGACCGTTGGACCAGCTGTGGCGGTAGGGTTTGTAGCTTGGTTTGCTAAACCTCTGTAGGTCTTTTTAGGAGATTGCAACTGAACATTTCCTGAAAGAATTGGACTTGTACTTCCACTGCTAGGAAAGAAATGAGGACGATTTATTTCACGTGAGATCTGAATATTGTAGGAGGGTGGGAGCATGTCTACGAGGCAAAGGGGTAGAGGAGCCAGACCCAGTTAGTGTACTAGCACACATCTCCTTGGCCCGTCTCCACCAGGGGTCCTTGCGCACTTGCCTTGCTTCCTGGCCAATGCAGCCCTGACAACAACTCACACTGTTGTCTTGGTTGTAAAGCGGTGCCCACGACCACTGCCACCAGCACACACTGGGGAGTCCCCATGCACAGCAGTGACTGGTAGGGAGAGACCACCTTCACTGCACACTGATGGGTCTGGGCACGTGGAAACTCTGGCTTCCCCTACAGCTGTGACCAGAGCCAAGAAACACAACTGGGGGAGGCAGAAGGGACATGCAAGTGTGTTTGCTCTCACACTATAGCATGTGAGAGCAAACGGGAAAAGACAGAGGTGAACTGCTGCCCTTCCTCCCTACTGCCAGGCTGTTCTGAGATGCCATGGTTTCACACCTCTTATCTCAAGAGGTGCTGTCCAGCCAAGCAATTGGCTGTGTTTTCTGTGAAGCCAGGGCAGCCTGGGGACACCTCCCCTCGTACTCCATCTCCCCCCACTGCCTCACTTCCATTGTTCACCTTCCTTGTTTCCCTGGAATTGCACTCTTCCCAGTTAAGTGTTAACGTGTATGTTTTTGCCTCAGCCTCTGTTTTCTAGTGAACCTGGACCAAGACACAGGGCTTCTTGGAAAAATGACTGATTACTGGTCTGCAGAAAGAAATGCACGTGATGAGCCTGGGACATCTTATTGTGCAAGACACTAATGGTGTCATGTCAAAAGGACACAGGAGCAAATTTGAAGGGACTCCAACTGGCCAAAGGTGGGACAATTTAGGCATCAAAAGAAATATTGACTACAGTAGATTTAAACACATCAAGTACTTTTTAAATCATGAGTTCTTAATGATACCAAGAGAAAATCATTGGTAGCTAGTACACCAACTCAGTTCTGAAAGTTGATCAAGAAAAGAATTATGTGTATATTCTGTCTTTTCTGTGAAAATGTGTACTCTAGGGGGACTAAATAGCTGATGAGCTAAATTCTTCTTCATAGACTAATTCTGCCTAATAGATGCAGAGGAATGGTAGATTTAGAAAATCACCTGTGATGATTAATTTTGTGTGCCTACTTGACCAGGCCATGGGATGCCCAGAGACTGGGCTAAACATTATTTCTGGATGTGACTGTGAGGATATTTCTGGATGAGATTAACATGTGAATCAGTAGACTGAGGAAAGCAGATTGGCCTCCCCAATATAGGTGGGCATCATCCAGTTCATTAAGGGCCTGAATAGAACAAAAAAGCAGAGGAAGGAAGAATTCATTGCTTCTTCTGCCTGAGTACTTGAGCTAGGATATAGGTTTCCTCCTGCCCTCAGACTGGGATTTGCACCATCGGCTCCCATGGGTCTCAGGCCTTCGGACTCAGATGGAATAGCATGACAGGCTCTCCTGCATCTCCAGCTTGCAGATGGGAGATCATGGGACTTCTCAGCCTCCATAGTCACGTGAGCCAATTCCCCATAATAAATCCCCTTACAGAACCCTGCTGGTTCTGTTCCTTTGGAAAGACCCTGGCTAATACTTCACCATTTTACAAACCCGAATGAAATAATAGATTTGGCAGTGATTTTCAGTAAACAGTAACATAATTAGATCAAAAGTTGATAGGAAACTTGTTAGTGGAGAGATGAGGCTGACATGTCTGAAGCCGGTGATCATTCCCAACATTGCAGAAAGGGAGTGAAACAGATATTCTCTTCTCGTAATGTGATGCAATAGAAGGCACCACCCATGAATATGGGGCCTGAACCTAATTGAGCCTTTAAATCTAACAGTCAGCTCACAGGAAATTCAGGGAACATGGGAACAAGTTAAACAACGATGCAAAGATGCAATCAGGCAAACCCAGAATGTGAAAGGTTCTGTGATAGGACACATGACCCACTTTTTCCAAAAAGATAATTGCGATGTATGAATTTTGGCTTCTGATTGGAACAAACCAAGTATTAAAAGACATTTTTGAGACAACGGGGGAAGTTTGAGTGTAGACTAGGAAGAGATAGTGCTATTAAGGGGTTTTTGTTAATTTTATTAGGTATGATACGGCATTGCTGTCATGTTTTTTAAAGTTCTTGTCTAGTATAGATGCATACTGACCTATAGATTCCTGGGATTTTCTTTAAAATACTCCAGAAAAAAAAAAAGTGGGAAGGTATAGATGAAACAATAATGGAAAATGTTGGTAATTGTTGAAGTTGAGTGTTGGGTACATAGGGGTTTATTATACCATTCTCTTTGCTTGTTTGTGTTTGTGCTGGTTATTCTATTTTTTTGCCCCTAGATCTATTCTCTGTTCTACTATGCCTTGCTCTGTGCCCTAAAGGCCAATCTTGATAGATGGAATCCCCTAGACTTCTGTGTTGTCTGGTTTCTGGGTGGGCTCAGCCAGTGGAGGTCACCAACAGCAGATCAGCAGTGGGAGTGATGAGCAATCAGGGTATTTATTCCCCCTCGCTTCCTCTCTGCCTTCCTGAGGTTCTAGTAACTCTGTTCCGCCACAGCAGTGGTATTAGTTTGCTAGGGCTGCCATAACAAGTGACTGCAGACTGGGTGGCTTAAACAACCTCTTTCTCATGGTTCTGGAAGCTAGAAGTCCGAGATCAAGGTATTGGCAGGGTGGGTTTCTTTTTTTGTTTGTTTTTGTTTTTGCGATACGCGGGCCTCTCGCTGTTGTGGCCTCTCCCGTTGCGGAGCACAGGCTTCGGACGCGCAGGCTCAACGGCCATGGCTCACGGGCCCAGCCGCTCCATGGCACGTGGGATCCTCCCGGACCGGGGCACGAACCCGTGTCCCCTGCATCGGCAGGTGGACTCTCAACCACTGCGCCACCAGGGAAGCCCAGGGCGGGTTTCTTTTGAGGCCTCTCCCTGGTTTGCGGATGGCTGCCTTCTCCCTGTGTCTTCACATGGTCTTCCCTCTATACATCTCTGTGTCCGTATTTCCTCTTCTTATAAGGACACCAGTCATACTGGATTAGGGCCCGCCCAAATGACTTCATTTTAACTTACCTCTTTAAAGATCTATCTCCAAATGCAGTTATATTCTGAGGTAGTGGGTTTTAGGACTTCAACGTGTGAAATTCAGGGGAGACACAATGCAGCCCATAACAGCAGGGGTCAGTACACTTTTGCTATAATGAGCCAGATAGTAAGTATTTTAGGCTTTGTGGGCAATACAGTCTTGATCACCACTACATAACTCTGCCATTGCAGCATAAAGCAGCTACAGACAATATGTAAATGAATGAGCATGGCTGTGTTCCACTAAAACTTTATTTACAGAAATAGGTAGCAGGCCAGATTTGGCCCACGGGCCGTAGTTCACTGACCCCTGCATCTGATGACAGCTCCTGTCGGTCAGCCCTTTTCTCACGTGTTAACTTCTCAATGGTTCCTGCCCTTTCAGGCCAAAGGGTGGTAACAGTTCCCAGTGTTGCTAATCCCAGAGTGCCACCCTTCCCTTCTCTGGTTCCATGAACCTGATCACACTTTCCTTACCCCCTACATTCAGTTCTCTTTGGCTAAATGCCTTTTGGGTGTAACACTTGTTTCTTCAGGACACTCATTGAAATAGCGTATGTTTGAAATTTCCCATAGAAGAATCATAATGAAAGAAAACAACAGATTTGAAACACAAAATTGATACGACTTGGTTCTTGGATCTGTAGACCAGGGGCTGGATGGAGAACCTGGCAGGTGCTCAAGGTGAGAACCAAGGCGGGGCTGGTGCAGGCCGGGGGCACGCCCAGGACCTGACCAAGCCCAAAGACAGGCCAGGAGACCATCCACCAGCCACAGGCTGCCCTGGCCACCACCTGCGGCCGGGCATGGACAGTCACCCCTCAGCAGGCCCAGTGCAAGGATGCGGAGGCCACCGCCTCCCCCTGCTGCCACGTGTGTGGCCACGGTCCTTCTCCACATGCCCAAGCCCTGTCTCCGAGAGGAGCGGGACAGTATGAGAGGCTGAGAGGGTATTTGTTTGTTGGCTTGTTTGTTTTACTTAAGGAGGCGAACCATAATTTCTAAAAACTTGCATTAAACTAAGTTGACAGGGGCTTCCCTGGTGGCGCAGTGGTTGAGAGTCCGCCTGCCGATGCACGTAACACGGGTTCGTGCCCCGGTCTGGGAAGATCCCACATGCCGCGGAGCGGCTGGGCCCGTGAGCCATGGCCGCTGAGCCTGCGCGTCCAGAGCCTGTGCTCTGCAGCGGGAGAGGCCACAGCGGTGAGAGGCCCGCGTACCGCAGTAAGTTGACAGGATTGGACTAGAAAATATTTTATCCAGCATCTGGGGGCCTGTGAAAAAAATCTGGGTAGATATGGACAAATAAAGGAACTACATTTTCTCTGCAGCCCCCAGAGAACTGTGGGTAATTTGAGGACTGGCTCCACCTGTAACGGGCCTGTCGACTCCGGCGCCAGTGAGAAAAAGGAGCCGGAGCGTCACGAGCTGAAATCGGCTCCCGGGGGTTCCGATGAAGGGGTGTTTCTGGGCAAACCCCGAGAGCCACAGAAGCCGAGGAGAGCTTCACCGAAAGGTCCAGAGGCGGGCTGCTACCCACTGCGGGAGACGGTCCTCAGCCCTCGCCGAACGCTTCCCGCCAGAGGGCCGGGGAGGAACTTCCTGCGCCATGACTTCACCGCGCTCCGCCGGCCGCCGGGGCCCCCGGGAAATGAAGCCAGGCAGCTGCCAGCCGGCCTCCTAACTCCTCCTTCCTCTCCGGTAAGGATGGCGCTCTCCTCGCGTGTTCCTCAGGAAATTGCACATATTTCCCTGCCTTTGGTGCGTGCCGGCAGCGCAGCTGTTTGCCCCGTTCACCTGCCGTCTGAGGCCACGGGGAGAGGAAATTAGGAGGGTGAGCTCATGGGAAAGGGAAGCAAAGCAAGGCGAGGGGCAGAGCCGAAGGGCATCATTTATTTAGGTGAGAGCGTGGGCCCCTCCCCTACTGAGGGGTCTCAATCCCGGATATGCTTGTAAACGTGTCTCCAAAACTCCTGCATTCATCCAGAACAATCCGGTGGTCAAAGCGCTGCCCTGGCTGGGCACTCAAGGGGGCCTTAGTTCGGGCGGCTCTAACAGAATACCGTAGACTGGGTGGCTTATAAACGGCAGAAGTTTATTTCTCAAGAGTTCTGGAGGGGCTTCCCTGGTGGCGCAGTGGTTGAGACTCCACCGGCCGATGCAGGGGACGCGGGTTCGGTCCGGGAGAATCCCAAGTGCCGTGGAGCGGCTGGGCCCGTGAGCCATGGCTGCTGAGCCTACGCGTCCGGAGCCTGTGCTCCGCAACGGGAGAGGCCAAGGCAGTGAGAGGCCCGCGTACTGCAAACAAACAAACAAACAAACAAAAAGAGTTCTGGAGGCTGGAAGGTGGGGATCAGGGTGCCAGCAGGGTCAGGGCCTGGTGAGAGCCCTCTTCTGGGTTTTCACTTTGGGTTTTCACATGGCAGAGAGAGTGAGAGAATTTTCTGGAGCCTCTTTTAGAAAAAAGGGCACTTAGCCCATTCATGAAGGCTTCCTGAAAGCCCCACCTCCTAATACCATCACATTGGGGATTAGGATTTCAACATAGGGATCTTGGGACAGCCACAAACATTCAGTCCATAACAGAGGAATACAAAAGAAATTATTAAAAGGAACTAAAATTACCTCACTCCTCCATTCAGCCAGCATGTACTGAGTGCCTGATTTGAGCAGGTGGGTGTTTTAAGCGTAAGTGGTAGAGTGATGAATAAGATGACAAGGAGGATGTGAGATAATAAACGATACATAGGTACATGTCTATACACACACATACATATGTGTATACTTTATGTTTTTGCGTGTGCATACATAAAATACACGCATACTACACTCATATTCATGTGTATACGATACATATATAACATGAGGTAAGGCTGAGTGCTTTGAAGAAAAATAGAACATGGGCAGGGGAGAGAAAACATCGAGGGGTCAGTAGCTCTGTTCTGCTGTAGCAGCAACTGCACACTTTTTCTGTAAAGGACAGGACAGTCAATAGTTGAGGTTTTGTGAGCCATATGGTCTCAGTAGTCACTACTCTGCCCTGATTACCCCACTCCTTGGGGCTTTGGGGAAATTACTTAACCCCTGTGGTGCTGCCATTTCCATGTTATAAAATGGGACTCAAAAGAGTCCCTACTTCTGGTGGTTGTTGAGAGATTACATGAAATAATATCTTTAAAGTTCTTTGCACCAAATAAACATGAAAGGCTCCCGCTTTTGTTACACCTCCCACTCCCCAAGTCTGAAGGGGAGTAGGGCCATCGGGTCACCTGTCCTGCCCTCACACTTGGTGCTAGATGTGCAGACCCCTCCCTGCCTTACGGGTCTTGGTATCAGAAGAGGCCCAACCCCCGACTGACAGCCTGGTCTGAAGCAGCCCCTCGAGGAGAAGGCAGATCTCCACACAGATATTAGCTTGATTCACCTCGTTTACTCCCTCACAGCAATCCTGTCCCTTTGATAGAAGAGGACACTGAGGGTCATGGATGACGAGAAGTGCTCAGTTGTCTCCATGACACATCATGATGCCTCACAGGGAAGGGTTCCAGCTGAAACAGTAGCAGACCACGTGGTCCAGAGATGGAAAAGAAGGGGTCCCTCCTCTGTTGCCATCCCTTCCCCACCAACATTTAACCTGCCCCTGAGACTCCCCAGGTTCTGCGGGATCATGCCCTTCCCATGTTCCCTACTGCAGCTTCTGTGCACACCTTTCTCTCGCTCCGTCAACAGCAGTGCTGCCTCGTGCTCCATCTCCTCATGGGCCTCCTAATCTGACTAATACATTTGAATTAATGAATAATAAAAGCTTACTTGACGATGGGAAGACCTCCCAGGGAGCATGTACGTTTCAGCAAAGTTTTCATTCATTTGAGGGTGGATGAGTCCCAGGGGTGTTGTCAGGCACCCTGGCAGCCCATCTGAAGATATTTCATCTTGGTGAGGAAGGGGATAGGAAAGCTTTGTCCCATTTTGACAGATGAGGAAACTGAGGCTCAAAGAGTATATAAATGTAGTAATGCCTTCCTATTTAGATCATGCCAAATTACATGCCACTGAAATCAGGACTATAAATGCCATCACATATATCAAGCATACAGTACAGTAAATATTGTTTATCTACCCTTCCCTCTTTCCAATCCGCCAGGCTCAAGCTGGAAGAAATGCTTAGGTAAGGTAAGGAAGGACATTGAGGAGGGGGAGTTCCAGTTGGATACGGAGAAGGGGAAAATGAAGGCTTATTTGCACAGTATTGCACGTTCATCATATCACAGTTTAGAATGTGCCAGACCTAACCCATTTCCCGTAAATACATTTACTGACATCTACAACCCCCACTGAGAAATCTATTTCTGATCTCCTTTTGAAGACTTACATAATTCCAGGTGAGTGTGGCCCAGTGGCAAGATATTTCCAAGGAAAGGGAGGGAACCTAATTCTCTGCTTGGTTTCATCTTGTTCTGGAACACTTGTGAGGGCTCAAATCCAAGGGGAGAAAAAATGCTCTACTACTTCAGGCAGCACAGCAAGCATAAAGAGAAAGCAAAAATTTCCATGTAAAAGGAGGCAGGTACAAGCTCCCTCATGTTAGCACCACTTTACAAACTTACCATTTGCTTGAACTTGGAGGGACATAGGACTTTTCAAGGGCCAAGCGCAGGTGGAACAAAATGAATGTTTCAGTCTTATCCTGCAGAGGTTTAAGAGGAACAGTGGAAGAGAGATGGATGGATGGATGGATGGGTGAATAGGTAGGTGGATAGATAAATTGGTGAATGTACGGTGTGGGGGGTGGGGCAAGTGGATGTATAGGTGGATAGATGGGTGGATGTATAGGTGGATAGATGGGTGGATGTATAGGTGGATAGATGGGTGGATGTATAGGTGGATAGATGGGTGGATGTATAGGTGGGCAGATGGCTGGATATATAGGTGGGAAGATGGATGGATATATAGGTGGATGGATGGGTGGATATGTAGGTGGATGGATGGGTGGATGTATAGGTGGGCAGATGGGTGGATGTATAGGTGGGCAGATGGCTGGATGTGTAGGTGGATAGATGGGTGGATGTGTAGGTGGATAGACGGGTGGATGTATAGGTGGGCAGATGGCTGGATGTGTAGGTGGGCAGATGGCTGGATGTATAGGTGGGAAGATGGGTGGATGTATAGGTGTATGGATGGATGGATATGTAGGTGGGCAGATGGGTGGATGTATAGGTGGGCAGATGGCTGGATGTGTAGGTGGGCAGATGGCTGGATGTGTAGGTGGGCAGATGGCTGGATGTGTAGGTGGGCAGATGGCTGGATGTGTAGGTGGGCAGATGGCTGGATGTGTAGGTGGGCAGATGGCTGGATGTGTAGGTGGGCAGATGGCTGGATGTGTAGGTGGGCAGATGGCTGGATGTGTAGGTGGATAGATGGCTGGATGTATAGGTGGGCAGATGGCTGGATGTATAGGTGGGCAGATGGCTGGATGTGTAGGTGGATAGATGGGTGGATGTATATAGGTGGGCAGATGGCTGGATGTATAGGTGGGCAGATGGCTGGATGTGTAGGTGGATAGATGGGTGGATGTATAGGTGGGCAGATGGCTGGATGTGTAGGTGGGCAGATGGGTGGATGTATAGGTGGGAAGATGGGTGGATGTATAGGTGGGCAGATGGGTGGATATATAGGTGGATGGATGGATGGATATGTAGGTGGATAGATGGGTGGATGTATAGGTGGATAGATGGGTGGATGTATAGGTGGGCAGGTGGGTAGATGTATAGGTGGATAGATGGGTGGATATGTAGGTGGATAGATGGGTGGATGTATAGGTGGATAGATGGGTGGATGTATAGGTGGATAGATGGGTGGATGTATAGGTGGATAGATGGGTGGATATGTAGGTGGGCAGATGGGTGGATGTATAGGTGGATAGATGGGTGGATGTATAGGTGGGCAGATGGGTGGATGTATAGGTGGGCAGATGGGTGGATGTATAGGTGGATAGATGGGTGGATGTATAGGTGGGCAGATGGGTGGATGTGTAGGTGGGCAGATGGGTGGATGTATAGGTGGATAGATGGGTGGATGTATAGATGGATAGATGAGTAGGGATAGGATGGATGGATGGATAGTTGGATAAATAAGTGGGTATATGTGTGTGTGTGTGTGTGTGTGTGTGTGTGTGTGTGTGTGTGTGTGTGTGTGTGGTGGGTAGATAGGTGGGTTATCGGTTGGGAGGACAGTATAGATGGATGGAGAAGTGCATAGGGAGAAATGGATGAATGGTTGGATGGATGGAAATGTAGGTGAATGGATGAGTGGGTGATGAATGGGACGATAGGGGAGCTAGGTGGCTAGCTAAATCCTGCTCATGTTTGTGTTTTGTTTCACCTATATGGTATTTGAATTAGTTGTTCTAATTTTAGGTACAGAAAAATGTACCTAAAAATCTGGATTTCTGGCCTCTCCTGAAAAATCAGAAGCTCTGGCAAACCCGGGCCTACATTCCTTCAAGGCAACAACTGACTGGAACTGAGTCACAGCTGTCCCCTTTAGGTGGGTGTGAAGGCATCAGTCCACCAGAGTCCCCACCACTCCACAGTAGCTCCGACACCTGCCAACTTCATTCTGTGACATTATCTACCCGCCCAGTAGGCATTTGCTAATTCATCAAAGGACCTCGTAAATCTGGGCCTTTATTAAGTAGACACATGGTAAATTTATGATTCAGCGACTCTGCCCTCAGGCCCATGATAAGAGGCTCTCCATGTCCCTTCTCATTACTTCCAGTGTCACAATCCTAATCTTAGAGGATGGGGATGGAAGGGCTTGCCTCACCACACACCTCTTTATTATGGAGATCTAACCTCTTAGCATAACATGAAAAGCGTTTCAGGATCCAAATTCCCACGTACCTATTCAACCATGTACATAAACTACTCTATCCCCCACTGCAAACTAAAATATCTCAACTGCTTTCCCCTTAGGCTGGGCATGAACCAACAGTTCTTTGCCTTTGTTTGTGCTATTTCTTTGGCCAGGAATGGGCCCTCCCATCACTCTTGGTCCATTTGGTAAACTCCTCATCCTTTAAGTCTCAGTACAAGTATGGCCGCCTTCTCTGGCCACCCTCTCCAGACAGAATGAGATGCTCCCTTCTCTCTATGCCCCTCACATGGACAGTTATACAAACACATCCTCATATGACCATCTCTCCCAACAACCGTACCACCTAGTCTGGATCCTTAGGGCCCAGCACAGTTTCTAGCCGGTAGTTGGTCTTCATCCATGTTTGTTGTTGAATGAGTCAGTAGCTATACTGTGCTCACTTCCTCATTGAGATATCAAGGAAATTCTTTACTGCTATAGCCACTCAGGCTGTGCACTGCACACCTGCAGGGGGCACGGACATAAACTGAAATAAGAATGGCACCCCTGGATTTTGAAGTACACAGCAGTATTGGTGGACCTGCCTACAGACCATCCTGGCAGGCAAACTACAGGAACAGAATTACCTCTCCCCAACCCCTGCCAAGGTCCGTCAGAATAGATTTTGTCTTACTTACTGGATATGTGACTTTGGGCAAGTTACCTAGCCTCTCTGTGCCTCAGTACCTTCATTTGTAAAAGAGGGATAGGGCTTTCCTGGTGGTGCAGTGGTTAAGTATCCACCTGTCAATGCAGGGGACACGGATTTGAGCCCTGGTCCGGGAAGATCCCACATGCCGCAGAGCAACTAAGCCCGTGCACCACAACTACTGAGCCTGCGCTCTAGAGCCCATGAGCCACAACTACTGAAGCCTGTGTGCCTAGAGCCCGTGCTGCAACAAGAGAAGTCACTGTAATGAGAAGCCCGTGCACTGCAACGAAGAGTAGCCCCCTGCTCTCTGCAACTAGAGAAAGCCTGCGTGCAGCAACGAAGACCCAACTTAGCCAAAAATAAAAAATATATATATAAATAAATAAATTTTAAAAAATTTTTAAAAAGAGGGATAGGGCTTCCCTGCTGGTGCAGTGGTTAAGAATCTGCCTGCCAATGCAGGGGACACAGGTTCGAGCCCTGGTCCAGGAAGATCCCACATGCTGCGGAGCAACTAAGCTTGTGTGCCACAACTGCTGAGCCCATGTGCCACAACTACTGAAGCCCGCGTGCCTAGAGCCCGTGCACTGGAACAAGAGAAGCCACCACAATGAGAAGCCTGCGCATCGCCTCAAAGAGTAGCCCCCGCTCGCCGCAACTAGAGAAAGCCCATGCGCAGCAATGAATACCCAACACAGCCAAAAATAAATAAATAAAATAAATTACAAAAAAAAAAAAAAGAGGGATAAAGAGTCCCTTTTTGATGGGATAGTATGAGAATGATATTGAACAGTGTTTGATCTAATCATCATCACCCTCATCATCATTGTCATCACCATCATTATCACCACCACCACCGTCACCATTACCACCACCATCATCATCATCGCCTTCATCATCATTACCACCACCACCATCACCATCACCATCATCACCAACACCACCACACTTAGAAGTTCAGAATTACTTTGATCCTAGACTACGAAGATTTGTTTGGCCCACATGTCGTACAGCCCCTGGAGATCTGTATAGGATTGGCCTGGATGCCCCCTCTCCTGCTTCAACATCTCATGGAAGTTCAAAGCCCTCCCTAGCATTTCTCAGATTCCCAGCGTTGGGGGAGTTATATTCTCAAGACTCTCGCTTCTGTTTCTTCCTACTCTGGTCTTTGAATCTGATGTGAAACTCAACTCCCTCCTCAACCTACCCATGTACACACACACAAACACACACACACATACACACACACCACTCCTTCTAAGCATTTGTGGGTACACAGAAGATTTTCCCCAATCAGGGTAAGCTGGAGGGGAGAGATGGAAAGGAGTTGTAACCACATACTTGTAAAGAACTTCAAATTCAACGTTACACATCCCAGCACTTTAAAGGTCCCCCAACCACCATCCCACCAGGGACCTGTCTCCACCAGTCTTCCCTACGCATTCACTGGTCACCAGCCTCACACTTTCTCACGGGCACGCCTCTCCCTGCTCCTCTCTGAAATAAAGGAACAATTGTTCTCCTGAACTCACTCAGAACAGTTTAGCTTTGTCCTCTGTCACCTGGGTTCTTGCCAACACCCATGCCCCTGGGTTATTGCCTCCAACTCAAATACAGTTCATTCCCCAAGAATTCTGGGGCCAGCTTCTAAGGCACTAAAATTCTCACCTCTGCTGTGCTTGATTGGGGCCAGCTTCCCAGGCCTGCAACCAGTGCAGATACACAGAAATCTATACTTAGAAGGGCCATACTTGGGGCTGAATGCTATTCAGCCTCTATCTTGAAATTCTTAAATTTTTTTATTTAATTTTGTGTTTTATAAGTGAAGGCCAATGGTTCTTCACTTCAATGAGGTTTGGAGCCTAAGTTCATGCATGGTCCCCCCCTCCAACCACCTTCCTGCCTTCTCAGGACAGGTCCTCATCTGCCTGCTCACTGAACCCTGGTACCCAGGCCCGCCTGGCCTCCTCCTTCCCACCACTGCCCCGTGACCTTACTCCTGGGGTGTACAGGAGGCATGCACTTACACTGAGTAACTAATTGAAGGTACAAAACTTGGCACATAAAAGATGTTCTGTAAAAGTTCTTGTTTTAAGTTTCCAGGTCAAAGCCTCTTCTGGTCTGCAGGCCCATGTGTGGACCTCTCCAGGCTTCTTGGCCTTCAATTCTCCCACTTCCAAAGGGCTCCTCCATTTCTTCCTGGATCTGATAATGTGGTCCTTCCTCCTAATAATATCCAAGTACCGTTGTCTTCTATCAGTTGAGTGTCACTTAGTCCAGAGGCGCTCACTTGAGTCAGAGATGTCTATTATTTTCCATTATTCTTCTATTAAGGTATTCTAGACAGAGCTCCATCTTCTTCCTCATAATCCAGCTCTTCCTTTTGTCATTTGGCCCTAGGCCTTCATTCCTGACAGCCTCTGAGGTGTATCTATAAGTTTTTTCAACTGTGACTCCAAGGGTAGAGCTTGCCAGACTATTCTTCATGCCCTGCACCTCTCCTGCCTTCTTCTCCCCCATCCATAAAGCTGCAGCCATGTCCCTCCCCTCCCATCCTCAGTTCAGCCCTTCTTTCTAGGAGTTGGGCCCACAGTTAGTGATCTGCGCTAATGAGGGAACCTCCACTTGTACAAGATCCTGGTTTGTTTGACCCCTGAGCCCATGTTCTTGGAAGCATTTCCTCATACCCTATCTCCCACCCCGGTAAGGCTATCCTGGCAGACAATCTTCCATTGGTCCAGAGTCATCTAGGTCAGGGGTCCCCAACCCCCGGGCCAGTCCGCAGCCTGTTAGGAACTGGGCCTCACAGCAGGAGGTGAGTGGTGGGTGAGCTAGCGAGCGAAGCTTCATCTGCCACTCCCCATCACTCCCCATCACTTGCATTACCGCCTGAATCATCCTCCCCGCACCCCCGTCTGTGGAGAAATTGTCTTCCACAAAACCAGTCCCTGGTGCCAAGGTTGGGGACTGCTGGTCTAGGTCACCTGAACTTTCCTGGATGGCTTTGGGTGAGGACAGTGACATCTCTGCACCATTTTCCCTCTACCCCATCTACCTCTTTTTCTCAAATTGTCAGGAAACCAAAGCCTAAGAATTTGCTCAGGGGCGATAGAGAAGCGGTCTTGACCTTCCTCCCACAGGCTTTCCTCACAGCACTGAGTGAGGTGCTTTTGAATCAGATGGGGCAAGTGACATGGAGCCAAGTTAATGACTAGACAATACCCTTGACTCTCAGGAATCCCAATTCTCCAGTTGTTTTATAAGTGCTAATAGTTTTCTCTGTTGAGTTTGTCATCTTTTCCAATACAGGGGAAGACTGTATCTATAATACCTTTCCCACAGGTGCCTAGAACAGGGTGGATTATCAGACATGGACAGCCAACATATAGGTCTGTGTATGGCCATCATCACCCATCCTTTTCTTCTGGTAACTACAGTGGTGAGGTCTTTTAATTGTGCCCATCTTCCATTTCTTGTGATTCATGGGGGCTGCCTGCCTGGCTGCTGGTCTAGGCATGTGGCCTAAGCCAGACTAATCAAATAACCCATCCCCCTGGCCATGGTAATTTGCCAAGTGAGAGGGGCATGTGATCCACACAGACCAATCAGGGGCCTTCCCTGGGATTTTATATATGGGCTCCAGGAGAGAGCTCTTTTCTTCTGCTGGAGTTTCCAACTAGAGTGATGCAAGTCCAGAGATTACATAATTTGGGAGCAGACCTCTCTCCTTTTGTTCCCTTTTGTCACTGGAATGTATGAATACATTAAGGTAAGCAGAGTTTGGGGATGGGAGGAAGAAAAGTTGGCAAAAAGGGTTAGAGAGAAATGGAGAGCGAACAGTGGAAGAAAGAGGGAGGCCCTCCAGTCCAGCACATGCTGTAACCAGTTCCTGCTGCCTCTTCTAATCAAGCCTCAGCTACTCTGTCTCTGCCACTCTTTGTCCCTTTATCTCCAGGCTTTGACATCAAATTCTCCCAGTGAAACAATCTGGCTAGTCATCCTTGACCTTGCTGGGCCTGGTACCACCTCATAGGTTGGTGCTTAGAGTATGGACGTCTGTCCATAGGCGAGGTGACCAATACCCCTATGAAAGGGAGATGGGAGTCACAAGGTGCCACAGAGGCAGCTTAGAGGAAGGAACTCCCAGAAGGTAGAGGCACAGCACACCTTCTGGAACTGTGGCTATCCAGTGCCACCAGCCATCCCCAAATTGGATTCTTTAGTATTGAATATGTATTGATTAATGGATGGAAAATACTGAGTTGATTGCCAGTAACTAACTCATACAGAGTTCCTCCAAATTAAAGGGAGCTAGACGTGAGAGGCAAAAAGCAATTTCCTCAAAAAATTCAATTTGTTTTGTTCCCTGTGTTCTCTGGCTCTGATTTCCGTATGACCTCCAAGACCCCCAGACTCAGCTCACATCTGGAGCCATGTCTCCAGCCCAGGCCCAGGCCCTGCCAAGAACGGACAGGCTGGCTCCGCAGTGAGGTCTCCCTAGGACACATTAACCACTGTCAGGGTGTGAAGGGTGATCAGCCGTTAGATTAATTCCTCATAAAATGTCACTTAGGCCAGAGCAGGTCTGCTAAATACGTGGTCTTAAGAACTATACAGAGCTTCTCTTTTGGCTCCAGCAAAGAAGAGAAAGGCAGGGCTACAGAGGTATAATTGTGCAGGGACCTGCAAGGCTGCTGCTGGGCTGACTGCCAAGTTACTTGAGGGCAACACCATTGCAATGAGAGGGTTGAGGTTTTCCTGTCCCCCACTTGGCCTTCCCTCCACCCACTAACCCTGCAGTTTCCTTCAGCTGAAGTGGATATCAGTGGAAATCGAGAGGTTCCCTCCCACCTTTTCTGGGGACAAAACCCAGCCTCCAATCTCTGTAGACTTTAGTGAAAGACGCCAGAGTGTAGACGCCATGTGGAGTGTAGAGAAAGGTGGAATGTGGTGGAAATGCTTTGTCAGAGGTACTGCAATGATAACACAGGTTTTTATTTCATCACTGAAAGAAGCATGATATTCACTGCTCTCCCTTAGATGGCCTCTGCTCTATCTTTGCCGGTTTTCTCAATATTCTTTAAACGCAGCTTACATGCCCCCGTGGACCTTTGCACTGGCCGCTTCCTCTGCCTAGAATACCTTTCCCTTCGATAACTGCATGGCTTGCTTGCTCCCTCACTTCCTTTGGGTCTTTACGCAAATGTCACCTTCTCCGTGAGACTCTCCCTGGTCACTGTATCTGAAGTTTCAGCCACTCCAAACTGTTGCTATTCTCTTTCCCTGTTTTATTTTTTTCCTCCTTATCCCTGATTATTATTTACACTTGATATACTTTACTATTTAATTTGTTTATCTGTTTCCCTTACAGAATATAAGCTTTGCGAGGTCAGGGATTTTTTCTATTTCATTCATTGCTGTATCCCCACGAATCACGCCCCTCTTGTAAGATCCTGGCTGTACAGTGCCTGGCACACAGTAGGTGCTCAAAACATATTTGTTGAATTAGTTCAGCCATTGGAATGAGCCCATATTTGGAATCAGACCTGGGTTTGGATGTGTGTTCAGCTGGTTAGAAACATTACTTCTCTCTGAGTCTCAATTTCCTTATCTGTAACTTAGGTATAATACCTATTATACCTAGGGTTCCTGGGAAGGGTCATGAGATAATGCATGTAAGGGACTGAGCACAGTGTCTGGCTTGGAGTAGGAAGAACATAACTAGCAGTTATCTTGCTATTGTAAGAACATAAGTGTTTGTTACTACCCAGAAGCTTGAGAACAGGTCAACAGAAACAGAAAGAAAAATGAAAACCTTCAAATCTGCCTGGATTGGGGATAGGGGGCAAAACAAACCTCGTGTGCAAAGACACATGGGTATGTAAGGCTGTGTGTGTGCATGTGTGTTTGTGTGTATGCACGCACACGCATGCATCCCATTCATACAAAAGTTGGGGCTCATGGATTTTAATCCCCATCACAGTTATTCAAAGCTCTATCTTCAGACTTCTGTATGTGCACAAGTATTGTAAACACCACACGCATACACACAGATGCTCAAGCATACTCGGTCATGCACAGGTGATCCCTCAACCTCCCCGCCACCCCCAAGGGAGAGGCTCTGTAACAGGGCAGCTACTTTACTGTTTGTGGCTTGGAGGACTTGAGAGAGAAATTGCACCATTACAGCCGTGACTGCAACCAAGTTCCTTCCTAGATGCTGTCCCCAGCCCAAGCATGACTCTCTGTCCCACCTCCCTGACCCTCTTGACAACATCATACTGAGCCTTCTGAGTCTTCTTGAAGGGACTCACTCCTTCAAGACACAGAACCCCTCTATTCGTCTGACTGCAAAGGGGAGTGAGGGCCCTGCGTGAACATATGCCTGTCTCAGCCTCAGGCATCATGGAGAGAAGACACATATTGAGCAGGACAGTCATCTTGGAGCCAGAGTTTAAAAGATGAAGACTTTCTGAAGGACCTCCCTACCACGGCAAGGCACCCTGAGGTCCAGACCAGGGGGCGACTTCTGGGGCAAGGCAGCACCTGATGAGAATGGCTGATGTGGTCGTACACCCCCCAGCCTCTCCATCCCACCCCATCCTGACCCCCCTG
The DNA here is from genome assembly GCF_964270905.1 of Leucopleurus acutus. Lineage (NCBI taxonomy): Eukaryota > Metazoa > Chordata > Mammalia > Artiodactyla > Delphinidae > Leucopleurus > Leucopleurus acutus. The sequence continues at coordinate 86,792,463 of NC_139151.1, forward strand.
CCACAGTGAAAATAGAATCCTGGGAAGAGCACTGGCTTCAGAATCAGGTAGTTTGGGGACTGGAATCTTAGCTCCAAAACTTGACAGCTAGGGAACTTCAGCAAATTCCTTAGCCTCTCTGAACCACAGTTTCATCATCTGTCAAATCATCTGGACAATAACTCCCTTGTAGAATTGTTGGGAGGATTTAAGTCATGTATTGCTGCTCAGGTTGTGCACTACACAAGTCCAGGGGGCCACCATAAGGCCACAAAGTCAACGACATCCCTTGGATTGTGTAAGTATGAAATATTGTGTTAGGAGCCTCTGACACAAAGCCTGGCACCTAGTAAGTGCTGAATCATGGTGGCCAAAAAATCAGGCTTATTAATCATACTTTTAATTCACAAAGGGAAAACCACCTAGCTTTCAGCAGGCATAATAGTTTCAGAGTAGAAAGTTGTAGCCATGGTAATATATGAGGCAACTTCAGAGGTGACAGGGATATGATGTCCTCAGGGAATGTATTTTCATTGTTTTTTAGAGCCCAGAGCTCCAGAAGTTGGTCATGCTTACTGGACGTTTTCTTGTGAGTAATCAGAAAGCTCGTAGTGCTTGGACGTATGTGCTCTTGAAGCCATTTTGTCTTAATGAGATGAGGTTTGATTTAAGTGGAGAGTAATTGTCTTTCCCTATTAAAATAATGTTTTTTCCTTAAATGAAAACATAATGCACAGGAGGAGTCCCAGTGAGATAGCCAGGTCTTACCAAATCTGCCTATGGTGAAGTCCAGCAGCCGGCAAGTCACACTGAGAAGCAGAGAACTTCTAATCAGCAGTTCCGAGCCTCTCTCCTAGATGTCCATCGGATATTAAGGGACAGATTTCTGGAAGACAGAGACTAAAACAACAATCAAAAAGAAAAGAAAGGAAGGGAGGAAGATGGGTGGGGGAGGGGAGAGAGAGGACGGGAGGAAGGAAGGTCGGAAGGAAGGAAAGAAAGAAGGGAAGAAAATGGAAGAAAAGGAAGGAGGAAGGAAGGAACATTAACTCAATTAATTCAAAGCTGGAGGCAAAATAACACTTCCCCCAAACTTGTAATTAGTAGCCATAATGAGAAGATTTTACAACTATAAAACAAGGACAAAGGCTCATAAAAAGAGACGACGAACAAGAAAAAAACACCTGGAAATTAAAAATGTGAGAGCAGAAATAAAAATGCACTTGATAAATGAGGTGATACAGTCGAGGACATACCCTAGAAACTCAAACACAAGAACAGAGTTGGAAAATGAAAGAGAATGATATGGTCTGTCTGATGGTCCAAGTCCAAATAATCAAGAGAGAAAATGGAGGGGAGGAATAAGTAATAGAACATTTCCTAGGACTGAAATAAGTAAGCTTCCAGATTGAAGAGGCCTTCAAAGAACCTAGCATAATGGAGGAATTCTCACATCAAAGCCTGGCAATCCAAAATTTCATATCACCAGAAATAAAGAAGATCGCAAAAGCTGTCAAGGAGAAATAGAGATCAGAATGGCATTCAACTAGAAGACTACAGAACAGTGCTTTCAAACTTCAGAAAGAAAATGATTGCCAATTTGAATTCTGTAACCTGCCAAATTATCAATCAGGAATGAGTATAAAATAGAGACATTTTCAGAAATGCAGGGTCTTAAAGATTTTACCTCTTATGTACCTTCTGAAAGAAGTTACTGAAAGATGTGCTCCATCAAAATGAGGGAGTAAACTGAGAAAGAGGAGTGGAATCAGCAAGTCATCCATTGCAGCATAAGACAGTGGAGAAAAGGAATTTTCAGGAGGATGGAAGAGAGAAGACCAGGAAACAGCTGAAGAGGAAAACCAATTCAGAACAGAGTAGGAGAAGGGCGGTGTCCAGGCAGAGGGACTCTCAGAGTAAAAAATGAAAGTAGTAGATTATCCGACATGGTTGACTGTGCGAAGAGACATTCCATAGTTGTACAGAGGTTTCACCAGAAATTTGAAGAACACCAAACAGTTTTTAAAAGCAGTTAAGTACAGTAAAAATAAAACATCATACAATAACCTCCTATAAGAATTATTAAAACTTTTTCTCCATAGTATCTCTTCACATATTATAGCACTTTTCAGACAAGAATTTTCTGCCTTTCATTTTATTTTTGCTCTTGAGACAACAAAATCTTACCCAGAAGCACACTAAATATATATGCCATAAGAAGTGATAGTTTGACATTATAATTTTAGGCAGTGACACACTTGCCAATTGATTCAACAGTTTCCAGTCAGAGACTAGTGTATTGGACCAATGTGAGATACTTACTATGTTTGAATGAGCCTCAAATGCTTTGTTATGCAAGGACTGCCAAACAAGAAAGACCTTCTGCAACACTTCAGTCTATTAAGTGTGCATGCTCTCTCCTTGTGTTTCCAAGCACTCTCATCTTTAGCTTTCATTTAGTCCTAGGAGCATCTTTACCGGTACTCCAACTTTAAGCGCAGCTTGAGTGAAAGATATTCATGAGCCCAAAAAGTTTGGTGAAGAAAATGGTACAGCAAGAACATACCTTCCAGAGAATGACTCTTGCAACCGTCATGCACTTAAGTCTACTCTTCTTCCTTTGGTGAGTAAAATAAGCCTTCATTACATCACATTATATATGCATAATGTGTATACAATATATATATACACACACACACAAACTGTATTTACTGTCAAGTTATCGTGTATTATTTATTTAAACTTGTTTATATTGTTCAATTGATTTATTTTTCTACCTGTTAAAAATGTTTGGGCACCTGGGGTTGCATTGGGATGCATCAATATTTTCCCCATTAAAATTAATGGCATTTTTTTTTCATTCATTTAACAGCTTTTCACTTATTTGTAGGGTTTTCAGGATCAAGTTAAAAATCTGTAAAAAGAATGGGTATTTAGGAAATGAAATGTAAATACACTACTTGGCTCAGCAGTGAACAATATTTACATGGTCCCAGTCGTGAAAACAACAAATATGAATTTAGTAAAAGTGATGATTTAAGCCATACGGGTGAGAGTGCTGTATCAGAGTTGAATCTTCGTCTTTCTTATTAGGAAGTCAACGTATGATATATAAATCTGGAAAATCAAGAATAGCAATACTAACAAGTGATTTAGAAAAATAGAAGTGCTAGAAGCAGCATCTAAAAGGGTTAAAAGTGGTTGCCTCTGGAAATGAGGACTTGGGTGAAGAAGGGGAAGCTTTATCATAAGCTTCAAAGGACTGTTTGACTTTTTAAAGTAGGCAATAACTTTGATAAAAATTTAAATTATGTTTAATAAATATATAATAAATATTGGGAAAAGCTCAGAAAATACAAATATGGAAAGAGAATAAAATAAAAGCCATTCGTAACATATAAACCCAGAAAAGCCTGTCAAGAGACACTAGTTTTGAGTTTTGAATCTCTCTACTCTACATACATATAGGCACATTTTTTAAAAGTGTGAGATTGTGTCGTTAATATTGTTTTGCAACGTGCATTTTCCCACACAGTCACTGTAGGGGATTTTTCCATATCAATATTCATCTACTACATCATTTTAATGGCTGCATATTTCCCGTCATATGAATATACTATAATTTATTTAATTCAACTCAACGTTAACCACTAATTATTCAACCAGCCTAATTCTTCCAGCAAAGACATGCAACTTTAACTTATTTTGGAAAGATAGCAAAAAGGAATTTTCTCTACTCTGTGTTCAATTGTTGTCTTCAATAATTTCTATTTTGCTTTACTAGCAAAGGAGTTAGAGATTTCACTTGCTCTGAGATTTCCCCCTGACTATCCACACTGTTTCTTTTGGAAATTCTCTCCCATTGAAATTGTAAATGGAATGCATATGTGGTAGATGGCTGCTCTTGCCTGTCCGTGTCCTTTTTTTGTCTTTAGATAACAGCACCTCAATTTTCCTTGGTAGAATCCCTTCTCCTTCCTCCCACAACGCTCAGCCCACGTGGTTTGGGTAAAACTGACCCACCTTCATATCTGGAAGGTGAGTTCAGCCTAGTTCTTCTTTCTAGCCTCAGTGAATGGTTCAGGGGTGGACATGTGCACAGAACTGATTCAAGGAGAGTCAACTCCAGACTTTCACTGGAACCTTTAGGAAAGAGGAACTCTCTTTCTTCTCACTGGGATTGCTGAGCTGAGGAAAGGGCAAATCTGGAGTGGCTGGAGGCCACTGGCCATTACAAAGGGAGAGCCTGCCTCGGGATAAAGCCAAAGAGCAAGAAATATGAACCAAGAGATGCAGAAAGTCAGATTCCTGCCGACACATTTTGTGCACCTGGATCCAGCACTGCCTGGTGTCCTTAGCCACAGTTGTATGAATTAACACATTTCCCCTTTTCCCTTAATCTTTTGAGTTGGGGTTCTGTCATCTGGGGTTCATACATCTATGTGTATAACATAGACTCAAAGTCAAATAATTTAAACAGAACAGAAAACCATAAGGTGAAAATTAAAAATTTCCTCCTTACCCCCTCAATTCTCAGTTTAGACTCCCCAGAGGCTGTCACTCCTTACAGTTTCTTTCACATGCTTCCAAAATGTGTCTGTCCATTTACAAATATACCAATTTTTGAAGATATACAAACAGGATTATACTATGCTGTCCTGCAATTTGTGTTTTCTACTTTGCCATGAGGTGAATGACACCTTCCGTCATCACATCCTGACATCTAGTCCATTTATCCTAAGACCTGCAAAGGATTCTATTATAGGGACAGCTCATATTCCAACCAGTCCTGTACTGATGGCCAATTAGGTTCACTTGATTTTTCACCATTAAAAAGAAGCTGTGCTGAGCATTCTTCTCATATAGTTATACGTGGCAAATGTGCTTCTGGTCCCTCGTTACCCAGACTCCTTCCAGGGGCTACATTTAGTGGGGTGTGTGTAAGTAGTTGCTAGCTGCACAGTGTAAGAATAGCTTCCAGAAATACTCCAACCACCCACTGTGCCAACTCACAGGGGTCAAGATACAAAGGTACAGGGCCATAGATCATTCTTCAGTAAAAACATGTGTGAGGATAACAGGACAGAATTATGTAGGGAGTGGAAGGGAAATGGTCTGAAATGCACAGAGCCAGAAGCTAGTTTGTAGAAAATTCTTCCAGTCATCAGAGGTATGAAAATGGTTTTGTTTCTCACCAAAATCTGTTAGAAACATACTTGATAATGCAGCATATATAGACTCCTATAAATGTACCATGTTTTTTTTTTCTTTTTTGATGAGAATCATAGAGAATAGAATATATTAAAACTGCTGTCTTTGTAGGGCCCAAATGTGTACAAGTACTGCAAACAGTGAGTATGTCTGTGGGAAGCAGCATGTTTTATGCATCAAAGCTATCAATAACAATAAAAAAAACAAGTTTCAATTTACCATGCTATAGGAACAAGTGAATTATCTTCTTATTCTCTTTATTAAAAAAATTTCAAAATTGTCATCATATGAATAAGGAGTGATCAAAGAATATGTAGCTAAAAATAAAAGGTAGGAAAGAAAGCATAGTAAGAGTGTATCATACTCAAATTAATAAAAATATGATGTTACTTTTCTGAATTTTGTGATGCTTTTGTTATTTGTCACCTTTTTAGAATGCATAATTTTTGTAAGTTTTTTCTCATTGTAGATAAATATTCATTTTTGTGCCTGACTTGTAAATTTTTTTTAAAAGAGATGCTCTAAAATTGTATGAGCTTCAGACTCTACAAAACTTGGATTCATACCTGCATAGTGTCTGAACATATAGTGTCTGGAGTTAGACTGTTCAGCTTCAAATCTCAGGTGAGCCATTGTTGCAAACTGAATGTTTGTGTCCTCCAAAATTCATATGATGAAGCCTAATCTCCAGTGTGATAGAATTTGGAGATGAGGCCTACGAGAGGTGACTAGGTCATAAGGGTGGAGCCTTCCTGAATGAGGTTAGTGCCCTAACAGACCACTCTGTTGCCCCTTCCACCATCTGAGGACACAGCCAGGAGGTAGCCATCTATGAATCAGAGAGAGAGAGCTCTCATCAGAACTCAACCACACTGGCACCTTGATATTAGGCTTCAGACTCCAGAGCTGTGAGAAATAAATTTCTGTTGTTAATAAGCTATCCAGTCTATGGTATTCTGTTACAGCAGCTCAAGATCAAGACTAAGATGGCCATCTGCCAGTTCTGTGACCCAGGGAAGTTTACTCCACTTCTCTGTGCCTCAGTTTCCTACCTAAAAAAAATGGAGTTAATAACCTCAGAGGGTTGTTGTGAGGATTAAATGAATTAATACCTATATAGAACCTAGAACCTGGCAATCAGTAATAGTCAATAACAACTATGGTTATTTCTTATGCACTTGTGCAGATATCTCAGCAGGATAGGTTCCTAGAAGTGTAAGTGCCATTATATTAATTTTAATAAAGAATGTGCCAGGGCTTCCCTGGTGGCGCAGTGGTTGAGAGTCCGCCTGCCGATGCAGGGGACACAGGTTCGTGCCCCAGTCTGGAAAGATCCCACATGCTGCGGAGCGGCTGGGCCCGTGAGCCATGGCCGCTGAGCCTGCGCGTCCGGAGCCTTTGCTCCTCAACGGGAGAGGCCACAACAGTGAGAGGCCCGCGTACAGCAAAAAAAAAAAAAAAAAGAATGTACCAAACTGCATCCCAAAAGCAATGCCAGCTTACCCTCCCATTATGTACATAGTGACATACATCAGAGCTGTGGAGTCAGGAAGCCCTTCCCAGATGAACTTATGGCTGTGGTCCTTACCACGGTCCACACTAGTCCAGTTCCCTGAACCCTGTCCAGGCCAAGTTGGTCAGTGGCTGCTGGGAATGGTAGGCCCTGCTTCTAATTAACCGATCCTGCAAAGCCTATGAGTAGCTGCCATTTACCAAGCACCTTCCCTTCATTGAGCTCAGCAGCCCTGTAGGTTAGGCAGGGTGAAGCCGAGGTTATTCTTTTATGAAAGATAAAATTGTGGCTCAGAGAGGTAAGGGACCTATGTGAAGTCACCCCAGCAGGTAAGAACCAGGGAGAGGAACAGGAATCCAGGTCTTCTAAAAACCTAATGCTTTTCCTATTATACCTTGTTGCCTCTCAAAAATCTTTCCATTAATGAAACATACTCTTTATAAAGAAATATATTCATAGTGAAATATGAAGCTTTCTCCAAGTTAGTTGTGAAGAGCAAGCATTAAGACTATATCATGTACTAAGAGTGTGCTTTTAAGAAAAATAAATTTAATTGCAGCCTCATGATTCAAATCAAATCCACCTTGCTTTAAATCTTCAATTATGGTAAAATATAGCTGTAGAGAATGTGCTTTCCATCCTAAGCACCTTCTGTACTTCTACCTTTAAAAACCTACCTCCCCCATCCCCCAGTCTTGTTATCTTCTCTTCGACTTGCCAAACAAATCTTCTCCAAAAAACAGAACTGATTAAATGCCTAAGGGAAGGAAGTGAAGAACTCAAAATTAGTAGAGTCTGTTCCCACATGTTCAGGCTAATTTAACTTTTCTCACATGACAAATTAGAAAGGAAAAGAAAAATTTGCATAGAAGGACAATTAAGAATAAACTAGAGGTGTCCTCTGCCCCAAATTAGAACAGGATTCCATAATTTTGTTTTACAGGCATGACATGCAGGAACTAATGGGTGGATGCTTTTGTCCTCCGGTGTCACCCAGCAAGTGGGAGCTTCAGCACAAAGTGAGGATTAGCCCATGATGAAATGTGCCTCAGGCCTTCTCTTCAGCAAGCTGGGCTAACTACCATGTTACATACTGTCTAGCTTATGGAAAATGTGAAAATGCCCAGGGCCCATGAAAGTTCGGTCAAGTCTATCGATAGATGATAGGTAGGTAGATAGATAGATAGATAGATAGATAGGTGATAGATGAGTCAATGAAACAATGAGAGGCTCCTCACCAGAGGGATTTATCTGAATATGCAACACGATGGCTCCCAGGCCATCTTCTAGCTCACCAACCCTAGTAATTTCTAGTGACTATCTCCTTCCTCAAAGCTCTAAGAATACTCAAAAGACCTGCTCTGCAAGTACAATTATGGGGGTAGATTTTTAATGTGCAGGACTTGGTACACAGTAGCCACTTATTACTCCAGCTGCCACAGGAAGTTTCTTTCTCTCCTTGGCAAAGCAAAGATGCCTACACATAGAGATTCCCAGCTGCTGACAGCCTTAAATTATCCAGAGATTTGCCTTTCAGAATGAGCTTTACAAGAGCTCAAAGGTCAATTAACCCTAAATAAGAACTGGCAAGCTCCCTACCCACTTCCTGGTGAACCAGAAGAAGAGAGAAGATATACAATAGGATCTGAAGTTTTGAGCATCTTGTTGAAACATCAACTATATATATATTTTAAATAATAGGTAATAGAAATTGACTCTGGCTAATTTAATTAAAATGAAATGCTAGCATTTATTGAAAGGACTTATGATAGCCTAGAGAATCCCAGGAAAAGCTAAACATAAGAACTTCTTCAGGAGTAGAAACCCCAGTAGCTCTGGGAATCTGGAGAGCAGGAATCCCGTAGCTCTGGGAAATGGGCAGTACATCAAAGAACTGTCTTGGAGAAAGGGCTTTTCAAATTATTTTCCCATCAGGCTCCTCACCTGTTGGGTGAGAACATTCGATTAGTTCAACCTTGACCACGGGGACAGAGGACACAGGGGAAGCCTGTCTGTGTACAGTGTCACAGGAGTTATTCCCCAAAGGCCAGCTGCTATTATTTTTTAAAGGCCAAAGAGATGTGGGCAAACAAAAGCAACAGGAATTCATTATGCTTAGTTTCTGTCTGTAACCCAAAGAAAAATGTATGCCAAACCTTCCAAATGTTTCAGGCCCAACACATGAAACGCCCAGTGTTCTATTTCCAGGAACTACAGATCATACACAGGAACAAACTTTCCCCATCCCTAGGTCATATATCAAGGACAAGATCTACACCTTTGGAGGGGATAAAGGGTTTGGTTTACAGATAAGTGAACAGCCAAGTGCTGTGTAGTAAGAGCCATGAGAGGGAAGTGGACTCAGGGAGGGGCAAGGAGGAGTCAAGAGTGGGTGAGAGGTTGGCAGTCTATAAAGAATGGGATGTCTGAGGGCAGGAAAAGGAGCGTGTGTTACCGTGGAGGGGTGCTGAAAGTGCTTCTATTTGTCTGGAGCATAGGGGTTTACAATAAATTGAACTACTGGTCCCAGTACTTCACTCTCTGCTGGCTCAACCTTGCCCTGGGTAGGATGAAGAGTACTTCTTTCTGTGTTGACTTTGACTTGGCCATGACATTGGTAGATGTGTCAGAGTGCCAATCATTTTTTTTTTCACAGTGCTAATCTTAAGAGGCATCTTAAGAGCCTAGGTCTTAGGCATTGGGTGTTCCACTCACCTGCATGAGTTTCTGCCACTGCCATAAGAAGAACATGCCCCAACTGCTCTGCTGGTCCAAGGAGGATGAAAAAACACATGCAGCATGGCCTTCAGGCCAATCCACGGAACTGCATCTAAAGGTAGAGCCACTCAGCCAAGCCCAGTCTAGATCACCCAACCCAGTTGCCACAGCCGGAAGCAGAATTGCTCCAGCTGACCTTCAGATCCATGAGAATAAATGATGGAGGGAGGGTTCAAGCCACTGAATGTGGGGATGGTTTACTATGCAGCATTACTGCGACAAGGGCTGAGGCATATAGGAGTGACAGTAAAAAAAAAAAAGCCTGAGAAGGGACTGGAGAGGTAAGCAGAGGCCTAATCGTCAAGGACTCTCTAAGCCTATTAATTTGAACTTTTATCTTGAGGGCAACGGAGTCCACTGAAATGTGTTAAGTAGGGAAGTTACACAGTCAGGTTTCCCTTTTAAAAAGCTCACTCTGAGGGTCTGTAAGGCAGACAGGGTTGGAGGGGGCACCAGGAGAGATTTCCTAAAGTTCTCAAACTAACAGTTTTCCAAAGTGTACAATTTTACGCATTTTTCTTCCAGCATATGACTTTCCTATTGACTTTTTAAATGGTATCTTTAATGGTTAATTTTTATAAGATCCAACTTATTAAATTTTCTTTTATGGCTACTGCTTTCTGTGTCTTTTCTAAGAAATCTTTGCCTTTCTCAAATTAGGGATGATATTCTATTTTTTTTCCTAGAAGCTATATAGTTTTAGCTTTTAAATTTAGGTCTGTGATCTGCAGTGAACTAAGTTTGGGCTATGTTGTAAGGTAGTATCAGGATTCATTTTTTCCCCATATAAATACCCAGTTATTTTGGCACCTTAAAAATGAAGATTTTTTTCTTTCCCCATTGAATTGCCTTAGCTTGGATATGAAAACTTCATTGGCCATATATGTTTGGATCTCTTTCTGTATTCCCTATCTGTTCCACTGATCTATTTTTCTTTTCTTACACCATGTTGTACTTTTTTTAAAATATTTATTTATTTATTTATTTGGCTACACTGGGTCTTAGTTGCAGCATGTGGGATCTTCATTGCGGCATGCGGGATATTTTGTTGTGGCGCGCAGGCTCTTTGTTGCGGTGCATGGGCTTCTCTAGTTACAGTGCGTGAGCTCCAGAGAGTGCCGGCTCAGTAGTCGCGGTGCGTGGTCTTAGTTGCCCTGCGGCATGTGGGATCTTAGATGCCCGACCAGAGATCGGATCCGTGTCCCCTGAATTGTAAGGCGAATTCTTAACCACTGGACGACCGGGAAAGTTCCACACCACATTGTCTTGATTACTGTAGCTTTATAAAAGATTTGAAATCAGGTGATATGTCATTCAACTATGTACTTTTTCAAGATTATTTGACTATTCTAGGAGCTTTGCATTTCCACGTAAATTTTAGAATCAGCTTGTCAATTTATACTCTCCCCGCCAAAAGGACTACTGGGATGGTTATTGTGATATTTCCATAGATTAACTGACATCTTAACAACGTTGAATCTTCCCATTCTTGAACATGAAATATCTATTTATTCAGATCTTTAATATTTCTCAACAGGATTTTGTAGCTTTCTACATAGAGGTTTTAAATATCTGTCATTGTCTTTGTCCCTAAGTATTTCAATTTTTTGATGCTAAGGTAAGTGATATTGAGTTTTTCATTTTATTTTCCAACGGTTTGTTGTTCTTTTACATGAATGCAATTGATTTTTGTATATTGGCCTAGTATCTTGCAATCTTTCTAATGTTACATAGCTGAGATAAACTATACTTGGTAATAATGTATTACATCCTTTTAAAATATTACATTAATTTAGTTAAGAAATTTTGCATATAGGCACAGGAGGGATATCGGTCTGTAACTCCTTCCTTGCAATGTCCTTAACCCTAACCCTTTCTGGAGTTATGCAGGACTCATAAAATGAGTTAAAAAGTGTTCCCTCCTCCACTATTTTCTGAAAAAGTTTGTATAATGTTGGTATTATTTCTTCCTTAAATGTTTGGTAGAATTCATAAATGAGGTCATGTGGACCTGGAGTTTCCTGTGGCAAAGGCTTTTAATTACAAATTTAATTTCTTTAGCAGAGAGTTATTCATATCCTATACTTTTTATTTTGTGATTTTTATGTGCCTTTTAAAGAATTTGTCAATTAAAAATTTTCTAATTTATTGACATGAGGTTATTAGATAGTCTTTTATCTGTCTTTTAATGACTATAGAGTCTACGGTGGTGTCTTACATTTCCTTCCTGATATTGGTAATTTGTGTTTTCTTTTTTTCTTGATTAGTCTAGCTAGAGGTCTGTTTTATTATTCTTTCCAAAGAAAACTTTTGGCTTTGTTGATTTTCTCTATTGTTTGTCTACTTTTTAGTTCACTGATTATTATTACTGAAAACTATTATTCACTACTTTTTATTACACTCTTTATCATTTCTTTTTATTTATAATAGGTATAATTTATTCTTCCTAGTTGCTTAAGATGGAGGCTTAGGTAATTGATTTAGGCCTTCTTCTTTCCTCATATAAGCATTTAAGACCATAAATTTCACTGTAAATACTTCTTTAGCTAAATCTCACAAATTTGGATATGTTGTGGTTTTATCAGCAGGTCAAAATATTTTCTTTTCTTGTGATATCTTCTTTGATTCATGGATTATTTAGATGTGTATGGCTTAATTTCAAAATATTTAAATTGGCCAGAGATCTTTTTGTTCTTGATTTTTATTTTAATTCTCTTATTGTCAAAGTATACCCTCTTTATGATTGTAATCCTTTGAAATGTATTGAGATGTGTTTCATGGCCCAGCTTATGGTCTATTTTGGTGAATGTTCCAAGTACATTTGAAAATAATACATATTCTGCAACTGTTGATTAGTATTTGATAAAATGCCAGTTATGTTTATATTGTTGATAGTCCTCTATATCTTTTCTGATGTTTTATATGTTTATGTTATATGTTTATATAACATCCAACAGTTCTTAAGAGAGGAGGGTAAACTTCTTCAACTCTTATTGTGGATTTGTCTATTTCTCCGTTCAGTTCTATCAGTTTTGCACCCATGCATTTCGAAGCTTTGTTATTGGGTATATATACATTCAGGAATTGTACATCTTCTTAATGAATTGACTTTCTTGTCATTATGTAATGTCCCGCTTTATACCTTACAATTGTTCTTGACTTTGTCTGATAATATGGCCACTCCTGTGTTTTCACAATTAATCATTACATGGTTGTCTTTTTCTATTCTTTTCCTTTTAGCTTGTACGCGTCTTCATATTTACAGTGTGTCTCTCATAAACATTGTATAATTGGGTCTCATTAAAATCCAATCTGGGAGTATTGTTCATTTTATTAGACTGTTTAGTCTATTTAGATATAAAGTAATCAGTGATTTAGCTGGGTCTAATTCTACCATCTTGCTATTTATTTTCTCTTTGCCCTATTCATGCTCTCTTTCTTATTTCCCTCTTTTCCTTCCTTTTTTTGGATCTATTAAATGTGTTCTAGTATTCCATTCTATCTTCTCTATTGGCTTTTTAGCTATGCTTCTTTGTTTTAATTTTTAGCAGTTGCTCCAGGGATTAAAATAAACATATCAGTCTACCTGTGATAATGAATTAACTTTATACCACTTCACATATAATGTAGCGACCTCACACAGTATACTTTTATTTGCCCCTTCTTATCTCTTGTGCTACTGTTGCTAATACACCCTGCTTCTAAATAGATTATATACCTCACAGTACTTTGCTAATGTTTTTGGTTTAAGCAGTCAATGTCTTTTTAACAAATTTCTAAAATGAGAAGAATGTCTTTTATATTTTTACCCGACAAATTTTCTATTTCTTGTTCTCTTCTTCATATAGATCTGATAACTTATGGAATCATTTTCTTTTCGCCTGGAGAACTTACTTTAATATTTCTTAGGGTACATGTATGCTAGTAAATAATCCAACTTTTGCTTATCTGAAAATGTCTTTATTTACTTTTTTTTTTAAGGCTGTTTTTGCCAGATACAGAATTCTAGGTTGACTGGGAACTTTTTGTTTTCGTTTATTTTTTTATTTAGAACTTCAACGATGTTGCCCCATATCTTCTGACTGGTTTTATGTCTGATGAGAAATCAGCAGTATTTCTTATCATCATTCCTTTGTATGTAACCTTTTTTCCTCTGGCTGCTTTTAAAATGTTCTTTATATTTGGCTTTCAGCCATTTGTTTATGAAATGACTAGGTGTGGTTTTCTTTGTGCTTATCTTGAGTAAGTTCCATTCAGGTTTTTTTTATTTGAATGTTGAAATTTTGTCACCTAATTTGGGGAAATATTGCTCATTATTTCTTCCATTTTTTTTTCCTTGCCTCATTTTTTCCTTTCTTCTCCTATGAAGACTCCAGTTACACTCATATTATACTACTCGATATTTTTCCACAGGTCACCAAGTCTTTGTTCATTTTGTAAGATCCTTTTATTCTGTTTCAGTTTAGATAGTATTTGTTGATCTGTTTTCAAGTTCACTAATCTTTTCTTCTGCATTGTCCATTCTAATGAAGTTTTTCACTTCATAAATTATGTTTTTTAGTTCTATAGTTTCCACTTGTTTCTTTTTAAAGTCTCTCTTTCTCAATTGAGATTTCTATATTGAGATGTCCATCTTTTCCTTTAAATTCTTGAACTTATTTGTAATGGCTGTTTTATAATCATTGGCTGCTACTGACTACATCTGTGTCATCTCTGGGGCTGTTCCTATTGACTTTATTCTCCTGGTTATGGGTCACACTTTTTTAAAAATTTATTTATTTATTCATATAGTTTTGACTGTGTTGAGTCTTCATTGCTGCGCTCGGGCTTTCTCTAGTTGCAACAAGCAGGGGCTACTCTTCGCTGCGGTGCATGGGCTTCTCATTGCAGTGGCTTCTCTTGCACAGGCTCTAGGCATGCGGGCTTCAGTACTTGTGGCTCGCAGGCTCTAGGGTACAGGCTCAGGAGTTGTGGAGCACAGGCTTAGCTGCTCCGCAGCCTGTGGGATCTTCCCAGACCAGGGCTTGAACCTGTGTCCCCTGCACTGGCAGGTGGATTCTTAACCACTGTGCCACCAGGGAAGTTCCGGGTCACATTTTCTTGCTACTTTGCATGTCCAGTAATTTTTCTGAATGCTGGACATTATGAACGCTACAATGTTGAGTTTGCTTTATGCTGTTTTCTTTTAAAGAATGTTGAGTATTGAGTGTTGAGTATTGCTTTGGCAAGCATTTCATTCAACTTTGATCCTGTTGAGCCTTGTTTTTTGGCTTTGTTAAGGTGGGTCAAGAATAGTCCACATGCTAGGTCTGGAGTAGTCCTATTCCTTGGATCGGACATTCTGGGGTCTCAGCTAAATGCCCAGAGTGTTCAGTAACATATCTACACTGAGACTGGCCAGAAGCCCAACGTCCCCCATCACTGTGTAACCTCAAGAATTTCCATCAGTTCATTGTCTCTCCGTAGCCATTCTCTGCCCAACCATGCAGGGTCTTGCCTTGCACATGTACAGCTTTGTATTTGGCCAAAGCCTAAAGGGCACATGAATGCAGATTTCTGGGGCAACTTACCTGTTCAGTTCTTTCTTCTTTAATACCCTATCCCATCCATTCCAGTCACCACAGCAGCCTGAACCCTGTTGTCACCACCCAGTGAGACCACTGCTGTCTTTTAATATCTACTTTCTCATGCCGCCATTTGGAGCATGTCCCATGGCAGAAAGCTAGACTGAACGTGGGACTCACTTCATGGGTTTCCTTTGCTTAAGGTTTACTGGCTGTGTTTTTTGGAAATCTTTACAAACACTGAGTAATGCTCTTGGCACATATTAGGTGCTTAGTAAGATGGTTTTTAAGGAGGAGGGTGTGATTATTTTGGCTCACCTAAGTCCTACTTCTGGAAATACGCACAAGGCTTATCAAGTGTTCTATCCAGAGAATCAATCTCCGTCTCCTCCTCCCACTCCCAGTTCCCCCTCAGGGTAATCAACTTTCTCTTCAGAAGCTGGCAAGCAGTTTTTTGCACATTTGGGTTACTCAGTTTGAGAGGTTTGAGCATTTGGAGAATGATTAGAATTACATTCATCCACAGTTAAGAGGCACACTGTTCTCTGGGGGATTTGATACACTTTTTCCAAATTAGCTAAATGCTCTCTGGAAGAATTATTGGTGGGAAGGGGAGGCTGTGAATAACCTAACATAAGTCATCATTCGGAATGTAGCCTTGAAGCCTCCCATGTAGCTTCTCACGTTACCAAGAAAAGAGCTTCTGAGGTTGTTCAAAGAGGGATGCTGAAGAGAGGAAGAAGGCAACTCCAGTGGGACCTCCTGGGAGGGGAAGACCGGCTGGAGGAGGCGCTTGGGCAAAAGAAATCCCCAACAAATGCCTCCTGGCTCTTTTTATTCACCACAAACACCCAACTCCACCTCATCTTCCTGGGGCCCATTTTCTGGACCCCAGGCCGTTTTCTTTTGTTTCCATCTTGACTGGGAAGATCAGGTCTCCAAAGAGAGGATTATTTCAAGACTGCTTTGGCGATTACATTTGGATTTTTCACATTTCACCATTCTCTGTCATTCTGCACACCCCACCCTCACCCCATATACACACTACATAATCAATGCCATCCTCCTTTCTGCAAAAGATGCATCATTTGGCTTTGTGGCTTAATGACCCCATTCTTGCCTTAGAGACAATGAATGGACAATTTGAGTTTGGAATTCCTATAGTTTGACCAATGGAACTAACCCTCTAAGATTTCCTGTTCACCAACACCACCACTCTCCCCAGGCCTGCATTTTAGTTCAAAAGCACAAGACAAACAAGGGATTGAAATGACTAAATGTGTGAGAGTTTTAATTTTCCTCTGGGGGAAAAAAAACAAGTTATGATTTTCCTCCAAGCAAACAACCTATTTTCCATATGTTTCCAAGAAAAACCTGCTTTTCAGTTATTCTGCACGTTCCATGGATGATTCCAGTGGGGAGAGCCTAGGAGATCCAACCTCAGCACGTTTTCTCTTGTTGCAGGGAAAATATGTTTTCCAACTCATAGTCTCTGTGTTCTAGTAATTGGGCTTGTGGTGCCCACTTCAATTCCACTTCTGAAAGGGAGCCAGAGAATGAGGAGGAGCAGGGTTTGGTTTCTACAAGCTGTGAGGGCCACTGGGTAGGGGCGCAGTGAGGCCTGGCCTCATGGGCCTGAGGAAGCTGCTGTTGCATACCCCTGTCCCTGGCCCCAGGGTAGATGAGGGGGTATTGTGCCTTCTGCAGAAGGATGGTCTAGAATAACTTCTACAGTGGAACCTCTGGAGTCTGGCTCCTGAGACATCTGTAGCCCCCACTCTCAAAGCATGGAGCAAGGATCTAGGGTGGCCCTTCTAATCCTTGCTAGACTATTAAAAACACCTGACCTTGTCGTTCTCCTATTTCAGTACCTTCAATAGTTCCCCCATTGCTTTTAGGATAAAGTCCGTACTCCCCAGATTTTCTCACAAGGGAAGTTCTCAATAACCTGGTCCTACTGTAGGCCCTGCCGCTTTCTCCTCTCCAGCACTCAGAAGTGTTTGCAGTCCCTTGAATGAACTGGACTTTCTTTCCGCTTGGGATGTTGTTCCTGAGGATGGGAACAATTCACACATGCTCCACCTTGAGGACTCCTGGTCATACTTCAAATCTCAGTGTAGGATTGCTTCCTCCAGGGAGCCTTTCTTCCAGGCTGGAGTGGGTGTCCCTGCTACTTGCTGCCATAGTGCACCGTGCTTACCACATCCCAGCTATTCATTGACAAGTACTCCTGAGCATGTCTATGTAGCAGCCACTGAGCTAGGCTCTGGGGATACAGTGGAAAGAAAACAGTAACAAACAAGTAAAAGAAGCAAATAAGTGGGGAAATACCATTTGTACTAAGTACTGGGAAAGAAGAGGATATAGAAATGGAAAATAAGGAGTGAGGTAAAGATTACCTATACTATTTTATGCTAACTTCCTCTTTACCTCTCTGCCTTTTCATTAGACAGCAGTTCCTCTAAAGTGGAGATTTATATTAATCACCTCTTTATTTCTACTGCACAGCACAGGACATGGCATATAGAAGGCACTCGATAAGAGTTTGGGGTTTGAATCATAGCCATTTTCTGCACCATTTCTAGGCTTATTTTCAACTCTGCTGGAAAGTGGAAATGTCAAATCTTTTTCCAGGAGGGGTAAACTGGGTAATTAAAGGGACAAAGAGCAAAGACACTGGCTCATTTGGGAATCAACCTCCAAATCTGCCATGCACCTATCATTATTCATAGAATAGGAGAATGTTTTAATATATGTCCTTGGAGAGAGTGGCCAAGATGGTGGAGTAGAACGAACCCTGAGCTCACTGCCTCTCACGAGGACAACAAATTCACAACTATCTACAGAGCAGCCATTGATGAAAAAGACTAAAATACGTCCTCAAATTCTTTGACAACACTCCCTCAAAAGATGTAGCCGAATTCTTCTCCTCTTGAAAGTGTGCTGGTCTTGGTGACTGACTTTTTGTTTTTAATTAATTTATTTATTTATTTTTGGCTGCACTGGGTCTTCGTTGTTGCACGCGGGCTCTCTCTAGTTGTGGTGAGTGGGGGCTACTCTTCATTGAGGTGCATTGGGCCTCTCACTGTTGTGGCCTCTCTTGTTGCAGAGCACAGGCTCTAGGCACATGGGCTTCAGTAGTTGCAGCACGCAGGCTCAGTAGTTGCGGCTCACGGGCTCTAGAGCGCAGGTTCAGTAGTTGTGGTGCACGGGCTTAGTTGCTCTGCAGCATGTGAGATCTTCCCGGACCACGGCTCAAACCTGTGTCCCCTGCATTGGCAGGTGGGTTCTTAACCACTGCACCACCAGGGAAGCCCTCAGTTGGCTTTAAAATGGAAGATTATTCTGGATTAGCTGGGTGGGCCCAGTGTAATCACATGATCCCTTCAAAGTAGAAGAGGAAGGCAGAAGGGAAAGTCAGAGATATTCAAAAAGCAAAAGTGATTTAACATGCTGTTTTTCACTTGAAGATGGAGGGGCTATGTAAGAATGAATATGAGTGGCAGCTGACAGCCAGCCAACAACAAAGACCTCAGTCCTACAACCTCAAAGACTGGATTCTGCCGACACCTTGAATGAATTTGAAAGTAGAATCTTCCCCAGAGCCTTCAGATAAGAGCCCTGATGGCTGATTTCAACTTTGAAATCATCTTGATTTCAACTTTGGAGTATACTGAACAGAACCCAGAAGTGCCCGCCTGGATTCTTCACCTACGGAAATGTGACAGAGTAAGTAGTATTGTTTTAAGCTGCTAAGTGTTTATTACACATGACTAGAAAACTAGCAATATCTAAGTGCTTTTATTTTTTTAATGTTTTAGTCTGGATTTTTTGTTTTATTTTGGTTTTTGATAGTCTAAGGCTTGAATTCATTGATAGATGGTTTCACACATCCAAGCTCCCTGCCTCTCTTTGAAGACCCTGTCACATTCCATGTCTTGCAGGAAGCTTTCCCCAATGGAGTCATCTTTCATCAGCAGCAGTAATGATCTTTTCCCCCAAAATTCTTATTTTGTTGGTATTTGCACTAATGTGTAAATGGACCAAATACTCCAATTAAAATTTAAGTGAAAGTTAAGGATGGGGTAGAGGTGATAAAGGATTGAATGTATGTATGTATTGGCAGCCAAACAGAGAGATAAGTTCATTAATTCATTCATTCAAGAAATGATTGAGCACCTATTATGTTCCAGGTAGTCTTCTAGGAGTTAAAGGTATCCTGGTGAATAAGACAAGGTCCCTCTCTGATGAACTCTACATTCTAGCAAAAGGAGGCAGACAATACATAAGTCAATAACTAATAAAGAAAATATTTCAGACAGTAATAAGTCCTATGGGGAGAAAACCTCCAGTAATATGTGGCTTCCAAAGGAAGGCACATTAGAGAGGGTAGCTGCTGAGGACCTCTCTAAGAATGTATTGTTGAGCTGAGACCTGAATGATGAGAAGTCTGGAATGCATCCAAACAGGGAAACAGCAATTGCAAAAGCCCTGAGGTTGTAAGGAGCCTGACATGTTGACTGAGCAGGGGAGAAACGCACAGTTTGACAAAGATGCAGTGAGCAAGGGGAATGCATAGCTGAGGTCAGACGGGTAGACAGAGGCCAGATCAGCCAGAGCCTTGTAGACCACCATTAGGAGTTTGGGGTTGATTATCTACACTGGGCAGCCACTGGATGTGGAATATTATTGCAACTGCTTTCAGACCAGTCTCCCTGTGTCAGTCCCTTCCTTCCCAGTCCCTCCTCTATTTTGCTACACCTGAGTGACCCTGGCCATATCACTCTTTAAAAACTACCAGTGAATCCCACAGCCCACAGGGTGAAGTCCAGACTGGACTGGGCAGACCCTCATGATAAGTCCCCATCTTCACTCCCAGGCTTGTCTCTGGGCCTCCCTCATCTCAACCCCATTGTCAGACCACATTAAACTATGCTGCTTCCTCTGAATACCCTCTCCTTGCCTCTCCTCCATGTATCAACATCAAGGGTTAAACAGGAAAAATACTTCCTTGCAGGAAGTTTACCCTAGGGACTATGAATAAAGGTAAGAGTTGATCTAGGGGAAGCAACAAGTACAGTGAATCACCCAGGGACCAGCAACAGCAGGGAGCTGTTACCTGGAAAGGTCTAAAGAAGCAGGAGGAAGGAGTCATACCAGCAGAGCCTGGTGGGAGTAGGAGCTTGGAACAGGAGCTGGTGGGTTGGGGGCGGGGGGGGGGCAGTGTGTAGCTGCTGTCAAAATCATAGTAGGCTTGGAGGGAGCAAATAAGTATTCCAACTGCTCTAACCTTTCACTCACCCGCAGAGCCTCTCATTGGCTACAAAACAGAAAGCCAGAGGGCAAGCCTGCTTGGCGATGTAGTCATAGAGGTCAGCTCATGGGTCACAGAGAAAAAACAGAATGAGCCAGATGGGAGAGGGCAAAGTCAGTACCCAGACTCGCTGTTCTTACTACATGCAATGTCTTCCTCCTGCCTTTTTGCCTAGAAAACCAGTAGTTTATCTTCAAAACTATATTCCAAAACCTACCTGAGTGGAAGGAAATATATGGAGTTAACGTATTCTACTAAAGTCCTTGCATTGTCCAGGAAGTAGCAAAAGCATTAATTTGTATTAAACTGTTTTAAGTCAAGAATGTATGGTATAATTTCTAGGGAAACCACTTAAAAAAGATAAAAGAATGTAATATTTAAAAAGATAATAGAGGGTGGAAATGAAATGATTGAACAGGCTTGAGTAATTGGAAAGAAGTGGAACAAAGAGGAGAAAATTATAAGATGTAGATTTAAACCAAATATATAATTTTTTCAGTATTTGCACTAATGTGTAAATGGACCAAATACTTCAATTAAAATTTAAAGATTGTTAGACTGAATTTTAAAAACTCAACTATGTGAAACACACCTTAAATATAAGGACACAGGAATGTTAACTGTAAAAAGATGGAACAAAATATAGCATACAACATTAAGAAAAACAAACATAGTGGAGCTGTACATAACAAAGTAAATATTACAAAAGAAATGATATTAGATGATGATAAAAGAGTCAATACACCAGGATTGATTTAACTCTGTTTAGCATAACACTGCTAAATTTTTATGCATGTAATATATAGCCTCAAAGTATATGAAACAAGTTAACAGAACTGAAAGGAGAAATAGGTAAGTCTATTTCTCAGTAGATGATAACGTAGACAAAAAATCAATAAATAGAACAACACAATTAATAATCTTAACCTACACTGAACACCATAGTCAACAACTGCAGCATATAAATTTTATTCAAGTGAACATGGAATATTTACCAAAATTAACAGTATACATGACCAAAGCAAATCCCTATGAATTTAAACGAATTTAAATCACACAAAGCATGTTCTTGGCCTACAATGCAATTGAATGAGAAGTAACAAAAAGATAACTACACAATTGGGAAAAAATTATGGAAAGCCTAAATGAATGGAGGGATATACCATCTTCATGGATTGGAAAGCACAATATTGTAAAGATGACAGTGCTCCCAAATTGATCTATAAATTCAGTGCAAGCCAAAGCAAAACCCCTGCTGTTTCGTGTGAGAGTATGTGTGTTTGGTGGGTATTGACAAGTTGATTTTAAAGTATATGGGAATGCAAAGTGCTAAGCATAGCCAAAACAATATTGAGGAAGAACAGACCTATAGGACTAACAGTATCAGGTATCAAGACCTATAATGTTACATAGAGTGTAGAATTATTGTAAAAAATATACAAATAGACAAAAACAATAGAATTTAGAGTCCAGAAATTGATAATGGTCACTTAATTTATGATAAACTAGAAAAACATATTTGTTTAAAATAAATTGTTCTAAAGCCATTAGAAATCTTTCAGGAAGAAAAAAATAAATCTTGATCCTTACTTTACATTACACATAAGAAACAATTCTAGATGATTGCAATCTAAACTGAAACATAAAACAAAAATTTCTAAAAGTAGGAGAACCTCTTTGTGCCTTGGAGTAGTTAATATTTCTTTAGAAGGACATAAAAAGTGCTAAACATTAAGGATAATGGGCTATGTTAAAATGAAGAACTTTTATTTTTCTGAAAACATGATTGAAAGAGTGCCAAGGGAGTCCACAGAGTGGGATAAGTTATGTATAATACATAATTCAAAAAGAGGACTTGTATTCAGAAGATATAAAGAACCCCTACAAATCAACAAGAAAGTAAACAAACATACAAGTCAATCAGTCAATGGAAAAATAGCAAAGACTTAAATAGACACTTCACAAAAGAGATTAGCCAAATGGACAATAAACCTATGAAAAAGTGCTCAAGTTTATTAGACATCAGAGAAATGCTAACCAAAACTCCAGTGTGTATCACATCTACCAAAATGAGTACAACTAAAAAGCTAGATGATACTAAGCATTGGCTAGGATATGGAGCAACTATAATCCTGTATATTGCTTACAGGACTGCAAACTGAAGGTATCTATGAAAGTTGAACATACGCAACCCTATAACTCAGCAAATTTTACTGCTAAGATATCCAACAGAAATGCATTCATATGCTCCTCAAAAGACATGTGAAGAGGTACTGTCATACTAGCCCACATGCAATGTCATACTGGAAACCACTCGAATGCCTGTCAATGTCAACACTGTAAATAAATGTTGTATATTCACATAATGGAACACTAAGCAGCAATGACAACAAACAAATGATAATCACGTTCAATAACATGAATAAATCTCACAAACAGAATGTTGAGCCAAAGACAGAGAAAAGTACATAGTACATCATTCTATTTATATAAAGTGTATAAAACAGACTTTATTGTGTTCAAAGTTAGATGGTGGTTACCATAATGAGTGGATAGTGGTTGGAAGTGGGCATGACAGAGCTTCTGAGGTGCTGGTTACCAAGGATGTTCAATTTGTGAAAATACACCAAGTTGTACACTCATGATTTGTATACTTTTCTCTATGTATGTTATATTGTAATAAAAGGGTACCAAAACTCAATTCCTGGTGGATTGATAAATATGACTACTTTAACAACTTCTTGGATAACGTAATCCCACTGAAGGGGGAGAAGAAGAAAAGAACTAACTTAAGTTACTTTGGAAAACAGGATGATGATTATATTCTGTAAAGATAAAAAGAACTGTGTAGAAATACTGTACTGTAGTGTTCCTCGTAAAGGGTATGGGTTAGGAATTCTGAAACTAATTTATGCGTGTATGACATTTGAACAAATAAGTAAATACATCGTAGGTCATGACAGCTGGGTTTTTCACTATCAGAGAAAGAAGATAAAAATTAGAGAAATGGGAAGAGTCAAATGAGCCCTGTGGTGTTGGATAGAATCTATAGTATCAGCATGAATTCATGGCTTTTAATATACACACACACATATACATAGATGTGTGTGTGTGTGATGTATACCTACCTACATATACTTCTTATTCCCTTCTGTTGAAAGGGCCTAGAAGCAATGACACCCCAGTAGCAATGAGCACACCTAGTGCCAAGATCTTGGTTCTAAATACCAACCTATAATTCAAGGAACCAGGGATCCTTGGAAAAATGATTGAGTCTAGGGTTTGGACAGGGAAAGTACAAGGTGAGCATGGAGCATCATATGGAACCAGAAAGGAAGGAACTGCAAAGGGGAAAAAAAAAGAAAGGTGGGTGACGTTGAAAAGGCACAAGAGCCAGGACTTCCCTGGTGGCTCCGTGATTAAGAATCTGCCTGCCAATGCAGGCAACACGGGTTCAATCCCTGGTCCAGGAAGATCCCACATGCCGCAGAGCAACTAAGCCTGTGTGCCACAACTACTGAGCCTGTGCTCTAGAATCCGTAAGCCACAACTAATGAGCCCACGTGCCACAACTACTGAAGCCCAAGCACATAGAGCTTGTGCTCTGCAACAAGAGAAGCCACTGCAGTGAGAAGCCTGCGCACTGCAGTGAAGAGTAGCCCCCGCTCGCCGCAACTAGAGAAAGCCTGCGCACAGCAACACAACGCAGACAAAATTTAATTAATTAATTAAAAAAAAAAAGAAAAGGTACAAGAGCACAAAATCTGGGGCAATTTGAGGAATAAAATAAATATGAGAAAAAGGAATATAACCCAAAGAATAAAATAAGTACCTATGAATCCATATTAATACAATTGAATAAATAAACGGGAGCAAAAGGACAGCCCTTCCCCACAGCAGAACTTCCAGTTTATAAATTTGGAAGGAATTATAGAAGTAGAAAATTACTACCAGGCAAACAACATAGTAATAATTATTGCAGGCAAGAATCATCAAGGGATGCTAAAATTAGTGGGTGAAAGTCTAATGAGAAACAGGGTGTTTGCATAGTCTCAAAGTGTCTCCCCAGGGGATACTCATTATTGACAAAGGGAAAAACGGTAACTTTACTTTGGAGAATCCTGGCACACACCACCTTAATCAATTGATCAAAGTCAACCTGGACATAATAAGATATATTAGTCTATGTGCCTTCTGATCTGATGCACTGAGAAGCACATCCATGGTATCCTTGCCCACCCCCACCCCCCCGCCCAATACATAATCTCAACTAATGCAAAAAATTGACAATCTCAAGTGCTGCCAAGGATGTGGAGAAACCAGAATTCTCATGTGTCGCTGGTGGTGATGCAGACTGGCACAGCCACTTTGAAAACCTGTTTGGTAATTACTTATTCATACAGTTAAACATACTGTTACCATATGACCCAGTAGTTCCATGCCTAGTATTCATCTGAGAGAAATGAAAGCTTGTGCTCACACAAAGACTTAGACACAAATTTTTATGGTGGCTTTATTAGTAATAGCTAGAACTGGAAACAACTCAAACGTCCACCAACTGGTGAATAGATAAACAAATTGTGGTACATCCACACAATGGAATACTACTCAGCAATGAAAAGGAGCAAATTACTGATATCCAACATGAATGTATCTCAGATACATTATGCTAAGTGAAGAAAGGCCGACTCAAAAGGCTCCATGTTGTATGATGCTATTTATATGGCATTCTGAAAAAACAAAACTACAGGGATTAAAAACAAATAGGTAGTTGTCAGGGGTTGGGATTGGGGAGAATAAGCTGACTACAAAGGCACATGAGGGAATTTTAGGGGGTTGATGATGCTGTTTTATATGTTGATCGTGGTAGTGGTTTCATGACTGTAAATATTTATCAAAATTCAAAACTGAATGCTAAATAGGGTGGCAAAAAAAAACAATAAACCAAAACTTCTTAAAGATATCATGTTTATAGTTACTAATGCTTAAAATAGTGTTGATAATCATAAGAAAACATCAGACAAACCCAACTGGGGGACATTCTACAAAATTACTCTTCAAAAGTGTCAAGGTGATAAAAGACAAAGAAAGACTGAGGAATTGCCACGGCTTGGAAGAGACCAAGGAGACATGTCAATTTAAGGCAATGTGGGAATCCTGGATTGGATCCTGAACTGTAAAAAGGATAGTAGTGGACCATTAGCAAAATGAGATTAAGGTCTCTGGATTAGTTAATAGTATTGTGACAATATTAATTTTCTGGCTTCAGTAATTGCACTATCATTATGTAATGTGGAATATGTTACTCTTAGGGAAAGCTGGATGAGGGGTACACAGGAACTCTATTATTTTTGCAAGTCCAAAGTTTTTGTAAGTTTAACATTATTTCAAATTAAAAAGTTTAAAACCATTCATAATTTCTATTTATCAAAAGATTCCGTGAGACTGTAAAAAGGCAATCTACAGAATGGGAGAATGTATTTACAATATACATATCCAACAAAGAATTCATTTCTATAATAAAGAAGTCTTACAAATTAATAACAAATATATATATATATATATATATCACATTAGAAAAAGGACAAAAATTGTGCAAGTTTACTTCATAGAAGAGAATATCTGACTTGGCCAATAAAGATAAAAGTTGTGTAATTTCTTTAGTCATCATGAATATGCAAAATAAAACCACAATGAGATGCTGCTACACACTTAATAGAATTGCTATAATTAAAAGGCCAATAATTCCAAGTGCAGGCAAGGATTTGAATTAATACTGGATTTTCACATCCCTTTGATGGGAGTGTAAATTGGGACAGTCCACCAAAGGTAAAGATATTTGTGCTTTGTCCCCCAGCAATTCTGCCCCTCAGTATACAGAACTAAAACTATATGTGTATATATTCATCCAAAGACATCCACAAAAATGTGATAACAGTACTATTTGTAATAGCTCCAAAGAGATGCAAACCAAATGTCCATCAACATAAATTGCATCGTATTCACACAATGGAATAGTATGCAGCAGTAAAAATGGAGAAATCACCACTATACATGATAACATAATTGAATCATACAAACATAATATTGAGCAAAAAGAGGGAAAATTCCTCTGTGATGACAGACATCAGCACAGTTGTTACCTTTGGAGAGAGGCAGGCAGTGATAGAGTGGGGAGGTGATGACTGGGTGGGCCTGAGGGGACAATGGTTACGTCTGTGTGTTCACTTCATGAAAATACATTGAGCCGTACCCTTATCTGCATATGTTACACTTACAAAATATTTAATTCTTAAAACCTTTTGGAAAGAAAATAATAAAGGAAAAATAGTAATGTTTTCATGAAACTATTTAAAAGTCCCTTTGTTTTGAAGAAAACACAATTGTTCTGGGTAAAGCACTTCTCTGTATGGGTGAAGAAAACACCTGGGATAGACCTTTTAAATGTAGGTGTGATGTAAAATCCGAGACTTCTCTATGCTGAAACAGTCTCAGCAACGTAAACAAATGCCAAAAGCAAGCAGACAGAAAATTAGAGAAGAAACTAACCATACAAATCTGGAGAACCAAAAACAAACCAAAAAATTAGTTTCTAAGAAATTAGAGAAGTGAAAATACATGTTTTATATGCTAATCAAACCACCCTGCCATGGTGATTTTGGGAATCAGCCTTCTCAGAGTGAAAGCCATGGGTTACCACGTGGGGCAAGGATAAAGAAAGCAAAAGGTACATTGCATAATGAAAGGGCATCAGAATGAAAAGAAAATAATTTCCTGGGACACGAAATGCAATCAAGTCAAGACCCATATTTTATCTCTGCTGGAGGCAGTCTTATTTGTTAGTAAAGTGCTGGGATAATCAACCATTGTTCTCCCTGCCAAGACCGTCAAAACAAATACAAGCTTCTTAGCTCAGTGCTAAAAATGTCTGAGCCTTCAGAGAACAGCTGGGCAGAAAGCAATCTTGTTCAATTTCAGCACATTTTCCCCTAGTATTAGGCTGTCCGAATGCAACCCACATCAAAGCATCCCAGACATCCGCTGCAGGGATAGACCTGTCATGTGAACGCGGCCTATCAAACTCCAGCAAGCAGAATGCACAATGAAACCACTTTAAACTTGTCCAACTCCACATCTACAGGAGCAAAGACTTTGAAGCATAAAAAAGCTACTCTAAACAAATAATTTCTTTGAGTTGCTTTTTATAAATATAAAAAAATAATGGTCTGCCTGCAAAATGCTGTGTCTTGGTAAGGCTCTGGGAGTGTTAGAAATGATTCGTGATCTCTTGGCTATCTATTTCAATATTGCCTAAGGGACACCTTCTTCTAAGCATTTTCGGAATTATTCTCCAGCTATTGTCAGCTTTTATTAAAGTATGTCTTATTTGTGGCTTTGTGATTTCTATTAATTACGAAGTGCATCGATTAGGATGTTTGGGATTGCAAGTAACAAAAAATTTAAAATAACTGATTTAAACAATACTTCTTTTATCAAGTAACAACAATCTAGGGTGTAATGTACAACATGGTGACTACAGTTAATAATAGTGAACTGCATATTTGACAGTAAGAGAGTAGATCTTAAAAGCTCTCATCAAAAGCAAACAATTTTAAACTATGTATGGTGACAGATTTTAACTACACTCACTGTGATGTCATTTTACAATATAAACAAACAACAAATCATTACTTTGCACACCTGAAACTAATATAATGTTATATGTTAATTATACTTCCATTTTTAAAATAAATAAATAAAATAAAACAGAATGCCAGAGGTAAAACAGTCCCAGGTGGGTTAACTCATTTGCTCAAATGGTTCATCAAAGGCCCAAGTTCTTTCCATATTTCTGCTCTCTTGTCTTCATGCTAGGTCCCCTTATGGTCATAAGATGGCTGCCACAGTTCCAGGCCTCACATCCAGATACTAAAGTGTTAGATGGATAGGAAGTGTTCCTGTGAGTTTCTTTTTATCAGTGAGAAAAATATCTTTGCAGAAGGCCTCTCAGAAGATTCATCATCATGTTTTATTGGTCACAATTGTGTCATATGCCCATGTCTAAGCCAAAAGGGATCACAATGCAACCATTAGACTAATTTACTTCTAAACACAGGGATAGGGCAAGCTTTCTATGACTGATATGAGGGAGGAATGGACACCCAAATATATGTGGGATCCTGCCAGTTAAGCGGAAAGGGGAACAGGCTGTTAGGTGGGCAACCATCTGTGTCTGCAACAATTGGGATGCAGAGCAAAATATGTTTAACTAAGTTGAATTTTTGGCTTAATTGTGGTATGTGCAGAAAACCTTTTAGATTGTGACCTTGGTTATTGAAAATTATTCTGAAACATTAATCCCCTTTTTTCTCTACTATGTAAAGTGGAATGACATCTTTGGTGCCTCTACACGGTGACACTCTCTTCTCCTACCCTTTGAGACCTCCTCCTTTATCCCCATCCTCAGGAGGGCAGGAGTAAACCTCAGCCTCCATGTCTGGACAATGGGCTGTTGCCTCCTTGGCCATAGATGATTGGAGCTGAAGTGTATACAGTGGACACCAGCTGGACCAATCAGCTTCTCTTCCCTGGGAATCTGGAATGGGGGCACCATCTGATTGCATCAGTTTCTTCAAATGGTTGGGCCTGTAACACAAAATTTCCAGAATTGTCGGGCAGCTGTCTGTGTGTCATTCGGGATGTGAAAAGCTGATGTTTGGGACGGTAAAAATGAAATAGATATACAGAGAGACATAGACACACATTTTGGCTCTGTAAGTCCCCTTGAAATCCACCCCGCCCCCCCCCACACACCCAAATCCAGATCCAAGCTAGCTTGAAGTAGCTTACGTTCCTTGCAGCTGAAGAGTCCTAACCCATACATGAGAGCACAGCGTCCCTTTTCCGGGGTGACTGAGGATTCTGTGGCCTTTTAGGGTCATCCTTAAGGACTTCCAGTTCTCATTAGTCAGAGCTCTGTGTGCAGAAAACAGAAGAAAATGAGTCATACCTGTCATAAGTTCACCCCAGAAGTTGCTACAAAAGTTTCCTTCGTTTGAAGTCCATCCTAACTATTGGTTCAGTTTCTAAAGCTTTAATTCTTTTCCCTAAGGAAGTATTCAAACAAAACACTTCGCAGGAAGGACGACAGTCAAGTGCGAGTGGTGCGTGCAGTGCTGTGGGCCGGAGAGGCAGGTAATGGGACTCACACATACTGAGCTCCAGCAGTCTGCTCTCCACGCATTGTTTACTCCATCCTCACCACCTACTCTGCCGGAATCACTGTAAAACCATTCTACAAATGAGGAAACAGAGGTTCAGAGAAGCTGATTGATTTTGCTAAGGGGAGGAAGATTTTAAACCCTGATGTGAGGAGAACCACAGCTAATGATGTTTTCACTATTTCATGCTGTCATACAGGAGGAAAAAAAAATGTGCCTTGATTGGATGTCCCATTAGGTAGATTCTGATTAATGGACTTTTGACTCTGGTTATTATGAGTATTTACCATCCTAATATCAAATCATTTGTATATTCCAGGAAAGAGACACAGGGAGGATGACCACCTAGCACCAGGTCTATTAAGATATTTCTGCATTTTTCTAAATTAATCATTCCCACATCTGGGAAAAACAGAGGACAAGAACTTTTAGCACCTTATTTATAAAGGCGGAAAACCCAAAAGCCAGAGAAGGTAAGTGACAGGTGCAGGAGCCTTACCTGGACCTAGAAACACTTTGTAACCATGTGGTTCTGGCTATCACAGTAGGTGTACATTCTTAAGCTGTTGATTTTTCTTGACTAATTAAAGCTGATTGGAGTTTCAGAGCTGGGCTTTGTTTTTGTTTTCCCCTATCTTTCACATACTGGAACTCACAGGCTGTCTTGCTGCTGCCAATTAGCAATAATGTTGGAGAAGAGTTAGTCCCCGCTGTTCCCAGCTTGTATGGGAAGCTGTCAGAATGAGATTAGGGAGAATCAGGCAAAACTGTACATTTCAGTGTGGCTTGTTCCTAGCAAGACAATCATGCAGATGTTTAGATCAAATTTTCCAGACTCAAAATTGTCACAGACACGTAAAGCTGCCCATCTGGAATATGCTGCAAATCGGAACCAAATATTTATCCTCTCCTGCTGCTGTTCTGTAGGCCAGTTAACTTTTCTCAACCTAGTGACTGTTTTCTTAGTTTTATTTAGATTTAAAAAACAAAGCAGCTGACTTGGTTTTCTTCATTATGGAGAAATGTCACATCCTTATTTTGATGCATTCCAACATTACAGACATAAAAGGTAGAAAGGGAAGATTTGGATTGGAGTTTGTAACACTGTCAGTAGCTTTTCCTGTAAATCTTGCCAATGTCAAGAACATCTTGGGGAATGTAAGCCACAGGAAAACTCCAATGAGTCAAAATGTCCAGGGGATGAGGGATTCCAGGTTATCCCGGAGTTACCCAGAAAATCCTTTTCCCATCAAGCTTGATGTTGAAATCTTACTGAAAGGTGTGAGTTGCGTTTCCTGCTCTAAGAAGCACAGCTCACTGTGAATGTGATTTAATGCTTCTCTGATAGTCGAAGGTCAGCCTGGACCTCAGGCTAAACATTCTGGACCCCAATTCCCATTGTCCAGAAAACAAAACAGGAGATTGGGTAGAATTTGTACTTGACCCCAGGCCATGTTTTTGAAGTTCCTTGAATAAGCTTCTTCCATGTATTTTGCTCCTTTTTCCTTGTAGAAGAAGAAAAAAAAGTCTGCAAAACTGGGGGCTTTGCCTATACAAATTCCAGTAAAATGAAGATTTTACCGGATTTAAATATTCTCCTTTAGTCCCAATGGAAGATGCACTGAGGCCTCAGCCGTCAGGAGTTGGGAGCCTTCCTTCCCTTGGCCTCAGGCCCTGCACAGGTGGAACTGGAGGAGAAGCGAGTCCCTCCCTTAGCCCCTCCCCCACTATCAACCCCCCCACCCCCAATAGAGAACAGAACGTAGGGGCTCTGTATTTGGTCGTTTCTTCCCAGATCATTTGTCACTATCTAGACCAGGGTTTCTCAACTTCGGCACTACTGACACCTTGGGCCATACAGTGCTTTGCTGTCTTGTGCACTGTAGGATGTTTAGCAGCATTTCTGGCCTCTACCCACTAGATGCCAATAGCATTCTCCCGACCGCACTCCCCCCAGTTGTGACAACCAAACATGCCTTCAGACCTTGCCAAATGTTCCCCAAGGGGCAAAATGCCCCCCACTTGGGAGCTACCAGTGTAGACAGAGGCACGATTATTCTTTTTCTCCCCCCTCTTGTCGAGATTATGAGTTTTCTTGACCTTGGCAAGTAATTTCATAACATATTTCCTGTGCTATTTTATGGAAGAATGCAAATAATTCTCTGATGAAAGTAATATTTTGATTTGAATTGTGTGAGGCAGGTCTCATTAAAACAACTGCAGGTTTGGCATTGTTTTTAGAAGGCAGTAGATTTGTTTTCTGAATCAGTTCTGATTTTGAGTTTTAAATACTGAATTTTCATACTTTCCTAAATTTCCTTTGAGGTCACTGTCATCACGGACATGAAGTCAGTGTCTTAGCCACAGTCTCTCGTGTGGTACTGTCATTCTCAATTTCATATTTGCATCCATCACAGAAATATTTTTACTACTGTTGCTGCTTCCTAATGCTTAAGAGATTTTCCACCCACTGTTTTTTTTTTAATCCCTTATTCCGTCTCTCCAGTGGATTGAGTTACATTTAAATTAGATGTTCTTAAAGAACAGTCAGTAGATTTCAAAAAGAAATCTGCTAAATTGGTGCAATCCAGGGGTTAGTTTTATATCCCTTATTTCAAGCCTACAGAGGTATTTATGCTATAGAAAGAGGGAGGGGTTAAATTGTTTCGGATAAGCAGATTTTCTGTATGTTTAATGCTGCCGTGAAAGTCTCTGTACACAAATCTTTGTGCACACGTCTCAGCAGCACTTTCAGCTAAAACTGGAGAACAAATACAGGGTCAAAGGGTATGAATTTTTTTAAAATAAATTTATTTATTTATTTATTTTTGGCTGCGTTGGGTCTTTGTGGCTGCGTGTGGGCTCTTCTCTAGCTGTGTTGAGCGGGGGCTACCCTTCGTTGCGGTGCGCGGGCCTCCCACTGCAGTGGCCTCCCGCGTTGCGGAGCACGGGCTCTGGGTGTGCGGGCTTCAGCAGCTGTGGCTCACGGGCTCTAGAGCGCAGGCTCAGTAGCTGTGGCGCACGGGCTTAGTTGCTCCGCGGCATGTGGGATCTTCCCAGACCAGGGATCAAACCCGTGTCCCCCACATGGGCAGGCGGATTCTTAACCACTGCGCCACCAGGGAAGCCCAAAGGGTATAAATGTTTTAAGGCTCAATACATATTGCCAAATTACCTCCAGAAGGTAGTGCCCATTTTCAGTCTCTTTATTGGCAATTCTCTTGAAGGGCTTCCGTCTTGTTCTGTCAGCCTCCAGGCCCGTGAAGACATTTCCCACGGGACAGTCTTCAGATATGTCAATGGAATAAGATCCATCTCAAGATATCTGTCAACAGCCTCCCTGGGCCCATCTCAGACCATCTGGCAGTGGCAACTCTAATATATTTTTGGAAGATGCTGGTGCAGTTGCCAAAAACAAGCTTGCAATATTGAATCAGGTTTTCCAATCAGTGAGGTTGCAGAATTGAACTGTGTTAATGGCGTGTGACAATCTTAGTCCAATATCCAGAGACTCCTAGAAGGAATGTTTCCTTGTAAATTTAAGGGCAGCTGCAAGAGAGGGAGTGTGGATTACCTTTCACGTGAATTCTGTAGCGCTCGCACCATCCCAACCACGTTGTAAACCTGGCAGCGAGACTTGATTGCCAAGCCTCAGCTTCAGGCAAGACTGGGGAGAAAAACACTACTTAGATTCAGGGCTGTAGTACTTAGAAAGGCACAGCGATGCCGTCTGACTCTCACACATGCAACTGGTACCCTGAGTGGGTTTGTATTCCATGCCACCAAAGACACGTAAGTGTGATAACGTACGTGCCCCCAGGAGATAGAATCAGCTTGCTTACGGTGTATGAAGTGGTCTGTAAATTGGAAAGCACTATACGGATACGAGTTTATTACATTTGTCATTGTATTGTTACGAGCTCTGAACTGACTCTGAGATGTGGAATTGAAAGCATCTAGAATCTATCCATTTTATTTTAGACACACAAAATTGTAAGTCCCTTCCCTAAACCCTCCTTGGACACTTGAACTCTAAAGAATCATGGAGCGCAAATCAGCATTTAGTTTCAAGAGGCTAGTATAAATTTCAAGCGTTCAGATGGACGGAGTTGCCTCTGCCCTCAAATGGATGATGTGTTCTCTTTTCTCTGTACCACTGGCTGAGTCACTCTTTGAAGTGTCACAAAGCCCCCAGATATCCAGTCTGTTCCTCAGCTCCCTGGACCGTATCGTCCCCTTGGCATCTAGTATGAATGAAACAAACCACCAAAGCCAGAGCAGACAGAAACCACAAGGAACACATAAGAGACAGAGCCCGGGGCCACCACCTTGCCAACGAGGCAGACTGGAAAGGCAGGCCTGACCTGAATGGTTTCTCACTATAAGTACCTTTAATAAGAATGGGCTGTACTCAGCCACCCTCAGACAATCTCAAAGCATCTTATCTGTTCTCCTGTATGTGGCTTGTCAAGGATAAGAATGGCCTGATTTCTTTCTGTCATTACAAGGCCACCAAAATGGGGATTACAACAGCTAAGATTTTTAAAGTACTTTTACCTGTTTGGTCGTTCATATGGTCGTTCATATGGTCGTTTCATATGGTCGTTCATATGGTCCTACAAGCCAGGACTTTTTATGTCTTTCAGAGAAAATGAAACTGAAGCCCAGAGAGGTTATATCTCACCTGAGGCTACACAGGAAAGAAGTGGCAAAGCGAGGACAGGAACGCCAAACTGCCTGACTTTAAGGTCTCTGTTCCCTCCATTATCGCATAGTGGAGTCCTGGGCTGGGATATTCTTTCTGGTTTGGCTTCTGAGATAACCTCGTCCCAGCAGATCCACAATCTTCCATCTCTGCCTCAGAGCTGCTATTGAGCTGTTGAGGGAAAGGAAGTGGGTAGAAGGTGAGAGATCCAGTCAGAACGAAAACTTAAGAAAATTACTTAAGTGAAAAATTACTGTTACAAGGCATGATATAAATTTGCTTATAACTTTGTGCAATTTTTGTGTTAATTTTTCTATGTAAAGGAACCCATTCTACTCTACATCAACATACATACTTTACCTGTGTCTTCCTACAAATTTTTGTTTAGTCTCACACTCCTAGTACCTGGGAGCCGTGGCCATCTGTGTTACACCTAGAACTTAGAATTGCCTTTCATTTTCCTTCAGTCCTGAATCGGTGTGGAATTCAGGGACAGTGCAGATAAGAGTGTATGATTGTGGCAGACACAGGCTGCCCAGTTAGGGTCCCATTTCCAAGTCCTCTCTGCTTTGAGCTGGGCTCAAGAGACTGGGAGGCAGTGAAGAAGCAGGAGTGTTCCTTCTAGCTCCCTCTCTTCCCTTCCACCTGGATGCAGAGAACTTTGGGGCTGAAGGGCAGTGATTCTCAAACTTGAACATGCATCAGGATCAACTGGAAGGCTGTTAAAACACAGACTGCTGGGCCCCATCCTTAGAGTTCTTATTCAGCAGACCTGGTTGGGATCTGAGAATATGCAAGTCTTATAAGTCCCAAATGTTGCTGATGCTGCCAGTCTGGGAACCATGCATTGGAAACCATTGCCCTAGAGCAACACCCTAGTGCAATCCTGATTGCACTTTATACTCCTCTGAGAGGTATTTTAAACATTTTGACGCCCAAGCTGCTATTTAAACCAATAAAATCAGAGTCTTCTGGGGTGGGGGGCGCATGTATCAGCATTTTTGAAGCTCATCAGGTAATTAAAAAGTGCAGTGAAAAGTTGAAGACTGTTGCCTTAAAGTGGAGCCTTACGGTGGAAAGAACATGGGTTCTTAAATCACTAAGTGTAGGAAAGCAGTCTGTCAGTGAGAAGCATCCACTTTAGATTGTTATATGAACAAGAAATAAACTTTTATTATGTTAGGCCGCTGAAATTCTGGAGATGATTTGCTATTGTAACCAGCATTATCCTAACTAATACAATAATGGTAACTATTAAGAACAAGTTTTCAGAAATTCTCTTTTTACCTCCTGCCTTCTTCTCCTCTGATAAGGAAAGTATCTATCTGATTGGTTCCAAGACACTCATTGGCTCACATTTTCTAAAGGTGACGTTTCAGTGGGAATAAGGTTCCAGCACATGTAACATAGTAGGCTCTTTTTCTCGCTCTTCCTTGCAGCCAGGATGGCAGGGCAGCCCTACATTCCCCTCTCCCCACCCCTCTACTTTCTCTCTGCTTGGACACACATTCATCCTTTCCACCTGGAAGCAGATTCAGAGTGCTTGACTCGGCCTGACAGGTGTTAAAGTAGCCAGGTGAAGCCCAAGATTGAGTCGCTCATGCTAAGCCCCACGTCAGCGAACCAAAACTTAACTGAGTTTCGAGGCTCCGTTCTCCCAGAAAAGGAAGACTGAGGTCCACCAATCAGGGCTTTCCCGCTCAACACAAGTTACCTGACACAAGTTACCTTCTCCGAGGCTTCCTTTTGCTCCATGTAAGGAACGCAATCCTGCTTTAACCAATCAGTAAATGCCCAGTATAACTTCCTTGCCCCTGCTCACTTTGGTCTATAAAAAATCTCTTGCCTGGTGTAATGCATTGGAGCACCTTTCCAGCTGCTAGATTGGATGCTGACCAATTCCTGAATGACTGACTAAAGCCAATAAGATCTTTAAAATTTACTCAGTTGAATTTTGTTGACATAGGAATTGGGCAGAAACTGGGCAAATATTCTGGGCAAAGGTGACACAATGCTCTTTTCCTTCTCTGATGTATGTCAAAAACCAAAAATCGAAACCAAACCAAACCACAACGACAAAACACCTGATTCAACACATGTCAACAAGTGCCAGAGACTATCCAAACTGAGAATATCTGAGAATTGGGATTGAACAATGAGGAGAAAGAACATGAGTTCCATCCTTGCTTCCTGACTTTGCAGTAGGGCTTGGGACCAAAGCTCTCTCTAAAAATAAAGTGCTTCTTATTGCCTGCATGGGGCACTGCAGAGAATGGGGTCGATAGGCCAAGACAGGATTCAGGTGATTCTGGGTACCCCTGGCCAAACATCTTTGTATACCATCCCTGAGCTAATAAAAAGATGGTGTAATTGAGATGGTAACATAAACACTTAAAAGGCATGGTGACCAACGAAACGACATGGATGACTTTTTGAGAATTCAACCCATATCTGCCTTCACTTTAAAGCAGGTCCAGCAATCACTTGAATAAAAAACTGGATAGATTTTTTGCCCATAGAAACATCAAGTGTTACATGGAAAGGAATGGAAAGGTTAATGGCTCTACGAACATATTTTGCAGCTTCTGCCTTCTCATGATAAATGTGAAGGGACAAATACCCTCAGGTGAGAATTTCTTTGCCGGCTGAAGGGCTGTGATCTGCCCCCACTCCCCGCCTCGCAGCTCTCATTCTTGGCGCCTCCTCTCAACTTCCTCTAGTGGGAGAGAGACAACTCTTTCAGCTGCAACCAACAAAATCCAGTCCAACACAGTAGGAGCCCAAATAAAATTTACTGAATCACGTAATCGAGAGGCTGGAAACAGGACTTGCTTCAGAGATAGACTGATTCCGGGGCTCCAGCACTGTCCTCAAGGTCCAGCGTCTCATTCTTTTCCCGAGTTGATAGTATTTCCAGACATGCGCTCACTACAGGGAGGAAGATGCTTACCAGGTGTTCAATCTCACACCTCTCATTCAAGCCCAGCGAGGATAGACCGAGAATCTCCTTCCCAGAATTCCCAGGGAAAGTCTCGTTGCCTCTCTAATTGGCGCCAATTAAGTCATATGATTATCAATGAGCCAATCATTGGCAGTCAAGGAAATACAATGCTCTGATTGGCTTAGGCCTAAATCACATACTCTATTCCTGACCCCAGGGTCTAATCCTTCTAGAATCACTTGATTGAAAAGGGAAGGGGCTGGTGACGTTGTCAAAAGAAGGAGTGGATTCTGAGTGTCCAGAAAGCCACAGGTGCCCGCCACTGGTGCCACTAACTTCCCAAGTCAGCTCCAGAAAATTCTTTAACTGTTTCCTCCAAGAGGAGCTCCGCAGGCACGTCTAACTTCTTATACAGCTTTTCCAACTAGTGGCGATAAAAGGGGCGATAGAAGGGGGAAGTTGGAGACAAGAATAAGCCTAAAAAGGGAGCAGAACCCTGGGGCAAAGATCTCCTGGGAAGTAAAAGGCTGCTGGAATGAGAGCTGTGTTGCCTGATCTGATTGTCATTACCCCGGCAAAGTAGCCCGCGGCACAGGCACTGGATACTAAGTGTTGGAGATATTCTCTTTCCGAGGAGACTCACCAGGCGGATGCTTCTTCCCCTGTTAGCTCCGGGCCACTTCTCTTTCTCCGCTCTCTTGACACACACATAGATCCTTTTAT
Organism: Leucopleurus acutus; assembly: GCF_964270905.1. Classification (NCBI taxonomy): domain Eukaryota; kingdom Metazoa; phylum Chordata; class Mammalia; order Artiodactyla; family Delphinidae; genus Leucopleurus; species Leucopleurus acutus. The sequence continues at coordinate 86,830,412 of NC_139151.1, forward strand.
GACGCTCCATGGAAACCAGAGATGGAATAAATCAAAAGTGGTCAGAGGAACCATTGTTCTCACTTGTAAAATAACCGAACCCTTGTTAATTTGTTGCCAGCCTTACATTTCTCCCGAGAGCTCCCCATTGGGTGGAGGCTGTAAACAGGAAACTTGAAACCCTCAGTCATCCTTTGTATTACTTATTGTTTGTGGGCAGCTGCAAGGGATTCGCCATCACAGGGCTTGTGAATCCTAGTGGGGAGATGAGCCGTATATATTTCTAAGACAGAATACCCGGAGGAGAAACTTCATTTCTTCAAAAACAAAGTAGAAATGCGGCTCAGGGATGAGGAAAGAAGCATTTTTTAACAGGTGACAGGTTTGCCAGAATGGTAAAGTAACTCTTGGTTTTACTTGGTGTACGATCAGCAGCCCCCCCACACTGTGGCCAGAAGAAAATATAAAAATTCCTTCTTCTCCTGCAGTACAGCTGAAGATGGACTACAGCTATTGAGAATACTGAAGTGTTGGGGTAATAGAAGGACAAGGCAGAACTACTCCTGTCCATGCTGAAGAGAACCCTTATTGCAAAGATGGTGCCTAGTGAGGGTTAGGAACTAGGGTCCTGGTGCCAGACTGTCTGGGTGTGAATCATAGCTCTCATACTCACTAGCTATGGGACTTTGGAGAAATCACTTAGCCCTTTTCTCCCTCAATTTCCTCATCTGTAACATGGGAATAATAATAGTATCTACCACATTGGGTTATTGTGACTATTAAATAAGTTATTATATGTAAAATACTTAGGAAAAAGACCAGCTCAGTGTAAGTATTTGTATGTATTAGCTGTCGTTATGACTAACCACAGAAATAAACGTGGCAGCTTAACAGAACATTAATTTATTATTGTATTTTCTATATTTCTTTATGCAGGGCACAGGGCAACCTCTGTGTGGCAGCCAAGGGCTGACCTCAGCACGAGGGCAATTCCTTATTAAGTCTGCATTTCTCTGGGAGTCTGGGCGCCGTTGTCAGAGTGGGCGCCTGTGTGTCCAGCCTCAGGCCGGTGTAAGAACCCAGTATCCTCGCCTCATTCTCTGTACTTGGATCTGACTCTTACCAGGATGATTAACGACTGAACTTTCTCTGAAACTCTTCCCACAGAGGTATGAGCTCAACCTTTAACCTCAGAAGTTTCTTCGTGGCTGAACACAATGGTCAGCTATCAGTATAGTTCTCAAATTCTGGAACTTTTCAGTATAGATCCCCAAATCTGAGTTATTTTCCCTCCTCTGGAATGTAAACCCCGTGAGACTGGGCACTTGACGGTGTTTGTTCACCAGTGCACCTCTGTCTAGAATCAGGTCGGCACTGGATTTGTTTATTGAGTGAATAAATGGATGTGACTGGATGGAATCAGCCTTGACTTCTACTTCACACAGAATATCAACCTCACAGCCCAGGTTGGGTTTTGCCCAGTTCCATCTTCTCAGCCATGACTAGTGCGTGAGGGAGCTTCTGCAGCCTTCTTGGGTGCTTTCTGCAGCCTTCTTGGGTCTCCAATCTGTAATTCCCAGGAGCTAGCCACTCCTCACCCCCTCATATGCCCAGAAAAACAAATTAAAGTGTAGTCTAAATCTCTTCAGGAGGGAAGAAAGGTTTTCTTCAAATAAAAAACAAAATCAAGCAATATTGCCTGTGAAACAGGCAATTTACCAAATGAAACATTTCTCATAGTAGGGACCAAATGGATTACTGGGTACCTTCAATAAAAATCAAGGTGTTATCTTCCAGGTTATTTGATTCTGTGGGGTCTCTGTACCTTTCATTGCCTTGAGCTGTCTTACAGCTTTGTAAGTGGTAGCTGATCAGTACCAATGCAAATAATTCTTTTCTGTAGACATATGTAAGAGGCTTCTCTTGCTCCGCAGCAGACTACCACAAATTTGACAACTTACTGTAACATAAATTTATTATCTTGTATTTTCTGTGGGTCAGGAGTCCAGGCATGTTAGCTGGGTCTTCTGCCCAAGGTCACAGCAGGCTGACATCAAGGTCGTGACCTGGTCTCTTCTGGGGCTTGGGTTCCTCTTCCAAGGTTACTGGTGGCTGCCTGAATTCATCTTGCAGTTATACATCTGCGGTCCTGCTTTCTTGCTGGCTGTCAGTTCTCAGATTCTAGAGGCTGCCTGCCATTTCCTGTCATGTGCCCTCCACTGCTTGGCAGTTTGCCTCTCAAAGGCCAGCAGAATCTTCATGCTTCAAATCTCTTCCTTCAGGAAGGGTCTGGTATCTTTTAAGGGTTCACTTGATTAGGTCAGACCCACTCAGGCTAATCTCCTTTTTGATTAAATCAGAGTCCCAAAGTTTTAATTACACCTGCAAAAATCCCTTCACTTCACCTTTGTCATCTAATGTAACCTAATCATGAGAAGAAAGCCGTCATATTCACAGTCCTGCCCATACTCAAGGGGAGGGTATTATACAGGATGTATACACCAGGGGGCAGACAGCTCAAAATTCTTCCTACCGCAACATGCAAATAGATTTTGAAAATTGCCCCTACCACCCTCCGTAGAGCCAGTTTTGCATCTATTAAACAGATTTATATCAACCTCTACATGTATGTATCTGCTTTTTTTTTTTTTTTTTTTTTTTTTTTGCGGTACGCGGGCCTCTCACCGTTCTGGCCTGTCCTGCTGCGGAGCACAGGCTCCGGACGCGCAGGCCCAGCGGCCATGGCTCACGGGCCCAGCCGCTTCGCGGCACGTGGGATCCTCGCGGACCGGGGCACGAACCCGCGCCCCCCGCATTGGCAGGCAGACTCTCAACCACTGCGCCACCAGGGAAGTCCCTGTATCTGCTTTTTGAATTCTCCCTTGAACTCATTGTATCATCTTACTGGTTCCTTAATTAATGAATGAGTCGAATAAAATCTTTGACATGTGTTCATTTTGTATTTGTATGAGTCATGAGTTTAAAAATATTATACTTTAACATCACCTTTATAATAATAATTATCTCATAGTTTCTCTTAAAACAGTGGATGTGTTGTTTACTTTTACATGCATAACTAAAGGGTTCTTTCCCTTTTCCAGAAATTACCCCAAAGAAGTATTCAGATTGTACCTCTTGACACCTGATACTATTTGCTGCTTTGAAAGGATGGTGTTTCTAGATTTTACTGATCTCACTTGAAGTGGCTTAATCCTGGCACCCAGTAACACCAGTACTATCTCTTTAGCATTAAAAAGGGCAAACAACAGCCCCACCGTACCACTTTTATGTTAACTTCCTCGTTATGTACAAAAAATATCAAAGGGCCCTGCTGACATTTTCTCCTGGAATCTTGGGCTTCTAGGATTTTGCTAGTGGGGTGGGCAGAGGGTTTTCTCCCCTCTGTGTTCAAAATGATGCACTTTTCTCATCCCTAGCAGTGATTAGTTATCTGTACTTAGCATGATGCCTGATACAAAGTAAGTGTTCGGTAAACGACAGCCCTCTTCTTCCTTTCCAGCCACTCGGTGAAGAGTGAAGAGAGAAAAGACATGGGATCCCTGCCTTATCCTGGGCTCAAGCTCCTTGAAGGCAGGGCACAGCTTTCACAAGTGAGTATGGCTCATAGCCCACTCCTGCTTGTTTTCCTAAGCAAAGCAAAATCTTGCTCTGCCAGAGAAACAAACGAAAGCATCGTACCAGTTAAATAATATGTAATAGCTGTATCAGTATCCTGTCTTCTCACAGTCAGCTAACTTTGTAATGTGTAAATGCTTATCGGACATACAAAATCAAACTATGTAAACTGTTGTAAAGTGGAAGGAATGATTCCGATCAGTCTGGCAGAGTACAAGGCCACAGGAATTGTATTTTGCTTCCCTTTCTGCAGTTGAGGTAGGAGATAGATGGGCTCTTGGTCTGGACAGCTGCTGTTTGTCCAGTGGAGTAAAATTGAAACTCTGTGCTCACCCAGACACTCCAAGGGCAAAGCTAGTGTCAGAAGCTGAGCTCTGCTCAAGTAAATAGATAAGGGGCCCACTCCTTAAGTCAGGGAAAACTTCCCTGTCTGCACATGCGCGGGAAGGCTCTTGGGCGTCTAAAAGGGAGGGCACCCCATAATACCTGTGGATGTGCACCCACAGGCCTCTGTGGTGGGATCCATCTTAGCAAAAAGTTGCGCACGCATCTTGCGGAGGGTCCTAGGACCAGTCAGGTGTAAAAAAAAAAGAAACAAGATAATCTGCCAAATGTAAAGAAAGACCCGGAAGGACTGTCCTGTATAAGTGATTTAAATCACCTCTTTACTGCACTCCTCATTCAGGAGCCCACACTCCACTCTGGGTGTATATTTCTGCCCTGCTTCTGACTTAAATAAATAAACTGCTTCCCTGTGTGCTCTCCCATATGTTGTGCTGTGTCTCTAATAATAAACTTTGTATCTGGTTTGTGTTTTTTTCCTCCTTGAAACATTTCTGCTTTCAAACGGGGTAAGAATCAGGGAATTTTGCTTCTAGCCTCTAGCCCCTGCTGGACTGGCGTCTAAGTTCAGTCCCTGGGCAGCAGAATAAGATCCTGCTCAAGACTACTGTCCCTCCAAGAACACAGTGAGGAGCCAGGCTGACATTCTGGACAATCATAGCAAAATGATTTTCCTGTCCAAGTTTAAAAGGCATCCATTCAGTGTTTATAACTGGTCCCCCCAGTCCACCCCTCATGCTACCTCCCTCTCAAGTTCCCTCTGCCTTCAAAAGCAAAAGCTGTACCACCATAGCTTTTGCCTCCAAAGTCATTAGCATATATTGAGTATGTTTCAGTAAGGTGTGTTCTGAAGAGACAGAAAATCCACATGACTGTCTTTATCCATTTTTCATTACTACATGGTAAGGATGACACAACAAGCTAATTTAGAAAAAGCATTAAAGAGGGGGCTTAAGATGGGGAGAGGAAGTGTAGCTTGCAATGTACAACTTGAAAAGGCATTCAAGTGTGAGCAATGCACATCTTTGAAATTGCTTCCGGATCCACTGTTATAGGTTACATTGCCAGCTACCTGTATTGATTATTATTTTGTAGTTTATTTGTTAGAATTTCTGCTAATGGACACTTCTGAATCATCTTCTGCATTTAATGTACCTAATACCCATTGATCAGGTCATTGGCTTATTGGTTATCTACTTTGCTGCTAAATGATTCTCAATGGTTGCTTTTTTCATTACACATTTTTATTCCTGGAGCAGCTTCTACTGTGTCCCATTACACTAATGGAAATTTTTTTTTTTTTTTTTTTTTGGCGGTATGCAGGCCTCTCACTGTTGTGGCCTTTCCGGCTGCAGAGCACAGGCTCCGGACGCACAGGCCCAGCGGCCGTGGCTCATGGGCCCAGCTGCTCCGCGGCATGTGGGATCCTCCCAGACCGGGGCACAAACCCGTGTCCCCTGCATCGGCAGGCAGACTCTCAACCACTGTGCCACCAGGGAAGCCCTAATGGAAATTATTGATATGGAAATTATTAGGCACTGAGCTTACGAATTCTATGATACACAATAACATTCCATTTCTTCAAATGGTAGAATTGTTCCTGTATAATTAGCAGTAAATATTGACATATCAGTGAAATTAATTTATTTACTATAAAGCAAAAGAACAAGAAACATCTTTAGAAAGGAGAGGAAACACCAAATATTTTGCATTACTATGCATACTTTGGTAAAAATAAATATGGCAAGTTCAGTGTTTATGTTTAACACTTTGTGTTGAAAATTCTTTAACATCCCTAGTTAAACACAAGAATATTTTTGGTTATAGTTGCTGTAAACACGCCCATGTTACAGATAGAAAAGTTAGCCTCAGAGTCGCCAATATCTGCATTGTTTTGTCCAATATGGTAGCCACTAGCCACATGTGGCTGTTGAACTCTTGAAATATGGCTAGCCCAGGGCTTCCCTGGTGGCGCAGTGGTTGAGAGTCCGCCTGCCGATGCTGGGGACATGGGTTCGTGCCCCGGTCCGGGAAGATCCCACATGCCGCAGAGCGGCTGGGCCCGTGAGCCATGGCCACTGAGCCTGCGTGTCCAGAGCCTGTGCTCCGCAACGGGAGAGGCCACAACAGTGAGAGGCCCACGTACTGAAAAATATATATATATATGGCTAGCCCAAATTGAGATATGTTGTAATTATAAAATTTACACCGAATTTACACCGAATTTTTAAGGTTTAGTATGAAACAAAAGAGTGTAAATATTTAGTTAACATTTTACTGATTATATGTTGAAACGATAGTATTATTTTTTAAAGAATTGTTTGATGTGAACCTTTTTTTTTTAAGTCTTTATTGAATTTGTTACAATATTGTTTCTGTTTTATGTTTTGGTTGTTTGACAAGGCATGTGGGATCCTAGCTCCCCAACCAAGGATCAAATCCGCACCCCCTGCATTAGAAAGTGAAGTCTTAACCACTGGACTGCCAGGGAAGTCCCGAAATGATAGTATTTTGAATAGTCAATAAAAATAAAATATATTATTGAAATTAATTTTATCTCTTTCTTTTTTCTTTTTTTTTCTTTTAGTGTGGCTACTAGAAGAATTTAAGTTACATATGTGGTTCTCATTATATTTCCACTGGACAGCACAAGTCCTAAGTGGGTTGTGTCTAGGGCTGTGCTGTCCATTAAAGTAGCAAATAGCCCCACATGACAGTTATATTTAATTCAATTTAAAATTCAGTTCCTCAGTTGTATCAGGCACCTGTCAAGTGCTATTGCCATATATGGCTAGTAGTTAACCATTCTGGACAGCACAGATAGAAAAGACTTACAGAATCCTAGAAAGTTCTTCTGGGAAGCGCTGGCCTAGAACATCACTAAGCAGGCATTGGAACTAAGAATGCCACTCTGCTAAGCCATTGTCCACTGAGTTTGTAAAGAAAATAGATGTGTCATAGTAAAGGTAAAACTGCAAATAGTGATAGCATGTTGGTGGTAGTGATGGTTATTAAATACGGGATTCATCCTTAGAAATTCTCCTCTTCTAAGTGCTGCTCAGGATATAGCTTCAGAGACGATGCTGATCCATTGGGGTGACCACCTAATTTTGATGGACAGAAAAGATGTCAATTAGGTGGAAAAAACTAGAAACACTTAGTATGTTTCATTAAGTTTTAGTGAACACGAGTTTCTGTGTCAGCTCCAATTCCCTCTTTGTAGGGGTCTGGAATCTGCTGTCCAAAGAAGTTAGGCTACAAAACAGGGTCTGGGTCTCCAAGTCAGTGAACACCAGTGTATGTTCTGCTGGGCTGCCGCCCCTCCATTAAGGGAGTAATGAGATCGGTCTGTATGTTTAGGGGTTAGGGGACTACAGGATGGGGAGGTCACAGATTTTAAAGTAAGCACTTAAGGGGAAAATTCTCTAAAGTCAAGAGTCAAAATGATTCTTAAACCATCACCTTCAGAATCACAAGCCAAATTTAATTTCTTTAGTCTTTCTTTTATTTTAGCTGTGACCTCTTCTCCCTAGCGCCAGAGAAGGCCCAGGTGTAGTCCAAAAAATATGGCAAAGAGGTAAAGGGGGAAATGAACCAGAGTTTCTCATTTTCTTTCTTTGGCACACTCTCTTTTTTGTGATGGAAGGGGAATGGGTGTCCAAACACATTTATATGAACATATACACAGTGGAACACCTCTGAAGTTTTGTTTGCTTTATTCTGTTTGTCCAGAAGTGAAGACACAAAGGGCATTTGTTATGATTGTCCTTTGTTTTCAGAGAAGGAAACCAAGCCTGTGAGTGATTAAGTCCACTGTCCAGGGTCACTAGCTGGTTAGCAGGTAAACCAGGATTTAAACCCAGGACTCCCCGAAGCCAAACTCTGCTTTACATCAAAATACCTGTCTGGGGCACCCAAGACGGGGCGCAGTAGTATTCCCTGCTGCCAGCATTAATGTGGGTGTAATTAGTTAACCCTGTCTATTGTTTCTGAGGTGCATTTCTTAGCCTGTGGGAGTCTCCACGCACTGGAGTACAGAGGCTAAGGATCTTTGTTTTGTCACTGATAAATGATCTGCAGGCTCTTAATCCCAGTTGCAGATTCCTCATTTGTAAAGCTGTTGGCATGTTTGCACTGAGCAGAGTGGTCTCTGCCAGCTTAGCTTCCCATTGCAGTTTGGGATTTTTTCTTTTTTTTCTTTAAGATTTTATAGAACTGAGTATAAAATGGCAATGTTTTCATAAACGCTTTAAGCATCTTTAGTGAAGTTAATTTATAGAATGTAAATGTTCCTCTCCGGCAGTTTAAACCCAAATTCCTCAGCAGTGGAGTGGGGGCAGAGAAACAGGAAACCACTCTGTTTCATTGTTCGTGCTCAACAATAAAAAATTAAACGGCCTGAGAAAATGCAAGCCAGAGAGAATTTTTTTAGACATTTTCTCCTCCGAATTTGAGTGATGGTGAGGAACACAAAAATTGCATGCTTCTCTTTCCTTTTTTTTCCCCCCCACAGGGCCTGGCAGCTGTATCTTGGACCTCTGGGGTGACCCAGCCCCCATGGCACAGTGCTGGGCACGACACCCAAGCAGTCACTCAGTTACCTTTGCCAGCTGCACACCTTCCAGCCTTCCCTTGGGAAAGGCGTGACCGGCCGGTGAAAAGCTGCATTGGGCAGCCCCACAAGGCCCTTTTGCACAGTCTGCTAGAGAGCTTAGCACTCAGCCAAAGTCTGCAGGAAGCTTCCCGTGGTAAGATTTTTTTGAGCTACTTTCTGCTTCTATTTTATAGCCCCATCCCTGTTTTAGTGTCTTTTTTTTTCCAAATTATGAGACAGCATGAAATCTGCCTTCGCTGTTCTGTTCTCCTGTGGTACCAGGCAGTATATATAAATAAGTAGGTATTTAATACATCAAAAGAGCAGGTCTTTCTCCTCCATTCTTATCTATGGCTTTAGCAGTTCAACACCTCCTTTTATCTCTTGTCCCTTAACCCTAATCACATCCAAAAGATGCTAAATCCTCTGTGGATATAATGACTTCTTTTTTTTTTAAATTGTGCATAGCTGACACCATCCTAGCCTTCAGATCAGGAGATTATGGACACTGTACACTAACAGAATGAATTCAACAACTAACATTGAATAAGTCCAATGCTCTGTCAAGTGCCTTATAAAAGATACCTCATCCCATTCAATTCTCGCAACAATCCTGAGACAGGTGCTGTAAGCATCATTCTCATTTTGCAAATGAGAAACAGGATCAGAAGGATTCTGTAACGTATCCAAGGCCACGCGTGTGGCTCGTAAATGGCAGGGCAGGCACCCTCATCCGAGTCGTGTATGTCTCAAGTGCCGCACTGAGCGGAAAGCCAGCTTTCCAGATTGCCCGTGATGGAACAGAAAGACATTCCTCAGGCTGGGTCTCCAGGCTGACCAAGACCAGAAGACAAGGTAAATTCAGGTACCTCTCATTACACGACATAGCTCCGTATTTGGAAATCGTATTAGTCCAGGCTAAGGTAGACTCTGCTATGATAATAAATCCCAAAGTATTAGTGGCTTAGTGTAATAAAGGTTCATTCTGCTCATGCAGAATCCACTGTGGAAGCCCAAGCTGGGTGGAGACACAGTGTGTGTGTAGTTGCCTCAGTTAACAGCCTGAATGGGAATTCAGGCACCAGACCTGTGAAGAAAGAAGCTTCCAGATGCTTCCTGCTCTTAGCATCTGAAGTCACCTCCAGTTAGTCACATCTTCTTAGCTAAGGCCCCAGATATCATGGAGAGAGAGAGAGAAGTCATCCCACTGTGTCTTGTCTGAGCAATTCTCCACGGAATGCGTGAGCCTATTAAAATGATTGTTGTTTTGTGGGTGGCTGGTTCTGAGTCCATAGATAAGCGCAACATACACACTGGATCTGCACATGCTGCAGGGTGTACCTTTCAGTCACTCAACAAATATTTACTGAGCACATACGAGGAGCCAGATGCTACTCTGGGCATACATCAGTGAACAAAACAGATAGAGACTCCTGTCCTCATATTCCACAGGGAAAATAGTTGCTGGTTTTTCCAAATAATCATTTTAAATATGTTTTTCTAGGAACAAAAGTAATATTTGCTATTCTACAAAATTTGAGAAATATAAAAATGTTTAGAAAATACAAAAAAATCCAACAGAAAATGATAATTACCATGCAGCAACAACGCATGATTACTCGCTAGTGTATTATCTTACACACAAACGCATACGCATACTCTCCAAACTGGAGTCACATTATGTGTTCAGTTTTATATTCTACTTCTTTTTTTTTTTTTTTTTCCATTTAGAGTGTATTGCAAACTGTCTTGGTCCATATTTGGGCTGCTTGTAACGAAATACCTGAGACTGGGTGGTTTATAAACAACAGAAATTTCTTTCTCACTGTTCTGGAAGCTGGGAAGTTCAAGATCAGTATGCCTGCAGACTGGTTGTCTGGTGAGAACCCAGCTCCTGATTCATAGGTGGCATCCTTTTACTGTATCCTCACATGTAGGAAGATGCGAGGGAGCTCTCTTGGAACCTCTTTTATAAGGGAACCAATCCTATCCATGAGGGCTCCACCCTCATGACCTAATCACCTCCTAAAGATCCCACCTCATAATACCATTGTCTTGGGGGTTAGGATTTCAACTTTTGAATTTTAAGGTGACACAAACATTCAGACCATAGCACAAACTTTTCCTCACATCACAAAATTATGATTTTTAATGGCTGCATATGGTTCCAGCCTGTAGCAATACCAGCTACTTAACCGTTCTGCAACTATTTTACATCTCAGTTGATTCCAATTTTTCACCGTGATAAGCAACGCCTCGAAGAACAGTCTTGTACACGCATCTTCGGCTGCATCTCTGATTCGTTATTTAGAATATAATCAGAGAAGTGGGATTGCTCGTTCAAAGGGTATGCAAATGTTCAGGTTCTTGATAAATATTGCCAGGTTGCTTTCCAGAGTGTTAGCACCAATTTACATTCTCACCTGTATTTTATGAGATGCCGCTCTCTTGCCAATATTCAGTATTAGAGTGTTTCTAATCTTTGCCAGTTTGTTGCATTAAAGAATGGTATTTCATTTTAACACTGGTTCACTGTCTAGGTTGCTCAATAATTATTGGGATTTTCTGAGTTTTAATTCCAACTCTGGCACCTCCTACCAAGATATGTAACCTCTCTAAGCATCAGTTTTCTTTCCATCAAACTGTGATAGTTATTCTGACTTCTTGGGATATTGAGTGGATTAAATATGTTCAGGTTTATAAACTGCTTATAAAAAACTGTTTAACACTGTGCCTGTCACAGAACAAATAAATGGTAACTATTATCATGGGTGTTATTCACAATTCAAAAATTGTCAACACATGAATAGTTCTGGCCTTTTTCTTCCCTCTGCGCCTTAATGAAGGTTCTGACTTTGCTCTAACATATTTCTTTCCCTTCCTTCTCCTCTGAAAGGGGGCCACCATTCTTTTGGGCTTTTGTGAATTAGAATTAGTACAAATGAGAGAAAAACATACAAAGAGACACATTGACCAGGGACAGACCACCCAACCCCCCAGGGGCTAACGCTCATGCACATGGATCTGGTTTTGGCTACAAGTAGGCTGGTGGTGGCAGGGCTCAGCTGGGCGGTTCTGCTTCAGGCTGTGGGCTGACTGGGCTTAGCTCCAGGTTGTGAATGGGTTCAGCTCTGCCCCAGGTATGCTTGATCTGGGGCCTGCATGGAAGGAGCAGAAAATACCCAGGTGTGTTCTCATGCTAGATCACAAGAGCAAACGAGGTCAACAAAACTCACAAGCAAATTTAAGGCCTCTGCTCTGGTTACATCTGCTAATATTCCACTGGCAAAAGCAAGGCACGTGGCCCAGGCCGTCATCAGTGAGGCGGGAAGTCTCCTCCCCAACGAGAGGAGGAGGAAGTGAGTGAATATGTGCCTAACAAATTATCATAATGAATGTTGCCAGGAAATTTCCGGAAGAGGGTGTTAGTGTGTGGTGTATGGAGACTGGAAAAAAAGTGATCATAAGACATGTTGGGTGTGTGTGAGATTTTACAAATCAGAATCCTTTTAGTTTCTAAAATTCTCCAGTTAAGAACTTGTAAATTACTTTTTGTCTGTCTGGACTGGGCTTTATCAAATGGTACTTCCCCTTGGGACTGACCTTACAGTGTAATGGCTTGCACAGAGTCACATAACGGAAACAATTACTATCTCTTCTGTCACAACACTACATAGCTCTTCCTCTTTGCATATCTTAGACCTTTTAAGCATTTTCTGATGGTTCTGTTTCTTTTTCTTCCACTAGTAGAAAAAGTATGGATAGTGGATTCCTATTTGTGATTTACCAAGCAGAGGTACAGTCTCCACGGGAAGTGTGTCAGATACCCCATTGCCATCTCATCTAAAGTAGGGCAGACATCAAGTTCGAGAAAACTTGGACAGGAGGAGCCCAAGGGCAGAGAATGAGAGCAACCAACGGGGTCTCAATCATGACTCAGAAGCTCCAAATTCACTCAGAGAACCTTCTGGTGAAATCAGATAGTGAGCACAAGGTGTGACACTGGTGAGATAGAGCCGAAAGAACTCTAATGAGAGGAACCGTGTCATTTTAGTGGCCTTTATTATCTGTGTAGAAAGCTTCCCCTTGCCTCCCTGGAGATCATTTACCTGGAACCAGATCTCCAGGTTTGCTTAGATCTGCGGACAGCTGGCACGTCACATGCATAACATTACCCCGCACTCCCAGTAGGACAAGGGGCTTGAAAATAAGTTCATCCCAAATATTAATTCTCATCCACTCTGACCCTAGGTAGACCAGCTGAACCCATGGCTGTGTTAGCTCTGCTTCCTTCTCTAAATGGCATCTGTCTATAACTTTACCCAAAACATCTGAGCTTTGTTTCAGAGAAAGCCATGTTTTGACCTCTTAAAAAATCCAAGCTGAGAAGAATCATAGACCATGTAAAGAATTACACTCAATAATTGATCCTCAGCCTTCCTAGAGCTGTGGCGTGGTGCGTCAGTAGCCTCAATATCCACTGGGCTTTCCCTGGAATAATAAGCAACATGTGCTTTGAAATATATAGTATATTTGAGTACTGGGGGTAGGGGATTGTCTGTAATTCTGTCTCCTTAAGTCATTAGAAAACATTTTTAAGAGTTTTAAAAAATCTATGGCCAGATTAGCTGTCTCCCTATTTCCATAAAAAGAAGGGAGTGTGTATATAAAATCTTCCCTGCTATTGTTTCTCCCTCCCTCCCATCCACAAATGGTTGCTTTTTCTTTTTCTTTTCTGAAGTCCCGTTATAGGCAATACTTTCACAAGGATAAATGCTTCGACTCAGGAGTTGGATAAGGCAGGTTTGATCTTCAGCCGTCTCCTAGCTCTGCGACCTTTCTTAAAGTACTTTACCTTTCCTGTGTCTCAGTTTCCTCTTCTGAGAATGAGGAAAAGAATAGGACCTACCTGTGGAATGTCCGATACCTGGCATATCGGAAGCCTCATCACTTGCCCCCGTGGGATTTGGGCTGTGACTACAGTGGACAGCTTCCCCACACACTCTGGCTGGATCCCACCTCCAACATCACCGAGTCTCTCCCATTAAACTGCCTGGTCCAAGTCCTTGTCTCAAGCTCTGCTCGGGGGAATCCCAACTAAGAAAACTCTCAATAAATATTTGCTCTTATTATTTTTATGGAAAAACTTTTCTACTCCTAGGAAGACCAATTTTGGAGCTCAAATTCAAGATGCATGTTGAGACTTTCGTTTTCCTCATTTGATATTTCATTCAAATCAAAAACTATACCAAAGGATAAACATTGGCTCATTTGGCTACACATTTAGCAAATCCTGTGAAATCAGACTCTTCCCCCAATACTGGAAACTGGTGGTTTCTGTACTTCTTTTCCTTTCCTGCCGCTTCTCACTCTTGCTTTGGGGAGGAGCTGGGCAGCCTGCTTGATGTGAGAGCACTCAGGGGACTCAGTGTCTTTATTCAGGCAGTCAGCTGTCTGTATTGGGGTGTGCTGCCCTGCCTGTATCTCAGCCCTCATTGTCAAGATCGGCATTCGGTTCTCCAGAGTCCTTTACCCAATCCCTTTTTGATCCTGGATACCGGCATTGGCAGGACAACTGAGTGGGATGAAGATTCTAGCCAGTGACCATAGAACACTTTTTTCCCCTCAGGGCAAAGCCAACTGGCCCACAACAGTATCAACCTCCACTTTGGCTTCATTGGCTCGATGCTGAGAGATCTGAGCCAACTGGCCTTCGTGGACGCTTCTAGCATTACCATGGCCTGATCTTTCCCCCTTGGAAATTTTCATTGTAATTACCATGGCGTTTCGCCATGATCAGGCTCATGGCTATATGGCAGGGAGCTGAATCTTGCGGGTGGGTGGGCATACCTCTACGGATGGGCTCGTGTGGGTAAAAGTCCTCCTTCTAGTTCTCTTTTAAATTCAATCCCTCTCTGGCTTGGCCACGAGGGCATGGGCATCGCCAAGGTGACTTTCTTATGTGTATCTTGGAGTATATTGCCTTTTGTGTATGTAGTTGTTTCCTGGAATTATGACTTCTGGTAGGATTGGGTTTGATTTCTGGCTATCTATTGTTTTTCCAGCTGAAATGTTTTATTCCTTCACTTTGCCATTTCATGAAGTTTAGTGAGGACACCCATCCTGCTCTGGAAAGGTCGTTTTAGAGGGTGTTACTGCTCTCAGCTTCTCCTCCCGCCTGGCCAGCCGCCACGAGGTGTGAGACCAGAGGCGGGTTGCAGCTCTGACGCTCCTTGACTGTAGGACTGCGGGCTCATATCTTGATTTCTCTGAGCCTCTGTTTCCCCAACTGTAAAGTGGTAATAAAGATAGGACAAAAGAGATCATGTGACTCAAAGTAGGAAGTAATCTAAGGTATTTGTTCATTTAGTAAATATCAGAGGAACTTTTGCCAGAGTTCCCAGCCTTAGAGAGCTATGGTTTTGTGGGGGAAACGATACATTAATGGTCAATTAAGATACAGACACATAAATCCTACAAACAGGGATAAACACAAGGTGTTAAAAGAGCACATGGGAATGAGGCTTAACTCAGTCTTTTTTTTTTTTGCGGTTCGCGGGCCTCTCACTGTTGTGGCCTCTCCCATTGCGGAGCACAGGCTCCAGACGCGCAGGCTCAGTGGCCATGGCTCACGGGCCCAGCCGCTCCGCGGCATGTGGGATCCTCCCGGACCGGGGCACGAACCCGTTTCCCCTGCATCGGCAGGTGGACTCTCAACCACTGCGCCACCGGGGAAGCCCTTAACTCAGTCTTGAGGGCTCATGGAGGGCCGCTTGGAAGAAGTGTAGGAAGATTAAGAGTTATTAATGGTAATATTAGTCATGACTAGTCGGGAGCTTACTATGTGCTGGGTACTGTATGCTGTATGCTGAGTACTACCTCATTTAGATGTCATAACTGTGCCTATCACATGGCGTCTTAATATCCCTTTTGCAGTTGAAGAAACCGGCTCAGAAAGGTGACGTAACTTGCCCAAGGACACCCAGCTAAGTGGCATGGTCAGACTTTGCAACTAAGTTTGATCCCAGAACCCTCGCTTTTAACCACGGTGAGCATCTGTCCATGCATGACCCTGCTTAAAACTGACCATTTGTGACTTCCTATTGCTCAAAGGATAATGACTAAACTCCTTAACATGCCCCAAATCTCCTGCCCACTCCTCTGGTCTCATCTTTACCCCTCTCTCTGCTCCCAACCTCCATGACAGCCTCAGCAACAGCTCATGAAGGTTATACTTGACTGATAAGTCTGAACTTGTCCTGTGGGCAATAGGGAGCCATAGAGGTTTTAAGCAGACAGAGTGGCAGCAGGACAAGACCCGAGAAGGCCAATTAGAAGAAGGTTGAAGCAACTCAGGCCAAGGTGCATGGGGATATGAACAAAGGGAGGGGCAGGAGGGAAGGAGAAGGGTGAGTTGGAGTCAAGAGGCATTAAGTAGGTAGAACCTACAAATCTTGGTGGCTAATCATGTTGGGGAGGAGTGAGTGAGGGGTCCAGGCTTATCCCCAGATTTCTTGCTTGAATAACAAGGTAGAGGGTGCCAGCTATGCCTAACAGAAGCAAACAATACCTGTAGTTCTATCGCATTTTCATTAGTTGCGTGCTGAAGGGTCCTGGAAACTGTAAAAAAATTTCCCTTCCTTGTCTCTTTTGTTCCTTCCCTTCCACACTGGGTATAGGAATTCAGTGAAAACTGACAAAAAAAAAAAATCCTTTTTCTCTGCCCACCCGCCCCCTGGTGCCCCCGGCCCAGAATTGAACTGCAAACCCACACAGCATCAGCCCCAAATTAGGCATCAAACAGCACCTGAAATTAAGCTTTTTAAACATTAAAATCAATCAAGCCCAAAGAATCTAACTTGAAATGAAAAGGTGTTTAAAAGAAGTAGGCTGCGGTGCAGCGAGGAAAACAACTTAAATTATTAAAGTGGAGTTTTCATGGTTCAGGGAAAATGTTCCAGTAATGTCAGATTAAAAATGTAAATCTATTTACCTTCCAGATGATTTTTTCAAGTGCTCTTATTAAAGTCTACTGCTTACCTGTTTGTCTATGAAAAAGAGCTTGTTACTTAGGGAAGGGGATCAGACCTCGGCATGCTGCAAACATTGCCTTGTGTTTGTCACCGAATGAATATCTCCTATCGCTTTTGGCTTGGTAGTTAATTACTGTATAAATTTCCCTGCTGAAAATGGAGATCTTATTCAGTGTTGGGCTCTTTTCAGAACTCAAGCGCCAAATGTTCATAATGTTTAAAAAGACGGTATCTTTCTTCTCTATTCATTCCCCCACTTCCTTCTTCTTGACCCTGTGGGGCATTTGTAATATTGAAATTATGACATTAAAATCACTTTTATTTCAAGTGACTTGGATGACAAAAATATACAGTTAAGAGGGGTTGGAGACAAAATTGCTCAGATGGAGACACTGGGAAGAAAAACGTTTTTTTTAAGTCAGTGATCTCCAAGTGAACTTATATTCAACAATGATGCAAGGAAAGCAGACAGGTCATGTGTTCATTCAGCAAATAAAATATCTGTTATCAGTGCCCTTGAAAAGAAATATGTTGTGAGCCCCAAATGCAAACTACATATGAAATTTTAAAATTTCCACATTAAAGAAGCAGTAAAAAACCAGTGGAGTTAATTTTAATATTATTTTATTTAAATCTATATATCTAACTACTATATTTCAACCTACGGTCAATGTAAAGATTATTGAGATCTTCTACATTCTTTTTTGTACTGTCCTTGCAATTCAGTTTGGGTTTTATACTTAGCGCCTACCACAATAGCCATATTTCAAGAGCTCAACATAGCTACACGTAGCCACATGTAGCTAGAGGCTATCATATTGCACACTGAGGATCTATATAATTCAATGACAGTTTTCCCTCTCAAATTGATCAACCAAGAATAGGTTTATACATGTAATGAATCTACCTTTTTTTCCTCCCTTTCCAATTGAGAAGGAAAAGAAAAGTGCCTATGATGAAAACTGGCAACATGGCCCTGTTGATAAATTGCAGGTTAAATTCTTTTTCATGTAATTGTTTGTTGGTTCCAGGACTGGTCACAAATGAAAAATAACTCTTTTAAGGGTGTAGACAATTTCATTCAAGGGGCAATAAAACTGAGGCATTAAAATAAATAACAAGCTGCATGTTTTTTGTAAATGAGGGATAAAATTTTCATCCTTTCAGATGGTACACATTTTTCATTAATAAATGTCAGCAGATCTCTCTTCCTCAAGCTAGTGACTATATTAAACATGAATTACAAGAACTCTTGTAAGTCATGTTTACGTGAATTTTTCTGTAGATTAGTCTGACAATTTAAAAATATATCTATACGTTTGGCAGCTCTGGGATGACTTTAATTTCTAGCCAGGAGAATTCTCACACTCAGCATCTTTTGGGGGTGGGGACTACTATAATTAGATGTATCTAGAAAAGTTTTCTGGAAGTTGAATTGTATTACATAATAAATCAAGTTCTATTTAATGCGCTGAGCATCTTTACCTTTCTAGCCCCAAACCCAGTGAACATATTATCTTTCAAGCTGCAGATACATTCTGGCTTTCATGAATTGGAAGCTATTTTGCTGTAGAAGGCAGCGAGGTTCAGCATAGTATCGTGGGAATCCTTTGGAATCAAAAGGATCTGGCTTCAAATCTCGGTTATTTTCGTGGGTTATTTGGGGCCAGTCACTTAAATTCTCGGCACCTCAGATTCCCCATCTGTGCAAAAGGTATCATAATATCTAAGTCAGAGATTGCTGTAAAGACAAATGTTACCACAAATGTACAATGTCTGATACAGGCACGATTAATGACAATTCTCTCCTACTGCCTTCCTCAGGGTAATGGGTAAGTGAGATTCAGTGATGCTGAATGTTCACAGACTCAATTTTATAGTAAGGTTTTTGTATTAATCTGTTGCTCTGTAACCAATTATCTCAAAATTTAGTGGCTTAAAACAACAAACATATATAATCTTCCAGTTTTCCTGGCTCATGAACCTGGGCACAGTTAGCTGGGTCCCTCTGCCTTAAGAGCTCTCATGAGGTTGCAGCCAAGTGGTCACCCAGGGCTGTGATCTCATCTGAAGACTTGACTGGGGGGAAGATTTGCTTCCAAGTTCAGTTATGTGATTGTTGGCAGGATTCAGTTCTTGGTGGGCTGTTGGACTTAGGGCCTTTGTACCTCACTAGCTGTGGCTGGAGGCTTTTATAGTTCCTTGCCAGTTGAACCTTTCCATAGTGCAGTTTACAAATTGGCAGCTAACGAGGGAGAAAGAAAAAGAGAGAGAGAGAGAGAGAGAGAGAGAGAGAGAGAAACAGGAGCCTGAGTGTTGGTGTAATGTAGTTTGGGAAATAACTCCCATAACTTCTGCTGTATCCTCTTGGTTAGAATTGAATCACTAGGTCCAGCAACACTCAAGGGAGGGGATGACATAAGAGTGTGAATTCCAAGAAGTAGGATCATTGGGGGCCATATCAGAGGTTGCCTACTGCAGACTTCTGCAGCTTTAACCTTCATATTTAATGGTATTACTTCCCACTTACATGTGGGTCCTCAGCCAGTTATACAAATAAGAGCTGAACAAATCAGGGCTGTGAGTCAGGAACTCTGCATAATCCTTCACATTGCCCAATGATAAAGGGCACTGTATTACAATTTGATATATGAGCTCTATGAGGACAAGGAAATGTGTGCTTACCGCAGCAATCCAGAGTCTAGAACAGTGTTTGACACAGTTCTCTCTCAATAACTGTCAAAAAGGTAAGGGGATCAGTGAGTCCTCTTGCTTCTTGCAACATCCCTAGGAGGTGGGTACAATTGTTGTGTCCATTTCACAGAAAACTGACAGTTGGAGGTAAAGTGACTTTCTCAGCCTCATAGAACTAGTAAGTGGTGGGAGGTAGGAGCCCAGGTGTGTCAAGCCACTTCCAAGCCTGTTCCTCAGTTACTTGACTTTGTGGACTCATGATAATAACATGTGAGGGGTAGACAGTGCACATGGGCATGTGTGTGTGTGCTGGGCATTGTGCATTTCAGGAGAAGTGTAGTCATCTTCTTCCACCAGGCAGCCTTTCAACAGACACATTCCAGCATCTACTACAGGTTGGAGTGGAACAACCCTTCTGTGGCTGTATCCTCAAGTGAATTTCTGTTTTCTTCACATACCAGAGAGAAGAATGAAAATCAGATGAATGAAAGGTAGAGCCTAGGGCAGGGAGTATGGAGCCCTTGTGAAACTGTGAGCCACAGAAGTGACTGGGGGGAGGGAGGTGGGATGTCTCCTACCATCTCTCTGCCTGATTTTTTTTTTTTTTTTTTTTTTTTTTGCGGTACGCGGGCCTCTCACTGCTGTGGCCTCTCCCGTTGCGGAACACAGGCTCCGGATGCGCAGACTCAGCGGCCATGGCTCACGGGCCCATCCACTCCGCGGCATGTGGGATCTGCCCGGACCGGGACACGAACCCGTGTCCCCTGCATCGGCAGGCGGACTCTCAACCACTGTGCCACGAGGGAAGCCCTCTCTGCCTGATTTTTTATGAAGCTAATGCCTACTTGTTTTCAGTAAACTTTTTGTAACTCAAGTTTCTCTCTATCTTTTCAGTGTCCCTGGCTCTTCCTCCTCTTGTTATTCCATACAAGTCCTTACTCTTCTTCAAGTTAAAACATTTTTCTAAAGTTTGAAAGTTGCTTAGGTGCGTTGGAAAAAAGGTAATGGTAATGACAATAATTTTAAAATAAACCTTGATAACAATAAAACGAACATTCCAGTGCTTACCATGTAGCAGGCAAAATTCAAAGTGTTTTCTAAGTATGAAGTCATTTAAAAGATCCTATAGAATCATTAAGTCAATCCTCTGGATGGTTTTAAAGGCAGAAGTACTAGTTATCTATTGCTGCATAAGGAATCACCCTGAAAGTTATTGGCTTAAAACAACAATAAATATTTTTTATCTCTGACAGTTTCTGTAGATCAGTAATTTGGGAGTGGCTGGGTGGTTCCAGCTTAGGATTTCTCACAATAGCCAGTCAGATATTGGTCTAGGCCCAGTCATCTGAGGGCTTGATCGAGGCTAGAGGTTCTGCTTCTAAGATGGTTCATTCCAAGTTGGCAGGAAGCTCAGTCCCTCTCCATGTGGGCCTACCCACAGGGCTGCTTGCGTGTCCTCACAACATGGTGGCTGGCTTTGCGCAGAGCAAGGGATCTAAGAGAGCAAGGAAGAAACTGCTATGTCCTTTGTGACCTAGCCTTAGAAGTTACCCATTGTCACTTCCACAATATCCGTTGGTCACATATGTCGGCCAGCCCCATTCAAGGGTGGGAGGGGACTACACAAAGCATGGATACCAGAAGCCAAGGATCTTTCAGTGCCATCTTGGAGACTGGCTACCACAGCAGCTGCCTTGTAATATGAATCACAGCCACAATTACCCCAGCATCTACCTTTCCTTGAGCAATTACTATGTGCAAGGTACTATGCTAAAGACTTTACATATCTCATTGAATCCTGACAGCAACCCTAAGATCTAGGTGCTCTTTTTATCCCCATTTTACAGATAAGGAAACTAAGGCTCAGAGAGGCTGATAACTTGCCCAAAGTTACAGACTAATGTGTGGCAAGTGAAGAGAATTGGAGCACATGTAAGAAGAAGCTGAGCTCAAGTCTAGTTTGTGCTGTTTTCACCTGTGATGTCGCTGGAGCTGCTGTGAGGAGTTAATGAGAAAAAGTATGGGAACTATAGAGCATTCTACCAAAGACCACGGAGAGACAAAACTCTTTCTTCCCTCCTTCAGCAATGTGAAGCCATGTTCAAAGCACACATCCAAGGTCAGAGTGTCTCATTTTTGGTAAATAAGCGCCATAAAGCACTCTGGTTTTGATTTGTATGAAACCAACTGTAAAAAACGACTTGGGACTGGCTCCCTGAGATCTGGACAGTTAGCACTGGAACCTACCATGTTTTCTGGAAACCGAGTGTCCTGTGCTTTTGATAGAATTCTAAAGAACTGGGAAAGAGGAGAGTAATGAAGTATAAAGAATGGTTTTACCTCCTGCCCAGGTTATATGGTGAGGAGGTTGGGAGTGATTCAATATAAGTATAAAAACAACCATTGAATGTAAAGAGGGGTTTACATTGTTGGAATGATTTCAAAGATATTCATATATTTAAAAGAAATATGTGTGTGTGTGTGTGAAAGAGAGAGAGACAGACAGACAGACAGAGACAGAGAGAGACAGAGAGACAGAAAGCAAGCCAGGCACACTAAATCCAGCGTTGAAGGTCATGTACCCAAAGTAACACAAGGAAACAAGAAAGATGGTACTGGGTCAGATCCATTCTCTTTCTGTATTCCTAATGTTTGGGGGAAATGAGTAGCTGTAGGAGAAATTATTTGCCTTCTTGTGTATCTTTATCAGAGGCCAGGGGCCTCATTCCAACATGCTTCCTGGAAAAACACACACCCTGAAATATGCATGAAATTTGGGGGGGCTTTAAAACTCTTTGAAGCTTATGAGATGAGCTCCCTAGTGTTTCATGGATCCCAGGATAAAACCCCCAGTTGCTAAATCTTTTGGAGAATTTGTTTATGTTTTCCATGCGTGACAGACTCCTTTGTAATATGGAACTTGCTCAACTCTCCTACATTGCTGCACATTTTCTCATTACCTTGAACCGTCACTGGTATTTTTAAATTTTGACCCGATTCACTTTAGCCTTCATGTTTCCAGACTAGAACAGATAATTAAAAAACAACAGCATTGAATTTCAGTATCCTGCAGGTTGTGTCCAGCGCATCCCAAATCTAGTGTGGGCATCCTATCTACAAGCTCCCTCACCCACAGTCCCAGCACCCACACCCTCCTTGCTCCTCCAAACTGGTACGATTTATATACAGTAAAATTCACTTGTTTTAGGTGTGGGTTTTAGGGATGTAGTTCTCTGTTTCGACAAATGTATAAAGTTGTGTAACCACCACCATAATCGCCATGCAGAACAGCCCACCAGCTCAGAAGTTTCCCTTGCACCCCTTTGCACTCATCCTCTTCCCTAGGCCAGACCCTGATAACTACTGATCTGATTTTGGTCCCTAGAGTTTTGTTTCGCTCCCTTGCCCTCACCCCTCATGTCTTTTTTTTTTTTTTTTTTTTTGCGGTACGCAGGCCTCTCACTGTTGTGGCCTCTCCCGTTGCGGAGCACAGGCTCCAGACGCGCAGGCTCAGCGGCCATGGCTCACGGGCCCAGCCGCTCCACGGCATGCGGGATCCTCCCGGACCGGGGCACGAACCCTCGTCCCCTGCATCGGCAGGCGGACTCTCAACCACTGTGCCACCAGGGAAGCCCACCCCTCATGTCTTATACATGGAATCATAGGGGACTTCTCTGGCCGTCCAGTGGTTAAGACTTCACCTTCCAATGCAGGGGGTGCGGGTTTGATCCCTGGTCGGGGAGCTAAGGTCCCACATGCCACAGGGCCAAAAAAATACCAAAACATAAAACAGAAGCAATGCTGTCACACATTCAATAAAGACTTCAAAAATCGTCCACATTAAAAAAAAAATGAAATCATACAGAATGTACCCTTGGAGGCTGGATTCTTTCTCTTAGCATGCTTTTAAGATTTATTCATGTTGTTGCATTAGGTGATAGAACACAATTTGTTTATCCATTCCTTAGTTGATGGATATTTCCAGTTTTGGGCGATTACTTGCGTTCGGTTTTTTGTTGTTGTTGTTTTTGCTTTGGTTGTTTTCTGGGGAGGGGTGGGGCTGGAGAGTGGAGCACGAAAGTGTCATTGATTCTTCCTCCATCTAAATTCTTTGAGAACTGTCACCAGTGCTGTCTTGGAGCCCCAACTGCACTGGGGCCCCAACTTCTTTTTGTATGTGGGCTTCTACTTTCACATTTACTTTCCTTTTCTGCAAATTGGGACCCAAAGTTCCCCTGGTCTAGGTAGACAAGATCCAGAGGAAATAAAGCACAGGACAATGCTGTGTGCCTACTCCACATGTGGTTCACCATCAGTTTCCAAATCACCTAAAAGCTTGTTAGAAAAGCAGAATCTTAGACTCCACCCCATACCTACTGAGTCAGAGTCCCGGTGCGTCGATGCGTCTGAGAAGTTTGAGAAGCACTCACCGTATTCCACTCTAGCTACTAAAAATAATACATACGTATATGTGTGTGTGTGTGTATATATATATATATAATTTTTTTTCCTCATAATATTTGGCCCTTTCTTCCAACTTTTTCTTTCCCTCCCTAGAGTACACTCATTTTGTAGTTCCGTAAAGAATCCAAATTTGGGACTGAGGAGGAGATGGTGAGCGCGGCATCCCCAGACGATGGAGGAGCAAAAGGCGGAGGAAAAAGAGAAGGAGAAGGCGAGAACAGAGCCCAGGCTATTACTAGATCTTCGCAGCCAGACGGGGTTGGCTGCGAGAGGCCGCCAGGGCCGGACCCTCCTCGGCCTCCTCCGCGGCCTCTCCGAGCCTGGACACTCTAGGCAGGACGCGGGCTCGGCGCGCAGCCGGGACGCTCGCAAAACTTCGCGGAGCTGGGCCGGGGCCGGCCTGGCCGAGGAGGGCGGGGCGGGCGGGAGGAGGGACAGCGGGGGGCGGGGCCGGCGCGGCGAGGGGCGGGGTCAGCGCCGAGGCCGCGGGGGCAGCGACGGCGCCGGGCAGCGGGAGCAGCGGCCGCGCCATGTGGCTGCTGGGGCCGCTGTGCCTGCTGCTGAGCAGCGCCGCGGGTGAGTCGGGGGGCGTCCGGCGAACTTTCTTCGGGGCGCGGGACGCGGCGGCCGGGCTGCGATCGTGCCCCCTCCTCTTGCCCGGGCTGCGTCTCCCGGCGCGGGTGTGCACGGAGGGCGGACCCCGGCGCCGGGCTGGCCGGGACCCCGGCGAGGGGCCGCGGCGGGGTGCGCGCCGTCCTATTGTGTGGGCGTGCGCGCCGGCTTGTGCTGTGTTGTGTGTGCACGGGCGGGGCTTTGTGTGCAGTCCGGCTCTGGGGAGCCCGGCAGCTGCCCTGATTGGGCGTAGCTGGAGAGTTCGTGCGTGTGTGTGTGTGTGTGTGTGTGTGTGTGTGTGTGTGTGTGTGTGTGTTGTGTAAGGGAAAGGAGGAAGGGAGGGGAGGGGAGAGAACGCTTCCCTGATCCCATCATCCCAGACGCGGGATGCTCCGTGCCTTGCTAGCCTCTCCAGGTCCCCTTTGGTTTCTCTTGTGTGCACCCCTGTGCCTCAGTTTCCTACCTGGACAGCAGGGCGACCGGTAATCGCCGTTTCCTTCCATTCCTCCCTGGGACTGTGTTTGGTTTGGGCAAAGAGAGATGAAGCAGGGCCGGACCTGGGAATTATTAATCTTTCCCATTGATACTGGGAGCAGGACATTTATTTAAATCATCTGATTACCCCCACTCGACCTACAATGGCGAGATGCCCTGGGAGAGAATCCGGGCTTCATCTGCCGGCCCTTTGAACCTGGCATCGCCGTAGCGTGTGCATCCTGAGGTCCCCAGGAGCAGCATTGCTATTCCAGGGAACTTTTCTGCTGATGTGGGCGCGCTCCGAATTCCAGCCTGGAGCCCTTCCCCTGCCCCTGCCCGCCGGCCACAGCTGTCAGCTGCCCCTCCTAGGGTCGCCACGCCCTTGGCCCCTTGATGTTTATTTCTGGGCGGCTGATGCCCAGAAAAGTAGGTGACAGGGCCCAGTGAACTTTCTTCAGCAGAAGCTGGCTTGCCTGACGTCGGTGCCATCCTCATGTCTAATTAATGCCTGATTCTCCCAGATGCTTCTAGCTACTTGCTGTGGAGGTGTCTTTGGTGGTGTGTTTGTTGGGGAAGTGGAGACTCACTTAATTCTGAACTTCCCCCTCCCTGCCAGGTGTGCACTTGGAAAGAGAAATCTCCTCCTTCCTTGAAGTCCCTGGTCCTGGCCATCCTCAGAATCCACTGGGTAGCCTTCCCCCACTCTCAGACCTATGACATCATCCCCACTCCTGGAGACTCCCGTTTAGATGTCTGTGGGTTTGCTGCGGCTTCCAGTGAGGGTGCCATGCTGGTGGCTGCTGTGGATTTTTAACCAGGTCTGGGTCACAGTGCCTTGTTCCTCCTGAACTATTGGGCCACCACAGGGAGAGAGTTCCAAGAGGGCACTGGCACTCACGGGTAGGGGTGAATGATTATTTGGAGGCTGTTAGAACAGGCAGATTTCCAGGACATCTCAGACACAAAGACCTGCCTAGATTCATGCTCTCAATTTGCATTGCCCTGGTGTGTCCCCTGATAACACCCAAGCAGGACAGTCTGGAAGCCGGGACTTGTGTTTGTCCTCAGAGAGCTGCTTGAGGCTCAGTAGAAAGTGTTATTTATTGCATCTCCCAGTTAGTACTGGGCTGCTTTGGTTGAGTCTCCAACTCTGTAAAAATAACTGTAAAGTTAATTTTGTCTTTCTCTGGTCAGCACGGGTTACTTAATATGTGTGTGTACGTATAAAATAGGGCTGAAATAAATAAAATAGTCATAATGGGGAGGGAAAAATGGAGGGCGTGCGGTCACAGAATGCCTGGCTGTCCCAGGTGGTGGTTTTCTGTTACCTGTGGTCATTGAGCTTGTGTGGTTTTGTCTCACCTTTACAGTTAGTTGTTGGTTTAGAAACTTCTAGGCAGGTTGGGGTGTGTGCATTTCCTGTTATATTAAGCATCATCCTTCTAGCAGGGATTCTATTTTGACCTGAAGTGTTACCAGAAACAGGGCTGGTCAGTTTTCCTGAAGCCTGCATGGTGGTTCAGTTTGGGGTTCATAGTAGGCCAGGGACCCTGGCCTTCTATCCCATATCCTACAGCTCGATCCTCTTCGGGGAAGTTGATAGAACAAGAGAGATTATAAAAGCTGGTGCTTTTGACTTCTGTCTTCTTTTGATAGTCTGTAAAGAAACCTGGGGTCAGAGTGGAGCCCTAGTCTGAGTTCCGGATCTTTGTAGGTCTGAAAGGCATTTCTAGAGCAATCTGGAGGCCTTTGTTTTTCAGGAACCTTCTCAGACGCCTTCATATGTTTGTGTATGTATTTTTCTTCCTTTGTTTTTATTGTTTGTGTTAGGGAAGTGAAGCATCGATTTTGACCGCTATTATTTTTTACTGTAGCCTGTGAGAAAGGCTCAGCCCATCTGATACCCAGCTTTCCTTCCCGTGGTGGGCTCGGTGGATGTAAGTGCGTGGATGGTGAGGCATGTCTAATGGTGGCCGGGCCCTGAGGGGGTCAGACAGCCCACCTCCTTCCTGGCTGACCTTTTAGGGACTGCCTGACATTATCTTTGAAAAGGCTTGATTTCCCCTATGTGCACCCAGGAGTGTGGGTGTTGACCTTTTCTCCTGGAGAGATCTGCTTAGTGGTGTGAGTGGGTGGGTTTTATTATTATTATTTTTAACGAACTGAGTCGCTTCGTGCAGCCCAGGCCAGTCGATGAGGCCGTGTGCACCAAGTACAAATAAACACACCTTGTTGCTCTTCGTCTTCAAAGAGATGGATGAAGGCTCCCTACTGGGGTGTGAGGTGTTTTTTCCTGACAGCTCACTTAGGCCTTTCACCCTGTGATAAGTGAGGGAGAGACAGGGATATGAGCCAGTAGGGGAGGGAGGACGGTACCTTCTGGGCCTGCAAGACTGGTTTAGATGCCTCGTTGTCAGAGTCACCTGGGTAACTTGAAAGTGGACTTGTATCATCACTTTTCTGAAACAGTTTAGAGAATTTGGGAATTAGGACGGTTTCTAATCACATAATCTATGAAAGTCATGGCCTTTTCAACCTTGCATCTTTTCATGGGCAAGGAGAGGAAAGGGAACCCAGTGTTTGTGGACTGTCTCCTGTGTATGAGGTGCTTTGCTCGCCATTGAAACACATGATCCCGTTGAATTTTTCCAATAATATCATGTGATGGGAAGTCATTTTGTGGCTCCTGAGAGGTCATCTGTGCCCAGGGTGCCAGATTCTAACTCAAGTTTCTCTTGGGCCACAGTCTGGGCTTTCCCCCCTGTTTCTAGGCATCCTTCCATGCCTTTCCCCCATGTGCTTTCGTGAATTAACAATCCATGAGCTTGTTTCCATAAACAGCCCCCCTTCCCAAATCTGTCCACTTTGCAGTCACAGCAGTTGGTATTTGTGGTAATACATAAAAATAAATCCCAGCAACTTCCCTGGTGGCGCAGTGGTTGAGCATCTGCCTGCCAATGCAGGGGACATGGGTTCGAGCCCTGGTCCGGGAAGATCCCACATGCCGCGGAGCAAATAAGCCCGTGCGCCACAACTACTGAGCCTGCACTCTAGAGCCCGCAAGCCACAACTACTGAGCCCGTGTGCCACAACTACTGAAGCCCACGCGCCTAGAGCCTGTGCTCCGCAACAAGAGAAGCCATCACAGTGAGAAGCCCACGTACCGCAATGAAGAGTAGCCTCCGCTCGCCGCAACCAGAGAAAGCCCGTGCACAGCAATGAAGACCCAACACAGCCAAAAATAAATAAATAAATAAAAATAAAATGAAATAAATCCCAGTCCTTGAGTAAAAACGGAACTTTCAAAATAGCACCCGTATTTTTACTCTGTGCCTGGGAGAGGCACGCCTGGCAGGGAGTTACCAGTGGACACGGTTCCATTTCTTGACCTGAGTTGTAGTTACATGGGTTTGTTTTCATTCATTAAGCTCAATATTTACATTTCCCCTCTCTTATATGTTTATCATATTTTACAATTAAAAAATAAAAGATGCTATATACTATGGATGACTCAGAGTGATTGAACTGTTTTTAGCTATGAGATAGCCCTGGGGGCAAATCTGTTTTTGGCTGTGGAGTTGTCCTGTTGGTTCTCTTCCCCTCTTTCTTTCTATCTTTGGATTATTTTGGAATCGCATGGGCCATCCTAACTGTACAGCTCTTTTTGCCTGTGCCTCTACCTGACAATTGGGGAGATTTTTAAGATGACAGCTCCTCTGTGTGTGTGTGTGTGTGTGTGTCTGTGTGTGTGTGTGTCTGTCTTTCTTTCATTGTAATTGTGAAAGAATCTACTTTCTTGGGTCCTGAGGAGCGCCCTTAAAGACGTTTACTGGGAGAACATCTGAGGATGCAGCACTTGCGTGTCACATCTGCTTGACGTTTACTCTTGCTTACGGGATATGTGGACTTTTGTGACACGGTAACTGCCCAGTCAGAGGCATGGCAAACGTTTATTTCAGGTAGGATTGTTAGGGTTTTGGAGACGGCTGCAGGGATGGGGTTAGTCTAGGGAAGTGTCTCCACCTCGGTGCTGTTGACGTTGGGGCCGGAGAGTTCTTTGTTATGGAGGCTGTCTTGTGCATTGTAGGGTACTTAGCAGCATCCCTGGTCCTTGATGCCAGTAGCAGCCTCGCCCAGTTGTTACAACCAACAACGTCTCCAGCTGTTACCAAATGCCCCCTGGGGGCAAAAATCACCCCCACTTGAGTACCCCAGTTGAGAAGCCCTAGTCTGGTGTGAGTGCCCCCTCGCCATACATCTTGAGCATTCTGACTGCTCATCCTAAGAGTGTCTTGTAGATGCAGTGGTTCAGGATGGCATCCTCCTCCCAAGGGTGTCTTAGTCATCAGGTTTCTGCTTTCTGTTTCTGCAACCCCACAAGTTCAGTCAGTGTGAAAATACATTTTTATGTAGAAACACCCTCAGCATTGACCTTTCCCTCCTGTTTCCCTCTTGTGCCATAGTGAAAGCGGGTAACCTTGGAGATTGTGGAATTGGTTCCCTTGGGAGTGACAGGCTGAGAAAGCAGGTAAAAGGCAGGTGGCGGGGGCTTCCCTGGTGGCGCAGTGGTTGAGAGTCCGCCTGCCGATTCAGGGGACATGGGTTCATGCCCCAGTCCGGGAAGATCCCACATTCCGCGGAGCGGCTGAGCCTGTGAGCCATGGCCGCTGAGCCTGCGCGTCCGGAGCCTGTGCTGCACAACCGGAGAGGCCACAACAGTGAGAGGCCCGCGTACCGCAAAAAAAAAAAAAAAAAAAAAAAAAAAAGGCAGGTGGCGGGTGACACCAGAAGCCACTCGGTTCCCTGAGTAAACTGTTAAGCTCGGGAGGCTCACTAGCGCAGGGAACTGGAGGAGAAGCTATCTGAAAGTTTGCCTTGGGAGTTGCGCGTTGAAATCTTACCCTGGAAGTCCCCCTGCCTCTGCCCTACAGAGCAGTCATTGTTCCGCTCAGTTCCCATTTCTCCCCGTGGTTCCCTCCCCCTTCCCATCAAAAGCTTTTATAACTTGAGTTCCTTCTGCAGGTGGGCGGGAGTGTGTGGAGGGGAATCCTCTGTACTAGCAGCCAGTTGGTTTTGGAGAAATTCTCATCTTCTGCTTTCTTCTCTGAAGTCTTTGGAAAGTTACACTCTGCGTCACTTTGTAACTCTTGCATTCCTTTAAGACACTTTGCCTCGCAGCTGTCCTCCTTTGTCCTTCTCCTTTGTTCGGTGGCCAGTCTTCCTTGGGTTTTTTGCTTCCTCCTCTCTTCAGACCAGCGAAGTGCATTGTCTGCCGCTGCCTTCTTTTGTGTGTGGATTCGCGGGAGAAAGGATGTACCAATAGAGGGGCGCTGGGTTTTAAGGGGAGAGGTGCTCGTTATCTTCCCTCAGGCACACGAGAGCCTCAATCACGCCCTCTTCCAAAAGGCTTCTCCAGGGAAGAGCCCTAGCTTCCCGAGCAGGCGACCCTTTTTTTCCCTTTTGTCTCTGGGTAACTCGAAAACTCTCCTTGACCCTTTATTTGGCTGTTCACTAGTGCGGTACCAGCTCTGTGCTGTAGGGGGGCAGAGCTGTGTAGAACTTGTTCTTGGCCCTTGAAGAATTAAATGATCCAGTGAAGGAAATGGGGTTGTTTGCCTCTGTCGTGATCTGGGAAGGGCAGAGACACGTCTCCCAAAAGTGGGGTTTTGGAGGTGTTTCTAAATGTGAGATATACTGACGGATGCACCACCTTCTTGGGAACAAAGCTGTGTGTATGTCACAAGGTCTTGGCAAACGTGGATATCTGGTCATTGGGAATGTTTAATGGATGGGTCATTCTTTAAAAAAAAATTTTATTTTTATATAATTTTTAAAGGTTACTTTTCATTTAAAGTTATTACAAAATATTGGCAATATTCCCTGTGTTGTACAATACATCCTTGAGCCTGTCTTACACCCAGTAGTGCTTGTATCTCCCACTCCCAGCCCCTTTATTGCCACTCCACTGGTAACCAGTAGCTTGTTCTCTACATCTGTGAGTCTGCTTCGTTTATGCTGTATTCACTCATTTGTTGTATTTTTTAGATTCCACATATAAGTGATGTCATACAGTATCTATCTTTCTCTGTCTGACTTCTTTCACTGAGTATAATGCCCTCCAGGTTGGATGGGTCATTCTTGATCAGGTTTCAGAGGTGATGACACATGTCCTAGCTTGCTTCTTTAGCTTTAGCTATCCAGATAAAATGTTGGGGTACATCTGTTGGTATTCTAAGGCTCTTTTAGCTCTAGGCTTATGAGATTCTAATGAGACATTTCTTCTGTGGCTTTAGGCAACAACCTTCTTTATCTTATCATACTACCTACAGACACATATATGTACATACTACATACACTGTATATGATAAATATGTGTATATGTGTATAATATACATATCTTGGTATATGTATATATATACACACACATATCTTGGTGTATGTATATATACATGTCTTTATATATATATCTTACCTCTTTTAGTCACTAATCCTACTAGCTTGTAAACTCCTTAAGGGCTAGGATCATATGTTAAATGTATATGTCATATTTCTTATTTCTTTTGCGGGGTCTAGGAGTGTAGTAACGGCTACCACTCGAGGGTTACTCTACCCGGCAGGGTGCCAAGACTGTACATGTATCATTTTGTTGTAATCTTCCTGAATTAAAAACATTACAAAAATAATGCATTGAATATATGCTCACTATAAAAATTTCAAGCACAACAGAAGTCATTAAAATAAAACATTAAAATCTCTCTTCATCCTGTTTACCTTTTTTTCCTCTTTTGAAAATTACTATTAACTGTCTGGTATATATCAGTTTAGTCCTTGTGTGCCCATAGAGTTTAATGAGCTCATACTTGTCTATATTTGTAGTTTTTTGACTTGCTTTTTTTACTTAAAGATTGAATTTTGTCAGTTCTACTTTGAGTTATCTGAATTGGTCACACCTGCCTCCTGTTGTTTAAACCTTCTAGTTATTCCAAAGCATTTGGCCTTTTCACTCAACTTCACTTGCAGTTCACTTTCTCAGTTCGTGAATGGCAATCCTTTTGCCTCTATCTCAGAAACAAAATGTGGTATGGTTTCAGCTGTTTCTGGATATATTCAAGCACCTTCCTTTAAGGTGTTTGGCTTATGCTTTGCAAGAAAATATGGAATTTTAGTCTTTCTCCAATGACAGATATTTGTTTCCCTATTTTCAAATTTACGCCGTTTCCTTGCCTTTTTGTATACACAATAATTTTTCATTTCAATGCAAAATTTTAGTGTCATCTTTTACAAGACATTCTGAATAGCAGGTAAATTCAACCTCGGCATTACCAACAATGCACAGAACTGGACGGAAGTGATGACTCACATCAGCCGCTGTGACCAAGTTCACCCAGGCACTGCCAGTGACCAATAGATCACAGCTTCTGCTTACCCTGTGCTCTCATAAGAGGCTGTTGGCTGTTGGGCACATCTTGATTTCAGAGATGTTACAGTATTAAAGATGAATGAGGCACATCCTGATTTCGGAGATGTTCCAATACCAAAGGTATGTGTCTTCTTGGCCATCTTTCTTTTAGTTCTTATATAACTACCCATTCTTTTAAAAACAGCTTTAAAAACATCTGGTATATGTCAATATCGTAATTTTTTTCATGCCTCCTATGCTGATGAATCTTATTTCATTTTCACAGCAGTTCATTTAGGTAGGTGGTATGCTGTGCCATTTCAGAGATGGGGAAACTAGAAGGCTAAGGAATTTTCCCAAGCCCGCAGCCAGTAAGAGGTGGTTTCAGAATTGTCATGTAGGTCTGCACAACTTAAACCTGTGCTCTTGACTGCTGGCTCTACTGCTTTGGCACCGAGTAGACACTCAAGTTCACGTGTGTTGGAAGAAGGAGGTGTACTCCCTAGCTTGTGCTAGAGAATTCCATCACTGGGTAGTGGTGTCAGTATTGAGTCCATGCTTATTATGTTGGACAGAATGATCTGTTGGAGAGCCATTGGTCGGGGCATATCTCAAGTTGATTTTATTCAAGTGGCCTGTCCTTGGCCGATTGAAACTGACATTTTGCTCTTCCCTGCTATGGAGGACTTGTTGTTATAGGCATTTAAGTTAGCCTTTGTAGAGGCTTCCTTTATTAAAAGAAACAATAACGACAAATTATTTCAGCACCATGAGACTTGCCTTTGAATGTATTCATGATGGAGAATTTTCTCCCCCCCTTTGATGGAAATATTTTGTTGGAATACCAACCAAAAGCAATTTCTTTTTGGTCAGTACTGCCCTCAAATAGTGCTGGGTGCCAAAAAGAAGGGCCCACTGTTTATAAAGTCTAGAAATAGATTTTTAAGGCAGAAATATAGTGCTGATTATAATGCCTCCTATAAAAAGAAAAAATCTAAGTTTTTTCTTATTTTTTCACTCTGAGCTTAAGCTTGTTTAGTTCACATGAGAGAGAACTTTTTCTGAACTACTCATTGATGTTATTTATTGCGGAAGGTGAAATGTTAATGTACTGTACCAGAAAGAAGTCGTAGCTGGCAAGAATTTGCCCCATCTTGTTACCTCAAACCAAGGGGCTCTTGTGGGCAGCAGGTCCAGTCTTGTGTGGAAGTAACGCTGCAGGTCTGAAAAGCGTTAATAACTACAGGCAAGCCAGAATGAGCCTCAGAATTCCAAACCCTTACTCCCAAGTTCTCTCCTGAAAACTGTTTCTCTTTTTAATGAGTCATTGTGATACCAGGAGACTGTAATTTGGGTGAATTTGCAGGTGCTCAAGTCCAACTGTGATTTTCGACAGGCGACGTAGTTCAGTCTAAAGACAGGGTTGTCTCTGGCCTGGAGGGAGGCCGCAGCAAAGAGGGAGGGCCGCCAGTCAGCTGACTCTGGAGCAGGCCTTCAGGAACTGGGCGCTGGAGGGACATGGCTGTATGAATAACTTGATTTAGAAGACGTGCGGACCTAAGATGCCGGCGTTCCATGTGGGACACTCGTGTGCCTGTTGGCAGAGAGAAACGAAAATATAAATGGTGTGTAACTTTATTGCATTAAAATCCCTTCTCGTTATTATAAGGCCCAGTGAGGTTAGCTCTAGGGGTATCACAAGTGCGCTGCCTTTGATGGCCTTAGGGGAGCATTTTCCTTCAGCTTTTGCCTTGAATCAGGGCAGTGTTCTCCGAGAGTCATTAAACTAACCGGACACGGCTGAGAAGTGAGACCTCATCACACTTGTAGCTCCATAGTCAGTTGAAAAAAAAGCCTCTCGATTGGTTTGGAAAGTGCTAAATTTAACTTGTTTTTTAATTATAAAAATAAGATGGGGGAGTCTGGGGACGATGAAAGAGTGATTAGCAGCATAGGGTGTTTCATCAGAAAAACATCCAAAGCTGTAAAAAACTGTTGATGCTAAAAGAAACCAGAACAGAACCGAATGGAAGTTTCAGAAGCAGACTTTATAAAAGTTTGATTACAAGGTATGATAGGA
Source organism: Leucopleurus acutus (assembly GCF_964270905.1). NCBI lineage: Eukaryota > Metazoa > Chordata > Mammalia > Artiodactyla > Delphinidae > Leucopleurus > Leucopleurus acutus. Next base: position 86,864,722 of record NC_139151.1, read on the forward strand.
GGGAGCCCAGCTGGCTGGGGCCTGGCTTAGCGGGACTGGAAAGAATGGTTGCTAATTACTGTAAAAGAGATAAAGTTGGAAAGAATGACTCGCATCAGGAATATTCCGTATTAATTAAAGATTGCATTAACCTTGTAAATGTTATAGAGAAACGATAAACATCTGTGGAACCTGTGAAGGACAGCAGTGATGCAGTAGGGGAAGATTTAGCATGCCCAAAGTTCAGTTATGTTGCCCAAGTAGATGATAATGAAATTGGACTATATGTTCAGGGAAAGGAACACAGTCCAGCACTGAGGGGGCAATCTCAGGACCTTTTGAAAGTACCCATAAAATGTAACTCAGCAATAATCTTGAACTGAAGAAAGAACTCTCCCATTCTCGTGTGATTCAAGTTCCATGAGGCGGGATGGGGTCTGTCGTGTTCTTTGGCGTCCATCTTATTTGTTTTACGGTCCAGCACCTGAGTCAGGGCTTGGCTTCGTGTCTGTCACACAATAGGGTTTCCTGTAAGTTACCTGGAAGGCACGGAGGTGATCACTAAAGATAAGTGACTGTGACTTTGAAGAAGAGAAGCAGTTGAGGGAAGAATGGAATTTAGATGTTGCCCTTTGGTGACACATTGTTTCTTCTCTAGATTTTAAAACAGTCTCATTTGGCTTCAAAGACCTGCAGAGATCTTTACCAGAGACACCTGTGGCTTAAAAAAAAACATGACAAAAAGAGAGAGGCCTTTGAGAGGGAAATGGATTATAGCAATTGTAAAGTCAGGTGATAAATTAGACAATTGGGAGTCTAGCATGTGGCGTATAAACAGGGGTTTCTGACAGGTGAATGAAAACTGTGCATCTTAATTCCATTTGAGGGGAGTTCATACAGTTTACTTAAGGAACGTGAGAAGTTACTGCGAGGAAAAAGTGAAAGCAGTTCTCTTATAAAATAACAGTGTTGAAAACATTAAACAATAAGAAAATTAAGGTTATCTTCCGGTCTAATTTAAAAGGAAATAAAAGTTTGCTACTGAAACCACACAAATGATTCAAGGAAGGAAGTGCATCAATCAATATAATCTTAGAGGGAAGTGGAGGGTAATAGAAATACATCAATTATAAGACTAAGTGTACAACAAAATGTCACTAACTCTTGCGGAAAAAAAATTACCCATCTATTCATTGTAAGAGACATAGTAAAATCCAGAAGATAGAGAGTGAAAAGTTAGGGAAATAAAATCCTGTATGCAAGGGCTACTTTCGTGGTATCAGATGAGTAATTGCATAGCATTGAGCATTAAAGGAGATAAACAGGGTTACTGCAAATGGCAAAAGTTTCATTAAACAAGTATCTGATAATGCCATGTAAAAAGACATGAAGAATTAGGAACATAATTAAAGGGTGTTGAAGGTTCTTTGAGATAAGATTAGCAAGTGCTTGCCAGATTTTGGAAGGTTAAAACATTTAGAGAGTACCTAATTTTAATGTTTCAAAGAAAAGGTCCGTGGGAATAGGGACCACCAAATCTAAAATGTGCTGGCGACTCGGCAACGAGAATCTGCCGTCAGGGGTGGCGGGTGAGACCGGCTGCTTCCTCAGGACACCCCTGGGGCCTTTCCTCCACATACCTGCTCCATGGGTTTGTGGAATTGTTTGCTAACGGAAGCTTTGGGGATAAAATCCTCCCTGCTAATGAGACGAGAAGGTTGATAAAGCTTCGAGTTGGGCTTATTCTGACACCAGCGTCTGTGGGTGGGAATTTACAAGAGCAGTTTAAGCCCTGCCATATGGATAGAAAAGGAGACTGCAAAAGTGATTGAGAAGACAAATCTGTTTTTGCTTTTATATCTTAGTAAGCATTGACATTATTTAAATTATTAGAAAACATCTTCCTGGTTGAGTATAGTGTATTTGCTCCTTTAAGAAGGTAATCTTGTCATGGGAGTATGGTGGAGAGCTTTGCTACTCAAAATGGGGTCTCCAGGCCGACAGCATCAAGCATCACCTGAATCAGAATTTGCACTTAAACAAGATCCTCGGGTGACCCTGGCTCGCGTTCAAGTTTGAGATGCACTTATGTCGTAGCTAAGAATGCAGGCTTTCCAGGGAGCCAGCCTAGGTTCAAATCCCAGCTCACTGCCTCAGCTTTGGCCAGGTTTCTTCAACCTTCTGCAACCCACTGTGTCTTCATCTGTAAATAGGGATAATAATGGTCCCTCCCATGTAGAAATCTTGTGAGTGAGGTAATGCATGTGGGGCTCTTAGCTTTTATGATTGCTCACTAACATAACTAAATGTTGTTTAACATTTAGTAACGTATAACTAAATGTTATTTCAAAAATTATTCCAGTTTATTGTAAAAATTCGGACAAAAATTTAGAAAAACGAAACTTACAGTTCTATGATCTAAAGACTGTTAACACATTGGTTTGTTTTCTTTGCTTTTTATGTCGTTTTGATCATCCGGAGAATATAATTTCATATCCTGCTCTTTTCACTTGTGAATGTAGCATTGGCATTTTCCCTCCTTAAGCTGATGTGGGAGAACAAATGGTCTAACATCCCAGAATGGCTGGGTGTATTCTTTGATGTCGGCTGTAAAAATCCTCTAAACCAACCAAGTCAGCGGCATGCTCTTTCACAGCTTGTTTCCTTGTCTATACATACAGGCTGCTATTCCCTGCCCTGTCTGATTTTACCTGGGAGTCGTTGAGGATCCTTTGAGGATCATGTATGTGAAAACAACTAGTGATAGATAAAATTCTGCTCACATCTATGTTACTGTAAATGGGTGGTCTTGCTATGTAGGAAAAGCCTAGAAGCGTAATTACCCACTGACTCCACAATTCCACTTCTAGGACTTTATCCTGATGGGATGTGTACAAAGATTCAGCCATGAGGATTGTGTGCCAGCATTGCTTTTAATGGTGAAAGGCTGGAAGCTAATGCTTCCTAGAAAGGGTGAGGTACCACATCAATATGCTAGAATACAACACAGACAGTAAGAAGGATGCTCTCCAATATGACATCCACTTGCCACATGTGGCTACTTAAAGTTAAATTAGTTAAGATTAAATAAAATAAAAAATCAAGATCTTCTGTCACACCAGGCATATTCCAAATGCTCATTAGCCCCACGTGGCTAGTGGCTACCTTATTCGGCAGCTCAGATGTGGAAAATCTCCGTCATCGCAGAAAGTTCTGTTGGATGGCACTGTTCCCGAAGAATAATTCTTACATGGAAAGAAAATTCTTAAGAAACAGAATGATTCAGATTTGCAGTATGTGTGTGTTATAAGTTTCCCCTTGGTACTTGGGGCACAACATAGCATTTCTTCATTTTTCTAAATTCCATCAAATCTAGCCCTGATTGCCTTCCGTCACCAAAAGCTAGCAATTTGCTGTAAGTCAATTGTTGAATTCTGCAGATCTTCTCAGGACCCCTGGGTGCCTGACCTGGTCACTGGCATTACTATTGCTTTTTGTTCTAAGGCCTGTTGCTTAGCTTTGGACCTTCTTGTTTGCCAAACACTTCAACCCACCTCTTCCCATAAATTAACTCTCCCACACATTTTACAGCAATGATTTACAAGGGCTGCATGGAGAGTAAACCCCTATGCCTCTTCCCCGTTCAGATGGGTGGGAAATGTTACCTATGGGGAGAAAAAAGGCTGAAACCAGACTACATTAGTAATCAATAATAAGAAAACTCTCAATTGGTTTGTGCGCTCAGCTTTCGTCTGGTTTGCAGATCCCAGTGGATACTTCGGAGAGGGCTCTGCAGTGGTGGACCCTGCATCCCTGCCCTTCCCAGCAGCATCAGGACTCCAGGCACCCAGGCCTCTTCAGGAACACCCTCCCTGCCTTGCCAGTGGGCTGAACTGATACAGATGATCCTTGCCCTAACTTCCTTGGTGGACGGTGTTGGTGCCCAAGTGATCCCTATTTCTTGCTGGAGTTTTAGCAGATGGTTCTGGCCAGCTTGACTGAGAAGGGTTTCCCAGCTCGTTCCTTCTCCCACAGCTAAATGCAGCCTTATGTCTATAGTGTGTACCCTTGCTTGCTGTCTGGTCTTACTATTGATTTAAGCTATGCCCGTGTTTGTACAGTTTTTCAGAGAAAGCTTCCTCTACACCCTTCACAACTCTACTAGTGAATTTCCTTGTCTAGAAAGCTTTCCTGCCATATTCAATTCCCAACCCAGAATGAATCTCACTTCTTTTTAAAAAAAATTGATATATGTCTACATTGCGAAATGATTAGCACAGTAAGTTAACACCCATCGCTTTACATAGTTACAATTTTTTTTCTTGTGGTGAGAACTTTTAAGATGTACTCCTTTAGCAACTTTCAAATATATAATACAGTATTGTTAACTATAGTCGTCATGCTGTACACTACATCCCAGGACTTATTAAGAATAAAACTGGAAGTTTGTACCTTTTGACCACTGTCACCCATTTGTCTACCCGCCCCCCCATCCCAGCCCCTCCCTCTGGCAAACACCAGTCTGTTCTTTTCTATGAATTTGGGTTTTTTAAAGATTCCACATATAGGTCAGATCGTACAGTATATGTCTTTCTCTGTCTGACATATTTCACTTAGCATAATACCCTCAAGGTCCATCCATGTATTCCAAATGGCAGGATATCCTTTTTTTATGGCTGAATAATACTCCATAATCTCACTTCTTAACGGCTGCCACTACCTTGCTTTTGTTCATGTTAAACTTCACACGTGGTATTCTAATTTATTTATGCTCGTTCCCTATACTTGAGTGGTTCTTAAACCTCAATGATTATAAGAGTAGCCTGGGTGTTTCAAAATACATACTTTTTAATTACTTTAAATTCTGGAATCTCTCAAACATCATAAAAAAACCAAGAATAATATAACAAATGCTAGTGTACCTGTCACACAGATCTATCAGATTTTTAACATTTTCCATATAAATTCAGATTTCTTAAAGAAAAAAATATTACAGATACTCTCGAAGACTGTCCCTCATCTCATTACCTTCTCTTCTGCCCAGAGGCCACTACGATCCTCAAGTTGGCATATAGCCTTTCTGTCTCTGTTTTTATCTTTTCCCGCATTTGTGTGTGTCTCTCTCCAATGCATCACATTTTAAAGTGTACATAAGTGCTATCATTCTGTGTGTACTTTTGCAACTTAATTTTTTCATTTATTCTTGTAATTTTGAGGTCCATCCCTGTTGCCACATGTAGATGTGTTTTTTTTAACTGCTGTAGGTATCCCATTGTATGAATATGCTGAAGCTTGTTCACTCATCTCTTAAGACATTTAGGTTGTGACCATGACTAGCCACTGCAGTGAAAATCCTTGTGCACAGAGCAGGACTTCATAATATTCTCGAAGTAGAATCCTGGATCAGAGGGTTTGCACATTCTCCGCTTGTCTAGGTAATGCCAACGTACCCTCTGAAATGGTCCTATCTATTCATATTCCCATTAGTGGTTTATGAGAGCACCTGCTTCCCCACATTTCTTCCAATATTTGGACTTGAGTTCTTCATTAGTTTTCCCAAGGGCACAAAGTGGTAACTTGCTGTGGTTTCAATGTCCTTTCCCTTGATTACCAGTGAGGGGAGTGCGGTAGGCTGTGGCCAGACCTCCCCGCCTCGTCCCCCCACTCCTTGGTCCCCCAGCTGGATATAGATGGAGAATCGGGAGGACGTTCAGCACAGGTGCAGGTGAGAGATGGTTGCTTCCGTGTCGGCATGGCAAGAATTTCCAGGTCCAGAACTCCAGGCCTCGGGGCTGGGTAATCAGGTCTAATTCTGCTGAAGGGCTGAATGTCTGCTTTCGACATGGATTCTGGGGGCTCCTATGGCTCAGCATCTCGAAGGCGGTTCTGGGCTCCTCTGTCTTGGTAGGTGTTTTACCCTGTAAGGGCTGCTGAGATCACTGGACTAGGGGTGCTCCATGGTGAGAAAACCAGCAGGGCACTGGGGAGCCACTTTCTGGACTCCACTTCTGATGGTGGTGTGGGGAGTGATGGCTCAGAAGAGAGGCAGGCTCTTGGATCAAATGGTCTGGGTTCAGATCCTGGCTATGTGACCTTAGGCCAGTTACAGGACCTCTCTGTGCCTCAGTGGGCTCTTTCCCTGTAAAAGGGAGATGATGCCAGCCTCATAGCATTCTTGGAGGTATTCTCTGTGCCTCAGTGGGCCCTTTCCCTGTAAAAGGGAGGTGATGCCAGCCTCATAGCATTCTTGGAGGTATTCTCTGTGCCTCAGTGGGCCCTTTTCCTGTAAAAGGGAGATGATGCCAGCCTCATAGCATTCTTGGGGAGTGTGGACGAGATCATGGATGCAAGGTATTTAAGCCTGGTGCCTGGCACTTCCGCAGCATCACCACCTGCTTACTAATCCATGCTCTGCAGCTGGGTTTGAGGGCTGGGGGTGTCGTTTATGTCTGAACTCCCAGTGCCCAGCCCAGTGCTGGTACTGAAGTGGGGGCTCAGTGAATGGTTGTTGAATGAATGTATGAGCTTCTACTTACGTATGAACTTCAGTTTGTACCGCAGGCTATGTTCAGCCTATTGAGTACTGGAAATATTTTCGACCAGGGACGACTGTGATTCTGGTCTTAAAACAGAGATGATGACTCTTGGTCCGCCTGGCATGTTCAGTCCTGAAATTTCTGGTCATCAACCATGAGCCTGAAATTAGGTTTTTCTGACTCATTTTCACACTGACTTTGAAAATTTTATTCTTCCCATTTTTTCTCTCCCTGAGATGTTTGCCCCTTGCCTTGTTGGCCTTTCTGAAACATTCAAACAGCTTTTTTTTTTGTTTGGTGGCTCTGAAATACCCAAGTATTTGGAGTTCACACTGGAGCTTGTGTACAAGTTCTAGAGGGTACTCTTCTTCATGACCTAGGACATATTGAAGGGTCAGTACTAGGTTAGACTCTGGAAGGAGAGTCCTGAGAATTCTGGATATATTGTAGGTCTGCTGCAAGTTCAAACGGCTCGTCTCTGTCTTTGCCTCTACAGAATCCTTTTTCCCACTTTTCAATCGAAGAGGGTGAATACACCCTATGGGGCCATCATGCAGACTAAGTGACTGATGATAATTTTCCATATGTGGTCCTGCTCTGACTTCAAGGGAACGAACAGCTTGCTTCTGGGAGGTAATCATTACGTTTCCTGGGTTCTCTGGAGCACCTCCTTTTAAATGAGTTCCTACGGTGAACAAAAGAGCCTCAAAGATTTTGAAATAGAAATGCCCTTCCTCTAAGTACATTTAGAGGAAGACACACGGACTGGTCCCTTGTCCGTTTAAATAATTTTCATTTATTTGAGAGACGGAGGAGGAGAGCAGATTGGAATGAAATTGAACTCTCTCTGGACGTGAGTTCTTTGCATACATAAGGCACCATACCAAGGCCATTTAGTGGATCCAGAAACCCAGGGGGATGAGGAACAAAACAGAGGGTAAATGGCTAGCTTTGTAGAATAAATAAATAACAGTGCCACATGGAAAGGGTGACTTGAATGAAGGGAGGGAAATAATGTGGTAAAGACTAAACCAAAGGAAGACGTAATCAAAACAACACGGAAGTCAGAGTGCAAAGTTGTAAATTTAATGGGAGAGCAGAGTCGAGTCGTGTAGTGACAGTTAATCAGAATTGTGGGGTGAAGGAAGTGCTGGGCCCCAGAGACAATGGATTTCAATCCCATCAGATTAGAATTTTAATTACTGTCCTTTCGCATTGCCTGGGATTTTGGGATGAACATATTTGTGTGTGTGTGTGTATATACATATATATACACACAGCCCTGTATATAGATGTGTGTGTTTATATACATATAAATGTTGCTAGCTTTGGTTCTAGGGAGAAATTCAGCATCGGACATAGGAAGTCATCACACTACATCTGCTTCTCTATTTTAAAATGATCTATTGGGGATGATATCACTGGCTTCTTAGAACAATTACTTATTGATCACTTACTTGTAAGGCACTGTGGCAGGTACTGATGGATGCACAGAGCTTCCCCTGACTTTAAGTAATTGAGTTTTAGCACAAGAGGGAAGGTGCGCACATAGGTCTGAATAAGGCATGTGTGGTCACGTGGAGAGCAATGCAGTCAGGAAAGTGGCACAGACCAGATGCTGCCCGAGTTCAGAGGAGGACCACACTTCTTCCAGCTGCAATGGATACACAGGGATTGTGAAGGAGGTCCCTGACATGAGCTTGGAGGAAAGGGTGGGAGTGAGGCTGGAATTTCGGGCTGGTGGGGCAGAGTCCCAGAGGTGGGAAGGTATATGGTGTATCTGGGGACTCACAAAGATTGTAGTTTTGCTGGAGTCTCAAGAAGCCATGGGAGATAAAGCTAGGAAGAGGGCATGTCTACTACGAAGACTGCTTCTACTAACTGTCCCAGTTCATGGTACTTACTGTGTCCCAGGCACTGTGGAAAGTGCTTTACACACATGATTTTGTCAGATCTTCTCAAGATCCCTGTGAGATGGGGACTGTCACCATCATGGCTTGACCTAGTAGGAGACTGACGCTCAGAGAAACAAAGCAACTTGCCTGGACTTGGGTAAGAGCTAGGCTGTGGACCCTGGGCTTTTCCAGCTCTAGGGCCTGTGCTTTGGTGGGTGGGGTGGTGATGACCAGAGATGCCAGTGAGAGCTTGGGCTCATGTGATCGGCACTGAGAAGGTTTTGCCTTGATCAAATCTGTTTGGAAAGGCTGGGGTTGGCCTTTTTATGGGGGCTCTGGTATGTCTGAGTAAGGACAGCCTTTTCTGGACTGTCTGATGCAGGAAGGGGCCTGGATTTGGAGACCTTGGAGTGAACAGTTTCCCTTGCGTGGTGAGAGCAGAAGCTGGGTTTGTAAATTAGGGTAAAGAAGTTGAGCTGGGGATGAAGTGGAGGCAGCCATGCCCCCCTGATGGGATTATTCGGGGGACTTCCATGCTTGAATTTATGGACCAGTAAAGTAATGAAAAATAAACCAAAAGAGGCTGGACTTTCGATGTTGCCTCACCTACTTTTATTTGATCAAACGAGGACAATGAAAAAAGAATCACCTTTTATCAAATCGCCACCATTTTATAATAGACATCAGATTTTAATACAACAATATAGGAGTAGCTTATCCTCAGAACACAGGGTGGTCCTTTAAATGGGGTTCGAAGAAGAGCTGCAGCAATTGTTCCTTCAGTTTCTAATTTCGTCGCTGACCACTGAACCCTTCGCAGTGGACCAAGGCGTTCTTGCGATGCGCGCTTGGGAACCGCAGGTAGAGGCCGTCCTGTCCCGAGGTGTGAGTGCGGGGGAAGGAAGCTGGAAGCAGAGGCTGCGGGCAGTGGGAGATGTCGGTGACCTGTGTTCAGGAATGTGCGTGTTTAGGGTTTAGGGAAGGGTTTTCTAGGGAGCCCTGACGATGTTGAGAGGAACTGGGGAGGGCTCCTGAGAACATAGGAGGGTGGGACATGCCGGAGAGACGAGGGAGGGAAGAAAAACGGTGGGGGAAGATCTGACATTTATTTAACACCCGCCGGAGGTGCGTTATGAGAGATCTCTCACGTGATCCTCATAAAAAGTCTCTGGGAGGCAGAGGCACTATTATTCCCATTTTACAGATGAGGAAACTGATACTGCAGGTGTTGGATGTGCCGAAGTCACGTCACAGCCAGGTCGCAGAGCTGGGGTTCACATGCTGTTTGGAACCTAAAAGGTGGCTTATTTATTTGGAGTAACAGTCGTGATGTGTTGAGGCCCTTCTGCGTTTCCCCTTGGGCCTTGTTGGTTGTCTTGTGACTTGGTGACTGTGTCAGGCGCTTATATTCCTAAAGCGCAGCATCAGGATTTGGTATCTGGCAGACGGGACCGTATTGATGTACAGATTTCCTAAGAGCGTCTGGCGTGCGCACCAGTCCCCGGCTCAGCTTCACGATTTTATCCGCAGGCCTGCATCGTGGAATCGTGGGCCTTACCCGAGGGTGGCAGCTGGGGCTCTGGTTTCTCCCCCTCGGGAAACAGGGATCCCCGACATTCAGAGCAACCAGGATTCGAACCCTGGGGCTGCCTCCTCTGTCCAGGCCCATCTCACTCCCGTCCGTGGAGCTTCTGCCTCACGGAGGGAGGCATGAACAACCCAGAGGCCCTCCTGGAAAACTCATAATGGAATCTTTGAACAGCTGCCCAAGGACGGTTTTCAGATTTTCAGCCATTTTTCTCTTTTAATGGAAGCTCCGTCTGGCTAGCTGGTTAATGGGTCCCAGGTTCTCCCAGGCCACTTACTTCCTAATTTTCAAGCATTATCCATGGAGAAAATCCACCCTGCAGGAGCTTATGCCTTAATGAGCCCCGTCAAAGTCAATCTCAAGTCGTGGGCAGCAGCTTTGATCGTGGCGATGGGCATTTGGGTTCCACCGAGGCGGGCAATGGGAGTCTGGCTCTGCCCATGATTTATTCATCGCTTCCTTGGCCTCACTGCCTGCCCGGCTGGCCTTGGGAAGGACCCAGCCTCGGCTCCGGGCTCTATACAGCCTATGGGGCTTACAGGGCCTTCCGTCTGGATGCTTCTGCACAGCTGGAAGGCAGCCAGATGTTGGAAGCCGAGCTGCATACCTTGGGTAAACCCTTTCCAGCAGCCCTCGGGGCTCCTTACTGGCAGACCAGCTCTTCTCCCTCCTCCGAGGCATGTGGGGCTCACGTGCCGGAGCACGCTTGCTCAGAGACCCACTGATAGAATATTTACATCAGTGACGTGGTGCCAGGCCCTGGTTGTACGTTTTAAAAGTCTTAACGACACATCAGCCATAAGGATGCTGGCATGTTGGCTTTTGGTTTCTTGCTTGTGGTTTTTGTTTTTACGAGGAGTGAAGAAGTGTGGCCTGATCTTCTGGGAAGGAGGCTGCTGTGTGGGAGAAACTGCTCCCTTGTGTGGCTTGTTGAGTGCCCTGTGTGCCCCTGGCAGCGTTCTTAGTGCTTGGCATCCTTGTCTCTTTTTAATCCTCTCACTATCTTCTAGGTGGGTTGAATTATGCCCCCCCACAAAAGATATTCATGTCCTTACCCCTGGTATCTGTGGATGTGACCTTATTTGGAAATGGGGTCTTTGCAAATGTAACTTTTTAAGATGAAATCCTACTGGATTAGGGTGGGCGCACATTCCAAGGACTGATGTCCTTAAGAGGAGGGAACGCACAAATGGATACACACAGGGGAAGATGGCCGTGCGAAGACAGAGGCAGTAATTGGAGTGATGTAGGTACAGGCCAAGGAACGCCAAGGATTGCCGGCCACCACCAGAAGCTAGGAGAGAAGTGAGGAAGCATCTTCCCTAGAGCCCTCGGAGAGAGTGTAGCCCTGCCAACAGCTCGATTTCCAACTTCTATCCTCCAGAACTGGGAGAGAATAGATTTCTGGATTTTTTTTGTTTTTTGGAAGTATAGTTAATTTACAATGTTGTGTTAGTTTCAAGTGTACAGCAAAGTGATTCAGTTATTTATACATACATACATATATATATACATATATATTATTTTTCAGATTCTTTTCCATTATAGGTTATTATAACATATTGAGTATAGTTCCCTGTGCTATACAGTAGGTCCTTGTTGTTTATCTATTTTATATATAGTAGTGTGTATATGTTAATCCCAAACTCCTAATTTATCTCCCCCCCATCCCCTTTGGTACCATAAATTACCGAAGTTTGTTTCCTTTGTCTGTGAGTCTGTCTCTGTTTTGTTAAGTAAGTTCATTTGTATCATGTTTTTAGATTCCACATATAAGTGATATCATATGGTACTCGTCTTTCTCTGTCTGGCTTACTTCACTTAGTATGACAATCTCTAGGTCCATCCATGTTGCTACAAATGGCATTATTTCATTCTTTTTTAGGGCTGAGTAATATTCCATTGTATATATGTGCCACGTCTTCTTTATCCATTCCTCTGTCAGTGGACGTTTAGGTTGCTTCCATGTCTTGGCTATTGTAGATTTCTGTTGTTTTAAGCCACCGGTTTGTGGTAACTTGTTAAGCAGCTCTAGGAAACAATACAGTAGGAATTACCTAGAAGGGAATTTAGAAAGGCATTAACCCCATTCTGCAGACGCACAAAGCAAGACTCAGAGATAGTGAGCATTCTGCCCCAGGTCACTCAGCTCGTGTGTGGAGACAGACGAATGAGGGATTGCATGGTGCTGTGGCCAAGGCTGTGCTTTCAGGGTGAGGTGGGGAATCTCTGATGCCCATTATCTGGGTCACCTTACTGAGCAGTTAGGACTAAGAGGGGGGTCACTCAGTTGCAGTGTAGATTTGCTTTCAATCTGGATTCAGCCAAAAGTTTCCCTGAGTGTGACTGTGGGGGCGACCCTTGCTTTGGCTGAGGGGACACAGGTATTTTGTCCAGAGGATCTAAGTATGGGGTGGAGATGTCATTTCTGTGACATGACATGTATGTTCAGGGAGGCTCATAGGTCATCAAGGGCCAAGCCTCATTCTTCAGAGAGGTTGGACAGCTTGCCCCAAATCTGTCAGTTGGAAAAAAGAAGAGAAATAACAGAAGGCACCATCCTTCCTAATCTCTCTAATCCTGTCTGTTCCCAGCTGTGCTCTTATCTCCGTCTGCTTCTTTCCCCCCTCCTTGTTCTCAGCTGGGAGGGAGAGAAGTAGGCAGGGGTCAGGTGTTGGAAAGATATTCTAAGGGCAGTGGGACACCCATAAAACTGAAGGCTTTTATGGAGGGGAGTGCCGTGACTTGTCAGATACTGTTATGGGCTGAATTGTGCCCCCGCTACTGCTCCCAAATTCAAGTGTTGAAACCCTAACCCCTGTACCTCAGAATGGGCACCTTTAAAGATAGAGATTGGGCCTTTAAAGAGGTGATTAAGTTAAAATGAGGCTAAGGTGGGCCCTCATCCCATCTGATTGGTGTCCTTATTAGAAGAGGAAATTTGGACATACAAAGAGAGATCAGGGATGCAGGCACACAGAGGAAAGGCCATGTGAGGACACAGCAAGGAGGTGGCTGTCTGCAAGCCAAGGGGAGAGGCCTCAGGAAAACCCAACCCTGCCCACACCTTGATCTTGGACTTCTAGCCTCCAGAACTGTGAGAAAATAAATTTCTATTCTTTAAGCCATTCAGTCTGTGGCATTTTGTCCTGGAGCCCAAGCAGACTCTTAGAGACGTTTCAAAGCTGAGTGTAGCAGCAGCGGGGAGTGTGGATGGGGGTGATGTCATGGGCATTCAGAGCAGCTGGGAGCTTGCAGGGAAGAGATGAAGGCGGCCTGCACTAGGGAGGTGGCTGCAGAGGTGGAAAGAAGTGGGAAGGTTACAGAACAGTGTAGAGGTAGGATCCACAGGGGCTTGTCATTAGTTACCGGGAGGGGGCCTGAGTGCGGGAAGGAATCCAGGGAGACCCTGGGCTTCTGCCTGGTTGAGTGGATCCAGGGAACACGCAAGAAACTGCAGGCGTGGGGGTCCAGGAGTCTGAGTTGTCTGTGAGAAGACGTCCTGGGTTTTGTATCTGGAGCTCGGGGGAGAGATCTGGGCAGCGATGGAGATTGGGAAACTGCCAGCGTCTAGAGGGCATTACGTCGCGGGCGCCAGCGAGGTCGCACCTGAGCAGAGAAGAGCTGAGCTTCGTGGACCACAGAGCTCTGAGGACTCCACCTCCTCAGGGGAGACGCCGCCCAGGGAGATCTAGAGGAGGAATGGCCAGCTGTCTGTGCTGAGCAATGGAGACGAGTTTTAGGACACAAGCTGGGGTGGAGACAGAGATTGGGAATCTTTAGTGTGGATGTGTGGGGAGATCCATCGGGGGCTGAGGGGGTCTTAAAGGAGGAAGAGCAGAGGACCAGAGGGACCACAATGGCTTAAGCATTTTCATCGTGATCTGTCTTTAGATTGGTAATATCTGTAATGGTTCAGAATTTGAAGAAAATATGGTGAAAAAGTAGTTCTCTCTCTCACCCCTGCTGCCTCACGATGCAGTTTACTAGGTACCAGTTAATACTAGTTCTCCAACGCAGAGGAAACCAGCCCTCAGATTCTTGTGTGTTCTTCCAGAGGTAGCTGTTTATGGCTACGTAATATGTAATATATAGACATCGGTTTAGAGATGGATATCCATATATAATATCTTATCTAGAGTTGTGTATACTGGATATAATATTGGGTATATATATTCTAAATTTACTTTCTTTATAGAAATCATAACATGCAGGTTGTTCTACAATTTGTACCTATTTACTGATTTGAATTTTGTTTTGAAAAAGAAATGTAACCCTGTGGTTTAATATTCATAAGGTACAAAAAAGCACACAATGAAAAGTCTCCCTCTCCTCCTGTCTCCAGCCACCCCTAGTCTCCTCCCTGGAGACACCTCTTGTTTGTTTGCATTTTGGTTATTGTTGTTGTTTAATTCCAAATATATTTCAGAGCTCTCTCTATCAGAACAGAAAGAGCTGCCTCATTTATTTTTATGGTTGATGGTATTCATGGTATTCTGTTATGTGAGTGCACCATAAATTACTTAACCAGTCTCCTATTGGTAGATTGGATGATTTACATCCTTGCTGTGACAGACAATGTTATGTTATATTATATAAATACATTAAAATAACATAGGTTATTTTAAATGTTCAATGAAGTAGAATTGTTGAAGAGCTAAGTGCATTTGGTATTTGGTCATTACTGCCTAATTGTCCCCCGGAGAGGCTGTTTCCAGTTTACCCCAACCAGTTGTAAATGAGGGTGCCAGTTTCCCCACTGCTTTCCAACTCACTGTGTTATCAGACATTTTATCATAGTCACTGTCTCATGGTCACTGCTCTTTTAATGAGTGAGCATCTTTTCCAAATGATCTTTTCTTATTGATTTGTAGGAGCTACTTATATATTAAGGAAATTAGTTCTTTGTGATATATGTTGCAGAATATATTTTCTTACTTTAGTCAGATTTATTAATCCTTTCTTTCTAGATGAAAAAATTGTTCCAGATTTTCACTTCACACTTAAGCCTTCCTCACTCCAAAATTACATATTAAAAAAATTGTGTTTTCTCCTTTTGATTTATTTTTCATATTTAAATCTTTTATCCATGTGGAGTTTATTTTGGTGTCATGTGTGAGCCAAGGGCCCCAATTTATTTTTTTCCAGGTGGCTACCTATTTCTTCCAATCATTTACTGAATAATGCCCCCTGCTCACTGACTAGACCTGTATTAGTTTTCTATTGCTGTGTAACAATATTATTACCAATGTAGTGTCTTAAAACAGCACACATTTATTTTCTCACAGTTTCTGTGGGTTAGGAGTCTCGGTATGGCTTAGCCAGATTCTATACAAGGCTCCAATCAAAGTGTCAGCTGGAGCTGAAGTCACATCTGAGGCTCGCCTGGGGAAAGATCCATTTCCAAACTCACTTGGTTGTTAGCGGCATTCATTTCCTGGCAGACATCTGGACTGAGGCATCATTTTCTTTCCGGCTGTTGCTCTCAGTTCCTTGTCATGTGGGTCCCCAGCATGGCCTCTTGTTTCATCAACCCAGCAAGAGAAAGAGGGGGTCCTACAGTCTTCTATAACGTCTCATCACCTTTGCTTTGCTGGAAGCAAGTCACAGTCCTGTCCACATTCAAGGGGAGATGATCACACAAGGTCATGACACCAGGAACCACGGAGGGGCCTTCTTCTTTTTTTTTTTTTTTAACATCTTTATTGGAGTATAATTGCTTTACAGTGGTGTGTTAGTTTCTGCTTTATAACAAAGTGAATCAGTTATACATATACATATGTTCCCATATCTCTTCCCTCTTGCGTCTCCCTCCCTCCCACCGTCCCTATCCCACCCCCCCAGGCGGTCACAAAGCACCTAGCTGATCTCCCTGTGCTATGCGGCTGCTTCCCACTAGCTGTCTACCTTACGTTTGGTAGTATATATATGGCCATGCCTCTCTCTCGCTTTGTCACAGCTTCCCCTTCCCCTTCCCCATATCCTCAAGTCCATTCTCTAGAAGGTCTGTGTCTTTATTCCTGTCTTACCCCTAGGTTCTTCATGACACTTTTTTTTCTTAAATTCCATATATATGTGTTAGCATACGGTATTGTCTTTCTCTTTCTGACTTACTTCACTCCGTATGACAGACGCTAGGTCTATCCACCTCATTACAAATAGCTCAATTTCTTTTCTTTTATGGCTGAGTAATATTCCATTGTATATATGTGCCATACCTTCTTTATCCATTCATCCGATGATGGACACTTAGGTTGTTTCCATCTCCTGGCTATTGTAAGTAGAGCTGCAATGAACATTTTGGTACATGACTCTTTTTGAATTATGGTTTTCTCAGGGTATATGCCCAGTAGTGGGATTGCTGGGTCATATGGTAGTTCTATTTGTAGTTTTTTAAGGAACCTCCATACTGTTCTCCACAGTGGCTGTATCAATTTACATTCCCACCAGCAGTGCAAGAGGGTTCCCTTTTCTCCACACCCTCTCCAGCATTTATTGTTTCTAGATTTTTTGATGATGGCCATTCTGACTGGTGTGGGATGATATCTCATTGTAGTTTTGATTTGCATTTCTCTAATGATTAATGATGTTGAGCATTCTTTCATGTGTTTGTTGGCAGTCTGTATATCTTCTTTGGAGAAATGTCTATTTAGGTCTTCTGCCCATTTTTGGATTGGGTTATTTGGTTTTTTGTTATTGAGCTGCATGAGCTGCTTATATATTTTGGAGATTAATCCTTTGTCAGTTGCTTCATTTGCAAATATTTTCTCCCATTCTGAAGGTTGTCTTTTGGTCTTGTTTATGGTTTCCTTTGCTGTGCAAAAGCTTTGAAGTTTCATTAGGTCCCATTTGTTTATTTTTGTTTTTATTTCCATTTCTCTAGGAGGTGGGTCAAAAAGGATCTTGCTGTGATTTATGTCATAGAGTGTTCTGCCCATGTTTTCCTCTAAGAGTTTGATAGTTTCTGGCCTTACATTTAGGTCTTTAATCCATTTTGAGCTTATTTTTGTGTGTGGTGTTAGGGAGTGGTCTAATCTCATACTTTTTACATGTACCTGTCCAGTTTTCGCAGCACCACTTATTGAAGAGGCTGTCCTTTCTCCACTGTACATTCCCGCCTCCTTTATCAAAGATAAGGTGACCATATGTGCGTGGGTTTATCTCTGGGCTTTCTATCCTGTTCCATTTATCTATCTTTCTGTTTTTGTGCCAGTACCACACTGTCTTGATTACTGTAGCTTTGTAGTATAGTCTGAAGTCAGGGAGTCTGATTCCTCCAGCTCCGTTTTTCGTTCTCAAGATTGCTTTGGCTATTCGGGGTCTTTTGTGTTTCCATACAAATTGTGAAAATTTTTGTTCTAGTTCTGTGAAAAATGCCAATGGTAGTTTGATAGGGATTGCATTGAATCTGTAGATTGCTTTGGGTAGTAGAGTCATTTTCACAATGTTGATTCTTCCAATCCAAGAACATGGTATATCTCTCCATCTATTTGTATCATCTTTAATTTCTTTCATCAGTGTCTTATAATTTTCTGCATACAGGTCTTTTGTCTCCTTAGGTAGGTTTATTCCTAGATATTTTCTTCTTTTTCTTGCAGTGGTAAATGGGAGTGTTTTCTTGATTTCACTTTCAGATTTTTCATCATTAGTGTATAGGAATGCCAGAGATTTCTGTGCATTAATTTTGTATCCTGCTACTTTACCAAATTCATTGATTAGCTCTAGTAGTTTTCTGGTAGCATCTTTAGGATTCTCTATGTATAGGATCATGTCATCTGCAAACAGTGACAGCTTTACTTCTTCTTTTCCGATTTGGATTCCTTTTATTTCCTTTTATTCTCTGATTGCTGTGGCTAAAACTTCCAAAACTATGTTGAATAAGAGTGGTGAGAGTGGGCAACCTTGTCTTGTTCCTGATCTTAGTGGAAATTATTTCAGTTTTTCACCATTGAGGACGATGTTGGCTGTGGGTTTGTCATATATGGCCTTTATTATATTGAGGAAAGTTCCCTCTAGGCCTACTTTCTGCAGGGTTTTTATCATAAATGGGTGTTGAATTTTGTCGAAAGGTTTCTCTGCATCTATTGAGATGATCATATGGTTTTTCTCCTTCAGTTTGTTAATATGGTGTATCACATTGATTGATTTGCATATATTGAAGAATCCTTGCATTCCTGGAATAAACCCCACTTGATCATGTTGTATGATCCGTTTAATGTGCTGTTGGATTCTGTTTGCTAGTATTTTGTTGAGGATTTTTGCATCTATGTTCCTCAGTGATATTGGCCTGTAGTTTTGTTTCTTTGTGACATTCTTGTCTGGTTTTGGTATCAGGGTGATGGCGGCCTCGTAGAATGAGTTTGGGAGTGTTCCTCCCTCTGCTATATTTTGGAAGAGTTTGAGAAGGATAGGTGTTAGCTCTTCTCTAAATGTTTGATAGAATTCGCCTGTGAAGCCATCTGGTCCTGGGCTTTTGTTCGTTGGAAGACTTTTAATCACAGTTTCAATTTCAGTGCTTGTGATTGATCTGTTCATATTTTCTATTTCTTCCTGATTCAGTCTTGGCAGGTTGTGCATTTCTAAGAATTTGTCCATTTCTTCCAGGTTGTCCATTTTATTGGCATAGAGCTGCTTGTAGTAATCTCTCATGATCTTTTGTATTTCTACAGTGTCAGTTGTTACTTCTCCTTTTTCATTTCTAATTCTATTGATTTGAGTCTTCTCCCTGTTTTTCTTGATGAGTCTGGTTAATGGTTTATCAATTTTGTTTATCTTCTCAAAGAACCAGCTTTTAGTTTTATTGATCTTTGCTATCGTTTCCTTCATTTCTTTTTCATTTGTTTCTGATCTGATTCTTATGATTTCTTTCCTTCTGCTATCTTTGGGTTTTTTTGGTTCTTCTTTCTCTAATTGCTTTAGTTGCAAGGTTAGGTTGTTTATTCGAGATGTTTCCTGTTTCATAAGGTAGGATTGTATTGCTATAAACTTCCCTCTTAGAACTGCTTTTGCTGCATCCCATAGGTTTTGGGTCATCGTGTCTCCATTGTCATTTGTTTCTAGGTATTTTTTTATTTCCTCTTTGATTTCTTCAGTGATCACTTCGTTATTAAGTAGTGTATTGTTTAGCCTCCATGTGTTTGTATTTTTTACAGATCTTTTCCTGTAATTGATATCTAGTCTCATAGCATTGTGGTCGGAAAAGATACTTGATACAATTTCAATTTTCTTAAATTTGCCAAGGCTTGATTTGTGACCCAAGATATGATCTATCCTGGAGAATGTTCCATGAGCACTTGAGAAAAATGTGTATTCTGTTGTTTTTGGATGGAATGTCCTATAAATATCAATTAAGTCCATCTTGTTTAATGTATCATTTAAAGCTTGTGTCTCCTTATTTATTTTCATTTTGGATGATCTGTCCATTGGTGAAAGTGGGGTGTTAAAGTCCCCTACTATGAATGTGTTACTGTCAATTTCCCCTTTTATGGCTGTTAGTATTTGCCTTATGTATTGATGTGCTCCTGTGTTGGGTGAATAAATATTTACAATTGTTATATCTTCTTCTTGGATCAATCCCTTGATCATTATGTAGTGTCCTTCTTTTTCTTTTCTAATAGTCTTTATTTTACAGTCTATTTTGTCTGATATGAGAATTGCTACTCTAGCTTTCTTTTGGTTTCCATTTGCATGAAATATCTTTTTCCATCCCCTCACTTTCAGTCTGTATATGTCTCTAGGTCTGAAGTGGGTCTCTTGTAGACAGCAAATATATGGGTCTTGTTTTTGTATCCATTCAGCTAATCTGTGTCTTTTGGTGGGAGCATTTAGTCCATTTACATTTAAGGTAATTATCGATATGTCTGTTCCTATTCCCATTTTCTTAATTGTTTTGGGTTCGTTATTGTAAGTCTTTTCCTTCTCATGTGTTTCTTGCCTAGAGAAGTTCCTTTAGCAGTTGTTGTAAAGCTGGTTTGGTGGTGCTGAACTCTCTCAGCTTTTGCTTGTCTGTAAAGGTTTTAATTTCTCCATCAAATCTGAATGAGATCCTTGCTGGGTAGAGTAATCTTTGTTGCAGGTTTTTCTCCTTCATCCCTTTAAATATGTCCTGCCACTCCCTTCTGGCTTGCAGAGTTTCTGCTGAAAGATCAGCTGTTAACCTTATGGGGATTCCCTTGTGTGTTATTTGTTGTTTTTCCCTTGCTGCTTTTAATATGTTTTCTTTGTATTTAATTTTTAACAGTTTGATTAATATGTGTCTTGGCGTATTTCTCCTTGTATTTATCCTGTATGGGACTCTCTGTGCTTCCTGGACTTGATTAACTATTTCCTTTTCCATATAGGGAAGTTTTCAACTATAATCTCTTCAAATATTTTCTCAGTCCCTTTCTTTTTCTCTTCTCCTTCTGGAACCCCTATAATTCGAATGTTGGTGCGTTTGGTGTTGTCCCAGAGGTCTCTAAGAGTGTCCTCAGTTCTTTTCCTTCTTTTTCTTTATTCTACTCTGCAGTAGTTATTTCCACTATTTTATCTTCCAGGTCACTTATCCGTTCTTCTGCCTCAGTTATTCTGCTATTGATCCCATCTAGAGTATTTTTAATTTCATTTATTGTGTTGTTCATTGTTGTTTGTTTCATCTTTAGTTCTTCTAGGTCCTTGTTAAATGTTTCTTGCATTTTGTCTATTCTATTTCCAAGATTTTGGATCATCTTTACTATCATCACTCTGAATTCTTTTTCAGGTAGACTGCCTATTTCCTCTTCATTTGTTAGGTCTGGTGGGTTTTTGTCTTGCTCCTTCATCTGCTGTGTGTTTTTCTGTCTTCTCATTTTGCTTGTCTTACTGTGTTTGGGGTCTTCTTTTTGCAGGCTGCAGGTTCGTAATTGCCGTTGTTTTTGGTGTCTTTCCTCAGTGGCTAAGGTTGGTTCAGTGGGTTGTGTAGGCTTCCTGGTGGAGGGGACTAGTGCCTGTGTTCTGGTGGATGAGGCTGGATCTTGTCTTTCTGGTGGGGAGGTCCACGTCTGGTCGTGTGTTTTGGGGTGTCTGTGGCCTTATTATGATTTTAGGCAGCCTCTCTGCTAATGGGTGGGGTTGTGTTCCTGTCTCGCTAGTTGTTTGGCATAGGATGTTCAGCACTGTAGCTTGCTGGTCGTTGAGTGAAGCTAGGTCTTGGTGTTGAGATGGAGATCTCTGGGAGATTTTTGTCATTTGATATTACGTGGAGCTGGGAGGTCTCTTGTGGACCAGTGTCCTGAAGTTGGCTCTCCCGCCTCAGAGGCACAGCACTGACTCCTGGCTGCTGCACCAAAAGCCTTTCATCCACACGGCTCAGAATAAAAGGGAGAAAAATTAGAAAGAAAGAATTAGTAGAAGTAGAAAGAGAGAAAGAAAGAAAGAAAGGAGGGAGGGAGGGAGGAAGGAGGGAAGGAAGGAAAAAGAGAAAGGAGATAAAGTAAAATAAAATAAAGATAAAATACAATAAATTAAAAAAATAATTATTAAGAGAAAAAAAAGAAAAAAAATTTTAAAAACGGACGGATAGAACCCTAGGATAAATGGCGGAAGCAAAGCTATACAGACAAAATCTCACACAGAAGCATACACATACACACTCACAAAAAGAGCAAAAAATAATAAATCTTGCTCTCAAAGTCCACCTCCTCAATTTGGGGTGACTCGTCGTCTATTCAGGTATTCCACAGATGCAGGGTACATCAAGTTGATTGTGGAGCTTTACTCCGCTCTTTCTGAGGCTGCTGGGAGAGATTTCCCTTTCTCTTCTTTGTTCTCAGAGCTCCCAGGGGCTCAACTTTGGATTTGGCCCCGCCTCTGCGTGTAGGTCGCCGGAGGGCGTCTGTTCTTCGCTCAGACAGGACGGGGTTAAAGGAGCCGCTGATGCGGGGGCTCTGGCTCACTCAGGCCGGGGGAGGGCGGGGCATGGAGTGCGGGTTGAGCCTGCGGCTGCGGAGGCCGGCGTGACGTTGCACCAGCCTGAGGCGCGCCGAGCGTTCTCCCAGGGAAGTTGTCCCTGGATCCCGGGACCCTGGCCGTGGCGGGCTGTACAGGCTCCCCGGAAGGGGGGTGTGGCGAGTGACCTGTGCTCGCACACGGGCTTCTTGGTGGCGGCAGCAGCAGCCTTAGCGTCTCTTGCCCATCTCTGGGGTCCGCACTTTTAGCCGCGGCTCGTGCCCTCTCTGGGGCTCCTTTAAGCAGCGCTCTTAATCCCCTCTCCTCGCGCACCAGGAAACAAAGAGGTAAGAAAAAGTCTCTTGCCTCTTCGGCAGCTCCAGACTTTTCCCCGGACTCCCTCCCGGCCAGCCGTTGGGCACTAACCCCCTGCAGGCAGTGTTCACGCCGCCAACCCCAGTCCTCTCCCGGCGCTCCGCCCAAAGCCCGAGCCTTAACTCCCAGGCCCGCCCGCCCCGTTGGGTGAGCAGACAAGCCTCTCGGGCTGGTGAGTGCCGGTCGGCCCTGATTCTCTGTGCGGGAATCTTTCTGCTTTGCCCTCCGCACCCCTGTGGCTGCGCTCTCCGCCGCGGCTCCAAAGCTTTCCCCCTCCGCCACCCGCAGTCTCCGCCCGCGAAGCGGCTTCCTAGTGTGTGGAAACATTTCCTCCTTCATTCTCCCTCCCACTGGTGCAGGTCCCGTCCCTATCCTTTTGTCTCTGTTTATTCTTTCTTTCGCCCTACCCAGGTACGTGGGGGGGTTTCTTGCCTTTTGGGAGGTCTGAGGTCTTCTGCCAGCGTTCAGTAGGTGTTCTGTAGGAGTTGTTCCATGTGTAGATGTATTTCTGGTGTATCAGTGGGGAGGAAGGTGATCTCCACGTCTTACTCTTCCGCCATCTTCCCGGAAGCCGGAGGGGCCTTCTTAAGAGTGTGTCTGCTACCCTACCGTTTTATAATTTAATTTTCTATGTATATTTGAACTCATTTCTCTAATGCCACCAACTTTTAAGGAGTAAGAAGGGACACCTGCTCACAGACGGGGAGGAGGTGCCGTGGAGCTGTGCTCATCTTCTCCAACTCCCTTGGCCTTGGAGCCTAACCCTGGCCAGCTGTGGACTGTGTTTCACTGAGACACTTCAGCATCTGGCACTATTCCTTGGCTAACCTTGATACGAGGGACTGCCTGCTGCCTTCATGTCCATGTTCCATGTCTCCAGGCTGAGATAACCTAGCAACTGCTTGGGTATAATGGAAGTTTGCAACCTCACTTCCATGCATTTGGCCCTGGAATTCTGTGTTTTATTAGAGACGCTGCTCATATTAATGACTTACTTTCTGGTCGCACCACTGCCTCTAGATGCAATCAAGTGTGTTGTTGCAACTTGAAAATGTTATCCTGGTAGAGGCAGTAATAGGACAAGCTGTGGGGTGTTTCAGATGCTGATGGGTTAGTACCAGTCCTTCTTCCTGGAGGACAAGAGCGTGCACAACAGGCCTCTGGAAGGAGGATGGAAATTCTAGCAGCTGTGTTCTCTCCACTTTTGTTTTCCCTACACTTCCTGAAGTCAATTTTGTTACCTATAGTTTGTGGCCAAAAAAAAAAAAAATAATAATAATAATAAGCCCGCATTCCCATTCCCAATAGTCATTATGGATTGATTGGTCTGCTGGGAGGAGTGGATGTAAAAAGTAATTAAGAGATGATGGGTTAAAGGAAGTTAACAAAAAAACCCAACAATAATGAACAGCAGATGAACTGGTGTGCTAACGGTGTAATCTCTGGCACTGGGCTTTGTAGGGTGGAAAGGTGTAGAGTGATGCACTGGTTCTTGATGGGGGTTGGGGAATGGACCCTCTAGCCGGGCTGGGCCAGACAGCAGGCCTAGAAGAGGAGGGCAGTAGGGGGCTTTTGGAAAAATGGAAGCATTTGAGACCAAAAGAGAGAATTTTTATGTTGCTCGAAGGTGCTGATGGTGGTAGAAACTTCTCAGAGCAAGCAAGGACTTAAGCGCTAAGGCTCAGGAGGATGGGTACTTAGAAGATGCCCTTGGCAGGGTTGGAGTCAGTGGATGCAGAGAGGGGACCGTTCTGCTTTCAGGTAGGTGGAGTTGGACTGGTGCAGAATGGAGGGCTTTCATATCCCCACGAGTGCAGAGTGCTGAAGAGAGGCCCAGGCCCTGAAGTCGAAATGGGGTGGTCCTACAGTTCAGGGGCAGCAGAGTAGCATAAGGTGATGTTGGCAAAAACCTGCCAGGTAATTACTTAAACTTGTTGTTAGTGAATCGTATCGTGGTAGAATTTGAATTTGCAATTAAGAAAAACATAGTTGTAGGGATTAATTCTGTGAATCCAGAGATGTGGAAGGCCAGTGTCCTGGGGGGAAAAGGAAGATCGGTGGAGACGACTTGGCACTTACAGGTGGTGGGACTGGAAAGCTTCGCCACCACAGCACCTGCTGGGAGCTGGCTCGGGGGAGTCTGTGAAGGAGGTCGTATAGAGAAGAGAGGGGACGGGGGTCCTGGGAGAATGGACGAGGGATGTTTCCTGGAAACACTGACACAGACACACTCAGGAATGAAGATGCTCTCTCTATATATATCCTTGTACACTCCTTTCCCCTCTCCCAGGCCAGTGGATGAACTTTGTTTCATTCATCATCAAGTTTACTATGTTTCAGGCATTGTGTTAGGCACTTGGGGATTCTGAGTTGAGTAACACGGTCTTCTCTCCAGGAGCTCAGTGGAGTGTGTTTGGGAAACACACTTTCAGGTATCTGAGATGCTGTTGGAATGAATGAGACTTCTTTCCCAGAAGAGTTTGTTTTGGTTGAATTGTATTGTGTGGCAGGGTAGACAGTGACTTAAGTGGTATGTGTGTGTGTTTAGCTGTGTTATTTTAGCTTTTTATTTTTCTTGGAGTCTTAGAAATAGGTGTGCTTAAAACTTATTTATGAAAGTGTTTTGTTTGGGTGTAATGGCCCTACTGAAACTCAAGCCAAATTCAATAACTTGCGTAATTTGCATGAAAAGTGCCTTTCTCAGGCATGTATTAAGCCCCTTGAGTAGCTTTCAGGGCTTGCTGGAGGCAGGTCATTCAGGGTGGCTTGGTGGCTTCATGTTATCAGGGACCCAGGCTCTTTCTCTTACGTCTTCCTCTGCTAGCTACTTCATGACCCAAGATGACTGCTTGAGTACCAGCCATGTCATCTGAATTCCAGTCCGGAGGAAGGAGGAAGACACGAAGCAGGGTGGGCTCCCTCTTCTTAAGGATCCTTCCTGGAAGTCAAACCCAGAACTTCTTTTTATATTCTGTTGGCCAAAACTTAGTCACATGGCCACATTCTGCTACAAAGGAGATTAGGTCTAATCAGGAGTCCTCTTAGTAATTAGAAGAGGAAAAATCATAATAGGGGATGCATGCAGAGGTTAATTATGAAGGAGAAAGGACCAAATAATGGAGTTTTGTACCTGAAAACTTCTTTTAGGCTAACAAAGGGTACAGGGTAGGTTGCGTCACTGAATTAGTATATTACAGAAAACATGTTCTCCCAGGCAGCTTTGAAAGAGGAATAAGAGGTGCCCTGGGAGAGTTCAGGCTGGGAGAGCCCCGACAGGGTGCTTCAAGGTGGTGGAGTGAGGGAAGACAGACAGCGGTTTCCAGCCTGAACCCCATGCTCACGGTGGACACTCTGGGTTGCGGTTGTCGGTTTGCAGGGCTGCACCTTCTCACGTGAGCACCCCGTGGAACGTGCTCCAGCCAGGGTGAGGTTTTTTTTATTGATTTAATGATGGCTTGTGATTCTCCAGACTGATGCAGGGTAAGATGGCCAGTTTACAACTAGGAATTCTGACTCATGTTTTGGGGGAGGAAGGGAAGTCATAGCGAAGCATCTCCCTCATTGCATCAAAGGTAAAATCCAGGCTATAGACTCTGGGAGCTGGATTCCTGCTTTCCTGCAGTCTCCTCTTCCTTGAGGTTGGTGTGCCTGCCGTACAGAGCTGCACTCTGCAGTCCTTGTCCAGGGCCATCCAGGCTGTCCAGGGCGGAGCGGCCCCATCCTTTCTGTTTGTAGCATTCAGGTGACACGTGCCTGGCACTGAGGTGTGCTCAGTGTTTCCCTGTGTGCATCCGTTCTTCTTGCTGTACTAAGCTCCTTGGTTCCCTTCGGGCTGTTTCTCACACATCTTTGAGTCCCCAGCGCTGCTCTGCTTGGGACGTTTGGTGGGACCCAGTGCCCTAGATGTGAGGGCCCCTCTGGGTGGCAGTCCTGAAAGGATTTCCCTGTTTTCTTAGCCTCTTGGCCTCACCTAAGCAGGAGGCACTGCTTTACCTAGGGCAGATTATTGAGCTGGAAAAGACAGTTCAAAGGTAAATTGATCACCAGCTGAACCTGGAAGAGTCAGCTCATTGAAATATTTAAATCTTAAACACACACATTCAGAGTTGTTTCTCTAACAGTCCTAGTGCCTTGGGTTAGAGGGAGGGAGTAGGATTCTTCCAGCTTAAATGATTGCTTTAGCTCTTGATGGCGTCCCTTGAGTTTGGGCACCGGGATGCAAGTGGTGTGGTTTCTGCTGTGAGCACACTGCAGTTGAGTGGGACCAGGGAATCCCAGATGGGACAGCCCGGTGGTAGAGTTTGGCCACAGGCCAGACCAGGCAGAGGATGGTCCTCAGAGGGCTTACAAGAAAATACCCAGCTATATAGTTCCTTAATTCACTGCTTGATCATCTTGGCTAGTTTGGGGATCAACCAACCTGTGACCTTTTGACTTTGGGAACTGCAGTTGCATTAGTTGGCTCTGAGATTGATGGGTTGAAGGGTGCCAGGGTCTCTGCCAAGGTACTTGCAGTCTGATGGAGCTCCCTTCCTGAGGGCGGGCAGAGGCTAGTCCCCAGGCAGTGGGCGGTGTTAGTGTTGGGCCTCTTGGGTCAGCAGAGCTTGCTTGCTTGCTTGATTTAACATCATTTGTCTTTTTTTATTATAGCCATTAAAATTTTTTCTATCGAGATATAATTGACATATAATATATGAGTTTCAGGTGTACAACATAATGATTCGATCTTTGTATACACTGAAAAATGATCATCACAATAAGTCTAGGTCACATCCATTACCACACAGTTACAAGTTGTTTTTCCCCTCATGATGAGAACTTTGACTCTCTTACCAACTCTCAAATATACAATACAGTGGTTTTAACTATAGTCACCATTCTGTATGTCACATCCCCAGGACTTAACTTACTTTATAACTGGAAGTTTGTACCTTTGACCCCCTTCACCCATTTCACCCACCCTCAACCTTCTGCCTCTGGCAGCCACCAATCTGTTCTCTGTATCTATGAGTTCCGTTTTTTTCTTTTTAGGTTCCACCTATAAGTGAGATCATACAGTATTTGTCTTTCTCTGTCAGACTTCTGTTTCACTTAGCAGAATGCCCTCAAGGTCTCTGTATGTTATTGCCAAAGACAGGATTTCCTTCTTTTTCGTAGCTGAATAATATTCCATTATGTGTATATACTACATTTTCTTTATCCAGTTGTCTGTCGGTGGACACATAGGTTGCTTCCTTGTCTTGGCTGTTGAGAGTAATGCTGCAGTGAACATGGGGGTGCATGTATCTCTTCAAATTAGTGAGCTTTAGATGAGTGTTGAAACCATAGGTGTTAGAGTTTCTAGTCCATTTGTTTTAGGTTGTTGTCATTCATTTGCCTCTTCTGAAGGCATTAGGATAAGGAAAGTTAAACTAAGTCAAGTTAGTTCAAGCTCTTTCCTATGTACCATGCTTGAAAGAGAATTTATACGATCCATTGGACCTCGTAGTTCTGTGCAGAGACATGTGGGGTCATAGGTGGGACAATGTTCTTGAGCCAGTGGCTGTCTACTGGCGGGGGCTTTCCTAGTCTCTTGGTTTCAGCCTGGCTCTCAGATCCATCCTCTAACCTTTCTTTTTAGCCAACTATTTATCAATGCTGAGCTTTATCAAGACTGTTAGAGAAAGGTCTTACATCCCTGCTCTAGAAATGTCTAAGCTGGTTTTGAATGTTCTGGTCTTTAACAAGGTAATGGAAAATTTTAAAAAATAAGGCTCTTCATTGAGCCTTAATTTCTATTGAATTAGTTTTATAAGATTTATAGCTGTGTTTAGTAGGCCTCTAATGATACCATGAATTTGCATAATGCTGATTATCCAGGCAATTCAAAGTAATTTATAGCTATATCTTCATTATCAGATGATAGATATTAACCCCATTTTATTCCTGGGGAAATTGAGGCTTCTTTGACCCAAAAAAGTCAAATCACAGGAGAGGAATTACACTCAGATTTCAAGATTTCCTGGCATTTCCCCTCTCCTAGTCACCCCTGTCTTTATGGGGATGGGCATGCTCTTGTTAGGCAACTAAGCTACTGGCCAGTTAGTTAGCTGGTTTGAGTTACTCCTTTTGGAATTGTTTGTTTTTATATATAAAAAATGGAAATTCTAGTTCATTTGGCTCTCCCACTGGGAAGGTTAATGAATGAATGTGAACTTTGTTAAACAGTTTGGGAAAATGACAGTATGAGAAATGTTATTTTATTTTTTATTTTTTAAATTTTTGGCTGTGTTGGGTCTTCATTGCTGCTCATGTGCTTTCTCTAGTTACGGCGAGCGGGGGCTACTCTTCATTGCAGTGCGCGGGTTTCTCATTTTGGTGGCTTCTCTCGTTGCGGAGCAAGGGCTCTAGGGTGCATGGGCTTCAGTAGCTGTGGCTCGCAGGCTTAGTTGCTCCGTGGCCTGTGGGATCTTCCCGGACCAGGGCTCGAACCCATGTCCCCTGCATTGACAGGCAGATTCTTAACCACTGCACCACCAGGGAAGTCCTAAAATGTTATTTTATTAACGATAAACTTGGATTTTGCGTTTGGGCCTCATGCAGGCCTTTTCCAGTTTCCCAAATGTGCATGCCAAAGGCGCTGATAAAGCTTAGTCTACTTACTTTGTGTCTAACCCAGCCAAGGACTTCTTTTAGAATATTCCCCTACAAACCACATGTTTTGAAATAGCTTGCTGCTACCAAACCGCAATTATTAAATAATAATTTGTATTGTTAAAACATTAATGAAAGACTTTTATAACTGAGAGATTCCATTTGAAGGAAGTAGTTTTTACCACACTAATGTGTTTTGATTTCAGCCAAGAACAAAGAAATTTGTTGTGTGAATTGCCCAACATTTAGGCAATTGGACAAGTTTGGTGGGTACTTTTGAATTAGTCCTGGGAATATTCGGTATCCCCAGCCCTTTGGGGACCTCAGTTTGGGAGCTGTTGTTGAAGACCATTGGGCCACGGCTGACCCCAGTAAGGTCAAGGCGTTATCATTTGGGTTTTGGTTTTCAAAATGGTTGAGAAATTTCATATATAAAGAAAAAAAAATGTAGAAAACCTCTCTCTCTGGGGCCCAAGTTCTATCTAGAGCTCGCCCGGGGCTTTTAGTTCTTGTTTCTCCACTTTCATGGGTCATTAGGTCACACCTTGGGGAAATAACAGAAGGAAATGGGAAGGCAGAACCAATGGCAGGGAGGATTTTACTGTGAGAGCAAGGGCTCTGCAGACAGAGTGACTTGGGAACAGACCCGAGCTCTCTGTTTCTCTGCTGTGTGACTTTGGCTTTGTTACTTAACCTCTCTGGTCTCAGTTTTTTCATCTGCAACATGGAGGCAATAACTGCCTCAGTGGAATTGTTGTGAGGACTAAATGGAATAGTGTTGATAAAAAAGTGGTGTCCTAGGCTAGCACCTGGAAGGCTTGTAATATTGTTAAGAACGGAAAGTAACTCATGGAGACCTCAGATCCTATTGGCAGGTGTACATACTGTTGAAAAGGTTTGTTTTCACATCCTCATATTTTGTTTGTTTGCTTGTATTTTAAGTTCTGAAGCAGGAATGATGTTATTTGCTGTAGTTTTTAAAAATTTGTTTAGTTTATTTTGACTGCATCGGGTCTTCGTTGCTGCGCACGGGCTTTCAGGGGCTGCTCTTCATTGCAGTGCATGGGCTTCTCATTGTGGTGGCTTCTCTTGTTATGGAGCACGGGCTCTAGGCGCACTGGCTTCAGTGGTTGTGGCATGTGGGCTGTAGAGCGCAGGCTCAGTAGTTGTGGTGCACGGGCTTAGCTGCTCCGCGGCATGTGGGATCTTCCCGGATCAGGGCTTGAACCCGTGTCCTCTGCATTGGCAGGCGGATTCTTAACCACTGCGGTACCAGGGAAGCCCATCCTCATATTTTTTAAGAATATACTAATCTTATGTTCTTTTAGATGGTCCTGATCCTGTGACCCTCGCCCCTCCCTTTGGGGAGGGAAGTCAGTTTCAGTGGGACCCTCTCTTGGCCTGCAGTTTGCCCAAAGCCACCATTGGCATAAACAGCTCCCTGGCAGGATGGCCTTGAGAATCCAAGGGTGCTTCCATCTCCCACCAGGTTGTCATTGCCCTGGCTTTAGCTGTGAGCAGGAGTCAGTGGCATCCCGGCTCAGCCCAGACTGTGGACGAGCTCTATGCATGGAGGAGGCACATTTTGGTTTCATGTCAGAAAAGTTGCATTTCCCACTCTTGGTTCTTCCAGTGGACGATCAGGAAAGGTCACTTCTTACTTGGCCTCGTGACCTGGGAGTTTGAGTTCCTTGGCCCTTCCAGCACCAGTTTTGCTTCCTTAGCTGTTCTGGGTTGCAGTAATTAGGCTCAAGGGCCTCTTTGAAGACTGGGACCATATTTACGCTATATTGGGTATAGTGGGTTAAATAAACCATATTATCACAATGAATTTTACCTGTTCCTTTTTACTTTCTTTTGTAATGCGGCTGCTAGAAACATTTAAATTACACATGTGGTCTGCATTATATTTCTATTGGACGATGCTGGTTACCGCCTTCTCCCTGTATCTGTGTAATAAACTACATGGACCTGCCTGGGTTATATGGCCGAGCTGAGGGTTGAGGGCAGAGGTGGGCGTGAGGTGCTCTTACGCGCTGGCGTACCTTCTGGATGGTAATGCCGAAGGGGGGTGTAGGGAGTTGAATCCCCTCCCCCCAAAAGATATGCCTACCCAGAGCCTAAGAATGTGACCTTATTTGGAATAAGTGTCTTTGTGGGTGTAGTTAGGATCTTGAGATATCATCCTGGATTACCCAAGTGGGGTCTAAATCTAGTGGCATGTGTCCTTATAAGAAGACGAAAGATGGGCTGTGTGCAGACAAAGGCAGAGATTGGAGTGATGTGTCCCCAACCTAAGAAATGCCAGGGACTGATTGCCGGCAGCCACCGGAAGCTGGGAGAATGGCATGGAGTGGATTCTCCCACAGAGCCTCCAGAAGGAGCCGCCCTCCCAGTACCTTGATTGTGGACATTTACCCTCCGGAATTGCCAGAGAATAAACTTCTGTTGCTATAAGCCACCCATGTTGTGGTAGTTACAACAAGAATGTATTCTCCCTCCGTTCTGGAGGCGAGAAGTCCAAGTTCAGCACGGCAGCATGGTTGCTTCCTTCTGGAGGCTCTGAGGGAGAGTCTGCACCATGCCTGTCTCCTGGCTTCTGGCGGTTGCCGATGACACTGGGCGCTCCCTGGCTTTGTAGCGGCATCACGCTCACCTCTGTCTTCATCTTCAAATGGCCTTCTTCCCTGTGTTTCTGTCCAGATTTCCATCTTAGAGGGATACCAGTCCTTGGATTACTCTGACCCAGTATGACCTCTTCTTAACTTGATTACATCTGAAAAGGCCCTGTTTCCAAATAAGGTCACATTCACAGGTCCTCAGGTTAGAACTTGAACATATCTTTCGGGGGGACACAATTCTACTCACTACAATAACCTCGGGAAAGTACTAACACAGTACACACACATAGTGGGTCTTCAATAAATAATAGTTTCCATTACTCTTCTGAATAGAGTGGGAAAACCTACATGGAACTTTCTAACTGAATTTTTCTGTATTTTCAGACCTTTGAGGTTTAGAGTATCAATAAAGCCAGAGCATTTTCTGTTGTTTTTTGGTAAGGCACAGCTTTTATTTGCAATACGATGCTCTTCTAGGGTATGTATGAGAGCTGCCATGCATCTCAATTACAGAATACGTTTGCCATTTGGATTTTGAGTGACTTTAGCCCAGTGCTGTCAAGGTTTCCTTCGGGCACTTTTGTCTTGCTTAACAATGCAAAACAGAAAATGCACACAAATAGTTCCCCCAAATGAGGCCTGTCATTATTGCTTCTTTTACCTCCGGGGCCCCAAACTGCAGAAGCTTATTCACTGCGAGGCAACGAGAGCTCTAAATCTCCCGTCTCCATATATTACGTTTCATATTATACTCGAACATGGCGAAATTAATTGTGACCAAGTCAGGGAAGACGGGAAAAACCTATAATGGTTTATCATATTTTGCAGGCTTTGTGAGGGCCATAAATTTTTTTTTTTTTAGGGCCATAAATTTAAGGCATATAGGAATTGTATTTATTCCTTAGATTTCACAAATTTGTCACGTTCCCTTTCTCTGAGGATGACGAGTTCTTCGAGACAACAGGATCTCTGATTTGGAAGTAGAAAAAGAGGTGACCGTGGAGATGCTCCCAGTGTCCCAGGCGACTGCAGGGCTGTCCCTCTCAAGCTTCTTTGGTTACATGGCTGTTAATAGCTAAATTATTAATGTAGGTTTGCTGGTGGAGGGAGCTGCTTCTGACTGTTGTCTCTTACATCAGCCCTTTAATAGCTGCAGTTGTGGGAGACAGCCTTCCTATGGAGCAGTTCATAAACTGAATAGTGTGTGTGTGTGTGTGTGTGTGTGTGTGTGTGTGTGTGTGTGTGTGTGTGTGTGTGTGCTGGAAGGAGCTTGTAGTAGCTTCTGACCTTATTTTGTGAGTGCACTTGTATCTGGGACCTTGAGATGCAGGAATGCACATCTTGGAATTGGATTCATCTTGGAGCTGCTTAAACAAGGACATTTACCCATTACTGAATTCCACTGGCAGCTCAGCAGCTTCCATCAGCATGGAAATGCCCCCTGCCTCAGGCTGTTTGGGCCCTGAAGGTGCATATTCCAGTGAAATTCACTGAGATGGTGGGTTCTTCAAGGTCACAGTGAAGCAGTTTTGGCTATAGATTCTCAGTGGCTGCATCAACAGGAATGCAGCCTTGATTTAATGGTCTTTGTTTCCTTTTCCAAAGGAAAATCCATGAAGTGATTTTTTTTTTTTAAATCACAGAACGGTGTAACTATCAGTAACCCTGTAGCTCATTAGCTTCAAACTTTGTTGATCGCAACCCACAGAAACGTATTTATAAGTTCGCACAAACATTTGTACGTAAATGGTTCATAGCAGTGTTATTCAAAATAGGCCAGAAGTGGAAACAACCCAAATGTCCATCATTGGATGAATGGATAAATAAATGTGTTATATTACCTGCAATGGAATCTTATTCAGGCATAAAAAGGAATGATGTACTGATGAGCGCTGCAATGTGACCGACCTTGAAAACATTATGCTGAGTGGTAGAAGCCAGATATAGAAGACCACATGCTGTATGATTCTGTTTTTGTGAAATGTCCGGAATAGGTAAATCCGTGGAGACAGAAAGTGGATTGGTGGTAGCCTAGGGCTAGGGTGGAGGTTAAGAGGAAATGGGGATTGACTGCTCGTGGGTATGGGGTTTCCTTTTTGGGGTGACACAATGTTCTAAAATTGACGGTGGTGCTGTTTACATAGCTCCGAATATAGTAAAAACTGTATACGTTAAATAGGTGAACAGTTTGGTATGTGAATTATATCTCGATCAAACTTAAAAATCACATGTACATCGCAAACTAACATTTGTGTAAAGCTGAATTCAAACTTACTCTTTCTGTGTCTGGTACTTTCCGATTTATCCCAATCTGTTCCATTCTATTTCTTTAAAAAGTTGCTGCATGTGACCCACCGAATCGATTCCATAATCCACACTTTTATAGATTCCACTCCCTTTGACAGATGAAAAAACCGAGTCCCAGAGCTTAAGAAGTGAGAGCAGGGTTGCACAGTTTGTTAGTGGCTGAGCTGAGACTACAGACTGGGTCTTCTGATGCCCAGTCAACTGTGCTTGCCAAGATGCTGGGTGTTCTTTTTAAAAGAGTGAGTGGAATTTGGGGTTAAGAAAAGGTACTGGCCATGAATAGCCTCCTTATAAACACCTTCTCGCGGGGCCTGGGGTGCTGGAAAGCTCAGGACACAGAGAAGGGCTGACTGCGGTCTTGCATTGAGCCCAGTATCCAGTCCAGGACACACGGTGCAGCCGCAGCTTATCCAGGAGGCCCTGTGTGTTTATTTTTCAGGCAAAGATGCTATTTTCTGAGCATTGCAGAGTAAAAACATTAGAAATTCCTGGTTGCCTGCCTTCTAGCCCTTCTACTGGAAGTAAAATTTGACATAGGGGATGATAGAAAATTAGGAGAATACAAACAGGCAATTAGGGAAAAAAGAGGAGCTGGGTTCCCCTGCAGCTCTTGCATTAGCCTGTTGGTGGCAATCAATTGTGCCCTGAGTAAACAGCCCTGGTCAGAGATACAAATAGAAGAGAATTTTTCCCCAGGTAAAGGATGGGGAGGGAGTGGGGAGTGGAGGTACCCAAAGTCCCGGTTAGTCTAAGTGCCTGGTACCTTTGCTACAGGGTTCCTTTCCGAGGACTGAAGAGCTGATTCAGCCCTGCTGTCTGCTCCCGGGTCTGTGAGAGACCATTTCATGGGCAGGGCTATTTTTTCACCAAGTTTTGCTCAACTTTTGGACAGAACACTCTACCTCCTTAGTTAATTATGTGCATAAACATTTGCTCCTTCCTAACAGGACCGTTTCCTGTGTTAAAAAGGGCTCACGTGGAGTCAAGGTTTTCTTTTCTCCCTCCCACTATGAATTTAGTGCTGGTTAAAGGGGGCCCACCTCAGGGACAGAACACCTCCTGTTTAGTTAGGGGTCTGGAGCCGAGGTGGAAGGAGCAGCCTGTTTGTCCAGTGGTCTGGCCTTCAGCCGGATTCCCGGGGCCCCTACCTGCCTAGGAGGGCATCTGCCATTGGATTGACATTGGGTGACAGCACCGAGAGCCCGCTGTGCACGGTTTCAGTGTGGGTGGAAGCCTGCTTCTTGATCAGGAATTGATGACCTCCCTGCCCTGATTGAGAGGGTAGGGGGCAGGGACCACGCCGGAGGGAATCCGAGCAGCAAATATAAGTAATATTTGATAAAACAATAACAGAAACAGGTTTGGGTTTCAAGTCTCACTGAAACTTTCCCAGCAACCCCACGTAGAGGCTAAGACACTGCTGAGACTGAGATGGGGCAGACCTGCCTCAAGTCCTGCCTCCTCCACCTGCCCGCGCTGTGACCTTGGGAATGTTTGCTCCCTTTCCCAGCCTCAGTTTCCTTCTCTGTCAACCGCGGATGGTGATGTCCTCGCCTCATGGGGTGACAGACAGTATATGCGTAGCACTTCACGTGTAGGATGGCCCATAATATATGCTCAAAAAATGACAGCCATTTATATGATCAGGTGGTGACTCTTCTTATCCCTGTTTGACAGATCAGAAGCGGAGGCACTGAAAGCTCATGTCACTTGCTCAGGGTTCACAGCTCCGAAGGAATGGGGCCGGGACCCGAGTTCAGGGGTGCCTGACTCTGGACCTCGTGTTTTTCACCACAGTGTCCTCCTTGCTTATCATTTAATCAAGGGGTTAAGTTTAGAGGAGCCACCCTGGTAACGGGCACTGGACCTTCCTGCCTTTTCAGATCTGCAGGTCTTCCCAAAGGGAGTTGACTCACCCAAGTGACCTCAAGGATGTTCACCGGAGAAGGGCAGTCACGGGGCGTGTAAGAGTGCACGAGCCTAAGCCTCTGTCTCTCACGTCCCTCTTTCTCTGTTCCTGGAATTACTGGGGCTGAGGAGGTGTTTTCCACCTGCCCTTTTTTTTTTTTTTTTTTTTTTTTGCAGTACGTGGACCTCTCACTGTTGTGGCCTCTCCCGTTGCGGAGCACAGGCTCTGGACCCGCAGGCGCAGCGGCCATGGCTCACGGGCCCAGCCGCTCCGCGGCACGTGGGATCTTCCCGGACCGGGGCACGAACCCACGTCCCCTGCATCGGCAGGCGGACTCTCAACCACTGCGCCACCAGGGAAGCCCTCCATCTCCCTTTTGAACTGACGATCTCAGGGCTGGTTTTCGGCTGTACAGATTCCTTTGTCATCCAGTTTTCAGCCTTTTGTGCGTGTCTGTTACAGATTACATTCGGTCCTGGCAGATACGGGCTTCCCCCCTCCCCCTCCCCCCGGCTTCTTTGATGCTTGCAAACATTTCTAG
This sequence comes from Leucopleurus acutus, assembly GCF_964270905.1. Classification (NCBI taxonomy): domain Eukaryota; kingdom Metazoa; phylum Chordata; class Mammalia; order Artiodactyla; family Delphinidae; genus Leucopleurus; species Leucopleurus acutus. The sequence goes on from NC_139151.1 coordinate 86,901,010, forward strand.
GGGCTAATAAGTATTGGATGGGCCCAAGAAATTGAATAAACACATTTAATACGAGGTTGATTTTTCTGAGGCCCTCCCGCCAGCCTCCTTTCAGCCATAGCATACTCGGTCTCTGTCGGACTTGTGTGCGCAGCTATGTGAAATCACTTAGAGCCTGTTGGGCGTGCTGATTAAAAAATAATAATAATAAAATAAAAAATAATAATAAAAAATAATAATAAAATAATGATAATAACCAATAAACAATCCTAGCCTCTGGAGAGGATTATCCTGGATTCCCTGGAAAAACATCCTCTGTGGCTCCAGGGAGGTCAAAGTTGTGAGCCCGGGGGCCTGTGGTCTGTAAAGGCGGCAGATCCTCTAACCTGGGGCCTTGGTCTGATGGCTCAAGGAATCCTGTGGACTCAGAGTAGTAGTAGTAATAGCGATTTAAAGTAGGCTCATTACTGGAGCAGTTATTGCTTTTGTTCAAAATGGCCCATTGAAGTCAGGCCCTATTAAATACAGCCGTTTAACTGACACTTAGCATCTATAGGGAGATAAATTATCCTTTGGCCTGGTCACCTCCACTTTGAAATTTGCTCACTGCTATGAGCCCTGGGAGGGTAGTTCGGGCAGACTCATCTGCCCACAGCAGCTCACGTTTCAGTCATTTGTTCAGCACACATTCAATGAGGACCTGCTCTCTGCTGGACACTGTGAAGCTAGGAGGTTTGCTGAAAATGGGCCCTGCTTTTAAGGGGCTCACAGCTTTTATTCAGTCATGAAACACTGATTGAGCACCTACTGCATGCAAAGCCCTGTGCCTGGCATTGCAAGGGAGACATTGATGGCAGAACGGGCGTGCCCATGGGGCCCTTACAACCTTGTGCAGAGGACAGACTTGGAACCACCTAACGGGGCACAGCCTAGAGCTGAGCCTGTGTTCTGAGAGGGACAGGAAGGTGCGGAGAGCACGGAGGGAGGAGTGATTGGTTCCATCACTTGGATTGAGGAAGGCTTTGTGGCGGAGGTGATGTTAACTGATCCTTGAAGGACGTCCTCGCTGATGAAAGTCAACCAGATTAACTTTAAAGGAGCTTAAAGCAGGGCTACTGCTTTGGGGCCTGGACCGGAGCCAGAAGGCTCTCCAGGACGGAGGCCGCTTCTCTCCCCATCTGTCTCGATGCCTGTGTGGTCGCTTCCTCTTGGTGTCCTTGGCCTCGCTCTGCACGCCCGCTGTGCTCTCGTCCTGCCCACTGCCTCCTTCAGCTTCCCGTCCATGCCGCCCAGTCCTGTCTCCCTCATGCCCTTCCCACTCAGCTCCCTGCTCACTGGCCCGCTGTGCCCTAAAGACCCCAGGGGAGGCATGTGTGCCACCTGCTCGTCTTTTCTGGTCACGCCATGGGTGTCACTGGCCCCTGGTAACCCCGTCTTGGATCGGAGGGCTGCCTCTGGTTCAGTCAGCAGACGTCAGGGTCTGGCACGGCGACAGTGGTGACCTGCTCCTCAGGGGCCCTAGGAGGGTTGAGCCACGTGTGCTACAGACCAGGCATTGTCGCTCAAGAGGGGGTCTCTGACTGTGCCTGCGGAGACGTCTACCAGGATGCTCACGGCAGCTCTGTGTGCAGTGGTGAAACGTTGGAAATGGTCTCAGTGTGCATCTAAGGGGACTTAGTAAATAAATGCTGGCATTCTCCTAAAGTGGAGTGCTATCTGGCAACTAAACTTAGGGGACTAGGTCTTCACACACAGACATGGATAAATCTTTCCAGAAATTTAGAGTGGGAAAAAGAAAGGATCTATATGGTATATGCCACTTGAGTTTATTTTGAAACCACGCAAAACAGGACGGTCTATCTGTCTGTCTGTCTAGTGTGTATGTGTATAGTGTGTATATATAGATACATAATTATATATACACACATACATAGTGTATGTACATATACATATGTACATGAATATACACACACACATTATTGTAGTAAAGGTACAAAACCTGAAAAGAAGATTTACAGCAGGTTTGTAGTTACCTCTGGGGAAAGTGGAATGGAATGGGATGATGGGGGGGGTACTCTCAACCATCCATCTCAGTAGTATTTTATTCCTTAAAAAAGATATGAAATATGGCAAAACGTTAATATTTGTGAATTTGGTCTGGGTCCATGAGAATCTATTACGTCAAAATCTGTGCTGCTTTTTATGCTTGAACTATTTCATATCGTTAAAAAGGATGTTTAGAGAATGGAAGATTGTGTGGGGATAGCTGGAACTTAGTCGTGGATGATACAGATAGAAGGTGGATGGAAGCTGCATCATGTGGGCCATGAATCTTCTTGCCAGTGGGGTTTTGGGTGGAGGAGGTGGGGAGACATGAAGTGGAGACAGTGAGGTGATGAGCCCTCTGTGAAAATGACTGAGGGGAGGAAGAGCTTGGGGGCGCAGAGATTGGGTAGGATGCTGCAGTGATGGTACAGACAGAGAGGATGGGGGCCAGAGCCGGGAGGGAAGGGGGGTGAATCGGAGAGCAGGAGGTGAGGCAGTGGGACCCCTGTGCCCTTTACACTCCAAGGCGATGCTGGCTGTCGAAGTGGTAGAATCGGTTTACCCAGACTTGAGGGCTGTGTGTTCTACCTGTTCAGTGGTACCTGCTCTATGAAGGAACTGCCCAGAAAAGCAGATTATGGTTGGAATGAGAGCTTGGAGAATAAAATGACTCTGAGTCTGACTGGTCAGGTGAATGTCCACAACATTTTGTGATTTGAGTGTCATGCAGGCATGCTCGAAATGTAAAGTGTCCGTTACATTTATTTCCAAGTCACACATTAAGGATGCCACTTATTTCAGAAAGATTCTGTGGAGGAATTCTTTAATTAATGAGCTTCTTTTATGCATTACTGTATAGTTACTTTGTCAAAAAAGTCTTTTAATTGAATTATTAGGGGAAACTGTCTCTTCAGAGTCAAAACTAACCTACTTTGATGTACTCTCTGACAGTTTGGTTCTATGATGGTCTCGGCCCCCATTAAAATTCTGAAAAATCACGTTTATTGCTATTCTTATTGTTATTTGTTGTGGAAAATACAGTTAATCAGGAAGAAGAAAATAAAAATCACCAGTAATCCCACCATTCAGAAAAAATTGGTGTATTATCCTTTCTGACATGTTATATATGTGTTTGTATGTATACGTAGTTTTAAAACTTTATTTTATGGTACAGATGAACCTATTTGCAGGGCAGGAATAGAGCTGTAGACGTAGAGAATGGACATGTGGACACAGTGGGGGAAGAGGAGGGTGGGACGAATTGGGAGATTAGGATTGACATATATACACTACCGTGGGTAAAATAGATATCTAGTGGGAAAATGCTGTAAGGCACAGGAAGCTCAGCTCTGTGCTCTGTGATGACCTAGATGGGTGGGCTGGAGGGGGGGTGGGAGGAAGGTCCAAAAGGGAGGGGATATAGGTATCCATATAGTTGATTCACTTCATTGTTAGCAGAAACTAACACAACCTTGTAAAGCAATTATACTCCAATAAAAAACAAAACTTCATTTTAAATATTTACATGGTGAACATTTTTCTGTTCATTAAAACATTTCTATTTTAGTTTATCCTCAGTTTTTCCCCTAACTCTGTTCGTCATTATAAATTTTATTAGCTTTATTTTCTGTAGTCTATATTATGAAAACAATAGGCTTTTACATTGTCTCCTAACTTAGGTTGTCTGTTCTAATACTAATTGATATTTTTGAAACCACACAAGACCCCTCTTAACTGAGCTGCTCTCCATCTAAGGAGGATGCTTCCACTTCCAGTCACCAGTTCTTCTGCACGAGCTTTAATGGCTGTATTGAATTCTGTCCAGGAGATGTTCCATCATTTATTTAACCACTCCCAAATTTGGGGCATTTGTGTTGTGGCCAGGTTTTTGTTTATCCTAAGCATCACTGTGGATAACATGTTTGTAAGATGTTATTTGTGCACAACTGTAGTCATTTCTGTGGATTAGAAAAATTCCCAGAAATCCAACCCCCATTCGTGTCCCCGGTATTGAATGGCCAGGAGCAGAGACTGTTGTCTGGCATGGTTCCTGCAGAACAGGAGTCCGATAGCTCACTGCTTCATGCCTGTGTTGTGGCTGCTTCCTGTGTCATCCTTTTGTTAACAACTAGAGTCGTGGCTAGTACTGCATTATTCTGTTACTATTACTGCCTTGCCTGGAGAAGAGCCCCAGTGATACCCTCAGTTAGCACCATCTCCTCTGGGTGCTTTTTTTCCCGCTTAGCTCTGGCTCTGTGTCTTAGCAGCCACCCAGGGCCACATTGGGTCTTCCTAATCCAGGCATCAGGCCCCACCAGACTCCCACTTGGCTGCAGGACAATGGGTCTCACTTCACAGACGGGATCTCAGAAGGTCTTGGGTTGCTTAGGTGGGTCAAGGGGCCCTGTGGTACACCCACCCCATCCATTGCTTCCCACTTCCTAGTAGAAAAGAATTAGAAAGGGACCACCTAGGTAATGAGGTGGTGTTTATGTAACAGAAGCTCGCCATCATCCTACAAATGTATTAATGTAATGGTAGCCATTTCCTATATAACTGTGTCAACTTTATTCATTAGCTGTCTGGTATAGAGTAACCTTGCGAGTGTTATTAGGTTACCATACACATTTTTGTTAGGTAAAACCATACACATTTCCAATTAAGACAAAGAATGTGCAATTTCCTGAAGTCAGGGTCGAGGTCATAACCTTGAGTGCTCAAGAATTCCAAGTTTAATTAATCCACCCAATTATGATGACTAAAAGGAAACATCCTATCAATAGTAGATGTGACGGGACGGCGATCTGGCTGTGACAAGGCGCTCTTCTGGTGGCCAAGCCTGATCTAACTTATCTGGCTGGTCCAGGCAGTGTCTTCTATCAGAGTGAGCGCACCCGCTCTGGACGCCCGCCACCTTCCCTCCCAATACCCTTTTTCTGTGGCAGTGTAGACTGCACGCAGATTTTGCCATTGTGGGAGTCATGTGTTGCTTTCCTTCTACATTACCTGTGTTTTCTCAGCCTGGCTCTCCTGCTAAAGTAGAAGTTCCTTCAGTCCGGAGGCCTGTAAGCTTTCCAAGCTGAGTGGCGGCAGAGAGATTTGGTCCAGCCGCGTCCTGCTTCTTGCAAGGAATGGAGTGTTTTCAGTGTCTTTGTCCCTCTTCTCAGGAGTCGCACTCCAGGGAGGGAGCATCTATTCAGCTTAGATCACACCACTTCCCTTCGGCTGGAGAGTGTAGGACTCCTGGTTATGGTCCTGTTATAGCATAGCCGTTGAGAGAGAGGTAATTCCAATAAAGCAGAGGGAGAAATGGACGCTGAGTAACTGAAACCAACCCCGCCACCAGTGTCCACTGTAGTCGTGGCTTGAAAACAGCCTGCTTGCTCTCCACGCGGCATGGGCTCTGGGACCTTGTGGTGGCACCATTCGATGTTCTCTGGCTCCAGCCGTTCGGTCTCCTTTAATCCTTTTTCTCCCTGAATTGCGAAGGCTGCATGGCGACAGTTAAGTTACAGATTAGGCTCTTAGTTTAGAGGAAAAAGCCTTGAATTTAAGTGGGTTAAATTTTAGCTCTGCGACTTATTAGCCGGATGGTCTTGACTTTCCCTCGCCTTGGTTTCTTCATGGGTGAGGTCAAGAAGATGGGACACCTTCCAGAGTTGTCCCAAGAATTAAACAGAGCGGCCTCGGTGAAGGTGCCCCGCTGTGTGCCCGAGACATAGGAGGCTCTGAATGGACATGTGGTGTTTTCTCCTTCCCCAGAGCCCTGACGGGCATCTGGGGCTGGCTGCCCCTCAGCAGATGCTGCAGCTCCCGGGATTTCACCAAATGAGTCTGAGAGTCACACCGACGCGGTTCCACTACTCTGATTATGTGACCTTGGGCAAAGTGTTTAGTCTCGGAGCCTCGGTTTCCTCCTCCGTAAAGTTAGTGCGAGTTCCATCCTCACTCACGCGGCTATAGTGAAGGATCATAGGCAGATGCAGGGTTTGTGTCCTTAACTCAATGTCAGGCACGTAGCTCGTGCGCTGTTGCACAAGGTGAAATCTCCAGATGGGCTCAGTCCCAGGGACCCAGACCTCCCTTCCAGCAGCATCGGCCTGGCTGCACCGGTGCCTGTTCTGCTTCTTGCAGGGTAGGGAGCACTTTTAGCTCAAGAGGGAGGCAGGTGCTGCTCTTACACCACCACCCTGTGCAAAGCTGCCCCTCCCCGTCCCCTGTTTTTGTCTCAGCCCCTCACAGTGGGCCTGGGTGACTCGCAATCTGTGGGGAAAAAGTTAACAATTCTGATTGCAAGAGCTTTGGAAAAGTCCCACCTCCCCAGCAGGCATTGTATATTTATGCTTTAATCTTCATAGACTCCTCTGAGTTGCTCTCACCTCTCCTGAAAGCCCGGAGTAAGTGGATATAGTGCATGCACCCGAAGTAATTAATGTATTTTCTACTAGCAAGGGAACATGTAATTTGCAGGAATGTGTGTCAAGACCCAACCCTGCTAAATTTATACCCTGCAATTTGCAACATTTGCCGGCACCCGAATCGGCCGATGGGTGAGTTTAGCCTACCTGCTTTGCAATTATATCTGCTGGCCGGAGTTGCAGGATTGAGTAACTGGGAGACGGAGATCTCAATCGTTTAAGTAAATTAGAACGGGCTCTTGGGACCCATCTGAGATCACCCTGTGGTAGAGGAGGCTGGTGGATGATGTTTTCTTTGCACAAACTTTTGAGAGCCTCTGATGAGAGGCAGGAGGGGAAGAGGCAAAGAAGACACAAGTCTGCAGGCTATCCTGGGCGTGGTGGACCACAGGCCTCAGGAAGGCATCTCTGTAGCACTCTTCCCTCTGACAGGCCTCTGGAAGAGGAAAACACAGAACTAATATAACAGAAAAAACGGTTTTATGGTCTGTTTTATGAGCTTACATCAGCCCTAATAATTGGCTCTGGGGAGATTCTTGTCAGTTTTTAAAACTGGAAGTCACTTCATAGCCTCTGCAGACTAGTGATTTTTGTAAAATCCTCGTAAATTTTCTGTTTTGAGCAAGCTACAGAAGAATCTTGTGGCTGACATGCAGGCTTCTTGTTCTGTGGGGTGCTGGGCAGGGGGCGGTGTGTGTGAGATGGCTGGGCGTACCCTTTTGGGCCAGATGGAAGAATCCAGCAGAAGATAAAGTGTCAGCAGATCCAGCCCTGGTATAAATCCCAGATCCTCAATTACTCCTGTGACCTTGGGCAGACTATTTAACCTCCCCGAGCGGCCTTTCCTCATTTGTGAAATGGAGCTAATGATTCCTTCGTTTAAAACTGTTATAAATGTTAGATGTTTGTAAAGGCATCTGGCACATGGGGAACACTCAATAAATGGTAATTGTCATCGGTACCATTTATATTTGTGGAGGGCATATTATTTATCAGTTGTAAAGAAGGCTTGGCCACACAAACCAGGCAGTATTGGTGATCAAATTGGGTCAGATCCTTTTCTCTTTCCAAAAGCCATTTGTGTATACACCCTGAGGGCTGAAAAAGGCGGGTCAGTTGCAGTGGGTGCCACTGATGGGAGTGGGGTTGTAGCTAAAGATAAGCCTCACTCATCCCAAGTCCAGGGTTTCTTAAAGAGGGTGGGATTTTTATTTTGCCTTGGGACCTCCAGAAGGCTTGAAAAATAAAAGGAGGAATTTAGAATCTGGAGAGAGAGAGAAAGCAGGACAGAGATTCTTTCCCTGGGGAGTTGGTTGTGGTGACGGTGGGAGCTGAGGCTCTAAGTGCTCCCACTTGCAAGGTTGGGTTTGTAAATTCATGGACAATTCTGTGGGTGTCCCACTCCTGCTAGGTGAGAAAGAATATTTTCTATGTGTGTGCACGCGTGCATGTGACCGAGTGTGCGTGCCTGTGTGTGTGCATGTGTTGGGCACATGTATGGTGTGTGTGTGTGTGTGTGTGTGTGTGTGTGTGTGTGTGCGTGTGCGTGCCTGTGTCTGCTTCTCCTAAATATTTATGGGCTGGGAGATGGCAACTGGGAAAGGCCGGTGTGTAACTGACTAAGTATCAATAAGCATGTTCCAGAGAATTGAGGCCTTTGTTTTGTCTTCATCAAAAATGCATCAGCTCTCATTCGCTGTGTTTCTGCAGGAAACTGTGCTGTGTGAAGAAGAAGTGCTGCTTTGTTTTCCTTGTAGGCTTTCCCGCTTGGGCTTCTATTTCCATGGAGGCCTTATTTTTAAAAACATGTTTTTACAGCAGAATTACAGCTCTGACGATATGGCAGTCTCTTACAACTCTGGTTATGAAAAGAGTTTCTGTAGTGTTTTTATTTCTTTTAATGGACCATTTTCTTACCTTCCCTTTTCTTCTCCTGGGACTGTGTCAGGTATCTCCCTCCTGTGTGTTTTCTTCTCCTTTGTCCAACAGTCTGAGATCAAGGCCTAGTTCCACACTTTCACTGTCATCCTGCTTCCTGGGATCCAGGGAAATGGATTTTCTGCTGTTCTCGTGTCCCAACCTTTCTCCAACTCCTATGTGTGGCTGCTTCTACCTTTTTTTCTTCCTAGAACTTCCCTGAAGAGTTCATTTTCTTCTCTTGGCATCACTTCCTAGGAAACTCCCTTTTCTGCTCTGAGACTGACCTTTTTTGTTTCCTTAAATCAAATGCTTCCAAACTACAGTTGAGGTCCACTGGTTTGGAATCAGACATCATCCGCGAGGCTTTTGATGAATTCCATTTGCAGGATTTGGTTGGCTGTCCTGGTCACCTGGCTGCAAAGGAGACTTGGAAAAAAATCCAGAAGACAGTCCTGTATTATTTTTCACTTCCATACCTGAAAAATTAGTTTCCATTAGAATAGAGATGGTTTTTCCTCCTGCCAAAGGTTTCTGTCAGAAGGAATAAAGTGGGATCGCAAGGATGAAATGAAACTCTTTAGGAAAGGATGGCTCTCCCACCCCGATTATAATCCCTGCTGTGCACCATCCTAAGTGGGTCGGTGCTGTTGAAATGCAAATGCCATTGGGTCTGTTATTGATTTGCTCACAAGAAAGTAGCAGAAATTTAATCCATGCAGAAAATGCTATGAGTCACTTCATCTCCTGCAAGAGTTACTTTATTATTATTATTATTGCAGAAAGGAGCACATCAAAAGGCAAGTCTAGAAAAACAGTTTTCAGAAAGCTAGTTTCATTTGTCTTACTTAGTAGTTATTTTCCAGAAATCTGTTAACCAGTATAGGAGTTTTCCGGCTTTGCATACATAACCACTTATCACTGTCTGATTCTACTCCATGCTTTTCTCTCTGTTGTTGTTGTCTTTTGAAGATTTGAGGGAAACTGGTCTGAATTGTTTACAGAGTGCTCAGCAACGGCCCTCCGCCAAATACCACCAGCACTGGAGATTGAAGAATATAATCTACTCCAGTGTACTTGTGTCTGGGTTATCCGAATGCTCAAATTCGAAGCCCAGTACAGCTTCCTTTATTGCTCGTTACGCTTTGGGATTGCCTGCCCCTTGCTCCAGGGGTGCAGGATGAAGAAATACAAACAAAGTGCAGCATTAGCTTGAGCAAAACATATAACTAGGACAGTGGATCTCCTGCCAAAAATACCATCTGCTGTTTTCTAAGCCAAAGATTGACGACTTGGGTTGTCTCTTCCTTCAGCAAATAGTCGCAGAGACTCGCTGTATTTATTTACTTTAAGTTTGACCAGCTTTTCGTCATAGTTCTTGTTAGAGGGGGGAATGTATGTTGGAGTTAGTAAAGTCAAACCCAACTCTGATTCCCAAACAGACGCCTAAAAATGTCCAATAGCTTCCAAGCTGGATTACCGTCCTCTTTCCCTACCCCCAGTGTCTCTCTAGGTAGGGGTGCCAGGTTAACTGACCCGAAGTGTCACTCATCTCCTGTCACTCCGCAGCTTGAAACTGATGCTGTTGGTTTCTCATTGTGTACAAAGTAAAGTCCAAACTCTGTAGTCTGGCGTTTAAAGCTTTTCTCAGCCTTCTGTCTGTTGTTCCTCGGGACGGTTTGCTTTCGGGCCTCTGCTTCGCTTAGCCTTTCATTTGGAATGCATGTCTACAGCCCCATGCCCCGCTCCCACCCCGGCGCTGCAAAACCGGCCTGGTTGAGAACTGCTCTATGATGCACTCCACGATGCTTCCTTGGAATACATTTCTTCCTCCTTAGTGATGACTACATCCCATTTTCTACTCCTTTCTTGTGGCATTTATGACCCCAACTTTTATACTTCCAGCTGTTTAGGCGCACATGCCTCTCTTCTGGTCAACTGTAGGCTTTGAATGTGCCCCAACCTTGTAGCCCCCACAGTCTTGAGTATATTAGGTGCCCAGTAAGTTCTCTGTGGGTGAATGAATGAATCCGTTAGTTGGATGAATGTGTACCATGCAAACAGAGCGCGCAGTGGGGAGCAGGTAGACGTTAAACGTAAGCACCTTGTTCATGGACCCAATGCAGTGGCAAGACGTCATCGTCCAGGAGAACATCAGCTGCAGTGGTTTAGCCGTGAGCTCGGCAGTTGCCATGTAGACCAGTTTCACATCTGGATGGTCCCCCGACCCTTCAGATGTATATTGTTACGATTTGTGCATCAGAAGTTCTGCTATTCCAATAATAGGCAAATTAAGACCTTGAAAGGGTGGAGAGAGACCCATAGCAACTGTAGCTTGTGTTTTCTACGTAATAAGGAGGTCTGTTTGTGCTGTTTTGAGAGTACAGTGGTGGTAAAGAAAGAGAGCTTTGGGGAGCCACGATGACTTTGATCTTGCATCCAAGTTCTCATTCACTCGTTTGTCATCTTGAGTCTCAATTTCCTCACCTGTAAAAAGGGGATAAAAGCCATTCAGTAGGGATGCAGTGTGGATTAAGTAACATATGGAAAGTACCAGTGCAGGTCTTCACACATCGTGGGTGCTCCATCAATGTAGGCATCACTTCTAAGAGGAGTTTGGGTGGTGGCCTGTCGCCGGCATCGTGAATCTGTCACTTCAGAGTCTGCTGTTTTATCATGGCTGGCCTTGAAGGTGGTTTCTTACTAGTAGATTTAGAATGGCTTCCTTCCATATTCTAAGATTAGGAATTCTTCCTTCTGTATTCGCTAGAGGTTAGCAATTCTGAGTGCTCTATCTCTATTGAAAGATGTGAACCTCTGGGAATTTTGAAGCTGGAAAAAAAAAAAAAACTATGGATGGAAAAAGTGGAAAGGAAGAAAAAAAAAAACCCTGGTGCTTGGGGGCAGAAAATGGAAATTTATGCCGTGTTTAAATTCTTACTTCTCCATTGTAATTCTGAAGTGACTTGTTAATTTTGAAATGTTATTGGCTTGCCCATAGGTACTTGCTATATTTAGAGCCAGAAAGGCTGTTCTGATTTATTTGCATGGACATTCTGAACAATATTTTCTTTTCTAAATGTTTCTGAGCCTTCTTCTCTCTTGTTCTTTAAGCAGCACTGAGGAGAGTGCCTGATTCACAGGGGGGTTTGGAAAGAACAGACATTTTCCTGAAACTGTGCTTGTTAGCAGGGCCTCTTAGCCTCTTGGCAGCTGGCTTATGAGTACAGACTTTGAAGAACTATTTCTTTGGATGGTGTTTTACAAAATAACCCCTTCCCTCCTCACGAGTTTGTAACCCCCCGAGGGAGCGTTGGAGGTGTTCCCTCCTGTTGAGGAGTTGACAGTGGTGGTTACTTGAAGTCTTCCTCCGCCCTCTCCCCCAGCCAGTTTTGCGGACACTCCCAGGCTGTGGCTCGGCTCCTCATGCGGACGTGTTATCTGCTAGGATCTGGAAGGCAGTGGAAGAGAGCTGATGCCGGGTCGGGTTTGCTGGCGCCCCCTTTTTTTTCCTTAATAAAGACGCTGTTTTTATTAAGCCTTCAGTTGGTTCTTTCTTTTCAGGCTTTCGTGGTGTGATCTTTGGATCTGTGACTTGCCGCTGAACCGTGGATCTGTGATTCTTGGGCCTGGTGAGTGTGGCCTGAGGTGTTCCTTCCACACCTCACCGCCTCCCTGCTCTCGGAGTCTGAGCCGGCCTTTTCCATGTTTACACAAGTTTGGGATTTGTCCTGGGGGAGGTGGCAGGAGATTGAGTTGGTCTGGGCTGAGGTCGGAGCAGAAGCTGTTTGTTTTGTGGGAACGCAAGAGGTGGATCTGAGAGACAGAGAGACAGCAGTGCAGTGTATCTGTGTGCAGAACACAAGTGGATGGTATCACCAGCCTGGGCTTTGATGACACAGACAGTCGAAGTTGCTGGAAAGCTGCAGTATGCGGGTGAGGGCTTGTACCCCGATGCTCTTAAAATCAGACACTCCCCTTGGCAGGGTAGCTCTCGTCACCCGCTCCTGCTTCTGTGCTATGCCCTCCGGAAGTGACAGGCGCGGTGCTGGCGAGCTACGATCAGCCTTCCTTCCCTGCGGCTGAGGCTCCTCTCCCTGAACATCTGGGCAGCGGTGGGGGGGACTTGGCAGGGCCTGTTTGAAAGCATGATTATAGCAAGGGAGAGAGAGAGAGAGAGAGAAAGCCAGATCCAGGGTTTCCACTCCGCCTCCGGCAGAGATCAGCTAGTTTGTTTTCAGTTGCCTGGTTTGTCGGTTCATCGAATATAAATCGTTTGGGATTGCTTTTCTCTCCATATAGTTTTCTATAAACTTTACATTTTTCTTCTTGTCAAAGACAAACAAAAAAACCTTTTTATTTAACCAAAGAAGGGGGGAACCCTCAAACTAACCACATGGGAAAGTTCATTGAAGACCCAAGTATCCCTGAAAGGCAAGAAGAGCCCCCAGAGAGTTTGGGGAGCGAGGTTGAAGGTAACCAGAGATGGCATTGGCTTTCCAGGAGGAGAGTCCCAGCCCAGGCCAGACTCTTTTTGGCATGAGAGCTGGAGCGGCCGTGCAGACTTTGCAAATGCTTCCTGGAGGCTGGTAGTTCAGCCACGTTCCATGGATGGATGGGCGCGTAGAGCCTGGTGCCCGGCCTGAGAAGTCTGCATGCTTGGGGTGTATCAGGGTTGGGCTGATGCCATCTGGGGCATTGGAGAAAAGGAGTTGGGACTGTTTCGATATTAGGGGAAAATGAGCAAATCAACTGAAAATAAAGGCTGGACGTTCCATTCCCCCCTCCTCCACTGCCAGTCCCCCGCCTGTCACCAGATGGTGGCATTGTGACCTGGGGAGCTGGCGTGACTTTGACCAGTGAGTTTGCTGGTGGCTCCGGCTGTGGAAGGGGGAGAGGAGAGAGTCCACCGAGAATGGACGGAGTCGGTGCCTGTGAGCAGCTATCTGTTCTTTTATGATGTAAACTTTTTACAAAGTTTAACCTACAGACTGAAGAGTGTACAGATATTAAGCGGGGAGCTCGTGAATTTTCATGAAGCAAACACACCTGGGGAACCAGTGCTCAGATGGAGAAACAGACCATCACCAGCACCCCAGAGCCCCCATGGTGCCCTCCATCCTGGCTTCCAACACCATAGGTTACTTTTGCCTGGCAAGGATAAGAGCGTCTGGTTCCTTTCGCTCAACCTGAAACAACATCGAATTTCCGCCCCCTTTTCCAGGAGGTGGGTTGTGGGATGACCCTCCACCCAGTGAGATTGCAGGGACAACTCTGAAACCTTGGTGACCAGGTGCCCCACCAGCCTTGGGCTCTGGGCCCCAGGCTTTCGCTCCATGTGCCCCGCCGTTGAATGAGCTCTGTGTCTTCCAGCAGGGAGTGTGGCTTGCTGCCACCTGGAAGACCCAAGAGCGTGGAAGCAGGAGTCCAGAGCAGCTATAATTGCGGGCTCATGGTGAGCCCAGCAAGCCTTGGAGAGACTTACTACATTCCTCGCCGAGGACAAATTAGATTTATATCCCTTAATCAGAGTCAGGGCCCCTGATGCTCCCACACGGGCCACTGGGGTGGTGACCTCCTGTGGAGAGAGGGGCTGGCCAGGAGGGGGACCTGGAGGGGTGGCCACAGCTCTTTGTAGAATTGATTTGTGTTTTGAAGGGGGGTAAAAGGGAATATAGCCCATGGGTGATTTTCCAGAATGACTCGTTGGGAAGCAGCCATCCACACGCTTTTCCAGATGATTCCCTATTCAGTTTTAACATTTTATTTTAGTTTTTAACTTTTAGTTTGGGCCAACAGTTGGGGCTATCAGTTGCATAACTATGTAAAAGTATTCTTACCCAAACTCGTTTCTCTTAAGTTTTAAGGCATGCTTTGTCTTTTTTTTATATTTTGTAAATTCATGAATAGATGACCTTTTCTTTTGGGCTTTGCTTCTTCAAGTTAAAGGAGCCAGTGTGTGTGTGTGTGTGTGTGTGTTGATAATGAGCAGTGCTCTACAGTTCCTCCCCCAGATCATCGTGGTTACTCTTTTAAGTTCTCCAGACATATTTACTCTGGCGATATTTTAAGAACTTCATTTTGAAGAAAAGATGCCAGTAGAAAATATAACCCATATTTTTAAAGGACCTCAATTTCTTCCCTCAGAGTGTCTGTTCCAAGACCTTGCAGATGTAAATGTGAGTACAGGGGCTTGTATATTATCACATACATCTCCAGAGAGAAACAAAAAATGGATTCTGTTCTACGTACTGTTCTGCACCTTGCTCTTTCCCCTCTGCCTATATTGTAGCTATTCTTCCGTGTCAGTACATTCTGGATCCTGGGATTTTTTTTAAAGGCTGCAGTGTTCTAGATGGCTATGCTATATCATAGTTAGCCATCTCCCTCTTGGTAGATGTTTAAGTTCTTTTAAGTTTTGAGCTTTTACAAATAATGATGTAAAGGGAAAAAAGCCTTTCTGCATGCTTCTCTATGAATTTATATATTCCTAAGGATAGATTCCTAGAAATGGAATCGGTGAGTCCAAAGGTAAGCTCATGATAAATAGTGTTGGGCAGTGCCCAATGGCCCCAGACAGCTGGTACCAATGTATGCTCTCACCAGTAGTATCAGAGTGCCAGTGTCCCCACATCCATGCCAGCTCTCAGTATTATCCATCTTGTTAACTTCCGCTGATCAGATTGTTTTTAAAAATGGCATTTCCACTTGCGTTTGTTTAACTACCAGTGAGGTTGTACATCTTTTTGTCTACTAGCCATCTGCATTTTTTGTGACATGCTTGTTTCTTTCCTTTCTCCATTTTTCTCTTGGTTTCTTACTGACTTTTACGGAGTTCTTTGCGAATAGGGACGGAGAGGATAGTTTTGAAAGATAACATTTAGACAAAAAAAATCATCTTGATTGGCGTTCCTGGCTATAAAGCGCCACAAAAGATCGAGTATTCCATCTTCTCTTTGCCTGGTTAAAGGCTTTGGTTTTCTGTTTTGTTTTTATTTAATTAGGTGCAAATTCTCCTCTTGGCTGGAGAGTCCCGGCTGTCTGTAAACGCATTATCATTGGTGCAGCCTGGGGTGGGTGGTGATGTGCCCTGGAAAGGGAGCCGCGCCAGGCGGGGGCTGGTGCCTGTCAGAGCCGATTACTGTGGGTGTTCAATGAGAAGCTGAATCCCTCGCCTCGTTTAAAGACCGTGGTCTCTCGTGTCTTCAGCATAAAGGCACATGATCCACAAAAGAAGAGGCAGGGAGTGTCTCTTGAGCCGTGTTGGCAGTTCTGGTTCATTGTGTTTCTTCATTCTGCTGGCGTTTCCTAGATCAGCGCTGCTTCCTAAACTCTCTTGGCAGGTTCACGTGGAGCCAGTATTCTTCCCTCCGCGTCCAGAGCCCGTGGAGGTTTGCCACCTTCCATACTGGTAAACACACTGGGCTGTTTGTTCCAAGGAGGCCAGGGCTGCCAGGGATGGAGGTAGCTAGGGGCCTGGGTCCCAGTGTTCCCGTAGCCATTGATGACAGGCAGACCCTTGACAGAACACCTTAGACCCCTACATTCCTCCAGGCCACTCTCAATGCCTCCATTAGGGGAGGGCTTGCTGCTCTGCCTGAGGAGAGTCCCAGCCCCAAATGCCACCGTCTTTGGTGCAGCTGTCACTACTCCCTGGTTACGGAAAGAAACAAACAAAGGCCAAGTGTGTGGGGTGCTGATGGCTTGGGATTCATTGCATGGAGGGGAGAATCAACCTCCTTGTGGATGGAAGCCCAAAGGCTTGCCTGAGGCTGCCTGCAACCCAGTGCAGAGCAGAAACAGAGGGGGCCTGACTCTGTTATCAGCGACTAGATGCACCTGGGCCTGGTTCTTCTCCCCCAGGAACATGGGCCCAAACTTGGTTTCTTGGGAGCTGGCTCTGAGAGAATGGGTCATCACAGAATGTTGGCTTTGTCTCCCAGGCAGCTGTGTCAGTTGTTGCTGACAGCCCATGCCCTAGAGAGAGTGCTTGTGCCCAAGAGTTCTGGAGGCCAGCTCTTACCTGCCGAGGTTACGGTCTAAAGTATTGGGTTACCTTTGAATTTTTACTCTGAGTCATGAAGAATTATTGGTTTAAGTTCAAGCAAGTCCAGAAGTGAAGATGGCTTTGTAGAAAATCCCAGATTTCTCAGGAAGGAGAATAAGAATAATGACGTGAATAAAAATATTTGGGGGTCCTGCTCCCCCACCCCCATTTTTCCAATAATCAAGTTGAGATGAAATTACTCTCTGAGCATGAAGAAACATGTCTTCATTCTGTAGATCTTAGGCTGCATGCAAATGTGGACTGTCCACACGAATGAGGAATAATTTTAACTTGCAGGAATAACCCCCAAAATGTTGGGTGAAAGGCTTTTCAGAATATTATAGCACAAAGAAGCAACCATCCATAATTCCATCCACCCGCATATTTCATGCCTCCCACCCTCCCTCCATTTCAACATTCTGTCCTTGGCTCTGGGCTGCATAAGGACACTTTCCCTCCCTTGGTGTAAAGTTGCTTGTGGGGTTTTGTGGGGAAGACAGGCACACAAACAGTGGAGGATTGTGATAAGGGAAGAGATAGAGGTTTGCGTAAGTTATGTTGCGAGTTCCAGTGGGGGAGCTTGTAAAGTGACCTATACATTAGGGAGGAACTGCAGGAGAGGTGGGCTGGCCAGGACACGCAGGCCTCCTGTGCTGACCCCAAGACAATTGCCTTACCCTTCGTGGGATGGGGCTGTGGGAGGATTTTAAACAGTGAGGGATGTGGTCAGATTTTCTCTACAGTTATGTGAAAGATGCCTTTTAGAGGTCAAGACTGGATCTCGGAAAGCCAGTGAGGAAGCCATTAATGTGAAGCCATAAAGGCAAGAGAGAAGGATTTGAACTAGGGTTGTGAGTGGCAGGGATATCGAGGAAAGATGGAAATGGAAAATGTTTTGCACTGGTTGATTGATGTGGGTGGAGGTGAGGGGGAAAGATGGTTGGCCATTCTACCAATGGAAGTACTGAGTGATGCAGGAGGGACAGGTTTAGAAGAAAAAATCCAAAGTTCTATTCTGGGTGTGTCGAGTTTGTGTCTGGGATGAAAGTGTCTTGGGCAGTAGGGGATGGACGTATGCAGCTGTAGATGGAGGATGGAGTTGAAGGGAAGAGAGCTGAGTTGGAGGTTGACCCTCATGGCAGACGAGACAGCTTTTCCAGGGAAGATGACTCTGTCACTCAAGCAGCGGGAGACACAGCTCCGGAGGTAGAGGAGGGGTGGGCGGAGGGAGAGGAGCCTCCGAGCTGATGGAGGAGGAATGGTAGGGAGCCAGGTGTGTGGGGAAGGTGGGCGAACAGGAGAATGTGGTATCAGGGAGGCCGAGGGAATGGAGTTTCAGGAGGAAGGAGCCATCCAGTTGGAGTTGGTCCCTTGCAGCTGAGTTATGTGCAAGGTAAAGACTGAAAATAACTTTTGAATAACATGCTGGAGAGGGCGTGGAGAAAGGGGAACCCTCCTACACGGTGGGTGGGAATGTAAATTGGTGCAGCTGCCATGGAGAACCGTATGGAGATTCCTCAAAAACTAAAAATAAAGTGGCCACATGATCCAGCAGTCCCACTCCTGGACATATATCTGGATAGAACTATATATAATTCGAAAAGATCCCTGAACACTTATGTTCAGAGCAGCACTACTCACAATAGCCAAGACGTGAAAACAACCTAAATGTTCATCGACAGGTGAATGGATAAAGAAGATGTGGTACATATTCACAATGGAATATTACTTAGCTATAAAAAAGAATGAAATAATACCATTTGCAGCTACATAGATGGACGTAGAGATTATCTTACTAAGCAAAGTAAGTCAGAACGAGAAAGACAAATACCATATGAAAGCACTTATCATATGGAATCTAAACTATGATGCAGGGACTTTCGTGGCGGTCCAGTGGTTAAGACTCCACCTTCCAATGTAGGGCGTGTGGGTTCAGTCCCTTGTCAGGGAACTAAGATCCCACATGCGACAGGGTGTGGCAAAAATTTTAAAAAATATGATGCAAATGTGAACTTATCTATGAAACAGAAACAGATTCATAGACATAGAGAACATAATTGTGGTTGCCAAGTGGGGAAGGGGGACAGGGGAGGGTTGGATTGGGAGTATGGGATTAGCAGATGCAAACTATTATATATAGAATGGATAAACAGCAAGGTCCTATTGTATAGCACAGGGAACTATTGATATGGTCAATATGCTATAATAAAACATAATGGAAAAGAATATGAAAAAGGATAGATAGATAGATGTATACAAACACACACAACTGAATCTCTTTGCTGTACACCAAAAACTAACACAACATTGTAAATCAACTATACTTCAATAAAATAAATAAATAAATAAATAACGTTTGGATTCAGCAGTTGGGAGGCTTGGGAGGCTATTGGTGCCTTTGTGAGAACAGATCCGGGAAAGCAAAGGGGGCAGGAACCAGCTGGGTGTCAGAGGACTGAAGACCATGCAGACCGTAGGGGCTGAAGCTGCTGAAAGGTTAATCATGGTGTCGGCGTTCACCAAGCCTTTGACTTCTTTCCGGTGTCTTGGTGCTGAGCTGCTCCCGTTGGTAGAGCACTGGACTAACCTGCACTGGAGCCACGTGGTAGGGCATCTTTAGGTTACCAAAAAATCGTTTCTTAATGGGCAGCTCCTGTCTCCCAATTTCTCATTTCCCTGATAGGAATCTATCCTGGTCAGTTTAAGGTGGATCCTCTTACACTTGAGATCACCTTTTCTCTAATTAATAATCATGTAACTACATTATAATGATATGCCTTGTGTAATGACATATTCTGTGCCTAACTTACATCTAGTCTTTGTATAATAGTCATTCTTTAATAGTGAATAATAATACCTTTAACAAATGAACTCTGGCTAACGTATGGCCTCTTTTTGTGTGCTGTCATAAAATGTATGAAAATCCCAGGAGCTTCCACTGAATTTTTAGGATATGTATTTTTTCTGTAAGAGGCTATCTGATGCAAGTGATACACAATGAGAGTTGAAATGTTTTCAGATCTGGGACGATGTGAGTCCAATACCAAGATGGACAAAACAGCTCTTTGATCACCCCAGGGAGCTTATCAAGCTTGTGTTTGGTCCATCTCCACTTTGTAGATGAGGAAACTGAGGCATGGAGGGCTTAAGCCATCCCCCGAGCTTGGGAGGAGTGGAATTGGAATTCAGAGCTTGTGGGCTTCGGGGCTGACCTGAATGATACCAGCTCAGGGATCCCTCTTTCAGTTTTAATTCTCTTTGTTTTCTGGACCATCATAAACTACCTTTCACAAGCTGGAGAATCCAAACAGGTTCGCCTGTACCTTTTCAGCACTTGTAGTTACCAAATCCGACAAATCTCTTGCAAAGGTGAGTTGCTCACTCTGAGATCAGCGCTCATTCAGACATGCAGACTGAAGCGGGGACTCCAGCAGTAAATACTGCTTAATTCTGGCACTTGCTAGATGTACAAACATCATTTGCTCAAGAAGTCAGCTAATTCCTCCTGATGGAGGGCCTGTCGGCGCGCTGAGCACCGAAGGAGGATGCTCGCGTGAGCAGACTGTAGAAGCAGGACGGACTGGTTTAATGGATTAAGCTACTTAAGAAAATTTAAAAAGACGCACCAGTTAATATGTATTCCTCCCTTGGTCGGCGGTAACAAGCTGGCGTTTTTGATTTCCCTGGCAGAGTTCCTCTCCTAAGCGATAAGCCAGACAGTCGTTCATTTGCTGAGACGTGATAGAAAATTGTAGATCATCGGAGGGAACCAGAGAGCCCTTGACTTCATAGGGAATGGGCTGCAGGTCTGATGTGTGGCCCTTCAGAGATTATTTTCTCCTTGGGCAGGGAGGGTGTGGGACCAGCCATCTCTGCATGGATGGCGCAGGAGGTTGGAGTTCTAAAGTGCGGAGGCAAGAGTCGAGTCTCCTCCAGGGGCTGGAACCTGGGTTCTCTGGCCAGTTCCAGCCCTGCCCTTCGAGAGGCTGGCTGGCCTCTGGGTCTTAGTCTCCTTGTGTTTAAAAAGGAGGAACTGCCTTCAGTACCTGCCTTGTGGGGATGTGTTTAGCTCTTCAGAGGAGGAGCTCTGGGTGAATGCTGGATTTTATTTTTAAATGTTGGAGAATGTATCTAGGACAGGCAGATGGCGGGTGTTTGCCTGCCGTGGAGACCGGGGGTGTGTCCACAGAAACAAGAATGAGCGGTCAAGAGCTGGAAAGGAACTTGGATATCATCTATTCCTGCCTTATTTTACACCTGGGAAACTGAGGTCCAGGGAGATGGAGCCACGTCCCCAGATCCCAACAGTGAATCCCTGTGCCTTTCTCTTTTGAGTTGCTTCATAACCACGTGGTTTGGAAAGGTTGGTTCATGGTTATAGTTTGGCTGCCATTAAAGAGCCTTAGGAATGATTAAAAGGAAGGTTAATTATTTCTTAGGAATAATGGAACTGAGACTGTCATGTGTTAGAAGACACACAGCCAGGGTCACATTGTGACCTTAACTATGCTCTTCAAACCTGGTGACTATCTGCAAAGTCTGCTTTCTTGGACCTAAGTGACCACTGGTCTCAGCCAGCCAACCAGCCCCACGTTGCCCAGGCTGTGGCCTTTCTAGGGAGGCAGAGGGAGAAAAGGGACCCAAGCTTGTCTGAGTTACCACTACAGTACCAGCTCTAAGAGGAGAGGCAGGGAGATTGTGGAGGGAAGGAAGGAGTAACAATCTAGTACTGTTTATTGAACTTCCAGTATATGCCACCTACTCTGTTACATTTATTTTATCCCTTTATTTTATATATATATATATATCCCTCTATTTTTTATATATATATATATATATATATATATGTATATATCATATCCCTCTATCCCTCAGCAACCCTGACAGGGAGGTGGGGTCACCCTGGTTTCACAAGTGGAAAATTCAAGCTCAGAGAGGGTGACTCACCTGTCTGAAGTCACACAGCTAATTACAGTGATAAGAGAATCCAGCATTTGGCGATTGTGATGGGGTGTGCCGAATCACCGCCTTGGGTGCCCCAGCTCAGCCCCCGTTTGCTCAGCCCCCTGCAGCCCCATATTGGAGGGTGGGGCGAAGAGGCAGATGGCATGGACTATTCTGAGAAAGAAAGCTTTCCTGTGACTTTCTCCCACCCTGACATCTCAAGGGAGTTAGTATTTAAAAAATATCTGACCTTCTGGCTGGGCCTTGCTATTTTTGTTTTTGGAATGTCATGGCTTGGTAAGTTGGGTGGGTAAATCTATCTTATGAGATGTGTTTATTTTTTTCCTCCAGAATCCGCTTCTGCCTTGCAACTGTCGCTGCCTTTCAGAAAATGAAAAGAGTTCGTAATAAACCGAATCTCGCAGAGGGATGTCCTTGCATTTTTTTTCTCAGTGTGAACACTTGCCCCCTTTTTTCTCTCCTCCTTTTATAGTTGATGGCGTTTTTGATGCTAGAACATTAGTGATGAATGGTTCCACGTGTCTTTCATAGACTTTTCTCAAATATTAGCATGATATTTGTTCTTTATAGCAAATTTTATTAGTGAAACATCTTTTAAAGGGTGGGAAAAAGTACCAAGAATAATGCGAAGAAAGTCTGTGTGCTTTCCGCCCAGCTCCGTTGAATTCTAATATTTTGTCATACTTGCTTCAGGTTGGTTGAAAGGAAGAACTCTTACAGCTGGAATTCATCGGGTGCCTCTGATCCCATTTGGCAGAGGGTAACCACTATCCTGATTTTGATATTTTCTTTTCTTGCACATTTTCAAAAATACCTTCACATCGGGCTGTATCCATTAGAGTAGTATATTTCCCAAGATCAATGTAAGTGCTAGTCTGCCGCTTGCCTTTTTCACTAAGCATTAGTTTCTCAGATTGATCCATGGTGATTCGTGCCCCTCCACTTCATTAAATTGCAGCCCTGGGTAGTATTCCATTGTTGTGAATGGACCCGAGTTTTCACCCGTTCCCCTTTTGGTGACCATTTGGTGTGTCTTGCACTTTTGTATTACAGCAGTGCCACGGTGGAGATTCTCTTGCTATTGTCCTGCACACGCTTGCCCCCAGGCCTGGGGTATGTACCAGAAGAGGATCAGCTGGGTGAAAGCCCTGGTGCGCCTTGCACCTCACGGGGAGTTGTCAGATTGCTCTTCTGAGTTGCTCCACACGTGTAGCCTGGGAGATCATATTGTACCCCTGCCACGTGAGAATATCAGACTTCAAATTTTTGCAAGTCTGGTGGGTGTGAAAGAGAACTCCCTTGTTTCGTTAATCATTCTCTGAGTACAAGTGAGGTTGAGTCCGTCTGAAGCATTCATTCCCTTGTTTGCTCATCCGTCAGCATACCTGTTCATTCCTATACTCTGACCGGTTTTCTATTGGGTGGCCTATGTTTTCATATATGGTCTTGTAAGAAAATCCTGAATATGGATCTTTCTGGGTTACATGTGTGGCAGACACCATTTCTAGTTAGTTGCTTATCTTTTACATTTGTTTAAAGTATCTTTTGAGGACTGGAAGTTTTACATTTTAATGCGGTCATGTTTATCACTCTTTATGGCCTGTGCTTTTTTTGAGTCTTCTTTTAGAAATCCTTCCTTACCCTGAGCTTGTCAAAATATGCCTTGGGACTTAAATGAAGCTCATTTTGCTTTTCTGGCCTTATTTCTTGGTTTGCTTTGGTGTTTTCCACACTTGCCTTGGGTGTATCTGTGCAGAGCAGAGTATAGGCTGCAGAACCATTTCCAGTGACTGTAGGAATGGTTGCAGCCATCCTGGGGCAGATGAGGCTGGGCTGAACTTGGGGTCAGAGCTGAATCCCCCTCTTCTTGACCCTTTGGCTGTTTCTGAGAGGTACTGAAGTGCAGAGTTGATTGGTCCTCTCTGAAGCCTGGCTTATCTGCAAGCCTCATAAATTGGTTATAAAGTTGTCCCCTCTCTCGTCTTTCAGTTTATCTTCACTGCTTGATTCTTAGTTCCTGCTGCTGCTGTCGATTGAAGCTGAAATGACAGAAGGCACATGGGGCCAAGTTCTCACCCTGGCCTGCCATGCGGGTCACCCTTGGTGAAGACACGGCATGTGTTAAAAGAGAACGCCTGTAAAAAGTTCATCCAGAAAAGTTCTTTGCTTCTCTTCCTTCCCTCCTAGGAGCTCAGGAGTGTTTTACAGAACTCATCTCATCTGTTCATTGTCTTTTGCGCAGAAGTACAAATAGGTTCAGGTAGGCTTTGGGTAAATTCACAGAACCTGAGCGTGTCAGAACCGGAAGGGTCCTTAGGAGCCGTCACTCATGCAGTCAACAAGCACTTCCTGAGTGTCTCCTCGGTGCCTGGCACTGGCGGGGACACAGGGCCGCAGAGGCCCCTGCCTTTGTGGTGGGGGAGCAGCCACTGAACCACAGGGGTCATTTCAGAGTGTGGTAGGTGTGATGGCGCCGAGAGGAAGGCCTTTTGGGTTGGGCGCCTCTGCTATTTTGTTATTTTAGGCAGACCTACCATCTTCTCACTTAGGAGTCTGCAAACTGTGGCCCAGGGGCCAAAGCCAGCCCGCCACAGCCCCTGAGCTAAGAATGGTTTCTACGTTTTTTAAATGGTTGAAAAAAAAATTAAACATTTGCAATAGATTTTGATGATAGGGGACACTAACTTTGAATCTCAATCACCTGCCCCCTTCCCCGAAAAAGAATTCTGTTCTTTTCATTAGTAGACCTGTGCTACAGAAAATTGTTCTCAATTATGATGGTTGTATTTTGAATTTCATCAATAAAAATTGTGTGGAATATTGTTTTCTCTCCTATTATGTAAGTACTGGTATAATATCTTTAATTTGGCCTCCTGTCCTGCACAGCCTAGAATATTTACCATCTGGCCTAAAACGTTGGCAGACCCCTGTTCTAGGTGTGACGTCTTCAGTCTCAGTTTTCTGGTCTGCAGAATGGGCATGGTGCCTATTTCAGAGGGCTATTGTGAAGGCAGAGAAAGAGAACGGATGTTAAAATCCTACCAGGTATTAGGAGCTTCAGTAGATGTTAGATTTTCCCTAGTGAGAAGTCAATAATCAACTCCTTAAGGGCTGTTAAAGGGAATGTAGGAGAGTTGGGGACCAGGGTGGGATGGGGCTCAGAGCTCACCTTTGAGAATCAGTGCCCTGAGGAACAGCATCCCCCTGCGTTGCTGTCCAGCCCCTGAGCTGTGGACCTTGGACCTTGCAAGGGTTGCATCCCGACAGCTCTGCCAATCCCCATGATGTTAATGCCGCCTGGACATAACTTTCCTAATGAAGCATACCTAAAAAATGGAAGGGACAGCTTTGGGCCCTTAATGAGGCTATAAATACAGTACGAAAGTAATTTATAGAGCTGCTTCCTGGTGAAGAACTGTCCTTTTCCTAGACCTCTTCGCTTTCCCTTTGCTTGCCTCATTAATACTAGCCGTTGGCTTTCTTTGCTAACTCGTTTTAA
Source organism: Leucopleurus acutus (assembly GCF_964270905.1). Classification (NCBI taxonomy): domain Eukaryota; kingdom Metazoa; phylum Chordata; class Mammalia; order Artiodactyla; family Delphinidae; genus Leucopleurus; species Leucopleurus acutus. The sequence goes on from NC_139151.1 coordinate 86,925,881, forward strand.
GAAGGAAACAAAGCATTTGTCATTTTGTAGTGGCTGCTGCTGTGCATTGCACGAGAGAGGCAAAGGGGAAGCCGTGTGAAGTGCAGATGTGGGTCGGACAGCTAGGCTCACTCACTGTCAAGGTGACTCACTCCATCCATAAAGTGTTCCTGCAGGAAAGTTACACGCGATCTTCAGGGTCACTGTAAATATAATACACTGTATGTGTAAATATGAAATCTGTGGGTGCCAAGGGTCAGCATTCCTGGGCTGAATCCGTGAGTCATTTTATAACTTCTCACCTCTGTCCCTGGGCTGCGTATCTTCCTTGCAGGTGGGTACACAGAGACCGGGGCTCCTGGAATGAGCTAACAGGGCGGGCAGGGCACTGTGCAGAGTCTCGACAGAGCTGGAGACCTGGCTCAGCTTACGTGCTTGGAGGCCGAGGCCCATCCTCACTCCAGGCTCAGATATCCACGCGTGACTGCCCTCCCTGGTGACAGCCAGGACTCCCTGTGGCCGAGCTCTGGTGGGAAGCAGCTGGTTTGATGAGAACCAAATGGCTCTGGGAAGTGCTCAGGACAGATGTCTGCGGTTCCACCCAACACTGATGCCACCACGAGGAGCAGTCTGGAGTCGAAGGGACCTTCAGGGATTTTTCCGGGATAGTTTAGGAACGAATCACGACAGACCCGCTCGCTTGGTGCTTTCGTGTGCCCATGCATGGACTGTACGTGTGTATTTGAAGGAGCGAGTCAAAGGGAAAACGGACGCTTGTCTTCAGTGGCCTCAAAACATTACGTCTGTTGGTGTCATGTTCCAGGCAGGGGGAGAGGTGTGTTAATCCTCCAGGGAGGTTTGAGGGACGATCTAGTTGAGATCTGCAAATTGGAACGCTAAGCTGTATGTGTGTCTGTACATATATGTGTCTGTGTCTTGCTTTGTTGTTCATCGAGCCTGCCGACCAGATGATCAGGAAGCGAAAGATGAAAACGAAGGTGACTGGGCAGAAATCTGAAAGCAGGGCCTGTTGATAGTTTGCAGATGCCAAGTCCATCTCGCATCGCGATAAGGCGTGACCTTAGCGGGAGGAGGTCGGCAGAGGGAGAGCAAAGCCTGTGGAGGGCTCCAGCCGGTGGAAGACGATTCCCATTTCTCAGCTGGAAAAGTCAGCATTGCTCACTGCATGTTCCAGAAGGAGCAGAATGCAGCAGCTGTCTTGAGTTTTTGCAGTGCCCCCTCATCAAGTAGAAATTTGTGGGTGCCAGAAATTTTGGAAGAAGCCGCAGCAGCAGGTTCTTTGCTTTTGCCCAATGGGGGAGGACTTGGAATTTTTTTTTCAGTCTTGGTGCAGATGGCGTAGTTATTTTAAGTAAGTGATGTGCTGCTGCAGTGAAAATGGGCAACTCTTTTTTCATTTTTCAGCCTAATGAAAAAAGAAAAAGGAGAAGGAGAAACCCCAGCTAGCCAACTTCGTGCTAATGCTTGTCTTTTTTGCATTCTAAATGTGTCCCAAGACACTGAGATGGGATAAACATTTCAGCTACTAGAAAGTCCTGCTGTCCGGCTGAAAAGATTTCTAACCTCTTTTAAAGCAGACGGGGTAGTAATTTACTTGCACAAATCCAGACACCCCTGTGTCCCTTATTTTTAACTATATATGTAAGATCCCACTCACCTTCCGGGGGATGGCGCAGGGGGTAGATGGAACTTTCTAAGGAGGAGTGTGAGGGATGGGGGATAAATCAGTAACTGAACACTTGGTTTTCTTCTGAGAATGACCACAGATATTTACCGAGAACCTACTGAGTGCAGGATGCCCAGGATGGAGAGCAAAACGAAGCAATGCCCTTCGGCCTATGGGGTCGTGCAATCTGGTGGGGAGGGAGTACAGATTCATTGGTGAGCACAGTTGGGGTGAAGGAAAACACAGGACACGACCAGAGCAGAAAACAGGGATCAGCTTTAGATTGGGTGAAGGAACCTCAGAGTCAGTGATGTAAAGCTGAGGTCAGAGGACAAATGAGATTAGCCAGATGTACCAGTTTGCTGGAGCTGCCGTGACAAGGTACCACAGAGTGAGTGGCTTCAGCAATAGACATTTATTTTCTCATGGTTCTGGAGGCTAGAAGTCTGAGGTCAAAGTGTGCAGGGTTGGTTTCTTTTGAGGCGTGTCTCCTTGGCTTGTAGATTGCTGCCATCTCCTTGAGTTTTCACGTGATCTTCCCTGTGTGTGTGTGTGTGTGTGTGTGTGTGTGTGTGTGTGTGTCCTAATCTCTTTTTATAAGGACACCAATCAGATTGGATTAGGGCCCATGCTAATGGCCTCATTTTAACTTAATCGACACTTTAAAAGCCCTAGCTCCCAGTATAGTCACATGCTGAGGTACAGGGGTTAGGACCTCAACATATGAATTCTGGGGGCACACGATTCAGCCCATAACAGCAGGTGGAATGTGCATGGAAGAATTGGGGTGAGTGAACAGTGTGTGCAGAGGACCACGGCAGGGCGGACATTGGTGTTGGAAGAAATGGTTGGAATGAGATTGTAGAGGTAGGCGGGGCCTGATCATGCCTGGCTTCGTAAACCATGGCAACAGTTTCAGATTTATTATAGGGGCACCGATGAGCCATCAGCAGCATTTAAAATCTCCCTCTGCTATGAGGAGAAGAAACTGGTGGGAGTGAGAAGTGAAAGGGGGAAGGTTGGTTTCAGCCAGGATTTCTCAAGTCAGCACTCTTGACTTTTCGGGCTGGGTGGTTCTCTGTTGTGAGGGTCTGCCCCGTGCATCGCAGGTGTGCATTCCTGGCCTCTACTCAGAAGAGGCCGCAACCGAAAATGTCTCCAGACACTGCCATATGTCCTCTGGGGGCCAAAATTGTCCCCCGTTAAGAGCCATTGGTTTAAAGAGGGCACGAGGTCTCGGTGGCTTGGATTGGATGGTGTCAGTTTAGTGAGGCACCTTGGATGCGTTGGAGGAAGATCTTTGAAGACAGAGTCAACATGATTTAACCTCTCTTTGCCTTGGTTTCTCCTCATACTCTCGAGTCTGCTGATACTGTCGCTTCCCTAAAGCACAAGGCCCTGCGCCCCCTGTGTGGGTGATGGAGTTGCTCCGACGTGCACAGACTGCCCCTCTGAGTTATCATTCACCCGGCCCTGGGGATCCGAGGTCCTGCCGGTAGGGCACTGGGAGCCCCGTGGCTGCAGGACCACCTGTGTCCAACCCACGTGGCGTTTAGTCTCGGCATCGCACCCTCTCATTTATCAAGTCCACGTGCCGCCAGCCTCTTGACTCCCAGAGCAAGCACTTTGGGGTCTCGTCTGGACAGTTTTCTTGCCCCAGAAATCTGTTTATCACAACAAGGTCTCACGGTTTCGGCGACTCTTCCAGGGGGCTTGCCTTCGAGAAGCTAGTTCTGCACAAGCAAGTGTAAGTGGCTTCTGAACACATCAGAATGGCAGGTACGTTCTGGAGCCCTGAAGAGTCCCTGCTGGCCGGGGGGAGCCCAGAGCAGTTGTTAGGAAACAGCTGGCACGTGTAGGTTTTCAGTGTTATGTATGGTGTGTCTGGCTGAGATCCAGCTCCAGGCTGTCCTTCTAGACTCCTCTCCTACGAGACCCACTCTGGCATCTTGCGACTCTGCCCGGAGGTGGGGAATTGGCTTCACGACCATCTCAGGGTTGGTGGTGGCTTCCTCAAGTTGAGCCTTGAGAGGGATTCTGATATCGACAGTGGGCTCAGTGGTCAGAGTCCACTGTGATTAGTGATACCTGACCTTGGTGTAGCATTGGGGAAATAGGGGCACAGTCTTCTCGCAATTCCTAACTATCAGAGCTCTGTGTTTTTTTTATTCCATACCCATCGTGGCCTGCGCTGAGCCTGCCTGCTCTGGTCTTTGCCATCTTTCTGTAGATGTGACGGGTCCTTACGTTTCATCTCTTTGTCTATCAACGTCCACTGCAAATGCCACCTCTTTCCCGTGACCTTTCTTTAGTGCCTTGAATTCTGACTTTATCTTAAGAGCACTGGGGAGCCATTCAGTGGCTTTTTAAAGCCAAGAAGTGTCATGATTGATCTGCTCTTTAGAAAGGTCCCTCTGAGATAGACTCGAGGGGAGGCTGGGGTCACTTGTGGCAGTGATCCTGGTAAGAGATGGTGGTGATCTGGGCTGCAGTCGTGGCTGTGGCAGTGGAGACTAGCATGCAGGACTTGGTGATTGGCCATCGTAGGGGGTGATTGAGTGAGGAGGGGACAAGGAAGAATTTGAGGAACCCAGTGCAGGTTTTTAGGGCAGGATGAGGCCCCTCACTGTAGCTGCTCTTCTAGAATTCTTCAGTGAATTACACAAGCTCATTTTCAGTAGGGTGTTCATGTACAGTATAAATTCAGTGCAGTGGGGCAGATGGTCTATAAGGAATAGCCATGGCACCTGGGCTGATGTGGTACCGCTTGCCTCTGGCTCTGTCTTTTCCAATTTTTTGCCCACTCGTTCCAGCTGTAAAATGTTTTTAGTGTAACCCCAGTAGAACCCTAGGCACACAACAGGGTGACTGCCCGTTTCTCCTTGGGGAAGACTTCAGAGGCAGAGTAACACAGAAGTTGTATGCTAATGGGTGTGTCGGGATTTCCAGGAGACCCCATGAGTTGAAGGGCATTCCAGGTAAAAATTACAGCACATGTAAAGGATAGTGGCATGAAAGAAGGTGTGATGTCAGGGGTCTAGCATGAAAGAAGGTGTGATGTCAGGGGTCTAGCATGAAAGAAAGTGTGATGTCAGGGGTCTGGCATGAGACGCTTCTCTTGGCAAAGCTTGTGGAAGGGCGTCGTGGGCCCTGCCCTCCCTCCTGCTGCCCCCAGGCAGGTCTGGACATCCCTCTTGGTACAGGGCACTAAAATTGTTAGTATACCCTTGTGCCTTTCCAGCCCGGAGGGAAGAGCCCTAGCTTTCGTCTATGCATCTTTAACACTTAGCAGAAGTGTCTGGTCATAAATGTTCAATAAATGCTTATTGAAAACTCAGGAGGGAGCCCTGGAGGGACCGGTCTTTTATTTCTCCTTTTCCTCTAAGACTTTTATTTCCTGATGGCTCCTGATCTCCCAGCCGTTGATCACAGTAGCTCAGACGGATCAGATTGATCCAGTTCTGGCTCCCTTGACAGTCTGCCCCCGGGGTCCACTGGTGGATGAATTTAGCTCTCCTTGGCCTTCCCTGTTTGCTTTCCAGCCTAAGAGTTCGCACTTTTGGGTGAGGGCCTTGGCATTCTGTGCCTGTGTTCAGTGGAGTCGAATCTAAACCTTGGGGCTCGGTGCTAAATCTCCGGGAACACTTGGCAAACAGTCCAGGGACCTTGGGACTCTCTTAGGGTTAAAAGGCCTGTGTTGAAGTTTTGGTCTGGCCTTTGCTCCCCGTGTGACCCCAGGCAGGTTGGTTTTTGTGGGTGATTCCTGTTTCCTAAAGTGAAATGATGTCCCCGTATTCCCGCTGACTTGGCCCAAGTGCAAGGATTCTGTGATATAGGGCCGCAGAGTCTGAGGTCTGGACGGAGTCTGCAGTCCCTGCTCCTGGGTACTGGGAGTCCTGCGCTCCCTCTGTCTTGGCACCTTCCTTTGTAGCCACTGCCCATGGCCAGAAAAGAACGTTTGGGTTTTACTACCAGGCTTTTTGACAGAGAAAGAAGAAAAGTTCGTGAACCCCTGTTGTGTGCCCAGCACCAGCGAAGGGCTTTACCTGGGGCTCTCCGTTTAGTCCTCGCAGAATCCCTGGGGGTGGAGCAGATTCTGGGTCCCTTTCACAGATGAGAAAACTGAGTCCCAGAGAGGCAACGTCACCCACCAGAAGTCTCACATACACAATCCGTGTTGAAGAAGAGTTGTGCGGTCCTGGGTTCTTGCTGCCTTGGCGGCGCCGTCTGACCTCCCTGTCCCCTGTCTCCCACAGAGAGCCAGCTGCTCCCCGGGAACAACTTCACCAACGAGTGCAACATTCCAGGCAACTTCATGTGCAGCAATGGGCGGTGCATCCCCGGCGCCTGGCAGTGCGATGGGCTGCCCGACTGCTTCGACAAGAGTGACGAGAAGGAGTGCCGTGAGTGGCCTGGCCCTTTGCTGGGACAGGAGGAGGGTGGCGGCAGTCCTGGGGCATCAGCGAGGAGTTCTGGGTCTGACTCAGCCCTGCACATTCTGCGTGCTGCCCACGGCGGGGCCAGGGCCTCTGCGGGCAGGGCTGTCCTGCCCTCTCCACCTGTAGTTCTGTCTCAGAGCAGCGTGGTCTGTGCAGAAACAGGGGTCTTGGTGGGGTGGGAGCCACAGCTTTGTGGGAGCAGAGGACCTGCCCACCAGGCTCTACTCACCCTCCCGCTGGGAGACTCTCACTGCCTTCACTTTACACGCGAGGATGCTGAGACTCCCAGAGGTTATGTAGCTTCAGTATCTTCTAACCAGCAAGCAGCAGACCTGGATTTGAACCCAGGGCTGCCTGACCCCAAGGTCCAGGCTGGTAAGCATCTCGCACATCTTCTACATTGTGCAGTATTCTTGAGGATGAAATAAGCTTTAGCATCGCGTCAAGTGTCTAGCATGGAGTTGGTACTGACTTTGTAGTAATCTGCTGCCAAATGCCCTTTCCTTTGCCAACACCTTGGACATCATTTTCAAATGGGCAACACCAGGACCGGGATTCTTTCTGATCCTCTCCACCCCCTCCTTCTTCAGCCTCTTTCCCGTTTTGTACCCAAAATCCGCGTGAGATGTGAGTCAGTGGTAATCTGCGAGAAAGGAGGCACCAGGGATGTGAGTTGAGGGGCCTCCAGGAAGTGGAACGATCCTCCCTGCCCCGTAGAGGTGTGTTTCTCTTCTTTGCCTAAGTTTGGTGCTGCAGAGGGAGCTGGGCCACGGCACGCTGGCCGGCAGGAAGTACACCGGGAGTCCTGGGCCCAGGGTCGTCCGGTGCCTGGGGACCACACAGCTGGACGATGGTTCTTGGCTGTTTCCTGGGCTTTGGGCACCAGGCCACAGGGCCTCTCGCACAGGAGAACTATGTGTTCTGGCTCTGAATCTGCCGTCTTTTTGGGAGCCAGCTGAGGAAATGAGGAGAAGATGATAATTTGAACTTTTCACATAGCTGTTACCGGGATTTGAGGCTCAGCTTGTTGTTGCGCAGGAAGGAGCTCCGGGTTTGGGGCCCCCTCTGGAGCCAGGCCCCCTCTTCCTCGTGATGTACTCCCTCTGAGACTGGCCCCTCTGAGATCTGTCCAGTATCCCTGCTGCCTGCCCCCGCTCTTCAGAGAAATTTTGGGAGGGGTTGGCTTGAGGGTATGTTTTTTGTAGGAAATAGTTCATTTTCTTTGTTGCTTGTGATTTCTTCTGAATCGACTATTATACATAATGCATTTTTATTTTTGCAGAATTAAAAAAGAGTATTATGTCTATTGCAGCCTTTTCTGTTTCTAGCCTGGCTTCAAAATTGCTAGAAATTGAGTGTTTGTAATTTGAGTTTCAAATGAGATAGTATGCGTGAACCCTATAATCTGTCCAGTTCTGAGCATTATTAAACACTCTGAATGTGTGGAATGATCATTTTTGGAATATGGTGTGTATTGGAACTCCAGTAAATGCAGATTGTCTTTAGCTGAGCTGGGAATGTTCAGAACGGGACACGTTTGTGACAGAATACAGGATCAGAAGTTGAGACCTAAGTTATATCCCCAGCTTTGTCAATTTCGACTGTGTGATTATTAAAGTTCTCTGTGACAAGCTGTGTCCTGTGCCAGTCCAGTTCCATGATTTCAGAATTCATGCGTAAACGGGAAGGGTTGGTGGAAAGAGAAATTTTAAAGAAAAGAAAAGAAAAGATAGTGTGGGCAGCTGTCTGGCGCAGTTTGGTTTGGTTTGGAACAGGCTCGCCTTGGCTATTCTCCGTTAATTTTTTTCTCCTCATTACCGACCCGTCACCCCCAAGTGTAGTAGAGACTTGATTGGCATTTATTTAGTCTTTTGATCAAAACATAATTTGAAAAACCATACACATAAACACATGCATTCGAAAAACCTTTCCTCTGTTGCCCTTCTTTTCTCCTTTGGTCTTTAAATTCTAAAAACAGAAGAACACTAGAAAGTTTAGACAACAGAGGGAAGGAAAAGAAGTCCTTTTTCTAAGACAAAGTTTCCTTGCATTTCAGATTTCTTACATATTCCCTTCCCAGTCTAGGACCTGCGGGTTGAGCCCTGGAGAAGGACTGTGTCCAAATCCCAGCCCTCCCTTCCATCCCTCTCCCCCAGCGCTGTGTGATCTTAGAAAAGTTACCAGAATGGTCTAAAACTTAGCCATTGGAAGGATTAAATGAGAATTAATTCCTTAACCTTCTGCTGCCTCAATTCCCTCCTCTCCAAAATGAGAATAATCAGCCTTCTAAGTGACATTGTTGTGACGTTTTTAATGCATGTTAAGCACACAGCACAATGCCTGGGTATAGTCAGTGACTTGTAAACGGTAACTGTTATTGGTCAGTCCACACAAAGTATATTCATTGTCATGGGGACGCGTGATTGAGTAACCTGCTTTTTCTACATCAATGTAGAGGCCCTTTGCCACGTTACCATATATGTAGCAACGATAATTGTTGTTTTGTGAGGTTACCTACTGTTCCATCAATAGATGCACTGCAGCCTAATTATTCCCCTCTTGTCGGGTGTCTAAGTCTCTTTTGCTTTTTTACTTCTGTTGATCAAAATGTTTAGGGTCGACAGCAATCCCACTACTGGGCATATACCCTGAGAAAACCATAATTCAAAAAGAGTCATGTACCACAATGTTCACTGCAGCTCTATTTACAATAGCCAGGACATGGAAGCAACCTAAGTGTCCATCGACAGATGAATGGATAAAGATGTGGCACATGTATACAATGGAATATTACTCAGCCATAAAAAGAAATGAAATTGAGTTATTTGTAGTGAGGTGGATGGACCTAGAGTCTATCATACAGAGTGAAGTAAATCAGAAAGAGAAAAACAAATACCATATGTTAACACACATATGTGGAATCTAAAAAAAAAAAAAAAGGTTCTGAAGAACCTAGGGGCAGGACAGGAATAAAGACACAGACGTAGAGAATGGACTTGAGGACATGGGGAGGGGGAAGGGTAAGCTGGGACGAAGTGAGAGAGTGGCATGGACATATATACACTACCAAATATAAAATAGGTAGCTAGTGGGAAGCAGCCGCATAGCACAGGGAAATCAGCTCGGTACTTTGTGACCACCTAGAGGGGTGGGATAGGGTGGGAGGGAGACGCAAGAGGGAGGAGATATGGGGATATATGTATATATAGCTGACTCACTTTGTTATAAAGCAGAAACTAACACACCATTGTAAAATAAAACATCCAATAAAGATGTTAAAAATTAAAAAATTTTCTTTTAGTAAATAAATAAAATGAGAGAGTTGAACAAAACAAACAAACAAAAACAATGTTTAGGGTCGATTAAGGAACTTATGCATGCCTGGAGGGTAGAAATACAGGATGGTTTCAGCCAGAGCCAGGCTGGGCTGGGCTGAGGTCTCCAGGGTAGGTACCATCTGGTCCATCCTTTCGAGGACTCCCTGAGAGTTGTCCATTTAGAGTTTGTGCCGCCTCCTTCTGCGTCTCGTTCAGAAGTTACAGAGCTCTTTCACTGATTCTTTGAAACAACTTGGTACTTACAGGAGGGAGAGAGAAGGCGGCTGATACTCTCACTTGGTAGAGGTGATTGCCTCAAAAGCCCTACGCCATAGCTTTGGCATTTAGAAAAGAATACACCTAACTGAGGAGAAGTCTTGCCCTTGCCGAAGGGTGAGAGAAGGGCCTGGAGAAGTGTGTCTTGGAGGGATACGAGGCAGAGAGCAGCTATTCTGTATCCACGGCAGAGGAAAGATTTTCGTGAGACAGGAAGAAACTTTTGTATTATAAAGGTAATAAAATGTTATATTGTAAAAATCGGGGGAACAGGGAAGGAGAAAAACAGAATCCCACATAGAGTCTGTAGGCTTCCAGACCCACTGTGAGCATCGCACAAGTTTACATTCAGGCTTTTCTCAGTTGTAATCACCATAGGTATACGATTTTATATTTTAATTTTTTTCCCAGGTAACATTTCAACATATTAACATTTTTCTATGTTTTTTTCCCCATATTTCCCTATCACTTTTAACGCGTAAGTGGCCCATTCACTTGGTGAATAAATACAGTTTATGTACTTATTGTTTGGTATTTATGTTGTTTCCAGTTTTTCACTGTTAGAAATAGTGCTTACGGTTGTGAAAGGAGGGTAGATATGACTTTCCCCCTGTTTCGAGAAATGGTCTTCAGCTCGATTCTCAGAAATGCAATGACCAGGTTGAAGGACAGGAGCCTTTTCTGCCTCTTGCCCACTTGTTCTGCTACTGGTTTGCATCAGCTTTTGCTCACTGGCAACATGTGAGACGTCTGGCTTTGTTTTAGTCTTGGCAGCATTGGGAAATACCTTTTTAAAAAAATCGGTTTTCTGGTTCGTTTAATAGTTGAAAACAGTTACATATTTTAATTTTCATATTTTAAGTTATCTAAAGAGGTTGAATGTTTTTCCCAGCCCCCTATGGACTAGTTGTATTTCCGACCTTGTGAAATATCTATTAATGGACTAGAATAAATTTCCAATTGGGTGGAGTCATTAGATTTTCCACCTTAGAGTTTTGAGAGTAGGGGCTCCTTTGGGGATAGTCTGAGTGTGTTTCTGTTCTTGGTTAGTGGAATGCCCTAAGTGATCGTTTTAGCCAAATAACTTTTTGTTATAATAAAGGAATAAGGATATGTTTTAGAAAAGCATACAAGTTCCATGGAAGCCCTGATTATGGCAAGAGCAATGACATGCCGTTACTTGAGCTTCTCCTGGGCTGCACTGTCCCAGGCACTTTACATTATAGTAACTCACGGATTGTCACGAGCCTTATGAGAAAGGGACTGTTATTATCTCCAGATGAGGAAACTGAGCCACAGAGAGATGATGCAGACCCTGTCAGCTGTCCCAGCGTGTAAGTCCTCATAGGCCTCCATCAGAGACCACCGGTGGGTTCATTCAGTCTTTTTGTACATGGATCTCTGTTATTCTGCTGAACAGGATCGTACTGTATGTTATCACTACTGATCTGATTTTTTTAAAAATTAAGAAACGTCGAAAATGTTTTTCTGTGTACAGGCATACCTTGGAGATACCGTGGTTTCACTTCTAGACCACCATAATAACGCGAGTCACAGAAATTTTTTGGTTTCCCAGTGCATATGAAAGTTGTGTTTATACTATACTGTAGTCTATTAAGTATGCAATAGAATTATGCCTAAAAAATAATGTACATACTTTAATTAAAAAATACTTTCTTGCTTAAAAATGCTAACCATCATCTGAGGCTTCAGCGAATTGCAATCTTTTTCCTGGTGGAGGGTCTTGCCTCGGTATTGATGGCTGCTGACCGGTCACGGTGGTAGTTGCCGAAGGGTGGCATGGCTGTGGGAATTTCTTAAAATGTTACTTAAAAGTGAAGTTTGCTGCATTGATTGACTCTTTCATGAATGATTTGTCTGTGGCGGCAATGCTGTCTTTGATAGCATTTTAGCCACAGAACTTCTTTTAAAAGTGGAGTCCGTCCTCTCAAACCTGCTGCTGCTTCTTATCAACTAAGTTTATGTAACGTTCTAAACCCTTTGTCATCATTTCAACAGTCTTCGCAGCATCTTCACCAGGAGTAGATTCCATCTCGAGAAACCACTTTCTTTGCTCGTCCATAAGAAGTAACTCTCCTCATCCATTACAGTTTTATCATGAGATTGCAGCAATTCAGTCATATCTTCAGGCTCCACTTCTAGTTCTAGGTCTCTTGTTGTTTCCACCACATCTGCAGTTACTTCCTCCACTGAAGTCTTGAACCCCTCAAAGTCTTCTGTGAGGGTTGGAATCAACTTCTTCCAAACTCCTGTGAATGTTGATATTTTGACCTCTTCCCATGAATCACGAATGTTCTTAATAGCATCTAGAATGGTGAGTCCTTCCAGAAGTTTTTCAATTTACTTTGCCCAGATCCATCAGAGGAATCACTACTTTTGGCAGCTATAGCCTTATGAAATGTATTTCTTAAAAAATAAGACTTGAAAGTCAAAATTACTCCTTTATCCATGGGCTGCAGAATGGATGAGGTGTTAGCAGTCATGAAAACAGCATGAATCTCACTGTACATCTCCATCAGAGCTCTTGGGTGACCACGTGCATTGTCAGAGAGCAGTAATATTTTGAAAGGAATCTTTACTTCTGAGCAGTAGGCCTCAAGAGGGGGTTTAAAATATTCAGTAAACCATGTTGTCAACAGATGTGCTGTCATCCTGGCTTTGTTGTTCCATATAGAGCACAGGCAGTGTAGATTTAGCATCATTCTTAAGGGCCTTAGAATTTTTAATGGTAAATGAGCATTGGCCTGAACTTAAAATCACCAGCTCTTTTAGCCTCCTAACAAGAGAGTCAGCCTGTCCTTTGAAGTTTTGAAGCCAGGCATTGACTTCTCCTCTCCAGCTATGAAAGTCCTAAATGGCGTCTTCTCCCCATATATTGCTGTTTTGTCTACATTGAAAATTTATAGTCACCTTTATTAATTATCTGAGCTAGAGCCTCTGGATAACTTGCTACAGCTTCTACATCATCACTTGCTGCTTCACCCTGCACTTTTATGTTATGTTCTTTCCTTAAACCTCATGAACCAACCTCTGCTAGCTTCAAACATTCCTCTGCAGCTTCCTCACCTCTCTCAGCCTTCACAGAATTGAAGAGTTAGGGCCTCGCTCTGGATCGGGCTTTGGCTTAAGGGAGTGTTGTGGCTGGTTTGATCTTCTATCCAGACTACTCAAACTTTCTTCCTATCAGCAATTAGGCTGTTTTGCTTTCTTATCATTTGTGTGTTCACTGGAGCAGCACTTTTAATTTCCTTCAAGAACTTTTCATTTGCATCTACAGCTTGGCTACTTGTTCAGCACTAGAGGCCTAGCTTTTGGCCTGTCTTGGCTTTCAGCATGCCTTCCTCCCTAAGCGTAATCATCATTTCTAGTTTTTTATTAAAGTGAGAGACTTGTGACTCTTCCTTTCAATTGAACACTTAGAGGTCATTATAGGGTTATTATTTGGCCTAATTTTAATATTGTGTCTCAGGGAATAGGGAAGCCTGAGGTGAGGGAGAGAGCTGGGGGAACGGCCAGTTGGTTGATGGAGCAGTCAGAACACACACAACATTCATCAATTAAGTTCGCCATCTTATATGGGTGTGGTTCGTGGAGCCCCCAAACAATGACAATAGTAACATCAAAGATCACTGATCACCATAACAAATATAATAATAGGGAAAACATTTGAAATATTGTAATAATTACCAACATGTGACACAGAGACACAAAGTGAACAAATGCTGTTGGAAAAATGGCTTGACACAGGGTTGCCACAAGCCTTCAATTTGTAAAAAACTCAGTACCTGCAAAGTGCGATCAAGTGAAATGCAATAATACGAGGTATACCTGGAAATGATTTCTACTGAAAGAAGAGACTGTACTTTATTACTGCCCCTTGCTGTAATAATAAAGCGGCAATCCAAATTTATAGAACATACATGTGACCTGGAATCAAGAGCCTTAAGATCTCCTGCCAGCTTTGTGTTGGATTGCAGCTGCCATCTCTCCGTGGTCTAACCAAATGGGGGAGGGATCTTGGAGGGTTGAGATCCGTGTTACAAGGTGGTTCGTTTTCTTCTTTGAAAAATTACATTGATCCCTATTTTTGTTTTTGTTTTGTTTTTGCGGTACGCGGGCCTCTCACTGTTGTGGCCTCTCCCGCTGTGGAGCAGAGGCTCCGGACGCGCAGGCCCAGCGGCCATGGCTCACGGGCCCAGCCGCTCCGCGGCATGTGGGATCTTCCCGGACTGGGGCACGAACCCGTGTCCCCTGCATCGGCAGGCGGACTCTCAGCCACTGCGCCACCAGGGAAGCCCTTGATCGCTATTTTTGAGGCATGTACAGACTTTTAAAGTCCCAGGCCCTTTATGTGTGTGTGTGTGTGTATGTGTGTGTGTGTGTGTGTGTGTGTGTGTGTGTGTGTTGGCGGGGCTGGGGATGGGGATAAATTCAAGAATCTTGTCAAATGATAAAATTTTAATGAATCTCCAAATCCAGAGGCATAGAAAAATAGGTGAAAAAATGGAATTTGCTTTTAGTGTTCCCAGCCATTTCTTGAGCACGGCTTTTAATTGCACCAGTGTGATGGCAGAAATCCAGGAGATTGGGCTGAGAGGGCAAGTTTGAAATAATGATCACCAAGGAATGCAAGGGGAGGAAAGCCCAGCCAGAAACTCTTCTTTTCCTTTTTATGGTCTTCATCATAGGCCTCTAGGTGGCGCCACATATAATGTTTTCTTTTAAACCTGGTGTTTCAGGGCAAGCAGAGATGAGGGGAAATAACTGGATTCTGCGTTATTCTTCTCACCAAACTTTAGCAGTAATTCAGCGATTTCACCAAGGCACCTACTGCTCGGCTCACATGCAAAATGCCCCAGGAAATCAGGCAGTTTCCATGGGGTGGGTACAGTTTGCTTCTTTCTCTCTCAGGCTGCTCTGTCTTTTCTCAGAGAACGGGGTGTGAGAGCTGACATGCTGTGACCTGGGAAAGCAGCCTGTCAATGAGCTGGGGGATGCAACTACAGTGGGATCTAATCCTCCCCTACTGCTGTGTAAGAAGCAAAACTGGCACAACGCTATCATCATGGGTTGAATTGTGTCCCCAGCCCCCAAATTCATATGTTGAAGTCCTAACCCCAGTACCTCAGAATGTGACCTTGCCATAAAAAGGAATGAAATTTTGCCATTTGCACCAACACGGATGGACTTGGAATGCATTATGCTAAGTGAAATAAGTCAGACAGACAAAGACAAATACTGTATGATATCACTTATATGAGGAATCTAAAAAATACAACAAACTAGTGAATGTAACAAAAAAGAAGCAGACTCAGAGATATGGAGAACAAACTAGAGATTACTGTGGGTAGGGGGGAGGGGCAGTGTAAGAGTAGGGGATTAAGAGGTACAAGCTATTAAATAAGCTATAAGAATATATTGTACAACACGGGGAATGTAGCGAATATTTTCTAATAACTATAAATGGAGTATAACCTTTAAAAATTGTGAACCACTGTATTGTACACCTGTAACTTTCATAATACTGTATATCAACTATACAATTAAAAACGTTAAAAATTAAGATAGCATGAAAAAACAAAAAAATGTGACCTTATTTGGAGATAAGGCCTTTATAAAAGTAATCAGGTTAAAATGAGGTCACTAGAGTGAACCATATCCAATACGCCCTTATAGGAAGGGGGAATTTGGACACCGAGATCCATCCAGGGGGAAGACGATGGGAAGACAGAGAGAGAGGATGGCCATTTGCAAGCCAAGGAGAGAGGCCAGGAACAGATCCTTCTTCAGCCCTGAGAAGGAGCCAGCCCTACTGACATTATGATTTAAGGCTTCTGGCCTCCAGAGCTGGGAGACAGTACATTTCTGTTGTACCACAAAGTCGTGGCACTTTGTTACAACACCCCTAGCAAAACTAACCCAGCCATCTACCCATCTCTTATTTTTTAAAAAATTGTTACGTAATGAGTGAGTGACAGCTGTCCCACAGCTGTGTAACAGGATGAGGTTCACAGACATCCTGCTTCTATTTTTTTCTTTAACAGTTTGAAAGTGAGAATCTTACCGTTACAGGTTGAATTATGTCCCCTCCAAGGACATGTTGTCGCCCTAACCCCCAGTATCTCCAAATGTGACCTTATTTGGAGCTGGGATGTTGCGGTTGTGATTAGCTAAGATGAGGTCACACTGGAGTCGGGTGGGCCCTTAATCCAATGTGACTGGTGTTCTTACAAGAAGCAGTGTGCGGATGTGAGGAAAGAAGCCATGTGACAACAGAGGCAGAGATGGGAGTGATGCAGCTACAAGGCAGGGAATCCCAAGAATTGACAGCTGCCCCCAGGAGCTAAAAGAGGCAGGGAAAGAGTCTACCCTGGATCTCAGAGGGAGCATGGCCCTGCTGACACCTTCATTGCAGTCTTCTGGCCTCCAGAAACACGAGAGAATACATTTCTGTTGCTTAGAGCCACTCAGTTTGTGGTACTTTGTTACGGCAGCCCCAGGCATCTAATACACATACTTCCAAGGGATAATTCAATCGATTTGGGCTTTTGTGGGCTGGCCCAGCCCAGTAGGTGTGTGCTTTCTTTTATCAACCTCCCCGCTGGGAGAGGTGGGTGGAGCCTGGCAAGCCATTGTTAAATGCTGAATTTCAAAAGCCTTCTGAAGACGCGGAGCTTCTGAAAACAGGGGTCTAGAGAATATCACTGTGGTTTAACACTCTGTCCATTAAATGCTTCAGAATGAAAGTTCACATTCCTTCCCAGCACTTGTGGTGAGGAAGGAATCCAAGACCTGTGTGTGTTAATGTTGTTCTTTTTTAACTTAGTCATTTTCTTTGTGTAGTTGTTTTTAAACATCTCAGATAATTCCAGGCATGGCCCCCACTTCACTTAGTTTCTTTCATCTCAAATTTGAGACCATAAATCCTGTGGTTTAAAACAGGGGCTTTGGGGGCCAGCCTCCATTTATGACCTCTGAGGCTCTGGGCACCAACTTACCTACCTCTACACCAATTTCCTCATCTGTAAAATGAGGATCATAACAGTACCTACTTCAGGGGGTGATAGTTAAAAACATTTAATAGGCGGTATGTCCAGGTGGTAATGCAAGTTAGAAATAGGGTGTAGATCAGCTCTGCTGACCGCAGGGCATTGCTGTCAGTCTTAAATCAGCTAATGTATGTGGGGCTCGGAGTTGGGGTGCCTGGCCTGGGTTAAGCATTCAGTAAGTGCTAACTGATACTGTTCCCTCAAAAGTGCCGGTGACATTATCCTCAAACCCAGGTCTGCAGTGACATTCCTGGTCCTGCAGTGCTAGACGTCCAGGCCATCCCTTGCACACCCCCTCTCTTCCTGCTCTCTCTTTGAAAGCCTAAGCCTTAGAAACTCCTTCCTTTGCTGGGTCAATATCTTCTTTTCACTCCAGAGAGTCTTGAACACACAGTCATGAGCTCTTACGAAATTTTCTTTAGCTTGGAGCTCCAGGGAGGCAGCCAGACACACAGAAGCCGCTGTATGAGGGAAGGAAACAAATACTTGAGGGCCTTGGGTGAGCCGGGCAGGCCCTTAGGGTCACAGGGAGGGGGGTTTGGAAGTAGCTCTCCTGCGTTCAGCTGGGAACCTGTGTCTTCACAGCCCTGCACTTGTCCCCCACCCACCAGAGTGTTCCCAGCTCTGCCCTAGTCCCACACAATTAAGCACCTAAGTGGATTTTGATGACAGCATTTTGCTGCATCGCTTCAACAGTCTTCTGAAGTCTCTGCCTTCACTCTGTTGGCCTGAAACCCGCACTGCCCCCTGCAGCCTCCAAGGTCTAGGACTCGTAGAAGTCACAGCCTTCCAGGTCCTCTCCCCGCTCCCAGATGTGCGTTTTGTGCCCTGTGCCAATGGTGCAGTCCAGATGTTGGGATCGCCGTATAAATTCCCAGGTAGTCTCCTGACAGCTACGTAGGGACAATTTCTGGCTTGTCGGGCTATGCCTGACCTTAACACGAATGTGACCATATGCTCACTTTTCTAAAAGGACCCTGGCCGCTGTTTGAAGATGCCAGCAATTTTACACTAGGTGGAGAAATACGAAGTGCTCCGAAACTCTCTGGGTGTATCAGTTGCCTGGGGCTGCTCTAACAAAATACTGTAAACCGATGGCTTAAAAGAACTGAAATATATTCTCTCCCAGGTCTGGAAGCTGGACATCCAGAATCAAGGTTTCCACAGGGCCGTGCTCTCTCTGAAGGCTCTAGGGTACAGTCCTTCCGTGCTTCGTCGCCGGCATTCCTTGGCATCTTTGACTTGTAGAATCAACAGTCCAGTCTCTGCCTCTGTCATCACCTGGAGTCCATCCACCTGGAGTCCACCTATGCATGTGTCTCTGTCCAAATTTCCCTCTTCTTAAAAGGATACCCATCGTTGACTTAGGATCCATTTTCATCCAGCATGACCTCATCTTAACTTGATTATATATATGCACTATTTCTAAATAAGGTTCCATTCTCAAGTTCCAGGACACTAATAACCTGCCACACCAGGCGCATTAATTTTTTTTAATATAAATTTATTTATTTATTTATTTACTTATGGCTGAGTTGGATCTTTTGCTGCACGCGGGCTTTCTCTAGTTGCGGTGAGTGGAGGCTACTCTTTGTTGTGGTGCACGGGCTTCTCATTGCGGTGGCTTCTCTTGTTGCAGAGCATGGGCTCTAGGCGAGTGGGCTTCACTAGTTGTGGCACATGGGCTCAGTAGTTGTGGCTCGCGGGCTCTAGAGCACAGGCTCAGTAGTTGTGGCGCACGGGCTTAGTTGCTTCGTGGCATGTGGGATCTTCCCGGACCAGGGCTCGAACCCGTGTCCCCTGCATTGACAGGCGGATCCTTAACCACTGCGCCACCAGGGAAGCCCTGGGTGCATTATTGACAAAGTAGAGTGTGCAGTGGCCAGCGCCACCCAGGACCAGGCCTGCACAGTCAGCTCCCTTGGATGTCCCTGTACTGGATGTGTTCTCACTGCATCCACTTGGGGTAATTTGCTGTTATTGTTCTACTCCTGCCTTTATAGCTGGTGGTCATGGAACAGGACCAGGTGTGTCAATAGAACAGGACTAGTTGAAAGCCTGGGGAGAGTGCTTTATATGAGAAAATAAATAAATATATTCTTTTAAAGTCAGTTATAAAAGTAGTCTTACTTCTATGACCTGGCGCCTTGACTTTGCTACTTCCATGATAGAAAAAGTAAGTACTCTGAACGCTAGTTAGTGTGTATGGCAGCCTGTGAAAGTCCTGTGCCTTTAAAAGCCACAGGGGTGGGATGTGCTGCAACTAAATTGATACCTGTAGCTCTCTGCCTTCCAGTGCACCTGGGAGGAAGCTGGGGGGGCTCCCAGCCAGACTGGGCTGTAGACAGCTTTTTTGTCCTGCACAAAGACATGAAAAACATGAATTCGTTTCGAAATCGGAAGCTTGCACATAAAATTGGGATTATCAGGTTTGCCTGGAAAATTAGATTTAGTGTTCGGATACTCTGCACTCAGAGAACCTTGTTTCCACCCTGAGTCTATCGTGCATTTCACCATCTTGCTCATTCGAAGGCCTTCAGTGTTTCTTTAATTCTAAGACACACATCTTTTTACATTTTCAGGTCTCTGAAAGTGAGATGCCTCTTACAATTGATGGGATAAGAAAACGTGTGTCCTGGTTTAATTGGAGAGTTTTTTTCTTTCTCCGTTGTATGTAAATTAGTGGCATCCCTTACAATCGGTGGTGTCTTAGAGTCAGTGAAATTGAATTCATTTTCTCTGATTGTCAGCATAGGGCGTTTCAGCCCAAGGTCCTGACGTTTCCAAACAGATAGACATACCACGTGTGTCTGTTTTCCTTGGGGTGCTCGCTGCGCTTCGGGACAGGAGGCAGCGTGCAGAGCGGGAGGGGTTGGCTCTGGGGCCACAGGGCCTGGGTTGAATCCTAGCTCTGTCACATGTGAACTGTGGGCCCTGGGCAAGGTACTTAGCCTCAGTTTCCTTAAATCCCGGGGAATTTTTATGAGGATTAAATGAACTAAAACCTTGAAAACTCTTCAAACTGCTGCTGGCACCAAGCACGTGCTCAGTAAACAGTAGCTGTGCTCTTATTGGCAGCGTGGAGTCTTTAGATCTCAGCTCTGCCGCTGGCTATCCACTTCCCTGCGGGAGCCTTAGTTTCTTCATCTGCGAAATGGGAGCAGGTCTGGAAAGGGGGGTATGAGAGTCAGATGTTCGAGTGCTGTCTGGCGCACAGCAGGCACTTAATAAAATACGCTTTCCCATCTTCTCCCTTCCCCGGCGATGCGTATTCCCTGGAAGGGAGAGTCTCCAGGGTTGCCAGAGAATTTTTGATCCGGGCTCCCTCGGGCTCCCACAGTCATCAAAGATGTGCTGGAAGATGCTCACTAGATTCTACTTTGCAGCAGGTTCTCTAAACTAAGGAAGGTGGACCGTTCTGTTTCAGAAATACTGGGAATATTCAGGATGGCAGCACACTAGTCAGAGTGATCAAGTCCCCTTCCCTGGACGATTTTCAGAAGACAGAACCCAGGGACCCCGTGACGCCCTGTTTTAAGGGATGTGCTGTGCAGCAGCCTAGGGTGGAGGAGCCCCGTGCCATCTCACGTCCCCATCGTCCCCACCAGAAGGCAAGAGGAATCAGACTCTCTACCAGAGGTCCCGGTTCCCCTTCCCTTGGAGCTCGGACAGGAGACCCCAGACTCTCTGTTTGGGGGATGTTGAGTCAGGTCTGTTGAGGCAAGGCATCCTGCAGCCTAGAGAAAAACTGGGAGGAGTGTGTCCAATTTAGTATCTTCCTAGAGGGGAGAGGAACTTTTTCGTTTTCTGAAGTCACCAAGGCTCCCAGTTCTTAGAAAGTTTTGTTTTATTATTTAGTTACGGCTCCCCCTCTCACATTCCTGCCGGTGTCGTTCTAATCCTATTCTGGTGGTGACAGGGCGACTCGAAGGGCATCTCCCAGAGGCCCCACCAAGCCCCATCTGGCTTCCTCGGTCCCTCCCAGGTGATGGCCGCTGCTGCTTGGGACCTGCCACTGCTTTCTTGGAAAGCACCAATTTAAATACCAATACAGTCACCAGCTGAGACGTTAGTGGCATGCAGTCATCCTGACGTCTTCTTTCAAATCAACTCTTTCGCACAAACATCAGCCTCACTCTGTCTCGCCAGTCCTCCCCGCCACTTCCAGAGAACTCTGTTACTACCAGCTCTGTGTGCTGCCTTTTCTCCGCCTGCAAAAAGGGGAGAATCTCAGTGAAGCGCCCTGAGCTGGGATGGTTCATGTTCCTGTGTCACTGCAACGCATGTGGCCAGGTTGCCTGGGCCCCGATATTCTGGTGGTGCTCTCGTTGCCAGGACTTGGCTGGAGCTGCAAGATGTTGTCAGTGGTAACAGGCTCCATAATTGCTAATAAAATTTAAATGGCTGCAAAATCACAGAACATCAAAAACATTTTTTTTCCTGGCACATCCAGACAAATCTTGCTGATCCAAGTGAGGCTGTGACTGGGCAGTCTTTTTATTTTTGTTTTTTTATGCAGACTTGCACTTTCATCTGCGATAAAGCTACTTTGCAGTTGCCTAATGGCTTTTTCAAAAATTCAGAGACAGATGAGAAAGTGATAATTAAACGAGGAGGATATGGTGCGTTCCTATAATTCAAACACCTGACCGGAGTGGTTTGTTTACTAGTAACACTACGGTTTAGAGTGGGAGGAGAAGGGGGCGGAAGAGAATCTTTGCGGTCAGAAGGTAACTGTATACCCCTCTTAAAAAAGCACTTCAGGAACTCGTGGCTTTTGACATGGTTACTACCATGTCCTTTGTTAAGACCCCTGCAAGAGGAATCCCATAAAATGTAAGGAATGTCTTTGGGCTATAAAGGCTGTCGGGTTTTCCACACTGAGTGATTGGAAGAGAGGGAACTAAAATGGGTTACAGGCAGTTGTTCCTTTCCCACAGCATGGAAAAGCTTCGGTTAATTCCAAATTAGGATACAGTCTGACTCCTTTGGAAAGGCGTAGTCTGCACGTACCTGGGTTGTTTTTTTCTATCATCGTGCCCTTCATTTTGGGGGGATGGGGGCGTGGTGGCAGGTAATCGGTGTCTCCGATTTT
Organism: Leucopleurus acutus; assembly: GCF_964270905.1. NCBI lineage: Eukaryota > Metazoa > Chordata > Mammalia > Artiodactyla > Delphinidae > Leucopleurus > Leucopleurus acutus. Next base: position 86,947,744 of record NC_139151.1, read on the forward strand.
CAATGCGATTTAAAGGTGCATGGGCCCAAGACCACCTTGGTTCCTGCTGTCTCTTGTGGGGGGCAACGTTTGTCTGCCTCTCCAGTTCTTTTGGGACCTAGCGGTAGAGCCCGAGATCTTTACTGAACTCCTGAGCGAAGAGAAAGCGCTTTAGGGAGGGATCGGGCACTGTTGGAGGAGCAGGCGATTCTGGTGGGGAGGGCTTTGTGGTGCATTGAGAGCATCACGTATCCCAAAGAGCAGGGTGGGCAGCCCGCTTGCGCGGTGACTTTATGGCGGTCACCCAGCGTGATGTGTTTTTTTCTCTTGGCCATTTTGTACCCTTCGGCCAACAAGAGGGGAGCCAGCCCGTGGCTGTGGATTTGTTCCCAGGTCTGCTCAGGCCCATCACCGTGACTCTCCACGTGTCTTCAGGCCTTTTTCTGTTGAGCTCCTGGGCACAGCCCGCTCCTCGATGTTCAGTCAGACAGTCCCCCTGCTCTCGGTGCCCGGGCAGCCTGGTGGGAAGCTCTGTCTGATGGCAGGGAGCAGTTGGTCCTGAGGCAGAACATGGCACGTCTCCGCCACTCGCTGTCTGACATTAAAAGCCAAACTGGGGTTGTTCCCGGTTCCCTGGAATTGAGGACACCAGCCAGTCTGATGCTGGGAAGGGGCGAGGGAGAGAAGTCACGTGTCACCCACAGTCGGGGTGTGTTTCCAGGGTGCAGCAGTGACAGTGCAGGTGCTCGGATGCCCCCCTTCCCCATCAGTGCCATCACTCAGGAGCACCTTCTGAGATGGGAATGGAGGTGAGGCACCCACTTCGGCTCCGCTTCCCCATTTAGCCTTTTCTTCACAGTGTGCTGGCACGCTGGTTCTAGTGGTGACTTGAGGAAGAACCTGGGCGGCTGCCCTGACTTTGGGGACAGGCCTGCAGTAGCAGTTGGGACCCAGGCTCTGCCACTGCATTATCCAGGCCTGCCGAGATGCAGACGCCGGGACGGGATGAGGCGTCCCTGAGATTTCCTGGGGGTGGGGGCAGGGGAAGGCAGGGAGGACAGACATGGAGGTTGGGTACTTGTGGAAGGAGAGACGAAAGGAAGGAGGAAGAGGGGGAGGAGAAGAAGGGCAGGAAGAATCTCAGCTGCAGTGCAGGCCATGAATGGTTCCACCAGGACCACAGATGTCCCGGAGCGGAAGGCACCTGTTGGCAGCGTCCCAGGCCTCGCAGGGATGGGGGGGGGGGTCTCAGCATGCTCGCTGTGCCCGGTCGGTGGTGAGGGCAGCCCATGGCAGGCGCGGCTTTGGCCTGAGTGAGGCTGCGGGCCCAGCAGGGCAGAAGCTCCCATCATTCGTGCTCCATGCCCCCGGAGAGCTGGTGTTGCATTTTCCTCACCTCCACGGCCACCGAGGAGCTGTGTTCGTGCATTCACGAATTCACAGACATTCATAGAGCACCTACTGAGCGCTCGGCACTTGCTGGCAGGGGCTGGGAGGGGGAGGGGATGGTGAACAAGGACATCCCTGTCCTGGAAGAGGCCAAACGAAGACAGCTGAGGCGATGAAGCAGGGAATGGGATGTGAGCCATGCTGGGAAAGGGGTACGTCCTGGGAGCTGGGATCCTGCGGGAGGGACCCCCAGTCTCACCTGGGGCATCCACAGAGTGTTCTGGGGGAAGCCGTCATCTAAGCTGAGACTGGGAGGTGAAGGGTGAGTTAACCCAGTAAGAGGTGGAGGAACTTGCAGGGAAAAGGAAAGCCGAACAGATGAGAGACAGGGCGCTGGGTATTCAGGTCTGCCCGTGCTAATGCCTGTGCTGGTGGCGGGGAGGGCCGATTTTCAGGGGTTCCTAGAGAAGTAGGTGGTAGGCGGCAATCACGCGGGACCTTGTAAGCCAAGGGAAGGACGTGAGCTGTGTGCCTAGTGGTCAAGAGCCCGATGAGTGGGTCACATCAAGCTCTAGCCCAATTAGTGGGTCACATCAAGCACTTCCTGGCTAGGCGACCCTGGGCAAGTTACTTAACCTCTGCGTACCACTTAACCTCTCAGGTGCCGCGTCTGTGAAATGGGATAGAAGTAGTTCCCTTTCATGGGGTTCTGAAGATAAGACGGCTCTCTGTAAAGCTCTTAGAAGTACCTGCCATTCAGCAAGTATCAGTTGTTCCTGCCATCGCTCCATGCTTTAAAAGTCCTGGTAAAGCCGTCCCCAGTGCCTGCCAGCTGTTCTCAGTCACCAGACTTATCAGAACAACATGACTAGTGCATTTGCGGAATGGATGGAGGAGAGGTTGTAGGGTTATCTCCGTGGCTTGGCAGGAAGCTGCTCCACGTAATACCGCCAAAAACAAAAACAAAAAATGAGCAAAGAAACCTCAGTGATGAAGTTTTCCTTGAGTTTTCTCTTGAACAGCAGTTGAAGGGGGCTGTAAGCTGTTCTCCACCGGAGGTCCTGGTGTCTTAGGGACAGCCCTTACCCAGCGTTTCCTAAAGTGTGTTTTGTGCGTCACCCGACTCACTGTTAATGTAGATTTGGGGACAACTCAGAACCCACTGAAGCAGGATCCCTGAGACTGAGGCCCAAGAATCTGCCTCTTACCCAGCAGCCCAGGTGAGTCTTGTACCCACGACATTTTGAGACGTTCTTGTCCTATGATTTAACTAACAGTCTCACGAAGGGAGGAAGTTCCTGAGGACAAATCTTGCACTGTCAGCCTCTTCTCCTATCAGGGGAGAAGGGATGCCCAAGCAGAGCCTCCCTCCTGAGAAGCCCAGGCAGGTAAGAAGCATCCCAGCTAGTGTGTTGGCCTCCAGCGCAGCACAGAACAGAGAGCACCCAGCAACGTGATGGTGACGTGCTGAAGGTCAGTGCTCTGCTTTGCTTTTGCGGTGCTTCCGTGCGTATTGCTTCCTAAAGAAAGCAGGTGGATGGCTAGTGCTATCCCAGCACTGCTCATGAAAGAAAAGGACTTTATCTGAGCCAGAAATGAAATTCCCAGCAAGAGGTGACCAGCATTTGGAAATCTCAACCAGAAACACCCGCGAGATTTCAATCCCCATTAACAGCGGGTGACTCTGAGAGGTGGGGTAATGGATAATTGCTCTCTTCTAACTTCTTATTTTGTACAGGAGACAGTGCATGGTGTTCTTCAGAGCACACAAGCCTGGCACAAGCCTGCCGGGGTTTGTCCTGGTTTCTCTGCATCCTGGGCAAGTTACTGAATCTCTCTGTTCCTCAGTTTCCTCATCTGTAAAATGGAGAATAATCAAATAGTATTGACCTCATAGAATTTAATTGTATTTTTACCAGTTAAGTGTTTAGACAGCGCTTGACACTTACTAAGCTCTTGAGGAGAATTAGCCATTATTAGTAATAATATCATCATGGTTACATACATGCAACGAGAGGTTTTTAGGTGATTAAAAAAGTGTATAAAGAGAAAGGCTGCACGGGTCATAGAGGCTTATGTGTGAAGGGTCTAGAAAATCTGCCATAAGGACCAATAGGGATTTGTGAGGACCAGATCTTTGGTTTGGGGTCTCATTTTTTGATCTCTGTAGTGAAGGGTAAGACTTCCATCAGTGTGTCAGCCTGTGCTTCTTGGAGTGCCAAGGGTCAGTGCAGGGGAGCAAAGGGGCCTTTGGACTGCAGCCCTTTTCTCTCTGAAAGCAAAGCAGCTGTACATCTCCCTCTCTTTTTAAATATCTGGTGGACTTTGCATAAGATTTCATTTTCACAGTGGGTCTGCGGTCAACAGACAACAAGAGTCGAATCCCCCTGGGCCAGATGCCTAAGAAGCGCCCCGCCGTTATTCGTCCTGCCTTGACATCTGCGATTCCAAAGGCAGCACGATAATTGTCCTTTTCCAGAACAAAACTCACTTCCAACGATCATAGCATGGGAGTTCTTTAAATAAAGAAGAAATATATTTCTTCTAATGAGCCCAGATCTGCTTCTGGAACTCTTTAATGGTGGCCGTGGGGTGCCCGAGGTGCTAATGAATTCCCTGTTTTTAGAACCGCTCAGGCTTCGGGTGACCTCAAGTTCCAGCTTCACTGATTGTTTGCTGTGTGAGCGGGTGAGTCCCTCTGCCTGTCGAGGAGAGGATGTGAGGATGTAGGCAGAGTGCTTTAGTGCAATGGTGGCTGGCGCCAGGGATGCCACTGCTCTGAGAATCAGAGGTGACTGGCGAACATCTGCTTGCGATTCTCATCCTGTGACCTTGGAAGCGTCGCTCAGACAGCAGAGCTGACCTGCCTTCCGATGCAGTTTCCAGGCGATCTTCCTTCAGGGCTGTTGACTTTGCCTGTGGGCCATGAGCCGTTAGGAGACAGGCTTTTACAGTTCCTGTAGGGGCTGCCTGGAATCATTGTACGAGCACCTTCCAGAAGTCGTGGGTCCCTCTTTACAACAGCTATGGTCAGCCTCCGCCACAGTCATGGCTGTGGATGTGGTTCCTGTGGAGTCCATCAAGGCCACAGTCTTCCCGTTTCTCTGCAGGGCGTATTTCAGAAAACATAAACCGTGGATAGTATAATCATGCTGTGATGCAAACCAAATCTTGGCAAGTGTGAACGACAATGAAAACGATACACATGTGGGACTCACTTTCCCTGTGCTTTCTCTTGAACGTTCCAGTTCTTGTGCCAGGTTTTCCCGCCACGTTCTGCATTTCAAAAATATTTTGTTTTTCATTCCAGACAGTGGGAGTACGAAGGCAGATTTGTTTCATCACTTAATTTGCTAATTCTGCCAGGCTTTTTCTCCCACCGATTAGCGGTCCTCCTTAAAGTGTTATATTGAAGGCTGGCCTTCAGGAGAATTAGAGAGGAGCAGAATCATATTTACCCTGTCTGTGTATGGCTACAGAGGACATGACTAACATCAAAAGAAAACAAGCATTTAGAAAACCAAACAGTGCTTCCGTGAGTGGTTTCTAGGGTAGGCTGCTAGGCTGCAGCTGAGCAGGGTAGGGGAGCAGATCCGTCTTTGTTCTTGACCCTACATGGAACTTAAGGCATGTGATGTTACTTTTCTGAGCCTTCTTTTCCTTCTAAGTAGAAACCTGCCCTCTGGCTTCTGCCCAGAGATGTTAGTTATTTACAGGATTGACATGACCCAGTTTTTTTGCCTCCCTTTGATGGAAGTGTAGAACTGGAAAACACCAGCAGAAGCTGCTGCTTAAGAAGAATGATGGATGGATAGATGAATGGACGAATGGATCAGTGGGTGGATGGATAAAAACAGGGATCTCTCATTCTATAACCACATCCCTGTTCAGAAGCCTTCCCGTCCTCCTCCCCAGGCTATATAGAGGCCCCTTGTCCCTGTTTCCATAGCCCTTTTCTACCTTACACTTGTAAACAAGCAGATACAGTAAAGGCCATTAGGTACCATCTTCCAGGTGACATTAGAAGCTTCAGGACAGCCAAGAAAGACCCTGCATACATCGTGATCCCTGTCATTCCCACACCGAACCGTGTGCCAGCTCTTGGCACATGAAGGATGCTCAGTACACAGTTCTGAGTGAACCAGTGAACACACCTTCGCTTGCCTTCTTGTATCCTTCTCACACTGCTGCTCTCTCAGAGCTGGTTTTCTCCTACCAGGGAGCCAGATGGGATTGCTAAGCAGGGACAGGAATCCTCCCACCAGTAACACACACACACACACACACACACACACTCTCTCTCTCTCTCTCTCTCTCTCTCTCTCTCCCCCCCTCCCTCAAGAAGTTCAGAGGGCATGGGTTTGCTTTAACAGCCTGACCTCACCTCCTCCTTTTCTGCATCCCCCATCCTAACTCCTCCTTGTTAATGAGTCATTCTTCTGAGGGTACATATTCCTCCAAGCTCTCTCCTTTCTCTCTGGGCCCCAAGGGATGTGGCCTCTAGGACAGCCCTGCCTTTCTCTCTCTTTCTAAGCCTTTGCATAGACACCTGTTATCATCAGCTCATTGGATCCTGCTACTTTGCTGGGATTTGAAGACCAGAGGCAGGGGCTGGTGAGGACTTCCATATGCAGCAACAGAGGGCTCCTGGCGGCTTCAGCAACTGCTCCGTCTAACTCCAGGCCTATAGGGGCACTGTGCTTAGCACAGCCCCAGGGGCGCGGCAGAAGCACTCTGGCTTTCCTGGGCTTTAGTATTCTCATCTGTAAAACGACTTGATCATCCCCATGCCCCCTTCAACTACAGATGTCTACGATTTAAAATAGAATGTTCTCCTCCCTGTGAAAATACAGAAGGGTTTTCTGGCATGTGGGCCTACACACGGAGGAATGGATTTAGGCCGGTTTAGGCTTAGGGGGAATGGTGGAGACCCCAAGTGAGCATGTAGTGTAGGGGCTCTGGGGTCAGACCGTGGAACTTATAACTGTGTACCAGGCACCGTGCCCAGTGCTGTCTGCATGATCTCATTCACTTCTTACCATTGCTCCCCCCTCCAAGTAAGTCCTATTAGTATCCCCATTTTACAAATGAGGACTGTGGCTTAGAGACTTAAGAAATTGGCTAAGGCACTTGGGTGGCCCAGCTGAGTTTTGAAAGCAGACCTTGAGGCTTGAGTGAGCTGATGGACCACTCTGCTGTGCTGCCCCCTGTAGGTAAGTGCGTGCCATGCGGCTCTGTACAGGGTGGTTTTCAGGGTTCAGACAGAGCTCCTGGCCTCCCTTGCAGAGGGAGTGTAAACTGAATGTCCTGTACAACACGTTCCCATCCTGCAAAAGAGGATAACATTTTAAGTGTTTGCCATCATGCCTGCCGTTGTTCTGGAAGGTGTAGCAGGGTCTTGAAGCATCAGAACCCGTACGGGAGTTCCATCAGCATCTCTTGCTATCTTTTGTAACAGTCAGCAGCAGGGAAGTCTCAGGACACTCTGCACTAGATACGTGTGCATGAGGGTGCCAGGGTACCTTTCCCCACATCCCCAAGACCCTCCATTTCCAGTCCAGAACTTCTCAAACATTCTATGTACTGGAAAGGCATGGGCATCTTGGTAAAATACAGATTCTGATTCAGTGGGACTGGGGCGAGGCTGATTGAATTTCTAGCTGATTGTCTGAATCTCTAATAAGCCCCCAGGAAGTTGCCCATACTGTTGGTCTGAAGTCTACACTTGGAGCGGAGAGGGTCCGTGGGTCCCAGGCTGCATGTATCAGAATGACCCAGAGTCCTCGGTAAACAGCTCCCCAGGACCTTCATGGGAGAGTCCCAATGAGCAGGTCTAGGATGGGTCCCAGAAGCTACAGGTGTTCCCAGGACCACACTATGAGAAACACTGCCCAACTCAGAGGTCATTAGCCTCTGTGGTCATTGGGGTTCCCGGGGATTGAGGCTACCTGGGGAAAGATTGGTTCATGGGCCTTGGGTCTTATTTTTCCAGGTGAGTCTGACCCGCTGCTCCGCACTCACGTCCGGGACCTACTTATCTTCAGTCTCTCCCCTGGCCCCAAACTCTCCCTCTAGCTAGAGTCCTGCCAGCCTCTGCTCTGTCCTTCTCCTCTGTTGTGTCTGGTTTGTGCCTCTTCGGCCGTCTGCAGTCTGACCTTTGCATCCGCCACAGGAGTAAATTTGCTCTGGGGAAGATGAGGAATCTCCTAGTTGCTGGATCCAGCAGGTGTCAGCATCGGATCCTCCCTGACCTCTGAGCAGCGAGCGGCGTTCAACATCATCATTGACCGCGTCCTCCACTTCCCTCCTTTGCTCACTGGGGTTCCACCCCCTGTCTCCTGGCTGCCCTTCTCCCTTGCAGAGAGCCGCTGAGTCTGCTTCTCTGCACCATCATTCACCTGAAAATGAATCCCTTCCTTCCCATCTCATACATCCTCCCTTGGTGATCTCATTCACTCCCATAAACTAGTGATGCCCAAATATTTATTTCCTGAATGATGTTTTTAAAACCGCACATCAGGTCATGTTACTGCTCTCTGACTTAAAATGGGAGGCAGAGGACTCTGGAGCCGCCAGCCTGGGCTCAGACCCTGGTCCGGCCACTTGCCAGCCAAGGAATCTTGTGCAGGTCATTGAACTTGCTTAGCTGCAGTTTTCCTATCTGGAGGCTGGGATAAAGGGCCTCTTGGAGGGGGAGTACCCGGTTATACTGTGGGCGCTCACAGATGCTGCTTTGAGTCTGCTTTCATCGTTAGGAATAAGGAATGTGAATAATACCAGCAGCCTCCAGCAGTTCCCAGATCACCCGTGGAATCAAGTGAGACTCTGAAGTGTCTCTGGCCTGACCCTTCCTTCCCTCCTACACTCCTCCCCACCTCCCTTCTCACACCCCTGTGCCTTTGCACATGCTCTTCCCTTCACAGCCTTGGAGCCCCCAAGGAGCTCCCCTGGGAGCGAAGGGCCATGCTTTCCTTCGTGCTTCTGCCCAGTCTCAGGGGTTCCTCTGATGCATGAGACCTCCTGTACTGACCGGACTTGCTTGTATGTCTGTGTCCTCATCAGACCCTTTCAGTCACGGCTGCATCCCTGGCATTGGGTACGGCCGACACTCGCCATGGCCTGTGATGCTCACTGTGGAATGAATGAATGTTTGAGTGACAGTGAAATCAAGAGCAGGCCCCGTGGCGTGGAGGGCAAACCCTCAGAGTGTGTGAGATTATCTTACCTCGTTATGGACAAAAACTTAGAAATCACCCTTGGGGCCCCTCTTTTACCAGCGGCCCCGTCTCCCTAACCTAGCCTATCAGCAAACCCTGTCAGCTCTGCCTCTAAAGCAGTGGATCTCAACCAGGGTGATTTTGAACCCCAGGGTCGATGTCTTGGGGGTGTTTTTGGTTGTTACAACTGGGATTGCTCCTGGCATCTAGTGGGTGGAGGTCAGGGATGCTGTGAGACATCCAACAGTGCAGAGGACAGCACCCCCTGCAAAGAATTCTCCAGCCCAAATGTCAACAGTGCCGAGGTTGAGACATCCTGGTCTAGAAGCTTCTGGTTCTGTTCACGGCTCTCCATCTTCCCCACTCCCACAGTAGCCCAAGGCACTCCTGTCACCCCTAGGGTGGTCCTCCTGCCTTGGCCTTCACAGCCTCAATCCATTTTCCACCAGGCAGCTGGGTGATCATTTACAAAGATACATCAAATAAGATCACTCCCCTGTGACACTCCCCATCACACTTGGAATCAAACCCCGACCCCTTAGCCAGGCTGGGGAAGCCCTCCCTGACCTGGCTCCTGCTTCCTCCCACTCATTGCACCTCCGCCCCCGCAGCACTCTGCCCCGGCTCCACCCTTCTGACCTTCTTCCGGTTCCAGGTTCTTTTCCGGTCTTCGGTGTATCCTTGAGATGTTCTCTCTGCCTCGCCCGCTCTGTGGCTTCTTCTTGTCATTGAGATGTCACTGTAATTGCTTCTGCCTCAAATATTCCTTTCCTGATGACCCCAACGACCCAGGCAGTCACTCCTATCACACTGCCTTACATCTTCCTGTAGCACCATCTGGTTTTGCTGTTTGTTTGTTAGAGCTCCCCTGCCTGGTGTAGGGCTGCGTCCATCCGTGCTTAGAACAACGCCTGGCACATAATCAGGTATCGATAAACTGAGATGGGAGTAGGAACAATAGTAATAGCTTATATAGAGGAGCTTAAGAATTGCTGTAAGGGATTGACGTTGAATCCCCACATCATCTCCATTTTATAGGTGAGGAAACCGAGGCACCAGAAATTTATGTAACTGGTGAAAGATCTTGTAGCTAGAAGTGGCCCAGCTGGGATTTGAACTTAAGGAGTCTGACTCCAGAATCTTAATCACTCTTCATCACTCCACCACACTGCTTGTTGAGGAAATGAATGTGGAATAAGGATGATGCATTCACACCCATTCTTCCTGAGCGCGTGATGGTAGGGCAGTCTTTGCAGGACTGGAATTTTGTCTTATCTGGCCTTGGGTGTTGTGACTCTCTCATTTTTGTGACTCACTGATGTCTGGGTTAGGAGAGAGCACCCAAAATCTCTTTTCTCATGAATGGTTAGCTTTTAATGTTCTGGACCCTTCTCTCCACACTCACCACCGATCTTGTTTCCTTCATTGTTTTGGCCACTAGGAAACTCATACTAAAATTTGAGCCCTGTTGCTCATAATTGTATGATCCTTTATGGAACGCGTTCTGTCTATTACCTTCTTTTCTTCTGTTTTCCTCCACAATATCCCATTTTCCTCATTTTTAACTGATTTCCTTTCCTAAGCCAACTCAATCTAAGAATTGAGATGGAGCAAAAACAAACAAATATATGTGGAAAGCGTTTCCCTGGACAAGTTACTTAGTCTGTCTGATTCTCAGTGTTCTCTGTACAGTGTTGGTAATCATTCCTGCCTCGTGTTTTTTGGTGGAGTGGAGCTGGAGTAAAGTCCACGAAAGCCCAGGGCACACAGTAAGCATTTAGTGTTATTTTCTTATCTTCTTCCCTCACTTATGAGGGCATCTCGTGCTGGTCCCTGGCCTAGTGGAGGTGATGGAAGGCACTGAGCGGTTTAATCTGTCTTATCAAGTCACTCCTTTCCACTACTAACTGGTGGGCTCCATTACAGAGATGCACAGCAAATGACAGGCTATTAGCTTGTCCTGTTTTTGGTGGCTGTTTCCACTACAGTAAATTGGTTTTTGAGCGGCAGAAAGATATTAGGTCTAGTAGGTGGAAAAGACTCCACCACTGTGCAGTGGGCTTGTATATAAAGTCTAGCCTGACAAATAGAAAGCATTTACTGGAAAGAAAATGAGTCAGGTTCCCAGGAACTTTTTATTACTATGGAAACAGGGTATTTAGCCAGTCCTGCTTTGGCTGGTGTATACTATAGTAGTGAGGAATGTCAACTGTTATGTCTCAATGGCTTATTAGCTCATAAAATGTCCCAGTTTACATACTAATTGTTGCTGGAGAAAATAACCCTATTTTATTTTATTTATTTATTTCTAACATCTTTATTGGAATATAATTGCTTTACAATGGTGTGTAAGTTTCTGCTTTATAACAAAGTGAATCAGCTATACATATACACATATCCCCATGTCTCCTTCCTCTTGCGTCTCCCTCCCACCCTCCCTATCCCACCCCTCTAGGTCACAAAGCACCAAGCTGGTCTCCCTGTGCTACGCGGCTGCTTCCCACTAGCTATCTGTTTTACATTTGGTAGTGTATACAAGTCCATGCCACTCTCTCACTTCGCCCCAGTTTACCCTTCCCCCTCCGCGTGTCCTCAAGTCCATTCTCTACGTCTGCGTCTTTATTCCTGTCCTGCCCCTAGGTTCTTCATGACCATTTTTTTTTAACCCTATTTTAAAATGACCCAGTCACCATTTCTTGGTACTAAGCCACTTTGGGGCTTTAACAAAAAACAGTAATTATAGTAATGAAAGCCCTTAGCCTTGCTGGTGCCAGGCAGCTTCTCACTGAATCCTCACAACCACATTGTAAGGTCATTTCATCATCCCATTTTACAGATGAGGGAGTTAAAGTCCAGGGTAGTTAAAGTCCAGGATAATGCCCAAGGTCACAGTTCTGGGAAGGGGTGGAACCAGGATGTGGATCCAGGTCTGATTCCTAATCCTTTATCCTTTACTATTAGTGTAGGGTTTTTTCTTTCTTTAAATCAGAAGAGGCAAAAATTCAAGAGTATTGACCTTTGCCTAGCATAGGGGTCTTCCACCTTGAAACTATTGACATTTGGGGGCCAGATAATTATTTATTTGTTGAGAGGGCTGTCCTGTGTATTTTAGGATGTTTAGCAGCGTCCCTGCTCTGCCTACTAGATGGCTGTAGTACTCATCTCCCCCTGGTCCATCTCCCCCAGTATTGCCACACGTTGCCTGGGGAGCAGAGCAGAAGAGCCAGGGAGGAATTTGGCCAATTTAGTACCTTCCTGGAAAAGAGCAACTCTTCCATCTCTGATGTCACCAACCCTCCTAGATTTCAGGAATTCTTAGGAAGTTTTGTTTCTTTATTTAGTGGTATTCAGAGAGCTGTGCCACTCATTGTCAAGATCTAGTTTTAGAACATTTTCATCACCCCCAGAAGAAACCTTCTGTTATTGGTTTCTAATTTCATTCCATTGTGACTGGACAACGCGCGTGGTATGATTTCACTCCTGTTAAGTGTAGTGAGGTGTGTTCTGTGGCCTCACAGTTGGGATTCCCTGGAGGATGTTTCATGTGCCCCTGAGGAGAAGTGTGTTCTGCGTTGTCGGGTGGAGAGTTCTATGGTGAAGTCTGAGGTCTCAGTGTATTCAGTGTCGTTCGTGCCTCCTGTTTCCTTGTTGATCCTCAGTACTGTTATTCTATCCATTCTTGAAAATGGGGTATTGAAGTCTCCAACTCTTATTATTTAAATGTCTGTTTCTCCTTTCAGTTCTGTCAGTTCTTGTTTCATGTATTTTGCGGCTCTGTTTTTAGGTGCATATATTATGTCTTCCTGATAGTTTGACCATTTCTTGGTCTTTAGGAACATTTTTTGTCTTAAATTCTATTTATTTCTCTGATATGAGTACTGTCACTCCAGCTCTCTTGATTTGGGGTAGTTTTTTTTTTAACCCTCCTGGATTGTTTTAATGTGCAGTCAGGATTGAGTGTCCCTGCTCTTTAAAGATAAACTAGAAGCTGAGGATTGACGTTTTGTCTTTAAAGTCAGCGCAGGGCTACCAAGAGATGATATCCATGGGATTATGTGATTCCTCTGACTGGTGTTGAAAGCATCATAGAAACCTCTGGATGCCTCGGTGAAAACCTTTCCTGGAGCAAGATTTGTGGTGGGTTAAGTACTGTTATTTTGGAAACAGTTGTTTTCAGGTTACCTCATGACATAGGTCAGCCTGTCAGAGCAGCTAGAGGCCACCTCTCTGTCTGTGCCCTGTTGACACCACCCAACAAAGGGTTACGCCTGCCTTCTCTGAATAAAAGTCGTGTTATCTGTGGGTATCACCGTGTTTAATCCTCACACATAGGCCTTGCTCTGGGGCTCTCTGCAGGTGCTGTAGCAACAATTAAGGAGACGGACTCTGAGTTCCAAGGTTGCTCTGTAGCTGTGGCTATGTGGGGAGAGGAGGGGCAAGTGAGAAGGACTGTCAGGCATGTCTTGGAAGCTAATCAGAAATGAGCTTTCTCTTCACAAGTCTGAAGGTAAAGCATATGCACAGAAATGAGGGTGTTCTAAGAAGGGAAACCTCACAGTTTGTCAGGGGCCCAGAGAGCAGGCAAGGGTGAAGGCTCTGAAAAGTAAAACCTTCTTTAGGCAAAGATGACCCTCATCGCCCAGCAAGATGGAAGGTGGTGTAGAACGGATTCTTCATTATTCGTTTTTATTCAGACTGAAAACTATCTTTGATTCTCCCATCCCCTGACTTTTTTTTTCCTTTTTACATTTTCTTTTCATTTCTTAGGAGTTGTCCCTTGGATATCACCTTTCATAGAGCTGCTGATGCCTTTTTTGAAGTATTCTTTTTAAGGTGGAAACCATTCTGTTCTATCTGTGTCTGTTCCCACATCTGTTCTTAATCCCAGGGACTCCGATCCCTTGTCAGGAGGGTTTTCTTCCAAGCACTGAAAGGCCTCTGGAGGCTAAGTTATCTGACCCACATTTATTTATTACCATTTTAGAGGGTTTTTTCCTCTCAACATTTGTCTCTAGGAGAATCAGTTGGGGATGTCTTGGTTTCCTGCTTATAGGTCCTCTGGAATTTGCATTCCAGTACCTAAGCACACAAACAAATGTACCTTCACACACATATGTACATGCGTTACACATAGCCAGAATAAGTAACCTGAATAAACCTTAAGGTTATAAAATAATGTCCTAATCCCCAACTTGCTAACTTGTTTTCCTTTTTACTGTCATTTTAAATAAGATTATTTAAACGGCAGTGGCAGGCACTTTGAATTCCCTGATCACTTATAGTGACTTTTTCCCCTAAAAGCCCAAAGAATATTGTAGACTTGGCTCTCTTTCGTTCTACCAGGGCTTTTTGGGAGTGAGGAGGATATTTCCTTGACTTACAGAGCCTCGTAATATCCTTGCGAGTCCATAAAAATTTTCTTTATAAAAAACAAATCTCACATGCCACTTTTTTTATAGATGTCTGCTGGCTCCTAGGATAAGTGTCCAAACTCCTGCCTATCTCTCTTTCAGCCTTACCTTCTGCCACATTCTGTGTGCTGGATACCCTAACTTCTCCCAGGTCTCTGTATAAACCACACGCTGTCACAGTTCACATCATTCATTTTGCCTGGAATGCCTGTCCTTTTCTTTTTCAGCCACACACTTCTCCTGATTCTTCATACCCAAATAAAATAGCACTGCGTTGTACCGTGTGCCCTGGTCTCCCAGGCTGCATGGGCTGTGCTCTTTTTTAAAGTTTGTCTCGCACTCTGGCCATCCTCCACGTATTTTTTTTTTTTATTAAAATGTAGTTGATTCACAGTGTTTCAGGTGTACAGCAAAGTGATTCAGTTATATGTATATATGTATGTATATTCTTTTTCAGATTCTTTTCCCTTATAGGTTATTATAAGATATTGGAATATAGTTCCCCGTGCCTTATAGTAGGTCTTCGTTGTTTATCTGTTTTATATATAGTGTGGTGTGTGTCCATCACCCACATATTGATTGAGCATGCGCTGCTGGGCAGAAACTGTTTGAAAATAATAGTAACTAATAACTTTAATAATAATAACTAATACTGTGTGATAATACTCTATAATACTATCTAACACTAAATACTATATACTACTGTATTTATAGTATAATATCAAATAGTGATAGCTAATATGTAATATATATGATAGTAGCTAGTACAATATGAACTATCATAGGTAATAGTGGGTTTCAGAGAAAGTCCTAAGCAATTATTATCTTGTCTCATTTAATCCCCAGAGCAACCCAACAAGGGAGGTACTGTTCATATCACCGTTTCCTGCTAAGGAAATGGAGGCACAGAGAGGTGAAGTAACTTTCAGTACATCACATAGCCAGAAAGTGGTCCCAAAGCACTTGGTTCAGTATTTGAACCCAGGCAGGCTGACATGCAACCCTGCATTAACTATATGATAGAGTGTTGAAAGGTAAATGTTTATACAGCTTATATAGTTCTTGTATCTTATTGCCATTATCCATTTATTGTTCTTTTTTCCCCTTCCTCTGGGCCTGGTGTCCCTTAGTGGGGCTTCTTGCGAGCAGAAGTTATGTTAACCCCACACTCGGTCCTATGTGTGCTGTAAAGAGACTCTGAGAAGTAACGTTAATGGAACCAGTAACTGAAGAATAAGGCCTGGGGCGCAGTGGTTAAGAATCCGCCTGCCAATGCAGGGGACACGGGTTCGAGCCCTGGTCCAGGAAGATCCCACATGCTGCGGAGCAACTAAGCCCGTGCGCCACAACTACTGAGCCTGTGCTCTAGAGCCCACGAGCCACAACTACTGAGCCCATGTGCCACAACTACTGAAGCCCGTGCACCTAGAGCCTGTGCTCTGCAACAAGAGAAGCCACCACAATGAGAAGCCCGCGCTCTGCAACAAAGAGTAACTCCTGCTTGCCGCAACTAGAGAAAGCCCATGCACAGCCACGAAGACCCGATGCAGCCAAAATAAATAAATTGATTTATTTAAAAAAAAATTGAAAATCTTAAAAAAAAAAAGCCAAAACAGTAAGGCCTTAGATAGCATAAACATTTCACTGGTTTCCACTTCATTTTTCTCAGGACCGTCCATATATGTGAAGAAGAGCAGTTTGTAGAACTGTGAATCGTGTTAGGGACAGGAGAGTATTCTCGGATTCCTACTAGATGTCAAACATTATGCTGTATTCTCTGCATGTAAAATCTCACATTGAAGTCTGTGCTGTCTTTATGCCCCCTTTACAGATGGGGATACTGAGGCCAGTGGAGTTTAAGTGACTTGTCCAATGTCTCAGCTGTCATGTGGCAGAACTGGGGTAGAAACCCAGTGGAAACGTTCTCTGCCCCAAACCCTTCTTACCTCTTGGCCCAAAGGCTCTAGGCCTCCTATTCTTATTATAAAAGAGGAGATGTTTAGAAAGAATTTTCTGCTTGAATTTTCTCGCAAAGCTGTTTCAACTAGATGCCTTCTTTCTATATTTATATTGCAGTTAGCATGTGGTCTTTTGCTCTCTTCACTCCCCAGGGTGTATCTCTGAAACAGCCAAGATGACATTTTCAGAATCATACACTGCAATATTTGATCAGTGAACTGGTGGAGTCCACTCCAGTAGTCATGTGGAGGTGAACTGCTGGAACAGGCAAAGGGCTTTTTTGCTCAAGCAAAAATAATGAATTTGCAGAGGCTTGGATTCCCAGGCCTGGATCTGGCTTGCTGGGCTGTTTGTCATCTGCATTTGGACCACAATGAAAGGCCTGTTTCTTTCCCTCCCAGACTTCTTAGAGAATCCAGGGATATACTGCTTTTTAAAAAGTCTGTTATTTTTATAAGGCTCTTTTTGCTTTCTTGCCCCCAACCATGAAGTCATCTTTGACTTTTAAAAGGAACCAGTTTGACTTTTTACAAAATGAACCAGGGGACTGACTACAGTAGCAATTTCAGATCCGTTATGTTCTGTCAAGTTTTTAGCCAGTGATGGCCGCATGTGATATTCACTTTGGGGGTCGGGGATGTGCACGATGATTCAAATTATGTGAATTTTATAATTTGATGTTTTTTCTAATTTATACTTTAATTCCCACAACTTTAATACGAGTGGAATGCTCCCTAGCTCGTAGCACATTTCTTATGAGAAATAGGGTTTTACATTTTTTTAATTAAAGAAACGATACTGGGTACTTTTACTGATACGAGAAGCAAGTTCATACTGACCCGCTTGCATTTCTTCCATTACCACATTGTTCCCGTCTCCAGGCCTTTGCGCATGCTGTTCCCTCTGCTTGGAACAGCCTTCTCTCCGCAATCCCACCAGCACCGAAGGTTCATCCATGGCATAGCTGTCTCGTTTGTATCCTCGTTCTTTGAGGTATGACAGAGTTGGTGGATTAATATTAGTGGAATGAATAACTAAATGAGCAAGGCCTCAGACTGCCTAAGCGTCCATTGATTTGCACCTGAGCCATGTGTATGGCATCTCTGCTGAGGCTAACTTTCCTTTGAGAAGGCTTTTCTGACGTCAGCCTCCTCCCCAGTTGGAGATTAGGTGTACTCTAGCTCCCCCATCAGAGCACTCATGGCACTGCATGCAGAGGCTCGTTTACCAGCCTGCGTCCTCCCTATCAGTTAGGGAGCGCTGTTGAATCACCACACAACTGACTCAGGGCCTGACAGATAGTAGGATGCTCAGAAATATTTTGTTCTTTGCCAAGAAAGGGCAGCAAAAAGAATGTTGGCCCCTTGAACCCTATTTTGTACTGTGCACAGGTAAAGTGTAAATTCTTAAAAAGTGGACAGACCTGGTTAAGAGTCTTAGTTTTAAAAGGGTCTGATTGCTGGGACAGCAACCATTTGAATATGAGCCCACAGCTTTTTACGTAAAGCTGAGTTATTTTGTATCTTGCACACGATCGGGGGAAGAACAGAGAAACTGTTGAAATAGGGAAAGAGCATGGAGAGGCCTGTGGTTTTGTTGTGGGTATTCTTCTCGTGGTAAGTACACCATCTGGGATGGGTTAGACTTGACTCGAGGGAATGATGGTCAGAGCAGGTCCCGCACTGGCCCTGTAGCCAGAATTCTTGGAGTGGCAGCTGGTCTGTGCAGTGGCAACATCAGGAACAAAGGAATGATGAGGTCCCTTGCTCTCTGGGCATAGACATAGGTGGAATCTGCCCAAGAAGGGTGTTCACACTTTAATGTTCATTGGAATTCACCGTGGGCTTAATAAAGATGCCGATTCCCCTAGGGGAGCGGCCCAGGAGTCTGCATTTTACAAGCATCCCTGGGGATTCTGCTGTAGGTGGATCACTGGCCTGCCCTTCATGAAACAGTGCTTTACAAGATGGGAAATTCTGGAGAAATATTGGTAAGCGGGACGGTCCGTGGAGCGAGAAACTGTCGTTTGTCAGGTCCCTTAGACAGAGGGGAGAGTGCAGTCTGGGAAAGTCAGCTCAAGGAGCAGCTCCCGGAAGGAGGGACACTTTGCATTAGCCCGTGATTATTGTACCCCAGGGAAACCAGCTCCAGCCAAGGCTGATGCTCTGCGCCCAGTGCCAACTTAGAAAGAGAAAGAAAGAGTCATGGTTTCCTTGACTGGATAGGAATGTCGCCTACTCTGTGAAGTAATGAAATACACATGTAAAAATGAAGAGAGACAGAGACAGATGGAGCATAATAGAGCACCAGCAGCAGTGAAGGACCAACGGAACACACACGCAGAGGAACCGGGGGGTGTTCTCAGCCTGCTTCTAGGAACGTCATCGCCAGCAGGGGAGAATCAGCCCTCCTCGGACCGTCCTGGGCTGGAGGCTTTTCCCGTAGTCATCTGTGGCCAGAAGACAGTACCACTTCCTCAGGAAGGAGGCACTTGATGATCAAAAAGATGCCAAAATAGCAAATATGCATATCCTTTGACCTAGCTGTTTTATCTTAAAGAGATTTTGTTCAAGTGGGGAAAATAATGTATGCATCTGCACGTGCATCGTTTATTGAAAACATCCCAAATGTCCATCAGTAATGGGACTTATAGGCACATAAGATGCAGTAAAATTACCCTTAGCTATTAAAAGTGATGGTATGGGGCTTCCCTGATGGCGCAGTGGTTGACAGTCCGCCTGCCGATGCAGGGGACACGGGTTCGTGCC
Organism: Leucopleurus acutus; assembly: GCF_964270905.1. NCBI lineage: Eukaryota > Metazoa > Chordata > Mammalia > Artiodactyla > Delphinidae > Leucopleurus > Leucopleurus acutus. The sequence continues at coordinate 86,966,467 of NC_139151.1, forward strand.
CCGGTCCGGGAGGATCCCACATGCCGTGGAGCAGCTGGGCGCGTGAGCCATGGCCGCTGAGCCTGCGCGTCCGGAGCCTGTGCTCCGCAACGGGAGAGGCCACACAGTGAGAGGCCTGCGTACCGCAAAAAAAAAAAAAAAAAAGTGATGGTATGGACCTGTAGTTATCGACATGAAAAGATGTCACAGTATATGGTTAAGTGACAAAAGCCGGTTTCAGAATAGCATAGTATTTTATTCAGGTGCATTTAAGCAAAACTGTATGCCTAGATTTCTGTTTATTAATTCAGTTAGTAATTATTGAGTAACCTATGTACCAGGCACTTTTCAGGGTCTTGGAGGTAGAGCAACAAACAAGATCATGGTCCTCTGCCACTTGGAAGTGAAGTGCTTGGAACCAGCAGCATCGTCATTGCCTGGGAGTGTGTTAGGAATGCAGAATCCCAGGCTCCATTCTAGACCTACTGCATTTTAACGTGGTCCTAGGGCTGTCCGTTCGCATGCTGTAGTTTGAGGGGCCGTGCTTCTGGAGCATGTTGGCCAAAATGGCCCCAGTGGATTTCCCTGGGTGGCGGCAGCGTGGGGTAATTTTTGCATTGCCTGTGTCCGTTTCTCATCGTTGGAGTTTTTCACGGTGAGCTATGTCTTGAGCTTACAGAGCAAGGATGCTAATTTGGCAGAGTAGCCGGAGGCTCCTGCTTCTGGTTCTGTGGGCTGTCTCGGGCACACACGGGCAGGATCCTGGAGCAGGAATCAGAGGGGAGCAGGAGGTGGAAGTTGTGACCGTGGCTCCTTTGGGCCATCCCAGAGGTCTGCAAGAGAGACCCTGAATCCCTGCGGCTGTGGCTGGAGCTGTTGCTGCAGCCTGAGAGATGCCGCAGGTCTGATGAGCTGAGCTCCTGGCTGTTCTGCCTGAGCAGAGAGGCTCTGGCGTTCAGACTCTGTCCAGCTCTTTTGTGTCATCACTATGAGAGAGTCTGGACCAGCAGCTGTCGATGGCAGACCTGCGCTGAGGTATCTGTCGTCCTCCAGGCCCAGTGGGCAACCCTGTGCCCTGCCTGAGCAGATTGGGAGGTACAGGCATGCTGCCTGGTGAAGAGCATTTCTGTCCAAGGCTTGGGAAGTTCTGACCATGCAGACAGGGGGTCTGAGCCCTTTCCTTGGGGTCTCTCTTGAATCTGGTCCCTGATGAGGGGTTTGGCAGGATATGACCCTATAGCACCCCACCTAAAGCATAGGCGTAGTTGAAAGAGGGTAGACGCAGGGGCATGAGGACTGGATTACAGACCAGTCTGACCCTAAATTAACTAAGTGACTTTGGGCAAGTCCCAAATTACCTCCTCGGGCCTCAGTTTTTTCATCTGGGAGTCATGAGACTCAGTTATTGAGTGAAGCTGTGTGGCCTACCTGCTGGGCCCCAGATGTTATGCATAGGAAGGTGGGGTCTTTGTTATGAGGGCATCACAACCTGGTGACACGGGAACATCTCTTGGTTCCCCTCTCATTCTGACATGATCCCCAAATGCTGCTCTGAGGGCTTTGGCCTTCCTGCGTTTTTGTTTAGGGCGATAGTGAGTAGAGGTTATTGCAGATTTATGTCCTTGCTGGTTAAAAAAAAAAAAAAAAAAATCGACAATTGTGTTAGTCCTTCCTCCACTCCCATCTAGTTTTAAAAAATGTTTTATTTTACTGATCCGTGAAATCCAGAACTGTGGCATTCGGGCTCTAAAAGGAAGGGGAGCGCTCAGATCAGGAAATAAACCAACCCCCAGGAGAGCCCTGAGCCCTGTCTCGCTGCTGGTGAGAGCTGCTGCTTTGAAAAGTTCACGGAGCAGGTCCTTGAAGAGCGGTGGATTCAAGTGCTCAGTGGGATGGAGTCGCCCTGCCTGCCTTTGTCAGGGCAGTTTTAGACTCAGAGTTGGTCTTCTGCTTCTGCCAGGGGCTGCTGAGTTTCATGCCGGAATCTCCCCTTCGTGGAAATCACGGCGGGCTGGGGGCAATCCAGACTTTGTCCGAGAAGCCCCCTGGGGCCCACGGGGGCTCGTGCAGACAGGGAGCTGCTTGCCAGCGGTGGGCTTCTCTCTGAGCCTCTGCCAGGCGCTCAGCAGGCCGTCTGTGATCTGCCTCACCGTTGCCTGAGCAGGTGTGTGCTGGTGCAGATGTAAATCATAACAGGACAGGCTGCCCGACAGAGGCGGCAGCTGAGCATCCCTGGCAAGGCAGGGAGTCTCGTTAGTGATTCCTGAAGAGGGTGCAGGGCCGAGGCCAAAGAGCTGGTCAATTGAATGGAAGCTGATGCATTTATAATTACCCTTATTCTCTTTCCTCTTTCTTTGTCTCATCAAGTCCAGTCCTTGGAGCTGGGCTGGGCCTTAGAAGTGTCGAAGGAGGCAGTAGAGTAGGTGAGTCAAGAAGTGAAGTGTGAGCCTTGACTGTTTTTCAGCTGTGTCAGGCGCCTTCACTTCTGGACCTGTTATCTTTTCTGTAAAATGGGTTTTTGGGAGGAGGAAATGAGATGATATCTGTAAAGTAGAGCACAGTGCTCAGCCCATGCTAAGCATTCAGTGAGTGCTAGCTGTGGTTACCCAGCCCCACTCTCTCCTTTTATGTGCTCATTTGTGTATTCGGCAGTATTGATTAGGTACCGTGGTAGGCACTGCACGGTTGCAGCTCCTTCAAGAATGGTGAATGAAAGTATTCAAGTGAGTGTGTGTGCATCAAAGCTCTGCACAAAGCCAATGACATCTATCCTAGGAAGGAAAAGGAAGAAACAGTAAGGGCTAGAGTGCCTGAGGGTAGGGAGCGAGGTTTCTACTGTAGAGAGTGCACTGCTTAAGGAGACCTCAATAAAGTAGCGGAGTGAGCCATGCCGACCTCTGGGAGAAAGACAGTCCAAGCAGAGGGAACCACAGGCTGCAAAGGTCCTGAGAAGGACTGTGCCTGATGGGCTTGAGGAGGAGCTGGGAGGCCAGTGTTAGCCAGAGCACGGAGAGTAGGTAGGCATGAAATTAGAGGGGCTCCGCCGGAGTGGCACGATGCTGTGATGGCGGCTGTGGGCTTTTCTAAAGTGTTGGGAGGGCAGAGACGTTTTGAATGGAGGAGTGACGTGTTGAGTTTACAGGGAAACGCTCTCAGGTTAGCTGTCAAAGCCTATAGGTAGCTTTTCTGCCCTGATCCCCGAAAGGGTGACGGGAGCAAGGATGCCCGATCCTCTGATTTGCGCATCCATCCCTGGATCTTACCTGTGACAGTTATTGCCATGGCGTCTGCTTACTGGGGACTTTCTATTTCCTACATCTCTTCTGTGTTTATTAATTGGACTTCTTCTCCCTCATTGATGTATTTATTCAACAGTTATGGGTCCACAGATCTCTGGGTTACAATCCAGTACTACTGTTGTTCGTTTTTTTGCTCAAATTGTTCTAGCTTTGACCGCTGGGAGCCCCTGCAGGTTGACTCCTGTGTCCTTTGGACATGCCTCCATCGTATTTTAAGCACTTCTTCACTTTCTGGCAACACAAGACACTCCAGGTTCATCTTGTATTTTCCCCCAGGAATGAGCCACTTCTCCAGGGAGCCCTGGTTCTCTTTATTGGATCATAGAATTTAGAAACCAGGATCTAGGCTCTGGCTGTGCTTATTGCTATTGGGGTGTACTGCTTCTAGTCTTTTCTTAGCAGATGAGCTAGGAAATGTATGTACGTACACTAACCCATGCACACACACAGATCTATATTTCTATCTATCGATCTATCCATCCATCCATCCATCTATCCATCTATCTGTGTTTACAAATCTTGAGTTCATATTGATGCCTTCAATTCCGGTCCAAAGCCTCGGGGTTCATTTTCATCTTCTCACTCTCTTTATTTGTGATTTCTTCCTCTGATAGTGAGAAACCTTGCTCTTATTATCTGTAATATACTTACCTATTTGTTCAACCCTAGTACTACACAAAAGGCAGTTTCAGAATTGCTGATTCATACCCCTGTGAGAAACAAATATAACTAGAGTACTTGTGAACAGTTCTTTTTTTCTTTAGCCTTATAGAATCCAGGCAAAATAATGTTTACCAGAGTTACGTGGGCTACTTCTTCTTCCCCACCTCCTTCAGTGTGGTGCTGTTATTCATCTGTAAGTTATGTTCATTTGTTGCTGTTTATATTTCATTCTGAGCCCTGCCCCCAACACACACATGCACACGCACATGGGTTTGATTTTAATTGTTTACATTTTGGGTATGTGAAATATTATCATGGTTCTAAGAGTCAAAGCTATACAAATAGACTCAGAGAAGTGCGCACCCTTCTCATCCCTGCTACCTTGCTCCATTCCCATTTCCCTATTCTTTCCAACCTTTTCTCACCCACCCCCTGTAGGTAACCAGTCTCTTTGGTTTCTGGTTTATCCTTCCTATATTTCTTTTGCATAGATGAACAAGTACATGTATGTTTTCTTAGATCCCCTTCTTTTGCTATATGGAGGGGTAAAGTACTGTAGATACTCTTTTGCACTTTGCGTTTTTCGCTTAACAGTATGTCCTGGAGATCACTTCCTATCAGTTCATGGAGATCTTCCATAATGAGCTTTTTAAACTTGGGTAATCAGAAAAAGAAATTTAGCAGCCCAAGGATCAATTTTAAAGTTCTATAAGCCTAGTGATATGATGATGATGATGATAAATAGCATAAGTTTTACCATTAATTGAGCATCTACTGTATGCCATGCTCTGTGCCAAGCATTTTATATAGATTATCACACTGAATCCTTCCCTGGGCCATATGAGATAGATATTACCTCCAGTTTACCAATGAGGAAACTGAGGCTCAGTTGTATTTAGAAACTTGCCCAAGGTCATAAAGATTAGAGCCACAATTTGAACACAGGACACTCTCTCCCAAGTTTGTGCATTGTGAAGAGCACACCAGCACCATTAGAGTACTTTCAGGTTAAAACAAAGCCATGTGGGTTTTTAAAATCTAGCCACGTCCCAGGCTTAAAATCCCTGTTGATAGTGTATCAGCTGTTCCCAAAGTTGGCATGTTATACTGATGACGAGAATATGAAGGTAATCTACTGCCTGTTCGTTCCAAAGAAATAGCCCCTTCCTTCTTGAGGACCATGGGTCCTGCCTCTAAGACAGGAGACAAAAGGGATGCTAGGTGGGGCCTGCTACCTGGGATACAGCAATAGATCCCATCACACCTTAGAATCACAAGCCAGAGCCGCCAGCACCATTTACAGGAAAGTACATTACCCCACAGGGCTGTTTGGTTAGCAGGACATCAATCAAGCTTGAGTTACAGCAGTTCTGTTAAAAGTCTTTGTATAGCAGGAGTGGAAGAAGGGTTTCTCTGAGCAGGGTTCTGGCTTCTGTTGTGAGAAGTGACAGCCTCTGGCAGAGAGGCAGTACAGTTGAGCGTGGCTTCTGGACTCTGAGTACTGGGGGCCTCACCCCAGCACCATGTTTTCTAGCCGTGTAACCCTGGGCAAGTCACTTTACCTCTTCAGAGCGTTTCTGTGAAATGAGGAAAAGAAGCACACCCGTGTTTGTCAGGGGTTCCCAAGACCACCTTCAGTTTCAGTGATTTACTAGAAGGAATCGTAGAACTCAGCATACAGTCATACCCACAGCTGTGATTGATTACAGTGAAAGGATACAAAGCAAAACCAACAGAGGGAAGAGGTGACGGAGTGAAGTCAGAGGAAAACAAGTCCAGGCTTCCAGAGTCCTTGCCCAGTGCAGTCACACCGGAGGCCCTTCATTCCCTCAGCAGCAAATGTGACATAGCATGTGAAATGCTTTCTCCCAGGGAAGCTCATTAGAGGCTCAGTGCCCAGGGTTTTTACTGAGAGCTGGTCATGCAGGCACCCTCTGCCCAACATGTACCCAAATCCCAGACTCTCAGAAGAAAGGCAGGTGTTCAGCATAAATGCACTGTTTGCATGGATAGTTTAGGCACAGTGAGCCCTCCTCAGGAGGGAATGATGCACACCTTCCTGACATCCAATTTCCCAGATGCCAGCCAGGCGAGGGCCAACTTTGCAAGCAAGCCTTTCTAAGGATGGCGGCCTCGGGCCTCTTGAGCCCTGCTGGTGTGGAGGCTGGGTTTGGCCTGTTTGGGACCTTGGTGGCAGTGGATGAGCCACTCCCCTCCTGGAGGATGACACATGTGGGCTTCTAGTCTGGCTGGGTATTGGAGGTGGGTGCTGGTGGTAAGAAACTTTGGGGACTTCAAGGTAGATGTAAAAGGCCCCGGTTGCACACTCTGAGTCAGCGGGATGGGTATGTGGTGGTCAGAAAACTTATCCTCCTGACGTCTCGTGGTTTGTCTCGTTTGTCCTCCTGCAGCCAAGGCTAAATCGAAATGTGGCCCGACCTTCTTCCCCTGTGCCAGCGGCATCCACTGCATCATTGGCCGCTTCCGGTGTAACGGGTTTGAGGATTGTCCCGACGGCAGCGATGAAGAGAACTGCAGTAAGTACCGGGGCCTGCGTACCACGCTCCCCTGTTCATTCCCACCAGTGGACCTTCCATCCTGGCCGCTCTCATCTGTGTGCCTCTTACACCCACAGGCTTGGGCCTTTTCTCTCATTACCTGGAATCTATTTGTTACTGCTTACTTCTTATGTGATTGTGTAGATGCTCAGCTACCATTTATCAGGGCCTTTGCTAAGTACACTGGGCCTGGGGCATACTTTGTTTTCTGTTCTGATGATGGCTCTGGAAATGTAAGTGTGTTATCCCCATCAACACATAAGGACTTGAAGTAGGAGAGGTCAGCGGACTCATCCAGAGTCACATAGCTTATCAGCTGCAGAGCCAGTTCTAGGCTCATTCAGACGCTCATCTGATTGACCCTGCCACTCAGCACCCCACGTTTAGGTGCTTGCTTTCCTTCTCATTTTGAATTCTTTAAAGAAAGATGTTTGTATATTAATTATATACATACTATAAGAATATGCTCTTGGAAGTTGCCACATGATCCAACAATCCCACTCCTGGGCATATATCCGGAGAAACCTCTAATTCGAAAAGGTACATGCACCCCAGTGTTCATAGCAGCACTATTCACAATAGCCAGGACGTGGAAGCAACCTAAATGTCCATTGACAGATGAATGAATAAAGAAGATGTGATACATATAAACAATGGACTGTTACTCAGCCATTAAAAAGAATGCAGTAATGCCATTTGCAGCAACATGGATGGACCTGGAGATTATCACACTAAGTGAAGTAAGTCAGACAGAGAAAGACAAATACCATATGATATCACTTATTTGTGGAATCTAAAATATGACACAAGTGAACTTATTTACAAAACGGAAATGGACTCACAGACATAGAAAACCAATTTATGGTTACCAAAGGGAAAAAAGGGTGGAGGGAGGAGTAAATTAGGAGTATGGGATAAACAGATACAAACTACTATATATAAAAAAGATAAACAACAAGGTCCTAGTGGATAGCACAGGGAACTATATTCAATATCTTGTAATAAACCATAATGGAAAAGAATATGAAAAAGAAAATATATGTGTGTGTATAACTGTGAATCACTTTGCTGTACATATGAAACTAACACAACATTGGAAATCAACTATACATCAGCGTTTAAAAAAGAATATGCTCGAGCACTGCGAGTAGCATGAGGGGCGGAGCCTTGGGAGCTCCAGGATCATGAGTTGCAGCGGGGATAAGGGAGGATGGGGGCATCGGCTGCTTCTTCTAGACGCTAAGGAATACCGCTGGACCTGGATCCAAAACAGGCTCTTCATATCCACCAGGCACAGAGGACAACAACTGGCTGGAGGACTGAGTGGAGTGCAGAAGGCTGGCCACTCTGTGCCTTTCGATTGGAGAATTTAACCCATTTACATGTAAGCCGTGTGGCTGACAGGGCCTTGGTTCTCCAGCCGGGTGTCACGCCGGACCCTCTGAGGTGGGAGAGCCGAGTTCAGGACACTGGACCACCAGAGACTTCCTAGCCTCACATAATATCAATGGGCGAGAGCTCTCCCAGAGATCTCCATCTCAACGCTAAGACCCAGCTCCACTCAACGACCAGCAAGCTCCAGTGCTGGACACCCTATGCCAAACAACTAGCAAGACAGGAACACAACCCCACCCATTAGCAGAGAGGCTGCCTAAAGTCATAAGTTCACAGACACCCCAAAAACATACCACTGGACGCGGTCCTGCCCACGAGAAAAACAGGATCCAGCCTCATCCACCAGAACACAATCACCAATCCCCTCCACCCGGAAACCTACACAACCCACTGAACCAACTGGGGGCAGACAACAAAAACGACAGGAACTACGAACCTGCAACCTGTGAAAAGGAGACCCCAAACACAGTAGGTTAAGCAAAATGAGAAGACAGAGAAATATGCAGCAGATGAAGGAGCAAAGTAAAAACATAAACAAACACCAGACCAAACAAATGAAGAGGAAATAGGCAGTCTACCTGAAAAAGGATTCAGAGTAATGATAGTAAAGATGATCCAAAATCTTGGAAATAGAATGGAGAAAATGCAAGAAACATTTAACAAGGACCTAGAAGAACTAAAGAGCAAACAAACAATGATGAGCAACACAATAAATGAAATTAAAAGTTCTCCAGAAGGGATCAATAGCAGAATAACTGAGGCAGAAGAATGGAGAAGTGACCTGGAAGATAATATAGTGGAAATAACTACTGCAGAGCAGATTAAAGAAAAAGGAATGAAAAGAATTGAGGACAGTCTCAGAGACCTCTGGGACAACATTAAACACACCAACATTCGAATTATAGGGGTCCCAGAAGAAGAAGAGAAAAAGAAAGGACTGAGAAAATATTTGAAGAGATTATAGTTGAAAACTTCCAGAATATAGGAAAGGAAACAGTCAATCTAGTCCTGGAAGCACAGAGTCCCATACAGGATAAATCCAAGGAGAAACACACCAAGACACATATTACTCAAACTATCAAAAATTAAATACAAAGAAAAAATATTAAAAGCAGCAAGGGAAAAGCAACAAATAACATACAAGGGAATCCCCATAAGGTTAACAGCTGATCTTTCAGCAGAAACACTGCAAGCCAGAAGGAAGTGGCAGGACATATTGAAAGTGATGAAAGGGAAAAACCTACAATGAAGATTACCCAGCAAGGATCTCATTCAGATTCTATGGAGAAATTAAAACCTTTACAGACAAGCAAAAGCTGAGAGAGTTCAGCACCACCAAACCAGCTTTACAACAAATGCTAAAGGAACTTCTAGAGGCAGAAAACACAAGAGAAGGAAAAGACCTACAATAACAAACCCAAAGCAATTAAGAAAATGGTAATAGGAACATAAATATCAATAATTGCCTTATATGTAAATGGATTAAATGCTCCAACCAAAAGACATAGACTGGCTGAATGGATACAAAAACAAGACCTGTATATATGCTGTCTACAAGAGACCAACTTCAGACCAAGGGACACATACAGACTGAAAGTGAGGGGATGGAAAAAGATACTCCATGCAGATGGAAAACAGAAGAAAGCTGGAGTAGCTATTCTCATATCAGACAAAATAGACTTTAAAATAAAGACGATTACAAGAGACAAAGAAGGACACTACATAATGATCAAGGGATCAATCCAAGAAGAAGATATAACAATTGTAAATATTTATTCACCCAACATAGCAGCACCTCAATACATAAGGCAAATACTAACAGCCATAAAAGGGGAAATCGACAGTAACACATTCATAGTAGGGGACTTTAACACCCCACTTTCACCAATGGACAGATCATCCAAGATGAAAATAAATAAGGAAACACAAGCTTTAAATGACACATTAAACAAGATGGACTTAATTGATATTTATAGGACATTCCATCCAAAAACAATAGAATACACTTTCTTCTCAAGTGCTCGTGGAACATTCTCCAGGATAGATCATATCTTGGGTCACAAATCAAGCGTTGGCAAATTTAAGAAAATTGAAATCTTATCAAGTATCTTTTCTGACCACAACGCTATAAGACTAGATATCAATTACAGGAGAAAAACTGTAAAAAATACAAACACAGGGAGGCTAAACAATACGTTACTAAATAACCAAGAGATCACTGAAGAAATCAAAGAGGAAATCAAAAAATACCTAGAGACAAATGACAATGAAAACACGATGACCCAAAACCTATAGGATGTAGCAAAAGCAGTTCTAAGAGGGAAGTTTATAGCAATACAATCCTACCTCAAGAAACAAGAAACATCTCAAATAAACAACCTAATCTTACACCTAAAGCAATTAGAGAAAGAAGAACAAAAAAACCCCCCAAAGTTAGCAGAAGGAAAGTAATCATAAAGAACAGATCAGAAATAAATGAAAAAGAAATGAAGGAAACAGTAGCAAAGATCAATAAAACGAAAAGCTGATTCTTTGAGAAGATAAACAAAATTGATAAAACATTAGTCAGACTCATCAAGCAAAAGAGGGAGAAGACTCAAATCAATAGAATTAGAAAAGAAACAGGAGAAGTAACAACTGACACTGCAGAGATACAAAGGATCATGAGAGATTACTACAAGCAACTCTATGCCAATAAAATGGGCAACCTGGAAAAAATGGACAAATTCTTAGAAAAGCACAACCTTCCAAAACTGAACCAGGAAGAAATAGAAAATATAAACAGACCAATCACAAGCACTGAAATTGAGACTGTGATTAAAAATCTTCCAACAAACAAAAGCCCAGGACCAGATGGCTTCACAGGTGAATTCTATCAAACGTTTAGAGAAGAGCTAACACCTGTTCTTCTCAAACTCTTCCAAAATATAGCAGAGGGGTGAACATTCCCAAACTCATTCTATGAGGCCACCGTCACCCGGATACCAAAACCAGACAAAGATGTCACAAAAAAACTACAGGCCAATATCACTGATGAACATAGATGCAAAAATCCTCAACAAAATACTAGCGAACAGAATCCAAGAGCACATGAAAAGGATCGTGCATCTTGATCAAGTGGGGTTTATCCCAGGAATGCAAGGATTCTTTAATATATGCAAATCAATCAATGTGATACACCATATTAACAAATTGAATGATGAAAACCATATGGTAATCTCAATAGATGCAGGAAAAGCTTTTGACAAAATTCAACACCCATTTATGATAAAAACCCTCCAGAAAGTAGGCATAGAGGGACCTTACCTCAACATAATACAGGCCACATATGACAAACCCACAGCCAACATTGTTCTCAGTGGTGAAAAACTGAAACCATTTCCACTAAGATCAGGAACAAGACAAGGTTGCCCAGTCTCATGGCTATTATTCAATTAGTTTTGGAAGTTTTAGCTCCAGCAATCAGAGAAGAAAAAGAAATAAAAGGAATCCAAATCGGAAAAGAAGAAATAAAACTGTAACTGTTTGCAGTTGACATGATACTATACATAGAGATTCCTAAAGATGCTACCAGAAAACTACTAGAGCTAATCAATGAATTTGGTAAAGTAGCAGGATACAAAATTAATGCACAGAAATCTCTTGCATTCTTATACAGTAATGATGAAAAATCTGAAAGAGAAATTAAGGAAAGACTCCCATTTACCACTGCAACAAGAAGAATAAAATACCTAGAAATAAACCTACCTAAGGAGACAAAAGACCTGTATGCAGACAACTACAGGACACTGGTGAAAGAAATTAAAGATGCTACAAACTGATGGAGAGATATACCATGTTCTTGAATTGGAAAAATCAACATTGTGAAAATGACTCTACTACCCAAAGCAATCTACAGATTCAATGCAATCCCTATCAAACTACCAATAGCATTTTTCACAGAACTAGAACAAAAAATGTCACAATTTGTATGGAAACAGAAAAGACCCTGAATAGCCAAAAGCAATCTTGAGAAGAAAAACGGAGCTGGAGGAATCAGGCTCCCTGAGTTCAGACTATACTATAAACCTATAGTAATCAAGACAGTATGGTCCTGGCACAAAAACAGAAATGCAAATCAATGGAACAGGATAGAAAGCCCAGAGATAAACCCACGCACATATGGTCACCTTATCTTTGATAAAGGAGGCAAGAATATCCATTGGAGAAAAGACAGCTTCTTCAATAAGTGTTGCTGGGAAAACTGGACAGCTATATGTAAAAGAATGAAATTAGAACACTCCCTAACACCATACACAAAAAATAAACTCAAAATGGATTAAAGACCTAAATGTAAGGCCAGACACTATAAAACTCTTAGAGGAAAGCATAGGCAGAACACTCTATGACATAAATCACAGCAAGATCCTTCTTGACCACCTCCTAGAGTAATGGAAATAAAAACAAAAATAAACAAATGAGACCTAACTTAAAAAAAACTTAAAAGCTTTTGCACAGCAAAGGAAACCATAAACAAGACGAAAAGACAACCCTCAGAATGGGAGAATATATTTACAAATGAAGCAACTGACAAAGGATTAATCTCCAAAATATACAAGCAGCTCATGCAGCTCAATATGAAAAAAACAAACAACCCAATCCAAAAATGGACAGAAGACCTAAATAGACATTTCTCCAAAGAAGGTATACAAATTGCCAACAAACACATGAAAGGATGCTCAACATCACTAATCATTAGAGAAATGCAAATCAAAACCACAATGAGGTATCACCTCGCTCCAGTCAGAATGGCCATCATCAGAAAATCTACAAACAATAAATGCTGAAGAGGGTGTGGAGAAAAGGGAACCCTTTCGCACTGTTGGTGGGAATGTCAATTGATACAGCCACTATGGAGAACAGTATGGAGGTTCCTTAAAAAACTAAAAATAGAACTACCAAACAACCCAGCAGTTCCACTACTGGGCATATACCCTGAGAAAACCATAATTCAAAAAGTCATTTACCATAATGTTCATTGCAGCTCTATTTACAATAGGCAGGATATGGAAGCAACCTAAGTGTCCATCGACAGATGAATGGATAAAGAAGTGGCACATATACACAATGGAATATTACTCAGCCATAAAAAGAAACGAAATTGAGTTATTTGTAGTGAGGTGGATGGACCTAGAGTCTGTCATACAGAGTGAAGTAAGTCAGAAAGAAAAAAAACAAATATCATATGCTAACACATATATATGGAATCTAAAAAAAAAAGGTTCTGAAGAACTTAGGGGCAGGACAGGAATAAAGGTGCAGATGTAGAGAATGGACTTGAGGACATGGGGTGGGGGGAAGCTGGGATGAAGTGAGAGAGTGGCATGGACATATATACACTACCAAATGTAAAATTGATAGCTAGTGGGAAGCAGCCGCATAGCACAGGGAGATCAGCTCTGTGCTTTGTGACCATCTAGAAGGGTGGGATAGGGAGGTTGGGAGGGAGGGAGGGAGGGGGAGGGAGGGGATATGGGGATCTATGTATATGTATAGCTGATTCACCTTGTTATACAGCAGAAACTAACACAACATTGTAAAGCAATTATACTCCAATAAAGATGTTAAAAAAAAAAGAATATGCTCCTGGAAAAAAATCCAAATAGTATAGAAAGCTAAAGTGTTCCTTGACTTGTGACCACCTGATTCCTTTTACCTGGTATATAATATTCCATGGTATCAACACACAGACAGACAGACAGACACACACACACCTCCTCTTGTTCTCTCTACCCCTCCTGCCTCTTAGCAGTCTTGGTGTTGAAGCTCACCTCACTACTCCTTGGCCTGGATATACTGGTGCCTTGCTTGGCAGCATCTCTGTGTCCAGATCCACACTCAGCAGTTTCAGTGACCTTCAGGTGTCCCTTTCCCGCCTTTCACGCTGTTCCAGCTCCCCCAGCAATTCGCTTTGTACCTGCTTCTGGTTCCTCTGGTCACTGCTTAGTTTATTCTTTTTCTTTTCCCCTTCAATGTTTAGACTGCTGGAGCCTTTCTAACTGTAGTTGGCTCTTGACAAACTTACACATTTACCTTCTGCACTTATATATTTTAATAACCCTTTTCTCTTCTGATTATTGTAAAGAACTTGCGAAATATAGAAAAGTATAAAGAGGAAAGCAAAAATGCCTAGAAGGCAATGCTGTTAATATGTGGGTTATTTTGTGATAGTCATCCCCCCTACCCTATCTGTCTACCTATCATCTATCTTCTCTAATATGTTTAATTGAGATGTCCTCTGTATTGTGACCATTTTCTCATGTTATTAAATTTTTTCGAAGCATACGTTTTAATGACTTCAGGGATTGTTTTGATAAACTGATTTTCCCTTACCCTGTTGGTTCTATTTTAAGTCCTTGAGGAGGAGAGTGACTATCTCCTATGTTCTTTTATGTCTTTCCAGGGAACAATCATTGCTGTACTGTCCCAAGAGGGACACAGAGAGTTTATAACTCTACTGTATGCATTCTCCTGTTGCCTTATCTCACCTTCTGGGTCTCAAATGGCAGAGATATGGCAGAGCTGCTAGATTGCTGAATGGTTAGTAAGTAGAGGGGCTGAACCCCAGCTTAGCGAGGAGGGTGCATATCACTAACAGGGTAGGGGCCTGACTGAGCAAAATGACTCTGGAGCTGGGGTCTGGCCTCAGATTTGTGTTCTGCCCTAGGGAAGCACCAGTTGGGCTTCTGACATAATCTCCTTGTACAGTGGTTTTCTCTAGAATGGAGGTACTGGCAGCCTGCTTTCCAGGTTTGTTGTGAGGGTTAGATGAGATAATATATGAAAAGTGCTTAGTGTGGTACTAAGTACTGTCCATAGGGATCTTATCCCGGAAGGGGGGAATTTTATATGTATCATCATACATATGTAGTAGAGAGTAATTCAATGGCAATAAAAGCAAGTGTGAGGCATTACAGTATGTACATTCTAAATGATTGTGTCATCCTGTGTACTGTTTGCCATAATTAAGAACCCTGTATGATTAGATGTTTGGATATTGGGCTTTAATTGTCTAAATGCGTAAATTACATTCACTCTAAATTAAGCCAATGAGGATTAAGCCAGCATTTTCCTCTGGCATATCTGCCATTTGAAAAGAGTGGTTCTAACTCACTGTTCTGAAAACTGGTAAATAAAAGGAAAGAATCAAGCATTCATCCTCCCTTTCATATATGAATTACACTTCTGAGTAATTAAATAGCTGACTTAGAAAAGTGTTTTTTATTGAAGAATACCAGCTAATAGAAGAATGAGAGAATTAGAGTATGTCTATTTCATAACCCCTAATGAAGAAATAGATAATCAAATGGCTGCTGAAACCATTAGATGAAAAATTGAAAGGGAGCTTTATAATGTATGGATCAGGCAGAAAAGTCCCGAAACGGGCAGTCAGTCTTCTCACAGATGACTTTGAATCAGTATTGCATCACTTCAAGTGGATTGTAGAAACCTTATCACTCTATGGATCTCTCTGTATTATAGTTGTCTTAAATAGTACATCTTCACGCTTTAAAAATCCCAAAAGATGGGCTTCCCTGGTGGCGCAGTGGTTGGGAGTCCGCCTGCCGATGCAGGGGACACGGGTTCGTGCCCCGGTCCGGGAAGATCCCACATGCCGCGGAGTGGCTGGGCCCGTGAGCCATGGCCGCTGGGCCTGCGCGTCCGGAGCCTGTGCTCCGCAACGGGAGAGGCCACAACAGTGAGAGGCCCGCGTACCGCAAAAAA
Organism: Leucopleurus acutus; assembly: GCF_964270905.1. Classification (NCBI taxonomy): domain Eukaryota; kingdom Metazoa; phylum Chordata; class Mammalia; order Artiodactyla; family Delphinidae; genus Leucopleurus; species Leucopleurus acutus. Next base: position 86,982,125 of record NC_139151.1, read on the forward strand.
AAAAGAAAAATAATCTTAAAAAAAAAAAATCCCAAAAGACAATGCTTTAATGTTTGCTTTAACTTTTCAAGTATGTTAAAAAGAACTCCAGAGGAGAAGATTCGTCTATTATATTTACCCAGATATTTACCATTTTGGTTGCTCTTCCTTCGTTCCTGATGTTCCAGGTTTTTTTCTGGTATCATTTTCCTTCTGTCTGAAGAACTTCCTTTAGCAATTCTTTTAAAGCATGTCTGCTGGCAACAAATTCTCTTAATTTTCCTTCATCTGAGAGTGTCTTTATTTCACCTGCTTTCCTAAAGGATATGTTCACTGCATGTAGAATTCTGGGGTGGCAGTTCTTTTCTTTAAAGCACTTTAAAAATGTTGTGCCACTTCCCCTGGCTTCTCTTGTTTCCAGTGAGAAATTTGCAGTTATTTTAAACTGTTTTCCCTTAGAGAATACACCACTTTTATCTGGCTGCTTTGAAGATTTGTTTTGTTTTGTTTTTAGTTTTTACCACTTAGATGACAATGTGTCTCGGATGACAATGTGTCTGGGTACGTGGATTTCTTTGTTTATCCTGTTTAGGGTTCTCTTTGAATCTGTAGGGTTTTGTCTTTTGCCGTACTTAGTACATTTTCAACTATTCTCTCTCTCTTTTTTTACATTGAAATATAGTTGATTTACAATCAATCCTCTTTCTCTTTTTCTTGTGGGATTCTGATAACAATTTTAGGTCCCTGAAACTCTGTTCATTTTTTAATCAATCTTTTTTCTTTTTATTATCCAGATTGGATAACTTCTATTACTCTTTTGTCAGGTTTACTTTTTCCTCTGTCATCTCCAGTCTACTTTCGAGCCCATACAATGTGACTCTTTTTTACTTTGGTTACTATATTTTTCAGTTCTGAAATTTCCTTTTGGTTCTTCTTTACATCTTGTGTTCCTTTGCTGAGACTTTCTATTTTCCATTTGTTTCGAGAGTGTTTGTGATTGCTTGTTAGTATTTGTATAATCGCTGCTTTAAAGTCTCTGTCACAAAATTCCAACATCTGCCTTATCTTGCTGTTGGTGTCTGTTGATTATCCTTTCCCATGAGAGTTGAGATTTTCCTGTTTTTTCATATGACAAGTAATTTTGGATTTTATTTTGATTATTTTGATTACTATGCATGACACTTTGGGTTTTGTTTAAATCCCACAGAGAAGGCTTGTATTTTTGTTTTAGTGGACAAATGACTCTGCTGGGTCAGGCCACAAGTTCCTAACAGCCCTCTGGAAGGGCAATAAAGCCCTCAGTGGACTGTAGTCACAGTTGTTTTTAGACTGTTTTTGCAGTGCTGCTTGGACCTGTTCTGTGTCTGCACCTCCCAGTGGCCAGTCTGGGACCTGGGCAGTGGTCTATGCGTTTAGTTCTTACCATCTTTAGTGTGCTGATTAGGACCAGATCCATGCATGTGCATCTTGGGAATCAGCCTCGGAGTTCAAAAACAACTTTATGAAGTTGATTTCCCAAGTTCCCTCCTTCTCCGTGATCTCTCTGATATTTGCCAGTTTCCTGGGAGTCGGAGAGGGGAAAAAGAAGGTAAACTTAGCACCATTTCAGTGCTAGTTCAAATTTTGGTCTTCTTCCACAGTTTGTCTGCTCCAGTTTACTTTTCAGAATCTAAAAATAGCTGTTACATGTATTCTGTCCAGGTTTTCTTTAGCTGCATTCAGTAGGAGAGCCAGGGTGTGGTGTGATTGCTGCATCTGACCTAGAATTGGATCCTCCCACAAGTCAGTTGGCGCATCACAAGAAAAGAGACAACCAGACATTTGCCTTCTGATACAACCCAAAAGGAACACACATCACCACTCTATGGTATTTCTGCCCCCAAACATCCAACCTGAATCTGATTGAGCCTCTTGGTCTGTCTTAGTCAATTCAGGCTGCTATAATAAAATACCATACACTGGGTGGCATACGCAACAGAAGCTTACTTCTCACAGATCTGGAAGTCCAGGAACAGAGTACCAGCATGGTCAGGTTGGTGGTGTGGACCCTCTCTCTGGTCATAACCTCACATGGCCTTCCTTGGTGTGTGCACACAGAGAGAGAAGTCCTCATCATCATCTTATAACGGCGCTTATCCCATCATGAGAACATCACTCTCACGACCTCATCTAACCCTAAGCACTTCCCAAAGACCCCACCTCCTAATTCCATCCATTAGGGGTTAGTGTTTCCACATATGAATTTGGGGGGAACACGAACATGCAGTTCTTAACACTAACCACTAGTTTATAGGAAATTCAGGGACAGAGGAGCATGTTAGTGACCCCGTGGGTAGATAAACGGCCAGATCCGGAATGTGGAATATTCTCCACCACTCAGTTTCAGCCACAAATAAATTCTAAGAAAAAAAATTAGAAGGGGGAGCCTACAGATTCAAAGAGACTAAGGGACAAGCCAACCAAACGTAATATGTGGACCTTGTTTCAACCCTGATTCAAACAAACCAACTGTTAAAAAAATTGAGATAGTTGGGAAATCTTGAATTGTGGTTGTATATCTAATATTAAGGCATTATTATTAAGTTTTTAAGTTTAAGGATGGCATTGTTTATTATTTTTTAAAAATCCTTATCTTTGAGAAACATCTACTGGAGTATATGAAAGTGAAATTACATGGTATCTAGGATGTGCTTCAAGCCTTTGCTCTGGGGTTGGGTCGGGGTGGGGGGTGGATAGTGGGTGAGGTAGGACTGAAACAGATGTGTCAGCGTATTGGTAATTCTTTTTCATTTTAATTATGGGTTTATTGCTTAGATACTGGAAAATAAATTTTTTTCTTTTTTTAATTGAAGTATAGTTGATTTACATTGTTGTGTTAGTTACTGCTGAATAGCAAAGTGATTCATTATACATATATATGTACATTCTTTTTTTTTAAATATTCTTTTCCATTATGGTTTATCATAGGATATTGAATATAATTCCCTGTGCTATACAGTTGGACCTTGTTGTTTATCCATTCCATATATAAAAGCTTACATCTGCTAACCCCGACCTCCCACTCCATCCCTCCCCCTTGGCAACCACAGGTCTGGTCTCTATGTCCATAGTTTTGTTTCTGTTTCATAGGTTCATTTGTGTCATATTTTTAGATTCCACATATAAGTGATATCATATGGTATTTGTCTTTCTCTTTCTGACTCACTTCACTTAGTATGATAATCTCTAGTTGCATCTGTGTTGCTGCAAATGACATTATTTCATTCTTTTTTATGGCTGAGTAGTATTCCATTGTATACATGTACCACATCTTCTTTATCCATTTATCTGTCAATGGACATTTATGTTGTTTCTATGTCTTGGCTATTGTGAATAGTGCTGCTATGAACATAGGAGTGCATGTATCTTTTTGAATTATAGTTTTGTCTGGATACATGCCCAGGAGTGGGGATGCTGGATCATATGGTAATTCTATTCTTAGTTTTCTGAGGAACCTCCACGCTGTCTTGCACAGTGACTGTACCAACTTACATTCCCACCAACAGTGTAGGAGCGTTCCCTTTTCTCCACACCCTCTCCAGCATTTGTTGTTTGTAGACTTTTTAATGATGGCCATTCTGACTGGTGTGAGGTGGTACCTCCTTGTAGTTTTGATCTGCATTTCTCTAACAGTTAGCGATGTTCAGCATCTTTTCTTGTGCCTCTTGGCCATCTGTATGTCTTCTTTGGAGAAATATCTATTTAAGTCTTCTGCCCATTTTTGGATTGTAATGGTAATTATTAAAACCAGGTGATTGAAACACAGGGGTTCCCTATGCCAGTCTCTATTTTTGTATGTAACTGGAATTTTCCATAATAAAATGGTAAAAAGAAATAAAAGATAAAGGAGCAGTTTTGTTGGGTGATGTCTTGACTTCAGCAAATAATTGGAGAGTCATATTTTTAAAGAACTTTATTTCTGTGGATGTGTTTTCCACTGTTTGCATTCATTTTGCAGGAGGAAGGATAAGCAAGGACCAGTGTTTCCTTCTAGAGGATCACAGTGCTGAGATTTTGCCCTTTCACTTCCTTCCTTTCTCCTTTTTACTGTGTTTGGCCTCTTCCTCCTGCCTTGGGCTCAGACATCCTTGGCTGGCGGTGAAGCCCGGATGGGCTGGCAGCACAGCTCTCCCCCGGTCCTCCATCAGGGAGGACAGGTACTCCTTCCAGGAACTGAGTTATGGCAGAGTGGTCTGGGTGACCACGGTGGAAAATTCTTTCAAGTGGGATCTTCTGCTGCTGTTTTCAGCATAGTTGTGCTCAGAAAACCCGCTGTGTACTGGACCGTTTTTCTCCCACTGCTGATGAATTGCCTGTCCCCCTAAAGAGCTGAATTGCTCAGCCAGTGTGTCTATATTTTTTAATCACGGAGCCCCTTGGTGCTTGTGTATTTCTGTAGCTTTATTCATGTCAACCCAGATCAGATTCCACATGTCTTCTTCACCCCTCAGCAGATCCATGAGTGGAAGCCTCAGGGAGCTGTGCCTCACGTCGGAGGGGCTGGGTGAGCAGAGGGGCGGGAGGATGCTTGCACCTTATGCTTCCAAGCTCCATCAGCAAGGTCCCCTTAAAGGCTCCTGTACGACCTGCTTCCTTAGGGAGTTGTTCCTGGTCTGCCGAGCCTGTGTGTTGGCACAGCACCTTGGGCCTCCTCCAAACAAATCAGAGGCCTGCCCTGAACACCCTGCAAAGATAACTCCTCTCCTCTCCAGTCTCCCACTCTGTCTCCTTCCCCTGATTCACTCTTCTCCTCTGCACTTACCACCACTTTCTGTTTATTTTTTGCCTTCTCTGCTGCACCATGATGGCCGTGAGACGGTATTGCTGCATGGTTCACTGCTGTACTCCCAGTGCCAGCTGTATAGTCTGGCTCAGCCTTAGCACGGGATAAATGCACGTGGAATAATTGCACTTCTCATGCTTTATCTTCAGTGCACATTGACCTGCCTGTCTCCTCACTAGAGTGTAAGCTCTTTAAGAACAGACTGGGTTGGGGGCTTCCCTGGTGGCGCAGTGGTTGAGAGTCCGCCTGCCAATGCAGGGGACATGGGTTCGTGCCCCGGCCCGGGAAGATCCCACATGCCGCGGAGCGGCTGGGCCCGTGAGCCATGGCCGCTGAGCCTGCGCGTCTGGAGCCTGTGCTCCGCAACGGGAGAGGCCACAACAGTGAGAGGCCCGCGTACCACAAAAAAAAAAAAAAGAACAGACTGGGTTTTCTTTTATCCCCAGTGCCTAGTAGAGTGCTTCATTTATAGGCAAACTAAATATCTGTGGAATGAGTGGATCAAGCAGCTAATCAAACAGAGGGTTAAAGAAGAAGCCAGACAGTCAGGATATATTCTCAGCATGGGGATGTCTTGGCCCTCTTCTTTGGTTTCAGATGTACACCCAGTGGGCACATTTAGGCTGCACATTGTTCATTCACCCCAGCTCCCACCTTCTTTCAGACTCTCATTCTCTTTCTGCGGTTTCTGTGCCAGACACCCTGCAAGATGCTGCAGGGGATAAAGAGATGGGGCAGATGCAGGACCCTGGCAATGTTGAGGTGATCCTCAAGCAAGGGAGACAGAAAGAGTCATACCCAAATAAATACAATATGGGTTGACAGCGGAGAGCGCTGTGGGAGCCGCTGCTGGGAGAGATTATTTGCCTCTGGGCTCGTCAGGGGGAGTTGCTGAAGGAGATGGACCTGGGAAGATGGGTGCCATTTAAAAGTCGGCAATACGATTCCGTGGAGTCTTTTAGGCTAAGGGCTCAGCAGTGAGGTATGCAGACCGTGCAGAGCATAAGAAGCCACTTGACTGACAGTGACTGAGTACTTACTATGTATGTGGCACATTTCTATATGCTTTACACGTGTGATATTTTAGGCTGATAACATTATGACTCCCTGTTTGTAGATAAGGAAATGAGACATAGAAAGGTTAAATAACTTGCCTAAGGTCACACAGTAAGTGACAGAGTTGTAACATCAACCCAGGCAGTATAAATCCAGGGTCTGAACTCTTAACCACTATACTGTGTATCCCCAATGATAATTATTATTACAAGCATTTATTGAGCACCTGCTGTGGGCCACATGCAATTCTCAGTTATTCAGGAGCATTAACTTTTTTCTTTTTAATTTTTGTTGGAGCATAGTTGATTTACAATGTTGTGTTAGTTTCAGGTGAGTGAAAGTGAGTCAGTTATACATATACATATAAACACTCCTTTTTAGATTATTTTCCCATATAGGTCGTTACAGAGTATCAGATAGAGTTCCCTGTGCTATACAGTAGGTCCTTATTAGTTATCTATTTTATATACATGTGTGTACATGTGTGTACATGTGTGTACATGTATATTTTATATACATGTGTGTACATGTCAATCCCAATCTCCCAATTTATCCCTCCCCCCATCCCCCCTTGGTAACCGTAAGTTTGTTTTCTACATCTGTGACTCTATTTCTGTTTTGTAAATAGGTTCATTTGTATCGGGTGCATTATCTTAATTTTCACAAAATCTTAAGACAGAGGCACTATTCTTATTTTCATTTTACAGATAAGGAAATTGAGGCTGAACGAAGTTAAAGCATTCTCCTAATGTCATGTGGCTAGTGAGTGGTAGAGCTGAAATTTGAACCCAGGTGAACTTCTTACCCTCACTGCTAATCATTACAGAAAAATGTACGCTCGGAAGGGTAGGCTGGGGCAGGTTGTGAAAAGTTAAGAGTCTGGTTAATAAGTACCAGGGATGTAATGTACAACATGATACATATCATTAATGCTGCTATACGTTATATATAAAAGCTGTTAAGAGAGTCAATCCTAACAGTTCTCATCACAAGGAAAATAATTTTTTTCTAGTTATTTAATTTTGTATCTATATGAGATAATGGATGTTCACGAAACTTATTGTGATAATCATTTCATGATGTATGTGAATCAAATCATCGTGCCGTACACCTTAAACTTATACAGTGCTGTATGTTAATCATATCTCAATAAAACTGGAAGAGAAAAAAGTTAACAGTCTAGGATTGTATTTTATACGCAACGAGGAGCAGTTGATTCTGAGCTGAGTGCAGAGCGAGGAGAGGGAGAAGGTCAAGCATGGCTGGAGCCCGGGGAGCTGGGACGTGGCGGTCCCTTTAATGGAAGTGGATCCAAGAAGAGAGGGAGAGGTTGGGGAGAGAGGGAAGGATGTCCGTTTCAGACATCCAGGTGTGTCTTGAGGCGAGGGGGTCTTCAGGCAGAGGTGTCCACGAAGCATCGAGAGAAAGAGGATTATCGCTGGAGGGAAGACTTGGGGAGCCATCCACTGAAGGGTGGTGGTTGAAGCAGTGAAGTCGAAATTGGCGGGAGACAGGCTGGGGGGTTGGACAGGAGGTAGCCAGGCCCAGGAAGCCTTTACAAGGAGGAGGAAACAAACGGCCATTAGCAATGAATCAGGGTCTGCCACTGCCACTGCACTGCCTCTCGAAGGGTTCTGAAAGTTTGGATCCTTCGGGTCCTTAGAGGCTGGGGAAAAGGCAGACGGGATTGAGGAACCTTTGCCTCCTCCTGCTTTCCCAGAGTGGGGGGCCCCTCCCCTCCTGCAGCCTCGGAAGACGGCTGCACATGACCCTGATCTGTCTCGGGGGCCAAGGGCTGCTGGGAGAGGTCCTGTGGGTGGACTCTGAAAGGAAGGCAAGAACTTGCAGCTGGCCACAGACAAGCCACCTCTTCTCTGAAGGTCCAGGCTGCCAGCATTTTCCAGGCCACAAAGGAGCAGTGCTTTTAATGGGTCGGAGTATTTGCAGAGAGGCTTGGGGCCAGGCATCCTGTGTCCTGGAACAGAGGAAGTCTCGGAGCAGCTCCATCTCCCCCAGTTGCCTGGTTCCCAGGGAAACGGGGGCTGGGAAGACAAGATACCCACGGAGACCATGAGGTTGGGATGCTCGGCGAGGAAGTGGGCGGGCAGCACAGCGGGATGGGGAGCAGATGGGGGATGTGGGGACTGGTGGCCAGGAGGTTCTCATTGATGTGTTTTGTCAAGAACCCTTTGAGGTGGGAGAGGGGCCGACTTCACAGACTTTAAATGGATTAAAGGCGACATTTCCTACGTCCCGCTGGAGACAGATTGCTTCATTTCCTGTCTTGAAGCCGGTCAGTTGCTTTTGGACGACTGCAGTGGGCCCTGGGTCCTTTCCTTCAGATGTGGTTGAGGTGAATGCCACCAGTTTAATTAACCACTGAGCTTAACCTTCTCACTCCTCCCTCCCCTGGGCAGGGAGAGACAGCTTCTCTTTCCTGAGTACTGTGGGCTGGGAAACAGATTCTTAGATCTCTGTGTTTGTGGTGGCAATAATAGCTGGGGAACTTTGGAGTCGCAGTTGAATTTTTGAAGTTAACTCTGCGGACAGTTTTCCATCCTTACTGAAATAAATACTATAAAATGCAATGTTCCTCTTCCTAGTTAGGCGAGTAAAATAATACATTTTTTCAATGACTGGGAAACCTCAGGAAGGACAAAGAAAACATACATATGGAGCACATTAAATATTGCTAGAAGATGCAGAGATATAACATCCCAGAGTAGGAAGTGTTTCATGGTCAGTTTGTGGGCTGTCTGTTGATCAGTTATGTTTCAGGGTCCTGGGTGAGGATCCACGGCATCACAGAAACCCCTAAGACTTGACTTCTGTCCCCCCCAGAGCCTATAGGTTTGGTCCACCATACATGCACCCTGGAATCTGGCTTAAGCCTGGTAAATGCTGCAGAGGTCCTGGAAGAAATACAGCAAAACTTGAGCTGTCTGGGGTCTTCGGGGAGATTTTACTCTAGGTAAGTGAGTGTGCCTCCGACAACAGGGATCTCCTCTTGGCTTCCTCAGTGTCTACCTCTGTTGGTGACAGTGCAGGGCCATTCTTAGGAATGTTAATTTTTAGACTGGGCTATAATACAGTGTTGTCTTTGGCTCCTTTTAGAACTTTCTGGTCTCTTTTGAAGCTATCTTAGGCTGCTCTGCTTTTGGAATTCTTCAGGTGGCTTTTTATAGCTTTGTGGTCCCCTCCCATGGTTGTCAGCTTTTATTTCTTGCAATTTGTCTGCAGGTTGGCAACGGTGTCCTCTCTCTCTTCTAATTTGCCGTGTCCTTGGGAACTGGAACACAAACCTTGCTGGAATTTACATAACCGGAGAATCAACAGACCTGGGGGAGGGGAAGGCTGGAGGGCCCTTCCTTGAGGACACTCCCAGCACTTAAAGGACAATAACATCCCAAAGTGTGTTTTGATGGTTCGGAGGCCTTTTTCTGGCTTGCTGCTGGTTTGGGGGAGGTCCCTCTAGCATCCTCTGCCTCTGTTTCTCTGCCCTGCATTGGGGGTGGGGGGACATAGTATTTATGAGGAGCCCTTGACAAGGAGGAATCCCAGGTGTGTCTGCTTACCAGCGTGTACCTGTGTTCTCTGAACAACAGGGCACCTAAGTGTGAAAGATACTAAAGACAGGGGTTTGTGAGCCAGAGAGAATTTTTTTTTTTTTTTTTTTTTGCGGTACACGGGCCTCTCACTGTTGTGGCCTCTGCCATTGCGGAGCACAGGCTCCAGACGCACAGGCTCAGCGGCCATGGCTCACGGGCCCAGCCGCTCCGCGGCATGTGGGATCTTCCCGGACCGGAGCACGAACCCGCGTCCCCTGAATTGGCAGGGGGACTCTCAACCACTGCGCCACCAGGGAAGCCCCTGAGCCAGAGAGAATTTTGTGGGAAAAGAGAAAAGGAAAAGGAAAGTGAGTGATCACTGAGACATCTCTGCCAGACTAGACGCTTAGAAACTTTTAGTGGAGTCTTTCCAACATACTGAAAAGGAAAAATAAAATTAAGTGAACACCTGTGTTTCCCAGCAGCCTGTTTTAAAAATCATATTACCTATAGTTATGGTTAAATTATTATAACTATATTAACAAGTTACTAATACTATATTATATTATAATAATAATACATTATAATATTATAACTATATTAACTATGGTTAATAATACCATATTGTGTATTTGAAAGTTGCTAAGAGAGTAGATCCTAAAAGTTTTCATCACAGAAGAGATTTCTGTAACTGTGTGAGGCGATGGGTGTTGACTCACTGTGGAGACCATTCGCAGTATATACATACATCAAATCATCCTGCTGTACACGTGAAACAAATACAATATTGTATGTCAGTTATATCTCAGTGGAAAAAGTCATTACCATATTGCCTTATTTGCTTCAGATTTTTAAAATAATAAAGTGTTACCAAATATTATAAGTCTACAGTACACCCCTTTCTGACCCTATCCTTCTCCCTTCTCTCCAGAGACATCCTTTGTCCTGAACTTAGGGTTGTTTCTTCCAATGCGAGTATATATTTTTGTATCTTCAATAATTGATAGTATTCTTTTGCATGGGTAACTTCATCTAATTGGTACAACACTATACATATTCTTCTGTAACTTTTATTCTTATATAACTTGCATATATCTTCTATAACTTCGCCCCCTCCATTGTATTTGTGAGATTGATCCATCTTGATCCTGGTTCATTCTTTTTTTTTTGATTTTGTATTCTTTTTTTTATTGAAGTATAGTTGATTTACGGTGTTAATTTCTGCTGTACAGCAAAGTGACTCAGTTATCTACATATATACGTTCTTCTTTATATTCTTTTCCATTATGGCTTATCCCAGGATATTGAATATAGTTCCCTGTGCTATACAGTAGGACCTTATTGTTTATTGGTTCATTCATTTTTTTTTCGGTACGCGAGCCTCTCACTGTTGTGGCTTCTCCCCGTTGTGGAGCACAGGCTCTGGACACACAGGCTCAGCAGGCATGGCTCACGGGCCCAGCCGCTCCGCGGCATGTGGGATCTTCCCACACCGGGGCTCGAATGCATATCCCCTGCATTGGCAGGCGGACTCTCAACCACTGCGCCACCAGGGAGGCCCTGGTTCATTCATTTTATACTGCTGTTCAGCGAGGGTTGGCAAACGATAGCCCCTGGGCCAAATTGGCCTACGCCCTGTTTTGAAAGTTACTTACTTTAAACGTACTTACTACCTGTAAATCAAGTTTTATTGGAGCACAGTCCTGCCCTTCGTTTATGAATTGTCCATGGCCGCTTTGTACCACAATGGCAAAGTTGAGTAGTTAAGACACAGTGCAAGACCCAAACGTTAGCAAAGCCTAGAGTATTTACTATCTGGCCCTGTACAGTAAAAGCTAGCCATCCCCTCCTGTAGAATTGTAACAGTGTAGCACATGGTATTAATTCTCCTGTGGGTGAACATTTGGGTCATTTCTAATATTTTTATTTTACAAGCAGTGCTTCAGCACACATTTCTGTTTGTTCAGGATTCTCCCCTGAATCTGTAGCTGGAAGTGAAATGACTGGGCCATGGGGCATATGCCCCTTAAATATCACCAGGTATCACTAAGTTGGTCTCCAAGGTGGATCTACCAATTTGCACTCCCACGAGTAGTCTCTGAGACTTCCTCTCCCTCCCCATCCTGGCCAACAACCTGGGATTTTAAGACCTTAAGTTTGGCAAGTCTGCTGCGGTTAAAGTGGTGCTTCATTACTGGCCATAGTCAACATCTTTTCAAGTTGTTATTGAGCGTTTGCCATTGCTCTGATGGGAATTGCCCTGTCATGTCCTTTGCCTATTTTCCTGTTGAGTTGTTTGTCTTTTTTCTTTTTTTTTTTTTGCGGTACGCGGGCCTCTCACTGTTGTGGCCTCTCCCATTGTGGAGCACAGGCTCCGGACGCGCAGGCTCAGCGGCCATGGCTCACGGGCCCAGCCGCTCCGCGGCATGTGGGATCTTCCCGGACCGGGGCACGAACCTGTGTCCCCTGCATCGGCAGGCAGACTCTCAACCATTGTGCCACCAGGGAAGCCCTGTCTTTTTTCTTTTGAGTTGTGAGAGTTCTTTCTGTATTCTGGTCCTAGTCCTTTGGTTATATGCATTAATACCAAATGTATGTATTCATTCTATGCACTGAAATTGGTTTTCAGTCCCTGTGGATTCTTTATTAGTAGAGCTGTGTCTTAAGATATAGTCAGTCTTAATTCATTTGAAGATATATGTGATCTGGATATACACATACGTACATATATACACATATATGTGGTATGCGTGTATATGCACACGTGCACACGCACACATATGTGACTTCTTTTCCTTGGGAAAGTTTGTGAGGTTGAAAGGGTCTAAGGCTGACGAGAAGTCAGTAGATGCCGTCGCGTCTGCAGGGTTGGTTCAGCACCGCCTTCCCTGCTGGGGCGGTTCACATAAGTTTGCAGCAGCTCCATCTTGGAGCAATTCAGGTGCCTTTCCAAGGCTGTCCATTCGAGTGAGCTGATCGTTGCTGACGCTTTGGCTGCGTAGATGTGACCCACAAGGTCCCAGGGAAGCCAGAGGCCACCGTGGTGGGATGCTGCAGGGTTTGGAGCACTGCCCGGGACAGAAACCAAACGTGACTTCTGGTTTCGGGTTTCCCCATTTTGGTCTTGGCTGAGGTCAGACCCTGGTTTCAGCACGATCAAGTGGAGCCGTTCTCTGGCCCACAGCGATTTAAATAATTACAACTTCCATTTTCAGGCCAGACTCCTTTTGCTTACCTTCACGCTGGTCCATCATCTTCAAAACTAAGAGCACTGGCTTCCCCATCCCTCTACCTCCTCTGACCTTTCAAATCAAACTTTCTGAGTTGAACAGTTAAAAACTAAAAAACTCCACAGCCCTTTGGGTTTCCAGGGCCCTGTGAAGTCTGCAGCTATGATCTCTGTGCATCTTAACAATCGCTCCATCAGGCATATGGGGAAGATAAATTACAATTGCCATCCTGCTGGTGAGGACCATCCGGAGATGCCGGCGCTGGCTTGTTCCTGATCCCGTAGCCGTCTTCAGTGATGGCTGTGCCGTCCCGCTCTGGTGCTCTTCGTACCACGTATGATGCAGATGCCGGCTCAGTTTGTGACCCGAGATCCCATGATGACCCCTCTTCGTTATCACCAATATCACTCCTTCAGGGAGGACCACACTCTGGGGGGCTGAGGCAGACATAACTCGGGGAGCACGTCCAACATTTCCTGAGCCTGTGCTACATGTCAGACTCTGCTGTGTACATTTTTCTCACATGTCATCTCATTTGATGCTTAAATTAATGCTGTAAGTAGCAGGGCTAGCTTCATGGACCTGTGACCTGCACAGGCTCCGTGCTTAGCTTAGAAGCACGCCACTCTTGGTTTAATGCCCAGCACTTAACTTCTTGAAGTTTTAAATAATTTTTGAACAGTTGACCTTGCATTTTCAGTTTGCACTAGGCCCTGCAAATTATGGAGTCAGTCCTGCACACAGATAAAGGAACTGAGGCTCAGAGAAGTGAAGTTAGTTACCCAAAATCACACAGCTAATAAATGGCAGACTGGGGGCTGGAGTAATTTCTACTTTGCTGCTTTATTGATTGAAAATAGAGCCCTGGAAAGAGCTTGAATTGCACTGCAAGGAGTGAGGAAGCAAGATAAATCGTGCTGTAGAAATAGCGATTTTCCATGGAGATTTGCTTACATGTTGTTCAGTGGTTTTGTGCTGACCTTATGCTAGCTGGTTGCAACCTTCTTCCTTGAGGGGAAGGGCCATTTCTGTCATTTTTTGGGGGGTTCCTGAAAGTGCCTGCAACAGGGAGCTGCTCAGACTGAGCCAGTGGGTTCATGGGCTTCTCTGATTGCAAAGCAGAGATGGAGCTCACCTTGGTGAGCCATAAGGAAACATGAGGACTTACCAGACTGGTCCATAGTTAGGGAACCAGAAGGATCCGACATAGGCCTTGGATTAGATCGTGCCATCACTCCATCAGTGGCAGAGGTTCACGGATCCCCGACCCATCTACTCCGTCTGGCTTTGCTCTTTTCTGTGTGTCTCTTATGTTACCGACCATTCCACTCTTGACTCTCCTGGGAGATTCGGGTTTTGCCCCAGGCCCCTCAGAGGCTGCTGGCCCGCCTAGCGGTTGACCAGTTAGGGCGAGGCGTTGCCCTCTGGCCATGTTGGTGTGGTTATAGGACACCAGCATGATGACTTGGGAGAAGGAGCTTTTAGAATGGAGCAGAGTAAGTCTCATCCTGTCCAGGTCATTGCCTGACCAGTCTCCCAGGATGGGCTTTGAGTCAGCCATCCTAGAAGATGAGTTTGCTACTTCCCGAGCAGGGCATACCCCTGGCTGGAGAAGGTGCTGGGGGGTCCTAAGGGGACTGGCTAACCTCCCTGCTGATCTGCTCTGGTTTCCCTTCACAGCAGCAAACCCTTTGCTGTGCTCCACTGCCCGCTACCACTGCAAGAACGGCCTCTGCATTGACAAGAGCTTCATTTGCGATGGGCAAAATAACTGTCAAGACAACAGCGACGAGGAAAGCTGTGAAAGTTCTCAAGGTAGGAGCCCCTCAAGCTCTAAAAAAAATAATTACGACACCACAGCACAGTAACACTGAAGAAAACAACACCCATCCCACGTTCAAATGCAACAGCCATGTTAATTTCTGCTCTTTACCTCGAAACCCTCGTACCCATGGTTCAAACCGTAATGCACCTACCATTTTGTATTTCTCACGCATTAAATATCAAATATACATTTTCTCTTCAAAATTGTAATTTGTCCCGCTGCACTGCACACCGTCTCGGTGCTCTACTGTGGTTTTATAAATTGTTGCATTGGTGGAGGCCACCTAGGTTGTTTTTTTCCATTGAGTTACTTCTTCAGGATAAATTCAGCAGAGTGGGACACCTTCACAGTTCATGACTATGCCTCGTCATACAGCTGTTTGGAAATTTTTAAAACTTTGCCATTGCTGCTAGTATCATCTGCGCTTGTCAGGTTTATAGTAGTATCCCAGGCATTCACTGTTGTTCCCTTTTTCCCACTTTTGCTGATTTAGTAGTCATAGAATGATAGCTCCCCAAATGCTTTAATTTGCATTTCTCTGATTATGAGCAAAGTTAACATTTTCTCCTGGCTGTTTGTTTACTGCCTTGTTTCCTCTTGTATGAATTGCTTATTCCTATCAGAGCTCTCAACCTCAGAGCTGTTGGATGGAAACTGAAGGGTGCATTTGGGGATGGAAAGAGGAGCTTTTTAGGAAACCCAGAAGGACATGGAGGGGTCATATCCTCCCCTGTTAAAACTGACTGGGTACGTTTCTTTACTCATTGTCTCTTTTCCAGTAAACATGTATTTATTTCTTCAGTGATTAGAAAAAACTACAAAGATTTAAAAATGCATGTCAATTTCAAGGCATCCTAAAAAGTATATATTTCTAATGTTATAAACAGGTATTGTCCATATGTAATCTTTACTTTTCTCACTTAGCATTATGTTGCTGTGATCCATCCATTTTATTGTTTATTGGAAGAGTTCATTTGTTTTGACTGTTATTCAGTATTTCACTGTATGACTGTACCACAGTTTACAAATTTAATAATACTGTAAAAAAGAAAAGCAAGAGAAAGATGGATAGCTGGTTAATTCATATGTTGGGAGGCAGGAAAGATGGGAGGTAAGATGAAGTTAGGTGCAGGTTCCTTTCAAGGTCCTGGCTTTTATTTTGGTTGGTGTTTATTATGTTATTAAAAATGAATGAATGACTGGGTCATGCATAGACCACTGGTGAGAGTGTGCCACAAATTAAGGAATTATGAGCCATCCCAATCCGTATGCCTGAGGTCCATAGACGAGAGAAGACAAAATGTGTACCTACATGGACTTTGCCAAAATTTGTACAGAGAGCAGCTCTGGGAGGTGAGTCTTGGGTACAGTTAGCCTCTGATTGTCCTGACCTAGAAAATTCCCTCCTTGTGTCTTCTCCTCACCAGTGGTTCTCAAAGTTTAATCCTCAGACCGGCAGCATCAGCATCACTTGGGAACCCTTTGGGAATGCAAAGCTCCGGATGTACCCAGGTCCACGGAATCGACCCAGGAGGTCAGCCGAGCAGTCTGTAGTTTAACAAGCCCTCCAGGTGAATTGAATTCACATGCAAATCTGTGAACTGCTATCAATTATCCACTAACTTTAGAGAGGTTTCTAATCTTGCCATTTGCCTAGGGATTTCTAAACTTCTGATTCAGAAGTTCTGAACGGCAAGGTGTTTCTAGGCTTATGCAAAGTCACATTTTTATAAACCAAAGCACATGGCGTTGGGCCATCGGCCATCGGCCACTGGCAGTGGTAGAGGAACAGTAATCACAGAATCAAGTAAAAATTAGCTTAGATAGGCGGGATTGAGAAAAATTTTCCATATATATTGTTTCTTATGCGTGTATGTATCCTAGACTCACTAATGGTGCCCTGAGATGGTCAACAAAAGGACTTTCAAGTCTAAAACTTGGAAGTTAGGGAATTCGTCCTGATGCTTTTAGCAGCACCTA
This sequence comes from Leucopleurus acutus, assembly GCF_964270905.1. NCBI lineage: Eukaryota > Metazoa > Chordata > Mammalia > Artiodactyla > Delphinidae > Leucopleurus > Leucopleurus acutus. The sequence goes on from NC_139151.1 coordinate 86,998,565, forward strand.
CAATGCTCCCCCGAGCCCATGCCTATCCCAGCATTTTGCTGAAGCAGATTTTTGCTTGTCCTTAAGAAGAACTGTTCCTCTGAAGGCTGGTTCAAGTCCAGCTTGTTTCTCTCTGTATATTGTACTCTCATATTATAAGCATGAGGGGTAGGAAGAGTTGGTGGTGGACACACACACACAAAGCTCAACTCTTGGCAAATGCCTTACTAGGAGCAGCTTACCTTAGAATCTCAGCTTTGTGCCTTCCATACCCAATGACCTCCCTTTAGAAAATAAGCTCATTTGCAGCTGCTCTCAGAAAACTAGTCCCATCAGGGCATGGGTAACAGCTGTCCACTGCTGTCAATGTGACAGCCTCTGAGCAAGGATGCCTGTTGTGGAAAGGCATCTCCATTAGCTACCTAAGAACAGGAAGCTTTTTGGCCTCTCGAATCACACAGATCCTACCTGGTAGCATAGGTAGTGCCCTGCACATAGTGGATTCAGTGAGTGCTGAAGACTAGAAAAGATTTCTTTGTAAGGTGTTGTTATTAAGCTGGGTTTAATTTGTACCTTGTGCGGTATTACACTGTACACATGCTAAAGTTATGTGAGTTCAAGTATCCATAATCTATTAAAATAATCATAAGAAGTATTATTATTACTGTTTAAACAGAACAGATGATTCTGTCATTCCCTCGATGGGGGTATGCCCCCGCAGTGCGCATGAGATGGTAATCTGGACCTCCGTTCCCTTGGCCAGCCTGCATCTCTCTTAACGATGTAAACGTCCCTCTGCTCCGAGTGTGATTCTGGTATTGAAGGGGATGCTTTTCTCTACCCTGTAGCTGCTAAAGCAAACTGACTGCTGATTTTGGTGTTAAAAGGAGCACCGTTGTGCCCGTGCTGGGGGAGAACCTGACCCACACTGGGCTTTTGAGAGACTGTAGTGTCTTCCTGAGGAATTTCAGAGGCATCTTGAGTAGACAACGTATCATCTTATACCACATAGGATTTGACCTATTGTCATCTTAATAATAGCGAATATTTATCTAGCCCTACCCTGCACCAGATACTGTGCCGGACACCTTCTGTACACAAGTTCATTTAGTTAAAACACATCCTATCTGCTTCTGCTGGGCTTCCAGCCCTTGAAAAATGCATCTTTGCTTTCAGTTGAGGTGGGAAAAGAAAATTATATTTTATAACGTTTATTTTGATGGAGTGAAGAAAACTGACCCCAAGACAGGAAATACTTCTAATTTGCTGAGGGTATGAAAAAGTCGTGTCTCCACTGAGAGACTCCAGTTTTGGCTGTACCTCTCCTTCCTTCTTCCTCTCATCCCCATTTAGTTCCCTTCCTTACGCTGACCTTTCAAAGCAACAGCGAACCCTGCCAAGACTCGGAGGCGGGAATGGGACCATGAAAGTGCAGTCATTACTGTACCTTTCGATTCCAGATGGGATGTATCGGAGACCAAAGAACACTGTGCTGGAATCGAATTGTAACTGCGGCTTCATTCATTGGAAGCATAACCTGTTACCAGATAATTCCACAAGCAGTGGCTTTGGAGCAAGCTTTGCATATGGCTTTCTAGGAACTTTCCCTGGGAGGGTGCATCTGAGGGTCAGCAGGTGCTGCCGTGCGCATGTTGGCTGTGGCCAGCACTCAGGTGGCCTTAAATATGTTGGATTCAGTCCTAACTGAACAGATAGATTCTTTCCAACTTTGGATACATGATAATGTGGCAGGCAGCCTTCAGTGGTCCCCAGCCCCTGGGGTTCATGCCCTGGTATAATCCCATCCCTTTGCATGTGATCTGGAACTTGGAACTAACTTTTTTTTTTCAATTGTGGCAAACTACACTTAACATAAAATTTACCATAGTAACCATTTTTTAAGTATATGGTTCAACAGTGTTAAGTGCATTCACCTTATTGTGCACCCATTCTCCAGAACATTTCCCTTTTGCAAAACTGAAATGCTCTATACCCATTAAACAACAACTCCCCATTCCCCCTCCCCAGCCCCTGGCAACTGCTGTTCTCCTTTGCGTCTATGAATTTGACTATTCTAGATACCTCATATAAATGGAATAATACAGTATTTGTCTTTTTGTGCCTGGCTTGGTTCACTTCTGGAATGTCTTCGGAGTTCATCCATGCTGTAGCGTATGTCAGAATTTCCTTCCTTTTTAGTTAAGGCTGAACAGTACTCCATTGTACATTGGTACCACATTTTGTGTATCCATTCATCTGTTGATAGACACTTGAGTTGCCTCCACCTTTTGGGTTTTGTGGGTCATGCTGCTGTGAACGTAGGTATACAAATTGTGACTCGCTTTCTACAAAGAAAATAGCAGCAGAAGTGATAGGATGTCAATTCCAAGATAAGATTACAAAAGACTCCACGTGTGTTTTGCTTATCTGTCTTGCTCACTCTGACGTCAGCGGCTGCCACGTTGTGGGCTGCACCATGGATAGGCCCATGCGGCAAGGAACTGGGGAGGGCTCCGACCAAATGCCAGCAGGGAATGGAGGCCTCCAGGAGCTACAGGAGTGAGCTCAGAGGCGGCCTCTCCCTTCGTCCAACCTTGAGCTGTCTGCAGCCCCAGGAGTCACCTCAACTGTAGCCTTGTAAGAGGCTTGAGCCAGAGCTCAGCCACTCCTGGATTTCTGAGCCACAGAAATGGTGAGCTAATAAATGTTTGGTTCTTTAAGCCTGTAGGTTTTGGAGTAATTTGTTGTGGCATAATAGAGAACCGACACCATGAATACCTCTTAAGTGGGCCCCACTTCTGATCGTTCTAGTAACAGAGAGCTTATGAAGACTCAGGTGATGGTGAGTCAGTCCTTTGGAAGGTCAAGCAGGTGTTTATAAGAATAGCCATCATGTTAAGTGCTGTCAGACACCATTCCAAGCATTTTACTTATATGTTCCTACTCAGTCCTCACAAAATCCCCATGAGAGGAGGATCCTCTCACAGAAACTGACCCCCACTTTTCCAGATGAAGAACCCAAGGAACAGAGAGGTTCCGTAGTTGTGCCATGTCCACGCAGCGAGTAAGTGGTGAAGCCAGGGATGGGAACTCAGGTCCTCTGACATACGAGCTAACATCCTCCATCACCCCGTGATGTAGCCGTCTGGTTATTACTGTCCTGGGACCAGGAACAGCAGACATTGCCCGGCCTTGGTCCTGTGAGCTCAGAGGGGAGGTTGTGTATGAGGCTGGCATATTCCCTCTCTTTGTACTCAAGGTTTCCTGTCAGTCAGAAAGACTAATGATGCCTATGCACCTTCCCACCTCCTGAGGAATGCCAGGGAGATAAGCTCTTCTGAAGAAGCCACCAATGCCAGGATAGTTAATTGAGTGTATTGGCAATTGGGTTGCCGTTTCTTTATCTTGTTTGCTGTATACTGGTGATAATGCTTAGAGGAGAATTTGGAAAGCTGGCCATGAGGTTTGGCAACTCACCAGAAGCTAACAGTGACAGTTTTGTCCTGTTTCTTCTGTAGAGTTGTGTGTGTGTGTGTGTGAGAGAGAGAGAGAGTGAGAGAGAGAGAGAGGGCAAGAGAGCACATGAGCTGTCCTTTCCGGCATTTTTGTTAGGGGGCACGTAACGGGGTGCCCCCATGTGCCGGGCCCTGAGCTCCATGCAGGGGATACAAAAATGGTCTTGGTGTCTCTTAAATTGTGTTCTCCCCTATAATTCATATGTTGACGTCCTAAACCCCAGGATGTGACCTTGCTTGGAAATTGGGTCATTGCATTGTAGTTAGTTAAGATGAGGTCACACCACATGAGGGTGGGCCGCTAATCCCATATGACTGGTGTCCTTATCAAAAGGGCATGTTTGGACACAGATACACAGAGGGAGGCGGCCATGGGAACATGAAGGTAGAACTCGGGTGATGCGTCCGCGAGCCAAGGAATGCCAGAGAATGCCAGCAAACCACCAGAGGCCGGGGAAGAGGCACTTCCAGTCTCCAGAACCGTGAGACGGAAAATTTCTGTTGTTGAAGCTGTCTAGTTGGTGGTGCTTGGTTACAGCAGCCCTAGCAAAGCCATACGGCTACCCAGAAGTCACACTCAGGCAGAGCACAGCCCTACGCCAAGTGCCACAGCAGAAATACAAACAAAGAGACACAGAACTGCTGGAAAGTGACCAACGTGCAAAAGCAAAGGGAGATGAGGGCGTAAGGGAGCCGTGAAAGCACTCGGTGCCTTCATGGAATCGGGACAGTTGAGGGTGCATCCTCCTGGTGGGGAGAGGTGCTGGCTAGAGCTGTGCTTGGTTAATGGGGCATCTCCCAGGTTGCATTTTGAGATGTTCATTTTCTGTACCTGGTGTGCAGGCCTCATTAACTGTCTCCACAACAGCCCTGGGACTGAAATCAGGGCACCAGAACTCCTCCAAGTTTCCTTAAAGTCCTGACCAAGACCATCAACACTTCTGTTGTCCAGTCACCTTAGGACAGTTGGACTTGGGTCTTTCACCCTCTGGTCCTAATGCCCCAGCTGAGCTAAATTAGCCAGTCACCCTGGCGGTTGCCAAGGGGGAAGGGGTTAGGGGAGGGTGGAGAGGGAGGTGGGGTTAGCAGATGTAAGCTTTTATAGAGAGAATGGGCAAATGACAAGGTCCTACTGTACAGCACAGAGAACTATATTCAATATCCTGTGATAAACCATAATGGAAAAGAATATTAAAAAAAAGAATATATAAAGACACAGACCTACTAGAGAATGGACTTGAGGATATGGGGAGGGGGAAGGGTAAGCTGTGACAAAGCGAGAGAGTGGCATGGACATATATACACTACCAAACGTAAGGTAGATAGCTAGTGGGAAGCAGCCGCAAAGCACAGGGAGATCAGCTCAGTGCTCTGTGACCGCCTGGAGGGGTGGGATAGGGAGGGTGGGAGGGAGGGAGACGCAAGGGGGAAGAGATATGGGAACATATATGTATGTATAATTGATTCACTTTGCTGTAAAGCAGAAACTAACACACCATTGTAAAGCAATTATGCTCCAATAAAGATGTAAAAAACAAAAAGAATATATATATACATATGTGTGTAACTGAGTCACTTTGCTGTACAGCAGTAATTAACACAACATTGTAAATCAACTATATTTCAATTTAAAAAAAAATTTTTAATAAATAAAATAGCCAACCACCCACTCAGATTAGGACCTGGAGCCTAGGCTTACAATGGTTAAATAATCAGCTACGGAAAGAAAGAATTAGGGATGGTGACTGCTTCTTACTCTCTCCTCTCAAATAAATACCTCAAATAAAGCCTGAGAGCCGAGGGAACCAAGGAGGAGGGTCCTGGTGCCTGCTGGGCAGAGGGCTGCTGACCAGGTCAGACCACCACTGCTAACTCAGGGGCTTTCACCTGTGGTGACCAGGGCCATGTTCTGTATGGTCCATTAAGGAAGCTGTCCTTCAGTGCTGTGGAAATGGGAGGTCGGTGTCCCTGCACGGACCTCTTCTCCATAGGGGGCCTATGGTGGGTGGATTCTTACTCTCAGGTCTTTACTCCCCACCTCTATCCTGTGACAGTAGCCGGAGGAAGTGTCCCTACCTGTGGATGCCAGGCTTGCTCTGGCCGTGGAATGTTGGTAGACGGACAAGAAGGGAGATTGGAATGTGCTGTGCCCCTGTGCTTGGTCTCTTTCATTCCAGTGATCTGCTACGAGACAAATATACTACTGGTCCGTGGAAAAGTGTCCCATGGGTCAGCCCTGAACCCAACCCACGGCCTGGGGTCAGTCCCAGCTGAGGCCACAAAGATACAGCCAACCGGCAGACCCCTGGCAAGATAATACATCTCTAATGTGGTCAGTCACTGAGATTTTAAGGTGTATTTGTGATGTAGGAAAACCCGACTAATATCAAATCTTCGGGAAATGTGTGTGTATGTAAGTGTGTATCTATCAGGTATTTATTGGTGGCTGCCATGTGCCAGGCACTGTGCCCATTAGATACAGGGACATACCTTATTTTGACAAACACCAAGATGCCATCAAGTGTAAGACCCACTATTATTTTATGTTATGCTGAGAAAGAGAAAATGGTGACAAATTATGACAGACTATTGATTTTAAGATGCATCCCAGTTTTGGAATGTTAAAATGGGAGAAAAAAATGTGGCTTTTCGAACGGAAGGTGGGAATAGGTGGGAATAGGGAACAGGGTAAGTGTGATCTCTACTCTGATGGCACCTACATCCTAGTAGGAAGAACAGACATTGAGTTGGTTACTGGTGTGAGGAGTGTGTGGAAAAGGCAAAGACAGGATGCTTTGGAAGCGAGTGACGGGACTCTGTAGGGTACTGAGACCTTCTTGAGAAAGTGATGCTGAAGCTGAAATGGGACGGATACGGAGGAATTAACTGGATAAGAGGAGGGCAGGGTGGGGGGAGAAGGAACCTTCTCGGCAGAAGGAACTGTAGGGTAGAAGATCCAGGATGGAGCATTTGAACAGCGTGGTGCACTTCAAGGGCCGAAAATCCACGTGACACCCTCTCCCTCTGGTGGACAGGAGGAGAATAACCTGGAGGGAAGCTGGAGCGGTCAGCAGTGGCCTGTGGACTGGTGGCCTGGGGAGCCACATGAAGGACCTTAGACTTTCTCCATGGGCAATGGGAAGTCATGGACCAGATGTGTGAAGGTGATGACAGTGGGATGGATGGGCCGATGGCTTCGAGAAGTGTTTGGGGCTGGCGGCGTCAAGATTTGATGGTAAACTGCATGGGGGTGGCCAGGGGTAGAAATGGCCTGCGGCAGGTCACCGTGGGGATGCTAATCTTGTGGGACCGGAGAACCTGCCGGAGCATCTTCCAGTTGTGCCTGCTCTTTGCCCTTCCTCTCCAAGCCCCCCACTGGATAATTGAGAGGAAAAGGAGCTTGTGCTTTTGGAGGAGACCTTTGCTTTCTGTCGCAAGATAAAACCAAGTGACTACGCAGCCAAAGATTTGTAGAGAAACCATGGAGGGCATGAGATGGGAGAAGTGCTAGTTTTTTGTTTCATTTTCAAGTATGAATGGAAAAGAGCTTTACATATTTTTAGAAATAGTAGTCTGGGGTTTAGGGGATCCAACCCCAAATGTCACAACCTAGAATCTTGGGTGGTCAGTACTTACCACAAAGCTCGTGCCGCCAGACAACATCAAGAGCATCATTAGAGAGGTCCTTGGAGTGAGTCGTCACCCTGAAAGAATTTGTATGGCTTTACCTAGAATAAAACTGCTGGAGGTACAGTTAACAGGAGGAATGCGGAAGCCATTTCTTCACTTTTCATTTGAGAGTTTGAAAGCCCAGCTGGGCCGGGAGAGGCAGAAACGCTGACTTCATTGGAAGAAGCAAAAGGAGGTTGAGAGAGGTTGATTGTGCCTTTCTGTGTCTTTGGGGCTCTCTTCTTAGTAACTGAGTGTTTGCATCATGAAAGCCTCCATTTCTTTAACCACCACAGCAGGCATCTGAGGATTTCTAACGTGTCCCTCGTTTAGAAGCAAGTCAGGATGATTCTCCATTCACGACAGTAATTGCTTCCTGATCTGGTGATCACCATGCTCATCTGCAGAGCTGTTTCTGCGGTCTCCCCCGCTCCCCACCTACGTTCCCCTTCTCTCCCCCGTCCTGGCTTCTGCCCCCATCGGTCCCTCCCTCTCCCTGGCGTGTGGTAGATCCCGCCTGGACACGTGGCAGAGCGTGCCTCTTGCTGAGGCAGGTGGACTAGGTTTCGGGGGAGGGGGACCGAGTATGGGGCTTACCGTCTCTCTGCAAGTTTTCTGAGCTGGAGGACAAGCCGTGTTGTGCTGTTCGATTGTGCAGGGGACATTTGTCTGTCCGTGGACAGCTTGTGGCCCTCAGCTCCCCACCCAGTACCCTTTCACTGTCTTGACTCTTCCTTCAGACACAGATCATTTGCACAGTGCCTGCTACTGCCCGGCCCACCTGGGTTCTGGAAGAAACACAAAGCTCAGTCCCATCACAGTTGCTCATAGTTGACAAGGGAGAAGCGGAGCGCCCCAGGGATAATTACCCCGAAATGTGATAAATGCTGTAATAGAGGAAGGAACAGCACGCCGTGGGGGACACGAGGACATGACTGGGACACTGGGGAATGACTGTTTTTCCTAGGGGATATGGGAAGCCTTCAGAGGAGTGAAATCTCTGCCCAGACGTTAAGCATAAATAAAAATGGACCCAGCAACAAGCACGAGGGTGGGCATCTAGCCAGAGGGAAGAGCACATTCAGAGACAGAGATTCCAAACGGCCAGAGCAAAGTGTGCTTGTGTTTGGGGGGGGGGGGGCAGTGCGTGGAGGGACGTGAAGCTGTCAGGGGGGTTGAGGCTAGCTTGCCAGGCCCCCTCCCTGGGTGCTTCCGTTGGAAGGTGGAGCCCAAGGAGGAAAATCAGGAGAAATGAGATGCTCTGCTCTGGTAAAGGAATTCACAGGAGGGGCTGGTTATCCTTGCCTGCAATGAGAATTTTGATTCTCCGTGGGTCTTAATAGAGCTTTGCTATCCCATTGGCAGGGGAGATCTAATTGCAACTTGGGGATACTGTAAATGAGACCGCAGAATAATAGATTCTGTGAATTCTCCAGGATGAGAATAGCTTGGGCGGTTAGATGGCCACATGCTGGGTATTTCCATCCGCCACCCTTGACTAGAGGCTTGAAAATCTCCCTGGGGTTATGCAATCCAGTAAATATCTTTCTTTTTTTGGCCCCGGTTTGGCTACCTGAGAGCTCTGTGACCTGTGGGAAATGAAAATGTGCTCTGATATTGCAGATATCTTGTCATATCCCCCAATGCTCCCAGCACCTCTCTCTTGCTGCCTCCTTGTTTCTCTCTGGAAATTCAGCAGGTTATGTCGGGTTAGTCTTTGGTTCTGAAATGCCACAAAATGACACTTACGCACGTTTCCCTTCCGTGAGTCCTCTTCCCTGAGATCTTGTGCCCTATGTAATGTGTGCGCTGCTCAAATTACCGTCAGTGGGTCAGCTTTTACTGAAGGTCTTCTTTTGCTGAGCGCACTGCTAGGTGCTATGAGAAACCAAGAGACTTCCTGGCAGCAGCTCTATTTCCTAGTAACTTATTTTTCAGTTGGAGACGAAGACCAGGAATACATGACCACTCCTTTGATCAACACTACTAACTTGAGAAATGTCCCATTAAGCCCTTGCGTTTGACAATATGTACACATTAATGCTCCATATATTCTGGGTGCCAAAGTATACTGAATATGTCGTGTTAGCTGCCCTGTCCTCAGCTCCTTCCAGACCGTCTGCTCCACTCATGACCTTTGGAAGGGCAAAGGTCACTTTCCAAGACAGTTCCCCGCCACCTCAGCCACTGTTGACCCAACTAGGCTTAGACACCTGACCCACGACCAGTCAGTTCATGGGCTGGCCAGCAGCAAATCAGAATGACTGTCTCAAACTCAGACGCTCAGGGTTGAATCAGCCTTAGGAGGCTGAGCAAACACTGTGTAGAGGTAGGACCCAGCAACGTGGCAGCCACAGTTGGGAAGGGCAGAATTCACAGTTGAGAGTGCTGGTCTGCTTAGAGGGGACATCTAAGAGGCCAGAGGTGGCAGCCCCCAGAGAGGGATGGAGAGGGTATTTGCTTTATCCTGGATGGCTTCCCAATTCCCAGCTCTAGCTCCCATGAGGCCCAATGTCTCTACCTTTCACTGAGGCCTCTGGGACCTAGAGCAAAACTTTGTCTTCATTTGAACTGGCTTGAGTGAGTTACAAGTGATAATCTACTGAAAGAGTGGTCAGTGTCAGTCATTCATGGAATCATGGAAGACTTATATTATGTACTTCAGACAATTAGGAGGGACTCAGAAGATGGGAGATGTAGAGAAAACAGGGATGTGAGCAAATTGGGGGGAATCTTTAGGATCTGGTGTCTAGTGTTTCTTCTCTGATTCTTTCTGACATTAGGTTCTTAGTTTAAAAGACTAGAGACAGTCCAGGGACTGGACTATGGTTAGGAAATAGGCTAAGCTGCTGTAACAAAGAGACCCCAATATATAGTGGCTAAAATACGATGGAGGTTATAACTTAAATAAGTGCCTTAAATAAGATGAATTCTCTCACATATAACATCCCAAAGATGAGCAGTCTGGGCCAATAGGGAGCTCTGCCCTCCCCCAAGGTTGCTGCAAAGGTCACTATTTCCCAGATATCAGGAAGGAGGAAAGAAGGGGAAACCAGGATATCTGCTTCGTTTTTAAGGCAATGAACTGAAAGTTGCACACATCACTTTTATTTCTAATCCAGAGACCTGAACTTAGTCACATGACCATAACTAGCTGCAAGAGAGGCTGAGAAAGGTATTCTTAATCATTTGGGTATTTATGCTCAACTAAAACCCAGGAGTATATATCTGAAAAGACAGAAAGGGAGAATGGATAGATACTGGGGAATAATTGGCCACACTCTCTGCCACGGTCTCTTTTAATCTGAGCTGATATTTCAAAGGTTGGTATATGCCAGCAGCATGTCTTGTAGGTTTTCTACATGGACCACCACCAGACCACAGACTTCTATCTGAGAGGCATTCGTTCCCACAGCCTGAGAGAGAACACTCCGAGGTGTGTGCTTTGCCTCCTTGGGCTCTGAAACAGGTCTGAGCTGGAGTGCTGTGCAGTGCCAACTGGGGAGACTCAGGTACACACCCCGTGCGGGCAGCCCCTCTGCATCCCCAGATGTATCGTTGAAAAGGCGCTTCTCGTATTTCTTTGTTCCTTCATGGTCTCATTTATTGTAAGCCTGTTGTGACCCTCTGTAAGCTTTTACCTTGATTTTGGAGTGTGATCAAGGTGACGGTTATTCTTTAGATGGCAGGAACACGACTTTGATTTTGCTTTTTTCACAGAAGTCAGTGGGCCACAGATTTGGGTCAGTTTGCATCTGAAGGAAATCTCCAAGGACAGGTGCTTTGTCCTCATTAGCTGATTTGTGAGACAGTCTTTCCCTGTGGCTCAGAACCTTTTATAGATTTTTCCCTCAAACTCTTTTGGTCTACCTGTGCCTGTCTGCTTACCTTCTGGAAATGTGTGTTTGGGGAAAGTGACTCTCTGGTGTGTCCCTCCCCGCTGTCCACATCCCCATGCTATCCACAGTTCAGTTACTTCTCTCTTTCTCCCAATCTCAGTGTGACAGTTTTAAAATATGTCCACATATTCTTTGTCATCCTTCCATCAAGAAGTGGAGCCTTCCCCTGGAAACTGGCCTGGCTTTTGTGACTATTTTGATCAATAGAGTATCATAGAAGGATGCTATGTGATTTCTACGACTATAAAAGGCCATGCAGCTTCCTCCTTGCTCTTGGAATACTCCCTGTTGAAAGCTTCAGAAGCCATGTAAGCAGTCCAGCTGCCCTGAGGCTGCCATGTTGTAAGGAAGCCCAAACTAGTCTATACAGAGAGACCTTGGAGAGGCCCCTGAGGAGAGAGATGCCTGGGCGGCCCCTGGCTGCCTCCACCACTGTCTGATTACAACAGTATGTGAGACCCCCAAGCCAGAAGTGCCGCTCCTTTCCTGAATTCCTGAACCACAGAAACTGCGAGAGATAATGAAGTGTCATCCTTTTGAGCCATTTGAGGATGATTTTTTATGCCGTTGTTGCTAATTGGAACCTCAGTCAGTAGAAAGGCATCTCCCTTTGCCATTAATCTGCTCCTTGAAAGAAAGAAGATGATTGGCTCAAACCCTTCACTTGGCCTCTCATTTCCCAAGAGGGCTTTCATGTGGTCCTTATGTTCCTGAGCTCTCAGGAAGAGGGTGTTGCACACATAGACTGGAAAGGCTGGTGACCAGCAGGCTCTGCTGTGTCATGTCTCAGTCACACAGAGCTACTCCTGGTCACCTCACAGTCACCCCATAATTCACGGGGGCTGCGTAAGGTGTTTCTGATGGAAGCTGAGCCCACATCCCTAACCCACCACTTCCTCAGAGTGAGACAGTTACCTGGGGGGCTTTGATTTTCTCTGCCAGCCCTGTGTAGGCACGGAGGATACAGAGAACATTCGATGTGAGAAAATTAAAAAAAAAAAAAAATCAGGCTTTAGGTATAAATTTTGGAGCCAGCTGCTTTCCAAGACCTCCCATCACCTTGCAGCGGTATCAGCCATATTTGTGATACAACACATTCAGACCCCAGACTTTGCATAGGGTCAGGCGGAAGCTCTGCCATTTGGCAGCTCTGTGACTTTGGGCAAGTTGCTTAACCACTCTGAGCCTCTTCGACACCAAGGTGACAAGGCCTGCCTGCAGGATTGCTGGAAGGAAAAGTGAGAGAAGGTTGCAGAGCATGCAGCTCAGAGCAGGTACTCAGGTGTGGGTTCCATTCCCCAGGGGTTAGCGTTCCTCTCTATAACCAGCAACCACCATAGCTGCTGGCCGGAGCCTTTTCTTCTTTGGAGAAACACTAAATGTAAAAGAATCAGGTGAGCTCTCCAGGGTGCTCTGTCTCTGACAGCTAACAAGGTTTTCTCCTTCCTGCCTACCAGCAAGGAGCCAGGCCCCAGGCTTGGTTTCATTTGGCATCTTGCTTTCTGGCCTCCACGAGTGGAAAAAGCAGTGGAACATTCCAGATGGTGAATTCAGATAGAGGTTGGGTGGAGCAGACCCTCTGCCAAGGAATCAGGGGTGTGGGATGCTCAGGAGGGGCTTCTGTTGTCTGAGTGTCTCAATAATAACTTCCCTGGTTATGTCCTTGGAGAAGCTCTCTTATTGGTAAGTAACAGAGGTGAATTCATATTAGCCTTTGTTCGTTCAGCAGATATTGTGTTGGGCATTGGGGATGCATCATTGGATAAGCAGGCCCCCTACATTATGTGGTTTTCTCCATTTCTAAGGACCAGCACCAGGTTAAAAGACATGTGTAAGTCTTGATTAGTTTGGAAGAAATTACTTTGATGATTTATCAGGAGGAACAAAGATTAGTCTTCTGATTGCAGGGTCATCTTCTAGAGCAAAAATTGTGAGGTAGAATCTGGAAGAAAAGAGGGAAAAAAGTCTCTGGAGTGACTGATCATCTGTTCTACACAATCACACTTTGAGATGTGCAGAAAAGACGAGTCCCCTCAAACTAATTTATGGCGTGTTTTCTATTAGAATTGCAAAATTTGCACAGAGGGTGTTAAAATGTGACTTCACATCATATTTAATACATGCTCTATTTAAAACTGGGATAAGAACTGAAACGTGAAGCAAAAACCAGAAGGGTTTTGCTGGGTTCTAAACTCATCTTCGTTCTGCTGTTGTCTTTTTTTGTTTCCATTGTTGTCCCTTATTGTTTTTCATTAGAAGTATTTTGAATCAGAACCACACCATGAATTTTCAAACTTAATCAAATAGAATGAATCTGAAGCGTCGCAGCACCCCAGCTGAAACTGGACCGGTAGTTGTCTGAGTCCGCGGCTCCCCATGCAGTCTGACAGTGTGACAGGCAGCATGATGGCCGTGGCTGCAGCGATGTCCACACGACTGAGGTCCACGTGGGCTCTGCCAGTTCAGAAATGCCTTACATGGCACTGTTCTCTGCTTGGTCAACCCTTTAGCTCCCAATCTGGTAGTAAACTTCAGATGATTCTGTAAGATGTTTATATCCACCGAGGAAAGACCTGGAAAGTGGAAACGAGTGTGATCAGGGTTCTATGGAGGCAGAAATTACTAAGGAGGAAGGCAGTATGGCCAGTGGCAAGGACTGTTTGGAGCTAAAAGAGTTACCCTGGAGAAATGTAGGTGAGAGAGAGGGTGTTTGGAAATGTTGATGGTGAATTTCAAAATGATGGGGCAGGAGGTGGAGACATGATTGGCATGTAGTGGATGGGGTCAGGGAAATTTAACGCCCTTCATCGTGGAGTGCAGTCTCACAAAGAATTGGGCCCCCCTCCCCCAGATACCATTAATGGTATTCTCTCTCTGCTTGAGAAACATTAGATAAACTCTTTGATTTTTTTAAAAGATAAAATGGAGGCCCAGAAAGTGACTTGTCCAAGGTCACACAGCTTGGAAATGACAAGACCGGACAGGAATCCAATTCTTCAGACCCTGAAACTCAGATCTTTTCCCATTATGCTCTTTGTGAAGGGGTAAAAGAACTTAGGAGTTAGTAATTAGAGGGAAAAACATCTGCACGATATTGTAAATGGTATTGGCACATTATACACTGTGTCGTTTGACACATACACAACTCCCAGCAACAGAAGCAAAAAAATAAGAATGTGTGTCTGAAATACCTCACTTTCTGCCAGTCGAAGGCTCTAAACTGAACTCAATTTGGGAGTCCTGAACACCAGTACAGGAGGTATTAATTGAAAGTATATTAGATTGTTTTGGGATTTTTCAAACAGCTTTATTGAGATGTAATTTACATACCATACAAGTCACCCATCCAAAGGGCTCAATTCAGTGTTTTTTAGTATATGCACACAGTTGGACCACTGTCTAATTTTAGAACATTTTTATTACTCCAAAAAGAAATCCTGTCCCCATGAGCAGTCATCCGCAGTAACCCCATGCACTCCTCTCTCCACCCTTTCAGTCTCTATAGATTTGCCTGTTCTAGACATTTCATATAAACAGAATTCTATAATATGTGCTCTTTTGTGACTGGCTTGTTTCACTTAGCATGTTCCCAAGGTTCATCCAGGTTGTAGCATGTGTCAGTACTTCATTCCTTTTTATTGGCAAATATTATTCTGTTGTGTGGATATATGACATTTTATTTACCTATGCATCAGTTGACGGGCATTTGAGTTATTTGCACTTTTTGGCTCTTATAAATAATCCTGCTATGGACATCTATGTGCAAATTTTGTATGGACCTATGTTTTCATTTCTCTTGGGTATATACCTAGAATTGGCATTGCTGGGTCATGTGATAACTTTATGTTTAATGCTTTGAGGAACTGCCAGACAGTTTTTGAAAGTGGCTGCACCATTTTACATTACCATCAGCAGGGTTCTGATTTTTCCAGATCCTCACCAACACTTATAATTGTCTTATTATTATTATTATAATAGCCATCCTTATGGTGTGAAACAGAATTACACTGTGATTTTGATTTGCATTTTCCTAATGACTAATGATATTGAGCATCTTCTCATGTGCTTATTGACCATTTTTTAATCATCTTTGGAGAAATGTCTATTCAAATCCTTTCCCATTGTTAAGTTGAGTTATTTGTCTTTTTATTGTTGAGTTGCAAGGGTTTTTTATATCTTCTTCTAACAAGTCCATATCAGATATATGATTTCCAGATATTTTCTCCCATTCTGTGAGCTGCCTTTTCACTTTCTTGACAGTATCATTTGCAGCACAAAAGTTTTTAATTTTGATGAAGTCCAATTCATCTATTTTTTTCTTTTGTTTGTACTTTTGGTTTCATATCTAATAAACCATTGCCTACCCCAAGGTGCCAAAGATTTATTCCTATGTTTTTTCTAGGAGTTTTATAGTTTTGGCCATTACATTTAGGTTATGATCCGTTTTGTGTTCATTTTTATATATGGTGTGAGTCAGGAGTTCAGATTCATTCCTTTGCCTGTGGATATCCAGTTGTCCCAGCCTCTTTTGTTGAAAGGCTGTTCTTTCCCCTTTGAATTGTCTTAGCACCCTTGTCTGCTTTGTTTTTTAATAAATACACTACCTAGACTCCCTCAGCTATATTTCTGGTCTGGGGACAAGTTCACAAGTAGTGCGTGACAGTCCTTTCTTTCTCGAGATTTATATTCAGTTAGGAGGAGCTGAGAAACACCCGTGAAATAAGACAAAACTGTGTGATGATGTAGCAAGCTTTTTTAAAAAAGTGGTCAGATCCCTTCCTCATTGGATGACTTCATCATACTATGTACCTCTGCTTCATCAAGCCAGTGGCAATCTCTTTCACCTGAATAATAATATTTTTACTCTGCAGGTAGTGGTAGTAGCAGCCCTAGTTGTACGAAGTGGAAAATAGTTGTACTTAGTTGTACTAAGTCGTGTGTGTTTACTATGTGCTGGGCACTTCTCTGAGCATTTCGTACATGTCAATCATTTAAACCTTGCAAGAACCCCATGAGGCAATAAATATTATCCACATTTTATCAATGAAAAACAAATGAAACCCCAAAACTGTATTTGCAGATGACATGATTTTATATATAGAAAACCCTGAAAACGTCACCAAAAAAGTACTAGAAACAATAAACGAATACAGTAAAGTTGCAGGGAACAAAAGCAGCATACAAAAATATGCTGTGTTTCTATGTACTAATGATGAGCTAGCAGAAAGGGAAATTAAGAAAACAATCTCATTTACAATTGTAACAAAAAGAATAAAATACCTAGGAATAAATTTAACCAAGGAAGTGAAACTCCTGTACACTGAAAACTGTAAGACATTGCTGAACAAAATTGAAGAGGACATAAATAAATGGAAAGATATTCTGTGCTCATGGATTGGAAGAATTAACATTGTGAAAATGTCCATATTACCTAAAGCAATCTACAGCTTCACTGCAGTCCCTATTAAAACCCCAAGGACATTTTTCACAGAAATAGAAGAGAAAAATTCTAAAACTTGAATGGAACCACAAAAGACCCCGAATAGCCAAAGCAATCCTGAGAAAAAAAGATGAAAGCTGGAGATATAATACTCCCTGATTTCAAACTATACTACAAAGTTACAGTAATTGGGACTTCCTGGTGGTCCAGTGGTTAAGAATCCACCTTCCAGTGCAGGGGATGTGAGTTCGATCCCTGGTTGGGGAACTAAGATCCCACATGCTGCGGGGCAACCAAGACTGCGTGCTCTAGAGCCCATGCACCACAATGAAGAGCCCGCATGCCACAGCGAAAGATCCCACATGCCACAACAAAGAACCCACGTGCCGCAACTAAGACCCCAGGCAACCAAATAAATAAATAAACAAACCACAAAGTTACAGTAATCAAAACAGGATGGTACTGGCAGAAAAACAGATACATAGACCAATGGAACAGAATTGAGAGCTCGGATATAAATCCACACATATATGGACAATTAATTTACTACAAAGGAGCAAAGAACATACAATGGAGAAAGGATAGTCTCTTCAATAAATGGTGCTGGGAAAACTGGACAGCCACATGGAAAAATATGAGTAGACAACTATGAAAGTAGACAACTATCTCACACCATACACAAAAATCTACTGGAAATAGGTTAAAGACTTGAATGTAAGACCTGAAACCATAAAACTCCTAGAAGAAAACATAGGCAGTATGCTTTTTGACATCAGTCTTAGCAGTATCTTTCTAGATGTGCCTTCTCAGAGAAGTGAGACAAATACAAAAACAAACAAATGGGACTACGTCAAACTAAAAAGTTTATGCACAGCAAAAGAAACCGTCAACAAAATGACAAGTCAGCCTACCAAATGGGAGAAAATATTTGCAAGTAATATATTCGATAAGGGGTTAATACCCAAAATATATGAAGAACTCATACAGCTCAACAACAGAAAAACAAACAAACCAATTTAAAAATGGGCAGAGGATCTGGATAGACATTCTTTCAAAGAAGACGTGCTGATGGTCAACAGACACATGAAAAGATGTTCATCATCACTAATTATTAGGGAAATGCAAATCAAAACCACAATGAGATATCACCTCACACCTGTTAGAATGGCTGTTAACAAAAAAAGCAAGAAATAACAAGTACTGGCAAGGATGTGGAGATAAGGGAACCCTTGTGCGCTGTTGGTAGGAATGTAAATTGGTGCAGCCACTATGGAGAACAGTATGGAGATTCCTCAAAAACTAAAAATAGAACTGCCATGTTTCAGCTATCCCACTTCCGAGTATTTATCCAAAGAATACAAAAACACTAATTTGAAAAGGTATATGCAACCCAAAGTTCATCTTGGCATTATTTACAATAGTCAATACATGGAAACAACCTAAGTGTCCATCAACAGATGAATGGATAAAGAAGATGTGGTATGTGTGTATACATATATATGTGTGTGTGTATATATATATATACACACACACACACACACATATATACCTATGTATACGTAAACACACATTATATATGTTATATAATGGGATGGAATATACTATAATATAATGAAATATTCCATATATATATATGGAATCTATATGTGATGGAATACTACTCAGCCACAAAAAGGATGAAATCTTGCCATTTGCAACAACATAGATGGCCCTTCAGAGTATTATGCTAAGTGAAATAAGTTAGATGGAGAAAGAAAAATACCATATGATTTCACCCATATGTGGAATATAAAAAAAAAATAAAATCCCCCAAATAAATGAATAAACCAAACCAAGCAAAAACAAACTTGCAGATCACGAGAGAGAGTTATTGGAGGGTAAGTGTGGTGGAGAGGGTGAGATGGGTGAAGAGGGTTAACTGTATGGTGACAGATGGAAACTGAATTTTTGGTGGTGAGCAGCACACCATAGTATATACAGAAGTCCAATATAATGTTGTACACATGAAACTTACCTCAATAAAAAATAAATTAAAAAGAACAACTGTAGGGCTTCCCTGGTGGCGCAGTGGTTGAGAGTCCGCCTGCCGATGCAGGGGACACGGGTTCGTGCCCTGGTCCGGGAGGATCCCACATGCCACGGAGCGGCTGGGCCCGTGAGCCATGGCCGCTGAGCCTGCGCGTCTGGAACCTGTGCTCCACAACGGGAGAGGCCACAACAGTGAGAGGCCTGCGTACTGCAAAAAAATTAATTAATTAATTATTTTTTAAAAATAAATAAATAAAAAGAAAAACCGTATAAGGACATAGTATTAAAATGTTGAGTTTATTACTTGAAAAAAAAACACCTAAATTGAGATCTAAGAGACCCAGACTGCAGCTTAGAAGCGGAGCATGTCATTATGTCACCACAAGTGTGAACAAAATCCTGCAGAGACCAGGTGTGGGGTCTTTGGAAGGATCCAGAGGAGGAGATAGGACCACAGGGTAATCTGTGTGGAGATTGCTTGGACATCACCATTTCCTTTTGCTCTTAATAAATATGTGAAGAATTAATTTCAAAAAAGAAACTGAGGCCCAGAGAGGTTGTTTAATTTGCTTTGGGTCACACAGCTAATAGGTGAAGAGGCCAGATTTGAACCCTGCAACCCAGCTGCAGATAGCAGTCTGCACTTTCCACGTTTCGGCAACGTGGCTGAACTGCCTCTCCCTTTCACACTTCTGTCCCTGGTCCCCAGCACACACTTGGCACTTGGTAACCATCTGTTGAATATACAATTGGATGAAATGAACGAACATCTAGAGGAGCAACTGAGACAGAACAGCAGTGGCCATGGGAAGGGAGAACTGATTTATGGGAGAAAATTAGACCGAAATCCACAGACAGAGTCTGCCTCCGTCAAAGTGATGCCCGAAGCCAGAAGGCGCCTGGAGGAGAGGAAGCATTTCCGTGGTAGTAACGGGGAGGAGGGCTGGGTGGTGGAGCCCTCCAGAGACGAGGCTGGAATACGACTGAGGGAGCACCGAGCTTACCTGGCCGCTTGTGGCCATGTAAGAAGAGTATGGCAGTGCCGTCGGCATGTGCCCCGGGAGCGCCGGACCCCGACATCGAAAGGGGTGCCTGTGCTCTGCGGGGTGCAGGGCAGGCCAGCGAGGGCTCACCTAGGATCAGCAAGACCTCGATGAATTCTGAGAAGATGGTACAGCATGCGTATCAAGTTGTTACCATTCCAGCAAAATATTGCAGGTTGTGGAATTCGGGAGAAGCAGTGTCTCAGGAGAGAGACCTTCACAGAAGTGTTCAGGCGGGAAGAGCTGGTTTCTGTGAAGGAGGAAAGCGTGATGGGCTATCTGAGGTGATTGATGCTAGGAATTCTTGGCTGCTTTGCTTGTCTCACGGTCTGTGAGCCAAAAGGTCACCTCCAGCTTGGAAGGGTAAGGCTGTACCACCATGAGACCACAGGTCAAGGTGTGAGACGATCTTCTTTGCAAAGGCAGTGCCCGCCATCTGGGGACCTGGAGAGAGCAGCCGTCAGCAGTAGTATTGCCCACACTCTGCCAGGCAGCGGGCATTCGCTTTACACTGCACTGGATCTTTGGAAGCAGTTTCTCCTATTACTATGATCCCCTTTTTACAGGGGAGGATATGAGGTGAGGGAGGTTGTGGAACTGGCATGAGGTCACTGTGACGGTTGATTTTATGTGACCCCTTGGCTGGTCGTCCCTTAGGATGACCAGAGAGCTGGTAAAACGTTTCTGGGTGTATCTGTGAGGATGTTTCTGGAAGAGATCAGCATTTGAATCATGGACTGAGTAAAGCAGGGGGCCCTTCCCAGTGTGGGTGGGCCTCATCTAATCCATTGAGGACAGAAAGGTGGAGGACGGGTAAATTCACTCTCTCTGCGGGACCATCCATCATCTCCTCCCCTCAGATGTCTGGACGTTGGTTCTCCCGCTCCTGGGGTTTCAGATTCAGACAGAGGCTTAAACACTGTTCGCTCCCTGGTTCTCAGGCTTTTGGATTTGGACTAGAGCTACACCCCTGGCTTCCCTGGGCCTCCAGTCTGCAGAGGGCAGACGGTGAGGCTTCTCAGCCTCCATGATTGCCTGAACCAATCCCTCACGGTAGATCAATCAGTCTGTGTGTGTCTATTGATCCCGTCTCCCATCGGTTCTGTCCTTCTGGAGAACCCTGACTGTACAGTCATCCAGTAAATGGCAGTGCCAGGATTTGAACCCACACTCTTGTGACATCAGAGGCAAAGCTCTTAACTACCACATTCTAAAGACGTGATCCCTGCCCCCTAGGACCTTACAGTTTGGTTTGGGTGACCAGGTGCACAGACAGAAAACAGCAAGTAAGGCCTGTGCTGTGTACCCGCGAGAGCAAGTGAGGGGATCTAGATGAACAGCTCGGAGACTGTCTGAGGTAGAGCTGTGGTCAAGAAAATCGAGGCTCAGGGTGAGGGAGGACATAGAAAGGGCTTGCTCTGCACATTTGAGGGTTAAGAACTGATGGAATAACCCCTCCAAGACTCAGTTTTTTCCTCTGAAAAATGGGGACAAGACCATCTCCTCATTTACTATGATTAGCAGATGAAATAATGTTGGTAAAGGGTTAGCGTAGTGCGTGGCACGTGGGAAGCGCATAGCAGATAGTAGCTGCTGTGATTCACTGTTGCTATGGCTGTTGCGATTATGATTATTATTATGCAGACACTGTCTGGGGCGCTGGGAGACCAACGGGAATAAGACCCAGACCCAGACCTTGAGGAGCTTAGAGTCCAGAGAAGGAGAGAAGCACAGAGAGTACTGGAGCAGATACCGTCACATGAGTAACCACCAGTGAATATTTTGAAATGTACCTAATGCAGTATGAGAGCTGGACCCAGTCTGTAGTTTGGTAGGCTTCCGCTGATGCAGGCCAGGCTTGGCTTCGTTCTGCAGGTGGGGCTCAGGTGTGCTCTACCTGTTTCTCTTGCTTCTGGGAGAAGACACGGGCTACCCAGGGCCTGTTGTTTTCATGGTAGTGTCAGAAGTGCAGAAGACCACACCCAGCTGCACAAGCATATTTTAAGCCTCTGCTCGTGGCACATACTGTGGTCCTGAGGGCCAGAGTAAGTCACATGCCCACTCCCAAGGTCAGTGGTGCAGGAAGTGTATTGTACCTCTAGTGAGAGAAATGGCATGGTTGCATGGCCAAGGGCGTGAGTGCAGGAAAGAGTGAAGAATTGGGAACAACAATGTTTTCTACACTGAATCTGGAGGGGGAGGCGGACATGGTCACAAATGTCTGCCCCCTGGCCTGGCGGATGCCTTGTTTTCCAGGAGACTTCCCTGGCTGTGGCAAAGCGCCTCCCCACTTAAATCTCCGTGGCAACCCCCCAGATTCCTGAAGGCCTGCTGCAGTCCTGGAACCAGACTGTGACTCCAGCCAGGGCTGCCTTTTATTGAGTCTGCCTCTGCCTCATTATTTACATAGACAGTAAAATAAAGCTTAACTCAAAATTACTCAAAATTATTGTAAGTCAGCGCATCCAAGTGAAGCCGGCATCTGGACCTTCACAGTTGAAAGCAGACTAAATAAAAGGGGGAGGGAATAAAAAGAAGGGAATGCTTAATTATATACAGGTTATGCGTCTGCCTGCGTAATTGTCTAAAGTGGCTGATGGCAACAGCTGGCCAAGGAAGCTGGTCTTCAGTGCTGTTTATGTGTTTATCTGGTGCCTGTCACCATAATGGCTGCAAGCAGTATTGGGTGCAAGTTAATTTTGCCTCATTCCTTCTCTTTCTTGGCTCTACCCTTACCACTGCCTCCCCTACTAAAAGAGGAAACTTATTGAATACGTGGCAAAAACTTGGAAGTTTTGGTGGATGGGAGTGGGGGTGGGCAGAGTCCACCAAGTAACACACAAACAAGCTCTTATTATGTGCCCAACACTAGCCTAGGTGTTTTTTTTTACATGTATAACTGACCTTTCTAATACTCACAACCACCCTATGAAGTAGGTATTATTATAATTCCTGTTTTACAGATGAGGATACTGATGCCCAGAGAGGTTAAGTAACTTGAAAAAGGCCACACAGCTTGGGTGTGGCCTAGCAATTCACTTAACCATGGCCCTCCTGATTGTGTCCTGCAAGGTGATATTTTGGGAGTTCTTTCACGTATCAACACTTGGAGTGAGATTGAACTCTTCGCCAAAGACTGCAGTGCCCGTATGTTCCAGCTCCCAGCTGGTCTCCAAACGCAGTTTTTCCTGATATTCTCCACCTTGTCCAGTTGGCTCTGGCCCCATGGTCTCCTTTCCCTTTCTTAGATGTGCTAAGCTCTTTCCTGTCTAAGGGCCTTTGCAGGTGCTGTTACCTCTGCCTAGAACGCCACCCCTGCAAGGATCACAGCTCCCCTGGTCACTCTCTTTAAGCAGGCTGTCCTCCCTTTGCTCTTCATATGCTTGATCACAGCGTCCTATGTGTTTCTCCTGGGTGGTTATTAAGTGTTTATCCGTTATTGCAAGTCTCCCCTCGGGACTGTACATTCCATGCAAGCAGGGGTCATACTTGTTTGTTCACCTATGTGTTCCCAGACCCTGGAACACAGAGGCAGTAGAGTGCTTTAGAGCCTGGGCTCTGGAAGCAACTGCCTGGTTCAAATCCCAGCTCTGCCACTTACTGTGGACTATGTGGCCAACAACTGTATCTTTCTGTCCTCTGTTTCTCCATCTGTAAAATGGGGGTAATGACAGGGTTATCATATAGAGTGAATTAACTAACCCATAGAAATGCTTATAGTATAGAGCCTGGTACCCAGTAAGCATTCAGTAAATGTTAACTGCTATGACTATCATCATTCATGTTATTCATATTTTAATTATTATTATTATTAGTGGCACATATTACATTAGAATGGACGAACGAATGAATTTTTATTTATAGAAAGGGAAGCGGAGGCCTCAGTAGGTCAACGGGATTGTCCGTGAGCTGGGCACCCTGATCCAGCCCTCGTTATACCACCTCGCTCAGCGTGAGATGGCCCCTCTGAAGGGACACAGCGACGGCAGGGTTATTCTTAAGTTCTGTGCTGCCTTCCACTACTGAGCACCCAACTGTTCAAAGTAAATAGGTTTGGGAGACCATCTGTGCAAAGTTCTGTAAATCCTTTGGGGCATCGGACAGGTAATTTTGTTGGTGGAGAATGATGTGCTCCTGCTCAAAGAAGGAGCACGTTTGTCCCAAGCCACGTGGAAGGTGCGACTGCTGTGCCCCATGGTCCTGTTCCATCCCTCCAGCACCCCCCCGCCCCCCCCACCCCCGCCCAGGCTATTATGCCAGGCCAGCCACTCCTCCTGGGAGGCATCTGATGGAAGAAGCTGTCGGCTTTTCTGGGCCCCAGCCAGTGACAAACTAGGCCAGTTTGGAGCTGTGTGCGTGGTGATCTGTGCATGCCATGCGTCTCCTCACCCTTCATTTGCAGAGTCTAGTTCTGTCTTCCCCTCTCTTCCTTGCCTTCTGCCCCTCTAGGCTTCAGCAGGCTCCCTACAGGAAGCCTTAGCACTCTCCCACTGCTCTCCATCCCTTGTTTCTCCTCCCTTCTGTTGGTCTCTGCTACCTGCTCTTTCCATCCACCTCTACTGACTTCTCTATAAAGCATCACCTGTCACCCCTCAGTTTCCAGACATGGGCCTGCTCTTCTTGGCAGCCTTTGCAACTCCCATCCTGCACCATGTTCCTAAATAGAGGCTGATACCCATTAAGAGCAGGGTTTCCTTTATCCCATTGTCATCGCTCATCCTTCCCAAAATGCTCAGATCTCTTATTAAAGAGAGTTATCACAGAGACCCTGCCAGCCTCATTTTAGCCACGCCCAGCTTTCAGAGAAGTGAGGGGAGTCTGACCCTTGGTCACAAATGGAATACTGGTCCCCAGAAGCAGCCAGCTGGCTGTAGGCTGTGGCTTTGGGGTAAGGAAGTCTGGAGGCTGCCTGGGTCATCCACTGGGGCTGTCAGCCTTGTTTGGGTTTTCTAGTGGGAGCTCGTTAACATATCCAGTGACAGGATGCTGGGTGGTCTGAATTGCCCTTTGGTTTTTAGTCTCCAGGAGTTCCAGTGTTCCTGGTGTTATGTGGCATGTCTGTGACTTTTTAAATTTCTGTTTAAAGGAAGAAAGAACTCTGTGAAGCTAAGATCTACAAAGAACCTATGTTGTAAGACCAGTGGGTGTCTTGAATGGTTAATATGAACATGTGTAGCCACCCAGTGTGAAAGCCACTGCTGAGTGCATCCTGTGAGCTCGATTCTGTAAACGAAACTATGCAGGATCAGCCTGGAGGACAAGTCACCAAATGTAAGCAGTGGTCATCTCTGGTGGTGGCTCGGTGGGTACTTTTATGTCTAGTTTTAAGCATTTCCCATTTTTTTTACACTGAGTACATTACTTTCATGTTTTAAAAGAAAGATACACATTAAAAAATAAATAACACCCATACTTCTGGACACTTGATCTTGTGATCTTAATAAAGAAGACTGGAGAGAGATAAATTAGGAGTTCGGAATTAACATATATACACTACTATATATAAAATAGGTAAACAGCAAGGACCTGCTGTGTAGCACAGGGAACTATACTCAGTATCTTGTAAAAACCTGTAATGGAAGAGAATCTGAAAAAGAATGTATGTGTGTGGGCATGTGTGTGTGCATAACTGAATCACTTTGCTGTATACTTGAAACTAACACAACATTGTAAACTAACTGTACTTCCATTTGAAAGAAGAAGACTGGAAATATGATTGGTAAAAGCTAAATACACAGATTGTAAAGACTATATTTTATTATTTATTTGTGTTAAGGAAATATTAATATAATAATACTGCAGGTTTGCATTGGAGTTGGGGATTGGCCGAACAGGGGTTTGAAAGAATATCAGTTACGAATAATTTATTGTGAAAAGTTAGAATCAGAAAATAAAACAGTGCTAGAGAGGAAGGGGTTTTGCACTTATATTTTTGAACTCAGATAGGAGTGCTGTTTAATCCTGGGCTGGTTCCTTGATATCTCTGTGCCTTAATTTTCCCATCTATAAGATGGCATAAAATCATCCTGGCCCATAAGGTTATTCTTAGAATGAAATGAATTGATGCTTGTGAAACTCATAGAACAGGACTGGAACATAGCAATTACTCAATAAATGTTTGCAGCTGTTGGGTCACTCTTGTGGTATTTAGGCTTTTGACTACAGCTTCTACCTCCCCGTGAGAAGTAGCAACCCCGATAAAGTTACAACAGCAAATCAGCGAACATAGGTAGAGTTCTGACCACGTCTGAACCACCATGCACAGTTTTTAATTTAGATTACCTCATTTGCTCCTCATACCTACTTTGTACCATTTGTCCTGTTACTATCTTCACATTATAGGTTAGGGTGCAGGGGGCTCAGAGAGGTTAAGTAACCTGCCCAAGATCACACAGCTTGTAAGGATTTGACCCTGACTCCAAAGCTCACTCTCTAAATCACTATGTTCCCTTATGTGCCCGAGATATGCAGTTATCTTTGCTTTCCCTGGAATTCGTTCTGTGGGTCAAAGGTCCTCTAGTTGAGGTGTTTTAAGGCCCTTCCAAAGGGGTATGTCAGGAATATCTCCAACTGTGTCCCCAAAGCAGAGCCTAAGCCACCTCCTGGTGGATATACGTCAGGGGAGGCAGGAGCCAGCCCACACCCACTGATCTCAGGCAGCAGCAGGATGTTCATAACTTAAATGCTGCACATTGATGGCGGAGGGTTTTTAGAAATGTAAAGCAATTATGCAGCTTGCAATTAAACTCAGAATGGGACTTCAAAGTTGGATAATTAATTTCCTGTTTATTTGTAGTATGGTGTCTAAGCAAACAGTTCATCAGCATCTGTCTAAATACCCACCCCGTAGGGGGCCGGGACCCAGTGAGAGGGGGCTTCTCTGCCTTCTGTTAGCTGGAGAGCTGTCGGTCCATCTCACGCATTTAAAGGCGACTTACCCTGCCTGCCTGTGTGCCGCGTGCTTCGACAGCTAAAGATGACTCAACCGTCAAGCGCATGGATGCTGCCCTGGGGCCCTTGGATAGAGAGGCCAGAGGGTTCTAATGAAGGTCTGCAGAAGCTGTGGGCCATGGAAATTGGACTTTATTCCAAGAGCAGGGGGAGTCCCAAGGGCACGATCAGACTTGCGCTTGGAAAAAACCACTGTGTTTGCAGGGTGGAGCAGCGATGATCAGAGGCCAAGATTCACAGAGAGAGACCACGGCTGGGAGGCCATCTCTGTAATCCAGATGCAGGCTCTTGGTGGTCTGCCATGTAGACGGAGGGAGTGCATAGACTCCAGAGAGGTTAGGGAGGGAGATGTAATAGTAGCTGTGATGCTTGTGGGGAGGAGAGGGAATTGGTCCCTGTATCCAGCTTGAGAGATTTAATGGGCTTTTGCAGACATGAGTGTGCAGGTCGTCATGTGGGGTGAGAGAAGGTTAATTTAGAAGAGTGTATGGCATTAGTTCTCTGCCTACTTCAAGCAGAAAGGTCACAGCCTCTCTTTCTCTCTTCCTTCTTCCTTTTCTCTCTCTCTTTTCTTGCTTCCTCTCTCTCTCTTTTTCCTTCTACCTTTGTCTGTCTCTCTTTCTAACTGTATTGTTCACTGCTGTAGCCCAAGCCCCCAGAACAGTGCGGGGAACACAAAAGGCACTCAGTAAATATTTGAACAGATAATAATACTACTGGCTAACTTTTATCAGCGGAGATCCTGTGCGCACGGTTCCTCGTGTAGTGGGAAGACAGGCATTGAACAAGCAACTTCAAATGTGACGACTCGTGTATGGAAATGTGCAGGGCACAGTATGAACAAGGCTGGCTTCCCTGAGGAAGGGGCATTCAGGTGAGGCCTGAAGGGGGAGTAGGAATCTGAGCAGAAAGGAGTTTTCTAGGCAGAGGGAACAGCGAGTGTGAGGCCTAAGGTGAAGAGACTGTGGCCCACAGTAGCACCCAGATGTGAAGACCCGAGTGTGGAGAGACCGGTCTTGGAAGGTCTCCTGGGACTGGGTGAGTCTGGATGGGGCTGGCCTTAGACCTTGGTCCTCGGGGTTGTAAGAGGCTATTAGAGGGTTTATTTTAAAGGACAGTTTAAGACAGAGGAACCCAGAAGGCTGGGGGCAGTGTGCCCTTGCTCAGATGAATTCACGAGGACTCTCAAGCAGTTTTATCCTCTAAGCCAGGGATGCCCCTGAGCCCAGACAGTGATGCACCCGAGCTTCCTCTTCAGGTGCCTCGAGCTCCCCCGTCGTTCTCAGCGTTTCAGCCCCAGTCTGGGCGCCTGCTTGGGGCCCGACCCTGCGCTGTGTCCTTCACGCAGCAGCTGGTTCTGGAGCCGCTCTCATTGTCATCCCCGATGTGCAGTGGTGGAAGCTGAGCCTTAAGAGACTCGCCACGTCCTCTCTTCTAGACAGTGTCAGAGCTGATCCCAAGTCCAGTGCCCCTGACCCCTGTCCCTTTCATGAACCGGCTCTCCTACTCCCAGGATCCCAGGGTCCTCACCCTGCCCTGTGCTGGCCCCAGACCTCTGCCTGGTGCCCTCCTGTTCCTGGCCCCTCTCAGGATGCACTCACTGGACTTCCTCTGGAATCCAAACTGAGCCTGGCAGGTCCCAGCTCGCTGGAATAGTAGAAGACCAGAGGAGCAGCCCTTCCCACTCTAGAGGAACTCAGGAGGCTCTGTGAGACATGCCCATCTCCCCCAGCTCTCGCCCACTACCATTAATCCACGTTTCAATGTGGGTCTCTTGCCTTTCAACACAAGTGAAATGCAAATAGTGAGATGTGAAGCAGCAGCAGAAGCATTACAGAGCTAGTTTGGGGCACAGGACCTCTCTCTCTATGAGAATAACCTGCTTCAGAGCCTTCTCAAAGGTGGGAAAGTTGGTATTTACACGAGGTGAGGTTTTCATAATGAACTGAGGGCCCAGCTGCCCGGTGGTGCCCTGCGTTATTCTGGAGTCCACCAGTTTGTAAAAGAGCTACTTTTTTAGTTGCTTTGAGGCTGGAGAGCGTTATACCCAAGCAAGAGATGGTTCCTAACTGCATTTTTGTGATTATTTTTATGAGTGAAAATGCTTTTCCTATTAGTGGAGATGATTTGCCTTTTTTTTTCTAGTTCTTTCTTTAAATTGCGGTAAACATACATAACATAAAATTTACCACCTTAATCATTTTTAAGTGTACAGTTCAGTAGGAAGTATATTTACGTTGTGATGATTTGCCTTTTGAAATTCAGAAAAGAATGCCTGGGCATATTTTGTCCAGGGAGGTAAAGCAAGCATAGAATATCCCCTCCTTGACTACTGCTAACACTGGATAGTTTATTCCAATTTGCACGGTTTCTGTCCCACATCTTGCCTCGGTGAACCCATCGGCAGAGCGGGGTGGGGTGGGAGGAGGGCTGGAAGAGGCCGAGGCTCCAAGCGTGTTCTAGTGCCACCTAGTGTCTGCGGTGCCTTGTGCCTGCTGGGCTAAGGCTGTTGGGTTTCTTCCTGGCTTAGGGCGGTAGCTCTATAAACCCAGATGGATTTAAAAGAGCACCAAGGAGATATTTGTCTTTCTAGATCAGCTGGTATTTTTTCTGCCTCTGGTCTCTTGGAAACTTGCAGCTGAAGTCCGTTTCATTAACAGGCAGAGCAATTTGTCCCTTTGAAGCTCAGACAGGGTGAGATTAATATGAACCCGATATTAAGGCTATTAAGCATCAATTTGGCGAACCTATTTATAAAGGAGTGCTGAGGACAGAAAATAAAGAAGGTTGCATTACGAAGCTCTGTTGCCAAGTCCACTTTCTCTTTGCAAAATGTGACTCTGTCACCAGTTGTGTGTGAGGGAAGGGAAAAAAGTGTGTGTGTGTGTGTGTGCGCGCGCGTGCATGCACATGCATGGGTGAACATGTGTCTTGATGATGTGTGGTTATTCTTTTTTTTTTTTTTTTTTAACATCTTTATTGGGGTATAATTGCTTTACAATGGTGTGTTAGTTTCTGCTTTATAACAAAGTGAATCAGTCATACATAAACATAGTGTGGTTATTCTTAATCACAGTAATAAGAGAAGTAATGCAGTGTAGCCAGACTTACATAATGCTGACTATGGATGTGCCCAATGCTATTCTAAGCACTTTATATTTTATTTTATTTATTTATTTATATTTTTAAAAATTGTATTTATTTATTTTTAGCTGCATTGGGTCTTCATTGCTGTGCGCGGGCTTTCTCTCTAGTTGCGGTGAGCGGGGGCTACTCTTCCATGTGGCGCGCGGGCTTCTCATTGCAGTGGCTTCTCTTGTTGCAGAGCACGTGCTCTAGGTGCACGGGCTTCAGTAGCTGTGGCGTGGGGGCTCTAGAGCGCAGGCTCAGTAGTTGTGGCGCACGGGCTTAGTTGCTCCGTGGCATGTGGGATCTTCCCGGACCAGGGCTCGAACCCATGTCCCCTGCACTGGCAGGCGGATTCTTAACCCCTACGCCACCAGGGAAGCCCTACTTTATATTTTAAATTATTTAATCCTCATGACAACCCAAAAGGAGGAGGAGTGATTATCTCCCCATTTTACAGATGAGGAAACTGAGGCGCGGAATGGTTAAGTAATTTGGCAGAGGTCACAAAGTCCCAGTGCGTGTCTTGTGATGGAGAAATTGCTGAGGACTTAGAGACTCCCGGATTTTAGTTAGGGTTCCAGGTGATGGTGAGTTGCCCTTGCTCCCTGTGTTCCTCAGGCAGCTTCTGGCCATGGCTGTTGCTCTCATGTCCACGTGTCGCTGCTAGTCCTGAGGACCTCGCAGAGTCATGCACACAGAGGGCCCTGGTGTGCTTGTGTAGTGAATGGAGGGTTCGGGCTTGTTTGTTTTAATTGGCTCCCACTGCCCAGGCTGGGAGAGGCTGCGTGCGGAGGGCACACCCCAGCTTGGAGCTGGCAGGTCTGAGTCCTATCCCCAGTCCTGCCGTGACTTACCTCACCTGCCCCGTGACTGCAGGCAGTCGATTGTCCTTCCCACACCTGGTTCCTCCATATGGGGAAGAATAAGTTTTAGAGTATGTTGGGGTTTTTTTTAAGGATACGTCAGGTAATGATTATGATAGCACCTTGCCCATTAAAAAGTTACTTTGTGGGCTTCCCTGGTGGCGCAGTGGTTGAGAGTCTGCCTGCCGATGCAGGGGACACGGGTTCGTGCCCCGGTCCGGGAGGATCCCACATGCCGCGGAGCGGCTGGGCCCGTGAGCCATGGCCGCTGAGCCTGCGCGTCCGGAGCCTGTGCTCCGCAACGGGAGAGGCCGCAACAGTGAGAGGCCCACGTACCGCAAAAAAAAAAAAGTTACTTTCTTTACTTTTGGTCCAGAAAGTTAATCTTACTTTAGCTTCCCATCCACGTGCTTCTGGCACCTCCTGCTGTGATGGTACATCTGCCCTGTCACCTGAGAGGGCTGAGTCTGTCTTCTGTTTAAAGGATGGAATGGTCCAGCTCCAAGGGCACATGATTCTTAAATGTCTCTTTTAGTTGGAAGAACTAAAAGCTGAGAAGGTTGGCTTTATCACCCCCTTCCCTATTTTAGATTTCTTTACACACATATGCACACATACATGCAATATGTATATACACACATACATGGACACATGTGTCTATGTGTGTTTACATATATGCATGCATATATATAACATACACTCAAGTGTATATACACATACACACATGCATATCAACCTGGATAATTTTGCATGAAGTATAACAGGAATGGTGATGAAACCAGGACGTGAAACATTTGCATGCCTGGCCAGACGCTGGGAAACAAATTATGTTCGTCTGCATGTTACCTCCTACAATGCAAAATTATAATATCAGCATCTTATGGAAACGGTGAGGAGGGAGATCCTGAGAAATTTCCTGCAAGCAGGGGATAATAAATCATGATGCATTAACAGCCCTCATTATTGCAATTTAGATGTATAAAGTGTCACTGCTTGTCTCCTTGATAAACAGCATGTGTTGTAGTTAGGTGAACTAACAATATTAATAAGCCCTTTCATAGGTCCTTGTAAAAACTGAGTTCTCCTAATCCTGTTTTACCCATCAGGTCTTAGGCTGCTCTGTCACAGATTTTCACTCCGTGGGGACTGTAATATTTGCATGTCTGGAGGAATTGATTTCTTATCCCAAAGGTATGAGACTCTGAAAGGGACTTTTATGTATTATCTTAATGGCAGTGTGGGAAATGAGATCTTTTTGTTCAGGGGGCTCTTGTGGGTCCCCTTCTCAGATCATGGAGGGGGCAGCCGTTTAGATTTTGCAAGTGTGAGTCCAGGCTTTCAGCTGAATGGTAGGAATTGCCCTGGTAGCCGCGACTCAGGGCATCTGCTCCTGACTCTCATGGAGAAATGGAATCATCCCTCCAGTCCCTCTTGGGCCTATTCAGTTACGGTTGGAACCTCCCATCTGGCTGGAAAATCTGTCATTTGACCTAGAGCAGGAAGAATAGCTTGGACTTGGCAAGTTTGTGGTGGGTGCCTCGGGTATTCTGGGGGCCCCGGAGAGCATTAGCTGCCCGGCACCATAACGGTATTAAATGGGGTGGAACGCTAATTATTTTTTCCAGTTCTCTCTGCCCCTGGTCCCCTCTCCTCCCCGCTCACCTGGTCCCTTTCACTGACCCAGTCCCCCACTCTCTCGGCACCCTTCTCCTCGATTTTCCCTCTTTCCCCGCTCCCTTCCCTCTCTCTCTTCCTCCCTGTTGTAGATGCAGTAAAATAAGGGTGATGTCTGATGGACACTTGGGATGCCCATGGCTTCCATCTTTTGACTCAGCCCATCCCCAGAGGGATGCAGCCTCTGCATTTGTCTGTGCAAATCATTTAAACACAAGGTTTTGCTGTGGCTTGTTCCTGTAACCAGCTCACTCCGGTCGAAGCCAGAAGTCCAGGGAAATACCTGGGGAAAGTTGGATTGCACATTCTGGCTCTGTGCCATCTGATCTATGAAAGACTC
The DNA here is from genome assembly GCF_964270905.1 of Leucopleurus acutus. Classification (NCBI taxonomy): domain Eukaryota; kingdom Metazoa; phylum Chordata; class Mammalia; order Artiodactyla; family Delphinidae; genus Leucopleurus; species Leucopleurus acutus. The sequence continues at coordinate 87,031,095 of NC_139151.1, forward strand.
ATCGCCGGCTTTTGTCCTTTCCTGGGTAGAGTCTGGGTGGGTCAGGGACCGTTGCCATTTCTGGCCCTTAAATCTTGAGAGGGTGGCAACAGTTCTGACCTTCCATTCCTCTTCCTGCCTTCTGTTCTCATTCTGAGTCTTTTCATTACCCTGAGTGTCTAAAATGAAAACTTTTTCATGCCATCTCCCAACACCCCCCAAAAAAGTTCTGTGATTTAAGAAGTACGGGTTAACACTGGGTAAAGCCAAATTAAACCATTTTCTTTGTTTTGGGGACTGTTTCAAGCCTTGGATGCACTTGGGTGCATTAGGAATCCCTAAGTGGAGGAGATGGTAGCTGGCATCTTCTGAAAGTACTCAACCACAGAATCGTGTCTTTGAGTTACGCCTGGATGGGCACTGCCAAAAGTCTGGTTCCCAAGACCTTCCAACATCATCCCCTCAGGATAAGCAGTTCCTTCCATTACGCAGGTCATCATCTGTGCCTGTGAACCTGTGCTCGTTGAGTCCTGCGCTCTGTGGCAATTTGCCTTTGTGGATGTATTGCTGTGAGCGAGCCGACTATTTCTGGAAGGATTAAATGGAGGCAGGAAACCTTGAGTGTCTACTATGCACTCGGTATTTCCCATGCTCTCTCTCTCTTATGTAGACTTCATAAGAACCCTGCAACATAGCAGGCTCATTATCCCTACGTCACAGATGTGGCCACTTGTGTACAGAGGGGTTACCCAAAGCCACACAGCCAGTAAAAGAGCCAGAATTCAGCATAAACATTAGGAAGAGTCCCATGGAGCTGAGCCCTGCTAAGCCTTGATTGTCACTGACCAATGACCTGACCTGAGGTTGACCAGGGAACAGAGATATGTGATGGGACCGTTCTCATGCTGTGTGTGTGTGTGTGTGTGTGTGTGTGTGTGTGTGTGTGTGTGTGAGAGAGAGAGAGAGAGAGAGAGAGAGAGAGAGAGAGAGAGAGAGAAAGAAAATGAATAAGGGCTCTTCCCTGCCGCTGCAGCCAGAACACTTAGACCCTTTGGTTACATGAACACCATCTAAAATACAGGACTCATTTCAACACCTACAAGTTCAGCGTTTATCCTCCCGATGTCTAATGACATAACCACGAGAGTTCACTGTACCTGTAACTTCTCTTGCCAGAATTAGCATATGCTCTACAATTTGGGGACTCTGGTCAAAAGCAGGGGGAAAGATTCCGAAGGCAGAGCATCCCTTTATAGCGGCCCCAGTGGAAGCGTCATCACAGCAGGCCCTACATCTGCAGTCCGCCCAGATCCCTTAAATTGGTTTCTGGGAGGGTTTATGGTTCGTGAGAACATTTGGCAAAGCTAAGCCTGTATTAATAAGTGCCTTGTGCCCACGGACAACATTGTAGATCAATACGATATGTGCTCCAAATTCAGTTGATAAACGAGTACCATCATGACCTAATTAGCAAGACTTGTATTTTGAATGGATAAATTAACATTCCACCGCATAATCCTAAACAACTTCTTGAAAAATGCTGTTAACCTGCTGCACAGACGAAGGCAAAGGAAGCAGAACCACCATTTACATACTTATTTGCTCCGGAGATGAGTAACTGTTTTGTCTGTATTCACTGGCCTGTCTAGCTCAGCTGGGCTCATCATTTTTTAAGGTTAGACAATATTTAAAGCATTCAGACTGGGGGAAAAAAAAGCCAGACTGCCTCTTGAGGGTAGAATTTCCCGGGTCCCACATGACTTGGGGGCTGCACTGTCATCCTTTAATCTCTTGCATTTGAGCAGCATCTGCTGAGTACTTGACTGAAGGTCACGGCATTGGGTTCAAGGTCAGCAGTGATGCCAGCTGGCTGCTCTCGGTAGAGGACCACCACCACCTTATGGGCAAGCACGTGGGCTCTGGAACCACAGAGACCTGGGTTCAACTCCTGGCTCTTACCTTTCTTAGTCTTTCTGAAAGGCAAGTAAATGAGAATGATAATAGTACCTGCTTCCTTGGGTGGCTGAGAGAATTAGTGGGATATCATGTCCAGTGCTCAGCACAGTGCCTGACGCATGACACGGGCCTAGATCAATGTTAATTTTTCTAAGTAGTTTCTCTAGACCTCAGGTTCATCTTCTGTACAATGAAGCAGTCGGACCACATCATAGGTTCCGAAATGGGGTCCTCAGATTCCTATGCTTCCATAAACATATTCATGGAGGTGGCCCACGTGACACTTTCATTCTGAATTCAGATTGCCCGATTTCTTTGCTCTTGGCTGGACTCATTTAAGCTTCATACAACCCCTGTTATCTCATGCAGATCACAGGCTTGTAATTGGCGGGTACATTTGTTCAGGATTAATAAAAAATGGGAATCCGATGACTTATTACTTAACAATTGCGTTGTGGTGATAGATGTGGCAGCCAGATTGCCATCACACATCTGATGTGAAAAATGCCTGTCGTCCAGAAGATGGCAGCTGTCAGAACATGCGGTCCTTGGGGGGTGGGGGACGGCTGGACACTAAAGCAGCCACGTGGTGGTGGAAGGTTTGGGACCTTGGTCGGGATGGTATTTCCACTTAGCCTTGTCTGCTTCTGTGGGTCGGGTCTGTCTGGAGAGCACAGCCTTGTGCTGTGGGGAGTCCAGGCAGCTGTCCTCTGACCTCAGGTTATTATTTTAGTAAGAGTTATGACCATTTTTACCTATTCGCACACCTTGCCTGCCCCCTCTACTCCCACCTATTATCCCCCAGCTTGTGGCCTTGGCTTGAGCCAGATACACATCCTTACAATCTCAGGAAAATGCTGCGCTCACTCTCATCTGTTACCTGCCCAAGAGTGCCCTTCTCTCTCCCATGACCTAACGCAGAGCTTCTCAACCTGGGCACTTGACATTCTGAGCTGGCTAGTTCTTCATCGTGGACAGCTGTCCTGTGTATTGTAGGGTGTTCAGCAGCATCCCTGACCTCTACCACTAGATGTCAGTGGCACCTCCACCCTCAAGTTGTGACAATTAAAAATGTCCTCAGGGCTTCCCTGGTGGTGCAGTGGTTGAGAGTCCGCCTGCCGATGCAGGGCACACGGGTTCGTGCCCGGTGCGGGAGGATCCCGTGTGCTGCGGAGTGGCTGGGCCCGTGAGCCATGGCCACTGGGCCTGTGCATCCGGAGCCTGTGCTCCGCAATGGGAGAGGCCACAGCAGTGAGAGGCCCACGTACCGCAAAAAAAAAAAAACGAAAAAATGTCCTCAAGTATCCCTGGGGCCCAGACCCAGCTTAACATCCCACGTTCTCCCTGAAGACTTCATTTCCAGCCCACTGAATTCAGCGGTTAATTCTGGATGATCCTGACTTTGGTCTGCGTTTGTCTTCACTGTGTCTCCCCAACCAGGATCTGGACCACATCTTGACCTCTGTGTCTGCACAGAGCTGATCTTTGTTTGATGTATTGATTTTTAACAAGGGCCTCTTGGTTTGCCGTCAGTTACCGTGAAATGAGTGCCTGGTATTTTCCAGTCCCTTCACGTGTAGCATATTTTCTCTTGATTCTTACAACCACGCAAACCTTTACTGGGAAGGTTTCTGAGACTCAGAGATGGTAGGTAACATCCCTGTAGTCACACAGCTGATGAGTGCAAGCCTGTGCGCTTTCCACTAAACCTTCCAACCCCGCCAGTTCAGGCGGGCGGTGAGAAGGCAGCCAGCATCTCTGCCTGTCTGGGGGTCAGGAGATCCTCTGTGGCCAGTGTTTGAATTGCCTCTAGGAGATGACAGTGAGATGTGGGAGTGCCCTTTCAGATGGATGTGGGGAGGAGCTAGTGTGGAGAGAACGGGTGACAACCTCTGAAGCACCAGCGTGCCCTCTAATTGTAGAGGTGGGCGCTGGGTGGTTATTGGTGCTGCGGCCCTGAAGGCTGTGTTAGGATTGGGGTCAGTCTGCCATCCTTGGGGATGCCCTGGAAAGCGACATATCTCTCATTGGACTAAGCGCCACGCCAAGGAAAAGTAAAGATTCCCTCTGGCAGCCATGAAAAGAAGGGTCAGTAGTGGCAAGCAGCAGAAGCGGGGTAATTTGCTTTGCCTTGGACAGCTGTGTTTGTTACCTCTGAATGTGGCTTGTTTGTTCTTAACAAATACTGACCTGGGCAGCTCGCTTCTAAAAGGGGAAGTCGGATGAACTAGCAGCCTAGGAGGAGGTGCTCAGCCGTTTTAGTAGACAGAGCGAAGCAAATCAGAACAGCAAGGGCCCCTTCTCACACTAGAGAAAATCTTGCCATGTGTATAGAAGGATGTGATTAGGAATTTCTTGTCATCGTTGCTAATAATGAAAAAATTCCAAACAATCTAAATGTCCATCAGTAGGAGATTAGACAAATCATATGATGGAATACCATGCAGCCCTTGAGTTTTTAAAAAGAGCAAATCTGATTGATAGTATGGTAATAATACAACTTGTGTATACTTTAAAAACATGCAAACCAATACTACGTATTGGTTATAGATGCAAATATGTATATGAAAGTATTTAAAAATGGACTTTAAAGTTGCAAACAAACTCAAGAAAATGATTACCCAGAGTCAGTGGGGTGGATGGCAGGAAGACATGCAGTCAAGAGGGGCTGGATAAGGAGACCTTTGCTTTCTCTGAAAGTTTTTTTTTTTTACGGTACGCGGGCCTCTCACTGTTGTGGCCTCTCCCGTCGCGGAGCGCAGGCTCAGCGGCCATGGCTCACGGGACCAGCCGCTCCGCGGCATGTGGAATCCTCCCGGACCGGGGCATGAACCCGTGTCCCCTGCATCGGCAGGCGGACTCTCAACCACTGCGCCACCAGGGAAGCCCCGCTGGAAGATTTTTAATCATAGTCTCAATTTCAGTGCTTGTGATTGGTCTGTTTCTATTTTCTATTTCTTCCTGGTTCAGTTTTGGAAGGTTGTGCTTTTCTAAGAATTTGTCCATTTCTTCCAGGTTGCCCATTTTATTGGCATAGAGTTGCTTGTAGTAATCTCTCATGATCCTTAGTATTTCTGCAGTGTCAGTTGTTACTTCTCCTTTTTCTTTTCTAATTCTATTGATTTGAGTCTTCTCCCTCTTTTGCTTGATGAGTCTGGCTAATGGTTTATCAATTTTGTTTATCTTCTCAAAGAACCAGCTTTTAGTTTTATTGATCTTTGCTATTGTTGCCTTCATTTCTTTTTCATTTATTTCTGATCTGATCTTTATGATTTCTTTCCTTCTGCTAACTTTGGAGTTTTTTGTTCTTCTTTCTCTAATTGCTTTAGGTGTAATGTTAGGTTGTTTATTTGAGATGTTTCTTGTTTCTTGAGGTAGGATTGTATTGATATAAACTTCCCTCTTAGAACTGCTTTTGCTGTATCCCATAGGTTTTGGGTCATCGTGTCTCCATTGTCATTTGTCTCTAGGTATTTTTTGATTTCCTCTTTGATTTCTTCAGTGATCTCTTGGTTATTTAGTAGTGTATTGTTTAGCCTCCCTGTGTTGTATTTTTTACAGTTTTTTTTTTCCTGTAATTTATATCTAGTCTCATAGCGTTGTGGTCAGAAAAGATACTTGATACAACTTCAATTTTCTTAAATTTACCAAGGCTTGATTTGTGACCCAAGATATGGTCTATCCTGGAGAATGTTCCATGAGCACTTGAGAAGAAAGTGTATTCTATTGTCTTTGGATGGAATGTCCTATAAATATCAATTAAGTCCATCTTGTTTAATGTGTCATTTAAAGCTTGTGTTTCCTTATTTATTTTCATTTTGGATGATCTGTCCATTGGTGAAAGTGGGGTGTTAAAGTTCCCTGCTATTATTGTGTTACTGTCGATTTCCCCTTTTATGACTGTTAGCATTTGCCTTACGTATTGAGGTGCTCCTATGTTGGGTGCATAAATATTTACAATTGTTATATCTTCTTCTTGGATTGATCCCTTGATCATTATGTAGTGTCCTTCTTTGTCTCTTGTAACAGTCTTTATTTTAAAGTCTACTAGCTCTGAAGTGGGTCTCTTGTAGACAGCATACATACAGGTCTTGTTTTGTATCCATTCAGCCAGTCTATGTCTTTTGGTGGGAGCATTTAATCCATTTGCATTTAAGGTAATTGTCGATATGTGTGTTCCTATTACCATTTTCTTAGTTGTTTTGGGTTGGTTTTTGTAGGTCTTTTCTTTCTCTTGTGTTTCCTGCCTAGAGAATTTCCTTTAGAATTTGGTGTAAAGCTGGTTTGGTGGTGCTGAATTCTCTTAACTTTCGCTTATCTGTAAAGGTTTTAATTTCTCCATTGAATCTGAATGAGATCCTTGCTGGGTAGAGTAATCTTGGTTGTAGGTTTTTCCCTTTCATCACTTTAAATATGTCCTCCCACTCCCTTCTGGCTTGTAGAGTTTCTGCTGAGGGATCAGCTGTTAACCTTATGGGGATTCCCTTGTGTGTTATTTGTTGTCTTTCCCTTGCTGCTTTTAATATTTTTTCTTTGTATTTAATTTTTGATAGTTTGATTAATATGTGGCTCGATGTGTTTCTCTTTGGGTTTATCCTGTATTGGACTCTCTGTGCTTCCTGGAGTTGATTGACTATTTCCTTTCCCATGTTAGGGAAGTTTTCAACTATAATCTCTTCAAATATTTTCTCAGACCTTTTCTTTTTCTCTTCTTCTTCTGGGACCCGTATAATTCGAATGTTGGTGCATTTAATGTTGTCCCCGAGGTCTGAGGCTGTCCTTGATTCTTTTCATTCTTTTTTTTTTTTATTCTGCTCCTTGGCAGTTATTTCCACCATTTTATCTTCCAGCTCACTTATCCATTCTTCTGCCTCAGTTATTCTGTTATTGATTCCTTCTAGAGTATTTTTAATTTCAGTAATTGTGTTGTTCATCGCTGTTTGTTTGCTCTTTTATTCTTGTAGATCCTTGTTAAATGTTTCTTGTATTTTCTCCATTCTGTTTCTGAGATTTTGGATCATCTTTACTATCATTACTCTGAATTCTTTTTCAGGTAGGTTGCCTATTTCATCTTCATTTATTTGGTCTTGTAGGTTTTTACCTTGTTCCTTCATCTGTAGCATATTTTTTGTCGTTTCATTTTTTTTTTTTTTTTTTTGGTGGGTGATGCTGTATTCCTGTCTTACTGGTTGTTTGACCTGAGACATCCGGCACTGGAGCTCGCAGGCAGTTGTATAGAGCTGGGTCTTGGTGCTGAGATGAGGACCTCCGGGAGACCTCACGCCGATTGATATTCCCTGGGGTCTGAGGTTATCTCTTAGTCCAGTGGTTTGGACTCGGAGCTCCCACCACAGGAGCTCGGGCCCAACCTCTGGCCTGGGAACCAAGATCCCGCAAGCTTCATGGCATGGTATAAAAAAAGGAAGAAAGAAAAAAAGGAGCAGTACAATACCAAATAATAAAAAACAAAATCAGAAAGATAAAAAATATATTAGGAAAAATAAAACTATAATTCAAACAACCGGTTGCTGGGGGTTCCTCCCATCCCCTTAGGTGTCCGCAGTCCCCCACCAGTGCCTGGTAAGTGCCCTAGTTGCGAGGAGACGCAAATTCCGCATCCTCCTGGTATGCCACCTTGACTCCGCCCCTCTCCACAGCAGCCAAGTATTCCAGGTGGGGGATTTCGGCATCTGGGTGAAGAACAGAAACATTGAGGAAGGTTGGAAAAAAGGGAACACAGCCCCTCGCCCCTCCCCCCAGCCGGGGCCACCCAGCACCCTGTGTGTAATTTTTTTTTTAATTTTTATTGGAGTACAGTAGATTTACAATGTTGTGTTAGTTTCAGGTGTACAGCAAAGTGAATCAGTTATACATATACATATATCCACTCTTTTTATATCAATAGATTCTTTTCCCATATAGGCCATTACAGAGTACTGAGTAGAATTCCCTGTGCTATACAGTAGGTCCTTATTAGTTATCTATTTTATATATAGTAGTGTGTATATGTTAATCCCAATCTCCCAGTTTATCCCTCCTCCCCTTACCCCCTGTTAACCATAAGTTTGTTTTCTACATCTGTGACTCTACTTCTGTTTTGTAAATAAGTTCATTTGTACCCTTTTTTAGGTCCGACATATAAGCGATATCATGTGATATTTGTCTTTCTCTGTTTGACTTACTTCACTCCATATGACAAGCTCTAGGTCCATCCATGTTGCTGCAAATATTATTATTTTGTTCTTTTTTATGGCTGAGTAAATTCCATTATGTGTATGTACCATGTATTCTTTGTCCAGTCCTCTGCTGATGGACATTTATGTTGCTTCCTGACTATTGTAAATAGTGCTGCAGTGAACATCGGGGTGCATGTATCTTTTTGAATTATGGTTTTCTCCAGGTATATGCCTAGGAGTGGGATTGCTGCGTCATATGGTAGTTCTATTTTTAGATTTTAAGGAACCTCTATACTGTCCTTTGTAGTGGCCGTACCAATTTATGTGTGTGTAATTTTTTTTCAGTCTTTTTCTATAAATTTTTTAAAAGTCTCCACCCTTAATGGAGATTTGTATGTTACTAGCCCTGCCTCACGCGTGGGGCTGTCATGAGGATCTGTTCGCGTTAATAGATGTGAAAATGCTCTGTCAACCAGGATGCAAGGGAAGAGTAGGTAGTGTTTATTTAATAAGAATAATCACCTCTTGGGCTTTTCTTTGGTCGTTGGCTAAGTAGCGTTTGTAGCTTTTGGAGGCCTGGGGGGATTTGCAGTGATTTACACTCTTTGTACCTTGAAGTTCATGTTCGTTTGTTTTGTAAAACCTCCTCAGAGCACACAGCAGGGATAAAAGTAAAAAGAAAATTGGGATTGGATTTTTATGTGCATCTTGGAAGGCTGGGGAGGATGTGGGAGCGGATGCTTCCCTTCAGGAAAACGGAGACAGCTGTCTTGGGGTCTGGGGTTTGATCTCCCCAACAGTCATATCCTCTGGAGCAGATCCAGTAGACTGTGTTGCATGCTTGCTGGGCCGCGGTGCACACCACGCCCAGAATTCAAGGGAGAGTGGAGTTTGGTGGGGTTGGGGGTAGGGAGTCAGTCAATAAAGGGAGACAGGTAAGCGGGAGGAAGGGATGTTGGCTAACCAATATAGATGAAGGGCAAGATGCTCATATAGTGGTTTCTATGACAACACGTGGACCGAGCTGGGTGTCCCCAGACGGAGGAGACAGACATGCTCTGCAGAGAACTCCTGCCCTCACCTGAAAAGGTAGCCAGCTGGAGTCAGCTGGGCCATGGGAAGTCAGCAGAATTGCTGGTGGGGGGCAGGCTGAATCAGAGTGTAGCCTCATCTGCATTTCTGAAGGCAATAAATTCTCATTTCAGCTGCAATATTGGTCTGCTCTGTGAAACTGCAGCATCAGTGATTTTTTTTAAGCTATACAATTGGGACCTTTTCCTGAATCTGAGATAGGATGTGCAGGGGCTAATTTGCTCCATTTTCTGATAAAAAGGCATCTCAATTGCTTGCTCCTAACCCCTAACCCCTTCTTCGTCCTGGGGGACGCCATCACGCAGCATGTGGGGGGTTGGAGGGCACACGGTGCCCAAAACCCCGCCTTGGACTTCCGTCAGGGCCGCTCCGAGTGCAGGGACACCCTGAGGTCCACTCCCTGTCTGTGGCCTCTCTCTGATGGTTTTCCTCGGTGAAGGGTAGACTACAGTCTAGACTTCATTCAGACATCCCCGCTGGATTTGCTAAGTGAGCTGCAGAAGAGGTTGACAGAGAAAATCCATCTGTCTGTGCCTGCTCTGCAAGTCTGTTGTCTGGCTGTGATTGGAATCACCTTGGGTGTAGTAGCTACTGGTGAAATTTTGAGATGGAATTCTTAATAGTACAACCTGTCCACCTGCCCGCTTTAAATGTGGCGCGTCATGAACTGAACGTTGGTTACACAGCCATTAGTCAAAGCTGATGAGGATTCAGTGCCTTGACCCACGGTTCCCGCTGAACCCACTGCCTGGTCCCCGCCCCCTTCGCTCTCCTCCCTGAGCTCTGCGTACAGATATCCACAAGAGCCCGGCAGGTGGCAGTGGGGTAGCTGCTCAGGTCACCCCCATGCACGCCAGAGGGCACACGCTCCATGAAGGGGGCACCCCTGCCCAGCACCAGCCAGGCACTGCCACAGAGGAGGGCGCTTTGTATAGCTGCATCTTCCAGGTTACCAGAAGGACTCAGAGGTTGGAAATTTTGTGGGAAAGCTCTTGATTTTTAAAGGCTGGGAATGAATATTCAAAATCTTTTACCACACTGTGCAGTCACACCAAAGCCCAGGCGCTCCCGGGAGCATGTAACCATAGGAGGAAAAAGACCGAACTACCCCCATGGGATTTAGGTACCTTTGAAAAGGGAGCCAAGTTTGGGCACCCTTTTCGTTAATACGCGTAAGAGACATTTATTAAGCACCTCCTGTGTGGTGGGCACGATGCTAAGTGCTTGACATTGCAGATTCATCCCCCGCAGTGGGGCTGGGTGGCGTTGGCTTCACTTTACAGTGAGGAAACTGAGTCTCAGCCTGGGGAAGCAGGTTGCGTGGGGACACACAGGAGGGACTGGAAGCGGGCTCTGAAGCCAGTTCCCTTCCAGAGCCAGTGACGCGGCCACCACACCCTGCTTCCTACAGCCTTGCTTCCCCTGTCTAAAAGTCACAAAGCACCCCTGGCCCGAAGGGAAACCCAAGCCTTCATCCCCTGCCCCCGCCCCTCCCCCACTCACACTGGCGGCCTGCGGCTCTAGGTGAGCAGCCGGAGAGGCTGGCACGTCTAGCGAATGTGGCTTTGACCACGCCACCCGCCCAGCGGGCGTGGCGGACCTTCTGCAGAAGATGGATTTGCCCGAAGTCTTGGCTTTTGTTGCTAGCCCAGAAATAACCTCACTGGGCAGGAGAGACCTGTAGCTGGGAATTGTATATTTCCCTGCTTCCTGTTTCAGCCCAGGGAGGATACCGCAGGAAGAGGAGAAACCGGCATAAAGATTCTGCCTTCCAGCCTTCCTAAGCATCTTAGCTTGGGCTGCTGTAACACATTACCCAGACTGCATGGCTTCACAACAGAAACTTACACATTCAGTTCTGGGGCCTAGCAGCCCAAGATCAAGGTCAGGGTTCTTCTGAGACCTCTCTCCTTGGCTTGCAGATGGTGGCTTCTCCCTGTGTCCTGACATGGTCTTTCCTCTGGGCATGCCTGCACGTGTCTGATGTCTCTTTTTCTGTGTGTCCGGATTTCCCCTTATGGGAACACCTGTTGAACTGGATTAGGCCCACCCCTAAAGACCTCCTGTTAATTTAATCGCCTCTTTAAAAGACCTTGCCTCAAGTATTGCTGTATTAGAAGTGCTGGGGGTTGGGACTTGAACATGAATTTGGGGGTGGGAGGGACGCAATTTAGCCCCTAGCACTAAATAAATAGCCAGACGCGACTGGAGCTGCTGAGAAGCACCCAGAGACCCAAGTTATTCAAACTCAGCCACCGGCTGCACCTTCTGGAATAAAGTTCCCCTGCTCTCACCTCCCCAAGTTATTTTGAAGATCAAATGTCTGGTGAGTAAGAACTGTATCATGGGAGCAAGGTTTGGCTCTTAGCTAATATCGTTGGTAAGATGGCAAGTTGCTTGTGCATTTTTTTGTTTGTTTGTTTGTTTGTTTTGCGGTACGCGGGCCTCTCACTGCTGTGGCCTCTCCCGTTGCAGAGCACAGGCTCCGGACGCGCAGGCCCAGCGGCCATGGCTCACGGGCCCATCCACTCCGCGGCATGTGGGATCTTCCCGGACCGGGGCATGAACCCGTGTCCCCTGCATCGCCAGGCAGACTCTCAACCACTGCGCCACCAGGGAAGCCCTGTGCATTTTTAATAACTTTTTCATTCTTTATAAGAAGAATACACACTCATTGTCCATCTGTTTTACATAACCGAAACCATCCTGTAAATAGTTCTATAAGCTGCTTCTGCATATCACTGTACATTAGTTTCCTAGGGCTGCCATAAATGACCACAGACTTGGTGGCTTCAAACAACAGAAATTTATTCTCTCACAGTTCTGGAGGACAGATGTCCAAAGTCAAGGTGTTGGCTCCTACTGGAGGCTCTGAAGAACCCATTCCATGCCTCTCTTCTAGCTTCTGGTGGCTTCCAGCAAGCCTTGGCATTTCTTGGCCCCTAGGGGCATCACTTTAATCTTTACTTCCATCTTCATCTTCTCCCCTGTGTGTCTCTGTGTCTCAGATCTCCCTCTCTTTACTCTTTGGATTTAGGGTCATCTAAAGATCCTTAACTCAATTACGTCTGCAAAGACCCTGTTTCCAAATAAGGTGATATTCACAGGTACCAAGGCTTAGGACTTGGACGCATCTTTTGTGGGGAACACAATTCAACCCACTGCACGCAGTACCATGTGCCTTTTCTCAAATTGTTAAAAGTTCCTAAAACAGTAAGTGTTTCAAAATATCCCATCATATGGTGATGGTATCATTTGTTTAACATGGCAGTTTACTTCATGCCAGGCTCCTGTGATTCTGACCTCTTAGTCAATGCAAAGCTGTACCTGGCTGTCCATGTGCCCTACCGTGTTGCAAGAGCGAGCTACCAGTTTGAGTCTGTAGTACCTGTTCTTTTATTTCTTTTCCTTTTTCCCGTCAAGAGTTTTTACTGCTTCTTTTTTCTTATTCCATAAATGGTACATATAGGGATTTTAGAAAATACAGAAAAGCAGAAAGAAAACTATGCAGTGGGGTTCCAGGGGTGATGCTTTCCTTGCTTTTCACCCCTGTGTTGTTCGTGTTTTAACATCTCCCAGTCATTTCAGGGGCTCAGAAGCAGAAATGAAATGTCTGTAGATGCTCGGCCCACCCTCCTGATGCACTCCGGAGAAGTTCTTTCTGAATTCCTATGGTGACTCTGGTTGGGGGGTGGGGACGGGCGTCTCGGTTCATTTAGTGGCAGATCCAGCTTTTCTGTTCCCTCACTGGGACATTGCTGCCTTTATTGTTCTCCTCTCACTGCCTGCTTTGGGGAAATTATTCTGACAGCTATGTTTACCAGTGGGATCAGAAGGGAAAGGATCAGTCTGAGAGCAGTTGTGCGGAGCAGCATGTGGAATCGGGGGTTGGAATTTAGTTGGGGGTCTGAGGGATGGCCAAGAACAGGAAGGAGAAAGGGTCGTCTTGGGGTTTCTGCTGTCTCGGACTCTCGGTCTTGGTGACCCTTTTGGGCACATGCAGCAGCTGGGAACCTGAGCCAGGGCTGCTCCGTCCCAGGAAGACTCCCAAATCATATCTTAGAAGTTCTGAGGGACATGGAGAATTCAGTTGTCTTCTCCCTCCACAGATCACCAACCCTGTGAAGAATGTGCTCCCCTGGCTCGGATAGGCAGAAAATGTTGGTAATGAATTGAAATAACATTTTGCCTGGAAGCTTTTGTGATAGACTGTGGTGGCAGAAGCTCTAGAAAGGGCAAATGAAGTGCGAAATGGACCCTCATTTATCCCTTCATCCATCCATCCATCCATCCATCCATGTAGCTAACATTGTTGGTACCCCCTCTGAACCGGCCCCCATGTTGTGCACTGGGATTGTAAAGGGAAGTAAGATCTGGGCCTTCAAGAAGCTCAGACTCTAAGAAGAGCAACAGACTCAAGGCCAACTGGTGAGTTCTGTCGAGTACCAAGGAGGCACATAAAGGGTGTGTGTACCTCCATTCGGGGGCCCAGGGAAGGAGACCTTTCTGCTGGATTCTAGGGGACCAGCAGGCACGTAGGACTGGGTGGGGAGAAGACATGAAATATCAAGGGCCTGTCTTCAGAAGGTAAGGAAGGAGTTGAAATCTGCCACCTCGAATCCGTGAAGGAATAGAGGGAAGCAAATGCAGAGACTATCTTGGATAAAATTCAGTTGGCAGAAAGCAAGAGGGAAAATGGAAAGAAGGTAGCAGCGTGTAGTCCATCAAAAGGAAAGGACAAAATATCCCAATTTGGAAGGCCCTAGAAAGACAGATGATTCAAGAGACACCACCGTCTTTGGCTGAGACGCTGACCTTGCACAGCAGTGTCTGCCAGCTGGTGAGAGATGAGGACGGAAGGGAGTTTGAGCCTGAGCCCTGCTCCTGTTCACTTCTTGTTAAAAACGGAGCCTCCTGTCTGCTTCTGTGCTGGTGGTCAGGGGTCCATGCCTCACAGCACCCCACCGTCCTGCCTCGTTCATCTCAGGAATCGGGAAGCAAACCATTGCCTGGAGTCAGTGATGGGGGGTGGGGGAGGGCACACAGCACCGAACCCGAACCTCCTTGGGGCGGGAGTGTGGAGGCAAGTGCAGTCCTTGCCAGGGGCAGGGACAGCCTCCTTGAGGCTCTGCACCTGTTTCCACGTGTCCTCCGCGTTGCTGAGTGAGAAGGTAAAGCCCTGCTTCATTCTTACAGCATCACTTTTCTGTACGTAAGGCCCAGGGAAGTGGTGGGCGACGGGGTAGGGTGAGGCGGAAGGAGTAGGGGGGGATCCTTTTCCATCCCCAGCCACAGCTTTCTTGAAGTTACCATCAGGCTACAGGGGGGTGTCGTTTACCTGGGTGTGTGGTGTTGCATCCTCTAGGAAAGAGCGGTGTCGCCTCCTAGTGGCCGTGTCTGTCTTGGATACCACCCATCCCTGGCCCAGGAACATTATTTGCTGAATGAATGAGGCGTCCATTGTTGCAGCTGAATGCCTGTGCCCTAATTCTGGGCTTCTTTACATCATGCCTTCGCGTAGCTTCCTGCTAATGAGGCTTCCTGCCCCTCATCCTCCCTCCCTCCAATCCATTTTACTCCAAACCTAGTCCCAGCTGTCTTAAAGTCCCAGCAGCATAAAGCCAAGCTTCTTACTCCACATCGAAGGTTCTGTTCACCATTGCCTGTATGCACTTCTTGGTTAAGCACCTTTCACTCACACGTTTCTCTCTTCCTGGAATGCCTCCCTGCTCTCAGCCAGGCAAAAGATTTCCAGTTCAAATTCTCATTCAGATGCCTCCTTTTGGCGAGCCATAATCACATCTGGGAACGCCTTCTGAATTCCCTTACGGCTCAGACAGTTGTTAATTCTCTTAGGGTGTTCACCACACAGCAACACCACTGACAGTAATAGCACCACTGTTTATGGAGCCCTCATTACATGTAGATGGCAGGGCTGCCAGGTTGCACAGCTTAAGGACTTTGGGATCCTGTTTACCTGGCTTCCCGTCCTGACTCTGCCGTTTAGTGTGTGTTTGTGCAAGTCATTTCTCTGCTCTGAACCTCAGGGTCCCCGACAAAGGGGATATTGACCCTGGAGGATTCAGCGAGATGCCTGGCGTAGGGGAGATGCCTGACCAGTGTGGCTCCACGAGTGCAGAGCTGTGTTGTCCATGATGCAGCCCTGCTTCTGAGAATGGGGTCTCTCGCAGGTAGCAGGTCCACAGTAAATAGTTGTTGAATTCATGCTCCACGACTGGATAAATGCCACCTTACCTTACTGCAGGAAGCACACGGTCCGGGAGGAACCAGAGGTTATTGTCAAGTGAAGTGAGTAAGTTTCATGAAGTTTCTGCCTGACCGCTAGCTGACATCTGGGTGCTGTTGAGAGAACCTTTAATTGAACACCCCCGGGCTGTGGGTGGGGGATGGAGGGGAGTATCTCCACTTTACCCAGACCTCCTGCCTGGCTGGCTCATCTATCCAGACTTAAGAGCCGGCCCCTTCTTGCTACCCGGGGCACTGAGACTTCTCTCTGGATGACCTTGGTTTATCTGTTTCTGGATCAGTCGGTAAAGTTGTTGTAAATATAGACCCAGTTATCAAGTACATGATCTAATTAGCAAGACTCTCACTTGGAATGGCTAAGTAGAACATCCCCACGTCACAGTCCCAGTGACCCATTTCCCAAATGCTCCCTTTATGCTGTTTTTTTTTTTCTGCTTCTTGAACAAAGGAGAGGGGAGAGCCACAGCCATTTGCATATTTATTTGCTCCAGTGGTGGGCGACCACTTGCACTCCGTGCCAGAGGGAGTTCCTCTCGCTTGCTTGTTTGTTAATGTTTCTCTTACAGGATAAATAATGTGAAAGTGTCATCATAGGCCAAAAAGAGGCAGGCCAGCCACGGGAAGGCGGAATTCACTGCCTCCCCCCAGCCCAAGGACACAGCTCCTCCTGAATTTTTAAACACCGGGTTGGAGTTGCACTTTCAGCAGGAGACCAGGTGGGAGGGCCGCCAGAGGAGTGGAGGGAGCTCAGACCCTGAGGGTCAGGGACCCTGGGTTCTCATTTCATCTCAGCCACTGAGTTGCCCCTGAGACCTTGGCTGTTCCTCTTCTGTAAGCAATGAGTTATCCAGAATGTTCCCTTACATCTCTGACATTCTTCCAGAGTGTCCGTCAGTACACAGAATCCCAATTTTGATCTCTGAGAATATCACACCCACTGAAAGTCACATATAAGCACCAGGCAGACTTAACTGCGAAGAAGGTGCCCATTCTGCCACCACCACCAGCGTTGCCAAGTGGGGAGATGGTGACACCTCTAGTGTCCACGAGGGGACCAGACCCCACATGGCACAGTCAAGGGGCCCTTGGGTCCCATCGATTCCTTGTGAACCCAAGTAGCTTTCCTAAGGCACTGCCCTTGGAATCACACATCTACAAGCAGCTCTACCTGTGGTCTCGTGAATTTGGGAGACACCATCCCGCTCTTAGAAATCCCATAAGACATAAGGAGAAATCTTACTGCAAAGAAGAAACCTGTGTAACAGTGTCTACCTAGTGTGTCCCGAACTTAATTGACCAAAGAATCCATTCTTTTCCCCTTTTCATACCACCTTTCCCCTCCCGTGCAAACCCATTCTGGACACTGTGGCTGCACTCAGCCAGGTAACTTAGTAGGGAATCTGCTCCATGTCTCTGTTAGTTTTCCTGAAGCCTGTGTCAGACTGCTAAGGATTGATTGTTTGTGTCCCTCCCCCAAATTCATAGGTTGAAACCTAATCCTGGTGTGGTGCTATCAGGTGGTGGGTCCTTTCGGAAGTAATTAGGTCATGAGGGTGGAGCCCTCATGAATGGGATTAGAGCCCTTGTAAGAACAGGCCAGAGAGCTAGCTTGCTGTCTTTTCTGCCACGTGACGATACAAGGAGAAATCGGCAGTCTACAGGCCAGCCCCGAAGAGGGCCCTCACCAGAACCTGACCACATGGCACCCTGATTTTGGACTTCCAGCCTCCAGAACTAACTTGTAAATAAATTTCTATTGTTTATAAGCCATCTGGTCTATGGTACTTTATTATAGCAGCTCGAGCTAAGACACAGAGGGATGTCCATGTCCATCCTAAT
The DNA here is from genome assembly GCF_964270905.1 of Leucopleurus acutus. Taxonomy (NCBI): domain Eukaryota; kingdom Metazoa; phylum Chordata; class Mammalia; order Artiodactyla; family Delphinidae; genus Leucopleurus; species Leucopleurus acutus. The sequence goes on from NC_139151.1 coordinate 87,048,404, forward strand.
GGCTCAGGGCAAGTTTTTCCATTAGGGATAGTTAACCAGCTCACTCTCAGCAGCTGCCCCCTGGCCCCAGTCTTTCTCTGAAGCACCCATCTCACCGTCAGGCTCAGTCTGTCCGTTTGTGTGCTTCTTTCTCTCCCTTCTTTTCCCCTTCCTTGGACCTACACCTCTTTTTCTCCATTTCAGCATTCTTCATCCTCTCACCTTCCCCTTAGTTTGAACTCTGCTAGGAAGGAGATGGCCTTGACCTCAGACCAACAGCTCTTCCAGGTTCGGGCTGGCTTATTTGCCATCATTGGGCTTCTCACTGATCAGGAATTAATTGGTGGCTGAAGGGCTCCTCAGAGTGGATCTCAGCTGTCTAGGAAATCTGCTGATCTAGAAGGATTTTCAGATGTTGTTAGCAATCCAGAGAGCATGCTGTCAAGTGGTTCTTTTTCTGACGTGCTCTTGCCACTGTCTGCGTGTGATTCAGCCACTCTGCCCTGTGTCCTTCTGGTGACATTTAGTCTTTATTCAGGGCCTTTGAAACTATGCCTCAAAACGTCATTAAGGATTCTAAATTATTTTATTTTCTTCCTCTTTTGTTTAAAGAACTGTAAGTAAAAACTTTGCTTTGAGACAGCTCGCTTAAGTAGTAGCTAGGTTGACTTCTGCCTCTGCCCTCCGGTTCGTTTTTGCTGCCTGTTTTCTCCCCAGTCTGGTTCTGAGGTTTAGAAAGAGTCAGACTGGCATCACTTCCTAGCTTTGTGACCTTGGGCAATTGCTTAATGTTTCTGAGCCTCAGTTTCTTCCTCTGTAAAGTGGGCTTACTAATACCTCACAGATTGGTGATAAGGATTAAATGAGAGCACGAGAGAATGCAAAGTACTTAGCACAGTTTCAGAGCATAGTTGTCTGTAGGGGAAGACAATGCTCTTAGGTTATTTGCAGGGGCCTGCAAATTAAACTGACAAAAGACAAGCTAACAGAAAAAATTTTACTGATGTTAATATTTTTAATTTTATGTCCACAGGGAATTCATGGAAAAGAAATGAAAACCCAAAAAAGTGGTTAGACCTGAGGGCTTACATACCATTTTAACAAAGGGTGATGAATTGTGGAGAAGTGACTAGACAGTGGGAAACGGGTTTGGACCCCTAGGGGTGGTAAATTGTGGGAAGTTAAGTATATGGGGAAACTAATGGTAGGCAGGGTTATTCAGTAAGGTGTGCTTATGCAGACTCATCTCAGTGCCACCTCTGTCCCTGATAATAAGGTATTCTCCTCCTGGTATAAGACCAGCAGGCACCTTCACAAGGGGCACTTAAGCCACCTTTACAGAGGGAAATGGATGCCCTGCTTTTAGGTAGGTAGAGGGCAGGGAGAGAGCTCCTCCTGTGTCTTCTGTTTCTCACCTGACTTCAGAATAATCCTTACGCCGAAGTGGCATATTTTGGAGTGGCATATTTTGATCCCTTTGATATCCATCACTTTAGGGGAAGGAAGAGGCCTCTTGTTCACTCCTATATTTCCAGGGGTATCTGGCTTATAGTAGATGCTCAGGAACATTGGAAAATGTTTACAGTGGACAATAGAGGAGTGGGATATGCCTGTTGCGAAATCCTCTATCGAAGTCTAGTCTGGGCCCTCAGCAGTCCTGGGCCTGCCTTCTTCCTGGCTTCGAGGTGCTAAACCTGCCACAGTAGCCAGGAGGCCACCTGCAAGATTCTATGGAGGAGAGAGCGTTGAGCTGGGAAAATGCATTACTAGATAAGTCATTTTTCTGGCTCTCCATCTCTTTAGCCATTTCATTCCTGGTTGCATATTAGAATCACCCAGGGAGCTTTCTTCACAATATTGATGCCAGGGCCATCCCCAGAGACTGACTCTGCTGGTCTGGGGTGGGGCCTTGCGAGGGTCAGAAAGCCTTGGCTTTAATCCAGGAAAACAGACTGAGTGGAGATTGTAAACCCTCATCGAACGCGAAGCATTTGAAGGGATAAGGGAGAACTCCAGTAGGTTGCGTCTTAATTGGGGCTTCAAGATTGAATCAGAAGTGGTTAATTATCTCTATAATAATAATCTCTATAATAATGGGGTGACACCAGCTTAGGAGCAGCTTGTATATCTACACTGTCACTGCAGGCTCCGGGTTGGCTCCTACAGCCAGCTCTGCCCAGCAGGACCATGGGCAGGGCCAGGTGTCTTGGCAAAACATGAAGCAGGTGGTCCAGGGCCACTTGGAACCACACCACCCATTTGTCATCGTTAGCAGAAGAAGTCGGGTCTTCCCAAGGCAATTCCACCTCATTGAAGTAAACAGCAACTTTCCTACCATCTTTAAAAAGACCCAGCATCTTTAAATAAACACAGATTGGGTTTTGTTTGTTTACCCAGACGAAGCTTCCTCTTGAGGGGAGGTTAAGTGAGGAGCACAGTCTCAACTCACACTCTGATGTGGCACTACTTGGAAACAGTGACTCATTCTTCTGCCAGCCGCCCCCCTGCTCCGGCCGCCCACATGACTAGTGGAGGATGACAAAGGTGGAAGGTCAGCATTCATCATCTTCAGCACGATAACGTTTCAGAGCTGTTTAGTGTTTGATTTGTAATGTCTTCGGAAGGCAACAAAAATCACGTTGGTAATTTTTTTATCGTGTTTAAAAAAAAAAAAAGGAAAGTGTGAATCCATGTAGGACAGCATGTGTGTCAGTCACAGCCTGTTTGGATCTGGTCGAAAAGCTGCAAATATTTTTTTCCACACAAAGTGTATTCGGGATTTTGTTAATGATGCTGTTGTTAGTACAAATCTCCTCAGGGACTCTGAGTAACTCTAGCGGGGAGGATGGGAAACAAAGCGCAAGGGCTGTAATTTTCAGCCTGGAGTAGAAGCAGCAATTTATAAAGTCTATTAAGGGCAACCTGTTGGTCTCCTTCTGGAAAGAGAGGGCCTTGTTCAGAATGCTCTTGGTGATACTCTAAGGGGCTGATGGGGTCTCCAGATTTTGACAGAGTCTCCCACACCCCCAAAGCCATCAATAGGACCCTGCTCCCCACTTCTGCCCCCTCATGCCTTTAAATGGGAACATTCATAATTTCCTGCTTAATGGAGGGTCTGTTGCAAAAACTAGAAATGAGTTGCCCAGATAAAGCGAGATCTCTGGGGGCTGCCCGACAGACTTGGTTTTGTCAGAAAAGAAAAAATTCGGGGAGTTGACTGCAGAGTTTCCCACATTGCAGCCTGTGAGCGGTGTAGTGCTTTTGTTGATTTTTAAAATTTCTTTTTATTAAGTCATCATTTTTTAAAGTCCCTGCTGAGCCAAGAGAACAGATGAACATTGGTTCAGCCATGTTTCCCAGCAGGCTGCCCGAATTGGGCTCCACTCTGTCGAGTGGGGGTCATGATAAGGAAGGAGAGACCCCCCCAAAATTTGTTGTGCGTGTCTCTGTGGGTCTTAAAATCTAATGGAGCATGACCCATCGGGGCCGTTGGGTAAGGACCCACCCTGTGGCCAGGAAGCTGGGTGTCAGTCTTTAGAGAAAATAGTCTCTATTTCATTCATTCCCGAGACAGGTAACATCTGGTGGGTGAGGAAATGTCTTCATATTTCTGCTCTTCATTTTCTGAGCCTGCATTGTAAGGGGTCTGGATTTCTCAAGGGAGATGCTCCCAGGTGCTGGGGACAGAAGACACAGCCACAAGGCGGCAGGTTGGAGCTTAATAGAAGGTAGCCTATGGGCCAGTAGCTTTCAAACTATTTTTTTAAGTTATTTTGATTGAAGGATAGTTGGTTTACTATTTTGTGTTAATTTCTGCTGTACAGAAAAGTGCCTCAGTTATGCTCTCAAACTATTTGGACAGCAATCCACAGTAAGAAATACTTTTTATATCACAATCATGTATACAGATAGGAATGTATTCTATATTCTATATGTATTCTATTCTATACATCTATAGGAATGTATTCTATATGTAGCACACTAATGGGTTTAGTAGATCCTATTTCCTTCTGTTAGTTTTATGTCAGCCCTGACCCACTGTGTGAGGTCTACTTAATATTTGGTGGAAATCTGTTGTTTAAAAAATTGCCGCGGGGCTTCCCAGGTGGCGCAGTGGTTGAGAGTCCGCCTGCCGATGCGAGGGACGCGGGTTCGTGCCCCGGTTTGGGAGGATCCCGCATGCCGCGGAGCGGCTGGGCCCTGGGCCCGGCTGAGCCTGCGTGTTCGGAGCCTGTGCTCCGCAACGGGAAAGGCCACAACAGTGAGAGGCCCGCATAACGCAAAAAAAAAAAAAAGAAAAAGAAAAAAAAAAATTGCCGCGGGCTTCCCTGGTGGCGCAGTGGTTGAGAATCCGCCTGCTGATGCAGGGGACACGGGTTCGTGCCCCGGTCCGCGAAGATCCCACATGCCGCGGAGGGGCTGGGCCCGTGAGCCATGGCCGCTGAGCCTGCGCGTCCGGAGCCTGTGCTCCGCAACGGGAGAGGCCACAACAGTGTGTGGCCCGCGTACGGCAAAAAAATTTTAAAAATTGCCGCAGTAGGGTATTCTACGAGGAGGACCTCGGCACGTGCGTCCTGAGAGCCGCCTCAGCTAGACCATTTCCGGGAATGTTGCTGCCCCCTGCTGTTCCTGACCCCAGGATCTTTGCACTTATTCTTCCTTCCACTGAGGACAAGCTTCTTCTAGATATCCAAAGGTCTAGCTTCAGTTCTTTATCAGGTGTCACCTTCTCAATAAGTCGCCCCCTGGCTTCCCTCTTTAAAACCGCGATGCATCCCCCATCCCGCCCCTGCTCCCTCTTCATTCCACTTCCCACGTTCTGGAGTGTTTTGGTTGTGGTTTGGTTTTTACCACCATGCTTATTACCTCTCAACAAACAATATACTTTATAATTTATTTGTTATATTTACTGTCTTCCTCCCTCTGCTAACTCCTAAGTTCCACAGGAGTTTTTCATTGTTGATCAATGTATCCCAAACAGCTGGAGAAGTTGCTGATACACGATGGCTGCTCACTCAAGACTTTGTTGAATGAATACATCAATGAGTATGTGATTGAAAAGCCTCTGACTGTGACTATCTTGAATTGAGTAAATTAAGGGAAAGGCTGAGCCTCCACTTGGGGAAGAACAGAAATGAGGAAGAACAGTGAGACCAGGAGATGGGGATGGTGGTAGAGGGCGAACATCCCCGGGATAAAGGAGAGATCAGGGGACCAGCATCAAGGTGACAAGGTGCCCACAGGAGAACCCACCCTCACCCCAGGGGCCCAGGGCTAATTAGGGGGCCGTCTGGCTTCCTCTCCTTCTACCCCAAGCCCAAATCTTCCATTCATTAGGTGCCCAGCATCTCATCAGCACCACCCGGCTGTAGGGTCTTTGTTCGGACGCCCATGAAATGCTCGGGCCCACGCTGCTGCAGGTTGCTCATGGCTGATAAGACCACTGCGGGAGAATTTATAAATCCATTGCTTTAGTGGCTGTGACTGAGGCAGATAAGCAGCGGTCTGACACAAATAAGAGCATCTTTCTCCCCCTCCCTTTCCTTGCCTGACACACAGAGAGTCAACCTGAATCTGTGTGGTGAATGAACATTCTGGTGAAACGAAAAATGATAAAATTCCAACTTGCTGCTTTGTGGGGAATATTGCAAGCCACCCATCTTTGTTCTTCAGACCACTGCGTTCTTTGTGTAGGCCAGCCTCCAGGCCCTTTACCCACCGAAACCTGGAGGAAAATCATACTCACCAAAAGCCAGTGTGATTTTCCAGCCAGAGGAGATAAGGCCGCTGGGGAGCGTGTTTCCGTGAAGTGATGCCAGCTGAGCCAAGGCCTCCTTGAAATATTTAATTATAAGATATATGAACACATATCCCAGCAGTTCTTTTTTCCCTCTTAACCTATATTTAGCCTTGCAGAAAAAAGAAAATTTTCTGGGACTTTACCTTACTTTTAATTAGGATCTCAGAGGTGAATTTTATAATATTTTTATCCCATTGGTCAAGCCAGAAACTTTCCTTATCTAAGGTGAGGATATTGGAATAAAATAATGTCGTCTGATCCCCTTTATAGTCATAGCTTACCTTTTATATTGGTTTTCAGTTTAAAAATTATTTTCACATAGAAGAAATAGGGACCAAAAATGCACTCATGACCTGCTCAAAGTTGTACAGTGACTCGGTAAGAGCCCTATGGAAGCTGAATCTTTGACCTGGAAAGGTGCTGGTCTCTCCATTTCTACCCAGTGAGGGCTCCCACATCTGATTTCTCTTTCCACTAGGAGAGAGGGCAGGATCTTTCTGGATGTCAGGCCCTGTGAGTGAAGTAGCCTTCATACGTTACCCCACTGGCTCCTCCCAGGGATCCTGGGAAGCAGATCCTAGTACCCCATTTTCTAGTTGACAGAACAGAAATTCAGGGTGGTTTTGTTGCAAATGGAAATCGAGCTTTGGCCTCTGAGCCCCTGCAAGCAAGGTGGGTTGTGAACTTTTACATATGGCGGAGAGACCACCAATATGTAGATGTATTTATAAATAGAAAAACAAGCAAACCAAAAAACAGGTGAAAATCCCTGCCCTTGTGGAGGCCACCTTCTAAGGATTCCTTTGGGGATGGATGGATAGGCTATAACAGTCCTCAGAGGCCAGCTCCATTTCCAATCCAGGAATAATAATTAGCCCTCTTGTGAAAGGGCTAGCACAGATGCACTTGTAGACATACACAACCTGGGCTCCAGACCAGGGAGGTTTGACGTGGCCAGTAAATTTGGCCCCTGTGGCAACACATCTCATAACTCTTAAGATGACTGAGAAACCCATGCCTTAATGAATTCTGTATGCCCCACATGCTTACTGCTTCCTAGGTGCTTATGGAATGTTTAAATGGACGAACCATGTAAACGAGCTAATGTGAGGCTCTCTGAGAATGAATTAACATACATCAAGAGTCGTGCAGTCCACAAACTTAGAAACATCCAAAAATAACCACCACCCTCCCAAGAGATCTCTGAGAAGCAGCAATGAAAGAGCTAAGCGGAAACTGTAAATCTTCATGATAGTTTCATACGTTTACAAGTAAGTGGTTTTGGAAACAAGATTGGTGTAGAGCTGCATTTAGCCTTGGTATGCTAAGCAAATTTGCACCAAATATAAATTCCTGGCATGGTATTTTTAAGCCATGCGGGGCGGCGGGCCTGGAGAAGAAAGAGTATTGGAGGCGCATCAAAGCTATTTTTGAAAGTTTAATCTGCATTTTTAGAAAGCTGCGTTTTTGAAGCATTGGAATATCAATCACCTCCCACTGGCGGGATTCTCAAGGGAGAAATGACAGCACATCCGATCTTCCTTGAGTTTCTTCAGATCACACTAGGAAAATGGTTTCTGTTGCTGTGCACCACGTGTGAGAAGGAGCCCTTCCTTGGCATGCCGCCCTGTCCTTCGCCTCCTTATTTACAGCCTGAGATAGACTTGTTGAGTGTGAAGGGAGAACCCAGACAGAATGCGAATGCAGAGAAATGACACGTGAGTGCGGGCGCCCTGGGCTGTGCATGCAGGTGAAGGAGGGGAGGCCCGGTCAGGTGTGGCTCTGTTCCTTGAATTAGCTTTGATGAGCTAGACATTGCGTGCAGAATGAATCGAACCTCAGCCAGAAGGCCTGCAGCCAGGAGCCAAGCAATGGCCCTTAAGTCTACAACATCCCACTGAGACTACTTAATTAGCCGGGGTCCTGAGCTTGGCTGGTGGTGGGCCCAGTGAATGCCTGATTTGCAATGGGAATCCACAGTTTGCTATGGAGTCTCCCTTTTTTTAAAGTGTTGGCTAACGTTGCCGCTTCCCCCTATTCCCTTTTCATGACAGTTTCCCCTTGTGGAATATTTCAAATGTGAGGAATAAAACAGGTTTGTCACTAGAACTGGATCCTTCCCAGGGGGCTTATTAGTCGTGACATTCAACGGGACAAATATGGACCCAAGAGGCCAAACGGCATCTTCCTCCCCAGGTAGTTAAAACAGAGATCTGCTCGCCGCCTTGCCCGCATGTGTCTGCATGGGTGTCTGATATCAGGGTAATCTAGGAGCTAAAACAGAGGGCAGAAAAAGCAACGCAGATGCATTAGGCAGGAAGCCAGGGTGGATCGGGAAAAGGTCTGGAATTACGGAAGGTTGAAGATAAGCAGTTTTGGTTGGCCTCCAACATGGGCAGTTGCCTGCTTTAATGTCTGGATAAGAACTTGCTTGTAATTGGTAGATGGATTGCCTGGATGTAAATGGAGCCTGAAAAGAATCTATTCCCTTCCAGCAATTAAACATTCCCCTCCTGCTTTCTCCACTCTAGTTATTCAGCAGACCGTTTCTCCTGAATACACTGCACAGAAGTGTGTTATAGCCCAGCCTGTTTTGAATTAACTTATGGGCTCCACATAATGAAGTTTGGCCTTACTTGTGACTAGATATAATACGGTGACCAGGGTGGAAAAATGGATTTTGGAGCGTGCTGGTATAAGAGACCTACCGACAAGATGCAGGGCGGGGGGCGTGGCTTTTAAGTATCCCCTCAACAAGAGAGTAAAGGCAGGAAACCGTTACTTCCTGCCCCTCTGGCTGACCCCATGGCTGCCACACCGTCGGACAACCCACTTCAGTATTTAGAACACTTTTCCAAAGAGGGATGTGTGCAAGGTGACTCTTTAGGGTTCAAGTCAATATTTTTTACCTTAAAGAAAAAGAAAAGCTTTATATTTGATATATGGATTGACGGAGGATCGTATATATAATAAAAAATCACTATATGTCTATATTGGGGGGATATGTTAAAAATATATTAATAAAAATGTTTGGAGTCTACTGGTTTAGAGCACTGAATGGGGTACCCAGATTTTGCTCCCTTTTTCACTTTGTCATTAGTGCTGAATGGCTTCACTTTTCGCTACTTTCATCCCTGTCCTGCCTGAATGGGTTACGAGAACAGAGCCTGAGAGCTTCTAGGGAGAAGAGAGGAAGTCAGTGCCATTCCTCCCACTGTCCTCCGTGATCTCTAGGTTTCAACCGAGTCTCGGGGACCTCGGCCATGCACGGTCCACACACTTCTCATACAAGCTTCCCAGACAATTAAAATTGTAAAGATGCTTTAGGTGAAGCTCGGGGTCCACTGGGCTGGCCCATCCCAAGAGGCCCGGTTCTGTGTCCTGCTCTGCCGCGCTGCTACTGCTGCTGCTGCTATTTAGGTCACCCAAGTGTTGCTTTATTTAAAATTGAACAAGATTCAGGTACTTAGAAAATATATCCATAAGCTCATCGCTCAAATGAAATTGTTCCTGCACCCCTGCACCCTGCATATGGCCTTAGATTGCTTCTCATTCCAGAAACAGATGGCTTGCTTCCAAAAACTTCAAGCAGAGTCAGAAAACTGGAGATGATAGCTTTCAAGTGCACAGATCTGCCAGGAAGGGAGGGTGCTGTGATTGGAGATGCTCTCTGGCAAGGAGAAATGTCCAATCTCATTTACTCCTGTCCATCCGTGCATCTGTTCTCCAGTGCTACACGGTGGATCTCCTTCTAGTGAATGAACTTCGGCAAATGGAGTGTCTAGGACAGCTGTTTGCCTCATCTGGAGTCTAGTAGTTGAAAGCTGGCAGCCCTGACTCTTAGTTTAACTTCTTAAGTGCAGTATTTTAGACAGATACAGCTGCTTTGCAAGCAGGCAGCAGGTCACATTTTTCTCTGCCCCAGATCTGGATGTCAGATTCAAAAATTTGGTATTTACAAATATGTCTCACCTTGAATTAGGTATGACTGAATTATTATTGTTGGTTGAAGGGGGCATCTTTTAAAATCTTACTTAGATAACTGACTTGCTTTTCAAAAACACGATAAAATCATGTTTTCATTGTAAAGGTACACACACTTGTTAAAGAACATTTGGAAAATAGAGAGGAGGGAAAAATTCACCCATATTTTCTCCATCCATAAATAATGATTATTAGCAATTGGTGTATTTCCTTCCATATTTTTTTTTTCTGTGCCTATAAAATGGAGGCTTTTTGGTCTTCCGACGATGGAATTATTCAGTCTTGCATCCGACTTCTTCCCCACTGGTATTGATAAGTATTTTTCCATGTCGTTATAAACTCTTAATAAACATTCTTAATGATTGCATTATGTTCTATCCCATGGATACACCTTATTTTACTCAACCACACGCCTAGTGGTGAACATTTAGGTCTTACCATTGAATTATTATAGACAAAGCTGTAATGGGCTATAAAGCTTTGTTTCAGAGTTTGGATTACTTCCTCAGGATAGATTTCCGTAGGATTTATACCCAGTATGAACACTTTTAGGGCTCATTGCCCGTAAATTACTAAATTGTTTTCCAAATGGATTGTCTCTTTTTACACACCCACAAGCAATTGGACGGAACTTTTTTACCACATCCTTGCCAACATAGGATATTATAATTTTTAAAAAATCATTCCTGGGGCTTCCCTGGTGGCGCAGTGGTTGAGAGTCCTCCTGCCGATGCAGGGGACGCGGGTTCGTGCCCCGGTCCGGGAAGATCCCACATGCCGCTGATCGGCTGGGTCCGTGAACCATGGCCGCTGAGCCTGCGCGTCTGGAGCCTGTGCTCCGCAACGGGAGAGGCCACAACAGTGAGAGGCCCGCGTACCGCAAAAAAAAAAAAAAAAAAAAAAAAAAAAAAAAAAAAAATCATTCCTGCATTGCTAGGCAAGAAATGCAATCTATTCGGCTTTAATGCAGCAGCTTCCTTTTAAGTGTTGATTGAGGCTTTATTTGAGAAGACCCTGCTGTGTTTTCTATAGTTCATGGAAATTCTAGGAAAAGTGCTCTTGAAAAAGGAAATAATTTATTTTCCTTCTGCTTTTTCAAAACTTTCATCTTTTCTCCTTCCGCCCTTTTAAGTCATCTGACATGAAGAAATGTATGAGCAAACCACAGGAGCAGGGAATTCATACTCCAGAGTTTCTGTTGATGGGGATGGCCACCCAGTTTTCAGGCAATAAACAACCTTACGTGAATTTTAATTTTTCTGACTTATACCATTGAGTGCCTACCGTTTACAGTCAGTAACTATTGAGTGTCTACTATTTCCAGTCCTTTCTTCATTCCTCCTTCCCCTTCTTCCTTCCTCCCGCCCTCCCTCCCTCCCCCTTCCCTCCTCTCTCCATCCTGTGACAGCTCAGGGGAAGGTCTGGCAGAGGGAAATTAACTGGCTAATCCGTGTGCAGCGGCCCCTACTTCCTGCTCCCCTTCCCTGCTGAACATGATTTATAGTTGTTTGTCAGAAGGGCAAAATCTGGTTCCTCCGAGTCGGGGTTGGAGGGGGAAGTACTTGATTTCTTCGACACGGTTCATTAAAAATTCATACATATGGATCTGAAGATGAAACATTTCTCCATGTCAACGTGAGTTACGGTGGGAGCCTAGAGCAAGACTTCAGTATTAGAATGAGACAACGTACCCAAGCTATTATATCGCCTTAGCAGGCCTCTCGATGGGCTCCGGATGGTGGTAATGAAATTTTTGTCCCTTTTGCCTAAGGGCTTTCCTTGTAAATGGAAGCTGGTTTATTAGAAAACCTCTTTATCTTAAAGAGCCCACTTTATTCATTTATTCTTTTGTCTACTTGTTTGACAAATATTTTATCTAGTCTCAGCTATTGGTAAGGTGCATCTTAATGAGACATGACCTATTTCAAGATTCCCTGCTACCTCTACTCTCTTTCTTAGTTCCTCTCCCCTGACCCTTTACTTTAAGGTTGTCTGACTTTTACAATGTCTAGACTCCAAACCTTTTATTATAAATACCGTAATGGCTGGAAACGCAATCTTCTAGCCCAGAGCTTCTCAAACTGTAATGTGCATACGAAGCCTCTGGAGAACTGTGGAAGTCGAGATTCTGAATCACTAGGTCCAGTGAATGGGGATTGGGTAGGAGAGACTGCATTTCTACCAAGCTCCTAGGAGATACCATTGCCACTGACCCAAGCTCTACGCTTTGAATAGTGAGGCCCTAGTCTACATATCTTTACTGGGTTGACGTGTTTCCCTGAAATTCATGTCCACCCAGGACTCATAGATGTGACCTTCTCTGGAAATAGAGACTTTGCAGATGCAGTCAAGTTAAGACGAGTGTATTAGTCAGGGTTCTCCAGAGACACAGAACCAATATTTACCTATCTATCTATATTTTGAGAGAGAAAGAAAGAGATTGATTAATTGACTTTAAGGAATAAGTTCACTTGTTTGTGAGCACTGGCAAGATCACATCTGCAGGGCAGGCCCACAGGCTGGAGACCCAGGGAAGAGCTGATATTGCAGTATTGAGTCTGAAGCCATCTGGAAGCAGAATTCCTTCTTCCTTGTTGAACGTCAGTCTCTTCTCTTAAGGCCTTCAACTGATTAAATGAGGCCCACCCACATTATGAAGGGTAATCTGCTTTACTCAACGTCTTCTGATTTAAATGTTAATTACATCTAAAGAGATACCTTCACAGCAACATCTAGATTAGAGTTTGGCTCAAAGCTATGTGCGTAGCCTAGCCAACCTCCATAAAACTGACCATCACAGTGAGGTCATATTAGATGATGGTGGGCCCCAGATCCAATATGACTGGTGTCCCTATAAGAAGAAGGCAGTTTGGACACAGACGTACAGGACCATGTGAAGACAGAGGCAGAGACTGGAGTGACACATCTACAGCCCAAGGCATGCCAAAGATTGCCAGCCATCACCAGAAGCTAAGAAGAGTCAAGGAAGGATTCTTTCCTGCTCTTTAAGCCACCCCACTTGTGGTCATTTGTCCTGGCAGCCCTGGGAAACGAGTACAGCATCCTAAGTAACAGGCCAACGACAAGCCTAAGAACAGCATCACAAATGCTTGACTTTTCTGGTAATCTGCTACCTTGAAAGATGGACCCAGAGCCTGGAGAGGGCACGAACTAAAGTGTTTCATCATGAAGAGGGGTTCAGAGCTACTGTGGCTGGGAATGAATTGGTCAGGACTCTTCTTTCCCCGACCTGCAAGCTGGCCTGGAAATGCTCATCTGTCTTCTACTCTCTTCTCCCTCTGCCTCAGGTTGCAGGCCAGCTGGGTGACAGACGAAGAGGAGTTAAGTTTGCTTTTCTTTGAACAAATTATACTAATTAGAATGTCCCCCCCCCACTGGGATTGCCATTTGCCATAAGTAATGCATATTTCATTAACATTCGTTTTAAAAACTAACAAGATCACAAAGTTAAGATTGCTTTAGCCTAAATGCTGTCCAGATTTAATGTACATGATATAAACTCCCAGCATAGCAGTAAGCTTAAGTAGGCAATTTTTGGTGCCTCACCGATGCTTACTTTTAACAGGAGGGGAATCGATCCTGGGTGAGGGTTAGACTAACAATGTGAGCTGTCAAGAACCAAAGAAATCATTAAATTATAATATTAACAAAGCAACGTGGTTGTAGGGAACGGAGAGATGATACTATTCTGGGTGCTTTTTTCCCCCCTGCCTCAGGCACATTTGTTGGCATTTTAGAAGGAGATAGAATCGGGAGGTATTTTTCTGCTAGGGAACGTTTAAGTAAATGTCAGTTGTGATCAACAGGGTAGCCTCCACAAGGAATACAAAGCTGTAAATATCACTCATTTCACTTTTTAGCCAACAGTTGTGTGTGTGTGTGTGTGTGTGTGCGTGTGTATGTGTGTTAGAGCTGAAATCTGAAACCAGTGTATTTGACTTTAGCCAGGAGGTATCAACCAAAATCAGTGGTGAGGAAACAAAATTACCCTGAAAAAGCTGAGTTCCTCATAACAGTGGTAGATAGCAAGGAGAAACCAAACTCCTAGACACTGTGATTTCTCGACTATTTAATTCAGCAAATTAAGATGTCCCTTTGGACTGCCTCAAGGCAGACTTCAGACAGAACACAAGCCCCATCATTCTTTGAGCTTGAAAATGATGCTTTTGAAAGAGTGTGGATATCTAGGTGGTAGGGCAGCTGTAGAGACTGGCACATCGTGAGTAACTCTGTTCCCATGGTGTGGCTTACTCTGTGTTTTGACTACTCAGGAAGGGTCTTCTAAGTACTGGCTTGGGTTAGTGAAAGCTGTTGTTACCCAGCATCGGCTAGATCCTTACTAGTACTAGTACTAGTACTGGGCTGAAGCAGATCCTTCTTATTGATCTCCTATGGGTTGGAGGTCCATCTACTACCACAGTGTTAAACCAGCCTCACTCTCAACCTCCAGCGCCATCTTGCCGAAGCTCGTGCTTCCCACTTTACGGAGAAGATGAAGGCCACCCAGTGTGAGTTCCTTCAACTGCTTTTCCACCTCAGGATCTCACTTTGCTCTGCCCCTCCCTCTCCACTGTTGAGGACCCTCTCCTTTCTTTGCCTTCCGTGGTTCACATGCCAACTGGTCTTCCCACCTCCTCATTCTCCATCAGGTCCATCCATCCTGCAGTCAGTGTCAGATCTGTTATCCGCAGTCTTACCTCCAGTATTAACTCTCCCATTCAAACGCCTTCCAAAGACCACCCTCCACTCTCACCACCACTTTGCCTTTTAGATCAAGAGTAATCTCCTCACCCCGGCATTCAGAGCTTCAACTCTAATGGACTTCTTCACACTTAACCCTGTGCCTGAGCAAAACTGGATTGTTTATCATTCCCCAGACGGACCTTACCATTCCCCATCTTCCACTGGCCAGTGGTTCTTTTCTTCACACGGAATATTCTGTCTCCATCTCCACTTGCTAAAATTGCTTCCATCCTTCAAGACCCATCTCACGTCCCACCTACCTGATGAATCGTGCACGCTTCTCACTTCTAAGCCGGAGACCATCGTCCTGCCTTTGAACATCCATAGCATTTAATTCATACTGCTTTTCCAACACGTACGTTGGAGCACTTATATTCCTGACTTTTGTTTCCTTTTATTTTTCCACCTATTTGATTATAAGCCTCTTGAGATCAAGAGAAGTAAAAGAGTGCCATGTCACCTGAAGTACGAACATCTGCCTTAAGCCGTCCTTAAATGTGAACCGCACTGAACACTCAGCAGGGCAAGTTCTGTCTGTTTGTAGCTTAATTCTTTCTGTGACTTGAATGATGCTGAGGCAGGCAGGCAGCGTGCCCTGGCTGAGAAGGGAATCCCAGGGCATTCACTCAGCACAGATGCTTGGGCTGCATCCCTGCAGATTCTGAATCAAAGGGTAGAGCTTGTCATTTTAATAGGTATCAGAAGTTTGTTGCTGCTAAAAGACCTCTTGGGAGCTGTTGGTGCAGTGGATGATATGGAAGTGAGTTTGAATCCAGTTCTGCAGTTTCCTAGCTGTGCAGACCTGGTCAACCTCCCTAACTGTAAAATGGGCTATTATCATAATACTTGCTTCTTTAGGCTACTGGGGGGGGGGGGTACAGTTTAAATAAAACAACAGGTGTAAAATGGTCGGCCCAATGCTTAGATCAGAGAAGACACTGAGACTGTCGGTTTCCTTCACAGAGTGTCACATCCGATCCTGCATCCCAGAGGCAGGTCGTTCTTACCAGCCTCGGTTCACTCTCAATGTCCTCACCTGAGGCATTATTTGGAGGTCCCTTCCATCGTAAGCCAGCAGCTGTTCTCTCCCGGGATTTGTCTATATTTTCACCCCTTTCTGCTGCTTGTGGCCCAGTGGACCTGAGTTGCCAAGGACACAACTTCAGTGCTCCTTTTCCTAGAATATCTTTCTGTTGGTGTCATTTCTTCAACATGTACAGAGTATCTGCCCTGCCAGACCCTGAACATACAGCAGTGAACAAATTGAGCAGAAATCCCTGTCCTCAAGGGGTTTATATTCTAAACAGACTAGAAACATGATAAGTAAGTAGGAGGCCATGCAGGGAGCCCTGTGAGGGGCGGCGGAGGGAGAGGAGGCTGGAATCAGATGGTGAAGACTTGTGAGGCATAGAAAGGACTTTGACTTCTACTCCAGGTGAGATGGAGCCAGTGGAGGGTTTTGAGTAGGGGAGTGATGTGATCGGACTCTTGTTTTCAGCGTTATCTCCTTGGCTGCTGTGTTGAAAGTAGACTGTAGGGAGCAGTGGTGCACATGGAGAAGCAGCAGGGCGGAAGCTACTGCAGTAATCCAGACGACATGATGGCAGCTGGTACCAGGTGGTAACAGTGGAGGTGGT
This sequence comes from Leucopleurus acutus, assembly GCF_964270905.1. NCBI lineage: Eukaryota > Metazoa > Chordata > Mammalia > Artiodactyla > Delphinidae > Leucopleurus > Leucopleurus acutus. The sequence goes on from NC_139151.1 coordinate 87,064,568, forward strand.
GAGAAGCAGTTGGATGGGAAGGGGCTATGTCCTGAAAGTGGAGTCCATTGGAATTGTTTATGGATTTGATGTGGAATGTGAGAAAAAAGTCAAGGATGATGCCAAGGCGCTGGCCTGAGGATATGGAAGGATAGAGGCACCGAGAACAGAAATGGGGGTCGTAGGGCTTCCCTGGTGGCGCAGTGGTTGAGAGTCCATCTGGCGATGCAGGGAACACGGGTTCGTGACCCGGTCTGGGAAGATGCCACATGCCGCAGAGCGGCTGGGCCCGTGAGCCATGGCCACTGAGCCTGTGCGTCCGGAGCCTGTGCTCTGCAACGGGAGAGGCCACAACAGTGAGAGGCCCGCGTACCGCAAAAAAAAAAAAAAAAGAAATGGGGGTCGCATTGCAAGAGGAACGATCAGGAACTCAGCTGGAGACATGCCACCTCTTGAGGTTAAGCGCGGCCTTAGTTCAGGTAGCTGATCTCTGGGACAGACTGGAAACAACACCACCTGTGACCCAACATTAACTTTTTAAGAGTATAGGACTCAAGTGGAAAAATAAGTTTTCCTCAATACCCCTGCTCCCCTGGGATAATTATTGTTGAATTTTTGCTGTTGTTTTGCAGGTAACATTTTTCTACATGTCCTTCAGAGCAGGCCCTAGGCTAATTAAGTGCTTGAAAAGCATCACCTCACAGTAACCCTCTTATTTATTTATTGCCTGAATATTACGGATGAGGAAATGGAATCAGGTAGAGTAACTTTCCTAAGACCAGGAGGCTGGTGAGGGCAGGAGTTCATGGTAGGTCTTCAGACTCAAAAGCCTCAGCTCTTAATCACCGTCCTGGGAGCAAGTGGTCCAGGCTTTTGTGAAGGACCCTTCTGAAACTTCTCTAGCATCTCCTGCTATGGGGTTGGATGTGAGCTGTTTTGTGTTGACTGTACCTAAATTGAATTAAAATGGGCTAATTAAATGTGGCCTGTTTCAACAGACTGCTCTATTTTTCCAATTACAGCTTTCCTTCTCTCCTGAGAAGGGGTGGGGGGGATGGGAGTCAGTTTTGCCTGCCTGCGTTCCTCTCCCCCTCCTTCCCTCCCTCCCTCCCTCCCTCCCTCTCTCTGTCTCATACAAACACACACAGATTCTTAGTTCACAGATGACCCAAAATATTAGAAATAAAAAGTCAGACTGACTGACCTTAGCTGTTAGTTAACATCTTATCTTGCCTTCCCTGCCTTTGGCCCTGAGACTTTGATCTGAGCCTGCAGGTCACAGAAAGGAGCGGGTTATCTAGACAGGACCCATGGAAATAGCTGGGAACGAATCGTCACCATGAGGAGGAGAACTAAGGAAGAGAAATTGACCAGCTTTAAACAGGAGGTGGCTCCCCATGCCTCTGGCTTGGTAATGGTCCCTGGGCTGGAATTATGTCCCACGTATGAAGTTGTTGCTTGTGATCCAGTCCTTTCCAGAGAGAATAAATGAGGTTTGAAACAGTATAACGCTGATCACGAAGAGGTGTGCAAGTTTGTGGGTTTCAGAGCTGGAAGATGGAAGAAAATGTTGAAAGAGGCAAAAGGAAGTAAGTGGGGAAATGTAGGAAGCAGGGTAATGGCCTTGAGTGACCTCAGAATTTGGTGGCCCAGGTTCAAAATGTTGGCATCATCTCAACATTATTTTTGCTCCGCTATTCACGTCCACCACAGCCTGCCCTCTGTTAAGAAGACAAAGAGTGGCTTCCAGTCTTGCCAAGGTCTGCTGTTTATCAGTGCATTTGCACTCCTGCGAGCCTTGCTCCCAGTGGAAAGTTGCCAGTTCCCTTCAGTGCCCTGTCGAGCCTCTTGCAGACCCCTGACTGTGCAGGACACCATTCTGAAGGCAAGAACATGATGACAAGCCATGAGGCTTTCATCTGGCATTTTCTGCATCTTTGGGAAGGCATGCCAGGAATTACCAGGGTCCATGTGTCTCAGTTTCATAATGCCAGCTTTTAATATGTGTTAGACATTTAATATTTGTTAGACATATGTTTGTTGAGCCTGATATTAAGCAATTAGGCAAAAGAGCCAGGCTAAGACAGTGGTGCCAAGAAGGGGCTGTCTTTGAAGAAGCACAAGAAATTTGGAGAGAAAACAAGAAGGAGTCTGAAAGGTTAGGGCTACAGTTCAAGAAATGGACGTATCATTTATTAATCATGGCTTCCAGTGTGCCAGGCCCTGTGCTGATCGTTTCGTGCATGTTGCTGGGGATATAGATGGTGGGATGCCCATGTTACAGGTGGGGAAGGTGAGACGCAGAGAAGTTAAGTGAGCCAGACACACAGTGGTGGTTAGCTAACTTCTGAGAGATGCTTTTCACAGGCTGGAGTGAGTAAAAGACAAGCAACGTGTACTTTTACTAAACCCCAATGAAAGCAAAGATGATAAATTCACACACACTAAATTTGTAAAAAATTTTACATGTCACTTGCTTTGGAAATACAGAATTACTGGATTTCAAAACATGTTTTGATTTTCCTGTCTAAACCCCAATTGAATTAAAATAAAGCACATTTACCATAATCCACAGAGGAACATTACATATTTTGCCCAACTGTTCTGAGTGGGAAGGGTACAGTCAGTGAGAGATGAAAAACTTAATCTAGTTTGGAAAAAAGGAAAAAAAATAACGTCGGAAGTCTGCCTCCAGAAGTAACCGTTCCAATACTTCTTAAAGTATGGGTGGCCTCCACACCTAGTACTGTGTATTCCTGGGACCCAGCCTAGTATTGAAGAATAAAAATAATGGGAACGGGCCCCAGCTTCTATGTTTTAACAAGCTCCAAAGGTGATGCTATTGCACCATAGTTTGAATTTCCTTTAGACCACCTCACTCTAAGTCTGTTAGCCTCTTGTCCGTATTTTCCATCTTTTTGTATGTCTCTGCTGTGTTCTGAATGGTTCCTCCTGAGCCATTTCTCAGTTCATTTATTATCTTTTCACCTGTGTACTGTTAAAGTGGTCCATTGAGTTTTACATTTTAGTTACAGTGTGCTTTACTTCTAGATGTTCTATTGGTTCTTTGTTCAAATGTATTTGGTCATTTTTTAATAGCTTACTATTCCCTGCAGATGGATATATTCAAGCTTTTATTTCTTTAAACATAGTAAGCACCTTTATGATCTGGTCTGATCATTTTAATATCTGAAGTCTTTGTGTCTGTTTCTAATGTCCATTGTTTCTACTGGTCTATTCATGGTGCCTTGGTTCTTCAAGTACTTGGTATTTGGGGCTGCATACTGCTCACTGTATCTGAAAAATTATTTGTGGGGATTCATTAAGAGGTATGAGATGCCTTTCTTCAGAGAGATTTAGCTTGGCTTCTGCTAGGTGCCTGGGAGGAATACAGTTCAATTACATTCCAAACCACGTTTATGAAGTTCCCTAGACCATCTACGTAATGCAAACTCAAGGTACACAATCCATGAGAGGGCCACCCACGGCGACAAATTCCTCCGCATCTCCCTTGTTGCACCTGTTGCAAAGATAACCTTCCCTGAAGTCCCCTCAGCAAAGGGGAGGAGGTTTACCTCTGGTTCATTCTTACCCTAAGAGGAGCCCCAAATCCTGACTTCAGTTGTTGGCAACAACCCAAGTTGTTCCAGATCACCATTGCTCTTGGGAAAAAAAGTTACTTTAGTTTTCCAGATGCTTACCTTTTACTCTTTATCATGTCTTCAATGATATTAAGATTTTTTTAAAAAAATATTTTATTCCAGCCTTGTAAGTTACTTTTTTCCAGTGGGAAAGTTGGTTGGAGGAGATAGCCCACCATATTCCCAGAACTGGCAGTCTCTAGGCTAGAGTTTAAGAACCATGCTTCTGTCCACTTTAGTTCACACTAGCAGTGATAGAATAAAAAGCTCTACTTCTTGCTTCACTTGCCTTTGCCCAAAACTTTCACTTTTATTCTCCCTAGGGTATCTCCAGCTATCTCAAATGAGATGGGCCAAGGCTCAAACACAACAGTTCCTTTAATGCAATAAAACAATCAAACCACGCTTTTAGAAGGAGGTCAATGGGATGCCATCAGGTTGAGAATCTTTAGTCTCTAGGAATTCAGGGAGTAGGGAGCACAGCTGCTGAGATGAACTTGGGCTAATCGTCCCTGTCGATCACCGTGTGCCCCTAGAGGGAACACGCAGGGCGACTCATGCAGTGGCACAAGATGGCTCGTGTTCACCGCAGAGACTGATAGATGTGAACTGGAGTGAGTACTCCAGTTTCCATCATTGAAAATTGTGTGGACAGTCAGTACCCGGGCTCTGCCACTCTCGTTTTCATTATCCCTGAAAATGGATGAATTGGCCTCTTGAGGTGCAGTTGCCGCGAATTCTGAATGATGCCTCTCTTTGCCGCATTACTGCTTGCCCTTCGCTCTGCTCCTGCAAGTCGAAAACATACATTCCCCTGCACCCGTGGAGACTGATTTATCAGCCACCTCCTCCAAGAAGAAACAACAAGAAACAAAGAAAACCTCCGGCTATAAAACACTGTTCTGCATTATGCTCTGTTGGTTTTGTGTCTAGACAGAGCTAAGAGACCCCTGTGTGGCCCTAGCAATACCTGGAGGTGACTGTATATTTACCTTTTTAGAAGAACAATGGACTTGACTGTTTTATGGATTAGACAGAGGCCACAGAGTCTGGCAGAGAAAGCTCTAACCAAGAAGTCAGGGAGTGACACTTTCAACCCTGGTTCTGCCGTCCTTCCCAATGAGAGGAAGCATCGCCCTGCAGGGTTCCAGTCTTGACACTATCACTCACTGATTCTGTGACCTTGGGCAAGTCACTCATATCTCTGCCTGAGTTTGTCATCTACAAAGTGGCGATAATGATCAGACCTATCTCATGGTGGTGTTGTAAAGATAAATCATGTAAATTGCTTAGAATATAATGCTTGGCTCTAGCAAGCACTCAATAAATGTGAGCTATTGTGATTATTATGCTAGCCCAGAGCAATTATATGCAGGTACTGTCAACACCTGTAAAATAGCCCCCTGTTCCAATGAGTCACAGGAGCTGAGAGCTTCCATTTGGAAAGGGGAAATTGCCAGTGGTAGCTGGCTTATGTGAGAGAGCTGGTCTACCTCCAAGGATCTTTTCAGCTCAGTACATCCTTGCCAGACTGATTGCATGTGTGGTCTAGGGTTATCATGTTCATTGCCAAGAGACATGTGAGTTCCTGAGCCAGGAGACGCCCATATTAGGAGTCTACAGAATCAGAAAGTGTCTGGGGAACTCAGAGAGAAGACTCCGTAGCACCACCAGGAAGGTGCTGGTTGGGCATTAGTGAGGTGGATGGGGTAGGAATCCCACACACCAGCAACAACCCCTGACCCATCACAAGCTCTTAGGGTTGGGACAGTGATCCACTCCTGCATTTGACCAGGGGTGAGTGAGCCCATCCCCTGCAGGTCCACGCATCTGCATAGAGCTAGGAGATTGTGTTAAAAATAAATTCCCCTTGTGGGTTACCTGGGTATATGCATTTTATTAAAGTCACTGAACTGCACACTCAAGGTATGTGCGTTTCACTGGTAATGACACGGTTTTTAAAAAATGAGTTTTCCTTCCCCTTAAGTTGGTAGTGGAGCTTGCACAGATGGGCAGGTGGTTGTCATGGCCTGAAGGGGATCCTTCTGTGGTTACCAGCTGGGAGGAGGGACACCTGTTGTGTGTCTCTAGCAGAAGCAGAGACTCCCTGGCCTCTTTCTTCGCCTCTTCTGGTCTTTCCCTCACTTCTTGCTACCTTTACTGTTCTTCCGTTTTCTTTTTTACTCTCCTATGTTTAATCTTTTCTTTTTATGATTAGAGATAATATATGCATGTTATGATAAGCATTAAACCGTTGAGAGTGTACGAAGTAAAAAGTGGAAGTCCATCCCCATCCCCAATCCCATTCCCCAGAAGTGACCACCACGAGTGGTTTGGTGAGAATGCAACCAGGTCTTTTCTATGTATATATGGTATGTAGCTATAATTAAATAGATATGTGGCTACATACATACATATATATGCATATATATACGGTTTTGTTGTCTTATTACAGGGATGGAATCGTTCTCATGGGTCTGCATCTTGTTTTTATTACTTAATAGTGGGTATCTGTTCATGGCACCGCATACAAAGCTGCCACCTCACTCTTTTCAAATGGTTATAATATATCTATCTACTCTTTTTCCTGTATTTCTGACCTTAGTCAAGATGGATGTATATATAGCTCAGCTGGAGACAGGCCCACTGTGGAGCGGACCCCCAGAAAGAGTCCCGTTTCACTCTCTCTTTTAGGTAACACAACCTTGGATGTTTGTCTGGGGGGATGTGGAGCCCAGGTGTCTTTGGCAACTGGTTGGACAGTGTTTGTAGAGTGAGAAACACTGTGCCATGCCGTACGTCTGTGTGACTAAAAGATATTCTTTGGAACAGCAAAAGGGTGATTTATAAGATTATTGGAGACAAACCTCTCTCCCCTGAAGACAGGCCAAGAGAATGTTAGGTTGAATCTCAGGAGATGAAAGTGAGGTTTTAAGGAATAGCAAAGCCTGCATTTCTGTAGTACTTTATGCTTTTTGAAGCGCTTTCACGCGTCATTATCCCATTTGATCCCATTTAGAACTCTGAACGTGTGTCTGGTTGGTGGTTATTACCTTGAGACTGCAGATGAGACCAAGGATAACAATGAGTAGGAATCTGAGCTGTGATGAATCCCTTTATTCCAACCCCCAGCCCAGTGTTCTTTCTTCACTGAAAATGCACCCCAGGAAGAGACACCCAGCACAGACAACCAGGATCCCATTAGCATCACTTACCTGTAAATCCAGGTGGCCTAGATAGTTTTTGTTCAGGGGAGTAAACTATGATTACCTATCTTCAAGACTTCTAGTTTAAAATGGCAACTTGGACACACACATTTACCTCTGCTTCCTCCTGCACATCTGCTCAAATGACATTTTAAAGGGTAAACCCTCAAGGATAAAGGAGAGAAGAAAAATCGGCAACAAAGATAGGGAAGCCAGGGAACAAATGGGTGGGCAGTAACTGACTTAGTGAGCGCAGAAAATGGAATCCTCAGCTGGCACTCAGGAGAACCAAAAAGCAACCAGATTTGCTTCCAGCAGCCCTGGGGATTGGCAGCAAGAGATAACTCTGGAAACAGAGGTGACGGTGGGGCTCGAAACAGGAAGATTGGTTGGCGTTTCGTTAGGAAGCTGTCAGGCTTCCAGATCTGCTCCCTACCTGACTTAGCCGCACGACTGCCCCTCACACACCCAGAGAGAAGGATAGAGTTGATTCTCTGGTGAGGATAAAGCAGAGGGTCTCAGGAATACCAGGCATTAAGTACAGTTGAGGGTGGAGGTACTTCTCTGAAAACGGATTTAGTGCAAGTTGACATAATGAACGTTGAAACCTCAAGTCATTTCCCAGAGCACAGTCAGCCAGGCTCGGGAACCTTCTAGTCAGAGTTTAGAAGAGTCTTTTGTGTAGGAATCTCACCAGTTTAAGGAATTGGAGATCCCCAGTGAGATGGGCCAAATGAGTCATCTCATGGTGAAGGCTGCAGTCAGCAAACCACAGTCAAGAGCTTTTTAGTGCCCCATGCTTAACAAGGAGTGGTCAGCCGAGAATCACCAGACACTTGGGGAAAGCCTTGAATATGAAGAACACTCACACACATACACGCACACAGGTGAATGGGGGGAGAGAGAGAGAGACAGAGAGAGAGAGAGACAGAGAGAAAAGTGAAAATCTCCTTAGAAGAAACAGCCTATACAACGAGAAGAAAACTTCAAAAAAAAAGATAACTGAAAATACTGCATTTTTGAAATGAAAACACCCCCCACCCCTTTTAAAGAAGCAAACAGGAAAGAACTCGCAAATTGAATATGACAAAGCTGGGACGTAAATTTAAGGATGTATCCCAGAAAGTACAAGAACACAGAGAAATGCAAAATAAGATCGAAAAGATGGGAAATTCGAGGACATGGTTAGATTAATACCCAAATAATAGGAATTCTAAAGAGAAAAGACAAGTGAAGGAAATTCCCCCTGAATCCCAGGACAGTTCTCAGATAGGAAAGGGTCCACCTAATGCTCAGATCCATGAATGAAAGTAAACTTCACCAAGCCCTTGGACGTGAAATTTCAGAACACTGGCGCAAAAAGAAGATCCTACCAACTTCCAGAGAGGGCATTAAAAAACTAAATACGTAAATAAAAACAGGTTTTATACAACGGTTCCAGAGTCGAAATGGCATTGGACATCATATTAACATTGGACGCGAGTCAGCAGTTCGGAAGTGAATAATTTCAAATTCTGGACCATAAAGGCATTTTCAGAAGTGAGAAAAAAAGTGATTTCCAAACAGCTCTTTCAGGAAACTACCAATGGATATGTTTCCAAAATGAAGGGAGTAAACCAAGGAAAAAGAAGACACAGGTTATGGGAAACTAGCAGAAGTGAGAGTGAAAGGGACCCTCCAGAAACTGATAGAATAGTAAATGGATTTGAATGTATCGAGAGGAGATTAACAAAGCTGGGAAGACTTAGTGTTTAGATTAGTGAGAAATCTATAGACCCTTAAACCAAAGTAGGGGCTTCTAAGGAAAACCAAAAGTTTTTCCAGGAAGAAAAGTGTTTTTAACGAATAATATACTGTGTTGATGCGTCAACTGATAACATTTTCATGGTCAAGGTAGCAAAAACACCGATTATCTAAGTTACTGTCTACCGAGGGGGCTTGAAAGTGGGTCTGCATGTGGTGGCAGCGGAGACGGAGGTACCCTAGAGCTAAATTCTCATCTTCCAGAGTCAGAAGTCAATAGCCAGTTCCTAAAGCTGAAAAATCAAGAAGTAGTACTAGGGGCTTCCCTGGTGGTGCAGTGGCTAAGAATCCACCTGCCAATGCAGGGGACACGGGTTCGAGCCCTGGTCCGGGAAGATCCCACATGCCGCGGAGCAACTAAGCCCGTGCGCCACAACTACTGAGCCTGTGCTCTAGAGCCCGCGAGCCACAACTACTGAGCCCACGTGCCACAACTACTGAAGCCCGCACACCTAGAGCCCGTGCTCTGCAACAGGAGAAGCCACCGCAATGAGAAGCCCACGCACCGCAACAAAGAGTAGCCCCCGCTCACCGCAACTAGAGAAAGCCCGCGTGCAGCAACGAAGACCCAATGCAGCCAAGAATTAAAAAAAAAAAAAAACCTAAAAAAAACCCAAAGAAGCACTAAATGTGTGTTATTTAGAGATATGGAAGTAAACTGCGAAAAGACCCAACCAAAATAGCAGAAAATGATTGCTTCTGGGAGAGGAGAGTCAGAGAATACTGTTTCTTTTATCAAGCCTTATACAGCTATCTGACTCTTTAAATTGTGTACACATGTCCCTTTGACAAAAAATGAAGATGGAATTTAAAGAATGCGCTGGAAGGAACCATTGGTCTGGAGCAGCGCTTGCACTTTCAAAGTGAACTGTCAGAGGAAAAGCTCTTCCAAGTATCTCCAGCCTTGCTGCAGATGGCTAGGCATGAAGAGCACCTCTGTACCCCGACTTGTCCCCCACTCTAGGGTCCACCTTAATGATGCAAGCACAGATGCAGTGGTGACCTTTCAGGAACCCGTGGCCTGACTTTTTTCTCTGCAGGATAACTGCAGGATGAGTGGCTTATTGAAAAATCCAATTCTGAGCATTTTGGTCTACCACAAACCAGAAGGGGCCGTCGAGGTGCCCTCTCAGTGGGTTTGGAGCACACACAAAGCATCATAAGGTCCCTTTGTGGAGTAAGTTGTAATTCTACCCTGGTTTTCACAGTAAAACCACATGGCACATATCTGGGAAGCAGGATGAGGATTTATTCCCTTTTCTCCCACCCTCCTAAACATCCTGGATTAGGTACATTGACTGTGGCACCTTGCTTTACAAGCTCCAAATGCAGAACGTTACTTGATTCATCTTCCCAGCCCCGCTCGGGGTGAATAGCAGAGGCTCCTTTGCTGAGATGGGATTCTGCACCGTGCTACCAGGCACGTAGCCCAGCCGGCCTGGGCCACAGAGACCAAACAACACGTTCTCATGAGTGTAGCGGGTCAGAGCATGAGTTTTGGAGCCAACCCAAAGTGGGTTCAAACCTTGCTTCTTATCAGTTGGGTGTGACTCAGAATAAGTTACTTCACTTCCCAGAGCCTCTGTTTCCTCTTATGTAAAATAGGGATAACTGTAGTACCTCTGGTGTAGAATGAAATAATACGTAAAATGTGTCCTTAGAGCAGCACCTATCACATAGTAGCTATTAACTCAATATTAGAGTGCCTTTGTCATATCAGGAAAGTCACTGAATCTCTCAGAGCCTCACTTTCCCATTTGCAAAATGGGATAATACCACATCTCCTGAGATTGCTGTGAACATTCTGTGAGCCGGTGTGTACAGATTGCTTAGCCCAAAACACGGCAACTAGTGAGAGTTCAGTTCATGAAGGTAATTATTACTTCCCTTCCTGTCCATTTCCACAGCCTCTGTCCTCATTCAAGACTTCCTTGAATACCTTCCTCTTGCCACAGAATCGCTTATCTGACTACTCTGAGTCTCTCTCCCTCTCTCTGCTGTAGCTCATCCTCCAAACAGTTGCCAGAACCATTTTTCAGAAACACTGCTTTTATCCCTTCCCACCCCTGCCGAAGAGCCCACTGTGGTTATCAAATCGAAACACCCAGCCTGTTATTAAAAGCTTCACACAGCTGCCTCCTTCACCGTTCTCCCACTTTGCATCTTTTCTGTCCAAGTGGCCACACCGTCTTCCTCATCCACTCTCGTGTCTTCTGCTTCTGTGGGCTGCACACTGTCACGTGCCCTCCCCGGCTTCTCTCATAAGAGCATCACTTATTTGAAGAGTTGACTTGAAACTCACTTCCATCAGGAAGTCTTCTCTAATCACTTCGTTATACCTTGTCCGACAGCACTTCTGGCTGAAGCCAGCACTGTCTCTTACAATTTCGGGTAAATTTCCCTGGCCAGGAAAACCGCTGAGTCCATTGGTGAAAAAGAGCGTGAGGTTTTGGAGTCTTGACAGATTTGGATTCAAATCTCAGCTTTGCCGCTTACTAGCTGAGAGACCTCGGGAATATAATTTTATATCTTAGGGTCTCACTTGTAAAATGGGAATTTGTAAACTGGGAACAGTGTCATTATTCCCAGTTTACAAATGAGGACATTGAGAGATAAAGTAATGCATGAGATCATTATGAAATAACTGCATAAACCCCTTAGTATCCCATCTGGCATTTAGTTGCTTCCATATCAGTTCTCTTCCCTCCGTTGTTTCCTTTGTGTGTGTTTTGTTGCTTCCCTACAGCATCAGCTTCTTAGGTCCAGGGCCTGGATATTTTGTCATGTAACTTACCCCTCTGTATCAGTCAGTATATGCTATCTCATGCCATGGTAACATACAAGCTCAAGTCTCAGCAGTTTAAAACAGTGGAGGTTTCTTTCTTGCTCCCCCTGCATGTTCGCTGTGGATCAGTAGGGCAGACTCTTCTCAGTTTAGATACCCAGGGAGCTAAGTTGCTCACATACCACTGACCAAGGCAAGTTGCAAGGCCAAGTCTAACTTCTAAGGGGACAGGGAAGTCTAATCCCACTGAGTGTCTGGAAGGAGAGAAATTCAGGGACATTGGTCAGCTGCTTAAAGGCCACCATGCCCTCCAGGAGCCCACCCCAGACTTCATACATGGAGATTCCTGTTGGAAAGTCACTGCTGGGGTGTTTGGTTCTCTGCCAGGCGCTGGGAGTCCTGGTGATTGGGTACAGTCCTGTTCTCTGTGGTCTCATGTTTCCCTCACTGCAATGCACAAGCTTTTCCAGAAACCCAGAACAAATTCAGCTATCTCAAGACTCACCGTTCCTGTCAGCCCTGAGGACACACAAGAAGGAAGCTTTCTCCTGTCTGAAATTATGACCAATATTCAAGGACCCCAGTTCTCTGAAGTTCTGTCATTCTTGACTCATTTATTCATTTATTCATTTACTTGACAAATACTGTACTTACTGAGACCTGCTGTGTGCCAAGCACTATTTTATTTACAACGATATAGCAATAACCAAGACAGACACGGTCCCTGCCTACTCAGATTTGACAATTGGGCAGAGAAGGCAGTAGACTACAATGGTGGGGCATGAGCTCTAGAGTCAGACCACGCCCTGGGTTTTCATCACTTACTAGCAACCTTGGGCAAGTTTCTAAACCTCTCTGTGCCTCAGACTTACCATCTGTAAAGTGGGAATGATAACCATACTTACGTTATAGGATTATGATAAAGAACAAAAGAGACAGAGAATCCGTAAACATTTCATAAAGATGGTGGCATGTAGTATAGAAAGCCCTCAGTAAATGTTAGCCACGACTGCTGTCGTCATCACCATCGTCATTATCATCGCCATCATTAGCAACAACAGTACTTAGGACACACGGTGGTAGGAATGGTAAGATATTGAACCAACAGGGAAGACGTTGCAATTTCCTATAAGAACCATATTTAACATGGTTGTTTGTTTGGCACGTGAGTGCATGAAAGCCTGTTTCACGTGCACCTGAAACCCCCCCGAATGGCATCATTACAGTCACACCTCACCACTGTCTATAGTATTGTGCTGGATCCAGCTAATCCCCTGTGATTGGCCATTTATGTGGTTCCAGCTGATCTGCTGTTGTTGGCCTCTGAAGTCCCACGGTCTAATCCCTTTTGAACCAATTCAAGTAGCTTTTCACTGTTAAGTTTCAGACATCGGAAAGAACAGCTGAATATAAATTGAACATTTTAAAACAGGGAGAAAACGGCTAATACTTCTGAAAGCCAGGCTAAAGGGCTGCAAAGCATCCACACGTTACATCAGACATGTGCCTGGGAACACTTCTTCATGGAAAAATACAGCCTAAGTCCTACCCTCAGGTCACCCAGGACACTTGACCGGCAGTGATACGGTGGGTTTGGCAGGAAGGAGAGGAGAGACAGAGAAACACCACTGGTAATTCCCCGTACATGCAAACAACTCTGACATTTCTAGGTCTATAACTACTCGTTTTGAGGATGGGCAAGTAAAGGAAGCCTCTGCTGCTCAGTCAGACGTCACCTGAATCAAGGAGGTACCTAGGGACTTCCCTGGTGGCACAGTGGCTAAGAATCTGCCTGCCAATGCAGGGGACACGGGTTCGAGCCCTGGTCCGAGAAGATCCCACATGCCACGGAGCAACTAAGCCCATGCGCCACAACTATTGAGCCTACACTCTGGAGCCCGTGGGCCACAACTACCGAGCCCGCGGGCCACAACTGCTGAAGGCTGCGTGCCTAGAGCCCGTGCTCCTCAACAGGAGAAGCCACCGCAGTGAGAAGCCCGCGCACCGCAACCAAGGGTAGCCCCCGCTCGCTGCAACTAGAGAAAGCCCACGTGCAGCAATGAAGACCCAATGCAGCCAAAAATAAATAAATATTTTTTTTTAAAAAAAAGGAGGTACCTATTCCATAGTCAGCCCATCCCAACTTTTTGCCAAAATGTCCACGCCCCCCCCAAAAAAGTGTACCCCATCCAGAAAGCTGGCCTAATTAAATCCTGACACATTACTGCTCTGTTTCACAGCTGCCTGGTAGCTGGATCTATTTCTCAGCTCTGGCAGGAATCAGATACATCTGGCTTCACGGAGTTATTTAATATCTTTGGCATGAGCCAAAGAACGGTAGAAATGGTAGAAAACTGTGTTCTTATCTTACTCTAAGACACTAGGGAGTTGGAAAAAAGAATTTTTTTTTTCCCACTTGATGTTGAAATGGTCAGAACAGGAGGGTGGGAAAGTTCATGGGCAGCCGGTGAGTGTACTCTTGCATTCCATTTCCAGGGCATGCTGTCAGGGTGTGGTGGTTCCTGCAAGCTGTGAAATGGGGTGGCAGTTGAACCATATCAAATGCTTAATAAAGTGAGGCCCCATCTCAGTATTCAGGGTGGCACTGACATGACATACACTGATCCTGAAACAATAAGCTATAAGAAGATGCCTCCTTTCTTGGTTCGAAATGAAGAGAGCAGCCTGGATTATTCCAGTTTTATCTCCTGCTTTAACCTGGAATGATGCCAGCATGTTGGGTTTTACCCTGGGGAATTCATATCATATGAAAAATTTAAATCAGGTCTGTCTGCCAGGACACGTGGTCCTAACCTGTTAAATATCTCTAGCTAACAATGCATGTAGGGCCCTCTAGCTCCACAGACGGTCATGTTCTGCTAAGACCACGCAAACATAACTGCTTCTGCCTGCCTTTTTAGGGAGGAATCGATCATTTCCCATGCCTACATGGTTTTACCCAAATCCTTCACCAACAGACAAGGCATTTGTCATGTCTTAACCTTAGCGGTAGTACACTGCCTGTTCTCGAAGGCTGAGTTCTCTTACCGTGAGCCTGGGAAGGTTTCAGATGAAGAATTGGCTTTCTCTTTGATTAGCTACATATGAGGAACCAGAATCCTTGACTTTATCAAGTTATGGGAAGTTGAGTCCAGAGTCCGGCTGTAGAATGTGTAGGGAAAATGACATTGAGCGCTGTCAGTCCCTACTCCCTCCTGGGTTCAGGGAAGTTAAAACACTGGTACTTGTTTTAACGAATGAACCCTGTGTGGAGCATTTTTTTTTCAGAGTCAAGCACTGCTGTCTGAAAAAGAAAATTTCTTTCCTGAAAACTGGATTTTCATAACTACCTCTTTCACTCTGCTGGTTCACTCCCAGTGGAGTGGTTTTTTTATTTCCCTTCATCCAAAAAAGGAGATAATGTTTTTGGAATTCTAAAAAGGGATATGCAATTGATCTTTCACTTAACAAACCTTTATTGGGCACCCCTGGGTGCTAAATAAAGTGCTGGAGAAAAGGGCAGTGCAATGCAGTTTTTCCAAGCATGGACCCAGGAGCCCAGTGGCCTGGGTGCACATCCTGCTTCAACACTTGGTGGCTGTGTGAGGTTGTGCTGGGCACACAGCCTTCCTGTGTCGTGGTTTCCCCATCCATAAAGTGGGGATGTCAGCCATGTTTACCTCACGCTGAAGTCCTTAGACTAGCACCTGGGATTTAATAAGTGTTGTGTGTTAGCTGCCAATGCCAAATTTGCTGCTGCTGCTACTATAGACATCATCATCATCATTACTATTATTAGATGCTGGGAACAGAGTTGTCCAAAAAACAAAACAAAACAAAAATCCACCATGGTCCCTGTCTTTATGGAGCACAGTTTCCTGGGGGAGGCAGACAGTACATAAAAGACTGTAGTAAAACTATAACTGTAGTAGGTGGTATGATAAAAAGAGAGAGAACTGGGGCTTCCCTGGTGGCGCAGTGGTTGAGAGTCCGCCTGCCGATGCAGGGGACATGGGTTCATGCCCCGGTCCGGGAAGATCCCACATGCCGTGGAGCGGCTGGGCCCGTGAGCCATGGCCGCTGAGCCTGCGCGTCCGGAGCCGGTGCTCTGCAGCGGGAGAGGCCACAACAGTGAGAGGCCCGCATACTGCAAAAAAAAAAAAAAGAGAGAGAACTAGTTCTAGGTGAACACAAATAAGAATTATCCCAATCAGGAAGGTCATCAAAGGCTTCCCTGACAAGGGGGTGATTGACCTGAGATCAAAGGAAGGGGAGGCATTAATTCATTACAAAATATAATTAATTCAGAATATATAGGAAAGTACCAAAAAAAATAAAAACCACCCATAATTTATTCATCTAGGGATAACCACTATTAACATTTTACTCTACAGCCTTCCACGTCTTTTTTTATGAATGAATAGAAATATACACCTACGTTACCTCATCCACAGAAATGACATCCTGCTCTCATAAAATATATACTTTTCACCAACGTGCTTTCTTACACCAAGCAACATACCTCGGACACCTTTTTGTGTCAGCCTTCAGGACAGAACTCCTAAGAGCTGAGAACCACTCTGGACCTTCCGGCTCAGTTGTGTACCTGCTTACCTCCCCACCCAACCCCTCCCCTGCCTTCCCATGACCCACCTGACAGCTCTTGTCACACCCTAGTGAACTGGGCTGCCCTCCATCTGCAAGGCTGCATTACAGCACCCACTTAAAGCCTTCAGACAGCCTATAGCATATTATCCTGACGTGCAAATGGTATCCAGAAGCTTCGTGGCTGTATCTGAACACCTAATTTGGGTTTGCAACTAGCATTTATGGGCTTATCTGGAATGGGAGCCTCTGTTTAATATGTGGAGGGAAAAATTATACACATGCACATCATCTTATTTTTAAACCACCTCTCATATTTTGAGAGCCTGAACTCTAAAGAATCATTGGGAAGGCATCTGCTCCTTTAGTCATAAGCTCCTTTAGGCTCAGCCTTATGAGCCTCTTGGAGGATGAATTGTTTGTGCTGAAATTGCTGAAGGTTCAGGTCACTGAAAGTCACCCATAAAGGAGATAATTTTATGGACTCAAAAAAAAAAAAAAAATCAATGGCCCTGTGCTCTGTGGATTGGTTTTCTACCTCTTTTTCCTCCCCATCTACTCAGTGACAAGTTGGTTCATCCTTTTCCTCTGTGGTACAATTGAAGACATGTCTGGTCTCTAGATGAGGACCCCTGTTAGCGTATGTAATACGCATTCTGTCTCATTCCAGGTGGGGTGACAACAGCCCCTTAGCACGTGCTAAGCCTTAGCCTTGGAACTGTAGCCCATCCAGCTTCCTTTGTGTCACAAAGACATGTCTTCTCCCTCTTGACTTGGTTTTCACTTATCTTTTCCTTCATACTCCCACAGCTTCACCTTGTATCAGTCCAAAATGTGTAATGTGAGTAACCAGGGTCATTGAACAAAACAATGGAACACTGTCTTACTCTGCTCTGCCTGCCATAACAAAACACCATAGCCTGGGTGACTTAAACAACAGAAATTTACCTCTCATAGTTCTAGAGGCAGGGAAGTCCAAGATCAAAGTGCAGACCAGTTCAGTTCCCGGGGAGAGCTCTCTTCCTGACTTGTAGACGGCCACCTTCTTGCTGTGGCTTCACATGGCAGAGAGGGAGAGAGCAAGCTCTCTGGTGTTCCCTCTTATAAGAACACTTATCCTATGAGAGTGCCACCCTCATGACCTCATCTAACCTTAATGATTTCACAAAGGCCCCATTTCAAATACCACCAAATTGGGGGTTAAGGCTTCAACATATGAATTTGTGGGGGACAGAAATATTCAATCCATAACAAATGAGTTTCAGGACTCAGGGTTAAGAAAAGCAGGTTACCAGGAGACCATGGCTGGCAGAAGATAAAATCTGAACTGTCAGGATGGTAGGGCATCAGGAGAAGGACAGAGAGGCAACGTGACATGGTGTCAGAGAATGGTGCCAGGTCCCAGCTCTGCCATTTACTGGTTGTGTGAACTCGAGAGATGTACTTAGTCTCTTGGAATTTGCCTTCACTTCTCTGTACAGGTGCTGCTGGCGATGCTCACTCGTGGGCTTGTGGCAACTAGTCTTTATTCAGTCAGTCAGGAAATAACTCTGGATTGACTGATTGATTATCTGTGATATGTCACACACTGTGTTAGGAGCTGAAATTAAGTGAAGCTCATGCATATGCCTACAGCCAAGTGCAGGACAGAGAGGCACCCAGTCAGTGATTCCTTCCTGGTCCCACACAGAACAGATCACAGAAATAGGGTTAATGGGAGTGACTCAAAGCAGCTGGGGATAGCCGAGCAGAACTGTGACAGAACGAATGGGGAGAAAGAGACGTTTTCTTTCGTTAGCATGAGAGGGAAGTATCCTGGATGTCACGTTGCAGTTGGATCCTGAAAGTGGGTACCAGCAGAGACATTTGAGGGTAGAAGTGGGATGGGGTGATAATGAAAGCCACATGCCATTCTTCCTTGGAGGCTGGAGATGCAGTTATTGAACGTAAAATGATAAGCCCACAGCCAGAAGATGGCCAGACCATTGGCTGGCCTCTCCACCCATCATGAGTCTTGTCTTTGTTGCTATATTGTAGAGATGTGACTCCAGGGGCAATTATGGGACTGGCCTTTTACTATAGCTTGACATGTACAACCCTGCGTCCAGGTTAGCAGTAATTGCTTCACATTTTTAATGCATATGATAAGTCTTAGTAACCAGGTTTGCCATAATTGCTGGTGGTGGTGTTTATGTCATGTGGTTTTGGGTGGGTTTTTTTTGTATCTTTTAAATTAATTTTCCATTAAGTTTTGAAAGGACAAAGTATAAAATTAACTAACTTGCAATTAATTTCAACAGTAATTATGCAGAAATTCTAGGCATGTGAAAGATGGGGAGCATGGAATAATTAGTCGTGGAGTTTTTTCACTACTGTAATTACAGTGATGAATATGTATGAGGCCGTTTGGGAAAGGAAGGCACAGGAAGCAATTGTATTTCATTAAACTTTTAGCTGGCTTAGCTTGGGGAGCCTGCATTAGGTTTTAGTCTCCTCAAGCTATTAGCAAAGTCTCTCCCAAAAGTAGCCCCCAGGCATATAAAGGAGACAGTCACAGGTGCCTCTTTTCTCAACTTTCAATTTTGTAGACTTATGGCTTTCTTGGACCTTTGGCATGGCATACATCCTTGTCCAGGGTGTGGTCTGAAGAATACCTTGGATTCCCATTTTTACGGCAAGTAGGTATAGCCCAACCCTAGTACACAGGCCACCTTGTTTCCGTTCAGCCTGTTGTCTAAGACCCCTCACTGGGCATTTCTTGGGGGCATCCTTTTCTCTAGTGCAAGATACAGGAAGTAGGTTGTAACAAGAATATAAAGATAACCTCACCTCCTGGGTTGAGCCGTTACTGAAGGCTCGTCAATGTGCTGGGCACTTGACACGCATTATTCTCTCCCATCCTCCTGCCGCCAAGGCCTGAGACTCAAGGAACTTGCCCAGGGTCACTTACCAAGTAAGTGGCAGAGAGAGATTTGAACCCAGCTCTTTCTGAGGCCAAGACCTGTGCTCTCTGCCCCTTACTCACTCTCGTGTTTCTCCAAGTGGGAAAATAAGAAGGAAATCCTTGTAGTCCCTACTTTAGGCTGCATGTGGAATTTATTCATCTCCTCTGTTTTTCCAAGGCCGCTCTCCTGCTACAGATAGACGTTCTGGGGGTATCTAAGGCAGTAAGGCAGCCCCCCCCCCCCGCCCCCTCGTGAAGAATAACACAGCAGAGGCGATGGTGATGGTGGTACTAGCAGTAGCAGCAACAGATATTTATTGAGCCCTCAGACTATTCACCGGCCTCTGTACCTTATAATGACCATATCTGATCTTCACAAGCAACCATGAGATGGCTGCTGTTAACCCCATTCTACAGATGAGGAAAACTGAGGCTCCGAAGTTTAAGTAACTTGCCAGGATTGCAAAACTAGTCAATGATAGAGCCAGGATTCAAACCTGGGTTTGTCAGCCTGTGGAGTCTATCTATGGTCTACACTGGACATAAGTGTATCATCTTCTCAACCCCTTTTTAATGTCCGTGGGCAGCCACCCACCAGGTAGGAAAACATGACCCAGCAAAGGCAGCCTCCAGTTTTGCCCCTGGTGATAAATGCCAGAGTCTTAATGTTGGAAATCTTAGAAAAATTTCCCCCGGCTGCAAATAAGGTGATATTTGGATGGTTGTAAAGATCTTTCTAGAATCTCCAGAGCAAAGAATTAGAGAAGGGTAGATTGTGTCTAACTGTATTCATGACAGGGTCTCGTGTTTATTCAACACAGAGCACGTTTTCTGAGTTTCCATTTCCAAATGCATATAACCCCAAAGAAGGCCTCTTCACCTTCGTCTCTCTCTGTCAGGCTGTCCCCTCTTAGCCAAGACCTTCTTTTGAGTTTTGAAGCACTCTCTTTGAGGTCAGTGGTTACCGTCTGGAAGAGTATGTGATTTCTGAAGGCAGTCACAGCTCACCAGAGGGGCCAGGAGGGCCCCCATGAATGCCGCTTCTATGGCCCTTTTCCAATTCTCATTAAGCTGGACAGCTTTAGTTTAAAAAAAAAAAAAAAATCCCATCACAGACGCACATACCAGACTGCCATGAGCAGAACCAGGGAGAACCTTTCACCAAGTGAAGCAATTTCCTCATTCTGTAATTAAAGCAATTTGGGGGCTGAATGTGTTTATGGGCGAACTTGCTGAAGTAAGACAGAAGCGTTTTACAACGTGCATGTCAGAGGAAAATCAGAGGGTCTGGGCAGGACATCCCAGGTACCTCTCCATCATAAATACCACATTACAGGTGAGTCAGGCCTGAGTCAAATCTCTATGCTGTGTCAAGTGCAGCATTAGAAGATGAGGAAACTGAGGCATGAAGTCAGGCAGTTTTCCAGAGTCAGAGAGCCCGCTGGCCAGGGGCTGAACTGGTCCAGTCCCACTCCTTCTCCTGTTCCCATGTGTCTCCGGGGATGTACAGTGGAGCTGAACTCACGGAGCTAGTGCTCTTCTCCAGTCATTTTCTAGTTTTCTTGTTGTCATTGGAGTTTCTGTGTTAATGGTTTCAGTTTTCCTCTGGTTATACATTTATGAAGTTTTCCCAAAGTATCATTTCACTGCATAAACTTTCCCGTCTCCCGCCAGGCAGCCCATTTAGGCTGTTACGTCAGCACTTGCTCTGCAGAAGTCTGTGAAGAGCTAAGGGCCACAGGCTCAGGCTGCCTGTCCTTGTGCACCCCCAGCTCTAATACACAGCCCCATCTTCCTCCCCAGGCTCCCAGATCCTTCCTTCTCTTCATAAATGAGTGACCCGACTTCTCTGGAACTAAGATTTATATTTTCCAAGCTCAGCTGGGGCTCAAGATCAATGTTCTGTTCAATATGGGTTTACCTTATTCTTAATGCTAACAAATCCTGTGAATTTAGAATAAGGTCACAAAACTCTGATCCCTCTTGGTCCCCAGGAGCATGGAGAGTGCTAAGATTCCTGCCATCAGCTGGGCTCACCCACAGGTGACTGTCGTCAGTGTGAAAAGCCAAGGGATGCTCAGAGCTTGTCTCTACATAGAGTATGAAACCCCAGAGCCCTTTTCCTTCAGCGCCTCTGTTTCCTCCTCTCTGCCTCTTGAAATGTGGCTTTCAAGGAGTAGGGCAGTCCGAGGCTTCACAGGGCCAGCCCTATCACTGTTTTGACCCCCAATCGTGTCCACATTGAAAGGCTGTTTATACAGCATCTTTTAACCACAAAGAGAGCCCGTGATGGTGGAAATGCCACAAATGACAGTATCTTTAGCTAAGACTCAGGGTTGAAGGGTCTTCTAAACCAAAGGACGCAGGAAGGTCTGCAACATCTTCTCGTATTCCCTCAGAGTCTTCAGAGAGCAAAACAGGGTTAAGAACTTGTTTATCTGCCATCAGACAAGATGCTTCAGAATAGCGTCAGCTTAAGTCTGTACTGTTGAGACCAAAAGAGGAGTTTGTAATCATGACTGATTATGAGGCTTCCTCCTCTGAAACCAATAAGAAGTACAATCAGCCAAGTCTTCCTTTATCTCCCTCATTTGTGTGCTCGGTTAGTACAGTTGGACATAGATGCTGTTGCAAGAAGAGCTTCGCTGGGTATGATAGGGTGGCCAGCAAACCCTCAGAAATGAGGAGGATTATTTATTTATTTATTTATTTTTGGCTACATTGGGTCTTCATTGCTGTGCATGGGCTTTTTGTAGTTGCAGTGAGCGGGGGCTACTCTTCATTGCGGTACGCGGGCTTCTCATTGCGGTGGCTTCTCTTGTTGCGGAGCACGGAACCTAGCACGTGCTGGCTTCAGTAGTTGTGGCATGCGGGCTCAGTAGTTGTGGCTTGCGGGCTCTAGAGAGCAGGCTCAGTAGCTGTGGCGCACGGGCTTAGTGGCTCCAGGGCATGTGGTATCTTCCCGGACCAGGGCTCGAACCCGTGTTCAAGCCCTGCATTGGCAGGCGGATTCTCAACCACTTCGCCACCAGGGAAGCCCTAGGAGTAAAATATTAATTGACGTGAATTTTGTCGATGCTCTTGCCTGGAGATTTCTGCTCCCTGAGTCTTCGGTAAAGGTTCAAGGTTGGCATTAACACTAGTATCCCCTTGTTGCTCTAGGTGGAAACATCCCAGAAGGAGCATTTGATATATAAAAACAGCAGAATTAAGCTAGAGGCCCTTAACTTTCGGTCTGGAGTTATTTTTTATTTCCTCTAAACTTGGAGATTCTGAGATTGGAGAGGAAGATCATGGGGCATCCAGAAAATTCGATCCTTGTTAGAGAAGGGAACGTTCATTCATGAAATATTGAGGGGTGATAATAATGCTCATAATAGCTAATACTGTCTATGGTAAGTGCTGTGACTGCCAGTAGAGCCCAAACCCCTAAATTAAGGCTAATTATTATTTACTGGTTCCACAGATATTATAGAGAACCTACTATATGTGTGCAAAGCTGAATTTAGTGCTTACAAGAGAGAGGGTTAGGTTATAAACATGACTGAGACAGGAAACTAGCCCTCAAGAAATTTAGGGTTGTCTGTACGGGAAAGTAGCTATATCAGTAAGTCTGCAACAAGGGAGGGAAGGAGGAGTGTCATGACATGGACCAGGTGAATTGCAGGGGGAGGCTGAGGCAGAGAAAAGTTGTTTCTAGTTGGAGAGCCTGGGGGAGACGTCAGGGAGAAAGTGGCTCAGTGGCCCTTTGAGTCTTGGAAGGCCAGCCAGGACGTGGACAGGAGGTCATGTTGGAAAGGACATAGCAGGCCAAGAGAGCTGCAGTTCTAGGAAGGAAGGACTGCTAAAAACATCTACCTGTACAGCCTCGTAACTAGAAAGACTGCTTTCCACTCCAAGCTCTTCTAAAGCATGATTTGATTTTGCCCTTTGTACACAAGTACCTCTGGCTCAGGGTGTCTCCTGAGATTGTAGTTATGCTGTTGGCTGGACTGTGGTCTCATCCGAAGGCTCGTCCAGGGAAGCTCGGACTCATGTAGTTGTCAGCAGGGTTCAGTTCCCTGTGAGCTGCTGGAATGAGGGCCTCAGCTCCCCACTGGTGGGCTGTTGGCTGGAGGCCTCCCTCAGTTCTGTCCCACGTGGTCTTCTCCATAGGGCAGCTCCCATCATGGCCCTCAGAGCAGGTGAGTGAGGGAGCGAGAGAGAGAGAGAGAGAGAGAGAGAGAGAGAGAGAGAGAGAGAGAGAGAGAGAGGAAGAGGAAGAGAGCGAGAGAGCATCTAAGACAGAACACAGCCACAGTCTTTTTACAATCTAATATTGGAAGTGACAGCTCATCATTTCTGCCATATTCTATTCATTAGAAGTAAGAAGGTAAGTCTAACCCCAATTCACAGGAAAGGGATCACACAAAAGCAAGAACCCTAGGAAGGGAGAATCAGAGGGCCCATCTTAAAGGGGCCCACCACCCCGGGTGACCGGGAAGGAACAACAGGACCCAAGGTCAGAGAGAATGTGGGGGGCTGCTCAGGGAGGGCCTCGTAAGTCTTCGTAAAGATTTTAGGTTTTATTTTAACAATTACAGAAGTGTGAAATGACCCATCTGTAAGGATTCTTCACTGTAAAAGATTATAATATGAAAAGATTGGAAATAGATCCAAATGCTCACCAAATGAGTTTTGGTTAAACAAATGATGGCATATCTCTACAAATAGCACATTACAAAGAGCAGCTATTCATTACAAAAAGTCAGAGCTGATGCCAGGCCTGGGGCTGGGAAATGCAAGATGAGCCTGAAACATCCCCCACCAGAAAGTAAACAAGTAGTCAAACAAACAAACAAACAGAATCTTAGCGGTATTTTGAAAGGTTCCAGGAGCCAACCCAAAGAGCTCCCTGTGGCCAAAGTTGAAACGACTTGAACAACAAATTAAATAATAATAGGACTGGAGTCTAGCTCAGGGAGTGAAATAAATATTCATGAGTCCATCCGATGTAAATAAATAACCAATTAAATAAATAAGTGGGAGGAAGGGGCAAAGCTTCCTTACAGAAAAATTCCAGTTAATGAATGTAGAAGGAAGGAAAGAAGGAGAAAATCACCATTAGGACAACACAGTAGTAATTGCTGCAGGCAAAATCCAGGATGAATGCTAAAATTAGGGGGTGAAAGTTTAAGCAGAAACAGGGTATTTGCATAGTTTCAAAGGATCTCCTCCAAGATATTAATTAACTACAAAAGGAAAAAGTAACTTTACAGCATAGAATCTTGGCAGATCAATAAATACACAGCAGGCATCCCCTGACCAGACACACAGAGAAGGGCCCATTATCTCTGTGATATTCTTCTTAATGTATATAACTACTAGGCCTCTTCAAAAGTGTCAAGGTCGTGAAAGATAAGGAAAGACTGAGAAACTATCACAGGTTCACAGAGTCCAGTGCAGCATGGGACTCTGGATTGGATGCTAGGACAGAAGAAGAACGTTAGTGAGGAAAGCTGGCAAAATCTGAATAAATCCTATCATTTAGTTAATATAATTGTTCCGAGGTTAATTCTTAGTTGTGACAGTCATTCCATGGTTAGTTAAGGTGTTAACATTAGGGAAAGCTGCCTGTGGGGTATGTGGGCACTCTACTATTTTAGTAACTCTCCTATAAATCTAAACTGATCTCAAAATAAAAAAAATTTTAGGGCTTCCCTGGTGGTGCAGTAGTTAAGAATCCACCTGCCAGTGCAGGGGACATGGGTTCGAGCCTTGGTCCGGGAAGATCCCACATGCCGCGGAGCAACTAAGCCCGTGTGCCACAACTACTTAGCCTGCGCTCTAGAGCCCATGAGCCACAACTATTGAGCCAGCGAGCCACAACTACTGAAGCCTGCGCGCCTAGAGCCCATACTCGGCAACAAGAGAAGCCACCACGATGAGAAGCCCGCGCACCGCAATGAAAAGTAGACCGACCCCGCTCGCTGCAACTAGAGAAAGTCCGCGCACAGCAACGAAGACCCAATGCAGTCAAAAGTAAATTTTAAAAAATAAAATAAAGTTTAAAAAAGCATATAGTCAGTGCTGTATAGGTAGTTATTAAATGGGCAAAATGTTACTTGTTTTTTTAAAAAAAATTATGTAGTTCATTAAGTGAAAAATTTTTAATTACCATAGTGTCCAAGATAATAGATATTTGCTAATATATGTCTGGAATATTTCTGGAAGCCTACACGTATGTGCTGCACACACACACACACTCACTGGTACCAGTGGTTGCGTCTGGGGAGGGGAATGTGGTGTCTAGGAGACAGATGGGGAAACAGACTAACTTTTCTCTACAAACCCTTTTTTACCTGTTGAGTTTGGAACCATGCATATATTGCCTATTCAAAAAATAAATGTTAAAAACCTAAGCAGCCGTGGTAGCCCTGAGGTTCCCAGGGGTCCTTGTCCATTGCCCGATAACTCCCAGCCCATAGCTGTGCCCAGAATCCCCTGGCACCCCGGCTGGCCCCCAGCAGACGTTCAGTAAATGGTTAATGAATAAGCGGGTGTCCTCCACTGTCGGCACATCATAGGATTCATCTTTGTGTCACATCTGTCCTGCTGGGTCCTCTTATTTCTCCTAAGGAGGCCGGCTTGGGCCCTCTGTCAGTGACAGAAGCTTTGATTTCTCCCCTTGCTTGTTTTAACACATCCCCATTAATATTTAAAAATGCTTGCCTGAGCTCTCTAAGCTGTCTTTGGTGTCTGGAAAGCATTTGACAGGGATACACGGATTGTAAGATGGCCCTGGGGATACGTGGTGATTATTTCCTCTTTAAAGAATCTGGCAGGTCATGGAATCCTCCACTGCCCCAGACCCTGTAAGTTATTCATCTGTTATGGAAGAGCCGGGTTCAGAGGCCCACTTCCCAGGAGGCCCTCAGGTGTTGGAATGGAGCTTCCAGCACCTCGTCTTGGAGAACATTAAAACCTCCAGCCAACCTTCATCTCAGGAAGCGTAGATACGTACCATCCGAGCACCTCTCAGAAGACAGGATTGTAGAGTCAGGCAATATTACCTAACCAGCCAGGGAGGTGGTGGTGGCAGAGAACAGACAGATTTTTAACCATTCAAGGTTTTTCATATCCAAGATTGAGGCCAAATTTGCCGCGTCCTGTAGGAACATTTTAGTCACTTACTTCCATAGACAACAAAAAGTCAGAGCTGGTGAAGGCCGGGCTGGGAAGGGCTGTGCTTGACTTCTTCCTTGATTTCTTGGTTCCACCATTTACTTTCTGTAGTGGTTACAGGCACCTTGTCATGATTGCCACATTTGGGGTATTAGAGGAACTTCCCACAGGGACTGTACTCTGGATAACAGCAGCCGGTATCCCTCTTAGCTCGTTGCTTATTACAATGTTCATCTGCTCAAGGATTTAAAATTAGACTTGCGTGGCCAGTCAATATTTTAGGCTTTGTGGGCCCTAGAGTTGCCTGTCAGAACTATGCAACTCAGCCTTGCGGCACAAAAGCAGAAACGGACAGTACATAAATGAAAAAAGCTGTGTTCCAGTGAAACTTTATTTATAAAAACAGGCAGTGGGCCAGACTTCACTGACCTCTGAGCTAAAGCCTGGGGTACCAGATGGTAAATGGCTCAAGATCAGGTTGTGGAAGAGCTGAGGGCCAGATTAGAGAGGCCTCTCCGGGCCGTTGTTAGGAGGTTGGATTTTGAGTACGATAAGCAGCCATCTTATTTACTTCCTAAAAAGAACTTTCTAGATGCTGTGCAGAAAATCGATTGGCGAGGAGCAAGGGTGGAAATTGGGAGGCCAGCTAGGATGTTCTTGTGCTAATCCATGCCACAATTTGGAAGCCGAATTAGCAAAACCTGCCTTTGGATATGAGTCGGCCATGAATGGAAAAGGGTTGGACATGAATGGAAAAGAAAAGGCGAAGACAGAGCTGATGCTGGGACTTCCGGCTCTAGGGTAGCTCGGGATGCCATTGTGGGGTCGTAATTGATATTTGACGGTATTTGTTTTCTCAGCCCCGTGCTAATGAGATTTTATTTGCTGCGACTGTGGCATGCCTCAGATAGAATTTTCCTCTCCCCAGTTTTTAGGGTTAGCTTTTCCCTGCAGTGCTATCTGTTTATGCCTCTACGGCACTCACAAACTGATCGAAGCATCCCACTTGAGTTAGCAGTATTCCGCTCTGGCCGCTGACACTACAGGCTCAATTAACCATTGTATTGTAACTCTCCAAGCCTCATCACCAGACCAGAAACCAACTGACCATCAAGTTCAAAGTATGTCTGCTAAGCATTTAATTTTGCAACTTCCACCAGCCACGCCAGGTACACAGATACAGTACACCATAGAAACAGTAATTCTGTACAGCCCTCCTTATTCAGCAAATTCCAGGAGGCACGTATATCCATTTCAAGCACATTGCCTGCAGGAGCCGCCAGGATGTCATATGCAGGAGCCTGAGTTGGCTGAAGCCACTCTGTACACAAGAGAGAGGAGCCCCTTTGATGGTTAGAATGATTACAACATTGATCCCAATGTCGCACGCCTCTCCCCTGCCAGCTCCCATTGGCTTTTGCTTTTTGTGGTCTGCAGTAGAAGACGTAGCATAGAACTACAGTACCCCCCCTCACTGCATGCACTCTTCTGTTGATGTTTGTGAAGCCATTACACAATTGAGCAGAGTTCTAAAAATGCCACAGAGGCCCTAGCTCCCAATTACCCTTATCACTGAGTTTTGTTTGTTTGTTTGTTTTTGGTTTTTTTGCAGTACGCGGGCCTCTCACTGTTGTGGCCTCTCCCGTTGCGGGAGCACAGGCTCCGACGTGCAGGTTCAGCGGCCATGGCTCACGGGCCCAGCCGCTCCGCGGCATGTGGGATCTTCCCGGACCGGGGCACGAACCCGTGTCCCCTGCATCGGCAGGCAGACTCTCAACCACTGCGCCACCAGGGAAGCCCTATCACTGACTTTTGGCAGCAATCTGCATTTCTTTTTTTTTTTAAAAAAAAGCCCTTTTCCACCTTAAATAGCCAATTAAGTTCCTTACCGTCCAGCTAATTGTGTGATACTGCCCTGGGCCAGTGTCTTAGCAGAGGCCATTCATCACCACCTCACTCGCTGGCTGTCATTGGTGCTCTTCCTCATCAGAGCCAGAGAACGAGCTCTGAGCATGTACAGCAGCTCTCGGCAGGCTTCTGAGAGCTCTGGATCACGGGGGGCTCGCCTCCCTACCAAGCCGCCCTCCTCGCGGTGAGCAGCTTGTAAATTAGGGGCTACTGGTAACAGTTGCCTGGCTCAATAGCGTTTGTTGAAAATGCAGGGCTTTTTAGGGACACTTCCTGTCCCCTTTGCCCAAGGGTGGGCAAATGTGAGAGGTGGGGAGGACAAGAGCCCCTGGGGTCTCTTGGAATAAGAACCACTAGAATTCCCAGGGAGATATCCACTCATTCTATCTCCAGTCTTAGAACTTTCGCTTTTTTTCCCTCTCTCCCGTTTTGAATGTAATCTTAATGCGCTCATCTCTTGGCTCTCAATGGTCTTAGAGCCCTAGTTCCCTCCTGGCAGATGGATCCCCTCTCTAATTTTCCTCTGGCTCCAGGCCAGGATGCCTCCTGCTGTGGTCCGTCTGACTCTGGGCAGGCTGGCAGCAAGGATTTTCCCATCACCCTCCTTTCGGTTAATTTTAGAAACTTGCGTTGCCATGGCAATGGTTCAGTGGGGTTTTTGTGGTTCTCTTTTGATTCAGTCATTTGCCAGTCTGCCCTTTAAATTAACCTTTTTCAATCCACATCTAAATTGGGACAGGAGATGTGCTTGGAATGGAGATCCACAAAGGCACAACAGCCCCGTGGGATGTTTTTTAAAAAACAAGGAAAAGTCCAGGTGGATATAGGGATGCCCTTGGCTTACGATGGCCAAGACAGTTCCTGGACGCTTCCCTGCTTGAGAGGACGTGGCTGCAGGCTGGTAGAGGTGATCCTGGGGGAACCTGGAGAGAAGTGGGGCCCCAGGGCCTGTCCCACGTGAGCATCCCCAGGGTCAGGTCTCTGCTGTTTTGGTTCTGGCATCCCCAGCCATAAGCTCAAGGTCCAACCGTCTGTCTGGGATCTGAGTGATAAATGAACATGCCCCCAGCCAGATATCCCTCCTTAGCTCTCAGCACAAACCTTGGAAGGCCTCAGCCTCCATGACCCTAAAATCCTGGCTATTCTGCCTGCTTCCCTCTGGGCATCATTTCCTCTTTCCCGCCAGTCAGCTCAGGCGTGCAGAGATCAGAGTCTTTGCACAGACAAGAGGAAGTCAGAGCCTCCAGCTCACAACTGGTTCACTTGGCTTGGATTTAAAACAGCGGTTTTTAATGTTCTTATCAACTCTGTGGTGGGGCAGATTTTTAATCCTGACATTACAGATGAGGCTTAGGAAGGTCAGGAGGGACTTCCCTGGTGGCGCAGTGGTTACTAATCTGCCTGCCAGTGCGGGGGACACGGGTTCGAGCCCTGGTGCGGGAAGATCCCAGATGCTGCGGAGCAACTTAAGCCCGTGCGCCACAACTACTGAGTCTACACCTTAGAGCCTGAGAGCCACAACTACTGAGCCCGTGTGCCACAACTGCTGAAGCCCGCGCGCCTAGAGCCTGGGCTCTGCTACAAGCGAAGCTACCACGATAAGAAGCCCACGCACCGCAACGAAGAGTAGCCCCTGCTCACCGCAACTAGAGAAAATCCTCATGCAGCAACAAAGACCCAACACAGCCAAAAATAAAATAAATAATAAAAATTTTAAAAAAAGAGAAAGACCTGGTTCAGATAGATCTTTAAAAAAGAAAAAAAGTTGCAGGAAATTGCCCAGCGTCATTTATGGGGTCTGTGGCTGAACCAGAACTCTGAGCCTGTCCATCAAACTTTCAAATGTCGGCTGACCATCACACACGCCACCTGTTGTTCGTTGGATGGACCCGTCCTCATTCATACCTACACCTCGCTTCCCTCCAAGAACAGTCAGGTACCTGATGACATTAGCAGACTCGCCGTTCCCAGGCAGGGACTTTACCTGCGTCAGCTCTAAGCTCCACAGAGATGCTACATGCTGGACGTTTATCGCCCTTACTTTACAAATGATGAAAATGAGCAATAGACTGGCCCTGGGCATCAGGGGGACTCAAGCACAAGTGGGATTTGGGCCAGACCTGGGGACATGGGTTGGATAGTCAGTGAGAAACTGAATATACAGATGGGCAGTGACCAGACCGTGTGTAAAAGCAGAACTCTCACCCCCAACCTCCAACCACCAGCCCAGGAAGCCAAACAATAACCCCTGTAACAATGGACCCCGAACATCCAAGACTGGATTAGTAACTGACAGCTTCCCCAATTTTTGGCCCCATTTCCAGCTTAGGACCAACCAGAGGAAGCGAAATATGCTCCCCGCCCCCTCCCCGGCCGTTCCCATCAGATGCCCCGCCCGCCGCCGGCTTCCCTGGGCCGGTAGCCTCTGGTCAGAGCACACCCGAATCCCTCCCTTTTGGCCACTGTATGCTCTCCCACTCCTCTGCCTTCCTCGGGGTCTCTGCAAGTGATGGTGGCTCACTCCCTTGCTACAGTGAGCTCTGCATAGATAGTCTTGGCTTTCTCATTTGGTTGCTTTGGTCCATTAGCAGGTCAGGGTCAGGTGGGCGTGGCTGCCAGCACGGAAGGCAAGTGTTTCCCTGCGTGGGGCGTGAGCACTGCGGTGCGGCGCTGCCCAGCACGGGGCCAGAGGGCAGCGGGTCGTCCCTCTGCCGCCTGCGTGTCGTCAAACGTGGTATAAAGCAAGATGTCACGGGGGTCCAGCAGAGGGGACAGCTTGTGAGGAGAGCACAGGAAGGAACCATTTCATTCCAACAGAGGGGACAGTGGAAAGCTTCACGGGAGTAGTGGCGTTTGAGTCAGGGCTGGGAGTCTGGTAGGGTTTGCAGGCTGAGACAGGGAAGGAGGGCAAAGGTCGCAGCCGAGGAGCAGGGGGCCCCCGCCCTGAATTTTCTCACCAGCCAGTCTCCACACTCCTCCTCCCCTCCCCCCCCCCCCCCCCCCACCCACAGTGCACCCTCTGGGCTGCACTGGCTGAACCTCCTTACCCTCTGGCTCTGGGTGGGTTTGACCAGGAGGAAGCATCAGCAAGAGGTTGGAGGGTAGAAAACAAAAGGTCAGAATATCTGTTCCCCCAGCTCCCTGCCTGCAGGCCACCGATTGGCAAAGGGCACATTCCTCCCCCAAAGGCCTCAGCTTCCATCGGGTCCCACCGGATTCCAGAAGCCACATCCTCACCCTCTCAGGCCTGAGGCTGGGAACAGCTTCCCACTGTCCCTTCATTAAACTCTTTCTGTACCCCCTCTGCTCTGGGACCGAAACACAAGACCTCGGTGTGTGCAGAACGAATAGCCCTTCCCTGGGGTGCAGGAGACCAGGTCATTGTGTTAGATTTTCTGAAATCTCAGAAGCCATGAATTTCTTCATGGTCAATAAAACTCCCCCTCGGGGAGTAATGATTCTATTACCAGCCCTTTCCCCTAAATTATTCAGAAACTTTTCTGCACTCGGAAGCTCCAAGTGTGCACGCTCAGCGTTTCCCTGGGTAATAAGGTTTACCAGACAGATGTAGCACCGAGGAGCTGATTATGCAGGGGCCACAGGGAACCCGAGGATCCGGAGGACAGACCCAGGGCAGCCTTGGGCTCTTGGCGCATTTGAACAGGATCAGCTCCTGCCTGCTGGGTTTTGTCAGGTGTCAGGACGGCAGGGTGTCGGACAGCCCTCCCGATGGAGGGAATCGCTCATTTCACATGGCAGGAGCTGCTGCACAGTCCGAGGCTCCTGGTGCTTGACCGACTTCAGTCAGTGATGGGGATGCTGGCCCATAACTGGGTGTGGCCTGGGAGGCAAGTGCCTGTGCTGCACAGAGGAGGAGGGGCGCTAGGCAGTCGCCCCTCACCTCCTGCCTCTTTAAGTTAGCAGCGACAGCCGCAGAGCTTCCTCCAGCAGCTTACCCAAAGGTCAGGCATGCCCCGGTGACCTATGGAAAGACAACTTCTGGAATGTGATGTATGTTCTGTCCATCTCAGCAAAGCACCAGGGCTGGTGGAATAGCCACATCGTCTCAGGAGGCATCACAGTATACATTTACCTGGTAAAGGCTCTGAAAAGTCCCATAATGATACCTATTAATATCTAGGCTTTGTTGAGTATTTACTATGTGCCAAAGTTCTAAACTCTTGTTTTTCATGTATTTTCCATAAAACAACCCTGTGGGGTGAACTCTACTGTTATCCCGTTTCACGGATGAGGATTTTGAGGCACAGGAGGTAGAGTAACTTGTCCTAGGTCACACAGCCAGTAAGTGGCAAAGCCAAGGATTGAATCTAGACAGTTTGGTTCCAGAGCCTGCACTCTGAACAGCTACAAAGAAAGTGGTTTAATTTGTCGAATCCACTTTTTCTCATACCTCTTTGACCAAGGTACGCTTTGTCATGAAATACCTCTTACATCTCACAGAAGACATTTCAGAATATATTGATCAGAGTCATTGGAGTTATTGGAGCAATGATTCCATTGCTTATCATTGCTCATTGCTTCAATAGATAAGCAATGACTTATCGCTTATCCAAGAGAGATAAGGTTGGTGACAACTGGACAGAACAAGCGGGAAAGGGGAGGGGAGGGCATATAGAACTACCAGGGACAGGGTGGTGACTTCTGGCATCAGACTCCTGGGTACAAATACTAGTTGTACCACTTGTTTGCTTTGTGACCTTCAGTAAGTTACTTAACCTCTCTGGGCTTCAGTTTCCCCATCTGTAAAAAAAGGGTTGTCGTAAGGTTGAAGTGAGATCATACATACAGGATGAAGATTAGCAGCAGGGGGCCCAGTTCTTATGCCTCAGCTTCAAGGTTGCCCTCATCTTCTTATTCAATGTTTGACTCTTTCTGTAAATGGAGAGATTGTGAATTACTGTGTCTCAAAGTCAGTTTACAGATATCTAAAAATACGCATGGAATACCTACCGTATTTACAAGGCTGCATTTGGCCCTGAGTAGGGCTCCAAGAAGGGGAGAGCCCAGCCTTTGCCCACCAGGAACTCCTCTTCATGGTGGGAGATAGGGGTGAACATGAAAGAAAGTCATACGTGAAGAGCGGGGATCCTGGAACCAGACTGGCTGGGTTTCTCCCTGTTCCCTCTCTAATTAGCTCTAACAAAGCTAGATCATAACCCAGGTGCACGGAGGATTTGGGCAAGTGACTTAACCTACCTGCTCCCCCATTTCCTCCTCTGTAAAATAATGGTCTACTTCACAGGATGCTGTCTTTGGTTCCCAGGGCCGCCAAAACAAATTGCTACTACCTCAGTGGCTTAAAACAACAGAAATTTATGTTCTCACAATTCTGGAGACCAGAAGTCCAAAATGCAGGTACCGTCAGGGTTGGTTCTTTGTGGAGGCTCTGAGGGAGAACAACATCTCTCTCCTCGCTTCTGCTGGCTCCCTGCAATACTTGGTGTTCCTTGGCTTGGGGGCTGCAAGATTCCTATCTCTGCTTCCATCTCCATATGGCCTTTTCCCTTGTCTGTTTCTGGGTCTTCTCCTTTTCTGTCCCTCATAAGGACACCCTGAGAGTCCACCCTAATTCATCTCAAGATCTTTACCTTAATTATATCTTCAGAGATCCTTATTCCAAATAAGGTCACATTCTGAGGCTCCCAGTAGACATATCTTTTGGGGGGACACCATTCAACTCACTGCAGATGGTTTAAGGATTACACAATCAGAGGTCATATGTGTAAACACATAAGATATGCTGATAGGATGAGAGCTGCAGTGATATTCATTATGATGATATCATGATGATTATTACTCTGTTTTTGAGTTCACAGCAAACATGGATGGTGGTTGTATTATTTGTATTATTATTTCTTTCAAATCAGGAGTGGGCAGCAGGTCACAAAGCAAATAGCAATGCAACATTCCAACTCTGGACTTCTCTCCCCACATCCTCCATGGGTTGATACTGGGAAGCCAAGGTGGGGAAGGCTGCAGAGGCTGAATGCGTGGCTGGGGAGGGTGATGTGAGCCATTCAGGGTCCTGGATCTGAATAATTTTATAAGAATGACACAGCGACAGAGCTGGGTCGTGTTCAATCTGATGAGAGTATTGCAGAAGGGTTAGAGGACAAAGAGACTAAAGATAGTAAGAGCACAACGAGGTTTCTCTTCCTGGCCTGGGCCTGATGGAGACCAGAAGCAGCGTCTAGAGAAGCACTGCACAGCAGCAATTGACCACGCTTGGTGGCTCAGTGTGGACAGAGAAAAGGAGAGCGTTCAAGACAGCCCCGGAGACTAGATGGCCACGGAAACGCAGTCCATCCTAAGAAATCGTTGCACCAGTGACCACAGACTAATTTACTCAACCTCTGTGTTGGGCACTGAGTATAGAAGTAGACCAGCAAGCCTGGCCCTCCCCTCATGGCGCTCATGGTCTGGTTGGTCTGCCTGAATGTTGTTGTGGCATTGTTTGTCAGAGCGCCAAAAAAAAAAAAAAAGCAACCAAAATGTACATCAGTAAGGAATTGGTGAAATTGTGATGTGCCTATATAATGGGATACTACGTAGCTCCTTCTTCACAAAGGTGTGCGTGAGTGAGGAAGATGTCCATTTGTAGAAATGTCTGTACAGCATGAAGAAAGCACGTGTGTACATACACAAAGAAGAGTTTTGAGGGATCTGTACTTAGCAGGTCAGCAAACTACGGCCAGTGGGCTCAATCTGATCTGCTGCCTGTTTTTTGTTTGTTTGTTTGGTTGGTTTTTTAACCTTGCATTCTATTTGACACTACAGTTTTTGAAGCAATATCTAAATGATGTTTTAAAATAACTTTTGATCTATGAAAATTATGTATAGTTACATGATTATTCAGGCTTAATGAAGATATTCAGGCATTTTTACACATAAAAAATGTCAAGAAATAAGATCTTCCTGAAACTGAATTAAAAGAACATTTACAGGGCTTCCCTCGTGGCGCAGTGGTTGAGAGTCCGCCTGCCGATGCAGGGGACATGGGTTCATGCCCCGGTCCGGGAAGATCCCACATGCCGCGGAGCGGCTGGGCCCGTGAGCCATGGCCGCTGGGCCTGTGCGTCCGGAGCCTGTGCCCCGCAGCGGGAGAGGCCACAACAGTGAGAGGCCCACATACCGCAAAAAAAAAAAAAAAAAAGAACACTTACAATGAAATCAACTGTAAAATGTAATAATTGTTTTCTCTGCCTTAGCTGGAAGTTTTAAGAACTATTATCTCTTCCTGAAGGATTATTGATCTGAAGTGAATACATTCCTAAAAATTTTTCCTTGTTAAAATCTAACGCATGGTCACCTACATGCATGTAATACAAACGTAATTCTCAAAATAAGAGAAGATAAACAATGGCTTGGAGAAATCTATGAAATGATAGTTTCTCAGCGGTTGGTCTGGCTGGCTGTCTTTTTTAATCAAGTTTGGGACACAAATACACTCATTCATTGATGTACTATTTGTAATGCTTTTGCACTACAGAGGCAGAGTTGAGTGGTTGTAGCTGAAACTGTATAGCACACAGATCATAAAATATTTACTGTCTGACCCTTGACAGAAGATTTGCCAACCCCTAGTCTACACCAAACTGTGAACTATTTTTTTTCTAGTAGGTGTAAGGGGTGAGGGAGCGGTGGTCTGTCATGAACATTTCTATATTACTTTAAATTTTAATTCTAATATATTTTTGTAATCAGAAAAATTCAATTTGGAAGAAAAGAGAGCACGCAGGACTCACACGACCTGATTTTGAGACTTGCCGTAAAGCTGTAGTTCTCAGCACAATTACTGGCATAAGGATTGGCATGTAGCTTCATCAAACAGAATAGATCATTTAGAAATAGACCCAGCCTTGTGTGCACAATTGATTTTCAACAAAGGTGCCAAGGTTATTCAATACAAAAGGATAGGCTTTTCCACAAATGGTACTGGAACAATTGGATATCCAAAGGGATGGGGGGAAAGGACATTGAACTTCACCTTGTACCATAAACAGAAATTAACTTGCAGTGGATCATAGCTGTAAATGTAAGAGCTAAAGCTATAAAACGTCTCCTAGGCAAAGATTTCTTGGATAGAATACAAAAAACACAGAACACGAGAGAAATAATTAATACAACGGTCTTCATAAAAAAATGTGAACACTTATCTTCAAAAAGACACAGTAAAGTAGATGAAAAGCCAAGCCACAGTCTGGGAGAAGATATTTGCAAGACACACATCTGGAAAAGAACTTGTCTCCCAGAACATCTAAAGGACTCTTACTACTCAATAATAAGTAGTCAGACATCCCAATTCTAAAATGGGCAAGAGATTTAAATAGGTGTTTCACCAAAGAAGATATACAGATGGCAAATCAGCACATGAACAGATATTCGACATCATTAGTCGTTGGGAAATGCAACTTAAAACCTCAGTGAGATACCACGATGCACCTGTGAGCATGGCTGAAATTGAAAAGCCTAGCTATGTTACATGCTGGGAGGATGCAGAGCAACTGGGAGAAGGCTAAGTGCTATAGCCACCTTGAAAAACAGTGTGATAGTTTTTTATAAATTAAGCATACGCTTCCCATACGACCCAGCAGCCTGCCCCTAGGTATATACCCGCCAAAATAGGAAAATATATGTCAGCACAAAGATAGGCATTCCGGAAACTGCAAACAACCACTTCCCTCCCTTAACTGGTGGACGGATAAACAAATTGTGTTGCATCCAAGCAATGAATACTGCTCAACGGTCTAAAGGAATGAAATAGTAACACTCAGAGAAACCTTGGTGCACCTCAGAAGCGTTATGCCAAGCGAAAGAAGCCACACACAGTAGGCTACTTACTAGATGATTCCCTTACCTGACTTTCTGGAAAAGATAAACCTATCTGGACAGAAAAGAGATCAGTGATTCCCAAGTGGCTGTAAATGACGGGAGGGATGGAAATGTTTGATATCTTGCTTGTGGTGGTGCTTCTTGGAACTGTTACGTTTGGTTACAACTCATCTAATTGTACATTTTAAAAGGGTAAGTTTTATTGTGTATCGATTATACCTCACTAAACCTGACTTTTAAAAATATTTACTCTGGAGAAAAGTTAATTTTAAAAATAAATTTTTTAAAGAGGCAGTTGAGCTTTCAGGAGAATGGTAAGGCGTCAGTTTGAACAGGGCAGTGAACCTTCTAGAACAGGAATTCTGGACTCAGGGAGGGGTCCGAGTGAGTGAGTGGCAGTGAAACTCCCCAGGGAGCCCTCACACTACAGGGAGAGAAGGAAGGAAACCAGTAATGAAACCTCTACTCACATCAGCCTAGGCAAAGCCAGAGGAAGAGACAAGATGCTTATTTTTTGACTGGATAAAACAGTATAAATAATACAAAGTAGAAAAGAGTAAACAATGAAAAATACGTCTCCCTCTTGCCTCTCTTCTCTCCCAGTCGTACCAGATCTGTGTGTCCTTCTAGAAATACTCAGAACATTCTCTACTGGACTTTTTTTGTTGTTGTTCAGCTTATCGCGATATCTTTCAGACTGTTTCACATCAGTCTATGTAGAGCTGCCCTAGTTTCTTAAATAGGTGTGGTACTGTCTGGAGGCACCATCATTTATTTAGCCAGGCTGCAATTGACGGACATTTAGATCTTTCCTGATATACATGCTATTGCGAACAATGCTTCCATGAATACTTGTATTAATACTTCTCATTTGTGTGAGTATATATATCTGTTAGATTCCTAAGAGTGGAATGGCTGGGTCAAAGGATATGTACTTTTTCTATTTTGATATGTATTGTTAATGTATGTTTGTTATTTTGATCTATATTGTTAACCCCATCACCACCCTGGGTTGTACCAATTTACCCTCCCACCAGCCATGCGTGAATAATTATACCTGTTTTCCCAAGTCCTGGCCAGCAAAACGTGAACTCAGACTTCGCCTTTGCCCAGTCTGAGAGGTGAATAATCGTATCCTGTAGGAAATGCAATTTGCATCTGGAGGAGGGAATCTTTTAGAAGCAAAGGAACCCCAAGTCACAGGTGTCAGTTGGTTTAGTCCTTCTGTCAGTCCAGATACCACCTCTGTGTGAATTAGAAGAAGGCCCTCCTCCTCAGGATGTTCCCATCTGCTCAAAAACTGTCATGATAGGGCTTCCCTGGTGGCGCAGTGGTTGAGAGTCCGCCTGCTGATGCAGGGGACACGGGTTCGTGCCCTGGTCCGGGAAGATCCCACATGCCGCGGAGCGGCTAGGACCGTGAGCCATGGCAGCTGAGCCTGCACATCCGGAGCCTGTGCTCTGCAACGGGAGAGGCCACAACAGTGAGAGGCCCAAAGTTAAATAACTTGCTTGAGCAGCAGCTAGCAGTGACGGCCCCAGAATTCGACCCTTCAGCTCTGTGCTAGAGATGAAATAAAGAGGCTCTTCTCTTTTAGGCCTGAAATCTGAAACATACACACATACACACACACATATACACACATACATATATATATATATATATATACCCAGAGGCTCCCACCCAGCTTTTAATCATCTAAGCTGAGAGCAGACAGCACTCCCTCAGTCCTTTCTCCCGTAACCGTCTGCAGCACGCTTCTGCCTCCCCTCTGGGATCTTGCTTGCTTCTTTCTATACAGTTCATCATTGAAACAGTGACCGACAGGAACTTGGAGAATCTTCTTAGCCTTTAGTCCATGTCTGAGCGTGACTGGAACGAAAATTAACACAGCCTGGAGCTTGAGGGGGAAGGTCTTTCTTTGTGTCAGATTAGGATGATGTGGGGAATCAGGAACTGTTTGTGTCGGGAAAGGAGGGGAGATGGTGTGTTGCATGGCACGTGGACTTTTGAAGGAGAAATATCTGGGTTCTCGTTCTGACTCCCCTGCTTAGTTCTTTTGTGCACTTAGACACCTTAATTCACCGCTGAGTCAATTTGCTCGTCTGAAAAACAGGAATAATAAACTAATAATAGCACCTACCTTACCAGGGTGTGTGAATACACAGATTTTTTTTTTCGTTGAGTTGGATGCATTTATTGGGTGTCGACTCTGTGCCAGACACCATCCTACTCACTGGAGATCCATGATGAACGGAGCATGTGCGATCCAGTGATGAGGGGCCCAGGACCCGAGCAGCCAGCGGACGGTGCTGCCCCTTCACGTCTACACGCTGGCCACTGTGAACCCACTAAAGCCTCTCCACGGCTTCAGCGGCTGAACGGGCCCAGGGTGTGGTCGCAGACTTGCTCACTTAGGCTGCATTTAGATTATTTTTGCAGCTGGGCCGCAGCTGTGGGTAGTTGTGGATCTTCCACAAAGAAGAGGGGTCCCCAGCTTTCTACGAGGAGGGGCCACTCTGGTGTCCCGTGCCAGCCTGGGCCTGGCCACCATTGCCAGGTGTGTCCTGCTGACGGGGAAGCCTCTCCCCTGAGTGTTGGAAGTGTGCTCCTTAGTACACGTGGAGAGGAGGGGACTGGCAGCCTGCAGGGCTGGGGCGTGTACCAGGCCTTCGTCCTAGGGCCTCTGAGGAAGTGCGTGCCGGGTGCCTAGCTGGTCTTGGTAGCGGGCTGCAGGGCAGAGTGTCAGAGGCAAGGCTCTGAGTCAGACCACAGGGCTCAAATCAGGCACAGCTCCTTACCTCCTAACCCTGTGACCCTGGTCAGGGGACCCAAGTTCTCCAAGCTTCCCTTTCTTCATCTTAAAAAGAAGGCAGTTACAGCACCTACTTCACGGAGTTGCTGTGAGGCAAGTAGCTGTGATAAAACACATATTTGTATGTCTTGAACACCCGCAGTGTGTCAGCTGTTGTTCTAAGTGCTTGATAATTATGCACTCATTTCATGCTCAGGACAGCCCAGTGAGGTGGGGACTAATACCACCCCCATTTCACAGATGAGGAAATTACAGCACAGAGAGGTTGACCACTTCCCAGAGGGCACACAGCCAGTCAGCTGAATAGCTTGAGTTTGAACCTAGTCTGGCTCCAGAGTCCATGATTTCAGCCTGTGCTCTGCTGGCTCTCCATCTTGAAAGCTTGGCAAAGGCCGGGCATTAAATAAATACTTTGCCGACATAAGGAACCCCAGACACACTGGCCAGTGTTCCTCACGTATGTGATATGATAAATTTCCAGAGAAAAACTGATTTCTGTCACTGGAACTATCACTCCTGTTCCCTGGATATTATATTTCCCCGGGCTGATTTTTTTTTAACAACTTTATTGAGGTATAATTTACATGACATAAAATCTGCCCGTTTTAACTGTACAACTCAATGAGTTTTAGTAAATGTATCACTTTGCACAGCCATCACCACATCCAGTTTTAGAACATTTCCATTCCCATCACCCGAGCAAGATCCCTGATGCCCATCACCGGTGAATCCCCATTCCCACCCCCAGCCCCTGGCAACCATTAATCGACTTTTTGTCTCTATAAATTTGCCTTTCCTGGACACATATAAATGGAATCGTACACTATGTGGTCTCTCGTGTCTGGCTTATCTTTTTTTTTTTTTTTTTTTTTTTTTTTGCGGTACGCGAGCCTCTCACTGTCGTGGCCTCTCCTGTTGCGGAGCACAGGCTCCAGACGCGCAGGCTCAGTAGCCATGGCTCACAGGCCCAGCCGCTCCACGGCATGTGGGATCTTCCCGGACCGGGGCACGAACCAGTGTCCCCTGCATGGGCAGGCGGACTCTCAACCACTGCGCCACTAGGGAAGCCCTGTCTGGCTTATCTTGCTTAGCACGGTTTTTGTTGGTTTTTTTGTTTGTTTGTTTTGTTTTTTTTTAAACGTACTTTGAATTTTATTTATTTATTTATTTATTTTTGGCTGTGCTGGGTCTTCGTTTCTGTGTAAGGACTTTCTCTAGTTGCGGCGAGCGGGGGCCATTCTTCATCACGGTGCGCGGGCCTCTCACTATCGCGGCCTCTCTTGTTGCGGAGCACAGGCTCCAGACACGCGGGCTCAGTAGTTGTGCTCACGGACCTAGCTGCTCTGCGGCATGTGGGATCCTCCCAGACCAGGGCTCGAACCTGCGTACCCTGCATCGGCAGGCAGACTCTCAACCACTGTGCCACCAGGGAAGCCCGCTTAGCACGTTTTTGAGGCTCGTCCACGTTGTAGCATGCACCAGTACTTTTTATGGCCAGATTCTATTCCATTGTATGGGCAGCCCACATTTTGTTTATCCATTCACCGACCTATGGACATTGGGGTGCTTTCCACTTTGCGGCTATCGTGAACCGTGCTCCTGCGAACGTTTGCATTCCCGTCCTGGGCCTGACTTTGCGGCAGATGGGTGCGCCGACTTGGTAACCTCTCTCCTTTTCTCTCGCCTCTGGGGCTTCTCAGAACCAGGCAGCGGGCAGGTGTTCGTGACCTCGGAGAACCAGCTCGTGTACTATCCCAGCATCACCTATGCCATCATCGGCAGCTCCGTCATCTTTGTGCTGGTCGTGGCCCTGCTGGCTCTGGTCCTGCACCACCAGCGGAAGCGCAACAACCTCATGACGCTGCCAGTGCACCGGCTCCAGCACCCCGTGCTGCTCTCCCGCCTGGTGGTCTTGGACCACCCTCACCGCTGCAACGTCACCTACAACGTCAACAATGGCATCCAGTACGTGGCCAGCCAAGCCGAGCAGAACGCGTCTGACGTGGGCTCCCCGCCCTCCTACTCAGAGGCCCTGCTGGACCAAAGGTGCGTGCTGGGAGAGCCTCGGGGAGGGAGGTCATCCCACGCAGGGGCGGGCGTCCATGTGCACGTGCCTGGGATCCTGGTCTTGCCAGGAGCCTGCATTCAGCTGCAAAGGCGGCGGCAGCTTTTGACTTCTACTGAGTCTTCGCAAAACGCTTCACGTGTATCATCGCATTCAGTCCTCACAGCCACTCACCGAGGGAGGTTCTATATGTGCCTCAGTTTTACAGACGAGAAAACTGAGATTTTTAAGTTACTCATCTGAAGACATACCGCTAGGATCCTGGCCAGTTCAGATCCCTCCTCCTCCCTGGTAGTGCCACACGGACACACGTCCAGGACCCTGACCAGCTCTGGGCACTCACCTGCTACCGCAGAACAGTGCCCAGTATATACTCGAGGTTTGGTTCCTATTTGAATGAATGAATGGATAAGTGAGTGAGTGAGTGAATGAATGAGTGAATAAGTTCCTTAACTTTGCTTGGCTTCATCTATAAAATAAAGGAGGTGGCGTAGAGAACTCTCAAGCTTTGTTAAGCAGTAGAACCTTCATCACAGGTGGAGCTGTACAAGGAACCCCAAAATATAAAGTTAAAACCCAGAGTTCTGTAGTTGGATCCAGTAGTAGACCTCATTCCTGCCTGCTCAGCCTTCCTCTCTCCTTTGGTGACCTCCAAGGTACCCAAAGAACCCACTTTGAAGTCCCGGGACTACAGCTACCTGAGTCTCCCTTGGTTCTCAGCATCCCCTGCCCTGCAGGGACCCTGCTCAGCGTTCCTCTTCCACTGAGCCCAGGACTCACCAGGTGTGGCACGAGGCATTTTGCAGGCAGTGTTCCTGGGCTAACTGGGCTCCTCCTTGAACCCTCTCCGGTGGCAGCTCTTGTATTATTTAATCTTCCTTTTCCTTCCTCATAAAAGATAAACAAAGCTCCAAGGAGCGGTGCTTAAGGACATCTTCACAAATAAGCATAAGAACACAAGACCTCACTCATTTGGACCATCCATTGTAGAGCAAGGTTAAAACTGCTGCATCTGGAGACAGAATTCCTGGGTTCAAATCCTAGCACTGCTGCTTACTAGTTGTGTGTGATCCTGTGCAAGCCATTTAATGCCCCTTTGCCTCAGTTTTCTCCCCAGTACAATGGGCATGAAAGTAATGGCTCTCTCCTAGAATTCTTGTGAGCATTAAATAAGGGATGTAAGGTAGGTGGCGCAGTGCCTGACTCGTAGTAAGCCTTCCATAAATGAGAGCTGGAAAATAAAATGTCTTTTAAGTTATTTCACTGCAAGCAAGGTGTCATTATTACTCCCTTATATAGATAGGAAGACTGAGGGTTTAGGAGGATATCCTCTCACCCAAGTCCGCACAGCCAGTAAGAGTGGGCTTTCAGTAAGGACCCCCAGTTCTGTGGACTGTCAGGGGCTCTATCGAAACACCAGGCCAGGTGAATCCCTGCCAGACCACCCAGGATGAGCCGGGGAGTATTTAGAATTCTCCCTACCAAAGGTTGTGGTTTGGGCACTGTCCAGTTGGCACAGGCCAGGCAGAGCACGCTGACCTGTTCCTTTCGTCTTCTTACAAATCACTGGTTTTCCTAGTCCTTGGATTGCCTTTCTCCTCATCCCCGATGTCAGCATCCGCTCGGAAAAGGGCAGACGTTGGCATTGCCTGCCGTGCCTGGGCTCCTAATGTTTTCTCTTCCCCCTCCTCTCCCCCCCTTCCCCCCACCCCGCCCCATCCTGCTCTCTCCATCGCAGACCCGCATGGTACGACCTCCCTCCACCGCCCTACTCTTCAGACACCGAGTCTCTGAACCAAGCTGACCTGCCCCCTTACCGCTCCCGGTCTGGCAGCGCCAACAGCACCGGTTCCCAGGCAGCCAGCAGCCTCCTGAGTATGGAAGACACGGGCCACAGGCCGGGGCAGCCTGGCCCACAGGAAGGCACCACGGAGCCTAGGGACTCTGCACCCAGCCGGGGCGCCGAAGAAGTATAAAATCCAGCTCTTCCAAAGTCCACATGGGCTCATCTGCTCTGACTTGTTACCATCCTAACAGCTTGCGTTCATGGGAAGCTCCTCGGGAGGCCTCAAGGAGTGATGCGGGGTGTCAGCTCTCTCTCCGTTCACCTCCTTCCCCAGATTTCAGGGATGTTCTCTGGAGGGCGACCTGGCACTGTTCTGGCCTCTCAGTTGCCCTGATGTATGTGCATCTTTTCTGGGCAGTTACTCTTCCTTCGGGGCCCAGGATCACAGCCTCACTCTGCACATCATTCTGTTACTGCTGGAACCTTGCTGAGCAGGTGGCCGGAGAGTGCGGTACTTAGGTGGCCCTTGAGAAAGCAGTGTTTGTGCCGTGTGGGGTGTTCAGAAGGGCAGAGGACACTGGACCAGATTCTCTGTGGGCTGCTTCCTTAGAGCTCCATTTGGAGATTTGGGTCGGATGGTCCTACCAGGAGGCTGTCATTGGATGGCCACTCTGGAGAGAATCCAGGGGAGCATCAGAACCCGCCTTGCACTAGGCTGTTCATTGCTCTGGGTCGGGGCCAAAGAACCCTGTTGCCGTGAGTCACGCCCTTCAGAAGTCAACAGTGTCATCCTGGTTTTCTGAAGGACTCTGAAACCATCAGGTCTGGATAGAGTCTGGATTTAAAAATGTGTCCGAGAATCCTCGTTTTGAGAGCTTTCTCCAGGATCATATATCATTGGCCTCATTCCAGAGCAGGCAGGGCGCCCCACCATGAGTTTATCTGAGTTCTCAGCTCCTAAAGTACAGGCTGCCAAGATCCTGGGTCTGCTTTGGTCCACAGTCCTTTCCCTGGCTT
Source organism: Leucopleurus acutus (assembly GCF_964270905.1). Lineage (NCBI taxonomy): Eukaryota > Metazoa > Chordata > Mammalia > Artiodactyla > Delphinidae > Leucopleurus > Leucopleurus acutus. The sequence goes on from NC_139151.1 coordinate 87,109,139, forward strand.
CTGGATCGTCTCCCTCCCAGCTGTGACCTGCCCGTAAAACAAGGGATGAGTACTAAACCAGGGTTGCCCAGAAATCTGATCTGGCCCTTTGTCCCTGTAAGCCACACCCAGCCTGCCTTGCCCATTCATGCAGCTTCAGCACTCGCCCCCTAAGTCCCCCTGACACTCAGAAGTCATTTTACCTGTGCATTTGGACTGGAGAACACTGTAGGTTCTAACTCAACGTGAGAACCTAATTCAGTACCTCCCCCGAGAGAGCCTGGATTCCTGGGCTGCACTCACCCCCCTTCCCAAGGCCCAGATTCCTGCGCTGCAAGTTAGGGTTAGGGCTGGAATCAGAGCGAGGCTCAGGCCTGTCCGAGCATCCCATAGTTTCTCCTCTGAGAGACGTGGATAATAGTTTGGAGTCAAGATTTGCCATTCGGACTTTTTTTTTTTTTAAAATCTCTTAGAAATGCATTTGAAACAGTGTGTTTGTTTTTTCCCTTCTAGTTAAGGGACTATTTATATGTGTATAGGAAAGCTGTCTTTTGTTTGTTTGTTTTTCCATTAATGAGGTCCAAGCAAAGATGCAAAAGGAGATGATGGTTCCTTTGTCCCGCGGAGCACGCTAGTAACAAGTCCCCCCAGACCGACCTGTGTGCCGGGCGTCTGTGCATTGTTGCACTTTGAGTTATTATTTATCGAGGTCTTGAAGGACGCAGAAAGAGGGACGCCTTTCTCCCTCGGCTCATAGGCTCTGTGTTTATGGTAGCTTTCCTCTTTCTCTGTGCCCAGCCAGCCACAGTGCCAACCCCCTCAGGAAGTCATGGGTGGAAACGTAGGTGTTATTCGTCAAGAATCCACACTAATGGCTGTGGGGGAACAAAACTGGAACCAAGTGGAGCCACTCCGGGCAGCTGTCACCCATGCAGAGCTGCTTTCCACGTGGTCAGTAACCTCTTTGACGCTTATTCAAACGGAGCCTGCAGGAGGGGGGATGAAGTGGCATTCAATGATCCTATTCTGTAGGCTTTTTTTTTTTAAACCAAATTCAAAGTGTGTTACAGGAAAGCTAGCCACTTGGTGATTTTTTTTTTAAGTTAAGAAAAGGAACATAGTTGCCTACATCTTTCATTTTTAAAATAACGTGAGTTATTTTCTGAGTAATCCAGTGAAGAAAGAACTTTTGGTGGCAGCCGAAGTATGTGAGGAACTCTAGCTGAATATTTCATCTCCTGTGAGCCAGAGTGGCTTCTTTTCTCCCTCTGGTGGCCCCTGCTGCTTTCTGCTGCTCTGGAAGTTGTTTAGAGGAAAGGATTCTAATTTTAATTAATCATGTGATGAATTAGTCTCACGCGCTTTTCAGCTTCCAGGCATCTTAGGAAAGACAGATGGCCTTAGTAGCATAAGGAGAGCCTATTAATGTTGTTTTTTAAAACAAACACAGGGATGTTTTTATTATAGATTTGATTTTTTTAAATGGCTGTTTTTAAAAAGATATAAATAGGACACCAAAGCTGCAGGGGCTTTTTGTTTTGTTTTTTTCCCCCTACTCAAAATAGCAAATAAGTGGCCAGCATTATTTTTTAACTCATTCCAACGAGGATGTTTTTTTATACATGGCCTAAATCTATGCCGATCAGAAAACCATCCCTGCTCTCTTTTCTCAAATGAGATCAGCGAGTCCTTTTTATTTTAGCATTAAAATCGTTCAGCTATGATCATTATCACCTGCCCTCAACTCCTTCTACTTTGAAATTGACATTTTAAAAAAATGCAAGCAAGTGGTAAATAAATCGTGTGTGACATTCAAAGTTGATGTAAACTGGAAAGGTTGTGCGTGGTTGCTTTTGTTTTTTGATTAGGTTTTTTTTTAATTTTATACTTTCAAATAAACTTGCAGTTTCATTCTTTCTGTTGGTGTGAATGGTCCTCAACGCCCCTTTCTTCTCTATGGCGATATAAAGAGTGGACAGCCGCTTCTGTCATGGCTTCTGCAATGAATGTATGCCCTAATAAATTGAGAAAAGGTGAGAGAATATTGATGGGACCTCAAAATATGGTGGCCGTTTAAGGATTCCACATTTGGTGTGGTTGGAATACAGAGGTAAGTATTCCATGGACACCAGTTCGTATCAAGAGCCTGGGATGTCAGTTCAGAATATGGGCATTAACTATGCCCTCTCTGCCCATAGTGACTTCACTGTGGCACTGCTTGAAGGAAAGGAGCAAGTGGCTGTGATAGCTGGAACAGATTCTGACCACATATTCAGGGGCACATGCTCTAACTCAGGCACAGGTATGTTGGTAATTGGTTTTGAACCACAAATGGCTCCCATTCATCCCACCAGTGATGGGAGCATCTTTGTGCTCTTACAAGTCTCGTTTTACGCTGCAGGTACAGTTGCGCAGGAAGTCAGCGTGCCCAGGAGGTCACCACCACCACCACCCATGAACAAAAATAACCTTGGCCTTGAGCAAAATTAAAATCTACATGGGAATCAAAACATAGGACTTACAGAACCAAGATGTAGATCATGTACTTGTACCCAGATATGTCAAAAAGAAGACTAGGCTATCAGATAGTGGTGTCCCAAGTATATACCAGGTCATGTCCTGCCCCAAGTGGTCTAGAGTAGACTTTACCAAACAATATGCCCAAAGGCTTGTCAAGATATTAATTCCTTTTTCTTTTTTAATTTCTTTTTCAGAGTACCATTTTCTGTGGTGCTAGGATGAGGAGACAATCAAGAAATGCTAATCTAGGGCAGAGATCAGTAAACTTTTTGTTTAAAGGGTCAGATAATAAATAAGTTTTGGCTTTGCAGCCATATGGTTTCTGTAGCAATTACGAAAACCGCCATGACAATACATAAATGCATGGGTGTGCCTGTGTTCCAATAACCACCAATATGGGCTGGATCTGGCTTTGTAATTTGCCAACCCCTGGCCTAAAGGATCATTCCCACATTGTGCTGGTGGGTCCGAAGCTAAGGGCATTGTAGAAAAGAAACGGTGTGTTAATGGCTGGCCTGGAATGTTGGAACCCTTAGAATGGCATCATCCAAAAAGTTAAAAATGGAAGAATTTAGGAAGCAGGCAGTTCAAGGACCTGTGAAATTCATTTTAATTGACCCTATTAGCTCTTTTCCAGTGAATAAGGAAATACAGGGTTACGATGAGTAGAGGCTTTCCCAGTGAGGTCCTAAACAGTGGGTTGAATGCAAAGGTCTTGTTCAGAAAGCTACTCTCAGTAGGGATTCTCTAAGGTGATAAAGTAACACGACAGTCTGCCTTTTAGAGAAAAGTTCATGGGGATAAATGATCTGGGAGATGTTGTTCATCTTCTCCATTTAACTTGCTATCCTCAGGCAAGGCAGTAGATTCAAAGAATGAACTGTATAAGAAAGAAGGAGCTTCTGACGGCTGCAGTGGATGTGTGATACATGTCCGTAAGGAAAAGAAATGTATCCAGTGAGATAATATGCAGACTCCCTTGACATCTTATAGTTAAGTGAATGGGAACGTTAATAGAACCCCCAATTGTAAGTGATAGTTGTAAGGAATCGCACTCATACAAGCTGAATGTGGTAAATTTTAGAAGATGTATTGGCTAGTGCAACAGCGTTCAAGGGTTTGGAAAACGATTCGGGGCAGGGCTGGATCCGGTTGATCAAGAGCTGTCATTAGGAACCTGTTCTTCCCCCTCCAGCTTCTGAGTCCTGCTTTACCTGTGTAAAGCGATGACTTCATGGCTTTACAAAATGTGGTGGAAAAGAGGGTCCCAGAAGATCCAGGTTCATGATCTAAGAAAACGAGATTCTCTCTGAGAACCAGTGGAGATTGACTATGATTGGTCATCGTTGGTCCTATGACCACTATTGTAGGTGGGAACTCTTGACTGATTGACAGCCCCACCAGAATTACATGGAGTAGGAGAGGGACAATTCTCATATGGAAGGGTCTGGTAGTATAGAGCCTCACCAAGGAATAGGACCCACAACTGACTGGCACAATTTCTAATATACATAAGAAGATATCCTGCAACCACAAGCTTTAGGCAACATAGCCAGGTCTGAAAGGAGCAGAGGCAATGTTACAGTGAAAACGTCAGGAGACTCAACAGCCTTTCCTTAAACCTAGATGGCAAGGGCAGTTTCAAGCTGCAGGCATTTGGGGCTTGGGTTAGGTGTGCTTTTTATGAGATGGTCACTGAGGGTAGGTCACGGTAACATGGATAAAGCCATAGAAGAGGAATTCTACCTTGAAACCTGAATTCACTCGTGGGTTCTAGAACTGTCCCTAAAGCACTGAAAGTATTGAAATGGGTGGATTACCCACCAAGAGTCACCCCCAACCCACATAGGATTTTTAAGTTGATGGATCAGAGATGCATTCCTATCTATCACCCTTGTCAAGCTACCCAAAGACTTAGATTCATCTATGCATGCTGTTAACTTGGCTTTCCACAGTTAATTCTTTTATCTACCCCAAGAGGTAGAATGCATCAGTCCCTTAGACAAACACCCCTTGGAAATTCTAAGGCAGCTGGGCTCACAAGAGCTGAGGGGCTGATTTCCCTTCAGATGTGGGGCTTAGAGGCATGACCATGGGGGACTGGGATGCAATATTGGGGGAAGCTTATTTATTTTAATATGACTGTTGCCTCAGCTGAGCAGGGCTTGTGTTCTGAATGAGGGTCATTCATGCTAAATTCCATTGCCAGGCAGCATTTGGCTGTACTTGGCTTTCAGGTTCACCCTGGTGAATCATCCCTGTGAGCCAGCAGAGGAGAAGGCAACAAAGGAGCAAAAATGGGCAGTGTTTATGGGCCAGCCATGGAAGTAGCACGCACCCCTCCACTCAGATTCCATTGCCCGTAGCCTGACCAGCCCCATAGCCACGCCTACCTTCAGGGGAGTCTGGGCAGGTAAATTGGCTATGCGTCCCGGAAGAACCAGAAGTGGGTTTTGGCTCCGCCACCAATCATATGTTTATAATCTTCTTTTCACACATAGGATACCTTTACCCCCTCCTGAAAGAAGAAACCCAACCATCCCATCTAATCAGATTTAAAGTCCAGGATCAGTGACAATTTCTATGTCAGATCTGTGTGGTTCCTCGAGAGACATAATTTCTTAGCCCCACATGGCTCTCATCATCTCTCTTCTAGGTTGCCCCCCTTCAGCCCATTCTCAGAATGCTTGAGTAACTTTCAAGTCACTCAAGATAAAAGTCAAAATCATGGTCTCCTGGATCTCACACCGTTGACTCTCCAGTACATATATAGCCTCATCTTCCACTAATCTCCCCGTCTCCCTCAAGTCTGCTCCAAGTCTGGGCCCCCTTGCTGCCTCTTGAACCCACCAGGCACACTCCCAGCTCAGGACATTTGCTCTTGTCATTCCTTCTGCCTGGAACACCCATCTCCATATACTCTTCTGTATCAGAGAACCGTCAGGAATTAAAATCCACTTAGAATCTTGATATTGTCATCTTTGGGACTCAGTTGTAGCCACTGTAGTCAAGACTCCCAGAATTAAGACATACCAGAGCTCTCTCCTGACCAAGATACAGTTACCACCCAAATGACACTGAGGGATTCCTAGACCAAAGAAGCACATAGGACCTTGGGAAGGAGCATTGGGGAATATATTCAAAAAGTAGGGTATGAAAACTTAATTTGGACCAATGCAAATGTTATCCATGAGTCAGGAGGTGAGTCAGTTTAAGAAATAATACACTGGAATGTGCAGAAGAGGACCTAGGGATTGAGGTGGTCCTTGAACACAAGCCCACCATGTGACCCTGCATGAAGTGTGACTCTTTTGCAAAGGAACTTGAGCCAGACCTTCAACTTGGAGTGTGTTCCTCGTGTGCTAGTCTGTGAATCAGCTAAGGGCATGCAGATGTGCCTAGAAGCTCCCTAGGACCACAGATCCTATTTGGAGAGGATGGCAGCCCCAGTTCAGAGATGAGGGACTGACACCTCGTTCAAGCAGGAAAATGAGTTATCGGGGTATTATAGAAAGAGAAGAAGGGGTTGGGCCCACCCGGGGACCGTGATCTTGGTTCATGCAGTGGTTTCCAGAACAGACACTCTCTCCTCCCAGTGAAAGAGTTCTTGTCATGTAGCAAATTAGACTCAATGAGTATTGGACCTTAATTTCTTTGTGTTTAATGAGAAAGGGGAATTTCATCTTTGACCTTTAATTTTTCTAGGTGTATCTGATAATTGGAGTTCATAGTTTTCAAAACTGGAATGACTCTATTATTTAGTATAATCTCTGATAAGCTGGTTGGACAACTTGTGCTGGGAAATAGAAATGCACGGCGTCGGAGTGACTTTTTTTTTTTTTTTTTTTTTTTTGCCGTACGCGGGCCTCTCACTGCTGTGGCCTCTCCTGTTGTGGAGCACAGGCTCCGGACGCGCAGGCTCAGCGGCCACGGCCCGCGGGCCCAGCCGCTCCGCGGCATGTGGGATCTTCCCGGACCGGGGCACGAACCCGTGTCCCCTGCATCGGCAGGCGGACTCTCAACAACTGCGCCACCAGGGAAGCCCCGGAGTGACTTTTATTGATGATCTGTGTTGACCCTGAACAGAACTTCCTACTGCTCACTTTGGGTCCCAGGGAGACTCACAAAGGGACAGTTGGGGGTGTTGAGTAAGCAACTTCGTGAAGATGGGAATAAGATGCTCATCTCCTGCCCTGAGAGAAACGCCAGTAGGTGGACCACAGATTAGGCTGTCAAACCAAATGAGTTAGAATAGAAAAGATGGAAAAGTGTAAGGCTTCCAGCCCCCTCTCCACGGCTTCCCTCTCTCCTGCTTCCTGACACCCTTCTCACAAGAGCAAATTTACTAGGTAAGAGTCAAACCAAGTAAAAATATCAATTGGGCCACATTAGCCAGAGAACCGATTGCTCCAACTGGGAACCGGCATTTCAGAGATTCCAGAAGGAGGAGTCAGCCTTGAGGAAAGGCGGAAAATCCTCTCTCCCTCCTACCCTTTTCCTCTCATCCTCCCCTGTCCTCTATGCCCCTCTCGCTCTGTCCTCCCCTTCCCCCCCCCTTTCCCTGGTTAATGAGTTTTAGAGGCAGAGCTCGTCCTGCTTCTTGGACAGGCAGGGTGGCTGAGTGCCCGTGGAGTTTAATCTGCGGTCCCAGCTCTCCCACTGGAAGAGCTGAGGGCTTAGATTGGGAAGTAGAATGTAATACAAGACTCTGATTTTGATTTTAGTTAATAGCTATGTTTTTCTTATCATTCTTTCCTGGGAGCCCTGTACAGTACTTAGAAAGTTTTCTGGGCCTCTACTATTAAGACTGACATCTTGATGTTATCTTTGGCCCTTGCCTCTGGGTTCAAACAGAGTTCGCAAACCAGCAGCCCAAGGGTGGCATCCAACCCAGAGATAGATTTCCACCAGCTTGCAGACTCATATTATTTGAATCTGTTGCCAACGATTAAAGTTCAGGAGATTTCACATAAATATCTGGATGTCTGGCTTCTTTTTTTTTTATTTTTTATTTTTATTTATTTTTTTTTACATCTTTATTGGAGTATAATTGCTTTACAATGGTGTGTTAGTTTCTGCTTTATAACAAAGTGAATCAGTTATACATATACATATGTTCCCACATCTCTTCCTTCTTGTGTCTCCCTCCCTCCCACCCTCCCTATCCCACCCCTCCAGGCGGTCACAAAGCACCGAGCTGATCTCCCTGTGCTATGCGGCTGCTTCCCACTAGCTGTCTACCTCACGTTTGGTAGAGTATATATGTCCATGCCACTCTCTCACTTAGTCCCAGCTTACCCTTCCCGCTCCCCATAGCCTCAAGTCCATTCTCCAGTAGGTCTGTGTCTTCATTCCTGTCTTACCCCTAGGTTCTTCGTGACATTTTTTTTTTCTTAAATTCCCTATATATGTGTTAGCATACGGTATTTGTCTCTCTCTTTCTGACTTACTTCACTCTGTATGACAGACTCTAGGTCTACCCACCTCATTGCAAATAGCTCAGCCAGGAGATAGAGCAGCACTGGGCTCCCTGCCCACGTGTCAGATTAGCCGGAGCTGAGGGGCAGCTGCCCTGTTCAGACAGAACCTGTGTTCCTCAGCGCGTCACAGTCACCCCTTCCCCTTGCTGTCTCCCATCCAACCTACTCAGCTCCTTGAGTCACTTTCCTGGCCCCCGTCCTATTTGTTAGACCCTGGGGAGCAAGGCTGAGGAGCGGTCACCAGACTCTAACGGTCGCCAAGTCTCCTTCTGGAAGGAGCTAGTACCTGAGATTGGCGATTGCCAGCTTTGCCACCAATCAGTCACTTCTGGGCCTCCTCTGCCCCTTCTCAAAAATGAAATCTTAAGTTCTTAGAGTGGGTATCTGTCATGCCCAGCACCTTCCTTTGTGATAAAATATACATAACATACAATTTACCATTTCAATCACTTTGTGTGTGTGTGTGTGTGTGCGCGCCAGGTCTTAGTTGTGGCGTGTGACCCTTAGTTGCGGCATGTATGTGGGATCCAGGTCCCTGACCAAGAATTGAACCCGTGTCCCCTGCATTGAAAGGCAGATTCTTAACCACTGCGCCACCAGGGAAGTCCCGATTTCAACCATTTCTAAGTGTACAGTTCAGTAGCATGAAGTACACTGACGTTGTTTTCCAACCATCACCACCATTCACTCCTAGGACTTTTTCATCTTCCCAAACTACAACTCTGTACCGATTAGACAATAATTCCCCTCCCCCGTCCCTGATAACCACCGTTCTACTTTCTGCCTATGTATTTGACTATTCTAGGTACCTCATATGAGTGCAGTCATACCATATTTGTCCTTTTTTTTTTTTTTTTTTTTTTTTTTTTGCGGTACGCGTGCCTCTCACTGTTGTGGCCTCTCCCGTTGCGGAGCACAGGCTCCGCACGCGCAGGCTCAGCGGCCATGGCTCACGGGCCCAGCCGCTCCGCGGTATGTGGGAACTTCCCAGACCGGGGCACGAACCCGTGTCCCCTGCATCGGCAGGTGGGCTCTCAACCACTGCGTCACCAGGGAAGGCCCATATTTGTCCTTCTGTGTCTGATTTATTTCACTTAGCATAATATCATCAACGTTCATCCGTGTTGCAGCGTGTGTCAATTTCCTTCCTTTTTAAGGCTGCCTAATGTTCCATTGCACAGATAGGCCGCATTTCATCTGTCCATTCAGCCGTACACAGACATCTGAGTGGTTTCCACCTTTTCACTATTGTGAATCATGCTGCCCTGAACAGGGGAGAACAGGCATCCCTTTGACTCCTTGCTTCATTTCTGTGAGCTTTAGACCCCAGGGTGGAGTCGGCTCAGCACCTTGGGCACAGCCTTACTGGGTTTGGGGAATCCCCCTCCTCCTTTGAGCTCTACCCCCACCCCCACCCCGCCAGGAAGCAGTCAGTAACTCATCTGGGAACTAGAGTCCAGACACGTGACGAGGCTCAGGCCAATAGGGCCCTCACTTGAAGACTTGCGTTTGAAAGAGAGTAACGTGTAGAAGGGGGCACCGTGCAGGACTGGTTCTGAGGTGGCAGAGGACTGAACTTCAGGCTGCAGCAGGGGCAGGCATTTAAAGGCACCGAGCGTCGGGCCAGCCGTGGCTCCTGCGTCAGGAGTGTCTGCAGCCGAGCACCAGGCGTTCTCACGGGGCTGTATTTTCCCCTCAACAGCCTCTAGCTCGATTCTCTGCTCCTCCCGGAAATTCTCCAGGCCACTTACTTAGTGAATTCCTTTTCTGTTTAAAACAGCCAGTTCATCATGTGCAGCAAAGATCCTGACTGAGCCAATACTCAGTGCAGACGTGCCATCGGGGCACGAGCCCTGGATTTGGAGTCCACAGACCTGGGATCCAGCATCCGCTCAGCTCCTGATTCTCAGCCTGACTTTACACAAGTCAACCTGTTTTACCAAAGCTCAGTTTTGCCTGCAAAATGGTTGTAATCGCCTTTACTTCTTCAAGCAGCAGTGAGAAATCTGTGCTATGTTACACAGGAAATCCCTTGTGAAGGGCAATAGAAACTTCTAACGGGGAGTCATATCCTTGTTACTTCACTGGGGGTCCAAGACGCCCTTGCTTTTAAATGCTAAGCAATTTGAGAATCTGCATCGTGCAGGCGAAATCCTGAATGCCCTGCACCCAGGAATTGAAGGTACCCCTGTAAGTGCCCTTTTTGGAAATTTAACATGTTGGTAAAGGAAGGGAGATATGTAGAGGTATTTATTAGGCAGCACCTGGTGATCCAAATGCAGAGCAGTGATGCCAATAAAGAAGAGGAAGCGGGGCTTTCCTGGTGGCGCAGTGGTTGAGAGTCCGCCTGCCGATGCAGGGGACACGGGTTCGTGCCCCGGTCCGGGAAGATCCCACATGCCGCGGAGCGGCTGGGCCCGTGAGCCATGGCCGCTGAGCCTGCGCGTCCGGAGCCTGCGCTCCGCAACGGGAGAGGCCACAACAGTGAGAGGCCCGCGTACCGCAACAAACAAACAAACAAACAAAAAACAAGAAGAGGGAGCGGTTGAGGATGAGGAAGATGCTAATATTTATTGGTTAGTTTTTGTGCCAAGCACTTTGCTATCGTTTGCACTGTCTCATATAATCCTCTGAATCAGCCGTTGGCAAACTGTGACTCACTCCCAGGCCAAATCAGACCCACCACCTGTTTTGTAAATAAAACCTTATTGGACACAGCTATGTCCATCCATTTACTATTTCTATGGCTGCTTTCATTCCAACGACCGCAGAGTTGAGTTGCTGCAACAGAGCTCCCATGGCCCCCAAAGCCTAAAATATTTGTTACCCAACTTTTACAGAAAATGTTCCAGACCCTTGCTCTAAATGAAGCATGAGAGATGGGTATTATTGTTCTACCCACTTTCCAGATTGGGAAACCAAGGGCCAGAGATGTAAAAAGATTATTCTAAGAGCTAAATCTCGAAAGCCCTCAATTTCAGATCTGCACTCAGAGACCATGCTCCAACCACTAACTTTTAACTTTTTCCATCACTTTATGACAGTGGTGTCCCCTCCTTTTCATTTCCTTTCGCCTCTGGGGAAATTGGTGTGTGACCCATAGTTTCCACCTTCCAACTTCAAAGGACGGCATCAGCTCTGGACTGAAATGTCCACTTCCTGCCTCCAGGCTCTCCATCTAAACTGGACGTTGCTTCCCTAAGGGTTATTTGCTGCCTTGCTGGTTCCCTGAAGCCACGGTGCTATCTATCTGGTAAATGGTTGGGAATCTCTGCCAGTTTGGGAGCTGAATCCAGGGACCCGGGAGAAATGCAGCTTTGCCAGGCAGGGCTGGCTTTTTTTCTTTTTGGCCGCACAGTGGAGCATGTGGGATCTTAGTTCCCCAACCAGGGATCAAACCCATGCCCCTTGCATTGGAAGCGTGGAGTCTTAACCACTGGACCGCCAGGGTCGTCCCAGGGCTGGCTTTGTAGACACTTCCCTCTGGAGCACGTGTGTCCAGGGTTCCAGCTCATGTCACTTTGGTGTCCCTGCACCACATCCTCCCACCAGCCACATTAGGGAGCCCTGAGCCCCAGAGGATGTTTTAGCATTTTGCTCTTTCTCACCTGAGTCTAAAGCTTACTCGGGATGGATTAGTCTCTGACAGTAAACAGCGGCAGACCGTGGAGAGGGGCTCCCGGGGCCGGGCACCCACTCACTGCCTGTGCGCAGAGCTCAGGAAGTAGGGAGCCAGAGGGCAGCCACTTAGGAGGATGAACACTTCCAGCCGTGCCGCCTTCCTGGTTCAATCGCTTCCTCACCTCTGTGGTTTTCAATCGACTTTGCCATGTTAGTTCGGTTGTCTGTGTGATTCATAAAACATTTCAGGGCTGGGGAAAACATGTGGCGGGAGCCAGTCTGCAAGCCCCTGGCAGATCTATCTATTAGGAAGGGGTTGGCACATTGGTACGAAGCCTGAGAGAGCAAGTTTGTGCCTGGGCTCTGTGCAGAAGCGTCTTCCAGGCAAATGAACGCTGATAGAATGATTCTGATCTTCAAAATGAGATGCCCATGGCCCTTACTACCACTCAGAATGGTCTCATTTGTCATTTCAGGGTGTTCCAGAGAGATGCTTTGTCACATCTAGCTCCCAAAGACAGACAAGCCCACGCCAGTCCTGGCCTTGGTGTCCCCAGGACTGTTTCCATGTGTTAGTCCCTCCTCTATGCCTCAGCAAACCCATCTGTAAAATGGGAAAGCATCTGGCCAGGAGCCCAGGGGGAATCCTCATTCCCGAGAGCCTTGGTCCCAGGAGACAAGCTTGGGACCTGGCAGCACTGACAGCAGGACCGTCCTACCTCCAGAAGGGAAGGCAGGGAGTTCTGCATAGTCTCTCAGTAGGCCTTATATCTTGGATAAATTGCATATTGGAATTTAATTTGGAATCCCTGCTGTTTCCTTGATGAACACAAACCACACTGCAATTAGAGTGATGAAGCAGGCTGCTGTCACTCCTGACAGGAGCGATCTGTCTGAGCAAGGAGGCAGGGGACAGGCCCTTGGCAGGTGGCTGGTGGACTCATTCTGGGCGTGTTCTCTGCCTTGCCCCTGGAGGACAAAGGCCCTCAGGGGAGGAGGGCCGTCTACTCTAAGCTCAGCTCCAGGGGCAGGGTGGAGGAAGGGTTTGGGGGACACTTTCTTGGTTTGCATCCCTGGCTCATGGCCCACGCTGATCCCTGCTAGCACTTGGTGGTAACAGCTAATTCAGCCCCTGACTCAGGTCTCAGAATCTCACCTCCTCCTCCGTCCCAGTGTGAAAGGGAACAAACATTTATTGAGCACTTGTTATGTGCCAGGCACTGGGCCACATATTCTCAAGGCATGAACGCATTTGATCCACTATGTAGATTCATGAGATGGGCACACTCATCATCTCCATTTTACAGATGAGAAACCTGGGATGCAGAGATTAAATACTGCACACAAGGTTACACAGCTCATAAGTGATGGCAGTAGGTAGGATGTGAACTCAATGGTAAGGGTGCAAGTTCATTTTCCACCTTATCCATGCACCGCACCCAAGACCCCAGCCTTCCAGCAACTAATCTGGTCTCTCCCTGATCATCTGCTATCTCCTCCTTCCCTGCACCTCCCATCCCCATATTGCCTCATTGACATGGGAATCTGCTGTCTCTCCACCCCCTCACTGGCTCTTCCCCACTGGAGGACGCCTTATCTGACGGATGAGTTCAGGAGAATGGACAGTCCACAGGACCCTGAGAAACAGGTGCAGGGGGCGTGCCCCGCCCTCCCAGTCTTCAGGTGGAAAGCACCCTCTGCAGGGCCGCTTCTGGAAGCCTGAGCCTGGTGTTTGCTCTCCTGCCCCGGCTCCTCCACCCGGAACTAGACAGAACGGTCAGCGTGGCATGCTCTATGGAGGGATAGCAGGTAGAGTTGCTAAAAAGTCTCATTTTGGCCTCAGGTCAGGGCCGCCCATACTCAGAGCTGATGTTTGAGCCCCGTTTTGTTCAGTTCATTGTCTTGATATAGGCCAGAATTCAGGAGAGGAAGAGAGGGACCGGTACCTCAAACCTAACCCCTAACTCCCAGGGACCAGAACTGGATATCCATCAGCATGCAAAATTCATATAGCCAAACCGCTGCAGCCCCCAGGAGGTCTGCCATAGGTATTGTGAACCATGGCTGCCGTCTGAAGACAAACACAGTGTGCGTCTTAGGACGATATACAGAGGGGGCTTGTCCAATACCGGCTCCATTGCTGAGTAGGGTGACACTGGATCCGTTAGGAATGCTTTTGGCTGCAAGCTACTGAAAACCTGACTTAAATAATGTTTTCGATGTTTTTTTTTTCTTAGTAGCAAAAGTCTCTAGGTGGCTGGCTGCTGGCATTCATTCCATGGTTCCATGATGTCAGGGCTGGCATCTTTGTGAGTCTCTTGACAGTTACTTAATGTTTTTGCTCCATAATCACTAGGTGTCCTCCCCAGCTCCAGGCATCAGGTCCAAACTCAAGGTGAGGAAGATGGAAAAGATAGCACCAATAACTCCTGGGTCTGTTAGCGGGAAAGCAAGTTTTTCTATCTCATTCGCCTGAAATAGTCATGTTGCCATCCCTAGCAGTGAGGGAGGCTGGAAAAGAAAATATTTGACATTTCTAGTCTATAGTGAAGCTGGGCGATGGAGAAAGACATTAAGTATTGCGTTAATCAAACAGAAGCATCGGTCACCACCTTTCTTGGATTCACTGGGTTGATCAATCCCATTGAATGTGAGCCTGAAATATAGTTGGTTTGGGCCGATCATGCGTAGCAGCAACTTTCATCTCACCTTTTCTAACCCCCATGGCAAAGCTGGCTCTTTGGAAAAGACTGTTCATCCTCGGTGAAACCGGGGCCCTAGCAGCCAGTGCTGGGACACAGGGAACTCACTAGAGCCCCGCAGCATGGATGATGGTGACCAAGGACAGTGGTGGTGGCGATAGAAATAGTCACATGAGGTAAGTTCTATTATTATTCCCATTTGAAAGATAAGGAGACGGGGGCTTGGAAAATGTGCATGGCCTCTCAAAGTGACACCACGACCAAAGTTTTTGGTCACTGTGCTCTACCACCTCCTGGAATTCACTTTCCAGGACCAGAAGACCAAAACCAGCAAATCTCCAAGGACTACAAAAGCCAGCGGAGGAGTGTTTCTAGATGAATGATCCAAGTGATGCCACCAGTGTCCAAAATCCGTTGCATGTATAGCAACAGTGGAGGCGAAACGTGATCTGAAGAGGCAGCAGACACACCACACACTTAGCTTTATCCCACAGCTCATTAATCACCCTCAATTCAAAAGCATTTATCATGATTAGATCCAGCCCAGTGTCTGTGATAATGGGTATTTTTTAAAATAATGCAAATATAAAACCACACCTTTCCCGTATATCATACAGGTGAAGATCTGGAGGTCAGGATCATTTGTTCATTTAACAAATATTTGTCGTGTACCTACTGGGTACCTACTATGTACTAGGCACTCTTCTAGATGCTGGAAATCCAGCAGGGATCAAAGTGAATAAAAATCTCTGCCCTCCTGGAGTGTATATGTCTCTCTCCTCCAGGGGAGAGACAGGCCATAAACAAAATAAACAGGTAAGATAGAAAGATTGTTACTTGGTGGTCCCACACTCCTAGGAAAGGACTGATTATTCTATAGTCATGGGCACAAGTTTCCACCAGAACTAGTTTTCAACCTGTCTAATCCATCAATGACGATTCTATACTTGAAGAATCGACGAGTGACAACTCACTTCAATGAATGCAACTCGGAAAGCCAGGTAGTCAGTGACAGCATCATGGTGTGGAAGCCAGCCCACTGCTGGTAGACTGGCTTCTGTGAACACACTTCTAAGGCTCACATCAACCCACCCCTGCCTCTAAAACCAACACAACCCCAAATACACTCTTCCCAACAACTCAATAAAAGACCAGCACTCTGCTTTGCTCACAGAAATTTGTGTGATCAGCATGGCTCTTCCTTTACTTAAACTTAAGAAATATTTTCGGATTTCAAGTGGTGGTCTCCTCCTTTGATAAGTCTGGAGGTTCCAGTGAAATTATTTTGAAAGTCCTCAGTCCAACAGGTACACTCACCTGGTCCTTTGTGCCCAAGGGTAGTTACTCTATAGATTTCCCTGACATGTTTCATTAAAATGTCTTTGCTGAATTTATTTTATTATCCAAGAATTTGCAACCAGATGATTCTTTGTACAAGGAAATTAGGCCTCAGTCATTGTATAATTAGAACTTTCTTTGCAGCTGTATCATTTGGTGAATATTTTTGCCATTAATTGGCTTATTCTTTTCCTGCTTGCTTTGCTTTTAGTTTTGTTTGACTATTTGTACAAAGTCTTGTCTTGTGTGTCTTTGTTTTGACCTGAATTGTCTTGTGTCTTTTGAATGCATAGAGAATGCTCCACGGGGAGCATAGGCCCCAATCCAATCCAAACCAGCCCCAAGGACTATAAGCTGGTGATCCAGAGACCAACAAACGATTCATGTAAAAGCGATGGGTCAAATTCTGCTCTGGGTCTCCTTCAAAATGTTATGAGGATACTCCTCGTCTTATCAATTTGTAAAAGAAGTCACTTTGTTCGGTCTATACCAAGGTCAATAATTGTTGGGTTATTGTTTACCTGACCCCTTCTTAGCCTTTGTTTGGTTGGGGAATCTGAAACACCATTCATAAGCACACAGACTTCTGACCAACTGTAGTGGTTGGTCTTTTTGCCATGGGCTTGGCTACGTCAAAGCCTCAACCTCCTCCTGGCAGAATTCCTGCTTCTCATACGAGTTTGCATTTAACTGGGTAAATGGCAAAATATTGTTTTCACTTGGTGTATTAGTTTATAAGGGCTGCCATAACAAAGTATCACAGACTAGGTTGTTTAAACAACAGAGATTTATTATTTTCTCACAACTCTGGAAGCCTGAAGTCCACAATCAATGTGTCAGCAAGGTTGGTTTCTTCTAAGGCCCTTCTCCTTGGCTTGTAGATAGCTGTCTTCCCCCTAGGTCTTCACGTGGTCTTCCCTCTGGGTCTGTGTTCTCATCTCTTCTTCTTCTTCTTGCCAGTCACACTGGAGTAGGGCCCACCCTAATTATCTCACTTAAACTTAATCACCACTTTAAAGACCATATCTCCAAATACAATCACACTTTGAGGTAGTGGGGCTTAGGACTTCAACAGATGAATTTTAGGGGGACACGATTCAGCCCATAGCATGTGGAATAATTGATTGTTTGGACCAGACATGTCAAAGTGAGGAAATTAATACATTTAACAATAGTTCTAGAAAATTATGAGAAATTATATTAAAAATTCAAGAATCAGTAACTTTGTATGGGGACAGATGGTTGACTAGACTTATTGTGTGATCATTTTATAATGTACGTATATATTATGCAGGATATCTGAAACTCACATAATATTGTACATCAACTATATTTCAATTTTAAAAATTCAATAGTCAGCTTCCTTGATTGATATTCTAAGGACTCAAAACAAAACACTGACTCCAAGAGAGTCTGTCTCCATAACTTTCTATTTCAATCCCATCCAAACTTTCAGGATTATGACGTTTTTGCACTGCTCTCTCTACTTTATTGTCACCACCCACTTAGGTCCCTTTCTTCCTTCTGCTCTTTCTCCCCACTTTCTAAGTGAGTTTGTCTCAGGAAAGGCACAATAGCATCGCAAAATATCCCCTTAAAACTACTAGATCAGAAGGCATATCTATAGAGCTGAAATTTAACTATAGTCCAGTGCTAAATTGAGGGCTATAATTATAGAATTTTTGTAAACCTCAGGAAGAAAGAAATTTGCTGTCGAATTTAGGATTTTGCTAGACTGATTGTCCTGGGCTATCAGATTTTTACCAACCTAACTTTAGTTCACTTAATTGTTAGTCCCCCTGGTGAGGGACAATGTTAAAAGCAGCAGCGGAGGAGAGAGAAAAACTAAACAACCCAGCTATGCCACAGCTTTTTCAATGGCCCTGAAAGGGCAAGAAAAATAAGAAAGTTACTAAAAATAAGGCCATTTCAGAAGCCTTTTCATTATAGGCAGTGGTATGCTGGTAAATATTTAGCCACCAGCCCTCAACCTGAAAGGGGAGCCATGAATTGTAGGGTTTGCAGATGTCCATGGTGTAAATTTACCCATGCTGGCCAATTCCAAGCTAACAACATGACATCATTGAACGCAGTATTGAGTAGAGAGGCTCTCGAGAGCCAGTGCAAGCTGGCTCCAGCACACACAGATTCAGGCTAGCTTGGCCAGGTTCAGAATTGCAAACAAAATAGGGAGTCAACAGTGACTTCAGGAAACTTCCAAAGATATTCTAGGGTAGACCTACAGCCACAGTCAAGGGAATCTATTTTCTTTTTTAATGTCCTCTGACCTGAAATAAGAGAATCGGAAAGCAATAAATGGGAATGAAAAGTTGCCAATTTAGACTCTTCTCAACAGGAAGCCCTGTAGAAATAAATAAGTTAAAAAGGGAAACAAACATCTGGCTTAAGCCGCTGGTCCAGAGACCGAAAGGTGCTCTGTGCACTCAGAATGCAGAGCTTGTTGAAAGGATCACCTGCAGGCGTTGCAAACATCGGAAGGACGAATGCCTCACGGTGTGTAGAAACTCAAGGGCAACTTTCCAAAATCTGTCCAGCGGTGCCCCTCAGGCAGACATTAATACCCAACACTCCCTGCCCTTCCTTCCTTCCTCCATCTACAGCAGATAGCTGTTCTTTTTGTCTACCTGGGTACCTCTGGAGTCTTTTCATGTGGTTCAAGTGAAGCTGACCTCAGCTCCATCCCCCTCTTCCTTCAGACTAGCAGGTGATCAGAGGTAGCTGATCAGGAACTCTAGCCCATGGGTTCAATGATGGGCAAATGACCCAACCTGTGTCCTTGATCTCCAGAATTTTTAGGAAGGATGGTATCTCTTCAGTGGAGTTAAGCTGGCTGCCAAGCTAGAAAGCAGAATCCATGTCTCCTTATACCTGGGCTTGCCCTGGGGCGGCTCACCTGTTTTTGTGCCTCTGCTTCTGTTTCCCTGCAATTACTTTTCCCTTCTCCCTCTTCTCACAGCCTCATGGCTGCTACTTTTTCATGGCCACTGATGCTCCCTCATTCTTGCCTTTTGCCTTTGCTCTGTGCATCTCTCCCTTTCTCCCCATTCCACCCCATGATGCAGAGATCATGTCTGTTTTGTGTACTATTGTATACCCAGTGCCTGGAATACTTTTGATTAAGGAATGATTTTTGCCTTTCTCTGGGTTTTCCATTCAGACTTGACAAGACATGGCATCTGATGGGGCTGAGCCCCTTCATGCCTGTCTTTGGTCAGGCATCACCCCGGTCCAGCCCATTATGGTCAATGTCTAGCAGGGCCACCTGCAGGTGATTAAAGGCATCCAGAAAGATGGAAGTATAACTTGTTCAGTGCAAACAAGCTATGATGGGCAGATTCTGGCTCGACTCCTGCATCCTGGTATTCCTGCCCTTGTGTAATCCTCTCCCCTTGAGTGTTGGCTGGGCCTGGTGACTTGCTCCTAACCAAGAGAACACAGCAAAAGTGATGGAAGCCATTCCCATGATTAGGTTATCAAAGATTGTGACCTGTCTTGCTGGTATTCTCACTCTGGTTCTTCGTATATGCTTGCCCTGTTGGAGAGGACCATGTGTCAAGGGACCGTGGGTGACATTCAGCCAACAGCAGAAAACTGAATCCTACCAACGGTCACATGAACTGTGAAGTGTACCCATCCCAGCAAAGCCTTCGGATGAGACCAGAGCCTCAGCTGACGCCTGGATTTCAACCTTGTGAGAGACCCTGAGGCAGAGGACCCAGGTGAGCGGTTCCTGGATTCCTGACCTACACAAATTGTGAGATTATAAATGTTGTTTTAAAGTCACTAAGTTTGGGGATAACTCACTTATGCAGCATTAGATAACTATACTTAAGCCAAATGATATCTGAATATCATTTCTACCATTATTTCTTTTTTTAAAATTTATGTTATTTTATTTAGTTTTGGCTGCGTTGGGTCTTCGTTGCTGTGCATGAGCTTTTTCTAGTTGCGGTGAGCGGGGGCTACTCTTCGTTGCGGTGCGTGGGCTTCTCATTGCGGTGGCTTCTCTTGTTGCGGAGCACGGGCTCTAGAGCTCAGGATCGGTAGTTGCTCTTTCTAGAGCATTAACTGTGCCTGACATTTACTGTCCCATTTGTTTATTTTTATTTCTATTACTCTAGGAGACGTCTCAGAAAAGATATTTCTGCGATTTAGGTCAAAGAGTGCTCTGCCTATGTTTTCCTCTAAGAGTTTTATAGTATCCAGTCTTACATTTGGGTCTTTAATCCATTTTGAGTTTATTTTTGTGTATGGTGTTAGGGAGTGTTCTAATTTCATTTCTTTACATGTATCTGTCTTGTTTTCCCAGCAAGACCCACAGAGTGGGAGGAAACATTTGCAAACGATACAACCAACAAGGGATTAGTCTCTAAAATTTACAAACAGCTCACGCGGCTCAATATCAAAAAAACAAACAACCCAATCAAAAAATGGGCAGAAGACCTAAACAGACATCTCTCCAAAGAAGACATACAGATGGCTAAGAGGCACATGAAAAGATGCTCAATATCACTAAGTATTAGAGAAATGCAAATCAAAACTACAATGAACTATCACCTCATACCAGTCAGAATGGCCGTCATCAAAATATCTACAAACGATAAATGCTGGAGAGGGTGTGGAGAAAAGGGAACCCACCTAGACTGTTTGTAGGAATGTAAATTGCTACAGTCAATATGGAGAACGGTATGGAGGTTCCTTAAGAAACTAAAAATAAGCTATGATATGATCTAGCAATCCCACTCCTGGGCATATAGCTGCAGAAAAACATAGTTCGAAAGGATACATGCACCCCAATGTTCATTGCAACACTGTTTACAATAGCCAAGACATGGAAGCAACCTAAATGTCCATCGACAGATGAATGGATAAAGAAGTTGTGGTACATATATACAATGGAATATTACTCAGCCATAAAAAGAATGAAATAATGCCATTTGCAGCAACATGGATAGACCTGGAGATTATCCTAAGTTGAAGAAAGTCAAGCAGTGAAAGACAAATATCATATGATATCACTTATATGCGGAATCTAAAAGAAAAGATACAAATGAACTTATTTACAAAATAGAAACAGACTCAGAGAATGAACTTATGGTTACAAGGAGGGAAGGGTCAGGGGGAGGGATAGACTGGGATTTGGGGATTGACATGTACGCACTGCTATATTTAAAATACTGTAGATAACCAACAAGGACCTACTGCACAGCACAGGGAATGCTGCTCAGTATTCTGTAATAACCTAAATGGGAAGAGAATTTGAAAAAGAATAGGTACATGTATATGTATAACTGAATCACTTTGCTGTACACCTGAAACTAACACAACATTGTTAATCAACTATGCTTCAATATAAAATAAAAACATTAAAAAGTTGCCAGAAAGCTCAGTAACCAACATAAATAATATATTAATACAATATTTTTAAAAAATCACATTTAATGCAAAAAAGTCATGGGCAACAAAATATCACAATTTTAAACAAAGACGGGACCTGTGAACATTAGCGGCCTTTGTGAGATGCTCCCAGGAGGCTGGAGAGGTGGGTCGTAGCCACACGAAGAGCTCCTGTCGGCCAGCTCAGTCCTAAGTTCAAGTGCGCCATGCTGGCTTGCTCTGTCTAGAGCAGTGGTTAGACATACAGGAATGGGGGGATCCCACAGACCCGGGTCTGTGTCCTGTCTTTACTACTTACACCTTTGAGGCCTTGGATAATGTTACTTCACCACTCTAAGCCTCAGTTTCCTGACATGTGAAACAGAATAATAACAACACTATCTCCACCAAAGGGCGGTTGGAAAACAGGACGCCTGACAGTAAGTGCTCAGTCTTAGTGGTTGTCATTATGACATCATTTAACATACTTCAGAATCAACACGAACAACTCCCTTGGCTGGCCAGAGGATAAAACACACTGGCATCTTGTGGCTGCCTGTGCGCTGCCTTTGTGAGCCCTGCAGATAAGCTGCCTCTTCTGGGCTCTCTGGTTAATCAGATACACAGGTGGCCTGGGAGCTGCCTGACTGGAGCCACCTTTACTGCCGCGTCCGCTACCATCTGGATATCAGAGGAAGCACAAGAAGGGCCCGGTTGCCAAGGCAGGAACAGCTGGGGTGGATGGCCTGGAGAGCCCTGAGCTGCAATCTGTTTGCTGCACACTCTTTTGGGGATGCGTGGTTTGGGGCAAGGATCAAAATAGCATCTCTGGGATACAGCCAGCCACCATCTGCCTTGGTGTGCAGGGAGCATAGGGCTTTGGCTCAGTTCTGACCAGTGAGGGTTCTAATGGTTGCATTGTCCAGTTTGGGGAGTGGTCAGGGTGCAGGTGACCCCAACAAGACAAAGGAGGGCATTTGCCATTTGGGGTGGATTTTTTTTCCTTCTGACGCTTCAGATGCTGGAAGAAGGGCTTTGAACAGGAGTTAGGAGCAGGTGACGGCATTACTTTGTTCACTTAGTGAGCTGCAGGCACTACACTAGGCTCCAGGAAGACTCACTGCAAGGGAGGAGAAGCGACAGACTCTCAGGGTACAGGGCTCTCGAACTTTCAGGTGTATCAGCATCGGTGGAAGAATTCATTGAAAAATAGAGTTTGATTCAGTAGGTCTGGGGTACAGCCCCCAAATTTGCATTTCTAACAAGCTCCCAGGTAATACTGATGCTGCTGGTCTGGGTACCACTCTTTGAGAATCCTGATGCTAGTGGATATGGGATCTGGGATCAGGCTGCCTGGGTTTGAGTTGAAACCGACTGAACTACTTACTTGGCTATGGGACCTTTGATGACTTAGTCTCTCTGAGAATCAGTTTCCTCATCAACAAAATAGGTAAGTAGGGATGATCATGACAGTACTTATCTCATGGGTTTCTGTGAGAACTAAAAGAGTTATGCATATAAAGCACTCAAAACAGTGTCCAACATAGAGGAATTACTACTATGCATTAGCTATTATGATCTGTAACATTTAAACATTTTCCAGTGAGAGTTATTACATGGGTGCTTTTATAAATAAAGGTGAGTAAGAAAATGTCCCTGTGGTGACCGCCTGGAGGGGTGGGATAGGGAGGGTGGGAGGGAGGGAGACGCAAGAGGGAAGAGATATGGGAACACATGTATATGTATAACTGATTCACTTTGTTATAAAGCAGAAACTAACACACCATTGTAAAGCAATTATACCCCAATAAAGATGTTAAAAAAAAAAGAAAAGAAAATGTCCCTGTGTATTTATGCATGTGCAAAACATTTGCCTGTGATTTCGAGCGGCTCACAGACCCCCAAAGTCTCATCCTTCTCAATGCCCCTTGTTTCGTAGAGTATAACAGTTACCATTTCGAGCCTCTACTATGTTGCATGAAGTGTGGCAGGTAATTTACATTCTAAGTTACTTTATTCAGTCCCCACAATCACTTCATAAGGCAGTCATCATCATTCCTATTTTACAGACAAAATAATTGAGGCTCAGAAAATTGCCAAGAGAGATTTGCACCCAGATCCATCAGACCCTACATCACACTGCCACTACTCACTTCCTTAGAGGTATTGTATCACCAATTTATCCAGAAAAAGGTATTTAGCAATATCTAAGTGCTCAGTCCTATAGGGGGGAAATAAATGTTGCTCTTGACCTCCAAGAAGTTACATCTAATGGAGGGATCCAGAGAAACATATAAATACTCCAACAGTACATAATTACAGGCCAAATCATGGGTGTGGCCGAGAGTTCATGTGGTTCGCCAGATATTCCTTTGCTTTTCACATTTCGCAGCCTCCCTTGCAGTTATGTTAGGACCGTGTGACTGGCTTCTAGCCCATGAATGTGGGTGGGCGTAATAGAAGTTATTTCCAGGCTTGGCCCTTATACATATGTCATGTGATCCCTCCTTTCCTTCTCTTACTTGCAGCAGCGATTTCAGAAGCCACGTGGTCCAGGTGGCATAGCGCAAGATGGAGGAGGACCACCTAGCCAGTATCAGCCTGAGATTGGAGGGAGAGATGAACCTCGGTGGGTTAAAGCCACTGAGATTTCTAGTTACTGCAGTGTAATGCAGCCTCCCCTGACTAGCCAAATGGGATAACCATCACTATATACTGAAAAGTTCTGGGAAGATTAGTGAGTCATGAGATATTCAGGTGTTAAGTCAGCTGAAGGTCCCATTCTAGACCTAGTGAGTCAAAATATTTAAGGAAGAGCCCTGGGAGTCTTTATTTTTAATAAGGTGATATTGAGGGATGGCCAAGTTTGGGGAGCCTGGCCTTGCAGTCTGCTCAACATCTCCCAGAAAATTTTACACAATAAAGACACCATCAAGTGACCATCTAACAGGCAAACTGTGGGAGATGGAGGTGGGTGCCCGGGCTGAAGCCCCGCCTTTACCTCCTTCTAGCTGTGTAACTTCAGGTGATTTATATATTTATTTAATTTTTGTTGGAGTAGAGCTGATTTACAACGTTGTGTTAGTTTCAGGTGTACAGCAAAGTGAATCTGTTATACATATACATATATCCACTCTTTATTAGATTCTTTTCCCATATAGGTCACTACAGAGTATTGAGTAGCCAGCAGGTTCCTATTAGTTATCTATTTTATATACAGTAGTGTGTATATGTCAGTCCCAATCTTCCAGTTTATCCCTCTCCCCACTTACCCCCAATAACCATAAGTCTGTTTTCTACATCTGTAATTTTATTTCTGTTTTGTAGATAAGTTCATTTGTACCCTTTTTTTAGATTCCACATATAAGTGATATCATATGATATTTGTCTTTGTCTGACTTACTTCACTCAGTACGACAATCTCTAGGTCCATCCATGTTGCTGCAAATGGCATTAGTCTGCTCTTTTTTATGGTTGAGTAATATTCCATGGTATATATGTACCACATCTTCTTTACCTATTCATCTTTTGATGGACATTTAGGTTACTTCCATGTCCTGGCTATTGTAAATAGTGCTGCACTGAACATTGGGGTGAGGTAATTTAAGTATCTGTAGAGTTGTTGTGATGATTGAATGAGTTAATGTATTAGCTATCTATTGCTGCATAACAAATTATCCCAAAACGTAGTTGCATAAAACAAGAACTTTTTATTATCTCTTATAGTTTCCATGAGTCAGGAATTCAGGGGGGTTCCATCGGGCAGTCCCCACCCAAGGTATCTCATGAGGGTACAGTCAGATGTTGGCCAGCGCTGCATCATCTGAAGGCTCTACGATGGAGGATCCATTTCCAAGAGAGTGCACTCATGTGGTTGTTGTCCAGAAGCCCAGCTCCTTTCCACACAGTGATCCAAGACACCAAAGAGGAAGCTGTGATGCCTTCACACAGTCACTTCCATCATATAAATTTCCTGGTCACACAGGTCAGCCCTGAATCAACATAGGAGGGAACTCAACAGGGTAAGAATATCAGGAGGCAAGGATCAGTGGGGGCCACATGCCAGGTGGGGCAGCATCAAATGATGCCTGACATGTGATCAGCACTCGACAAATGTTAGCTATTTTTATTACTAATAGAATGACCAATAAGCTCTAGCTTAGCTGCAGCTCCTCCACCATCTTACTATTCTTCACTCATTCCTCAGAGGCTCTCCTGCATGGAATCTACCTGAATACCCATCTGTGTGGCTGTGTGCTGAGCACTGGGTCCCTTGGTATCCCTGAAGTAGAAATACCATCAGATGGGGACTTCCCTGGTGGTCCAGTGGTTAAGCCTTCACCTTCCAATGCAGGGGGTGAGGGTTTGATGCCTGGTTGGGAGCTAAGATCCCACATGCCTCAAGACCAAAAAACCAAAACATAAAACGGAAGCAATATTATAACAAATTCAATAAAGACTTTTAAAAAATGGTCTACATACAAAAAAAAATCTTAAAAAAAAAGAGAAATACTGTCAGAGACATGGAGAGATGCTGGGAGCCAGGGAGGAAGGGGTGATAAATAACGAATTCTTAAGTGGGGGTGTCACATTTAACATGGCCTGTTCATCTTGTTTAAGAGACCTGGTGGTTGTAAAGAGCAGAAAATCTGGAATGAGTCTGCCTGGAGCGAATTCCGGTTCTCATTTTTACTGGTTGTGTGACCTTGGGTGAGTTACTTAACTTTCCTGGATCCCAGTTTTCTCATCTGTTACAAATGGAAAGAATAATAGTTCTTATTGCACAAGGTTGTTAGAATAGTTAATGTGCGAATTCAACATTCTAAGCATCTAAAAGGCTCAGAATAGTGGCTGGCTCGTAGTAAATGCTCAAAAATGCTATTATTGTTCTTCCTTCTCAAATCCTCCAGGGATGGAGGTTAAGGACGAGATAAAGAAACAAGGAAATAAAGAGATGTGTGGCCCTTGACTCAACAATTCCAAGGCAGAGCTAGTGTTAAATGTCACTTTCCTTCCAGGACTTTCCCCCAGACTCTCTAGCTCGATTGAGAGTGTGGTCACACAGGGGCAAGCTTGACGGAGACTGTGTCCATGATGCTGTGAGTCCCTGAGCCAGGTGGGTACCCTCAGAGCCCCCTGGCACGCGCCTAGGCTGACTTTGTTCTCTACCCCCACCCCCATGCTGCTCTCCATCTTTGTCTCCCTTCCCTAGTTCCTTTTGCTCAGTTCAGACAAGCTCAGGGGTTCCTGAGCAGATCTTGCCTTCCTTTGATGGGTGAGCGGCAAGGGAGGTGAGACTGGGGCTGAGGGGCCTGGCGTGGAGGCAGATGGAGCGGGGGCGGGGGGGGGGGGAGCGGGAAGGTAGAGGAAATCAAAGGGCTCCACATCAAAGGCAAGAGGAACCGATCAGCGGAGGATTCTTCATCCTCTGAGACCGGAACTGCGCTCTAATTCGTGAGTCTTAGTCGAGTATCAGAAGCTAAGGGGTTGCTGGACCTCCTGCCTACGAAGGTGTTTGTTGAAAGGATTCAGGAATGTGACCAAGAAACAGCTCCCGTGGAACTCTGCAGAGAAGGGAGTTCAAGTTCTAGAAGGTGGGACACAGCAGTGAAAATGCCAAAGGTTCAGGCTGTCCTGTAGGGTAGCTTCTGGGGGAGGAGACGGACAACACCCAACGAGATCATTTCAGCAAATGGGACACAGGACGGAGAGGACACTGCCTTGCACTGGGCTGTCCAGGAGGCCTCTCAGAGCAGCACACGTTTCCGCTGAGCCCTGAGCAGCCATGTGCGGATCTAGGGGGAGAGCATTCTGGGGAGAGGGAAGAGCTGGTGCAAAAAGGCAGAAAAAGTTCAACATGGTTGAGGAAGCCCTGGGAGGTCAGCACGGCTGGAGCGGAGGGAACTCAGGCCAGGGGGCCCTTCAGAGAGGGGGCTTGGCCCTCAAGGCTGGGACAAGGTCTGCTGTCGTTGTGATGAACCCCGAGCCCCATGGCAGATTTTAGTACAGGAATGATGACCCCTGATGGGTTTAAAGTGATGACTTGGCTACCAGGTAAAGAATGGGCTTCAGGGGCAACAGTAGAAGCAGGGAGGCGGGTTAGGGGGACGCCTGGAGTCCCCTGCGAGAGGTGTCCTTCTCCCGAGCTCGTGTCCACGGTGGGACTGAAGGGATTGAGCAGCTTGGAGCTGTGTTGTGACTCTGGGACAGAGAACTCGCTGTGCTACTGGTGGGGGGCTGAGGAGAAGGGCAAGGCGCTTAGGTTTTGAGGTTTGGGGCTGAGTCCAGGGGGCTGTCTGCCTGCACAGGGTCTGCCTCTGGGTCGTGCTGCACCCCTCATTCCCACCAAGCTAAGCAAGCAGTTGGAGCCCCAGAGCTACGGAGAAGGGAGCCTCTCTCTCCTTATGACGCCCAGGGCGTGGACCTCCGACCCCTGGCCTGACGATGGTACAGGCAGCGCCCTGAGGAAAGGAAGGCCAATTGAGG
Source organism: Leucopleurus acutus (assembly GCF_964270905.1). Taxonomy (NCBI): domain Eukaryota; kingdom Metazoa; phylum Chordata; class Mammalia; order Artiodactyla; family Delphinidae; genus Leucopleurus; species Leucopleurus acutus. The sequence continues at coordinate 87,136,662 of NC_139151.1, forward strand.
CAGGTCCTGCACTGTCCAGAAAAGAAAAGGGTTGGGGAGGGTCCCGGGCTACAGTCCCATCCCCAGCATCCTGGGACTCAGCGGCAGGGAGGATTGGGCAGCCGATGTCCAGCCTTCCTTATGGACGAGTGGCCCTCTCATTAGTGCAGAGCTTGGAAGCAAGAAGCTTTGGGAGGTTAGAAAAGAGGAGAGCCTTGGATCAGGCCAGGACATGTGTGTCATGGGAACCAGAGTTCCTCTGTGCCATGGTAGCCTCTGGTCCCTGACAGCCTCAACCCTGAGGAGGGTTATGCACACGGCTTCAACTCCTGGTCTGGACGGAGCACAGAGATCCCGTGGGATCTTTGCACCTGCCGCAAAGTCCAGAGGGACCCGGTTCCCAGAGGATGCCTGAAGGAAGTGCGGGTCCCCTGGGAACATCTTCCTTGCCAACCTGTCCTCACGACCCTCCACCAGTGGGCCGGGCTTGGCCTCCTGCAGGCGGGAGCAGCAGGGGGGCTGCTGCGGACCACATGGACGCACTGGGGAGCATCCCTGGGGACCACTGTGTTGGAGGAGAGGACAAGAAAAGGAAGGGTCTCGGTGACTGATGCTGGCCACCTGAGACTCGGTTCTCCCTGGGGCAGCAGGCCCCCGACTGAGCCCTCCCCTCCACACACGTCCGTTCACTCACTCACTCAGGCAACGGTATGTGAGATGCCAGCAGGCAGGAGTGCTGGCGGCTACTGGAGGAGACACGTGCCTATGTGACAGGAACCTCAGGTGGAGGCTTCCGAGAAACCCACAAAGGCACCTCAACGTAAAGCACCGGTTTAAAACCTCCCCCGGAGCCGAAGAACTTCCCCGCAAAGGCAGCACATCTCCCGCCTCTCCCACTTTCCTCCCATCCCCAACCTTCCCTCTGCTGCCTGGAATAACACGGATTCCAGGAGCTGGCCCTTTTGATATTGGTCCCCAGCCCCAGCCCCAGCCCCGGAGTTCTTCTTTGCTTCCATCCTCTCTTCCCAGCTGCTCCTAATGACACGGGTCCGTCTCACCCTCGGGTCCATCTGGGACAGGACAGGCAGCCTGGGGCTCGGAGCTTCAGATCACTGGTGCCCTCACTCCCACCCCCCAGGGGACATCTTCTCCTTGATTTTGACTTCTGTTCTCCCGGGATGATCCTTCTTCACACTGTAAATTCCTGCCCCTTAATTTTTCCGGAAATGGAAAACCACTCGACTTGCGGCCAGAAGACACTTAGCCTGTGACCTCCAGTGGGTTATTTCACATCTCTGAGTCTGTCTCCTGACCTGAGGATGGCTTCGTGCACATGCCAGCCAGAGGCTTTATGTGGCAATGTCTGATGCCCAGCATTGAAGCGGGGTCACTCCGTCCTCTCGGTGGGTCCATGGGTTGATGAGAAACACAAAACGGTTTCTGAGTTTGCTATGGAGAAGCTCATGCTGCTCGGAAGGGCTGTGTCGTGGAAAAGCACCTAGAAACCCCCAGTTCCTGCTCAAAATGCCACTCCCTCCGCCCACCCCGCTCCCCCCACAGACGCTGGACTTACACCCATGGTAAGGGCTGGGCCTGGAGGCCCACACCCAGAGCCACACACTGGGCACGTAGGAAATGTTTTCTTCATGGGCTGAGCTGGAGACTCAGAAACGCCGTCCTCAGTCCTGACAGCTGCCTGGTGCCGGGCTTGGAAGCTAGAGCAAGACACCTTGGCTCAGAGCCACTCTGCCAGCGGCCAACAGAGCTAAGTTTAATCTGCCAGATAAGTGTTTCAGGGTGGGGAGCAGAGCAGAGGCTGGGCCGGAAGGAGACCTTCACCAGGGGCCTGAGGCTCGGTCACGTTCTCTAATGGGGCAGGGGAGGTGGGGAAGTGGGCCAGAGAGCCCCTCCCTGCCCTCCAGAGAGGCTTCTCATTCATAGGGACCATGACCCCTGGGGGCTTTTTTGCAGTCTTGCTGCATCTTAGTTATGACATGAGTGGGACAGGCTCTCTGGTCCCCATGCACATGCCTTCACTCAACTTGTCACCCAGGACATACGATGTGCCGAGCACCATGCTAAGCGCTGGGGATGGAGTGGGAAGTAGTGGATGTGGCCCCTGCTCCCAGATCTGCTGACTTCCGGGACTTGAGAATTCTCTTGCTGCCTGGCCTGAGACAGCACTGGGGAGTCGGCCATCTGCATACCCCTTCCCAGCCATGAGAGACAGCGAGAGAGCGGTCTCTGCCGATCTCAAGTTGTACCTTTGGTTTCTTGGTCCAGAGTTTAATCCTTATTATGGTTAAAAAAGAAAAAAATTAGACATCATAGAATTGAAGCAGTGCCTAGGATCATGAAGATCATTTTCACTCCCAGGCCAGTGCTTTGTCTGCAACACGGCACACCTCCTGGTTTAAGCGTTTCCATCTTCATTCCCCATAGGCCTGACGAGGAAGCCAGGACAGGTGAGCTTAAGTGAGATGGTAAGGAAACTGTAACGGAGCCCAGGGAGTTTGGCACGTATGCTGAGGGCAGTGGAGAAGCATTGACAGGCCAAAGTAGGGCAGTAACACGATGTATCTTTAATGTGTTTATTACATTCATGTAACAAATATTTATTGAGCATATACTCTGTGCAGGCCTGTGCTGGGCTCTCAGGATATAGTGCTGGATGAGACAGACAAGCTTCTCACCCTCACAGTACTTTCTAGTGGGGAGAAAGACAGTGACAAATTAAATAAGTATGCACCTAAATTCATTAAATAAATAAAACTTTATATTGGGTAGTGGGAAGGAAATAAACAGGATTCTGGGACTGAGAATAAAAGGAGGAATCGTCTTTAGAGAGAAGCATGAGAAAGCCCCTCTAAGGAAGTAACTTCCTTGCTGAGCCCTAAAGGATGAGAAGGAGCCCGTCTTGTGAAAACCAGGGGAAAGAGGGTTCCAGGCGGGGGTAGGGGTGGGAGCAGGGGAGCAGTACATGCAAAGGCCCTGTGGCAGGAAAGAGCTTCGAGGACCCCTGGAACTGATGGTTGGTGTGATGAAGAAAGTGACATGAGATCAGGAGGCAAACTGACAGATGTCACCATGCTTAGGAGCTACTGAGAAATGATGGTACCGTGAATGCAGAGATGAAGAGAGATGGATCAATGTGAATACGTTTCAGAGGTAGAGCCAACAGGACTTGTGAGTGGGTTGAATGGGGGGAGAGGGAGGAGACAGTGATGTCCCCCACATTTCTGGTTGGAGCTGGTATTTGCTGAGATGGAGAAGCCTGGGAAAAGCAGGGTCCGGTTTGGAGGGTAAAACAAGATGGGATTTACTTTCTGGAATGCATTGTGAAGGCCAGATTAGGGAAAGACAACAAGTCCAGCGCGGGGAGCCCAGTTCAAGGCTGGTGACGAGGGGACCTAGAGCGGTGTCCATGGGGATGGTGGGAAAACCCACGTCCCTGCTGAACATGCCGACAAACGGAAGAGCGTTCTGCTTCCCCAAACGCGCTGGGTTTCTGTCTGCCAGGTGGCTGAGCAGGCCGAGCACAGGGAGGAGCTCCTTTGGGAGAACGTTGAAGTGAAACTACCATATGGAGAGGAGGGAAGGCCAGTGATGTGGAAAATGGGGTCACGAGAGAGACCAGGAAGAGGCTGCAGCAATGCGACATCTTCCGCAGCCGGCTGTGCGCCATGGAAGGGGGAGCACGGGACATGCAGTATCTGTGCAGGGACAAGGCTGTCCCGAAACAGATGGCCGGGCAGCCACACCCATGCCCCTGGCTGACTAAGGGGTTCACGGGGGAAAAGGAGGGTGAACCTTCCTGTGAGGGTCAGGACGGAACACTGAGAGAGGCCACGGGCAGAGCAGGCCCAGGCTGCACGGCTGAAACCAGCTCTCTTCTCCTTGGCCTCGCTGTCCTCCAGCACTGCCTCTTCCGGCCTTGAAGGCCAGCTAAGGCAGCAGGGAGGGGGGCTAGCCCGGCAGGTGGGGGAGAAGGAGGTATAGCCCCTTACAGGCAAAAAATAGTGGCTGTAGGACACAGGAAGTGTCAAACAGTCGACCCTGGGCCCTGCCATGCATGCGTTCATTCATTCACTCGTTCATTCATGCCTGCACGCATTCAACAAACACTGACTGAGCATCTCTGACGACAGGCAGTGTCCCAGGTGCTGGGCAACCAGTCTCTGTCCTTGAGAAAAGACAGAACAAGGCCTGGACAATGCTGGCCACCAAGGCCTCTCGTGTCTTTCTTCCTCACCCTGTCCTCACGTCCCTTCCTGGTGCCCAGAGTTGTCTGGAATCATCACCCAGCGCCCACTCCCTTCAGCCCCTGGACCTCACGCTGTTTATTCTGATTGAAGTCCATTTCCTTAGTCTTGTTTCATGAGCCTGAACTATAGGGAGGAATCAGATTGTAAAGAACACCCAATGACATTTTTCTGAGTTTGGCCTTTATGCCAAGAGTACAGAGAGCACTGCAGTATTTTAAGTGAGGGACGGCCTTAGATTTCCACTTAGAAGACACCTTCAGCAAGGAGGAGGCAAGCAGGGAGGCCAGGAGAGGAGGACGGAGAGGCTGGAGGTGGGGAAGCATTAGGAGGCCCCTGTCCGCCCCACTGGCCACACCCACACGCTCCCAGGAGAGGATGGAGGAGTCTTCCAGCCTGCGGAAGGCCCTGCCCCAGCAGAGGCATCTGAACGTGTTGGAAGTTTAACCATCACTGATTGGGCAGCTTCCATTTCTCAGACACCTTCATGTATAATTAATCCCCTCCAAGCTGCATTGTCAGGAAAAATTAAACTTAATCTCTCCTTTTTGGAGATGAAGAAACTGAGACTTGTCTCCAAGCTGACCTGAATTTCAATCCAGGCTCCACCACCTGCCCACGAATTTAGCTAGGAAGTTATGCAGTACAAGGTCTTGTGGGCGTTGCCACTAACAAACCTTATTGGGAAGAGTAGTATCTTCCAGCCCCAGGGCTGGGATTTCTGGCACCCACCGGCCTGCGGTGGAAGCTGGAAACGATGAGAAGGCAGTGGGTGCTTCCGACCTCGGCCCCGGGAACAGTGTTGAATGGGCTCCCTGGGCGGGCCTGTCCTGCCGCCATCTCCCTCCTTCTCTCTCATTTGTTGCTCTGGGCCTGAGGGGGCGGGTTCTGTAGGGGAGGGGGCCTGGGTCTGCGGGCTTCCTGTGCAGGAAGCTTCTCCCCTCGCCAGGGTTCTAGGAGAGGCCTGCCCACTACCCCACCTTCCCCATTCTTTCCCGGTCTTTGTTTCCCATGTTAGCCCGGCTGGGGCCATAAGGAGGGCAACTGCGCCATCTGCTGGGAATATTGGGGAAGCTCCAGCTGCGCGCAGGTGCGGCGTAGGCGGAAACTTCCCTGCGGTGTGTCTTTTGGGCCTAAGAAGAATCTTGGGTCAACAAAGGGGGTATAACAAGTGACAAGCGAGCTCTTCCATAGGAGTAACCCTGGGAACAGAACCCCATTTCAGCTGGTGGCGGGAAACTCAGTGCCCATAGGAGCTGCCTATTACCAGTGCACTTAGGTGACGGGGATACAGTGTGAACAGTGCGCGGGGGCGGGGTCAGAGGCAAATACCTAGACGGTTAAGATGCAGTGCGGTAAGAGCATGATGGGGGAAATACAGGCAGAGAAGACAGGTGGTTAAGTTGACTAGCTAGGGCCCCGTTAGGCCCTGCTCCTGAAGCCAGAGGGATGAATAGGTGCTAAGCCGGGATAAAGGAGGACATTCTGGAGAGAGGGTGCAGCAAGGCCTTGACGTTTGTGCTGCCAACCTGCTCAGGCCCAGGGCTCGTCTCTCCTTTTCTGCCCCCTCCAGCAGCTGGAGAGAACTCAGCACCTTCCCTTGGAAACGCTGGTCCCTGAACTCTGTAATAGTGACAGGCGCTGAGCTCTGCCCTCAGCTCTTACCCCGCCAGCGGACTCCCTCCCACCCTCCCGCCAGGGATCCTATCCCTTCCTCCTCCTACTCAAACCAAACTAGCCTGGTTGGGAGACTGCTCTGCGGCCTCCCCACACCCACAGATCTGAAGTCAGCCAAGGCCAGAAAGCGTGGTGGCAACAGGGGAGAATGGTCCCAGTTGGTGAGTTGGAGCCCAGCTGCCACAGGTCCCTCCGCAGGGATTTGGATGAACTGAGCTGGGGTGAAAGGGGGCACTGCTGAGGTAGGTTTAGGAAGAGCAATTCAAATCAACATTAATTACGCGAGTCTGCCATTCTGATCAATGTGATATAATTCAACCGTCATTTACTAATAACAGGTCAAATCCTGTGTGAGTCTGTTTCCTGGGGCATCTCCTGCCTGGAGTAGGATTTTTTTCGGAGTAGGATTTTTATCAGAGTTCCTGAAATCCTAACCAGAGGCCATCTCCTGAGCTGTGGATCCAGTGTACATTTATACTGACCCCAGAGCCCTCTGATATTCCATAGCACCTCTGAATTCATTTATGATTTAACCTGTTGGGACAGGATTGTGTTTCACTGTGTGGTATGTGTCTAAGGTCACATGGCTAATGCAGCACTGAAACCAGTAGCCAAGAGAGCCCCATTCTTCAGCCTAGGGGTCAGCTTTGTACTTTACTATAAATCTATGAGATGCATTACCTAAGTACTTATCTCCACTTACAGATGGGGTGGAAAAGCCCAGCAGAGTCTTTCCCAAGAGCCCAGGGCTAGTAGAAGCTCAGCTCCCCAGAGCTCTTAACATTTCCTCAAATGAAGAATGGTTCTCTCCCCTCAGAGATTAGGGTCCTCTGGTACCAACCAGGAAATGCTACTAAGAAATCTTTCTTAGTTGTAAAAAGGACAACTAAACCACAGAAATGTGGGCACTAAAGAAAGAAAGAAGTTGTACAAAAGTCAGCATCATGCAGGTGAGAGAATGTTTAAGAATGATCAGTATTTAGAAGTTAGTGGGTACAGGTTCAAAATAGTTCTTGTAAATGTCCAACCACTGGAAAACTTTCAAAATGCCAGGTAGCCAATGGTTTCTAGATGAAAATATTTTAAAAATGCAATAAAAACCCTCTCTCACTTCTGATAACATCTCACTTGACTGAACAAAATAACGAAAAGCCCTCTGTACCACACTGGACTCACTTCCTGGATATCTGTAAATACCAGAGCACAGAGCTTGACTAACAAACAACCATTAGACATGGTGCCCACCGTGTGTGTTTAGAGAACCGGCGTGTGTGGGAAAGACCCAAATGTCTGGTCCTCAGGTCACTGCCTTTGGACCTGAAAATCACCAGAAGCAGGAAGTAGGAAGGCAGGACTGATGAGGGAGGGAGCTGAATGTCACTAGATTAAGGGTAAAGTTCTGCTATCTGTGAAGAACCCAAGTTTTCTTTTTCCAAGATCAAGGCAGGAATGGAGAGAGCACAAGCCTTTGAGTTGAAAGACCCAGACTGGAGTTCTAACTCAGCCCTGGCCGTGTCCTCAGGAGCTGACACCTTCTCAGGGAAATGCACAGATCCTCGGGGAACGACGCTTCACCAACTTCAGGAGGGTAAGGTGAACAGGCAGTAAGATACTTGGGAAAACGTTTCACACCTTTCTAGTGCCACACAGGTGATGAGGTTTATCGTGAGAAAAGGTGCCAAGACGGCATGCGTGTTGTTACTCATAATTCTTTTGTTTATAAGTACAGATGAGTTTAGACAAAAAGAAGTCTTCGGTTCAGACGTCAGGGGACAGTAGTTATAACAGCTGATCGCAAACATCCCATTTCTCCTCCTTCATGGTACACGGAAGGACTGACGTTCTCTGCCCTCTTTAAAGCCAGGTGTGACCACGTGACTGGCCTGTCCCTTCTGGGCAGAACTTCAAGTACAAGACTGTGACCCGCCATATTCTCTCATCCTGCCTCGGTGACAGGGGAGGCGTGTGTTGAGATGAAGCTTCCCTGTCCCTGGTCCCTTAGTAAGTATGGTGAGCAGAGCGCTTGTCCCTTTGTCCCCAACCTGCACTGACTGTTGTAGCAAAAATAAACTTCAGTTGTATAAAAACCACTGCAATCCTGGGATTATTGGTTACTACAGCATAACCTTGCATTGACTACATTTTCTTATTTTCTGTATTCTTGACGCTTAGGCATTTGGGGCCTTGACCCTGAAGAGACTGACCTCCTAGGGCTAGCTAATTCCTAGAGATAGCAAACAGCTCCTGTGAGAACACACCTTTGATACACAAACCAACCAATCTACAGCCACGGCCCCAACTATGTCTTCTATCAAACGCACACCCAAGCCAGTATTCTCCCTGCCCTGAATCACCCCAGGACCAGGTACTGGACAGCTAGGGGCCACACCTGTAACCCAGACCTGCCAAAATTATCCAAACTAGTCAACCCTATGCTTACTCAGTGTACCTACTCTGCCTCACCCATTCCTTCCTGCGAAAACCCCAAGAAAGGCTTTGGGCCATGCTATTCCCTGGCCCTCCGCGCCTCCTGACCGACCCCGGTCCCCCTCCATGTGGCACTGCAAGATGTTCCATGCCTCCTGCTTCTACAGATATGTGAGTAGAAACTTCTTTATGATCATCATGTTTATGCCTGCATGTCTCATCATTCCTGATAAAAATAAATCCCGGTCCATTTTAACTCAAATCTGACCCCTCCTGATGGATACACTAGGAGGACATTTGGGACTGGCATCAGACACACTGGGTTTTCTTACCCTCTTCCCAACCTCTGGGCTCTGCTTCACTCCGAGATAGCCTCTCCTACTGCAGATGGGCTTTTGTGTGAGGAAGGCGGGCCCAAGCATCCCCGGCTTCACTATCAGAACCGCTGCCGATTCCGGCAGAACACTCATAGGGAAAGATCAGTTTGGCCCAGTTTGAGTCAGGTACAATCATGGGACAATCTCTGTGGGACACGGACATCGGTCAGGATTGAGCCATCCACTCACCCCTGTGCCTGGGTGGGTGGACAGTGCTGGACAGCCACCACTGAGACCTATCATCGCCCTTCTGTGAATGGGGTTTGGACACCCAAACCTTGCCTCACCCTAAGGAAAGACGTTTGCAGGCAGCTGCTCATTACACAAAGTACTTCTGGGAAACCAGACAAGCACTAAATGAAGGAACTTCATTTGAGGTAGAAGCTAGGAGGTTTTTTCTGAGATAGGGTCAAGCCAACCCATTAACATGGTATCTACAAACCATCCACCCTTGCCAGTAGTAGGAAAACTACCCACTTAAAGGAGCGCGTGAGGTGAAGAGCAGCGAACATTCATCAGTGTTATTTCTTGAATGCCCTCTATGTGTCACGCAACCAGATGATTCTGTTCACGTGGATCTGGCTGAAGGAATGTTCAACCGTCCAGACACCTATGCCAGGCTTCCTGCTTCTAGTCAGTTTCTTATGGAATGCCATGGGAAGCCCAGCGAATGGGCTTTTGGAGATCTCCATCTGTGCGTCACAGAGAGTGGAAGGGAAAGAGAGGGGGGTGAATTCAGGACAAGGCTAAACTCCACCTGAGGGTGAGACCAGGGGCCCTTGACCTGGGGAGAGTGGGCAGGTCTCAGGGCCCATGAATGCTTGTCCTTGAATGTGAAAACTCGAGTGTTCATCGCCTACAGAAGGGATCCATGGCTTCCATCAGATTCGCAGTGGCTATGGCTCCAAACAGGTAAAGAACTGCCGTTTCGACAGTAGGTAGCTCAGCTTCCAGGAGACGGCAGACGGCAGACGGAGAGGAGCCTGGGGTTTTTTCTCGACTTCTCTAGCGTTTCACTGGGGGGATGGCGGGGAGAAGTAAGATTTCTCGTCTCTGCTTCAGTTCCAGTATTTTCCAAATGGAGCTAAAATCACAGAACGCCAAGTCCCCTGCAGAGTCCTGTGTGGCAGAGAAATCTGGGCCCAAGTCCTGATGAGGTCATTTACTAGCAGGGACTTCACCTCGATGAGCTGACTCCCTCGTTGATAAAGGGAGGATAATAACATTCACCGTCACCCAACCCCTTTACAGTAGATGAAGCAATGAATGCAGAGAGCTTTCTACTTTGCTTCCCATTAGTAACCGAAGCCAGCATCATCCAGTCCTTCCTATTTGCCGTAACAGTGCGCAGTGCTTTTAGGTACATTATATCACTTAGTCTTCACAAAAGCGCTGTAGAGTAGGTATGATTATTATTCCCATTTAATTAAAACAAAACAAAACAAACCTTGGGGTGGGCAGGAACTGAGCTCAAGAGCATCCTCTTAGCCCGAAGTCCTGCCTCCTCCACCCACCCTCCCACCCCGTCCACACACCCCACCTGAGAAGCCGCCAAACAATGCGCTCAGAGCAGGCAGGCTCTTGCCACTGGGTGATCTGGAGGAGGAAGGGGGAACACCTTACACTGAGCCCCTGGGACTTGTCAGGCCCGTGACAGACGGTTCTATCTGGTTAAACTCCTCGAAGAGTGCTTTCATCACAGCTCTCGCGACAAGCACCTGCTGATGTCAGCAGTGCTTGCTTTTGCTCTACGTGACGGACGGATACATGGAAGGTGGGCCGGTTCACAGGCCCGGTTTCAGGTCATCCCGTGCTGATGAGCTGAGCTAGGAACGAGGAAGCTGGGGTCACCTTTACAAACGAGAGGCAGCACGGGCCTAAGGAAACGACTCGGGCTAAGGACAGAAGCTACAGAAGCGTGACCGGAATCATGAAGTTTTTAGAACTGTTATTTATTTCCAATCACTCCTACTTCTTCACCCTGAGTGGCTGCATTACATCAAGGAAGGGGCCTCTGGCTCCAATGAGAAGGAAATGAGTTCCCATTTCAGACTTCCTTCGCTGCCAGGTGGTCCAGCAGGGCTGAGGGAGCTCGGGCAGGCTCTGGGCTCAGGGCAGGCAGGCACGCAGAGGGGGTCCTGCCCTGTGGGATCCACCTGGCTTCTCTGACAGAGAAGCAGAACTGCTGGTGTCACCCACCTGACTCCCTGCGTGCATTCCAGAGCTGGAAATGAGCTCATCAGAGCGAAAGGAACTCATTAAGACGAGCACCACAATTTGGGCCTGAATTCTCCAATCAGCCAGACGGAGGCGGCTGACCAAGCAAACGCTCCCTCCTGCTGCCACGGGGTCATTAAGTCCCACACAGGAGCCTCGCGAGATCAGCAGCTTCTGCTCCATCTTTGGAAAGAGGAAAAAGCAGCGCGGGGGCCTGGCTGCTTCTGCCTGGTCCAACCGCGCCTTCTGGATAGCAGCCCCCATGTCCCCACCGCTGCCTGCTGCGAGGACGGCGTGTGCTGGGGGCCGGCTGGCCGCGTCACTTGCTGGCCACAGCGGAGAGCTGGTCCCGGATGCGGCCCAGCCCGTCTAACATCGTGTCCAGGGTCTCCTTACTCAGCTCCACAGTGACAGCTGACACGGAGGGCTGCTCCCCACACAGACTGGGATCTTCCTGGATCTGAAAAGAGAACACTGCCCCAAAGTCAGAGCTGCCTCTCTTCGACCTGCAGGCCCCACCCCGTTCTGGCGAAGCTCCGAAGAGAGGCTCTTTGCTCAGAGTCACAGAGAGTCGCAGCCCTGGAGTCACTCAGCAACTGGGGACAGGGAGGGAGCTGTCTCAGGGGCTCCGGGCAGGGGTCGGAGAAGCCAGGCTCACTCACCCTCCCGCCCCCAACTCTCTCTGGGCACTCGAGTGAGGAAACATCCTGGGTTCATGCTGGTACTTTAGGCCGTGGGCTCTAGGGGTATGTAAGAATCCTCCGGGATGTAGGAAAAATATTACAGCCTCTAGTTATATGTATTTGTATCTTTTTTTTTTTTTTAAAGTAAGCCTTAGTAATAGTTAAAAACTTAGTTGTTAGAGGCACCCTTGCTCTTTCATTTTCTTACAGCTGTTGAGTTTCTGGGTGTCTGGTGGTTCAGTAAATACAGCATTATGCTACCTAGTTTTAACTAAACAAACCCTAAAAATGGGTATGTGGCTTAAAAAGACTCCTGAAAATAACTGTGAAGATAACACCAATGAAGAATGTGAACAATAAGATGAAGAACTGATACTTCTCCAACTGCTAATAGGAGCCCTTGTTCAGCACAGTACAAATGGCAACAGCCTAAGATTGGACAGGAATTTGGAAAAGTATACCAAAGTTCTCAAGAAGGCAACTGGAAATCTGAGTGCGTGCTTCTATTGTTAAAGCCAAACCTTCCTGTAAGTGTCTAAGACAACCTTTAGGTGTCAGCAAATTATTCTGTAAATTTATATTCTGTGTTTGTCTTGTTTTAAAATTTCTAGTTTCGGTATATGTTTTATTATGACTGTAGTACGTTAATACACATATACTTTCTAAATAAACACTGCATTTGGGGGTGCTAAATTTTTTTTATTTATGGGGTTGGAGATCCTAAAACTTGGAGTCTGGCATTTTTGCTGGACCGCAGGGGCGCCGAGCCCCTGCTGCCCCTCCTTTCCTTCTAGTGAGCATGACAGTGGATGTACCTTCATCTGGAGCAGGCAGGTAGGGACGGCCATGCGGCTGATGCTGTCTGAGGAGGTTTTGATGTCCACCCTCCAGTCCAGGTCGACCAGGCGCGGCAGAGAGACTGTGTGGGGACAGCTCGGCTCAGTGCTCACGCCACCTGCGTACTAAGCCTTTCCTCGACGACAGGCAGCTCCAAGGGCTGCACGTGGGTACGCATGTGATCCACACAGCAAGCCTCTGAGGGGGGGAGACAGACAGGGCCCAAGACCCCACAGCAAGCCCTGGGCCTTCCTCACCACTGATCGTGGCCCCTGCACTTAGTGCAGATTCGTGGTGGTCAGCACCTCCAGCTTCTGCCTGAACACCCAACCCTCCAGATGTCCAGACAGAATGAGGAATGACACAGGTGGAGAAGAGGAGGCTGTGGCTGGAGTCTTAGGCAATGTGTAGCTCTGAGAATAGCGGAGAGAGCTTTTGTTTGAGAGACACACAGACTTGGCTTGAATGTGTGTTCTACCACCTGTCTAACCTCTGAGCCTCTGTTTGCTCACCTGTAAAATGGGGATGATCTCAGCCTAGCTCACAGGGCTGCTGGGAGGACTAAATGAGTTAATGCAGGTAGAGTCTGCGGCACTGTGACCGGCTCAGAGTGAGTTTAGTGACTGTTTATCAAACACCCACTTTTATTCAATCTTTCACACTAATTTCAATCATGGTTAATTTGTTTTCCAATGGAAATATAGTTATTTTAAGTACTTCACTTTCTGCTTAGGATATTTGTTTGTTTTTTAACAACATGCCTCTATTATACTAGGTTTATAACCAGAAAAGAAATTAAAAAGTGGAATTAAAAAGAAATACGTAACAAACACTATTCGGTTTGGGATTAGGTTAATTCACTTTGACTTTAGTTAAAAACTCTGGTAGATTTAGGGCTGGGGCTGGGGAGGAGGGGGAAGGAGGAAGAGGCAGGTTTCTTGGTACTCACTCTGATTTGTTTGGGCTTCAGCTCTCCAAGTAGATCTGTTTAAGAGGGAAAGATAAGAAAACTATAATGGAAAAGGGATGCGAATTGAGTCTTCTGATAATGAGGCCCTTCTGTGATCTTAAAACCTATAATCACCTCCTGACAGGAAAGGACCACAGAAATGCCTCCCTCCAAGGAGCAGTTTTTTGTTTGCTTGTTTTACAAAACTGAGTGATGTTAAGGCCATAGATGCTGTTAGTTTTCATGGCTTAGGAAAAGCAGGAAAAGGCTAAATGCACTGTAACTGTGCTATTGTTCTCAGAGACAAAGCAGAAAAGGTCAACTTATCCTCTCTTTACTGAGCATCTACTATGCAAAGTATGGCATCTTACGCAAAACACATCTAACAGACGTGTCTGATGCTACACAAATCACGCCATAGTGAGATGCCAAGCAGAGTCATAGTAAACTGTGGTCACGCAAGAGAAAGTTTCTAAATAAACAACAAAACCCTTGGGAAGTAAGCATTATCAGTTATTATTATCAGAGAGGTCTCTTCAAGCCTGCTGCTAACCAGTAGTTAATCAGTTCTGCTTAAATTGTATGTATCTAAAAGGATTTGCCCAGCTAGAAAATGTACAGAAAATTCACAAAAGAATAAAAGTGACCAATAACATGAAAAAGATATTTGACATCACTAGTACCAAAGATATATAAACTGAAATGAGGTACCATTTGCCATTTGTGAAACTGGGAATAAAAAGTAAAAAAACAAAACAAAACACCCTCAGTGCTGGTGATGGTGTCGGGAGAGTGGCACATCAACGTCCTCCTGGTGGAGGAGTAGTTGGTGCAATCTTTCCGACGGCAGACTTGATAAGAAAAAGCCAAAGCCTCAATACCACCATTTACCAGTGAGGAAATAAGGACGCACAATGTGGGCAAAGGTTCCACAATAAATTGTTCACTGCAGTGAAAACTGCCAATAGCCTAAATGTCCAACCCTAAGGAATTTATTAACTAAATTACACATAATTTCTTCATGTAATGGAATATATTTACCCAATAAGAATGATACTGAAGGTAAATATTTATCGACCTGAAATATCATTAATGTTAATTCTACTAAATGAAAACAAGCAAGTTATAAAACGGCATGATCCCATTGTGTTAAAAACAAAAGCAACACCAACCCTCTATGTGTAAATGGAAAAAATAAACCAGTCTTAAAAGGTTTCCCGTTAAGGAATTAACACTACTAACCCTCTGGGTGGTGGGATTACGGTTTCCTTCTTTTTGCTTACCTGTGCTTGCTTTTCAAGAATAAGCATATTTTTTCCAGAACAGGAATAAAAAATACAAGCATTACAAGAAACTCCCAAGAAATAAGCACTTACACGTGTTCTAGGATGATTTTTGTCAGCAGGTTTTTGAGGTTTTGGTGGAAATTTTCAGGAAAGAGTGCCAGAATCGCCTCGGCGGAGGACAGGTCACGGAACACCACTAGCCTGGTGAGGCGGTGCAGAGCCTGGAGCAGCTGCAGGACAGACGGGGAGCCCTGGGTGGTGAGGGGCAGGGGGACAGGGGACAGGGCTCTATCTCCCCTGCTGGGAAGAGGGCCTGCCACAAACGGCCACCGTCATTCAAGCTGAATCCCAGGAGTCCGGAGGCCCCTGGTACAGACGCTGATGCTCACGTGCCTCGGCCCACCTCCAAGCTCACCTGTTGCTTAGAAGACATGTAGCTGCCTGACCAAGGATGCTGTTAACCTGCCAGAAAGTCTCTGCTTGTGGGCAAAGGGTTAATAAATCCCCTTCCTTGTGCACGGACTCTGACCTTAAGCTAACTTTCTAGCCTGTTCCCCTCTTAATGTGAGAGAAGCAGAAAGTCAGCGGTGTTACTAGACAACACTGCACCAGTCCCCTGCCTCTGGACCGCGAGGGCTGCAGAAACACCGGGGCCCGCGGCTTGGGCTTCCCTGAGTGTGGCTGCGTGGTCTGTGCCAGCACCCAAAGCCGTGCTTACTGAATTGCTGCCAGAGGTCCTGGCTCCTGGGGAGTTGGGGCTTCTCATCCAGGCTGGCTGGACTGTCACGTCCTCACCCCTAGGCTGTCACCTGGTGGGGTGAGGCAGGCAAACAAACAGCTCCAGGCCGGCTGCGCGGACCTCCCTGTGGAAGGAATGCCTGGCGCTGCCCCGCTAGGACGCTGGATTCTACCCTGTGTCCTTCCAAGTGAATCTGCTGCTCAGCGGAACAGAACAGGACTCTCTGGAGGTAACTTTCTCCGCTTTAGGACTTTCCCGGATGCCACGGGAGGTTGCTCAGCTCAGAAAAGCACAACCCAGAGGCGAGGGGACAGTAAGCCTCTACTGGTGAAGGGTGGGAGTGAGTGGATAAATGCCCCACCCTCCCTGCCTTCCAGGGTGACAGTGCTGGGGCATTTACCCATGTGGTTTCTTACAGGATCTCAACTGCAGACCCCGCAGCACTGACCGCTCCCTAACATATCCTTCTCCTGGCTTGTCTCTCTTCCCGGCCTGATTTTCCTCACTCCCTCCTTTGTGCTTTCTGGAATCACCTCCCAAGTAACTACTAGCAGCCAGGTCGTTGCCTCGCGGTCTACTTTTGAGGAACCCAAACTAAGACTCCAACTCACTTTCATAACCTTGCTGCTGTCTCTCACTTCAATAAGCCAAGCTCCAGATTAAAAAATAACAACAACAACATAGGTCTGCTTGGATGAATTACTGTTTTGGAAACACAGTTGCCATGGAAAGATAAGGCTGTGAGTGCTACATAACCATCCTTGTCCTCTTGGCCACCTGAGATCAGGTGAGGTCCAGCAGTACATCCTCCCTAATCATACTCAGGCCTCAGAGTTTCTGCCCAGCCATCCCTGAAAAGTCTGCCTAAGCTATCCAGCCAACAATTCATCAGCACTATTAAGTTACAGGTTGGGAAAGAAAATCATAGCAAGGTTGGCTTTTGTCCATACTGTCTAGGTGAAAGTCTGAAAAGGAAATGGTCAGGAGCTCCGACTCTGGGTATACTTTTCCCATCCACGTCTCACTTATCACAAGGAAGTGAAGGTTCAAAGACAATGGCTTTTAAGTTCACTAACATTAAAAAAGAAAAAAGCATCTATTTTAAGTTTGCTATAAGGTCAACAGACACTTCAGGGGAAAAATTCCCTTGGACGCGGCAACAACTGGGAAGTCAAGGAAGAGACTAATGAGCCGCGAAGCCAGCGGCCAGAGGTCGTTTCTGACCCCACTTACTTGTTCTGCCTCCTCCTGGGTCACAGACAAGCTGGAACACGTAACATCCAAGAGCTTTCTCGAGCCAAGGGCTGAACTGGAAAAGCTCTCTTGGCACAGCTGTCTGACAACATCTTTCGAGGAGGCCTGGAAAAAAACAAAACAAGCAACAAACTCAGACTCTGAAAATACATTTTTTTTAGAACGTAATACTGTCTCCGTCATGGTGTGACACCTAAGAGGTGCATAGGACACTTCCAGTTCTGTGAAGATGACATAGATGTACTTTTCCCTATTTTTCCTGCTAAACACAACTACATTCCCTGGGCACTTTATACAAAACAAATGTAAGACGACTCTGAAAGGGGAGAAGAGAAGACAGACCTGCTACGGACCTCATGACAAAGGAATGACATGGCCATATTACGTGCTGAGCCTCTGGAACGTATTGAAATCTTCTATTTTAGCTGGCTTTCTCTGACACTGCTCAGGCGGCAGGACGAGCACGGTAGGGCTGGGGGTTGTTGCTTCATTACTACCAAATGGAGACAGAAGTCCAGCTCCCCTACTTGGTTCCTGCTCACACCCAAAACAGGGGTTCCTTGTAGCTACTGGGCAGGGGTGGAAGTGCTGGCTCCAGTAGCTTCCACGAATACCGTGGGGTGGTGGAACTTGTTACCAGCTCGTGGGGATGGAGGTCCAGCGCCCTACTTGGCCTCCTCTGACACCGCCCTGATGGGGGTGTTCGCTCTCAGACTTTGTTGACGTACAGTGGAGCGGGGACACACTTTTTTCAGTGGTGTTTTGGTGGAGTAGAGCAGTTATTGTCTAAAAGTCTTCTGTCTTCCTAAGCCGCCCCTTTCTTGGTCTTTGGCTACAGAGAGCAAGTATTTGTTGGAGTTTGTTTTCACCCACTGGCGTTCTGGGTGGCCCTCTTCTTCAGCTCGAAGTCTGGGATATATGAACAAAAAGAAAAGCCACTGTCCGATGTGGCTGTAAATGTATATATATATGAGGAAATATTTAAGACAATTATATTATAAATAAGGGTAGGACTATAAAGGGATGACTTCACTCTAACTGGTAAAATGATGACACTGATATGTCACTGAGATTGTGATGTTATAGTAAATAAATGTAATAAGTTGAACAACCACTATAAGAGTTATAAAGAGAAATGAATTTTAAAACACTACCGATAAATCAAAATGGAATTGCAAAAAATGTTCAATTGATCGAATAACCCACAGGAAGGCAGTAAAAGAACAAAAAATAAATAAAAGAACAAATAGAAAACAAAAAATAAAATGGCAAACTTAAGTTCTAATATTTCAATAATTACATTGGCTGTAAGTGGTCTAAATATACCAATTAAAAGAGAAACTGGCTGAGTGGATTAAAAAATATGACTCAGTTAAATGCTATCTACAAGAAACTCCCTTCAAACATAATGACAGAGACAGATTAAAAGGAAAAGCATGGAAAAAGATAGATCATGCAAACATTAATCAGGAAAGCAAGGGTGGCTACTTTAATATCAGATAAAGTAGACTTCACAGCAGAGAAAATTACCAGAGACAGAGAGGGACATTACATAAAGGTAAAAAGTTCTGTCGACCAGAAGACATCCTGAATGTGCACGCCCTCAGCAAGAGAGCTGCAAAATATGTGAAGCAAAAACAAACAGAACTGAAAGGAGAAATCGACAAATCTATAAATACAGTTGGAGTCTTCAACACCCCTCTTTCAACAATTGATAGAACAACTAGACAGGATTCAACAAGGACACAGAAGAACTCCACAACGCCATCAATCAATCTAACTGACATTTATGGAACACTACCCAGTAACAACAGAATACACACTCTTTTCAAAAGCTCACTGAACACATACCAGATAGAGGATATTCTGAGCCAAAAAACAAACCTTAACAAACTTAAAAGAACTAAATCATACAGAGTGTGTTCTCAGTGATCACAATGGAGTCACATTAGAAATCAGTAAGATAACAAGAACATGTCCAAACATTTGGAAATTTAAACAACACATTTCTAAATAATCCACAGATTGAAAGGAAAGTTAAAAAAATTACACTGAATGAATGAAAATGAAAAACAACACCAAAATTTGGGAATACGGCCAAGATGGTGCTGAGAGGGAAATTTACAGCATTAAATGTATATATTAGAAAAGAGGAAAAGTCTCAAATAAATAATCTAAGTCCTCATCTCAAGAACCTAGAAAAACAAGAGCATAATAAACCCAAAGGAATAAGGAAGGAAACAACAAAGGGCAGGCACCAAAGAAACTGAAAACATAAAAAAGGAAAAATCAATGGAACAAAGAACTAGTTCTTCGAAAATATCAATAAAATTAACAAACTTTTAGCAAGACTGACAAAATTAAAAAGAAAGGAGACACAAATTACCAATATCAGGAATGAAGCAGGGCATATCACTACAGACCCTGCAGATTTCAAAAAGAAAATAAGAGAATAACTACAAGCAACTCTATACACACAAATGTGACAGTTTAAATGAAGTGGATCAATTTCTCGAAAAACATAAACTACCATAACTCTCCCAATATAAAATTGAAAACGTGAGTAGTGCTATAACTGTTAAGGAAATTGAATTTGTAATTTTAAAACCCCCAGAAAAGAAATCACCAGACCCAGATGGTTTCACCGGAGAATTCTAACACACATTTAAAGAAAGAATTAACTAATTCTACACAATCTCTTCTAGAAAACAGAAAAGGAGGAAACACTTCCCAATTCATTTCACAAAGCTAGGATTACCCTGATACCAAAATCAGACAAAGCCTGTATAAAACAAAACAAAAAAACAACTACAGACCAATGTCCCTCATAAAAATAGAGGCAAAGATCCTTAACAACATACTAACAAACAGAATTCAGCAATATATAAAAAGGATTATTCACTATAACTAGGTGGAATTTATTCCAGGGATGCTAGGCCAGTTCAGTATTTGAAAATCTATGTGATCCACCATATTACCAGGCTCAAGGAGAAAATCATTGGGTATCAATCAATGCAGAAAGAGCAGTTGACAAAATTCAACATCCATTCTTGATGAAAACTCTCATAAAATTAGGAATAGAGGGGAACTTCCATAACTTGACATAGAGCATCTACCAAAAAACCTAGAGAAAACATACTTAATGATGAAAGACTAAAGTTGGGAACAAGGCAAGGATGTGGGCTCTCACCACTGTTATTCCACATTGTGCTGAAAATTCTAGCCACTGAAATAAGGCAAGAGAAAGAAATAAAAGGTCTGCAGATCAGAAAGGAAGAAATAAAACTGTACTTATTTGCAGGGACATGACTGTCTATGAGAAAGTCCCAAGAAATGTACAAAAAAACTTTTAGAATAAGTGAGTTCAGCAGTTTGCAGATCCAAGATACACCTACTAAAATCAGATGTATTTCTACACACTAGCAATGAACATGTAGACACTGGAATTAAAAGTACAATATCATTTGCAATTGCTCAAAAAAAAGAGAAATACTTAGGTATAAATCTAACAAAACATGTACAGGACTTGTATACTGAAAATTATACAATACAGATAAAAGAAATCAAGGATCTAAATCAATGGGGAGACACATCATGATCATGGATTGGATGATCCAACACATTAAGACATCAATTTGCTCCTAAATGATGTACAGATTTAACCCAATTCCTATGAAAATCTCAGCAAGTTTTTTTTTTTAAGATATATCCAAGATCATTCTAAAATTTATACAGGAAGGTAAAGAAACTAGAATAGCTAAAACAATTCTGATAAAGAATGAAGTAGGAGGAATCCATCTATCTGATTTCAAGACATTATATAGCTACGATAATCAAGACTGTATGGTATTCTCAGAGGGATAAACAAATAGATCAATGGAACAAACTAAAGAACCCTGAAGTAGACCCAGTAAATATGCCCAATTGATTCTTGACAAAGTTGCAAAAGCAATTCAATGGAGGAAAGAAAGCCCTTTTCAACAAATGATATTGGAACAAGGGGACATTCACAGGCCAAAAAAAAAAAATTCTCAAACTTTTCCACACACCTTATACAAAATTAATGCAAAATCAATCATGGACTTAAATGTTATATAAATGTAGGGACTTCCCTGGTGGCGCAGTGGTTAAGAATACACCTGCCAATGCAGGGGACACAGGTTAGAGCCCTGGTCTGGGAAGATCCCACATGCCGCAGAGCAACTAAGCCTGTGCACCACAACTACTGAGCCTGCGCTCTAGAGCCCGCAAGCCACAACTACTGAAGCCCGCGTGCCTAGAGCCCATGCTCCTTAACAAGAGAAGCCACCGCAATGAGAAGCCCACGCACCGCAAAGAAGAGCAGCCCCCACTCGCCGCAACTAGAGAAAGCCTGCGCGCAGCAACGAAGACCCAACGCAGCCAAAAATAAAATAAATAAATATTTTTTAAAATGTTATACAAATGTAAACTATAAAACTTTTAGATAAAAAGAGGGGAAAATTTGGAGAGCTATGGCTTCACAAAGAGTTCTTAAACTTTACACCAAAAGCGTAATTCATTAAAAAATCACAATTCATAAAAGGAAAAATTTTTGAAAAACTGTATTTCATCAAAATTAAAACATTTTTTGCTCTGCTAAAGCTCCTGTTATGGGTTGAACTGTGTCCCCCCTAAAAGTCATATATTGAAGTCATAACCCCCACTATCTGAAAATGTGATCTCATTTAGAAATAGGATTATTGCAGATATAGTCATATTTATATGACTATAAATATAGTCATATAAAAATATATGACAAAAAATATAAAGATGAGGTCATAGGGTGGACCCTAATCCAATATGACCGATGTCCTAATTAAAAGGGATAGTTTAGACACAAAAATGCAAACAGGGAGAACTTCATATGAAGATCAATGCAGAGATCTACAAGCCAAGATACACTAAATATCACCAGAAACCACCAGAAGTTAGGAGAGAGGCACAGAACAATTTGTCCCTCAAAGCCCTCAGAAGGAACCAACTTGGCTGACACCTTGATCTCAGACTTCTGGCCTCCAGAACTGGGACACAATACATTTCTGTTGTGTCAGCCACCAAGTCTGTAGTACTTTGTTACAGCAGACCTAGCAAATTAATACACCTTTGTGAAGAGGATGAAAAGACAGTTAAATACTAGGGAAGACTATGTGCAAACCACATATCTGACAAACGACCATTATCTAGAATATATAAAGAAATGCAAAAGTAAAAAAGCAAACAATGAAATTAGAATATGAGCAAAAGACATAAAGCAATATTCTGCTGAAGAAGATACACAGATGGTAAACAAGCACGCGAAAAGATGTCCAACATCATTAACCATTAGGGAACTCTGAATTAAAACCACAATGAGATATAAATACACACCTATCAGAATAGCTCAAATAAAATATAGTGATGCCAATAAATGCTGGCGAGGATGGGGAGAAACTGGACCGTTCGTGCATTGCTGTTGGGAATATGAAGTAGTACAGCCGCTCCGGAAAACAGCTTGGCAGCTTCATAAAAACAACAACAAAACCCTAAACATGTAACTACCAAATGATCCAGAACTGTTCTCCTGGGCATTCATTTCAGAGAAATAAAGACTTATGTTCATACAGAAATCTGTCTACAAATGTTTATAGCAGGTTTACTTGTAATAGCAAAAAACTGGAAACAATGTAGATGTCATACCATAGAATACTACTTAGCAATAAAAAGGGAAGAACTATTAAAACACATAACATGGCTCCAGAAAATTGGGCTCAATGAAAAATGCCAGTCCCAAAAGTTTACATATTATATGATTTCACTTATATAACTTTTTTTTTGGAATGTTTCATTGTTTGTGTATAGAAACAACTGATTTTATTTTATAGTATTTATTTTTGGTTTTGGCTGTGTTGGGTCTTTGTTGCTGTGCGTGGACTTTTAGTTGCAGGGAGCGGGGTCTACTCTTCCTTGTGGTGCACAGGATTCTCACTGCAGTGGCTTCTCTTGTTGTGGAGCACGGGCTCTAGGTGCACGGGTTTCAGTAGTTGTGGTACGTGGGCTCAGGAGTTGTGGCTCGCGGGCTCTAGAGCACAGGCTCAGTAGTTGTGGTGCACGAGCTGAGGTGCTCTGCAGCATGTGGAATCTTCCCAGACCAGGGACTGAACCCGTGCCCCCTGCATTGGCAGGCGGATTCTTAACCACTGCGCCACTGGAGAAGTCCCTCACTTATATAACATTCTTGAAATGACAAAATTACAGAAATGAAGAACAAATTGGTGAATACCAGAGGTTACAAAAGGCGTGAGGGCAGAGGGGAAGGGGGTGTGGCTATAAAAGGGCAACATGAAGAACACTGTGGTGATGGAAAATGTTGTGAATCTTGACTATCAATGTCAATATCCTGGTTGTGCTATCATACTACAGTTTTGCAAGATGTTACCATTGGGGAAAACTGAGTAATGGATAAATGGGATCTTTCTGTATTGTTTCTTGCAACTGCCTGTAAACCTATATCTCAAAATTAAAAGTTTATGTAATTTTTTAAAAAAGAAAGTACATAGGACAATAGGAATGCAAAGGAATGAACTACTGCTACATAATAGCAAACAAAAGAAGCCAGACACACACACAAAAATATGCCCTATTATTCCATTTATGTGAAGTTCAAATGTAAGCAATATTAAATTGACATATTAGAAGTAAAGATAGTGGTTACTGTTGGGGAGCAGAGTGAGGGAAATAACAAAGGGACAACAGAGACTTCTGCCGTAATGGTAACATTTCATTGTTTGACTGTGGTGGTGGTAATAAATCATTAAACGGTGCACTTATAATCTGTGCACTTCTTTTGTATGTGTGTTACACATTAATAATGATTTTTATAAGTGTATTAAAGAAAAAAAGCCCATAGAACGAAGAGGGATTGGGGTGGGGGCTGGGGGTAGAGCAGCCACAGTAAGGGTGCAAAGGCACTGGGTTGGGAGTTGAGAGCTCTAGGTTTCCAGTCCCAGCTTTACTACATTTATTAATTCATAGAACAGCTATTTATTGAGCACATGCTGTATGCCAGGTGTGGAGGATACGCTTGTTATGCATACATTTGTGAATAACAGAATAGATGCCCGTAGAGATTGGAGAATACAAGTGAACACTGGGGAGGCGGTTAAAACAAAAGAAGGACCATTATGTGGACCAATGATGATGCTGTGCCATGAACTGCTGAGTGTAATCAACTCAACCCTCTTCGTCTGGAGTTTTTTTAAAAAATTAATTAATTTATTTATTTTTGGTTGTGTTGGGTCTTCGTTTCTGTGCGAGGGCTTTCTCTAGTTGTGGCGAGCGGGGGCCACTCTTCATTGCGGTGCGCGGGCCTCTCACTGTCGCGGCCTCTCTTGTTGCGGAGCACAGGCTCCAGACGCGCAGGCTCAGTAGTTGTGGCTCAAGGGCCCAGTTGCTCCGCAGCATGCGGGATCTTCCCAGACCAGGGCTCGAACCCGTGTCCCCTGCAGTGGCAGGCGTATTCTCAACCACTGCACCACCAGGGAAGCCCCGTCTAGAGTTTTTTTAAAAACAAGGTCCCTCGTGGATCTCACGTTCTTGTGAGAAAAAGGCAGACAACAGGCAACCAGGTGCATAATGTCATCTAGTGACAAGTTCTACGAAGGACGATAAAGCCGCCGCTTCTTCTATAGGGAAAGTCATAAATTAAGCAAAAAATTCCAGTCTCGTACAAAGCCATATGAAGTACATCCCTTCCATCCTCACAATTTTTCAAGTGATTGTCAGGAGAGTGTTTTGGCCCTCACACGGGTCACAGCAAATAAAAAAACCCAGGAGGGCTTCCCTGGTGGCGCAGTGGTTGAGAGTCCGCCTGCCGATGCAGGGGACACGGGTTCGTGTCCCGGTCCGGGAAGATCCCACATGCCATGGAGCGGCTGGGTCCGTGAGCCATGGCCGCTGAGCCTGCGCGTCCGGAGCCTGTGCTCCGCAACGGGAGAGGCCACAACAGTGAGAGGCCCGCGTACCACAAAAAAAACCAAACAAACCCAGGACTCAAGAGAATACAGAAGGCACACTTGACTCAGGGGGCGGACGCAGAGGAGAGAACTGGAGAGCGCAGATGGGCTGCGGGATGAAATGGGGAACTGGCAACGCGGATCTAGAGATTACCACCCCAACGCACCAACCCCGAAAGCCAGCCCCCGAAGCTATTAGTAGGGAACATTTGTACAGCGCCTTCAGGTCCATTGTCTTGTTTCCTCACTATCCTGTCAAAGTGGTATTAATTTTGTTCGTACTTTCAAAAAGCTCGGAAAAGCGCAACAACCTGCTAGGAGTCACAGTGAGAGGCAGCGGCAGCGTCGTGGCTCCAAATCGGGGTCCATTTATTCCCAATTCCTGCTCTGTGCAAAGTCTCGGAGACAAAGGCCTACCTCGCGCTGTCCCGACCCCTCTCATTTACCTTCAGCAGGCTCTGGAGAGCTGCAAAAACCTCCGCCGTCAGCGCGGCCATCTTCCCCGAGTCACGTGACCTAGCTACGCGGAGAAGCACGGTCGGGAGACTCCGACAGCAGCGCGGGGCATGCCGGGGGCTGTAGTCCTTTAGGGTGGCGGGAGCTGCCTGGCTCTTGGCACTACGGGATGGGGAGGAGCCGAGTAGGGCGCGGAGGCTGGATAGCTCAGCGCGGGGACTCTAGGACCGTGGGGTTTGGAGGACGCGGGTGCTGGATGGTTTTCGGGGGAGGAAATTGGCTTGGCTTGGCTTGAATACTTACCAGGGCAGGGGAAACTGATTTTCTCTTGACTCGTGGGTGGGCTGGCTCATTGGGGGAATGCATTTGCAGGCTTGACAAGCGCCTTAGCTGTTCTGGAGTGATCTTCGTACCTGGCCTCTTAGAATTAAAGTAGCTGTGCACATCATTGCAATTCTTGGAATTTACCCCCAACCCCGCCTGTCTTGAAGAATGTGAAATTGATTTCATGTGTAACAGTTTCCTTTGTGTCTCTGGGGTAGGTAGGAGCTGGTATTATTAACCTTATCCAGATGAGGAAAGGGTGTTGATGACTTTCTCTAGTCCAAGGGGAGATCGGTTTTGATGAGCAGGTGAGGAAGTGTTTGGGACAAAGAGTAGAAAGGGAATCCAACGAAAGATATTACCTAACTAGGTTCCTCTTACACCTATAGTGGGGATGGGAGGGGTAGTTCATGGAAATGATTTAATTCATTTATTCAACAAGATAATTACAATGAATGTAAGGATGGTTTTGAGTGAGCAGTCCAGGACTCTGATTTGCCCAGTGATCAGAGGTCCTACCTCGGAACAGACTCAAACTGTAAAGTCCTGGAACTTGGTTTTACGGAACCTATCTCCTCTGCCTTCTAACCCCAGCCTCTGACATTTCCCCTATGCATCTTTTGGATCTAGTTGGTTCTTTCTTTTTCCATACCCAGTTCCTTAGCAAAATTTGGCTTGAAATAGGGTCTGATAAATTCAAGCTAGAGGAAGAATGTCTAATTGTGCGAGTCCGGGAATTGGTCGTTTGTTTTTCTACCTCCCACTCTCCCCCTTCTTTTCTCTCTCCCATTTTCTGTGAGGATGTTGTCCAGCCCCAGGAAAATAAACCCAGGTTGTCTGAGGATGAACCCATATCTGAACTAGAAGACTTTAGACCCACCTTGTCCTGGAGTCCTGATCCCAGCTCTCTTTCTTGGCCTCTCCCTCTTCTCTTCTTCCAGGACCACATGGCTTGATTCTTGTTTTCTGCCATAAGTCCCTGTAAGCCCTGGGGTTACTCCTGCCTGTATTCATAGGGCCAGCCCAGTGCCTTGATTGAAGTAAATGTTTTCTTTTTTTTTCTTAACATCTTTATTGGAGTATAATTGCTTTACAATGGTGTGTTAGTTTCTGCTTTGTAACAAAGTGAATCAATTATACATATGTTCCCATATCCCCTCCCTCTTGCGGCTCCCTCCCTCCCACCCTCCCTATCCCACCCCTCTAGGTGGTCACAAAGCACTGAGCTGATCTCCCTGTGCCATGCAGCTGCTTCCCACTAGCTATCTATTTTACGTTTGGTAGTGTATATATGTCCATGCCACTCTCTCACTTTGTCACAGCTTACCCTTCCCCCTCCCCATATCCTCAAGTCCATTCTCTAGTAGGTGTAAATGTTTTCTTAAATAAACAAAAACCCCTCAAAAGTGGTTAGACTAAAATTACTTTCTGTGACTTTTCTGCAGGGATATTACCTTATTATTTGCAGGTCTGTGCCTTCTTGTCTTACTTTGGAAAGATGGGCAGAGTGGTCACCAGCCTCCAAGATGGTTCCCAGTGACCCCTGCCTCCTGGTACTCATCCTTGTATCGTCCCCTCCCTTGTTGTGCCAGGATTAGTCTCTGACCGATAGCAGGTGGCAGAAGTGGTGGTATGTCACATCTAAGATTAGTTGTAAACTAATTCGTTTAACTTTTGCAATTAGTTAACTGCAGCTTCTGGGTACTCTTTCGTCTGCTCTCTTTTTCTTGAATCTCTTGCTCCGGGGAAAACAAGCTGCCATGTTATGAACAGTCCTCTAGAGAGGTCCATGTGGTGAAAAACTGAAACCTCCGGCCAATAGCCAGCAAGAAACTAAGGCCTGCCAACGGCCCCATTACTGAGTTTGGAAGCAGATTCTTCAGCCCTGGTAGAGCCTTGAGATGACAGTAGCCTTGGCCAACATCTTGACTACAACCTCATGAGAGATTCTGAGGCAGAACCACCCAGCTAAAACACTCCTGGCTCTCTGGCCTTCAAAAACTGTGTGATTATGAGTGTTCGTGGTTTTAAGTTGCTAAGCTTTGAGGTAATTTGTTACAGAGCAATAATAACTATTTCATGTAGGCAGAAAAGCATAGGGGCTTTAGAATTCAACCTAAGTTCGAATCCCACATGTAACTCTACATGTTATTAACTTAAACTTGAACAAATTCTTGAAAATTCTCTGAGCCTCTTGAACTTCAACTGAAGCTGATGTTGATCCAAAAAATGATGTTGATCACACCTACCTGCCCCAGTGGGAGGGTACCCAGCTCTCCTTGCCCTTGAGGGCAGGCATGAAAGGAGAGGAAACCCTGGGCTCCATCAATGCCAGGCAGGGCCTGCAGCCCTGCACCAGGTCATCCCATTGTTCTAGGACTGCCCGCATTGCCACTGCCATGTTGCATCTAAAGGTTTGTCTATGGCCTGGAGAGCTTCCAGCAATTCCTCAGCCATAAACATTTACGTGAGAAAGAACAGAACAGAATGTTAATTTCCATGATTTGGTCTCACTACCTGGTTTTTGTTAGGCCTAGTCTGATTTCTTTCCAATTCTGGGTATATGGATGTGTGCTTGCTTTCATTTATGTAATAAATTTGTATTATTAAATAAATGTATTAAATAGATTTATTTAATAAATATACCACACTCCATTTTAAGGCTCTTACACTTAATGATTTATTTACTTCCCATAACAATCCTGTGTGATACACACACACACACAGAGTACTATAATTTTCCCATTTTACATATGGGGAAACTGAGGCACAGAGAAGTTAAACAACTTGTCCAAGGTCACACAGCTAAAATTTTGGCAGAGCCCAGGTTCAAACTTGAGCAGTTTGGTTCCAGAGTCTGTGCTGTTAACCACCAAGCTCTACGTGTCTCCTTGTCTTGCTATAGCTGAAAACTCATGCTTCTTCTGTCTGGATGTCTGACTACCTTCTCCAGGAGGCAAGAAAAATCTAATGGTATTCATGGACAATCAACCCAGTGGTATGGTAAGAGAAAAGATGATGAGTGGAAGGCGTAACTTGGGCTTTGGAAAAAGATCAAGGTTCAATTTCTGGCTCCTGTGTGCTTCTGACGAGTTATTTCATCGCTGAACCTCAGTTTCCTCATCTGTAAGTTAGGAACAACAATAATAAAAATACGTTTGACCATTAGAGGGAGCTCAGGGATGACTTGTACCCAAAATGGGGATGGATTATTTATATTGAGACTTGGTTCTAGCCATTGGCAGCACTGAAGGGTAGAGCTATCCAGTGCTCTCGGAAAGAGTTGGCATTAGGGTGATCAACCAACCGTCTCAGTTTGCCTGGGACAGGGGACTTCCCGTGCCAACATTGGGATAGTCCTGGGTAAACCAAGCTAGTTGGTTACCCTCGTTTGAGCCCTGTGCCTTTGAGGAAACCATCCTTTTAGAGCTCTTGTCCTGTCTTCTCCAGTGGGGCTATGGTGAAAAGAGTGACATGGATAAAGAGTTTCTTTTTAATAGAAGGTAATTAAGGGCAGCAATCTTAGTTTTGAGGTTCTTTCTTTGGTAATGACTTTACTGAGATGTAATTCACATATACAATTTACCCACTTACAGTGTAACAATTCAATGGATTTTAGTGTAGTCACAGAGTTATGTAACCATAACCACAGCCAATTTTAGAACATATTTTATCACCCCCAAAAGAAAAACTATACCCTTTAGCTATCATCCTGCCAACTCTCTTCATCACACCCAGCCCTAAGGCAACTTTTAATCTCTTTTCTATACCTATAGATTTGCCTAGTTCTGGACATTTCATATAAATGGAATCTTATAAAATGTGGTCTTTTAATTCATTTCTTCCACTCAGCCTAATGTTTTCCTGGGCTGTCCTAATGTTCTTATGGTCTGTGTCAGTGCGTCATTCCTTCTGACTGTTGAGTAATTTCCATTGTGGAAACACCACATTTTGCGTATCCATTCATCATTTGATGGACATTTGGGTTGTTTCTGCCTTTTGGCTATTGTGAATAATGCTGCTGTGAACACTCTCAGACAAGCTTTTGTGTAGATTTCTGTTTTCATTTCTCTTGGGCTATATACCCAGGAGTGAAATTGCTGGGTCATATGGTAACTCTGTGTTTAACTTTTTGAAGACTTGCCAGACTGTTTCCCAACATGGTCGCACCATTTTACATTCCCATCAGTAATGTCTGCGGGTTCCAATTTCCCACATCCTTACCAACACTTGTTATTATCTGTCTTTTTGATGATACCATCCTAGTAGGTGTGAAGTGGTATCTCATTATAAGCAATCTTGTTTTGAAGTTGCGTTTGCATGGTAAGCACTTTTGGTCACTTAGACCTATACTTATGTTCATTGGAGGTGACTGATGGAGATTATGGGGGCTTAAGCCCTCGGTCTGCCCTTTATCAGAGGAATGCCAGCAGTGGGTGGACTGGCCAAGGGACCGTGGTCTTTGAGGGAGAGCGCCCCTCATTTCCCTGGTTTCCCTTTTCCTCACCCCCATTTCGTGGACTGGGGTGAGGACGGGTATCCAGGGAGACCGGGCTGCTCATCATTTTTGATCTTACACCGCCTGCTCGAACTCCAGGAGGGCTGTGAAGTGGCCTGATCAGCTCACCGGAGGCTGCAGGCAAACAGAGGCCAGTAGATCTGCAAACGACAGGCGTGCCCTGGCTGGGGAATGCCCTGTGTGTCCAGACCAGGCATCACAAGCTGCATGATTCAAGGCTCACTTTGCACTAACAGTGCCTTGGGAAACACTGTTTCAAAATTGGGAAATCTGACATAAAAATCCAGGTTTCTGGGTTGCTTTAAAGACTGACAGGCCTGGCCATGCCATTGCCACATTTCCACGCTGCCACAGTTGCCCGGAGCTGAGGCCTGGCTGCTCCCAAACACTGGCTCGGGTGCTCAATGGGTATATATTGGTGCCCAGCTTCCCTAATGGGGCCTAATGGGGCCAACGTAGGCCATAGTAGGTGGCAAGGCTGAATTGGGGTATTCGAGATCCCGGGTTTCCAGCCATCCCCATACCCTCTCCTCATGAATCTAAGCAAATCGCAGGGATGAGCATCTAATTTGTCATTCATGCTTCTTGAGCAATCTTGACAGGCCAAGTAACGTGCTATGAATTTTACATGTATTAACTCATTTAATCCCCACAGTAATCCAAGGATGATCCCAGTTTACAGGTGGGAAAACTAAGGCTCAGAGGAAAAAAACCCTCGCAATCTATGAGTCATTAGTGGCGGAACCAGGATTTAAAGCCTCACTTTGTGAGCTTGATCATAACGGAGTGTCTGGCCGGTCAGGGGGTCCCATGGATACTACCACATAACGATTCATCTGGCCTTACCAACTGCAGCTGACATGCCACGTGGCCGGGCATCAGTCCAGGCCAGGTGCCCCCTCATTAAAGCTGAGAGTTGGAGTGTTTGAAGAGATGATAGCTGTGATTCTTTTCAGCTCTAACTTGTGGTGAGTCTCTGAAAACTGGTAAGAGAAGAAGAAAGGGAGAGGGGAGGGGCACTTGGCAGTTCACCATGCCTAGAAGACTAGCACGGACCCAGGTCACTCCTGACGGGATACCCCGGGCCCCCACTGCAGAACACCATGGGCTGGGAGTCTGAAGTTGTTCTCCCAGCTCTGACTGGCCTGGTGACTGTGTTAGCAAAGTCCAGAGCGCACCAGACCCAGGAGGGCACTGTGGCCTCGTTTCCCGTTTCCCGTCCTCCTGTCCCCAGGAATAACACAGAAGTGGCTGGTAACACACAGCATTGTGCTCACACACAGAGGGCCTCTTTGTTTCCGGATACACAGAGAGGAGGCTGTAACAATGGCCTTGAATGGCACGTTGCCCTCCTTTCTCCAACGTTACACTTGTTTTTTTCAGTCCTGGAATCAGTTAAACAATGATTTCCTGCGGAGGGTGTCAGCCTTTCATCTTTTCCATCTGCTCCCCCGCTGGTCCTCAGGGCCCAGGGCGGTGGGAACCGAGTGGAGAGCCAGCCCCAGGGACAGCTGGGCACCGTGGAAATGTCACCTTCTCGGAAGGCTGAAAGGCAGTGGTACCTCGCCTCTCCCCTGCCAGGTGGGGCCTGCCCTGGAGGAAGGAACCAGACCAGGTAACAGGAGAGAGGCTGAGAGCTGCTGGCGGGGAGCGGGGGCTGGAGATCATGGCTGAAGGTCCGGCCCGAGGAGGATGGGTTTCTGCTTTCAAGATACCCCGTTTGCTTGAGAGCCACTGTCTGCTGGTAAACAAATAAAGAGGCAAAAGCAACTGAGGTCAAGTTCTGCCATGTCCCGAGTAGGGAAGCACTCTTCCCCTCTGACCCCCATTCCATGCCTCTGATGTCTCTGGGTGACCAGAAACTTCAGGGTCCGTGTGGGTTTGTTGAGAAGACTAGTTCTCTACTAATAGCTGTCGGAATTAAGCTCTTAATTCTACGTGTTGTCTATGTATGTGTATGACTGTACGTATCTGACTGTACCGCTAGCAATTATAGCAAACACTTATACAATGCGCTCTCCGTTCTTGGTTGATTCAAACCCAGGCAGCCTGGTTCTAGAATCTGTGCTTTGCATCATCATGCATCTTGTGTAATGTTCCTTACAATAAACCGAGGTTATTGCAAGGTTTCACCCTGAGGGGCACTGACCTATAATGCTAACTGTGTGTAACTATGTATATGCTAACTATCGTGTCAGGCAAGGTCCTAAATGTTTTGCATCTATTTCCTCATTTATTCCACATAATAACTCTATGGTACTTTAATCATCTCCATTTTATAGATGAGGAAATTGAAGTAACAGAGATATTAAGTAACTTGCCCAGGGTCACACAGCTGTCAGGTGGCAGAGTCAGGATTTGAACTCAGTTTTCTCTGGAGCTGACTCTAAAGCTTGCCCAGCCCTGTGGCTGGTTTGGAGTTAGTTTCCTTCTCTGGGTCATGAGGTATGGAGGAGGGTGGTGTTCTGACCGTGGCTTTGTAGGACATCAGCACTTGCGTTGTCAGCTCCAGGAGCGCAGAAGCTCTTAAATGGTTTGCCTGTCGTCCTTAGATTTGCCGAGCTTGAGGAAGATGGAATTGTCCAACGGTGACAGGGAAGGAATTTAGAATGATAATAATTGCTCAATGAATGCCATTGCTTACCTGGCCAGAGACAGGCTAAGCTGCCACGTATGTAGGAGAACAGATGTTAAATAAGCAGGAGTCACCAGGTATATTCAGGAAGCCAACTTTATTTGTGTCTATCACTGCCCCTGAATTTTTTTGTGGCGCCCCACTCTTTCCTTGCCCTGGGATGAAAATTAGGGCAGGTCCTTGATTCTTCTGGTTACCTTTCTAGTTCCAGCACTGTCTCAGGTCAGTAATTGATACATCCAGGTCTGTGCAATAACCCAGACCTTCAAACTTCCTTCCCAGTGGATCCTCCTCCAGTGGGGCCTGGAGCTGGGAAAGGGGGTCCGTGGTCAGTTTCTTGCTTCCCCCCTTGTGCTTCCATCTGGCTGACTGGGGATTCTGGCCCCTGGCGGGGAGAGGAGCAGGAAGTTCTTACCTGGTTGACACTGTGGGAAGCTGGCATCCCACTGGCTGGGCCTGGTGGGTGTGAAATCTGCTTCTTTATCTCTTGGTACAATTTTGTGGCTACTTCAGAGAACACCCTCCTTCCTTAACTGTGGAGATTTCTAAGCTGCTGGTCCCTTGAAGCAGGTGCCTAAGACTCTTTCCTTAGCTTCCCAGAATCTGAGCAGTCTGTATTAGTCAGCTAGGGCTGCCAAAACAAATAACACAAACTAGGTGGCTTAAACAACAAATTTATGTCCTCACAGCTCTGAGGGCTAGGAGTCCGAGATCAAGGTGTGAGTAGGGCTGGTTTCGCCTGAGGGCTCTCTCCTTGGCTTGTAGACGACATCTTCTCCCTGTGTCCTCACGTGGCCTTTGCTCTGTGTATGTGCATCCCTGGTGTCTCTTTGTGTGTCCAAATCCCTCTTCTTATAAAGATTGGACTGGGGCCCACTCTACAGGCTTCATTTTAACTTAATCACCGCTTTAAAGCCCTGTCAGCAAATATAGCTACATTCTGAGGTTCTGGGGATTAGGGCTTCAACATATGAATTTGGGGGCACACAATTTAACCATAACAGATGCTGTCAGCTTTCCTTTTTTTTTTTTTGGATGCTAGTTCCCTGACCAGGGTTTGAACCTGGGCCCCCTTGGACTGAGTCCTAACCACTGGACTGCCAGGGAATTCCCAGCTGTCAGTTTCTTTCTGTGGAAGTTTCTTCCTGGTGGTTCTTCTTAAAGGATCTACACAACACACAAGGTTGCCTGTTGCACACCTCTGGCTTATAGAAAATACTCAACTCCCCTCTCCCCTGGCCAAAACAAAGTCCCCCCTCCCACTCCAGCTGGCCACCCATCTCTCCTGCATCCTCAGTTTCTAAGGCATGATTTAGACACCAGCCCCTGATGACATCCAAGCTCCAGGGACACAGTGCCTTTGAGATCACTCCTGAGAAGTAACGACTGGGCAGTTGGGACTTGGGGGGTACCTATTGCTCACTCCAAAATTCCTCCTCTGCTCTCCCACAGTTTTCCCCATCCAACCCTTCTCTGTGGGCTGGAGGTGGTCGGATAAGGGGGAGAGGGTTTTCTTTCACGAGTCCCACATGATGGTGTCATAGCTCACTTTGGAATGCATCATCCATTGTCTTGTGGCTTCAGCAGAAACAGAGACTAAAATCATTTTTTCATCCTGCTACACATACAGCATCTCCTTTAATTTTCATGAAGATCCCTATGAGAAAGGTAATATTATCCACGTACAGCTGAAGGAGAAGAATCTGCAGCTCAGAAAGCTTAGGGAACTTACCCACGTTAGACTGTTCAGCTAGCAGAGAAAAGGGGGTGTAGATTGCAGCTTTAATCCACTTTACTAACCCTTCTCTGGGCCTTCACCACTCTAGGTTCTTAGAGCTTTTACCTGCCGAATTTTGTTCTGTGCTGGTAAAAATTTCCTTTTAAGTAGAATGTTGTAAAGATAAAAAGGTGAAATCCTTGTTTGTGCTCCAGTTGTAACGTAGGGGCTGGTGCCAGGGGTGACAAGTACACCAGGAAGGTTCACAGGTCCAGTGTGAGATTAGCTCTAGGTACCAAAAGATCTCTGCTTGAAACCCTTGCCCCTCCCCCAGTATAACTTAATCAGTGGAACCATGACATGGGTGGAATATTTTTTTTTGTAGAAGTGCATCAAAGCAATATTGTGTTCTGAAAACCTTATTCGAGGCAGAAGGGGCCATATCATCTCACCTTCTGTCTCCTAGGAGGTACTCCAGCTAACAAAGACCTTAAAATATAAAGATTTTTTAAAATTTTATTTTATATTGGAGTATAGTTGATTTACAATGTTGTATTAGTTTCAGGTGTACAGCAAAGTGATTCAGTTATACATATATCCATTCTTTTTCAGATTCTTTTCCCATATAGGTTATTACAGAGTATTGAGTAGAATTCCCTGTGCTATACAGTAGGTCCTTGTCAATTATCTATTTTATATATAGTAGTGTGTATAGGTTAATCCCAAACTCCTAATTTATTTTGAAGAAACCTTTTTTTTGTATAGACTTTTAATTATTTTCTTTAAATATAAAAAGTCCAGGCCTGCCATTGCCCATCCTTGCACAATTTCCTAGGAAAGCGAGGATGAAAAATGTGTCTGGCAGCTGTTCAGAAGTTGCGTGCTAAGGCTGTGTCCAGGGTCCATTGGAGGCAGCCCGGGGCTGGGCTGGGCTGGGCTGGGTGGCATCGGGGGCCCAGGGGACTGGACTGGGATGGGCTGGGGCTGCAGCTGACTTGGACCAGGGAGGAAGCGGATGATGATATTCCTGTTCATCCACTGAGCAATTATTTAATGAACAACTATTATGCCCAAGGCCTTTGTGGGCACTCTGCCAGGAAGGGATGGGTCATTGAATGGGGCCCTGGAAAAAGTGAAGTCCGATCTTCTCTCTGGGTTCTCAGAGGAAGACAAAATGCTAGAAGGAGGGTGTTTCGGGTGGAGGGAATGGGAAAGCATCATGTGCTTGGAGGCCAGCAGATGGCTTGGAATGGCCAGAGATCAAGGGTGAGGGTGCAGCAGCAGGGACAGGGAGAAGGGAGAAGCTGGGAGATTACACCTGAGGCTGGAGAGGGAGGGCCCAAGTGGGAACCCAACAGGGCTTTCAACAGAGAAGCCCCCAAGTGGGTTTGCCTTGTAGACGCAGGACAGGGATGCATTGGAGAAGTGGAGGGGTCAGCATTCTGGGAGCCGGGCAAGACAGCATGAAGGGCCAAACCGAAGCCTTGGCCTCAAGAATGAAAAGGGGGGCTTCCCTGGTGGTGCAGTGGTTGGGATTCCGCCTGCTGATGCAGGGGACACAGGTTCGTGCCCCGGTCCAGGAAGATCCCACATACCGCGGAGCGGCTGGGCCTGTGAGCCATGGGCACTGAGCCTGCGCGTCCAGAGCCTGTGCTCCGCAACGGGAGAGGCCACAACAGTGAGAGGCCCGCGTACCGCAAAAAAAAAAAAAAAAAAAAAGAATGAAAAGGGGAAGGGGTTTGGCCCGAGAGAATATGAGAGCCATGTGAGGTCAACCAAAGCCTCTAGAAATGCCCCTCTGGTTTCTGACTTGGACCAGTGAAGACATGCTGAGCGAGTGTGTATATGTGTGTGTGTGTGTGTGTGTATCTGTATCTGTGTGCATGTGTGTGGAGAGGGAAAGCTGGGCTGGGACTGCAGGAGGCTGAAGACCTTAGCAGGAGGAAGTGGGACTCCTCTCAACAAATACCTACTGAGGGCTGAGTGCCAGGGTGAGGGAAGCAAAGGGACACATTCCATTCCTCTCGGAGCTCACAGCCCAAGGAAAGGAGCAATTCAAATGCAATGTAGCAGAAAGACAGAAGAAGGGAATTAGGGAGGGGCTGGGGAAATTTGGATACAGACCAAGTATTCAGTTATTAGAGAATGACTCATTTTTTGTAAGTGTTATTATGGTATTATAGTTTAGGTTGGAGAATAGCCCTCAGCCTTTTTTCTTTTTCGAAGGTGCAAGTTGAAATGTTTAGAGTGGAAAGGTCATGATGTCTGTAATGTACTTGGAAACAAGAGAGCATCAAATCCAAGTAGGGGCCCTTCTTTGTGTTCCCACAGTATCCTTACTTCCCGTCAATGCACTTGCTACTTTATATTTTTAAATTTTTATTATGAAAGATTTCACACAGAAAAGTCAAAAGCCAAAAGAACAGTACAAGAGTACAACGAACTCTCATATATTCCCAACAACTGATAACAATTCACCGTAGTTGCCGCTACTTGAATTTGATGGGTGAGAGAAGCTTCCCAAAGAAAATATGTAAGACCTGAGAGATGAGTTGTCGATGGGCAAGGGGGACTGGGGAGAACTTACCGGAGAGTGTTCTAGGTGGATGTAATAGCACGTGTGAAGGCCTGGTAGTCTGTTTTGCTAGAGGAACAAAAAGACATTGAATGTGAGTATAGAGTGAGAAGCAGGGAGTCACCAAGAGGTGAGATGGGAAAGGAGAGCTGGTCCTGCAGCGTTGTGGGGTGGTAGGAAGGCTTGGATTTTGTCCTGAAACTGGTGTGAGCAAGGAGGTTGCATTTCAGAATGATGTCCCTAATGAGTGTTGAGCTGTTAGCATGTGGCAGCCACTGTTCTAAGCGCTTTGTCTAGATTAGTTCACTTAATCCTCACTGTGCCTTTTCCAGGGACCTACAAAATCAGCATCTCTATTTTAGAGATGAGGCAAATTGAGGCACAGTAGGGTTCAGTCACCTGCCCAAGGTCACAGATCTGGAGGAGCCTGGAGGAGCCAGGATCTCCTGGTCCCCAGAGTCCACGTTCTTAACCACTAGGCAGTACTACCTCTCAAGTCCTGTCACTCTCTGTGTGAAGGAGGAATTGGAGGAAAGCAGGAAGTCTGCTTAGGAAGTGGTTGCACACGCCCAGGCATGTGGTGATGGTGACTTGAACTAAAACAGTAACAGTGGAGATGGAGAAAATGGACAGGATAGTCATTTTGGAGTGAAATCAACAAGACTTGGTGATGAAACAGTTGTGTGCAGGGAGAGTCCAAGAGGGTGCCAAACCCTACCCCACTGAGGACCCGCCCCCTCTTGGCCTGCGCCGTGGGACGTACAGAGGATGTCCCGTAGTCAGAGAAGAGATATCCTCCTCGTAATAATGCAGAGGGTGTCAGTAGGCCCCTAACATCCCCTTCATCTGTGAGGAGCAGGCTGCTGTACGTCCAACTCACGTTTCTCTTGCCCTGGACTCTGCTAACCATCTCTTTTGGTACAACTTGACATTTTCACTGTTTGAATTTTGTCATCTGCAGCTGTTGTAATCTGTAGGTCAGTCCTGTACCCTAAGTTTACCAGCACA
Source organism: Leucopleurus acutus (assembly GCF_964270905.1). Taxonomy (NCBI): domain Eukaryota; kingdom Metazoa; phylum Chordata; class Mammalia; order Artiodactyla; family Delphinidae; genus Leucopleurus; species Leucopleurus acutus. The sequence continues at coordinate 87,174,595 of NC_139151.1, forward strand.
GTTAGGCCACAGCCCCTGGTCCCTTTCCTAATTGTTTGCTAACCCACCCGGCACGCTGTTCCCTTTGAATGCTGTGAACACCTGTGCTGTTTCACCAGCAGCCCTGGATCCTTAGAACCCTTCAGAGGGCTCACAGGGCCGACAAATTAAACAAATACTGAAAAACAGTAGAAGGAAAATTACTTGGCTGTGTCCTTCTAATGCTTATTGATTTTTAAGATCTTCTCAGGCATGAACACAAGATTCACAGCTGGCATCTTGACACTGGATTCCTGTTAACTGGAAGAGCGGCTTATTGACCAGGCAGGGGATACCAAGCAGGGCAGGAGCAGCCAGTGTCCCCCGCAGGTGATCAGCCCCAGAGATGGAGCGCCACGGGGAGGGAGCCATATTCACTTGAAGAGAGGGGCACTGCGGCCCAGGAAGGTCCTCGTGTATCCCAGCAAGCCACGGAGGCTGCGTATCAGTTCCATACCAACACTCTGGGGGCCTCTTTTTTTTTTTCTTGCTAAAAGCCCCAAGAATTCCAGATTAAAAAAAATTCTTTGGCATGTCAAGGTACAGGAAGCAGAGATCACCCCTGTGCTGCTACCTATATTTATCCAGGTTATTTTTTTTTCCTGTGTCAAAAATGATACAACTACTACATGAATTCATGCCCAGAGGACATGGCTCTGCAGAATGAAACAGGAGCTCTTCTGTGTGTACTCCTTCCTTCCATTCCTCTCTCCGAAAGAATTGCTCATTTAACAGCAAATATTTATTTAACTGCTACTATGTGCTACATCCAGTTCTGGGCATTGGTGATACAACAGTGCACAAAATGAAAAGAGCCCTGCTCTTCTGGAGTTTACTTCCTAAGGAGCTTGGTGTGTAGCCTTCCAATCTATACTTATATCATTTATATCTGTCACTATATCGATGTCTGTAGTTCTGTATCTGTAGGTTCATGTTGTACACATGATTCTGTGACTGAACTTTTCACCAACAAATGTCTTGGGGTTTCTTTCATGTCAGAATAAATGGGCCTTCCTCATTCTTTGAAAGCTGGATAATGGTTTTCTGTAGAGATAAACCCCTACAGATAGACGTACAGGTTGCTCTAATTTTTTTTCCAAGCCAGCAGTGCTGCAGCAAACTTTCTTCTGCATACACTATTGTGTCCGCCAGAGTCTGTACACTTACTGAGTAACCGTGGGTAAGATCGTTAACCTCTCTGTGCCTCAGTGTATTCATGCATGAAATAAGTATAATAATAGGACCTCTCGCTACTCATCACGGAAGGTGCAAATTAACCACAGTGAGATGCCACTTCACATCCACTCAGATGCCTATAATCAAAAAACAGATAATAACAAGTGTTGGTTGGTGAGGATATAAAGAAACTGGAACCCTTGTACACTGCTGGTGGGAACGTAAAATGATGCAGCCACGTTAGGAAAAAGTTTGGCAGCTCCTCAAAAGGTTAAACATAGAATTTCCATAGGACCCAACAAGTCTACTCAGATGTATATACCCGTGATAAATGGTAACACAAGTCCACACAAAAACTTGTACACAAATATTCATAGCAGCTTTATTCATATTAACAAGAAGAGAGAAACAACCCAAATGCCCATCAACTGATAAATGGATAAACACAATGCAGTGTATCTATACAATGGAATATTATTTGGCATTAACAAGATATAAAGTTCTGACACAAGCTACTATATGAATGAATCTTGAGAACATTATGCTAACGGAAAGAAGCCAGTCAAAAGAGACCATATATTGTATGATTTTATTTATAAGAAAAGTCCAGCATAGGCAAATCCATGGAGACAGAAAGTAGATTGGTGGTTGCCAGGGGCTTGAAGACTTGAGGCAGTGAGGAAGGACTACCAATGAGGGTCTCTTTTGGGGGTGATGAAAATGTTCTGAAATTGTGGTGATGGTTACACAACTCTATGAATATACTAAAAACTATTGAGTTGTACACTTTAAGTGGGCAAATAGTATGGTATGTGAATTGTATCTCAATTGAACTGTTATAAAAACTAGAGTATCTCCCTCATGGGTTGTGAGGATTAACTGAGATAACATAAAAATGTGGAGAACAGTGCCTGGCATTCTGTAAGCTCTATCCAAGTATCCACCACTCTTGTTGTTTCTGGGGAATGGATTCCTAGAAGCAGAATTTTCAAGCCAAAGTGTAAGTGCATTTTAAAAAAAAATTTTAATTTTCAAAGACTCTGCAAAGTTGCCCTCCAAAAACGGTCTTCACCAATTCACCCTCAAAAGTAGCGTACAAGGATGCCTGTTTTTCTCTTTTCTTCTTCTTTTCAAAGAAGTCATCACCAAAAAGTTCGGAAGAACACACGCATCAGTGTTCACAGTGGTTTCCTTTGGGTGACTGGGTCACATGTGAATTTTCTTTTCTTTTTCCCATATTGCTTATCTGCATTTTGTCCTATTAAAAGGAGAATATATTAATTACATAATGTTTAAAAAATAGAACATAAAAGTATCCCCCTTCTACTCTTCACCAAGGGACTTTTACCCCCCACAGTCTTCAGAGGTTCAGGTAGGACAACTTATATTTATCAGTCCATCCTAAAGACAGGTTTTATTGTAACTTTCTAGAAGAAACAGCCAGAGGGCGACAACTGTAAACATTGAGAAGTACAGAAGTTGCAGTTATTAGCCCAGGCCTGCACTTTCTTGCTTGATGGTATCCCAAAACCCTGTAATAAAAACCTTGCTTGTGAGCCATTTGCACCCTTACCAGGCACCAGACACTGCAAGTTTTCAGATGCTTCATGTTCATTGTCATTTAACCCTGACAACAATTCTATGCCATAGGTACTGGTGCAAAAATGGAGTCAGAGGAGTTAAGTGACTTGCCCAAGGACACAGTGCTGGTCAGTGGCTGAGGTAGATACTGGTTAAGCTGTGAGTCAAGAGTCAGGAACTGGGATCTTTTATGATCTCATTGAAAAGCGACGACATGGTTAGGGCCAGATTCATGGGAGGTTGATTCAGCAGTTCAGTGCTGTCCTCAGGACACTTGTTCTTTCCATCTCTCTGCTTTGCCATCTTCCAGTTGTTTTCATCTTTGGGAAGACAGAGGGCTCTAGCAGTGACATCTAGACATAACAAGGTTCAGGGAAAGAAGAGAGGGTCAGTTTCTTTCTAGGGCTTTCTCCGTACAGTGAAGGAATGTTTTCCTTCCAGCAAACTCTCCCCACAGGCACAGTGTTTGTCTCATCGGCCCATTCTAGGTCATTACCTATTCTCAAACCAATCACTGGCAAAGGGAATAGAATTACCCCAAGTTAATTAGTCTGAGGTTTGTGTCGGAAGTGGGTCATTTTTCCCTGAGGAGGGGAGTTCCCTGAGCAAAATTAAGATTCTTCTTGGAAGGCAGAAGGGGAAATGGATGTTGGGGAGCTGGGTGGGGAAGCCCATAGTATCCACTTAAGAAGAGATTCAAGCTTATGTTGTCACACTCAGGAGTCTCTATTCCTGGCCACTGCACTGTTCTGCATCTTGGCCAAGACTTCCATTGCTAAGCATTGATTATTTAGGGTGAAGCTTCTGAATCACCCACACCTGCCTCTTCTCTCTGCCTGAAGGTCCCATGCTCTCTGAAGGGGGGGCTTGAAAGCTTGATTTAGGGCAGATCATGAGGACTGAGGTAGTGGGTTTTTAAAATATCCCAGTTCAACTAGATACTTTCTACCTTGGTGATCTCCAGTCTGGGAGACTGCCATTTCACATTCCCCTTGGGTCTCTCAGGAAAGGTCCCTTTGGGATGGTCTCCTCTTGGTAGCTTACAGGACTGACTTGATTAATAAGACATTATCAGTTTGTAGAGTTAGAGGGCTTTGGGAAGATGTACTTGACCTCGCTTCCTGGGAATCACGCTTTTAGCTAACGTGATAGATTGGAGTTTTATCAGCAAATCTTCACTCATCTCCCTTGCAGCTTGGGACATAGGACGTTTCTTGCCCCAATGACTTTGGGCTTGGCCACGGATTTGCTTTAGCCGATGGAATGTGAGTGGCTATGACTCTAGCAGAGCCTTTAAATAATGCTTACACTGTCTGGCTTCCCTTGTAACCACTATGAGAAGAGCATGACTTGGATAGCCAGTGCCCCTTCTCTCTGGATCCCACGATTAGTCACATGGAACAGACCCAAACCCAGACTGAAGCAGGGTCACCTTAGCCAATCTGCAGACCTGTGAATAAGGAAAATAAATGCTTGTTTTCGTAAGTCGCAAGTTTTTATTTTGCAGCAGTGGTGCAGCCATAGGGGACTGCTACAGGTGATGTTTTTGAGTGTTGCTCAAAGGGTATGGATGGTGTGGCAGTCTTGTAGGAGAAGATGTGAGAACATGTCCTATTAAAGCAACCCCTGGGAGCGTTCCCTGGTGGCCCAGTGGTTAGGACTCCATGCTTTCACTGCTAAGAGCGTGGGTTTTGATCCCTGGTCAGGGAACTGAGATCCCACAGGCCACATGGCACAGAACAGCACGTGCTGAATATAACTCAGGGAGGGAGATGTTTTGGTGAATTTCTTGGAACAGCCCAAATTCTAAGAACTTTCTATCAACTGTTCTCTGACCCATTCTCACCAAAACAACCTTCACGGCCAATAAATTGCTACACCACATGTTTCATCATCAGTGCTCAAATGTAGTAGAATTGTAAGGGAAAGAGCACTGAGCATGCTGTGGTTTTATACCAAAGTGCAGCTCGTGTCTAGTCTGTGACTTTGGGTAAGTCATGTAAACTCTCTGAATCTCATTTTCCTCACCTGCAAGTTGGGTGTGGTTATAAAAATAAAATGATCATGTAGAGTTATGGTTTTCAAATTGTACTTTTGGTTAGTTGGAGTTCTTTTTCAAAATCGATATATAAAATTGATAACTGGCTACAACAGGCAGTTTAAATACTCATTATTTGGCACCATGTCTTTCACTGTTGGCAGAACCTGCCAGCTACCTTCTCAGAGTCCTTAGGGTTTCCTACAGCCCAGTTTGAAAACAACTTACAGTGAAATTCCTCTACAAATGTCGGTGGTGGTGGTAGTGGTGATGGTGATGGTGGTGGTGAGAGTGATGGTGATGGTTGTGATAGTGGTAGTGGTGATGGTGATAATGGTGGTGGTGGTGGTGGTAATGGTGGTGGTGATGATGATAGTGACGGTGGTGGTGATGATATTGGTGGTGGTGGTGGTGGTGATGATGGTGATGATGGTGATGGTGGTGGTGATGATGGTGGTGATGGTGGTGATGGTGGTGGTGATGGTGGTGATGATGGTGCTGCTGATGGTGGTGGTGGTGATGATAGTGATGGTGAGGTGATAGCGGTGGTGATGATGGTGGTGGTGGTGGTGATGATGGTGATGGTGGTGGTGATGATGGTGGTAATGATAGTGATGGTTGTGATAGTGGTGGTGGTGGTGATAGTGGTGGTGATGATGGTGATGGTGGTGATGATAGTGATGGTGGTGGTGATAGTGGTGGTGATGATGGTGATGGTGGTGGTGATGGTGGTGGTGATAGTGGTGGTGATGATGGTGATGGTGGTGGTGATGATGGTGATGATGGTGGTGATGATAGTGATGGTGGTGATGATAGTGATGGTGGTGGTGATAGTGGTGGTGATGATGGTGATGGTGGTGGTTATGATGGTGATGGTGGTGGTGGTGATGACGGTGATGGTGGTGGTGATGATGGTGATGGTGGTGGTGGTGGTGGTGATAGTGGTGGTGATGATGGTGATGGTGGTGGTGATGATGGTGATGGTGGTGGTGATGATGATGGTGATGATGGTGGTGGTGATAGTGGTGTGTGATTTCAGTCTCTCAAAATGTTTCCTTGCCTTCTCTTCCTCCCAGATTTCTCTCATTGACTATAAACTGAAAGCCACAATTAAACCTTTTTGAGAGTGTTTTGGAACACTTTTAAGCTTGAAGGGATGAAGAGACTCAACCACACTCACCAAGTCAGCTATAATTACAACACAGTCACTGCCAAAGTTCTGGGATGCACCTCTGCACCAGAACCTGGCAGATCCTCAGGTGAGAAGAATAAGAAGTACAAATTCTCTAAGTGGATCATTGGGAATGATGGCAAGAGGAGCCACTCTTATTTAAACTCCTTGGTATCCAAACCTGTGTAGCCTAGTTACTGGGGACACAGCACCATATAATGATCATTGGTTCAAAGTACACGCTACATTTTGAAGCATCCCCACCCCACAAGGTGTCATCTTGAAGCTGGCATCTTCCCTGCATTTTTAAGAGGTCATTCTAATCTTATATTAGACAAATAGCTTCTGGGTGATGTGGTATAAAGTGAGACCAGTAGATCTTTTGGTTATTGTAATATCTCCTTTGCTGTAAAGCGAGTCCCTTGGCAAGGCAATGCTATGCAAGATCCCATGACAATAAATCAGACATTCTGTGGGCCCTCGAACAGTATTGCTATCTGAGGCAGTGCAACCAGGAAAGGCAAATCCATACTTGTAATATATTGTTAGTTCCAGTACCTCTTCCCTACCAGGGCTTTGACTTTACTATAGGAGACTTGCTGGGGCTATGAATTCAACATGCTTTGCAACGTTGCTATTCACACAATCAGATCCTGTGCTTGATTTTAAGCACAATCTTCTCTCTGGCTGCAGGAGATGAGGCTCTCCTTAGGAGCTTGTAGGGACTCCTGGCTTTTACATCATAACTTGAGTTGCTAGTTGAATGATTGGAGCGCATCATTTTCTTCCTTCAGTTCTCCTATTGAACTCAACCTCTAATCAATCAACCAGCTCCACAGTCTTTACAATGACGCTTACTCCCATATCTATCCAATGCTGGATATTGCATTCCCTTCCACCTGTGTCGCACCCCCATTCACTAACCAGAGTCTTAGTCCTTTGATGCTACAGCACCCTAGGGATTAGCAGCACCTCACCTACCACCAGCAATTGGTCCTTGCTGCCATCCAGCCATCAAGGGATCCACCTCCCAGAATCCTATCCTGAGATTCTGTTTCTTAGGAGAACTTCTGGTACCAAGAAGATCTTGAGACAAGGATTCCAGTACCAGGAGTTCATTTGACAAAAGAAGGAAGCACCAGCAGGGAGTGGGGAAGTGAGACAGGCAAGAGAAGTCCAGTAGATGGTACCTTATCAAGCAACTTATTACAATGAGCTTAATCCTGCTGGGGAATACTTGTAAACAATATAAAACAGAATACTTAGAGTTTTCCCACCTGAGGGGCAAAGGAGCTGGGTTATTTATTTATATCAGCTTTGGTCAGTCATTGGTTGAGGGCTGCTGGGGCGGTGGTGGTGGTAGTAATATTAACTACTGAGCCCTTCCAGCCTGCCCTGCACATGCGCAGAGTGGACACTGGTAGCTGGGTAAAGAGATGCTGATGCTGGTCATCGAAAGCCAGGCCAGTGTGCCCTGAAATGGTCCCACCTAAGAGAATGTGGGCAGGGCACCAACAGCATCAACTGCAGGGTGGGAGGAGAGAGGAGACAGCTTGAGAATGCAGTGACTGAGTTTAGGGAAGGCAAGGATATTAGGACAAACCGGAGGGCATCCAAATTGTGCTAATTCTCATTATTTTAGTGCTGGTCCCATTCTAAGGTGTGGCTGTTGGCACAGCTGTTTTTAGTAAAAGTCTTTAAGGGGTAAGAGAAGAAGCACATACCATTTCTTGGTGACAAATCTAGCACTGATGTGCTGGATATTTTCACAACTGCGGGTATGCATCTCTGGCTTGGATGAAGGAGGGCTGGGGAAGCGAATGCCTTAGTGGAGAGGACTACTGCTCAGCCCCTAATGGGTCCAGCCAGAGAGGCAAAGGAAAGGCCTCCCTGTTTGGCTTCCTCCTGAGTTGTAGGCTAGGCTGGGTTATGTTTTATATTATATCAATAACCCACCCCCCGAAATTATAGTTAAAAAATGTTCTACGTATAGAGTACCTAGTTCAAGATGTCAGGTTTTTTCTGGGCTGAGGGGAAATGGAATATTTGGGAAAAGGTGGACATGGCAGTCTCTCCTGGCAGAGTAAGATCTTCTTAGAATGGGGCTCTTGCTGAGTGTGTTTTTCTTCTTTGCTCTGACAGATTGTAGTGGTAGACCATGTCGGAATTTGGGGATGCCCATCAACCTCCCTCCTATTCACGGAGTTCTAAACAATTGAGATCTGAACACAAGGAGTCAAAGTATCAACTTATGAATAGCCAAAGTTGTTGACCATCAGAATGTCTGTTAAGCTTGAGTAAATATGACACAGCCATAAAATGGAATACTATGCAACTATAAAAAAGAATGAAGATGCTCTAAGTAGTCACATGGCAAGAGCGCCAAGACAATGGGCAGGAGTGAGAGGGGTTAATAGCTACTAAGTTTGTAGTGTCTTACATATATATGTGTAAGTTTGGAAGGAATCACAAGAAAATATTAAGAGGTAGAGCTTGGGGATGGGAACAGGGTGGGTGGGGGGAGACTTTTCACTGAATGCCATTTTTGGTAAACACGTACATAAATATATTACCTGTATATATCTAGAGATCTAGAGAATGACTCAGAGAAGGGAAGACATAGAGGGGATGGATTAAAATAGTTGCTTTGCCTCTCACCGTTAAGTCACCTGACTGCCTCTTACCATGACTTTGGGAAAGGGAGAAGGAAAAGGGTAGGTTGAAAATTTGAGAAGCTACAAGTGAAGAGCAGAGGGTGGGGTGGGTGCTCTGCCTGAGGTGCAGAGCACCATCTCCATCTGCTGATCATGCCACTGCTGTGCTCCCAACATTTCAGTCCACTGGGTGTGCTTGACACTGAAGAGGTGCTCGGAAATATGACTGCTGGGGTCCAAGCCAGCCAGAGTTCTGTAGAATCTTGTCAACTGAAAAAAAAAAATGCAGAACCTAAACTTTAAGAATTATGTTTTCTTTGGTGGACTTGCTGAGGACTTGAGCACAGAAGACAGCCTCTCAGAGAGCTCTGAGGGACAGCTCCGAAGAGGGAAGGGCAGAACCAGGATATATAGAAGTTTTGCAACAAAGACCAGGTAGTCAGAACATCGGAAGAATACTGTTCATTTAAAAAAAAAAAAAACAGACATCTCAAGTTAATGAATTTAGTACTTTTCTACATATGGGAAGATGCAAGAGTCTGGGCTCATTGAAATCATTCCTTTGATACCCACCTTAACTCTCTAGGGCCAGTATCCTGCTTTTCTTCATCCTGAATCCCCTCAGGGTACACAGTTAGGGGTGGCTGTAGTGGTTTGTGGCCTGGTGGCCACCACATTCTTTGTTTACTGAAATAGCAGGTGACACTTCCCATGCACAATGTGTTGGCACACCTCTTCATGACCACCCACTTGGGAGTTAGCATATGGTGATGGTTAAAAGCATGGGATCTAGCATCAGAATAAACATGTTCAAGTCTTGGCTCTGCCACTAACTAGGTATGTGGGCTTGAGAATTCCTTTCTCACTCGTTAAACAGCAGTAACACTAGCACCCAGCTCACTGTTACAAAGCGTCACGTACAGAGTGCACAGGACAGCGCCTGGCCCATTAAGATGCTCACTTTGGGTGTTTATTTTTACTAGTTTAGTCATTCTTTCTGTGGCCAGGAGCACAGACCCTGACTCTCTATATAAGACAGAGTAGAGTCCAGAGTTCCTTGCGTGGTCCGGGCAACCCGTCCCTTCCTGACTTCACTGGCTGATGACGCAGCTGCCTTTCCCATACAACTTCCAAGGGGTCTCTCCAGAGAAGCCGCTTTGCTGGCAGGCGTGTCTGCTAGGATTCCAGAGGTAACGCCAGATGCTGGCGTGCAGCTGTACTCACGGAACACCCTATCGGTGTTTATTCCCTGCATAACTGCAAAGTAAATGGCTTAATGTTATTGTGAAAATGACTCTAAAAGTTAATGGTTCCCCTAATAGGAGAGCCCTCCTCCCATTAACTGCACCAGCTTATCTTTCTCCGTCTTCTTTCAGCCTCAGGGAAAGAAACAACAAACCCGGGACTCCACCCTGGGCTAGAAACTTACTTGGAGTTTTGCTTGTGTTGATCTCATCTTGATCCGGGCAGGGGGCCCGGGAGAAAAAGTAAAGCCAGTGTAAGTCAAGTTATTGGGGATTTCCCACTCTTAACATTGTTACTTTTTTTTTTAACCCCACTTTGTGAAAGAAGTTTTAAGCCACACCAACGTCCAAGGTTCAAAGAGTTAAGTGTGTTTCGGATTTTAGAAACGTTGAGTACATCAGAGTTAGTTTTGTCCTGGTCCTCAGGTTCTGGTGGGAGATAAACTTTGCTTTGTCCTGTGGCCAAAAGCTGTCTGATTTTTTTTTTTTTTTTTTCTTGCTGTATGCGGGCCTCTCACTGTTGTGGCCTTTCCCTGTTGTGGCCTCTCCTGTTGCGGAGCACAGGCTCCGGACGCGCAGGCTCAGCGGCCATGGCTCACGGGCCCAGCCGCTCCGTGGCATGTGGGATCTTCGCGGACCGGGGCTGGAGCCCGTGTCCCGTGCATCCGCAGGCGGACTCTCAACCACTGCGCCACCAGGGAAGCCCAAGCTGTCGCCTTTAGAAGCAGAAGGTGAGCCAATGACAGACAAGCCTGCCGTGCTGATGTAATCTGATGTAATCAGACCGAGAAGGCTGTGCTCTGGCCAGGGAGAGGCCTGGGGACTGGACATGGGGTTTGTGAGACCCATCGCATCCCCGGGGTCTTTTTCTTTATGGACGCCTCAAAATAGGGGCCCGGCAGCAGCCAAACATCACTGACCTCCCCTGCACTGCCAATGAAATCCAGCTAAGGGGGAATACAAGCTTGAGTCTGGATGACTCAGGACCCGGATGTGGGAGGATAGAGGGCCCTGCAATTAGTGTCACTACTGAATTCTCCATGCACTGTACTCCAGGCAGAGTGTGCTGGGCGGTTTAGTGTAGTCGTTCAGATCCTGGACTCTGAAGCTGGATTGTCTGAGTTCAAGTCCCAGCCATACTTCTTACTAGCTGCTGTGTGGTTTTGACCCAGTTGCTTAACTTCTCTGTGCCTCAGTTTCTCTTCCATAATTGTGATAAACAAATGAGTTGATAATTGGTGTTTATGTCATGACTAACAAAAAAGCAATGTGAGAGGAGGAGATCCTGAAAATGGATGGTTCTTGAGGAAACTCATGCAGGAAATTGCTAACCTATGGGGCTTTAGAATTGTGAAGCTTGGTCTGAAGTTTAGTTTATTTAGCTTTGAATGACTATGAGTGTCTTAACTCCTGAAATAAAGTCAATGGGCAAATGCAAAAAATAAAAATTGGTAAAGTACCTGTTTCATAGTAAGTGATATAGAAGTTTGGTCTCAAATACCCTGTAAGGAGTCTTTTTTTTTTCTTGTTTAGTACCTGATACTAAAGAGTACTTAATTCGGTACTAAAGAGTACAGTTGAATCAGGTGGTTGGCAAGAAGGAACTGAAATGAGCTCCCTGTAGAGGACTGTGTAACCTGCATGGATGTCAGTTGACCCCTTGGGCTTGGGCTCTTGCATCACATGTGCTGTATCTGTTTTTGCTTTGCAATAATCCGGATCTTGGCACCTGACTAAGTTACCCTAAAAGAATCTCCTCACACATCAGTGAGCAAGGTGGACTTTACTGACAATATTCTGGCGAGGTCTGAGGAGGGGATGAGGGGTGTATGTTGAGTGCATACATACATACATACACACACCATTGCAGCAACTTCTTCCCCCTCAGGATTTCTTCCCTCCAAAGTCCCTGCCTGGCTGTGTTTTGAGGGTTTCCTTTGGTGCCCTTTTCCCCACACCAGCCTCCAATGGTGTTCTCCTCTCTCTGCCTCTTGGGAACTTTAAATTCTTTACTTTTTAAATAAGCAGGACCGTTTGGCCCTGCCCTGGCTCCAGCGCACCAACTTACCCAATTGAGAGCATCATAGCCCGACATCCTCAACTTGATTCATCGGATGGATCAAGATGTTGCTCTCCTTAAGGGGCTTCAGAGCACTTTGCAAACATCCAGGTGCCCATTTCCCTTATTGAAAACCTACTGCTCTGGTCTTTACTAACTCTGTGATGGCGGGCAAGGTACTCAACCTCTCTGAATCTCAGGCTAGTCACCTAAGGAATGAAGATAATGATAGGACTGACGCGGCTGTTGTGAAGACAAAGTGAAATCATTCCTGCAAAACACGAAACAGTGCCTCGTGTTTGATAGAAATGCAATCTATGCTTTTTGAATAAATCATAGCCTGAGTGCTCACAAAACATAAATGGGATTTCTCTCAGTGGAAAATGGGCATTGTGAACTTTTTTATAAGATGCGTATGAGGCATTAAGAGCACAAACGAGGGAACAGTTAGGGCTATCTAGATGACATTGGGAACTTTTTTTGTAAGTTACTTTATGACTCTGCACATTAGTTTCCTCTATCGTAAAATAGGGATAATAATAGTACCTTTTCATATGGCTGCTGGGAAGATTAAATCAATAATGCACGTAAAGACAAAGACTTGTCCAAGTTAAAAGTTTAAGAAACTGTAGCTATTATTATTAAAAGCTTATGCCTTGAATTGAACTCTTAGGACAGGAGAGTCTATTTGCCTCATTTCCTGGTATAAAATTCACATTTGCGAAGTTCAGATGTATTTAGGAAATCCCAATGCTATTTTACTAAAGGCTTTAGTCAAGACAGAAATTGATTAATTTAAGCTGATAGCTCTGGCTTTAGACATTTTAAATCATTACACAATTCATAAACTTCCTAATGGTTTTCTCTTGATATTTAGTTTTGGAATTCGTAAATTCTTTGGGGGCTGTTAGCTTTGTAGTCATTTCCTTTCATCAGCTACACATTGAGAATTAATTGGGGGTACGAGCTAATAGCCCAGCACTCCTGACCAGAGTTCCCTTTGATTCTGTGTAAATTATGAGCAATTGGCCATATTCCACAAGCAACTAGTTATGAAGATAGAATGTGCATGAGCAGAGTTTAGTGTTGGGATCAAATAAGGCTTGTAATAAATTTAATATGACGTTGTAAAGGATATGCAAAATCAGCATTGTGCTGCGGACTAATTAGACATAAATGCAGTTCACACAGATGACCGTAGTTACCTTGCCCCCAAACGAGTCCTTCCAGGATTCGCTACCAGAGAAGGGATGGGTCTGTTAGGAGCAGAAAGGAGCTTTGGGGCGCCTCAGTTCTCCTGAACCCAGAGCATCCAGATGTGTCTCTTTTGGGATGGGGCCTAGGTGACACGGAGGCTTATTGTTTAGGACCAGGACATGATGAAATCAACCTCCTCCTGCTTCTTACAGGGGTTTGGCTGCAAAGGAAGTGTATTAGTCTAGGCAGGGGTCAGCAAACTTCTTGTGTAAAGAGTCAGATAATAAATGTAATAGGCGCTTATAGAGGGCCATATGCAGCCCTCTGCGTTGCAAGGACTCAAGGCTACCATTGCAGGGCAAAAGCAACCATAGTCGGGCTTCCCTGGTGGCGCAGTGGTTGAGAGTCCGCCTGCCGATGCAGGGGACACAGGTTCGTGCCCCGGTCTGGGAAGATCCCACGTGTCACGGAGCGGCTGGGCCCGTGAGCCTGCACGTCCGGAGCCTGTGCTCTGCAACGGGAGAGGGAGAGGCCACAACAGTGAGAGGCCCGCATACTGCAAAAAAAAAAAAAAAAAAAAAGCAACCATAGTCTATACACAGGCCAATGAGGTGGGCTGTGTTCCAATAAAACTTTATTTAAAGAAACAGGAGAAGGGGTGGATTTGGCCCTTGGGCTGTAGTTGTGGATTCCTGGCCTAGGCTAAGGCTCTGGATGGGAACCTGGAAAAGAGGAGAGCCCGAATCAACAAGTTCCTGAAGCAGGCTTGCATCTGTGTTGGTGGATGAAATAGGGGTGTGGGAACCCAGAGCACAGGGAACCCTCAAACCCCCTTTCCTCTTCCCCTCCTTCACAGGGCTTGCCTACCTCAGTGACGGCAACCAGTGGCAAAGGTGCTACAGAATGGATAAGAGTGTGGGGACAGACTGGATCAGGTTTAAACCCTAGCGCTCTCCGGATGTAGCTTGGGCAAGTTATTCTACCCCTCCGAGCCCATCTGTAAAATTGGGGTGATAGAACCCATCTCAGAGTTATGAGGGTTAAATGAACTTTGTGATGTAAAGCGTTCAGCACGCATGAAATGGTCTGCATACTGTATTTTATGGGCAGTTTAAGGGAGCCTCAGGAGTGATTTTGCCTTTTGGGTTTTTTTTTTTTTACCTCTCACACAGACTTTAGAATACAACTCCCCATAAATTGGGTCTGTTTAGCATTATTTGATTAATTCTACGATATACCTAGAAGTGGAGTTGTTGGGTCATGGGTTGTCTGTGTCCAGCTATAGTAGATACTAAACTGCTTCGTAGACACTAAGTGGGTTTCCAAAATGGCTCTACCTATTTGCATTCCCATGAGACTTCTTATGAGAGTTTCAGTTGTTTATCATTCTGGTTTCTGGCGGTTTTCACTGGTGTCTCCCAAGACAGTGATGAGTCTGTGTGCCATTTGAATACCCTCTTCTGGAAAGTGCCTGTTGAGGTGCCAGGTTTCTTACTGGTTTGCAGAAATTCTTCGTGGAGTCTGGATATGAGAAGCTTAGCCATTCCAGGTGCTTTCTGATAAACAGAAGTCCCTGATTTGAATATAGTTCTTCTTATCACTCTTTTCTTACCTTTTTAAGTTCAATGATTTAAGTAAATTATTTGGTACTATTTTCACCACCTTGCTTAAAACACTTCACACAGCTGATGAATACACACCAGTTAGAACCATTGGATTAGCTAAATAATTTCCTTCCAATCCTGAGATGTGATGAATCTATGAACCCATCCAGTTGGTGTTCATTTGGGTTCATTTTCAACACACCTGGAAAAGGTGTATATGGATGTGTGGGGCTGCTGTCAGCAGTGAATCATTAAGGACCCTGAGAGTGGACATTTTGGAGTGCACAGCCTGCACTAGGACAGGATCTCAGGGATGAGTATCGTGAGAAGGAGGTTTGAACAACCATGCAGTACAGCCAAGGAAGTGTCCTGGATATCTGGAAAAGTGAAAAGGAATCAGAGGGAGTGGATCACAGGATAGGTCCGAGGGAAGGGAGATGGGGGAAAAGGCAGAAGAGAAGGTTTACATTTGGTAGCAAATGTCAGAGACTCAAATATAGCAAAAGGAGGTGTTCTTGGGAGCTTGGCCTGCTGAGAGCTGGTTTCCTTGAATTTTCCTTTTTTTTTCTTAGCTAGAAAAGCTCTGATAGACCAAATCACATAGCAATAATTTTTTTTAATAATAGAGGCACTTAATTCCCATCACTTTTTTTCCTCTCCTGATGGGAAATAAAATGGGTTATTAACTCTTCAATAGGTACTGTATGAAAAAAAGGGAATAAAGGAAACTTAGAACCAGCAGCAAGCACTGTGAAGAGTATACACATCCCATGTCAAGATTATAGAACTAGTCTAGCCTCCTTTTCTTTGAGGGTTCTGTGTGGGTCATATTGGAAGGCCCATTCTATCAGACAGAACTCTTGTTTGCAAATGACTGAAAACCCAACTTGAAGGCTTCAATGGTAAAAGGACATTTTTGATTCTAATAACCGAAAAGTCTAGAGTGGGTGCTCGCCTCCAGTGAGGCAATTTCTAGCAGCTCATATGATGTCATCAAGGATGGGGATTTCCGCCATATCTTCACTGTGCCTTCATTACTGTTGACCTCATCCTTTGCTTATACGCAAACCCGAATCTCCTGGTAGTTTCCTGCTCCCGCATCACGAGAACAACATAACTATAGCAGTTGCAGCCCTCAACCCATACTGGACTCAGGAAGACTGGGAATCTCTCTAACGACTCCTGCTGAAGACCTAGCATTCACAACCTCTCACTGGCCCATACTGGGTCAGGTGCCCAGGTCATGCCCAATCACGTGGCCAAGAGTCTAAGGCAGGCTAATTGTGTCAGACAGTCAGGATCCTATGTGGAGCTGAGTGTGGAGCTGGTCCTGCCCAAACTGCATGGCTGAGAATGGGGGAGGAGTGGATTCTCCCATGAAAGGAAGGGTGCTGATGCTGGAGAGGCATCAGAGACCGGCCGTCAAACCTAGCAAGGGAATGTGGGTGCCTCAGGGAAGCTTTGTGAGCAAAGAACAGCACAGTGATTTAGCAGCTAAAAGGCTGAGAAAGTGGAGCTTTGCTTGGTAACTGCTGGAGTCAGGAAGCCTGGCTAGATTGCGGCTCCAGTACTTAACGGTTAGGTTATCCAACCTTTCTTAGTCTCAGATCCCTTAACTGTCTAGTGTGGAAGTGATGCCAGTCCTCTTGTTATTGGTGGAGTAAATGAGAGAATATTTTCAGAAAGGTTTTGGATAACGTAAAAAAGATGTGGATATGAGTGTATGGTGTTTTCACTACTAAAGATCATAGCAGGAATAAACAAGTCCCAAATGCAGCATATCCATTTAAAGTTTGACTTCCAAAGCTAATATTTGAGCAAAGTAAAATCAATAGTGTTGATTAAGATAAAAGTACTAACCGCTAACATCTATCAAGTGCTTACCATGTGCCAGGCACCGTTCTAAGCATTATTTCAATTAATCTTCAAACAATCTTATGAGTTAAGCACCATTATTGTCCCCATTTTACAGATGAGGAAATTAAGCCACAGGAGGTTAAACAACATCCTCCAGCTAGCAGTGCTGGAGCTGGGATTCAAATCCAGGCAGCCTGTCTCTAGAATCTGAACTCTGAACCACTATTTATCCATGCCAATAGCGTTGGAATCTACTGCTTTGAAAGTCAAACGATGGAGCCAAATTTACCTACCCCATTTTGGGCATTAACATATGTAATTAAGCAAAGTACATTAATGGACTCATTAGCCTGTGAAAATAAATCCCTGAATAGAAGCATTTATCATCTTGGTATTTTTTCTTGTGGTGACTTGGTTCTTTAGTTTGGACCTGTTTATGTGTGTGTACATATCCCAAGGCAAAAGCATGCTATTTGTGGGCTTACAGCTCATAGAGTCGAGTCTGGAATCAAAAGACTAGAATTATAGGCACAGCTCAGTCAAGTATCAGCTATAACTATGTTCACATTTCTATTTTCTTATCTGTAAAGCCCCAGAGAGTGAGCATGGGGCTAAAATCAGATGGTGCTTAGGACTGTCCTTTGAGAGCTTTCAAGGACCATACAGATCTAAGACATTTCTTAATTCTCTTATTATTAATACTCCCAGAGACCTTTTGTGTCATCAGTGAACTGTGTTCCGTAGGAACAGCATTTAACACTTATATGTATTTCTGTGGTATTGTGCTTTTAGATTTCCTTGGAGTCTGGCTCTCCTAAATGGCCTGATTGCTTTCTAATGGAGCTTTCTGGATCACCTCTCAGTATGGCCGCCTAATGGGTTACTTTCCTACTTTGGGGGCCCACCTGAAGTCAGCATAAACCAATACTTTATGGAGCTCCTTGAGGGGCCGTGGGAAGCCTGTATAAGCACACACATCTCTAGCCTCACAGGGCCAGACTCTAGCTTCCCACCACGGTTGGATTCACCCACAGGTGCATATATTTTTTTTCCTTAGTGTTACCTGCCCTTGATCAGTTTTTCCACAGTGGATACTTGTGTGGGTTTTTATTTTATTTTTTGTTTGTCTACTTAGCATCTAATAGCTATTTATTTTTATTCTGGTAACAGAAGTGTCCATAATGTTTTGCGCTGTGCTGGAGCTGGCTGTTAAGTATCTGTCAGTTGTCAAACACGGCCATTATTAAAAATTAAATTATATAAATGTGCAGTTAGTAATCAATGTTCAAAGTTCACCACTTCCTAATTATTTTGCTGCACTTTGTTATTACCTCAGCCCTTGAGATATTTATGTCTATTGTATCTGTGGTGGAAATACTATTTAATGGTGTGCTACTGTGCATCTCCTCCCAACTTTGCATTTAGTGACGTGTTGATGGCTTGAAGAAGGCCATGGTAGGAGTATTTACACAACAAATCTGGCAAATCAGGGCTCCCACGCCCCTGTAGAATCCTGGTTTACCCCACTCTTAGCTTCAGGGGGTCAGTCCTTACAGACTTAAACCAATTAGTAAGGCCTGTTCCTCTGCCCACACTGAAAGGCTGATTTGGGCCAATGAATGCCTGACCCAAGACTTTTACTTTCCCGTGGAGGGGATGAAGCTCTCGTCCCTGCATGGGTTGCAACCGCAAGGGGAGAGCTAGTCCAAGAATCAAGCTAACACATGGAGGAAAGCAGACAGAAGCTGAGAGATGGAAGGCCTGGATTTTGGAAGTATCATTAAACCCCAGAATCAAGCAGCACCTGACTTTGAGTCTGCCTAAATCAGAGATCAGCAGACTTTTGCTATAAGGGGCTGGATAGGAAAGGTTTCTGTCAGAGCCACTCATCTCAGCTATTACAGTGTAAAGGCCATAACCAATACATAAACCAGTGGGCATAACTGAGTTCCAATAAAACTATTTACAAGGGCAGGTGGTGGCCAGGATTTGGCCCAAGAGCAATAATTTGCAGATACTGCATCTAAGGCAATAAATTCCCTTTTTTGCTCAAGCATATTTGGCTTGGTTTTCTAACACTTGTAACTGGAAAAGCCTTAACTAATCCAGGTTCATGGGTTGTGAACAATACAAACTGACTCTGAATTCCTTAAGGAAAAACAGAGATTTATTATTAAAATAAATGGTAGCGAAAATTTAAATTCCCAGGAGAGAGATTCCCATTGTTCTAGCTCAAGTCACATCTCTAAGGGAGGGAGATTTACAAGTCCTTCCAAGACCACATGTGGGGGGAAGGGGTTGTTTCCACAGGGAAAATTAAGGGGCTATAATCAGATGAACAGGCCCTGGAGGCTCAATCTACTCCATTAAGACAGGGGAAAAGTCCCCGAATTAAGCACATTTAGCAGGCACCCTGTACATGCAGCTCATCAAAGGAACTTTTGTGTGTTAGAAAATAGCTCTCCTTTTTTTTTTTTTTATAAATTTATTTATTTATTTTTGGCTGCTTTGAGTCTTTGTTGCCGTGCACGGGCTTTCTCTAGTTGTGGCGAGTGGGGGCTACTCTTTGTTGCAGTGCGCAGGCTTCTCATGGCGGTGGCTTCTCTTGTTGTGGAGCACGGGCTCTAGGCGCGCAGGCTTCAGTACTTGTGGCTCGCGGTCTCTAGAGCGCAGGCTCAGTAGCTGTGGCGCACAGGCTTATTTGCTCCACGGCATGTGGGATCTTCCTGGACCAGGGCTTGAACCCGTGTCCCCTGCATTGGCAGGCGGATTCTTAACCACTGCGCCACCAGGGAAGCCCTAGAAAATAGCTCTCCTTGACAGAACAAGTGTGTCCTAGTTGTACCTCTGCCACTAACATGCTGTGTTTCCCTGGGCAAGATATGAAACTTCTCTGGGCCTTAGCTCTTCAAGTGCTAAAAGAAGGTGATGAGCCAGGAATCTTTTAAGGGCTCGCTGAGTGCCCAGTTTTGGCGGTTCTTTCCACATATCAGTTATCTTGCCTGTTAGTCTCTAAGACTTAATACTCTGTGCCCTCTGGTTCACCTTTTTTGCATAATCATGAGCTGAGGGAGCTCCCACCTGTTACTTAATTTCTGTGAATATGAATTTCCTCATCTGTTATGGGTCCCACCCTGGAAAGTGGTGTAAGGATTAGATTGATGGATGATTGGAAGGCAGTGTGTGCACTCGTTCAAGGTGGGGCTTTGGAGTTAGACTAGCTGGGTCCAATTCTTATTTAGCCTTTTTTACTGTACCATTGAGCAGGTTATTTAAACTCTTGGAATCTTTGTTTCCTCATCTGTAAAGTGGGGATATTTGTAGAATTCTCTTCACAGGAGTGTTGTGTAGATTAAATGAGCTACTGCATGTGACATGCTTAGTGTAGAGCCTGGCACATAGTAGATCATCTGTAAAGAGTAACTGTTTATTATATTTGCTTATCATGATTGTATTCGGTTTTTAGAAATAAGTTCCTGATAGAAAATTCCTCCTGCTTTTTACTATTCTCATTATGGAATTTTTCAAAAGTAATTCTTTGGGTTTTGCTGTCAGTTGCTTTTAGTTATTTCTCTAAACTTGTGAAAGTAATCCAGGCCTATTTTTTTTTAAATTTGGTTTTCTAACCATTATAGTAGGATGCTTTCAGTTAAAGTAACAGATTTATATGAGAAAGGGCATTTATTGGCCCATGCAATTGCAAAGTCATCTAAGGCTTAATATAGCACTCAAAAATGTCACCCAAGATTGTTTTCTTCCTCTCACTACACTCTGCCTTCTGTACGGACTATTTCATGTTAAAACGATCTCAAATCATGGCCACAAGATGGTTGCCAGTAGATCCAGGGGTTACCTGCTTCCTCTTCCACATCCTTCAGAAAGAGAAAAGGTCTCTCCCAGTGGCGTTCTCAGAAAAGCAAGAAAGCTGCTTTCCCATAAGCCTCTAACAAATGTCTTTTCAAGCCTTATTTGCCCAGATGAGGTCATTCACTCATGCCTGAGAGAAATTGTGCCCCCAGAGGTTACTGTGTTTAACCCAATCTTCAGACCCACCTCTGAAGCTGCCTGACTGTCCGCCCAGCACACCGAGGACGCAGAAGAGGCAGGCTCCAGGGAAAGTTGTGCCAGGACTGAATGGTAAGGGCAGAGTGCTGGCTCATGTCCACCACCTCTGTTTTGATCCTCTGTGTTGCTTCTAAGTCCCTGTATTAGTTTGCTACGGCTGCCATAGCAAAGTACCACACACTGGGTGCTTTAAACAACATAAATTTATTTCCTCCCAATTCTGGACGCTAAAAATCCAAGATCAGGGCATTGGCGGGGTTGGTTTCTTCTGAGGCCTCGCTCGCTCCTTGGCTGACAGGTGGCTGCCTTCTCCCTGTGTCTTCACCTTGTCTTCCCCCGTGTGTGTTTGGTCCTAATCTCCTCTTCTTATAAGGTCACCAGTTATATTAGATTAGGATCCACCCTAAGGACATCATTTTACCTTAATTACCTCTTTAAAGACCATATCTCCAATACAGTCACTTTCTGAGGTCCTGGGGGTTAGGATTTCTACATAAGAGTTTGGGGGGACACAAATTTTTTTTTTTTTTTTTTGCGGTACGCAAAAAAACCCTAACCCTAACCCTAACCCCACTGTTGTGGCCTCTCCCGTTGCGGAGCACAGGCTCCGGACGCGCAGGCTCAGCGGCCATGGCTCACGGGCCCAGCCGCTCTGCAGCATGTGGGATCTTCCCGGACCGGGGCACGAACCCGTGTCCCCTGCATCGGCAGGCGGACTCCCAACCACTGCGCCACCAGGGAAGCCCTGGGGGGACACAATTTAGCCCATAACAATTCCCAGCTTCCAAGACTACTCCTCAAAATAACTATTTTTTAAAGGCTTGTTGCATAATTATAGTTCATAATTATTCCAAAAACATTCTTTGAAATGAACCTACCCTGACTTTGCCTCAGAGATTAAGACAGCTGTTTTATCCATGAGATTCTCTCAAGAGTCAGGAAATGTTTCACGCACCTGACAATTTCACCTTAGAAAAGTTTTAAGGCAGGTGTTACCAGTAATTTGGGCACCTATATTTGAAAAGTAAAATATACCCAACATAAATTCTTGGTGAACCTCTCAAAATGAACTGGTAATAAACATAACCCCAGAAAATGGAATGATTTGATATAATGGTTTAGAGTGAACTGTGGCAGCTTTTATTTTCATCCACCTAGCACACTTTGGTCATACCATTTCTTTTGTTTTTTTTGAGGAATTTTCTCAACTCCATGTGACTTTTGGGTACATGACAGTCAAATCATTGCCCACGGCCCACCACCACGCACCTCTGGCCTCATCACAGGGTTAAGCAGGCGGTTGCATCCTCAGGACAAGGTGATTAGCTGAAGGACTGGGCACATGGCCCAAGTCAGGACTTACCCGGATGTTAGAAATTGGAGGGGGAGGGTGGCCCTCCTGTTGCGGGTTGGATTGTGTCCCCCCAAAAGATATGTTGAAGTCCTAAACCCTGCTACCTGTGAATGTGACCTTATTTGGAAATATGGTCTTTATAGATAGAATCAAATTAAGATGAAGTCATCCTCTGTTACGGTGGGGGCCCTAATCCAGTATGACTGGTGTCCTTATAAGAAGAGAAGTATGTGTCAGATACACACTGCTATATATGAAATAGATAACCAACAAGGACCTGCTGGATAGCACAGGGAGCTATACTCAATAATTTGTAATAACCTATAAAAGAATCTGAAAAAGAATATATATATATATATACACACATATATATCTGAATCACTTTGCTGTATACCTGAAACTGACACAACATTGTAAATCAACTATACTACAATTAAATAAATAAATAAATAGGAATAATAATGGCAGAAAAAAAGAAGAGAAGAGAAACAGAGGCACATGAGGAGAACACCATATAAGGATGGAAGCAGAGACTGGAGTGATGCCATAAGCCAGTGGAGTCTACAAGCCAAGGAACACTAAGGATTGCAGCTGTACCAGAAGCTGAGAGAGACATGGGCAGATTCTCCCTGACAGCCCTCAGAGAGAGCACGTCCATGTGAACACCTTGATTTCAGACTTCTAGCCTCCAGAACCACGAGAAACTACATTTCTGTTATTTTAAGCAATCCAGTTTGTGGTACTTTGTTACAGAAGTCTTAAGGAATTGATACGCTTCCCGTTCTCTTGAACTGTAAATTGCAGCTGAAGATTCTCAGTGTCTACCATTGCTGGCCTGGGATTATTTCCTTAGGATGGATTCCTGTGAGTCAATTGTCAAAGTTAACAAAATTGGCAATTTTTTTTTTACGAGGTAGACATTTTTATTACTTTTGATATGTATTCCAAATGGGTTTCCAAAAAGTTTATTAATTTCCACTACCAGCAATGATGTATGCCATTTTATTTGACTTTTAATTATTTAAAATATCAAACCTGCAAAGATCTGATAGTATGGTGAACTCTCATGTCCGTATTACCCAACTTTAATAATCATCATTTTGCTATTCTTGGTCAGTCTGCATCCTCTCTCTCCCACCAACATGCATCATTTTTTTCTTTCCTGATATAAATTGTAGAGGTAGCTTTTCGTCCATAAATACTTTAGTATGTATCTCCAATAGATAAGCAAATCCAAACCAATAACACACAATTAAATTAACACAATCCATTCAGTTTCCCCCTATTTTCAAAAAAGAATTGTTAACACTTGCTTTATTGGAATCAGGATCCAAACCAACGTTGCACTTGATTGATCTATCTCTTGTGTCTTTTAATGGCTAACAGTTTCCCCTCTCCTCTCTTTCCCACTTTTCCCCCCCAAATTCCATTTATTTGAAGTCTCTGGTCAGTCACTTGTCCTATATTCCTCATCTGGGCCCCATTCCTCATTTGACTGACTGCACCCCTGTGGGATCCTCAACACATTCCTCCCTCCCCTATCTCCCCACCAGATGGTAAGTGGCAACGGCTCCATTAGACTATTTCCCTTAAAGTTGCTAAGCTCTTGAAATGACTTTTTAAATGTCCCCTGGAAAGACTAACTATTTAAAGAATCTAAACCATCCTTAAGGACCCAATTAAATGTCAGGGTAAGTGACTGTTAAAACCTTGCTTTAGTTAGGGGCAATAAAAATAAAACCCTGTTATCCTCGTCTGGGTATATTCCCCTCGAGGCCAGTGGGAGAGGAAATATAGAGGTGGTATGACATCTTTAAGACATAAGCCAAAGTCATTCTATATTTACTTAGTGAGCTTTCCAGCTCTGTGCCCCACAGCTGGAGTCATCAGACAAAGAGCAGAATGATGATAGGATGGGTAGCTATCCATTTAATACCACCTGCAAGGCAGTCAGTCTCTGTTTCAATTAACCTGCTGGGGAGAAAAAACTTCTCATCTACACTCTTATGTTCAGCGTTTGGAGCTCTGCAAATTAATCTGACAAAAGATAGATTAGCAAGAGAAAAGGCAGATTTTTATTCACACATGTATGTGGGAATTCACAGAAAAATGTGACTCAAGGAGGCAGAATATGGAGCTCATAAACCAACTTAATAGAGGACAGAGGAGGAGAAGGGCGTTTATGGAAAAACAAACGACTTTTAGAAAAGATAAATGGGCCCTTAGGAATTACTTGAGAGATATGATTGTTTTGTGATCGTGTCTATTTAGGTAATTTCTTATTCTGGTGCCAGTTTGTCATCTCCAATGATAGGAGTCAATCTTTGCTGGTTGTGAATTCCTGGCGCAGAGGTTTATGACAGTTTAATTCTTTCGGAAGGTTCTGCTTTTACGCAGATAAGGGGAATTCAGAACAAAGACTCTTCACAATGGTATATTCCAGATCCCTTCATTTACCCCATCTGAAACTTCCCTAGAAGTTTCACAGATAAGGAGCTGAGTTATCTGATTGGCCCGTATTCCACTGACCCAGCCTCTCAGTCCTGGGAACAGATCAGTCCAGTTAAAGTTTTGTGTCATTTTAGGAGGTGATGGTGCAGAGGGAAGTAGGGCCAAAATTAGGCCTTTATATGGTGCAAGCAATCAGGCATTTAATGAGGAGCATTTCTATGAAAACAAAAGAAAAACAAAGATTTATGGTTGGAGCTTCTCTCTTCTCTTCTCTTCTTTCTTTTTTCTTTTCTTTTCTTTCCTTCCTGGTCCAGAGTGCAGCCAGTTGAAATTTCTAAATGTTGAGCTCAAAATGTCTTTGGGTGGTAGCCTGATGATGGTAGTGGCAATGTCACAGTCATGGCTCTTCCCCGGAGGGGACCATGGAAGAAGCAAGTGTTCTGGTGAACTTTCTGAGTGGCCCACAGTGTTCTGGTGATAAATCTTTTGAAGTTATGTCAAGTCGCCCAGTTCAGCATGCAGGACTTTGGAAAAAGGACATTTTAGTTCTCAGCGATGCCAAGACGAGAGTGGGAGAAAAACTGGAAACATTAATTACTGACAAAATGTGTGGTATAGCAGGATCCAGTTTACAAAGAGGTGAAATAAGCTCAAAGACAATGAACAGAACTAGAATCTGATAACCCACAAGGGTGGATGATAGTTTTCCATCGACACATAAAATTGCTCTCTACAATCACCCCCATTCTGATCAAAGCTAATCAAGGTAAGATTACTCTTATTTTCAAAATAATGAAATGGGGGAGGGGCAGCAGTATGCTTTAATGTGTTTATGTTGTTCATTTAATTAGGGAGGCAAGACCATGTTGATCTACCTGAGGGACAGATTATTTTCAAGTACATGGTATTTATTTAGTATGCAGATATGATATGGTCTACTTAAATGGAAGCTTTGACAGGATAATTATAGGATATTAATAGATTCAGAAAAACAGGTTCTCCATAAGGCAACTCGTGGTTAGCCAACTAGATAATTAGCAAAAGTGAAAATCACTTTTCTTTATAAATATTTTCCTATTCCAAGTTTCCTTGATTTACAAAGCTTTGCTAGTTAATCTAATGAGTGGGTTTTCCTGTAATTTCAAAATGGAAATACTCTGACTTAATCTTGCATACACCTCAAAACACAGTCAAATAAATAAATAAAAGAGGAGATATAAACAGAGGAAGAGGAGGGAGTGGGAGTGGGGACGGATCCTAGCACTTCTTGTGAAAGCGCCCGTCTGGGAACTCCGTACTGTAAGCGCTAACTTCAGGCCCAGGGCATCCCTGATGTGGCTCACTTTATACCACTTTCACTAGTTTTTGCCATGTCTGCACACCAACAAGGTATTGTTCACTTAGTAAGATGGATTCTACTTTTCAAAGTTAAATTTACTTAGAAAGGAAAACCATAGTTAATTGTAAATGAAAATTTATAACGCCGGCCCCAGCAGCTCAAGGATTTTTCTGTTTTGCTTTCTGCTATATTCCCTTAGTGCCTAATAAAGTGCTTGGTAGGTACTCAAGGTTTTTGTTGTTGTTGAATTTATATTTTTGGCTGCATCGGGTCTTCATTGCAGCATGGGATCTTCGTTGAGGCATGTGGGATCTTTTTCTTGTGGCACACGGGCTTCTCTCTAGTTGTGGCGTGTGGGTTTTCCCTCTCTAGCTGTGGCGTGAGGGCTCCAGGGTGCGTGGGCTCTATAGTTGTGGCACGCGGGCTCTCTCATTGAGGTGCGTGAGCTCAGTTGTTGTGGTGCACGCGGGCTTGGTTGCCCTGTGGCATGTGGGATCTTAGTTCCCCGACCAGGGATCGAACCCGAGTCCCCTGTATTGGAAGGCGGATTCTTTACCACTGGACCACCAGGGAAGTCTCCGGTACTCAAGATTTGTTGAATGAATAAATGTCATTGTCATCAATAGAAAAGCAAGTATTTCTGGACTTCCCTGGTGGCGCAGTGGTTAAGAGTCCACCTTCCAATGCAGGGGTCATGGGTTCGATCCCTGGGCCAGGAAGATCCCACATGCTGCAGAGCAACTAAGCCTGTGCTCCACAACTACTGAGCCTGCGCTCTAGAGCCCACAAGCCACAACTACTGAGCCCAATGCTGCAACTACTGAAGCCCACACGCCTAGAGTCCTTGCTCCGCAACAAAAAAGCCACCGCGATGAGAAACCCGCGCACCACAACAAAGAGTAGTCCCTGTTCTCCGCAACTAGAGAAAGCCCACATGCAGCAACAAAGACCCAATGCAGCCAAAAATAAATAAATAAGTTTATAAAAAAAAAAAAGAAAAGCAAGTATTTCTTTAAGATACATTGTCAATCTACAACTATTACAAACAATTAAAAATGTTCATCTGTTTTCCATGTAAAATCTTCTTGCATGCCACCAGCAATATATACTGTGGACCATACTTTTCTCAGCCACATAGGAATTGTCACTGCAGAAATGATTTCATTTCATTACTTACTTACTGCCTTTCTCACTCACTAGCTAAGCAACACCATTCTTAATTGTTTTGTCCATCCCTGTATCCCCAGCACCTAGCACAGTGTGGGGCACATAGCAGGTATAACAACCCATGAATGAATGTCTTCCTCATTTAATGCTTACAGTAACTCTAGCATATAAACTATGGATATCCTCTCCATTGTCATAGAGATGAAGAAGAAACCAAGGCACAGAGGAACTAAATGACTTGCCAAAGGTTGCAGAGCTGGTAACTGAAGCAGCCAGGATTTGAACCCAAGCTGTCTAACTCAGGAGCCCTCCTTTTAAAATGTTATATGATATTACTTGATTTTCTCAGGTCCAGCCTGCGCCACTAAGGTGAGATTTTAGTTAGATCGATTAAGAAGCAACAACTTTTTTCAACATTATCAAAGAACATTATACTCTGTGTAGTTTTTACTTTTTTATCCCAGTTTTTAGAATGATTTTCCCTCAAAACAGGTTTCGGCACGTGCTCATTTGTGTTGGTTAATTTTATGCATCAACTTGACTGGCCAGAGGGTACCCAGATATTTGGTCAAACATTATTCTGAGTGTGTCTGTGGGGTTTATTTTTGGATGAGATTGACATTCGAATCCACAGACTGAGTAAAGCAGATTGTGCTCCCTAATGTGAGAAAAACAAAAAGCGCTGAGGAAGAGAGAATTTCCTCTCTCAGCCTGTCTTTGAGCTGGCACGTTGGTCTTCTCCTGCCTTTGGACTTGGACTTGTACTGGAACTGTACCATTGACTCTCCTGGGTTTCTAGCTTGTCAACCGCAGATTTGAGGATTTCTCAGCCTCCATAACTGTGTGAGCCAATTCCTTATTATATATATAATTCTATTAGTTGTGTTAGAATTTTTTAGAATATATATAAATTCTATTCATTCTTTTTCTCTGACGAACCCAAACTAATACACTCATTTATTCATTTTGCCTAAATTACTGCATTAACCTCCTCCCTGAGCTCTCAGCCTCTGGATTCTCCCTGCCCTCATCTCTATTGCACAGTTGCTTCCAGACTGTTCTGCATTGTATCCTCCACACCAAATATTCATCTTGTCACTTGCCTGCCCACAAATTTCCAATGGTTGCTTGATGCCCCGGGATAAAGCATACAGTCTTTGGCTTGTGTATCAGTCAGCATTAGGTTTGGCTGCAGGTTAAAACAGACCCCAAATAACAGTGACTTAAACAGTAAGGTTTATTTCTCTCTTGTGTAACCTTTCAGAGGTAGAATATCTGAGGCTGATATAGTTATCAGGGTGTTTGGTTCCTTCCTTCCTCAGCCAACACCCTTAGCTTTCTGCCTCCTGATCTAAGATGGCTGCTAAAGCTCCAGCCATTGTGTCAACATCCCAGAATTTGCACATAAGACTTTCTCTTAAGTCCCATTGGCCTTAACTAAAATCAGATTTTAGTCACATGGCTGCCCCCACCTACCAGTTTGGCTGAGAAGTACAGTATATTTGGGGCAGTATATTTTAGGTATTCTGTTTAAAAGGAAGAAAAAGAGACATCTAGCAATCCCTATCATAGCCTGGCATTGAAGGTCTTTTTCAATAAAGTGTCAATTCAGCTTTTCCAGATTTCCTTCACTTACTAGCTGTTTGGAACACTCTGTCCCCATGGAGTTCCTTTGCTCACTGTCCCTGAAACACACCTAGTACTTCATCACCATCTCTCCATGGACTCAGCCCTCTCGGAATGCCTTTTTGCTTCATGTCCAAGCCGCACCTCTGTTTCCATGAGACTTTCCCCTGACTGCTTGAACCTGAGATGATGTCCTCTGAAACTGAACATTCCAGCAATGCAATTGTATTTGATTCTTTCAGATACCCCACCCTTCTGCTCCAGATTCCCTTCTTTTGATGACTTGAGTAGTGTAAATCTTTCACTGTTAATGTTCTACACATTTAGGTCTTGTCCCCCCTCCGCCACCCCCTATTCTGTAGATTCCCAGAGGACAGGAGCCCTTTATTCAATGAACATTCATTGGCCTCTTACCTCATGGTCCACACTGTGCTCCATGTTGGGGATTTAGTAGTGAGTA
Organism: Leucopleurus acutus; assembly: GCF_964270905.1. Classification (NCBI taxonomy): domain Eukaryota; kingdom Metazoa; phylum Chordata; class Mammalia; order Artiodactyla; family Delphinidae; genus Leucopleurus; species Leucopleurus acutus. The sequence continues at coordinate 87,203,656 of NC_139151.1, forward strand.
AGACTCAGGGCCTCTCTTCAGAGTCCTAATATATCCCATGAAGTCTGGTTTTAAAACTTGGACTCATTAAGTGCTTCATAAATTTCTGTTGCTTTGTGAGTAATAAAAGCTAACATTTATTTAAGTGACTATTACTTATATTCGTAGTAATATTTATTAATTATGATGTGCTAGGTACTGTGCTAGCTTTTCACACACATCACTTTGTTTCTTATGACAGCTATGAGACAGGCGCTATTAATTTTTACAACTAAAACTGAGGCACAGAGAGGAGAAGCTAATTGTTCGAAGTCACACAGCTGATAAGGGGTTGAGTCAGGATGTAATCTAATCCAGGCAGCTTGATGCCTGAGCCCAGGCTCTTGGTCATGTAGTAAGAAGGTGACTGGAAAGTAAGGGTGGTCTTGTGATTTGAAGATTTAGTGACATCATTTAAATAGCCATCCATAATTTGGACTTTGCCTGCCACCCTGTCCCAGCAGGAAGCTTGCCTAGGCTGGGATGCCTCTTCCCCGTGGAATTCCCCCGGGGCTGGGCACTCCACTACCTGAGTCTCAGCTGCTCACCCCTGTCCCCTCTCTTCCCTTTCGATTGTCAAATCCTACTTTGGATGCAATAAAAGCAATTCATCCACCTCTGTATTTCATGGAAGCTGCATGGCTTTGATCTCCTCCATTCTGCAGTGACAGCATGCAGTAAGTAGGGAGAGGTTGCAGTCTGGAGGCTCCCAGCTGGATCAGGCTCACTGACTTGTTTCGTCCTGTGCAGCCCAGCATTTAATGTTTTTTAAATTCACCGTCAGCATTTACAGATTAGAAGACGTCACACAAAATCTGGATATGGGGCTTCTTTTGAAAAGCTGGAAGATTTTGGAAACACTGGGTGTGTATGCCCACAGGCTCAGGCTGCCAAGTTCAGATGGAGCACGTTCTGTCTAAATGGCAAAGTGCCCCGCTCTCTATTACCCAGACACCTTCAGCCACATTCATCTTCCTTACCAGCCAGCAGCAAATAGCATATGTAGGTAGCACTATATGTCAGATACTGTTCTAAGGGCTTCACCTTTCATTGTCACAGTCACCTTTGGGAGAGGTACTATTACTATCCCCATTTTACAGATGAGGACATGAAGACCCACACTAGTAATAGTGTGAGGGCTGGGACTCTTAGCCAGGCATTCTAGCCCCACTGTCTTTGCCTTCTACCTCTCCTGTAGGCATTGTGTCCCTGCTCTAAAGGGAGAGGGAGGTGGGAAGGGGACCTGGCCCCTATGCTGCCTAAAGGCGATACATTGAAAATCCAAACCCACAGATCTGATTTCCTATACAAATAACAAGTAAGCAGGGAAAGGCTGCTTTTCCGTATTGCTCCGAACAAAGCTAACCTTGCCCCAGAGGAAATCAGGGCAGCGAAAGAAACTAATGAGCACCTGCCAGTGTCTTTGGGTCCATCTGAGAGCCAGCTGTGGTGGAGAGTTTTCCCTTATCTCCTTTTCCCTTCCTTCTTGGAACACAGAGAATTAATTAATTCGATCAAGCCTGCATCCAACTCTCACTTGAAACGTTAGCCCATAAACAAGTGTAATCCATCTCTATCCTGATTGTCTCCCAGCGAGGGAGGTGGGGATGAAATATGATACCGGCTGAACAAACATCTCAGCCTTCGTGAAGGTGTCTAGGGTGGTCACCGAGGCTGTCTGAGCCCCACTGGTCTGCAGAGTCTGCAGAGAGATAAATGGAGCCTGTAGCACAGAGAGAGATTCACTTACAGGCTAACTGCCTGACAGCCTCGGGAAACAGCCCTCTTCATATGCTCTGAGGCAGCGGCAAGGGCTGCATGGCTGTTTCAGGTGGGTGATGGCTGTCTCAAGACCCGTCTGGGGAAGTGTCTCTGAAGCTACTGAGCACTTCCAGATTCCAGGCGCTGTGGATATAAAGATAGACAAGTCTATGGCATAGTTGATCGTAAGATTCCAGACCAGGGCACTGTGGAGAGTGAAGAACACTGACTTAAACTGGAACTCTCCGGGGCTAACTGGGACATATGGTCACAGTAAGGTGAGCCATTAAGACCACTCATGGCTCTGGATTTCTTGATCCCGAATCTGGCTGAGTGACTCTGGGCAGGTAAACCTCTGAGCCTTTTTCTCGTTGTCTAAAATGGGAATGATTACAGACCCCAGTTCTTCCCTCTCAAGACTGTCATGAGGATTATATCAGATAATATAGTGTCCAGAACATGCTGAGAACCCCCTCCCCATGAGGGAGATGCTTGAGACCAGGTAGTTGGGTTCTGGGGATGAACCTGGCTTTCCTGACCTGAGATGTCAGGTGAGTTTTGCAAGGTGAGGGCTACTGCTCTGGAAGATCAAGGGAATTATAAAGCCTGAGGGTGGGGAAGAGAAATGAAAAGACAAGTAAGAGACAAGAGGAGAGAAATTTGGGGATGGTGGTGAGAGGAGACAGCTATTGGGAAATGCTTAAACTAACACCCTGTGATTCGAAGACCACATGTCCACCTCTGCTTGGGTGTTCAGTGGAAGAGCCACTGCTCACAAACGCCATGCTAGAGGCAGATCTTTTGGGAGGATGCCACAGACTCAGGGTGGGCTGGTGGTGAGAGCTGAGACCCTCCAGTGAAGGCTCACTCCATGTGGAGTTCGTGAATGCCTTGTGGGGGTCTGCAGGGAAGGTTCCATAAGTGTTAGTGCCTGCTCTTATTGCCATAATCATTCTTATGCCGCCAGGTCCCATCTATCAACACCAACCTGGAAATACAAAGCTGAAAACCAGTGGGGCCGACAGGAGGGGGAAAATGCCCCATGAGAACAAAGAGAAGTTTTCTTACAACGCACCGTTCCTAGAGAAGGCTAGCATTCCGCAGAGCCAGCTGCAGGAAATCCCAGGCCAGCCGTGGGCAGCCCACCTCAGTAAGGCCGGCAAGACATAGGTGGCCCTCCTCCCGGTTGTCTGCAGAATGAGAAGAATGTTAATTAATCCTGTTATCTGAGCTGCATACTTTCTGGTTTAATTCCTCTGATAAAACTACCCTGAATGGAGAGCTCTCAAAACACCGAAGGAGGCCTTTTAATGGGATTCCTGAGGTGCAGTGAGCCCTGGAGTGGGTGTGGGTGGGAGGTTAACTTTGTGGTCCTAGGAACATGGGCATCAGCACTGACTCTTGCCTTTCAGTATTCTGAATGGAGACCTTTTACCATCCAGGCTTCTTGCCCCATTCAACATGGCCACATTTCACAAAAGAATGGGAAAATAGAAATTCACTGAAAAAAAAAAAAAAGAACAAAACCTTAATCTGTTTGACCTTAAAACATAATACAGCCAGGTATTTTACCAGTAAAATGGGTTTATTCAGGAATGGCAGAGAATTGTAATTCGGGACCAGCATGCTCTAGCAAAAACTGAAAGCAAGTCCTGAGAGACAAAGGAGAGGACCCTTATTTCATAGAGGAAAAGGGGACGTTCGGAGGGGCTGTTACAAATAAAGAGTCTATTGGAGGATACTGGGAGTGCAAAGTGTGGTGGCTTTTCATTGGCTGAGTTGTGACAGTCTCTCATTGGCTGAGCTGTTGCCAGGTGAGGAGAAAATCTTCCTTTCTGCTGAGGTTGTAAAGCAGTAACCTTCCAGTTGGAGATGCAAGGCGAGTCTCTTCCTGATTGGGGTCTGCAGAGAGAAAGAGGTAGTAAGGCATGAGACCTCCTCTCTGGCCTCCTTGACTCCATTTTAAGTGAGGTTTCCTTTTTCCAGTTCCACGGTTCAAAATCTGTAAGGGAGTACATGTAAGAAATGCAAAATTCAGAAAAAAAAAAAAAAGAGAAAAAAAAAAAGAAATGCAAAATTCAGAATATGGAGCTACCTAGAATTTTTGCATCAGATTTAATAATCACATAATTGTGGTGTGCTTACATGTTTCAGGGCTTTTATTACTTTACAGGTGTTATATGTGTGATTAACTCTAAAACACTTCAGCATAGGTCCTGTGATATTTGTGTACACTATTTGAAGTGACACCCCAGGGCAGCTACCATTCTAATCAGGCGTCTCCTCTCCATGGGTAGTCAATTAGAATTATGTCAGAAAAATACCACTCCAGAAGAGACCATTTTAAGTGCTTCAGCTATCTTTACCTCTGAGAAACACCAAGAGTTTTACCAGTTAGCAAACTGTCAGAAATAGATTTTCACTGGTGAAATTAGTAGCCTGTTGATAGGTATAATGGATGCTAGAAACTCAATTACTATCAGTGAGTGGTATTCAAGATCTATAAATTGGCTAAAATGTTTTATTATTGATACCCCCACCCTTGTGTGAAAAATATATACGAATTCAAGTCTTTACCCCCAGATGGCTCTCTATCTAACTATTTGGAAAATTTCTTGGTTGTCTGAGGCTGGCTATAAGGGTTCTACAATCCTACCTCTGAATTATTGTTTCAACTGCCTTGGGGATCGTTTCATGCAAGGTGGTAGTTGATCTGAGCAGCTAAAAAGACAGCAATAAGGGACTTCAACTGAGCATACAGCACAGGTTATAGGAACTACATATTCCTGCTCACTGATAAAAGTTTGCAGATGTTGGTAGTGTAAGGGAGAAAAGAAGAACTTCTCTATCTTCTTAGGTTCAGTATCTGGGACCTGTGAATTAAACTGACAAAAAGATGAACAGGAGAAAAGGTTTATTTCGTATGCACATGGAGGGCCTCATAGAAAAAAGGTGAAAACCCACAAGGTGGCTAGGCCTGGGAGCTTATATACCATTTTAATAAAGGGTGATAAATTGTGGAGAAGTGGCAAGACAAAGGGAAAGGGGTTTGGGCTTCTAGGTGGTAAGTTGTGGGAAGGTAAATATATGGGGGGAACAAATGGAAGACAAGGGTTGTTTAGAAAGGTGTGTTACGCTGGTTCAAGTCTCACAATAATTCTGTGATGCAGGCATTATTATTACCTTCACTTATTGCTGAGGAAGCACATCTGGAGAGATTGAATCACTCTAAGGACACAGAGTCAGGATATAAATCTAGGTCATTTGATTCTAAACTCCATGCTCTTTCTACCATGCAGATATAAGTTTTATGATTTTTTTCTTTTTTTTAATTTAAATTTTTATTTATTTATTTTATTTTTGGTTGCCTGGGTCTTTGTTGCTGCGCGCTGGCTTTCTCTAGTTGTGTCGAGCGGGGGCTACTCTTCGTTGCGCTGTGTGGGCTTCTTATTGCGGTGGCTTCTCTTGCTGTGGAGCATGGGCTCTAGAGCGCAGGCTCAGTAGCTGTGGCTCACGGGCTTAGTTGCTTCATGGCATGTGGGATCTTCCTGGACCAGGGCTCGAACCCGTGTTCCCTGCATTGGCAGGCGGATTCTTAACCAGTGCGCCACTAGGGAATTCCCAGTTTTTTTCTTGATTTTACAAATATCACATACTCACAGGAAAGCTGGAAAACATATGAATGTATAAAATAGCATAATTCCACTACTCAGAGAAAACCGGATTAAGCTTTAATGTTTTACTTCCAGATTTCTTTTTTTATGCATATTTAGTTGTAATTGTATAGTACTTATGGTTTTGTGTCCTGTTTTACTTAACATATTATAAATGTTTCTTCATATCATTAAGAAGCCTCCATTAACATCATTTTAAGGTGAACATAATATTCCACCCTATGGCTCTGTTATACCACCTGTTGTTGGACATTTAACCTCCTTCTGTATTTTACTACCATCAGCAACAAGATGGCCATCTCTGAAGGTAATCTCTTGTTTACATTTCTCGCTGTTTCTTCAGGGCAGATTCCTGGAAAGGAAATTTCTGGATCAAAGGCAAGAACATTTAATGGACATTATGAAGGATTGAAATAGACCACGGTGAGGGACTTCCCTGGTGGCGCAGTGGTTAAGAATCTGCCTGCCAGTGCATGAGACACGGGTTCGAGCCCTGGTTTGGGAAGATCCCACATGCCCCGGAATCACTAAGCCTGTGCGCCACAACTACTGAGCCTGCTCTCTAGAGACCGCGAGCCACAACTACTGAAGCCCGAGCACCCAGAGCCCGTGCTCCACAGCGAGAGAAGCCACTGCAATGAGAAGCCCGCGCACCGCAACAAAGAGTAGCCCCTGCTCTCCCCAACTAGAGAAAGCCCATGCGCAGCCGCGAAGACCCAACGCAGCCAAAAATAAATAAATAAATTACATTAATTTATCTTAAAAAAATAGACCACAGTGTACCCTGCCTTTGTAAATAACAAAGTAAAAAAAAAAAACAACAGTGTACCCTGCCTTTGTAAATAACAAAGACCAGCATGACTTTCTAAGACTCTGATTAAAAATCAAGATAAATTAAAACTGAGGATTTTCAGTAAGAAAGGACTAACCGGCCATCAGGTTTATTTAGTGCTTCTTTTCTAACCAGGAGGGGGCAGCACAAACAAATACCAATGGAGATCCTCCTTGCTCATTGAATTTGACATTTTTGCAGCATTTTTATGTGTGTGGCCAAACTTCCTTTGTAAAAATTTAGCAACAACAAAGTCATCACATTTACAGGCAGGGGCCAGAGAAGAATAGCTAGTTTAGTTGAAAGATTTACAGCTTTCAGGAAGGTTCTGGAAGACTGATCCAGATGGCAAAAGGCTAGAAAGAAAAGTATCTTTCCAGTGTGGGCTTGCACCCAAGGCTAGGAAAGCAGGTCATGGTAAGAGCAACAGCAGGAAGAATGGTGTTGATCCGTGGGATTGATGATGGCGTTCTGTGCCCAGCGAGAGGTGTCTGAGGGCTGGGAAGTGGGTTTATCTTCCCAAACAGGATAGCCGGAGGAAGAAGGAGGCACATGACAGCCAGCCTGTGGAAGACCTTTAGAACGGCAGGCACAAGGTCGGTGATGCGAGAAAGGAAAGCGTTAATGAATCATAGAGAAACACGCTGTGTCAAACTCATGACAAGGGCTGGGTAAGCCACGGTAAAGAACATGATTGCAGTGTACCTGGAGCCGGGGCTGCTGACCTGAGGACTGCGTGCCATGAAAGTTTGTTCATACCCTGAATTTGCACAGAATCCTTACAGAAAAATAGACATGTTTTTCCGGGAGGAAAGATCTATAGCTTTCAGGAGTCTATGACCCCAAAAAGATTAGAAACAAGTAATCTGTGTGCATTCCCTCCATCTCTAGGATCAAAGGCACTCTCTCTCTCCAGAGCTGAACTCCTGCCCTGTTTCAAAGGCACCTCTTTCCCCACAAGTGGCAGAAAACCCTGCCTGGCTGGAACGGTGGGGTGCCCCAGCCTAAGTCCTGGGCGGTGGAGGGCTTAGCAGGAGGCGTGGGTGGCTCAGGTGGCAGAGACTGGATGCCCAGGGGAAAGCTCTTTGGCACAGCTGAAAGCTGGGAAGCATCTAGGTGAATCTGTCAGGACAAAATTTCTGCTTGGAGCTGTGCTCTCTTTTCTAAAAGTTAAATTCCTCCCGTGTAAGCCTGGCAACACCCAAGCCTGACTAGAACTGCTGCTTGAAGAGGCTTACTGGCACAGTGAGAGCTTCATGTTTGAGCCTGTGGATCTGTTCGTTACATCCCATTTCTTCTGGAGCATTTTAAAAATAGACATTTTTTTTTAATTTTTAAATTTTTTATTGAAGTATAGTTGATTTACAATGTTGTGTTAATTACTGCTGTATAGCAAAGTGATTCGGTTTTATATATATATATTCAGTTATATATATATGTATATATAATATACACATTCTTTTTTTTATTCTTTTCCATTATGGTTTATCATAGGATATTGAATATAGTTCTCCTGTGCTATACAGTAGGACCTTGTTGTTTATCCATTCTATATATAAAAGCTTATACATCTGCTAACCCTAACCTCCATCCCTTCCCCACCCACCCCCCTTGGCAACCACCATTCTGTTCTCTATGTCTGTGATTCTGTTTCTGTTTCATAGATAGGTTCATTTGTGTCATATTTTAGATTCCACATATGAGTGATATCATATGGTATTGTCTTTCTCTTTCTGACTTACTTCATTTAGTGTGATAATCTCTAGTTGCATTCATGTTGCTGCAAATGGCATTATTTCATTCTTTCTTATGGCTGAGTAGTATTCCATTGTATATATGTACCACATCTTCTTTATCCATTCATCTGTCGATGGACATTTAGGTTGTTTCCATGTCTTGGCTATTGTGAATAGTGCTGCTATGAACGTAGAGGTGCACATATCTTTTTGAATTATAGTTTTGTCTGGATAGGTGCCTAGGATTGGGATTGCTGGATCACACTGTAATTCTAAAAAATAAACATTTATTACAGCATTGACTATAGCGGCAGAAACCTGTGAACAATCTGAGAGTCCATCAATAGTACAACTGCTATGATCAGTTTTTTACCCACACTCCAGTTTCGATCCCAAATGTGTGGATTTTCCACACCAAGCAATTCTCCTGTTCTCTGTGGACACCAACTGGGTGTCCTACAAGTCAATTCAATTTTGACACTAATTACCCTGAGTTAGCCCAACCCACAGGTTAAGGGTTCAGCCCCACAAAATTGCCTGCCTCACTTCAGATGCCAATTGAAAGTAGTGGGTTCCCAGATTACCCAGGCTTCTGTCTGACCTGGCTACAAATTGGGGGTTCCCACGACCCCCTCCTTAGGTTTGATAATTTGCTATAACGGCTCACAGAACCTGCGGAAACACTTTACTTACGATTACCTGTTTATTATAAAGGATATTATAAAGGATACAAATGAACAGCCAGATGAAGAGGTATTTAGAGTGGGGTCTGGAAGGATCCTGAACACAGGAGGTAGTGTCCCTATGGAGTTTGGGATGTGCCGCCCTCCCAGCAGGTGGATGTACTTACCAACCAGTTGCTCTCCAAACCCCTCCATGTCGTGTTTTACAAGGTTCCGTTACATAGGCATGATTCATTAAATCACTGGTCATTGGTAATTAACTCAATCCCCAGCACACACACACACACACACACACACACACACACACACACACACCCGCCGTCCCTGGAGGTAGGGGCATGGTAGAAAGTTCCAACCCTTTAATCACGTGGTTGGTTCCTCTGGCAACCGGTCACCATCCTGAAATGACCTAGGGACCCACCGAGGGTCACCTTATTAGCATCAGCTCAGGTTTGGTTGACAGGGGCTTATTATAAATAACAAAAGACACTCCTGTTGCCCCTATTATGCAGGAAATTACTAGGGTTTTAGGAACCCTGTGCCAGGAGCCAGGGAGAAAGATGAAATATACATTTCTTATTATATCATAATATCACAAATAGTGAAATGATAGAATAAATTATAATTCATCCATATTATGAAACATTAAATAGCTTTAAAAAAGAATGTTAGATCCATATGCAATGACCTAAAAGGCGGCCATGATACTTTCTTTAAGTGAAAATACAGGTTGGAGTGTAGTGCATAGGGCAGAAATGGGCACATGTTTTCTGAAATGAGCCAAATAGCAAATATTTTAGGCTCCTGCCTTTGTAGCGTAAAAGCAACTATACACAATGTGTAAACGAACAGGCTTGGCTGTGTTCTAATAGAACATTATTTACAAAAGCAGCCAGTGGGTCAGATTAGTCTGCAGACCATAGTTTTCTGACACTTGGCATAGGGTGTGATCTTTTTGAAAAGAACCCTTGAACATTGTGTCTATATTTCGTAAAGATAGGGTCCAAGCTGTTAATATTGGTTACCTTGGGGAGAAAAAGGGCGGAATGGGGAGCAGGGAGATTATTCATTTTTCTTTATTCATTTCTGTTTTGTGTGATTTGAGGTGGAACACATGTATAGATTTTGTAATTTCTTTTTTGAATTCCCCAAATGACGTAATTAAGGATTGGGAATTCTCAGCTGCACAGCTGAGTGTTTCTGCCCGTAGAATGGGAAAATTGTGGCATAAGGAGGTTTCAGTTAGTCACAAGCTCCAGAGAAATCAGTAATTGCTAAAAAAAAAAAAACCTAACCCAGTTTGAGACATAATGAAAGTGTTACCGAATCGAGTCTGGCTGCTCACCACTCAAAAATCAATACTCGAGAGAGAGACAAATGTTGGTAGAAAGTCGCTTTTAATCAGAATGTCGGCAATCTGGGGAGATGGTGGACTTAGCGCCCCCCAGAAACCATCTCTGCAGATTCTGCTCAGCCATGAAAGTTTTTAAAGGGAAAAAGGGAAGTGATCTCAGTTCATCATTGAAAAAGGGGGTCAGAGTCATTGCCGTCCCTCACCGTGTGCAGGTCTGTGTTGGCGTCTTGTGATTTTTCTTTAGGTGCTCTATTGTTCACAGAATTTGTTCACGAGGTTACTGAAGGGGAAGCTGGGGAAGAGATCTGGTCATCTATTCATTACTTATTGTGTGACCAAAAGATCTGAAAGGTGTGCTAGGGCTGGAGATGAGTAGAGCATGGGGGCGCCTGGTTTAAAGTTAGTGGCAAGCCCAAAGGGCGCCTCCCGCAGAGAGCTCTTTCCTGCCAAAAGCTTGATGATAAATAGAGGGTCACTCTCACTGTTCTTTGTATCAGTCAAGCCACATCCAGGGCTCTCTTCCGAGCGTGGGGTGCTGGAGTGTAAGGCAGACACGGGCAAACTAGATGACCGCTGAGGACGGAGGCTGGCGAGGCAAAGGACCAGGGAGTTCTTTCGAGAGGCGCAGAGCCTGCAGAGCCTGAAGCAAAGAGGGTAGCGTGGAGGATGAGACAGCTGCTCTGACACAGTGGAGAGGAGAGAGGATCCACTCACCCGAGCCCCAGAGTCTGTGCCCCATCTTGTCAAGCAGAGGACAGTTCAGCCACAGGGACTATTGGCTGGGAAAAGACTAGGTGATCCTTACACGGACCCTTTCTGAAATAGCCCACAACAAGCTGGTCTCGGCAGGACTCTGGGGGCAGTTTCTATGGGCCTGAGCTCAGGGCCTGAGCTTTGGGGTGGACGGACCTGGGCTTGCAGCTGGCCCTGCCAGTGACGAGCCCAGCAACCTTGAGGCAAGTTTCTGAACCTCTCTCAGCCTTAATATTTCCTCTGTAAAGGAGAGAAAGTAATAATAATAATAATATAATACCACCACCGATTTCATAGACATTATGAGAACGAAATAAGCCAACACACATTTAGCATTTTCCATGACGCCTGGTACAGTGAATAAGTGCTTAGTAGATGTTAATTGTTGTCGTGACATTTATCATTGAGGTTGTTACACAACAACAGCCAGATGACTCGGTTGACTCCTGAAGCCATGGTAGCCTTTTGTTAACGTTTCGCCGCCTGATCTTTGACAAAATGAGGCTGGTATTGGCTTGGCTGCATTTCTTTCTCTAGGGCTCAGTTTCTCACCTATACAGCAGACTTCCTGGCACCCGTTGTCCCTATTTAATCAGGCAGAAGAGGTATGAAAGACCCTGGGCATGGGCACTGGGAGAGTCGGAGGAAGGATACAAACGGAAGGTGACATGGTACCCAATGCTGGGAGGTCCCCGCCTCACCTTCCTTGGGACCAAATCGTGCTCCTCCTTCAACCAGCTCAAGTCCTGCTTCTTCTGACCACACAGATATCTCCCTTCTCAGGACTTTCGGGCATACTGTCTACCTTGCCCGTGTGGATTGGTAGTGCTACACCCACCCTAGTACCTTGTATCCTGAATGAATCATTTCATATGGATGTGTCACAACAAAAAGTGAGATCTTGGAGAGTTGGGACTTTGTCTTATGTATTTTCAAGTGGATAACTATTAATAAGAGATGAATTAAAAACTAATCATAGATGCTAAATTCAAGGAGATTGCTGTGTGTCAGATATGGTGCTACATGCCTTCACACAGAATTTCAATTTCATATCACAACACCTCTATAAGGTAGGTATCAATGTTCCCACCCTACTGAGGAAAAATGGGGTTCAGGAAAGTCATTAAGTAGCTCTAGTACTTAGTACCCCTCAAGTATATTAAGAGGCCGACTCTCCTACTTTCTTAGTGCCGACTATCAGCACACACTAGGTTCAGGGTAAATATGAAGTAATAGTAAGTCCCCTACATACAAACCTTCAAGTTGTGAACTTTCAAAGATGCAAATGTGGGCTTCCCTGGTGGCGCAGTGGTTGAGAGTCCGCCTGCCGATGCAGGGGACACAGGTTCGTGCCCTGGTCCGGGAAGATCCCACATGCCACGGAGCGGCTGGGCCCGTGAGCCGTGGCCGCTGAGCCTGCACGTCCGGAGCCTGTGCTCCGCAATAGGAGAGGCCACAGCAGTGAGAGGCCCGCGTACCGCAAAAAAAAAAAAAAAAAAAATGTGCATCTGGTTCCAGCAAGGAACCAGAACCTGTGCCACCAACGTCAGGCGTGAGTGAAATTGCAGCTTGCCCTCCACCTCCTATTGCTGACGATCCCTCAGCTCTACCATCTCCCACCTCCTCTCCCTCCTCCAGTCAGTAACTCTTCTTGCCTGTTCACTCGATGCCAGCCCCTGTATGCCAGCTGTTGTACTGGACTACTGTGCTTTTCAAGGTACTGTACTATAACATTCAAAATGTTTTCTTTATTTTTTTGTGTTTGTTTTTTATGTATTATTTGTGTGAAAAGTATTATAAACCTATTGCAGTACAGTACTGTATAGCCGATTGTGTTAGTTGTGTACCTAGGCTAACTTTGTTGGACTTATGAACAAATTGGACTTATGAACGTGCTCTCGGAATAGAACTCGTTTGTATGTAGTGGGCTTACTGTACCCCTCTCTGATGAATTTGAGATTTAAAAAATTGTTATTTCTATAAAGCAACTAAGTTAAAATTAACAACAACAACAAAATGTATGAATTGCACTCGGTCCTTTCTGTCTGTTTACCAAACAGGCAGAGCGCTCACCTGGAGCTGAACCAGGGCAGAGAGGGACGGGAAGCAGGAGGCCCTCATAGGGCCTGGGTTTCCTGCAGGGAAATCCAGGGGCTGAGTGTCCCAACTTCCTTCTGGTCAATTGTTCAGGGGAAGGAAAGCAAGGGGCCTTCTGTTCTCTCTCCGGAATCCCGTGATACTCACACTTTATAGTGGGTGAGAATAATTAGCACCTCCCCCATCCCGGCCCCAAACCTCCACATCCTCCAGGGAACTCTCCACTCTTCCCCCTGGAGGAGGGAAGAGGAATGAGGAGGGAATGCGCGTTATGGTGGGGATTGGGGTGGAGTGGTGTGCAGCTACCTACGTTTTCTCCTGAACGGCAAGGACAAGCAAGTTTAGCTTATCACTTTTTTTAAACTCATCATTTTTTGAACCCTACTCTACCTAAGGCATCTTGGGGTGGTCCAGATGGAACTGGTCTCACTCTTTCCTCCAATAACCAGAAAAAATACTGTGAGACCTACCCATCCCCACAGAGGATTCAGCAAAGGAGAGAGCCCAACACCATCTCTGGCTTTGACCTCCTGCCATCTGCTTTTCCTCCATTACCTCTTACCCATCCTCACTGATGCTGGGGGCTGCTTTCAGCTCTCTGTACCACTTAGCCCCCAGGCTAAAGAGAATAGATTTCATTCTCTCTCAGTTTTACTTCCCATATTTTTCTGAGCTAATAGAATTACATCACAGAGCAAGCACACCCACCTGCAATATAGTAAAGTCATTAAAAGCACAGATCTTCAAGTCAGACTGCCCGGGTTCAAATCCCAGCTGTGCCTCCTACCAGTTGTGTGATGTGAAGTAAGTCACTTAACTTCTCTGTGCCTCAGTGTCCTTGTCTATAAAATAGTGATAATAAATAATACAAGTGGAATTGCCATAAGGATTAAATGACTTAATACTTGGAAAGTGCTTAGAACCTTGCCTAGCACATAGTAACCACTAGATAACCAGTTATTAAATAACACAGCAATGTTATTTAGCATAGCATCTAGGTCATCTCTGTCTTTGACCTGGTCAGTTTCTCTGTTGCTGGGGCCTGTACCCACCTTCACCCTGAAGAGCAGCTGCTTTCATTTTCTTCTGTTATATGACTCCTGAGCCCCTCCAATATCCCTGTGGCTCAGGCTTCAAGGGAAAAACAGAATTCTTGTTACCTTATTCTGGAGAACACTTTTAGCTTCCTTTATTTCTGCTTCCTCATTCCAGTCAGAGCCAGATAAGTTTTTAAAAAATTAATTAATTTATTTTTGGCTGCTTTGAGTCTTCGTTGCTGCGCACGGGCTTTCTCTAGTTGTGGCGAGCGGGGGCTACTCTTCGTTGCGGTGCGCGGGCTTCTCATGGCGGTGGCTTCTTTTGTTGTGGAGCATGGGATCTAGGCATGCAGGCCTCAGTACTTGTGGCTCGCAGTCTCTAGAGCGCAGGCTCCGTAGTTGTGGAGCACGGGCTTAGCTGCTCCATGGCATGTGGGATCTTCCTGGACCAGGGCTCGAACCCGTGTCCCCTGCACTGGCAGGCAGATTCTTAACCACTGTGCCAGCAGGGAAGCCCCAGATAACTTTTTATACCTAAAGGCTTATCACCATGATTTTCTAAACAGAAGATCCTCCCCACTCCCCCACCACTGGAACAATGGACAGTGCCCCTCAATGTGCTCATTGTGTAGAAATAGCTGCAGTCAGTAGTTTTCTAATAATTTTGGCTTTGTAGGGGAAGAAAAACTTTTCCTCTACCCTCTTAGGTTCTGAGACTCAGGACTGTGAATTAAGCTGACAAATGACAGAGTAACAGGAGAAAAGCACACAAATTTTGTTTGATATTAATATTTTTATGTGGCATGGGGAGCTTCATAGAAAAGAAGTGGAAATCTCAAGAAGCAGTTAGATTTGGGGGTTAGATACCATTTTAACAAAGGGGGATAAATTGTGGAGAAGTGACTAGACAAAGGAAAGGGGTTTGGGCTTCTAGGGGTGGTAAATTACGGGAAAGTGACTAGGGAATATATGGGACGATAAGGGTTATTTTAATAATGTTTATTTGTGCAGGCTCATTTCGCCTCAACTCCCCATCTCAGATAATAAGAATGTTCTTTTCTTCTTGGTACCAGGAGGGCACCTTTCTCCAGGGAAATTTATGCCCTGCTTTTAGACAGAAAGGGTTACGAGAGTGTGAGCAAAGAAGAGGCAATTCTGCTGACTTGGGGGAAACTTCCATGAAGAAGGATTCTGAAGCATCAGCTGTTCTCCAGGAAAGGTGGAGAGAAAATGAAGAGGGGAGAAAACATGCCTTATGTCACAGATTAGGGGATACGGGGCCTCCAGGTCAAGCTCCTGAATCTCTTGAGGATTTAGCCTGGAGAGAAGGAGGTCGATTAGAAATTTCATCCTGTAATCCAGGTGGTGACAATGACTGTCTGGGTAGAGGAAGTGGGTGTGTGTGGTGGGGAAGGGGAGGTACAGAGAAGTGAAAAGGAGAAAATTGCAGGCGTGTCTTAACAGTAGACAAAACACTTGACCTGGGATTGGATGTGAAATCAGAAGGATACATTAAAAAAGAAAGAAAAGATCAACTTTCAAAATGTGTTAAAACCTGAGGATTTTAGAGCTAAAAGGGGTCACCCCCATCCACACCCGTTTTACAGATGAAAAGTTGAGCCCAGCCCCTTGTCTATGGCACTAAATCATGTTAGTTCCAGGTTTTAGGAACAGGAGTTACATCTCTGGATCCTCAAGCTGGATCCCCAATTTTTCCCTGTTCCTTCCATTCAAATAAGAGGCAAAAAAAAAAAAAAGGGCTTCCCTGGTGGTGCAGTGGTTGGGAGTCCGCCTGCCGTTGCAGGGGACACGGGTTCGTGCCCCGGTCCGGGAGGATCCCACATGCCGCGGAGCGGCTGGGCCCGTGGGCCATGGCCGCTGGGCCTGCGCGTCCGGAGCCTGTGCTCTGCATCGGGAGAGGCCACAGCAGTGAGAGGCCCGCGTACCGCAAAAAAAAAAAAAAAAAAAAAAAAAAAAAGAGGCAATACTGACCCTGGATTATGGCACTTGGCACTCAGATAAACAGAGGGTCTATACATCCCTGCCCCATCTCAGCCACCAGGACACCAGCTTCAGGAAGAACAAACCTTTATATCAGGCTTCTCAACCTCAGCACTATTGACATTTTGGGCCAGATTGTGTTCTTTATCGTGGGCGACTCTCCTGTGTATTGTAGGATGTTTAAGGGCATGCTTACCACTAGATGCCATTGGCGTCCTCTTCCCTTCCCCCCACCACCAGTCGTGAGAATTAAAAATGTTTCTGACACTGCTAAATGTCCCCGGCATAGTGGAGATGAGGGTATAAAATCACCCCGGGTTGAGAACCAATGCTTTGCATCAATGTGCTTACAATGAGCTCCAACATCGCATGGGCCCAAACCCATAAAACCTTAAAGGTTGAAGCTCTTAGATCATTCCTCAAGAATAAAATGATTACCAGTTTTCAAATAATCTTTAGAAAGATGATTTGTTCAATTATTCAACAAATATATATTGGTTATGTACTACGTGCCAGGAGTTATGGAAGTCTTTAGAGAGATAGGAGTGAATGAGATGACTTTAAAACGTTTATAGTCAAGATTGGTGATAACGTGAAAGTGAATGATCTCCTCCAGGACTTGAAGAGTCCCACGGGGAATGGGAGAAGGGAGAGAAAGCAGAAAAGACATTGGCAGTCAGGTGTCTTTTTTCTTTCTGGGAAAACTTGGAGAACATACTGCTGCAGAAGTCAGCCTAGGAATTGAGCTGCTGAGAGCATGGGCTTTGAAGGCAGATGCACCTGTGTCTGAATCTTGGCCCAATATGACTTGGGCAAATTATCTTCTTAACCTCAGTGTCCTTATCTGTAGAATGGAGACACTAAGGATACTCAGTTCATGATTGTTTTGAAGATTCAAGAAGATAATGCGTGTAAAGCTCTTAGCACAGAGCCTGGGACTTGGTAAACACTCAACAATCCTACAGAAGCTTCTCTGATCATCTTTCAGCTTATTTTATACTTAGGAACAAAGTCGTGCTCTGGACAAAAGCGTATGCACTGCCACCAAAGAGAGGAGGGAGTCAACGGGGCAGTTACTTTAGTTTCAGCCTTTTGATTGTCCCTTATTTATGGCTTGTTGGTTGTGTGTGTCCTTGGTTTTGAGGTGTCTTATGAATATTACTAAATCTTTTATTTCCTATATGCACAAAAGCAGGGAGTGTTAAACATGTTACTTCGAGATTCACTCATAATGGAAATGAAAGTAGAAGCCGTTTTTAAAAATTGAAAGTAAGAAAAAGAATTCTACATGTGCATTTGAGGTGAAGTGGGGATGGGGGGACAAATGATGCATTTAAAGTGCTGAGAACCGAGCTGGGCACATAGTAAGCACTCAAGAAATATCTTCCGGGCTTCCCTGGTGGCGCAGTGGTTGAGGGTCCGCCTGCCGGTTGAGGGGACACGGGTTCGTGCCCCGGTCCGGGAGGATCCCACATGCCGCGGAGCGGCTGGGCCTATGAGCCATGGCCGCTGAGCCTGCGTGTCTGGAGCCTGTGCTCCACAACGGGAGAGGCCACAACAGTGAGAGGCCCGCGTACCGCAATAAAAAAAGAAAAAAGAAATATCTTCCGTCCTTGTCATCATCATCAAATCATCAACACATAGAATAAAGAGGGGATCATATAGTATGTGGAAATTGTTGAGTCATGTACTCTACAGTTATCAGCCTGAAGCAAGAAAAAATGAAGAGCAAAATAGAAAAAAATCTCAATTAGGAGAGGCTGGAGCAGAGCATCAACCCCAGAAGCCTCGTGCAAGTTTAGGAGCCGGCTGGGCAACGGAAAATGCAAGGGCTTAGCTTGCGGAAGCGGAAAGCGCTGCTTGGAGAGTTTTGGATTTAAAAAAAAAATAAATTTATTTATTTTATTTATTTTTGACTGCATTGGGTCTTCGTTGCTGCACGCGGGCTCTCTCTAGTTGCGGAGCGGGGTTTACTCTTGGTTGTGGTGCGCGGGCTTCTCATCGTGGTGGCTTCTCTTGTTGCGGAGCACGGGCTCTAGGCGCACGGGCTTCAGTACTTGTGGCTCGCGGTCTCTAGAGCGCAGGCTTAGTAGATGTGGCACACAAGCTTCGTTGCTCCGTGGCATGTGGGATCTTCCCGGACCAGGGCTCGAACCCATGTCCCCTGCATTGGCAGGCGGATTCTTAACCACTGACCCACCAGGGAAGCCCACTTGGAGATTTTTTGTTGCAAGCCTGGGTGTTCCATAAATTTAAAGTTCATATGAATCTGTTCCTCATTGAAATGAACCTTGAGTGATTAGGGGTATGGATCCCATAGAGACCATCTGGGGAAGGAGTGTCGATTGCCTCTACAGATTTCCAAATTGACCTGTTTTAAGGAAATACACCCGAGAAAGTTGTATGACAGCAGCAAGGAGAAACAGAAACGTCACAGCATCAACCAATGCTTCCATTTGGTGGGTATGTGAATGGATGTTGCAAAGGTAAACTCCTCTCGGTCGTCTTAGATTTACAAATATTATACCGACAATAGCAACTTACATTTATTGAGCATGTACTATGTGCCAGACAGTGTTCTAAACATATTCCATGGACTTTCACCCAAACTCTGTGAGCTAGGTACTGTTATGTTCCCAGTTTATCACTATGGAAGCTGCGGCACAAGGCATCCTGCTAGTCGATCGTGCAAGCAAGAGATGAACGAGGCAGTCTGGCTCCAAAGCCCTTTTAAATACTGAACTTTCAAATGGCTTTTTAAGACCTGACCTATTTTTAAGTATAAAAGCTTCTGTATTATCACGACGACTATCACTATTAGGGAAGCATGGTCATTGACGTCAAGGAGAATTACGACCAAGTCAAAGACTTTTGATTTAGGACAAGCGCATCATTGACCCTTGGTTTCTGTTAAGCGCTGGGATGGCAGCCAGACTGCAAGGGCTTACAGGAGTCAAGGGAGGTGAGAAAAGGGAGGCCTCGATGTATATATCACTTGCAGGAGTTTGGCAGTAACAACCGAGAAAGAAATAGAATTATAACCACGAGGGGCAGCTAGCCTTATGAAGTCTTGTTTTTTCTTCTCCCCAAGGCAATAAATACACATTGGAGGGAAGGAAAAGGGGCCAGTGGAAGGGAAGAGGATAAAGGTGCTGAAAATGGAGGAAAGATATTTCAAACGAACATTGGGAAAGGGATGGTACTCAGGGCACTAGTGGAGCGTTTGACGTCCAGCTGGATTTGGAAAAGATGTTTCAGGCCCTACTTGTTAATGATCCCGGATGAAGCAGTGGCTACATTTTCAGTAATCTGGACCCACACTGTGCTGAAAGCCCACATTGTTCTGGTGTGGGTGGTCCATTATCTAACTGTTTGGAGAGTTGGGTGTGTGTCCCAGAGCCGCTATTAAACAGCTCTGTGATCTTGGACAAAAAAGTCACTTCTTATCTCTGAGCCTCAATTTCCCCATCCTGTAAAGTGGCAGATTTGAACTCAAGGTCCTGGGTCCTTTGCACTTGGCAGCAGTACTAACTTCTCATATGAGTAGAAGAAGGTCTATTTTAGGTGAAGGATAATACCTCTATTGTGTGATTTTTGTCTTAGAGTGAGAGAGAGGTCACAGTCCCTTCCCTCTGTGCTGGAGAGAGAGGTGATTTGACCAGAATTGTAAATGGCTCTGTATTTTATTTATAAACGTATATAATGTTCATTAAAATAGACTGATTTGTTACCAGGAATCTAAGGGCATCCTTCTAAATACTATAAAAACTTAGGCCCTTTATTAGCTATATACATATCTGAGCCTCAGGAATATCAGGTAACATTGCTCACTTGTTTCAGGAAAATGATGTATCATCATCATTGTGTGAATGCACAAGTCCACCCATTGGTCATGGGGTTGCTGATCTCTGGAAGAGCCTGGTTCTCGGGAGGGAGGACCAATTGCTGCATTTGTGTTGTCAACCGTCAGTTGTTAACAGCATTTAGTAAGTAGAATATCCCCCCAGCCACTGGAATTATAAAATTCAGCTCAGCAAAAGCACAGAGCGCCTACTGTGTGTTAGGCACCAAACAGGAAAATGGGGATGATAGATATCAGTTCGGCTGATCAAAGCCTGCAACCACAATAAAAACACAAAACAGGAAACTATGATGAATATCGGGTGTGCAGCCATTTGGAACACAAGGGGTGCAAGCTTTCAGCTAGAGGGGTGTGTGTGTGTGTGTGTGTGTGTGTGTGTGTGTGTGTGTGTGTGTGTGTGTGTAATACACTGAACATGGCAGATTATGTGGAAGGCACCCAAGGGGAAAACGTGCACAAGTGATCAAGAACACTTATGCCTGGTGATCCAGAAGCTCAAACAACACACACACACACACACACACACACACACACACGCAGACTGCTACCTCTATAGCGTTTTGGTGTATACTTGTGGCCCTAAGTCAACCACTTGATGCAAGATGCAGGTCATATCCTGCAGTAGCAGTTCTCAAAATGCGGTCCAGGAACCTTTGAAGTAACCCTCAGGACCTGTGCAGTCATTCAGGGACCCCTGATCAGAAGGGCTGGTGCTCTGTTTAATGCTGTGCTGTGGCTGTCTTGAAATTCGAAGTAACTTTTGAATAAGAGACACACAACCCCCACCAGCCATTTTCAGTTGGCAAATCATGTAGCTGGTCTTAGTTGCTTGAGACCCCTTCGTGGGGTGCATGAGTTCAAAATTTTTTTTTTTTTTTGCAGTACGCGGGCCTCTCACTGTTGTGGCCTCTCCCGTTGCGGAGCACAGGCTCCGGACGCGCAGGCTCAGCGGCCCTGGCTCACGGGCCCAGCCGCTCCGTGGCATGTGGGATCTTCCCGGACTGGGGCACGAACCCGTGTCCCCTGCATCGGCAGGTGGACTCTCAACCACTGCGCCACCAGGGAAGCCCTGAACTATTTTAATAATACTAATAATGATGACGATGAGGAGGATAATAATCTTACTTTAATTGCCTTTTCCACTCTCATTCTCACGCGTTGGATGGTTGTGAAAATGTGTGTGTTTGCCTCTTTTCCCCAGTAAGATGTCAGCTCCATGAGGGCAGGGCCTTTGTCTCTCTTGCTTACGGTTGGATCTTGGCAGAAGAGGAGCCAGCAGCATTTGTTGAGAGAATAAATGAAAGAAAGAATAAATGAATATACAAAATGGTCCCAACTGGGTTCTATAAATTTTTGTATAGGAGTTTACCAGGTGGTAATGGTAGGATTAAAGATGACTTCAGTTTTATATAAACTTGTATATTTTAAAACATATTTTATAATTCGACCAAATAAAAACATCATGGCAATGGGATCAAGGCACTGACTGGTTATATCAATGGCTCGCCCAGACAGAACTTCAGGTGGCCCTATTTGTCCTTACAGCAGCACCAGGATTTATAATTAGACCACATAATACATGTCATTAGAATTGAGAGTTTTAGCATCAAAGGTTTCAGAAAGCAGCCTCAAGCCAAGCAGGAGAACTGATCCCCGCAACACGCTGAGGTCCACGCTGAGGGGAGGGTGTGCAAAGTGCTGGGCAGGCCGCCCCGTGGGGAGGGGAAGCGCAGTCCTGCCCTGGCCCCTGGAGGGGGAAGTGGGTACTTATAAGGGGGAGCAGGAGAACAGGGTGCTCCAGGCCCAGAGAGGTTAAGTAACGGGCCCAAGTTCACAATGGTATGTTGCTGGATGAGCACTGAAATCTGGCTTGTCTCCATCACCTGAACCCTTGACCTGAATGCAGTCCTGCCTTTCCAAGAACGCAAGCAGCTTAGTGTGACTTGGCGTAGGGTGGGGTGGGCAAAAAGGAAGAGTGGCTGGGAATGAGGCTGGGGTCCAGCCTATATATAGCATCCCTTCAGTCATACTGGTAAACAGAAAAAGGAGGCAAACATTTATGGACCAGAGAAAAGTAAAACCCGAAGTTTTAAGGGGCTGTTCACTTATATTCATGTTACAAGTTATTTGGCACATATTCATTGAGCCCCTGCCCTGTGCCCGGACAGACATCACTCCCACCCTGTCTCGGAGCTCACGCCTGTCCAGCACAGCTGGGGGAAGACTTAGTGAGCTAGGCAGGATTCACTGTTAATAGTTCAATGTCATTTCTTAGATGCTGTGTTTGCAGCTTCTCATGCTTCCTTTGAAGACCTTTTGCCCCTTCTCCTAACAAATAACCTGACTCACATCTTTTCTTTCATCCTTTCCTTCCCCCAGCTCCCTCTGTCAGAGGTGCAGAGGGCTGTGAACTGACCCAAGGCAGGTTTCCTGCAAAGAGAGGAGGAAGGGGCCCAGCTCCTAGACCAGCAGAAAGCAGGAGCCGACCCATCTCTGCCGGGTTCTCTCGACAAAGAGGTTTGGTCCCTTCACCTACCAGTCTTTCCCTGGCTGACGCTGGCTGAGAGCTTACTCTTCCAGAGACAGTGGGGGCCCAGGGAGAATTGCCCACCCCTCCTGCAGGAATGCAAAAAACAATCGGCTATTAATTTCTAGTAGGATGAGCAGAAACATTTTTAGCCAGGAAATCTAAAGCTCCCTGGCCCCCGTTTAACTTCCAGGACTGCAGATGGCTCTGAGTTCCTCTTCGAGATCATTTTAGCCACTGGTCTTGGGAGGATATTTCACTTTTAAATGAGGTGTCTGCCTGTTCCCATTGGGCAGCACCCCATAGCAGTTAAGCACAAGGACTAGGGATCCAGACTGCCTGGGTTTGACTCCCAGCTCTGCCACTTGCTGTGTGACTTTGGGCAAGTCACCAAACTCTCTGTGCCTCAGTTTTCTCATCTACGAAATGGAAATAATGATAGTACCAGCCTCATACTCTTTTGCGGTATTATAAGAATTAAATGAGTTGATACTGGTGATGTGCTTAGAAATATGTAAACATTTTTCAGGGTTAAATTAATAAAATAAATATATTTAATTATCCAGCTGTGGGTGGTACGTGCCTCTGTCTGTTCCTTCTCTTGGGATGTCTATCATTGGACTGAGGGAATAGATGTAGCAAAGAGGCTAAGCAGGGATTTGAGGGTCAAACTGCCTCAGTTCAAATCCTGACTCCTCCACTTAATTAGAGATTGTCATCTAAATCTCTCTGCTCCTCAGTTTCCGCATCTGTAAAATGGGTTTATAATTGTACTTTCTTCTTAGGATGTCATGGGGAAGGAGCTGTGTCATGTTCTCAGTGTAGTAAGTGGTACATAGTAAGTGCTCAATAAATTTTAGCTGTTATTACCAGGCACTCCAAAAAAAAGTGCAATTTTGATTGCATAAACTACAGTAATGCCAAAGCTAATGCACAGAGCACACATGGCCAGAGCCTCACACCAGCTCCTCAAAGCTGGTTGTGCGCTAATTAACAAAAATCTTGGCGGTTGGTCAGATGTGGGAGAGCTCAGCTATTTGGCATTTAAATCCTGGCTCTCCTGCTTGCTAGAGGTGTGATGTTGGGCAAGTTAGCATCTCCAAACCTCAATTTGTTTCCTTCCTCCCACCCTTCCTTCCTTTAATAAATATTTATTGAGTGTCTACTCAGTGGAGGCACCGTGCTAGGTTCTGGGTATTCCCCAAATGGACAGGCCCGTGAGGCATCACAGGCAGGCTGTACAATTAAACAGGTCACCCACTCTCTGCTGGGGGCCTAGCCTGGGCCGGGTACGTGCTCTCAGTAACTATGGCTGCTCGTGCTAATTTACGATCAAATGCCCTTGATCACATCTCCATCGGGTCTCAACAGCCTTTCTCATGAAGGAGGTGGCTGGGTCTTATTCTTTTCTCCAGCCCAGATGAGATGCATAGGCGGGTCAGAGGAAATGATTGTGAAGGTTACTCATTTGGTTTCTGCAGTGGAAAGTGAAGGAGGGAGACGCTTTCCCTGTAAATTTGGATAGTATCCGTAGATTAGTCATTCAAGAGATTAAAAAACTGAAAGCAAAGTCGGCTGAGTAGATTCCGTTAAGAACTCCCGTTGATCTTATTTAGTTCTGGGACCTCTTCAAAGCAAATTGGACTGACGTGCAATTCTCCTGTCTAGGACAGCATTTTCCTGATGGTGTTCTGTGGAAAACTATATCCCTAAACTCTTAATAGTAGTCCATGAAAAGAAGTTACATTTCTGAATGTTTCTTTCCTGCAGACCGCCCCCAAGTTCTTAACATACAGATGCATGTTATGATATTGTGTGCACGATATATCCAAAAATTATTTGAGTGAAGAACCTTTTTCCAGTAACACTAGCAACAGCTTGTGGTTTACTCTTCCTCAGAGGAGAGCTTGAGAAATGCCCTAAGTTAGACTTCACTGATGAAAGCCAGGCTGAAACACCCAAACTCTGGTAACATGAGTACCACACTTAGGAGAAGTGGAACAGACATTGAGTGATGTCAGATCAGAACTGCCCCACTTAATGCCAGAGAATGAACAGAGAGTTCTCTCTGAGCCACGGCCATCCATGTGCTGGCTTGGCTCACCTTGACCCAGCTGCTAGGGACAGTTGTCCAAAGGGACAGGGCATCCTGGCTCTGCCCACCTTCTCCTACTGCAGAATTCTCCTTTCCCATGTCCAGCAGAAAACCTCCCTACAGTTGGTGGTTTGGATGAGAATATTTATCTTCCCCAAACAGCTCTGTAACTTCCTCTCCCTAAATTGGGAGGTTGAGATGACTCAGGGTAGGGAGGAACTTACAGTGGGAAAGAAAACCTTGTAATTTGTGGTTATTTCTACTTCTGACAAGCCGGGTGACCTTGGGAAAGGGCTAAAGCGTTCATTTAAGCCTCAATTCTTCATCTGTAAAATGGGGTTTATAGTAGCACCCATGTCATAGTGTTGTCTGAGGTGTGAGATACTGCTTGCAAAGCACCTGACACAGTGCCAGTATATCATATGTCTGCAATTAATATTAGTGTCAGTTGTAACTGTTGTTATTGTAGATTCCACATTTGTGTGTGGGGGTGGGGGAAGGAAGGGAGGAAGGAAGGAAGGAAGGAAGGAAGGAAGGAAGGAAGGAAGGAAGGAAGGGAAGAAGAAGAGAGGGAGGAGGGAAGAGGGTGGCACAGGATGCAATGTTTAGGGTATAATGGGAATTCCATCGTGCAGAGGAAGATTTAGATTAAAATGGAAAGTGAATAAATTTCCTACTAATGCAGGAAAAAGAGAAAATTTATCAATGTGATTCTAGGCAGAGTCCTAGAAACCAAAATTACTGGTTACATATTAATTAGTATGTTAGTTTATACATCAGGCTCTGGAGAATTTAGTTAGCATGAGTCAATCCCCAGAAGCTTACTTTGCATGGGATACATCTTGCGGCTGCATCGTGGTACCCAGGACACTGAATTTGTGGTTAGAGACTTGAGAGATGGGCACTGACTCTGAGGAAAGGGGGATAGATTGCCTTGAGGGATTTTTTTCAGCAGGCCTCTGACTATAGCCTAGATGAACTCTCCTGGCCAGAACTCTTTCACTGGCCAAAACCGTCTCTCTCCCCCTGTCTTTTTCTTTCTCCTCTTCCACACTCTTCCCTTTCTTATCCTCCCTTCTTCCTTTCCCTTCCCCTACCCCAACAGGAATGAATAAGCATAAACACACTCCTACTTATTCCATTTGTCTTTGTATATAACCAATGAAGACTACTATCTTATGTCCTTATATTTATGTGATTCTGCTCCTTATTTTTATTTTATCTATTTTTGAAGTGGGGAGCATATGAATGTCACATTTTATGATTACCATTTGATTTCCATATTCTTGGACCACTTGTTGAAGTCTCCTTTATACTCAACAGTATTTTTTAATACAAGAGTATATTTGTATTGCAGTAATACAATAAACATTAGAGAATAAAGAAAGGCTGAAATATATGTGAATCAAACTGGGAATCAAGCTCAATACTAGGCTTTATCATAAAGGAATTGGGATTATTTATCTAGGGAAACAAACGCTATAGACAATAAACACACAAGATCTCCTGTTTTGAATATGATGCCTCATTGCTTTTCTATCGCTACTAAAAAAATGTACTGCAGTGTGCCAAGCACTATGCCAAATATTTCACAAACCCTCATAAACTTCATTTCGACTTTATAAAATCCCTGAAAACCAGATTGTGTCTGCAGCTGAGACTCTCATGGATTAGGGAACTGCCCTGAAATAATGCTACTAGGTCTAAATCAAGGTTTAGGCTTCTTCCCCACAAGGAAGCATTTCTTGATGGTAAGATTTGGGTTATATCAATACTAGAAGAGATGACTGTTCTGGTCAAGATACCTGTGTTGCAAAGGACAGCCTTACTCCTACACCACTCTTAAATAAAAGAGGCCTCTTGAAGACATAAAGCCAAGCCAGGCTTTGTGGGAGCCGGGGCCAGGAAGAGTTCTCTCTCTCTCTGTCCTTCTCCCTCTCTCTGCCCCTCCCCCTCCATCTGTGCGTGTGTGTGTGTGTGCACGCACACACATGTGTGACTTTTCTGTTGGGAGATCCTCACTCTCTGAGAATTCATTCATTCATTCCTTCAACGAGTATTTGAGTTCCTATGCGACATGGAGATCATGGACAATGTTGACAAGTAGTTTCGGCAGAATGGAGAAGATGAAAGCCTGATTGGAGAGGGTCAAAGAAAGAAAAAGAGAATAAATATTAGGGACAATGAATATGGAAAAGTCTTTCAAGCTGTTTTGTTCTACATAAACTGGAAGGGTGGGAGTGGAGTAACACCCCGCTAGGAGATGTGGGGGGATGGGATCAGTTGCACAATGGAGGGTCTAGCCTCAGATTTGGCACTGGCAGTCCATCTCCAGCAATAGGAGGGAGGCAGAGTATGGCTACAGATTCTAGCAGGTGCCTAGGTACAGCAGTGGTGGTATGTGTGTCGGTCAGCTCAGGCTGCTGTAATAAATGCCATAGACTGGGGGGCTTAAACAGCAGACATCCATCTTCTCACAGTTGTAGAGACTGGGACGTTCAAGATCAAGGTACCAGCAGGTTTGATTCTTAGTGAGGGCTCTCATCACAGCTTGCAGGTGCTGCTTTCTCACTGTATGTTCACATGGATTTTCTTTTTTTAAAAATTAATTAATTAATTTTACTTTTGGCTGTGTTGGGTCTTCGTTTCTGTGCGAGGGCTTTCTCTAGTTGTGGCGAGCGGGGGCCACTTTTCATCGCGGTGCGCGGGCCTCTCACTGTCGCGGCCTCTCTTGTTGCGGAGCACAGGCTACAGACGCGCAGGCTCCGTAGTTGTGGCTCACGGGCCCAGTTGCTCCGTGGCATGTGGGATCTTCCCAGACCAGGGCTCGAACCAGTGTCCCCTGCATTGGCAGGCAGACTCTCAACCACTGCGCCACCAGGGAAGCCCAATGGATTTTCTTTTTTGAGAGAGAGAGAGAGAGAGAGAGAAATACAGAGAAACAGAAAGACATATTGCTTTTGTGTCTCTTTCTCTCTTTATAAAGGCATTAGTTTTTTCATGAGGGCCCCAACGTCATGACCTCATTTAACCTTAATTAACTCCCAAAGGCCCCACCTCCAAATACCATCACATTGGGAACTAGAGGTTCAACATATGAATTTGGGGGGACATAATCATTCAGTCCAAAGCATTATTGAAATTGTTATTAGATGTTCTTATATTATCGTGCAAAGGAGGAATGAAGGTTCTCAGATACGAGTGAGGATGAGGAAGAAAACTTTGGAATGTGGGAGACAGTAGAAGCCTGAAAAGACTAGAGACATTTGGTGCGGGTGCTGAGTGGCGTTAGGGGCCCAGGAGGGTGGTAGGTGTGAGCACACGGTTGCCTGTATTTCTCCAGCTGTTTATACTGATGTAGGCACTGAGTAGAGGAGAATTGGATTGAACAACCTTGGCTTAGCCAAGCAATGCAATGAGAAAGGGGCAAGGCAGTCTAGGGCGTATGTGAAGAAGTTAATATAATAATGGAATCTAATCTGAATGAGGAGGGAAGTGAGGACCTGAGGGGTTGAGAGCCATGAAAAGGTAGTATATCCCAGGGAGTTGAAGAATTATGGGAGTCAGGGAACTAGAGGGAGAGAAGTGAAAGTTAGAGAGTGGGAGAGAGTGGCAGGCAATAGGAAATGACAAGGTCAAGGTTGACCAAGAGAGTGAGTGGCTGTGGTAGAGTGAAGGACAAGGTCATTGGAGCAGAGGTCAAGGAACTGAGCATTGAGGATACTGGAAGGATTCTATCTATGGATATTGAAATCACCAAGATGATTCTTCAATGGACATTGAATGGACATTGAAAGCACCAAGAGCAATACCTAAGAGAGTGACCTTGAACTGGGAGTGAAAGCTTCAAGGAAAGAGAAGGATAACCCACGAGATGGCAATGACCACAACAAGGAAGGAAAGTGGGTAGAATAATCTGATGGTTTGATGGGATTTTTAGGAGGAACTATGGTCTGGAAGTGGTGTAAGGAACAAGGAAGACAAGTACTCTCCCTCAAAATTCAGTGATACAAGGAGTGCGGGAGAAAAAACACCACCATTTGAGAGAACTTTGGAGGAGGCAAGGCCCTCAGGGGAGAACCAGTGTTCATTTAGAATAGTGATTCTCAAAGTGTAGTTCAGGAGCCCCAGGGAGTCTCCAAGACCCTGTCAGAGATCCATAAGTCAAAAACTATTTTCATAGCGACACTAAGATATTATTTGCCTTTTTGCTCTCATTCTCTCACAAGTCTACAGTGGAATTTTCCAGAGGCTACGTGATGTGTGATAACACAACAGATTGAATGCAGGAGTGGATAGAAGAATCCAGCTGTCTTCCATTAAGCTGGAAGTTAAAGAGATTTGCAGAAATGTAAAACAATGTCATTCTTCCTGTGACTTAAAAAGATACATATATGTGAAGTTATTTTTCATAAAATATGTGATGGTTTTTCTATAGTTATTTGAAATTAATAAGTTAATTTAAATGGTGTGTTTCAAATCCAGTAAGTATGGATAGATATAACACACACAAACAAAAGTTTTTTGGGGGGTCCTGAGACCCAAATGCCTGAGAACTACAAGGTTATGGCATAAAGGCTAATGAAATGTTCAGAGAAGTTGAACATAAAGGGGATTTTGCTGATGATGGACTACGGGTTCCAGAGCACACAACAGAAGGCTTTGGGGAATGGGGAAGGGCTGGGAGACAGGTCAGAAGTGGGAATGGAAAGACCCAATGTGGTGATGGCAGTCTGGAGGATTAATGGTGATCTTGAGCCCTGGCTTCTCATGTTGAAGGCATAGAGTGGTGTGAGCATTTCCAGGAAGCCAGGAGCACTGTGCGAGGCATGAAGCTGACTTATATGGTATCTGGGCACCTCAGTCTGAATTTTTAGAGGGCAGCCTGATAGGCACCGCTCATCTGCCTACTCCCAGGACCAGTCACCTGTCACAAGTCACAGGATGATCTGCTGCCCTATTCTGCGGAATCTGAGTGTGATGGTTCTTAGAGAAGGGAGTATGGTCTGGGCAGTCATTCTCAAATGCCTGCTACAATGATGGAGGAAATTTATTTTTGGAACAACTTTGATTATTTGGAATTTTTCTAACTCAGTTCTGCCTGAAGGTGCAGAGGTGGACTGGGTGTGTGCAGAGTTTACACTGTGACATGGAAACTGGGGTATATGGTTTACCATGAACGTATTCCATTGCCTCTGGACGCAAAAGACCTTCTGAGAGGTGCATCGGGCAATACAATGACAGCATCTTTGGAGGTGCCAGTGGTGAGTGGGTTGATGTATGTAGTCAGATTCTTAAATCTGCAAAGAAAATTTGGGCATGGGTCTGCACCAGTGGTTGGTTGGTAGAGGATCTAGCCCAAACAGTCTTAAGGTTAAGTCTGCCATATTGCACAACTTCTAAAAGATACCATTCGCACTGTGGTCTAAGGGACTGATGTTTTTTTGCAGCTGTGAAATGCAGAAGCTCTGATGTGAGAACTTTCCCTGTGCATGTCAGTATCTTACTTCCACATGGTTTCCTCTAACATCTTTTCGTCATAGTCTCAACATGTCAATTTATTGCATTTAAAATATGTTTAAATGGTGCCACGTTTGGAGAATGTGTTCAACAAGAGCATTTATTTCCCTAGCCCCTCCCACCAAAATGTGTGTAGGGATATAAATCAATTTCCCTCTCTACTGGATAATTCTCATCAGCCTTTAAAACATGCCTTGCTATTTATCACCCATTTAAAAATAAACCATCAATCAAACCAGCAGACTATCTTTTGACCGTGCACCCTCCAGGTACAGCCCCATTTCTCTGCTCCCCTTCATAGCAAAACTCTTTGAAAAAGTTGTTAGTATTCCCTTTCTCCATTTCTTCAATTCTCTTTCTCTTCCCAGCCCACTCTGATGGAATTTCCTTCCATACCACTCCCCTGAAAGGACCCTTATCAAGGTCACCAATGACCTACATTTTGCCAAAGAAATGTTATTCTCTGTTTTCATTTTACTTGACATTTTGACAGCACTGGACGTACTTGATCAATCCTTCCTTCTTGGGATATCTTCTCGAAGCTTCTATATCACACTGCCTTGGATTTCCCTGTCTCATTAGCAACTCATTTCTTTCTATTCTGCTGGTTCCTCCTCTTTCACTAGACTCCTCTGTTCTTCCCGGCTTCTCTTCTCCATTCATACTGTCCAAGGCATCATACCTAGTTCCTTGGTTTTCAGTACCATCTATATACACTGAAAAGTCTCCTATTTCTCTCTCCAGCCCTCAATGCCATCTCATGTATTCCAATGTCTCTTTAACATCTCTGCTTGGCTCTCACTTCAGGCATTTCAAACATAACATGGCTAAAGCAGAACTACTAATTCTCCTTCTAACTTCACTCTCCATCCTGTCCTTGCCATCTCAGTAAATGGTACCACTATCCACCCCATTGCTCAAACAAAAAAATGCAAGTACCACCCATGACGGTTGTCTTTACTTCACACATCCAATCTATCAGAAAGTCTCATCATCTTTAATTCTATAATGTTTTACAAACATTATTGCTTCAAACTAATTCAAGCATCATCATCTCTTCTTTGGTCTGCTGTGGCCACCTCCTTTAAGGGACTGCCAGCCCTCACTTTTCCTAGCTTATGAACCACATATCAGCCAGAGGGATCTTTCTAATACAGAAATCAAATCACATTACTTCCTATCTAAAACCCTCCAATAACTTCCCACTGTGACCCAACTCTTACCGTGACTTACCAGGTCCCATATGATCTGACCCTGATCTATTTCTTGGACCTGTTTGCTAGGCTTCAACCATACTGCCCTTCTTTTTATCCCTCTAACTTGATAGGCTTCTTCTTGACTCAAGGCCTCTACACTGACCTTCTCTTCTGTTTGGAACATTCTTCTGTTCCTATGGCTGCCTCTTGTCATCATTTAAATCTCAACTCCAAAGCTACCTTCTCTGAGAGACCATCCATGATAACCAAAGATAAAGCATTTCTCTTCTTCCCTCCAATCACTCTAATACCCCATTTTATCCTCATCATAGCACAGATCAGTACCTGAAATTATGTGAAACTACCTTTATGTGTTTGCTTCCACGTTTATTGTTTGTTTTCTGCCTCTTGATGGCAGGGACTTTGTCTTTTTTGCTCACTGTGGCATGCCCAGTACCTGACACCAATAAGTGATGGTTCAATATTTGTCGACCAACTGACTGACTTGGAATTGTGGGAAGGAATAATTGAAGTCTGGATTATCTGGGGAAAATTCACGTAGGATTGCTAAAGTTCTTCTCACTTTTAAGATTTGCTCATTCAAGTTATTCTCAAAACACATTCATACTGAATTAAATACCAACCCCTTTAGAATGGAGAGGCACTTCCCAATACTAAAAGATAAAATTGATAGAAAAAAACCCAACACACCAGAAACAGCCCATTGCTATCAAACAAAGAATGAAGCGAACGAAAACAATTGTTTTTTGTATCATCCAAAATTCTTCCCGAAAACAAACTTCAAGGTTCTCAGTTTTTCTTACTGTGGAAGTTAAAGAGAGGGCAGAAGGAGAGCAAGGGTTTTCATTGGTGTGTTAAGTCCTCCTGCTAGGCCAAAGGTCACTGATTTTATACCCCGGTGTTAGATCAGATGCTGAGCTTATTTTTCAAATGGTCCTGTTTTTATGGATGGTGCAGTGCTGTGGACATATATTGAGGGCTTATGCAAGTTCTGTATCTAGATTGGCATTTATCATGAGTAACTACATTAACTTATTTTATGACCAGAGCTCCAAGGACCTGAAAAACTATGTGTTCGAAACTGCATATGCCTGGGCACCTACCTGTGCTCCTCGCAAGCTCTGTACCAGCCATTAGCAAAGGATCTTGGATTTTCTGGGCCTCCAGCTTTCTATCTATAAAGAGGAGAAAACTTATGGAATGATTTGATGATTTTTTTCTTCATTGGAATACTTTTATGATACGATATGAGACCTTGAGGTGTCATGGAAGGAGGTCTGAACTGGAGATCAGAGCTTAAACACCTAAATTCAGCAGATGTTTATTTCATACCTATTATATACCAGACCCTTAAGCTACTACATGCTATGCTTCTGCAAATTGAAGTAATTTTAATTATTATTTAGAGAGGAAGCAGTTAATGAGACCAAGAGGGAGTATAGTATAGAACAAGAGTCCTGAATTGGCATTAGGGTCCCTGCTTTGTCCTTCCTTGTTTGTGTATATTTTTAGACAAGTCATCTAACCCTTCCTAAACTTGGTCTGATTAGGCTTGGGGGGTAGAAATGAGTAATGGATTGGGAGGGGTAGGCATTGTCATGGGAACAAAGGAAAAGTAGGAACAACAGACCTCTGGAAGAGCAAGAATTGGATGGTGGCTTTGATCCCAAGGCAGCCCTAGTGGGGGCCTCTGCTGCTCCCCGCGCCCACTTGCGTCCCTACCTACCCCATAGCTTCCTTCACTTCAGTAGTATTCAAATTCTGCAATTCCATGCAAAGTTTGTTTATAAAGGCGTTCTCTTGCTGGGAGAAAAATGGTTTGAACCAATGCCATCCTCTTACATAATGTCTGCTGACTCAGACCTCTGCCCCCCTCCCCCACCCCCGCCCCTCCAACTATATGCCAGCATCCCTTTTCTAGCTGCATCTGGGTGGCAGGGAAGTGGGTGAAGCAGGCTGGGAACAAGAGAAGTAGAGAGTAGGGAGTGGCTGGGCTTGTGGCAAACTGGAAAGTGCATGCCCTGTTTAACAGGAAAGAAGCACTGTGGCACCAGCTAATTGTGGCTGCGCGGGCCTGCACCATGGACAATGCCAGGTCATCCAGATTTTTCCAGGCAAGCTGAAAGCCCACATTTTTGCATGAAGTTTGCTGCTTTTTACGTGTTGGCAAGTAATTTAGAAAATGTTGACACCATGGGGTTCAAACAGTATACATCTAATATATATCTAGTTAGTCTACAGACAGTTTTTAGAAACTAGAGTTCAGATAAAGTCATGACCTTTCAGCTTTTGTTCTGGATACTAGGTACGTGTGTGTGTGTGTGTGTGTGTGTGTGTGTGTGTGTGTGTGTGTGTGTGTTTTCACATTCCTGAAATGGAATCTGATTGGCCCAATGTACCTTTTCAGGCCAGAGTTTCTCAGAGGAGTTTATCACAGAGTTTGGCTGCAATGGGGTCAGTGACCACTGGCGCTGCCTAAGGCCTACTCTTGCAGCAGGAGCCTTGATTGGGCCAACTTCCATTTCAGAGGCTGTAGCCATGGTAAGCTGTGTGACTGATATATCTAACAAAGAACTAGAATTTCCTCCTCCATAAATGAATATTTAAGTAGCATGATCTGTATTGGTTTCTTCTAACAAAATTCTATTTCTTAATAAGAAAAAGCAATGTTCCACTGATATTTAGTTAGAATTTCGGTAAAAATGCGGGTGGTGACAAGTATAATATATTGGTATTAATGGTCCTTAGAGCAAAGCTCTGATTTGCACCAAAATGTTGGCTCCTTCTTATTTTAAGAAAATTCTGTTCACAAAATTAGCAAAACCCTTAGGGTTAGAAGAGAGCTTAACCTCTTTAAACCTCCCTTCCAATCTTTGAATATTCTTTTATGGCGTCCCCACCAAGCTGGCATCGCCTATATTGTGAATACTTCTCTTTACAGGGAGTGTAAAGGGAGCCACTTTTATCCTCGGATAGCCTGGTGATTAAGTTTTTTCTTATTGCACAGAGCCCAACCCACCACATGCAGTCAGCATAGCATAAATTTGCTAAATGAAATCTATTCACGTATTCTTTCATACGATATTTACTGGGGAGATACTATATGCCAGGAACTCTCCTAGGATCTTGAGTAGTATCAGAGCAAATACACGTTCTTGTAGAGCTGATGTTCTAGCACAGAAACAAGAGGTGGTGGGAGAGACAATAAATTTCTTTAAAAAGTAAATCATATAAAATGTTACAAGGTGATAGATACAATGGAAAAAAGAAAGAGTAGAGTTGAATGAAGGGGATTGGGAGGGAAGAGTGAGCTACAATTTTAAATAGACTGAATAGGGTAGGCCTCATTGAACAACTCCCTTTCCACTTCCCAGACCTGCAGGATAATAACAGTAATACTAATAGCTTAGTATCTGTTGAATCCCAGCAGAGATTCTAAGCACTTTCTCTGTATGAAATTCATTAAATCCTCATAACAACCCTGAGCTAGCTACTACTTTTATCCTCGTTTTCATAGGAGCACACTAAGGGGTAGCGGTTAAGTAAGTTGGCTAATATCATGCAACTAGTAAGAGATGGTGGTCGACTAACCCTGACCTTCTGGCTCCAGGCTTTGGCTCTAGGCTTTGGCTCTCAAATGCTCAACACAGCTGCTTTTCAACGCATCTCCCAAGTCTCCTCGTTGACCACTGCCCTCTCAAGCGTGTCTTTCCCAGGCACGTGCTTTGTCCAGTGCCTTTCATTGTCTCTGATTCTTGGCATGAGGTTTAAAGTCTCTTTATCATCCTGGGGTTTGTTGAGAATACTTTAGCTTTATCTGATATCACTGGACAAGGGAGGGGGGCACCCAGAGCTTCACGAAACCCTCCTTGGGCACACTCTGACCAGCCACCCTTACATTGGTTTTGTAAGGTCACAGTGATCAAAATAAACACGAATTTTTTTTTCTCAGTTTTGACATAAAAAGACATCTTTTTTCAGCAAATGTCACTGTGGTTTCAAAGCCTAAGTGTGATGTGTGAACGGGCAGCGTTTGTAAAGTATTTCCTGCTCAGCCATAGGGTGAAATTATGCAAGCCAGTAAGTCCTGAAAACAGCTGCATCAAATTCTTAACACCTGCAAAAATAAAAAAAGTTTTAAGAATAATTTTTCATTGTTTTTAATTTGGGGATTGGTTGGTTTTCTGCTGTTTCAAACTCTGAAGGACCCTCCAGTTCACTAAACCTTCCGTTGGAAAGAGAATTGGGGAATTTTAAGAGAGTTTTGCAAATCTAAGTGAGAGACTTCACTGGAATTATATTTTCATTGATGCACTTAAAACAACTTCTCCTGGAATCAGCCTCAGGACTGCTCCTTAAAGC
Source organism: Leucopleurus acutus (assembly GCF_964270905.1). NCBI lineage: Eukaryota > Metazoa > Chordata > Mammalia > Artiodactyla > Delphinidae > Leucopleurus > Leucopleurus acutus. Next base: position 87,239,185 of record NC_139151.1, read on the forward strand.
AACGACAAAAGCCCCAGGCTCTAGTCCTCTAGTGCACCCTGTATCACTCCCTTGGCTTCTCGGTAGAGTTTCTCTTCGTAGGGGTGGAGGTAGGTGGGGGGTCTTGTCTTGTGCGACGGGAACGCAGAGCCAAGCTCCCATGACCTGTTGCATCCTCCCCAGCTTTTCAAGTTAAAGCGCTGGATTTCCTGAAATTGTTGAACTGGATCTAAGCGCAGGCGCCCCCTTTCCCCTGCCCCCCTCCCTAGCAAGGTGAGGGTTGCTGCTGGGGAGGAGAAGTGGGAGGGGGTGAGGTGGGGCTGGGATGGGGGCTGTTGGAGAGAAACTGAAGCGATGAGCACAGGACAGGAAAAGTGGGAGGAGGAGGAAGGAGGGGGGAGGAGGAGGTCGTAAGATGAGAGAGGAGGGAAACGTGTCACCAGCTCGGCTCCGGGAGCTCCGCTGCCGCCGCGTTTGTGGACTCGCGCGGGAGAGGACTTGAGTCTGGACCGGACCCCGCGGAGGGCAGAGCCGGGAGAGGAGGGAGAGAAGGAGGCTGAGCAGAGCGCGGCGGCGAGAGCCATCCAGGTCGCTCACTGCTCTCGGGTGAGAAAACTTTCTCGGGAAGACCGGAAACTTTTCCCTGGGCGCGCGGAGTCTGGGGCGGAGGCGAGCTGAGGGTGTGCGTGACTCGAGGTGACTCGGGAGGGGCTGGAGTCAGGCTCAGCAGTGGCACGGGATCGAGAACAAAATCGCCGGGCACACCGGGCACAATCCGGCGGGGCACGGGGAGGGGCCTTGGGGAAAGCGTTACATTTGGGGGCAACCGGGTGGGGGCCCCCGCGTGGTTAAGGATCCTCCGATTGGACGCTGCAGGCGGGTACAGAGAAAGGGGCTCGCGACCACCGTGGGGGGCGCGGGGGGGGGCGGGAAACGCGCCCAGCGTCCGCACCTTAGGGTGGGCGAGGGATCGCTGTGGGGTGGAACGCGGGACGCCGCCGATCCTGGGACCCAGGCTGTGCCAGGAGATCGAAAAAGAAAGTTTGCTTGTCGGTCTTTCTCGTTCTCCTCTTTGGCCTGAGGGGCAGATCTAAAGAGCTGCCCCTACTCGGGCGCGGGCGATTCAGCGCCCCGAAACACCCCATCTTTTCCTGCCATTTCCCCCTTTTCCGGAGAGAGGCGTGGGAGGGGAGGCCAGAGAAGTGAGCCGCTTTGTCCCGAGCGCCGCTGGACGTGCGCGCTCTGCCGACTGGGGCGGGCCCGGGCGCAGCTTGCGGAGACCCGGCGGGGTGGGCGGCTCTCCTCGCCGGCGGCATTCCCTTTCTGCTTCACCTTTCCCGCCAGACCTCCCTTTGGGGAGGCTTTCCCCTGTGCGCCTACTGTGCGCGCGCGCTCAGAGCTCCTTGCGCGCACAGGGGGCGCCCTGGAGCCTCCGCCCCTGCAGCCCGCACCCTCTTGTCCCCAGCCTTCCGCCCCTTTTCTGAGGGGCGGCCGTCCGAGGGCAGACCAGGTTGTGTTACTTGCAAACCGTGCTTCAGGAATCGGCTGTGGGGTGCCCCTGTGGTTGGCAACAGGGTTTTCCCCTTGTTCTACCCACCTGCCTTTGGTCACATGCCACCGCCTCTTCCCCCGCGGTGCCGGGAGCCCGCGTTTTGTTTGTCAGCAGTAAGGCGGTGAGTATTTATAGACGCACTAGCGAGTGCAAGGTTTCAATTACTGCGATGCGCCCCACAGGACGGAAGGCTCACGCGAGGCGGCTCAGCGGCAGGTCTGCTCCAGAGACTCGCTTGGAAATAGTTCTGGGCTGGAGTCTGCTGGCATCCTTGCTGGGGCAGAGTTCTGGACCTGTTCCTCAGACGGTACGTGGAAATCCAAATGACCCATTGCAAAGGACCAAAGCAGTCAAGGACGCCAACTCCAGATTGTCTCCATCCCCTGCCCCTCCCCCATCAAAGGGTGCTCGCTGATCAAGCCTCAGAGACTGCCCTTTAGTGACCATCGTGGGTGCAGTCATGACATTTCACTGGCCTACATGGTGCAATATTTCACGGTGCTGCGCCCTGGTAAATTGCTCTCCGGCTGGAAGGCGCTGTTACTGACAACATGAAGCAGCAAGCGGGTCAGGAGGAGAGGTGGAACTTGCAGAAACTAATTTAGCCACATTTTAAATTTAGCCCCTGATGAGGTTCCTAGTAGACTGAGGAAAGTGCAGCCCTCCTCTCTGTGGAACCTGGCTGGCCCGTCTTCTCTGGTTGCATTCAGCCCAAGAATCTGACCAAGGGTGCTGTTCAGAGTGTTTTTGTAGAATGTAGCAGATAAGGGGAACAATGCTTGGTCAGTCCACAAAGTTGTCTTTGGTTTTTTCAGCTCCAACCATTGTCCTTTCAGTGTTGTACTGAAGCTTCTGACAGCCAGAACCATTAGTAGTGTAAAAAAGAAAGGCGTTAGAAATAGGCTTGTTTCACTGGGTTCTTTCTCAAGGGCTTAGTTTATAGACAAAATTATTTCTCGAGGAGACCTCGTTTCTTTCAGATCCAGAGGGTCATGGGTGTGTATTTATTTCAATGGGTGAAATTTCAGTAATGGTCTGTGTTTGAACATTACAAAAATGTTCCCTTTATTTTAAAAAAGGGGGCAAGCGCCTATTGTGGCCTTAATATGTCTTAAACTTTGCACTAACAGACTCTGATAATATTATATAATCTGCACCAAAACAATGATGAAATAGGTACTATCATATCTGCATTACATAGATAAGCCCACTGAGGCTTAGAGAACTTAAGTAATTTGTCCAAAGCAACACACACAGGGGTGGAGCTGAGAATGGGTTCCGGATCTGTTACTGCAGCCTTGTAGTGCCAGCCTGTTCTGGAGATGTCTTTCCTTTCAGGGCCTCAGTTGTTAATTCGATCATCTTATAGTTGATTAACTTGGCGGCTTTTTTCTTTAAATGTCACATAATATCACAGAGTGGCTCAATAACTGAAAAAATAATCCCAGTCTTGTCTTTAGAAAACTACCACTCTGCTATCTGAAAATTTCATGCTGGAAATCCAGAGCTAATGTCAGAATCTTCAATTCGTTCATCGACAATGTATGTGCAACATTTAGACCATTCATCTGCAGAAAATTGAAATTAGTAAGGGCTTTGTGGATTTCTTAATGATTTCTCTATCTTAGGGAATTTGTAGGTGTGCATGTGTGTAATCCGCTGTGGTCATCCCTTTTGTATTGCCCTTGTACAAGGTAAAATATACTGAAATCTTTCTTGAATTGTAGCCTTTTTCATGTTCATCTTTTTTTGCAGAGCTAGACCAATACAGAATCGATTTGAGAAATAGAGTGTGAGGTCCTAGGAAAGATCCCTACTGTGTTTAGCATTCATCATTGAAAGTTTATTCCCTAGAGTTGCCTCTGTATGTGCAATATGTAAATGCTTGCTAAAAGCAATGCTTATAGAAAGTATCATTTGTGAACAAGTCAGTGGGAATTAATATTTCAGTTGCTGAAAGTTGGGAATAAAGTATTTTGTGGGCTTTGTGTGGGGTATGAGGTTAGTAATTTTGGAACAGAGACAGTGGTACCCTGTTAAGCAGAAGGTACTGTTTTACAAGGGAAGGTTCCCCTTTGGAGCTAAGAAGGAGGTTGGGAGCATAGATGATACAAAGCAATAATGGGGCATCAGAGGTGAACTTGAGTTATTTACGCTTTTGTCAGGGGCTGAAGATCCAAGGCAAGGTTTACCTTGAAACTTGTACAGTTAAACGAGCCAACTTATTTACTGGCCAATAACTGTGAGCCAGGTCCAGCCATGGTAATGTTATTTGAACCTCCCAACAACTGTGCAGGTAGCTATTCTTTTCTCTATTTTAAGATGTGAAAATGAAGGCTCAGAGAGGTTAATTACTTTCCTGATGTCACACAGCTATTAACTAAAGCCCCTTGTTCTTTCTAGTTCATTTTGATATCTACCCTTGAAGGCCTTCCGTGAAGAACCCAGGGTTCCAAGTACTCAAGAAGGTCCTACTTGTTCACATGGAAGTTTCTGGAAGTTTCTGGATCAGAGCAGTGTGGTAGCACTCAAATGAGGGCACAGGAGTTGGGTGAACAATGGAGGAACTAAAGGGACAGTCTGGATAATTCTGACAGTAGTTATCCCGTGGAAGAAGGAGAGAGGCCCAGAAGGTATTGTGAATTTAAGAATTACTGGCATTGGTCTGGCTGGGGATGGCTGTCACATTGCTCGGCCCGACAAGGTGCTGAGAGGGGAAAAGGGGGGAGGAAGTACTGCCACCTCCCTCGGCATGGCTTCTGTTGTGAAGAGGCCTTGTTAGAAACCCCAGGTTATAGTCGATATAAATTAGCGAGTCCGTGAGACCTGTTTCCATTTTAATTGGACTCGGCTCTTTGAGGTAACAGTCGCCCAATCTCTCTCTTTATTCTTTTCTTACGTTTTGCCAGTTTATGGCCTTTGTAGATCAATCCTTGGATTTCATTTAGAGGCGAGAGAGAGAAAGAGGAAGAAAAAATAGGGCGAAGGTTAGTGATTATCTAAATTGGCTAAGCTCTGTCTAGCAGCCGTTTAAAGAAATACTACTTGTTCTCTAATTACCATCAACTAGGAATTTAAACGGTCTGTTAAATTTAAGCTGACTTTTTTCCTTTCTTTCTCTTTTTTTTGGCCTTCTGATAGTCGCAGCCTTAACATATTCTGGAAGTTTGGGGGCTTTTTATATATTCTTCAAATGTGTGGAGGACATTCTCTGCCTCCTCCCTTTAAAAAAGATTACATTTCTGTAACAGGATAATAAATGATATTATTATATACTGGCTTGGTTAAAAAGCAGAAGCTCATAGCCAGGTTCAGCCGGCCCTGGCTGGCTGGAGAGCGAGTCAGTTAACCGAGTTCTTTATCAGAAATGTAGAGACACCTATGTTAGGCTTTCAGGGTGGAGTATGGCTCGCGTATTTTTCTCTGTAGTAAAAAGTTAGGCTTAGAATGAAAATCAGCCACCTTTACTCTGTGTAGAAGCTTTGGGTCAAAAATATGAACGTTCTTTATCAAAGTGGGTGGTGTGTGTGCTTTGGGGCTGGGACTAAGGTGAGGCAAGTGCGGCATCAAGAGCGTGGCCCTGAGAGAGATGCCTCACTCGCCTCTCCCTCTTCCCAGCCCTGCTGTGCTTATGGTGAACTGTGCCCAGAAGGGTTCTGGAGAGATCTGTCTCCCTCTTGACCATGGCCTATGGAAAATCCAGGTCGACATCTACCCCTGCCACTGCCCAAACAGCCTCTCATAATTATTTGTACAATTTATTTTGCATATAATCATATGTTACCAAAAGCGTGTATTTACCTCTAAGCTTTCATACTCTTTCCCTCACCTCAATTTTAGGGTGTAAATGTGAGATTTCTCTCAGGCACTCATCAGTGTTCTGGTTTCACTTTAGCTGATCACCAAACACCAGCAACACCTCCAGTTTCTTGCTTCTCTCATTTCTTACAGAACTTCCTTCAACTTTGCTGGTTCTTTTGGACACAGGCCAAGTTCTGTGTTTTGTTGAAGGCATCTGTGACAGAGGTTAGGTTTCTAGCAAATAATAGGATTAGGGGGACACTTAGGGGCTCCCTTGGCCATTCAGGAACTAGAGTATATGTCCATTTAAGCTGAGCCTGGGAGAATACGTGAAGGAATTTGTTTTCCTCTTCTTCCCAAGGACTGGGGGCAAAAATCCAGCAAGGCCTCTGATGTGTGTCTGTATTATTCTGAACTAAGCTGCCTCAAACCCTGTTACAACCTGCTCGTGACCTCAGCTGCGTAAATCCTCCGTGTAAACCCTTTTACGCTTGCTGTTGAACTCTAAATACTCCTCTGGAACGGGTTCAGCATCATTCCCCGGATGTCTTTGGGGGAGAGCACGTCAGCTGCTACTGTCATTTTGGAGCACTGCACTACGGCTTGCTGGCCGCTGGAGTCCATCACTGTGCAGCTGTATGGCCACTTTCATAAAATATCTGGATGCAAAAGTAGTGGGTGAACATGGTAATCCTTTGCAGCGTTCTAAGATAATTAAAAAAAAACAAAACTGGACCAACAGGATAATCGATTCCTTTCAGGCTTCAGAAAAGCCCCCAAGACACCCCCAAAGGTTGGAATCAACTTTGCAGAGGGGAGAGTTGTTCAGAGAGGGCACGCATTGGTCCTAACTGGCATCTTGGAGACAACACAGGTCGGGGATTTGAGATCTGGAATCTGATCCTGACTCTGCTGTGGGCAAGCTGTCTGACCCTGGGCCAGTTGCTCAGTGTTCCTCTCTACAAAATAACGAGATTGGTCTCCCGTGAAGGTTCCTTCCTATTCTAAAATTCTGTGATGGCCAAGGAAGTGTGGTTTAGAGCAGTGCTTCTCCAAGTGCCTACCCGGTTGGGGACCTTGTTAAGCCACAGAACCTGATTCAGTGGGTCTGGGTTGGGGCCTGAATGACTAACAAGCTCCCAGGTGATGCTGACTCCGCTGATTCTCAGGTTGCTGGTTATGTAGCCAGGCACTAGAGTCTGGACCAGGGTCTCTCAACCTTGGCCCTATTGACACTTGGGGCTGAACAATTCTTTGTTGTGGGAAGCTGTCCTGTGCATTGTAGGAAGTTTAACAGCATCCCTGACCTCTACCTGCTAGATGCCTGTAGTACCCTTCACACCTCCCCAGTATGGCAGCCAAAAAATACCTCCAGACATTGCTGAATGTCTCCTGCAGCAGGAGAGGAGGGCAAAATCACCCCTGGTTGAGAACATTGGTTCTCCCTAGAACAGTGTTATCAGTCCTGGCTGTACCTCAGAATCCCCTGGAAGATGTCTAGAAAATACAATAGTCTGGAGTTCTTCTCTGAAATTCTGGAAAAGGACTAGTCCCAGACTTGAGTCGTGGTGCTATTATCCTTCCATAGCTGTGGGACCAGTTGTTCCTCTGGCATCCCAACCAGAAACTCTTCACTTCTAAAATAGAGGTCATAATGATGCCTACTTCTCAGGGTTGTTGGGAAGATCAACTGAGATGACATGAAATGAGCTTTAGAAACTACAGTCATCCCTCGGTACCTTCAGGGCACTGGTTCCAGGACCTCTCCCCGCTTCCCTATACCGAAATCCAAGGATGCTCAAGTTCTTTACGTTCGGCCCTCTGTACCCGAGGGCTCAGAACCCGCAGATAGGTAAGGCTGACTGTATAAAGTGCTGTGCAGATGTCAGTGGTGAGTGTTATACCACAGGCCCCTGGAGTTTCATTTTATTTGTTCAATTACTTTATTTATTTTTCCCAGGACTGGATTCATCTTCCCACAGGTCTGCCTAAGTGACCTCCACACTTTTCCCTCATTATTCCTCCAGTGCTGGTAGTTAGGAGCTGTGCGTGTTTTTCTGCAGTCGAAAACTGGCAGCCCGGGAGCCAAACTTTGGCATCAGAAATGTCTTGTTTGGTTTGAGTCGTGTTTTGAAAAAAAAAATGATTATTTTTTCCAGTATTTAAAAATTGGGAGATTTGACATATAAACACAGGTTTCCAGTTTTTCTTTAAAAATACAAAAAGAAGACTGAATGTTCTCTTTAGTTTGGTATGGTCCCCACCTGGCCTTCTAAGCGTGGTTGTGTTTTCTGCCTTGGCCCCTGTAGGCACTGAGTTTGCCATCTCAGCTTTAGGCCTTCCTGTGTTTTTCCTTCATCGTGACCAAATTACTATTCCTCTTTTCTCTTTTCTTTATCACTGGTAGGACAACATCTGGCTCATCTTTGCATCCTGGGTAGTGGACGCTCACTAGCTATTTATTAAAATGCGATATTTTGTCCCATCCTTTTCTGTCACAGATGAAAAAAAAAAAGGATGCTCGTTGAGCTTTACCTTTGAAAGCTTGCTTTTCCGTCCCCAAATTTCCTTTCCAGTGTCCAGCGCCCATATTCTTTAGAGAAACACAAGAAAATGGAGAGCATGTATTTTCGGTTGACCTTTCATTAACTTTACTTTGTAACTGGAGAAGGTGATTTAACCTTTGTGCGTCAATCTTGTCTCAACTGTCCATCTTCAGTTACAGCCCTCAGTGTCGACTTGCATTTATAACATTACTTCTGAGTATTTCCTGCGAGCCCCTGAGCCCCTTGGGGGCAGATACTTTATTCTTCTTTGCCCCATATGGCTTCCTCTACTTAGATCCTGGCACACAGCGGACCTTCTAACATGTGGTGGTTGCATGAACTTGAATCGAACCCATGACCTCCCTGAAATGATCATATCCCAAGAGCCCCTTCAGGCTTCTGACTCTCTATCCAGTGCTGTTTACACTTGGCCCCATGACATAGGAAGAAGTGCCCTTTCCCTTCATCTCCTTTTCTTACGAAAAAGCACTCCATCCTGTTTCTGCAACGGGAGAGTGAAGCTAATTTTTTAATAAATCGCACATGTTAATCTAGAGCACATTTCCCCACACTGAAAACTCTTGTTGGCTGCCAGACAGTAGCTTTTGACCGCCCTGTCACCCCCTAGGGATTTATGTATGTTCCATGTCAGCGATGTAATTGCAGACATCACGGTCGGTCTCGGCTACTGCTGGTGTCTAGCCTTTTGGTTTATCCTCTGGGAGGCACTGCAGAATTGCTCTGGATGGCGTTTATAGGCCACACCCAAACAATTTGCACTCCAAGAACCTCCCTCTTCAAAGTGAGGCTTATAGAGGAGGTGATAAGATGTGTGGTTATTCCCCACAGCTTTGCTTGACTTGTATCACAGGAGGGGATTTTTCTGGTGATTATACTGTGGTTTGAGGCCTGGGTGATGATGATGATGGGATGAAATAATCACTTCTAGATGGATCTGAATTGTCAGTGCTCTGAGTCCTGTGGACATTTAGGCAACACTTTGAAACAGAGAAACACGCGCCTGCATCCTGTTGGTGCCGATATTTACTCTTGCACAAATTCAGGCTCCCAGACTCTTCTGTCTGCGCTTGGTTTCCAGTGGAGCGCTGAGAAAGTTGCCTCATTCTTCCTGTTGAGCCTTTTCCATAGTCCAGACTTGACCCTTAACATTTTCTTGTTTGTGGGAGTGTCTGTCTCTCGGCTGTCTTTTGTCTCCTCAAAGTTGCGAAGTTTTGTCCTTAATCCCAGCGAGTGTGCTGTGCTCTGCAGCAGTCACCTTCCTCTGCTGTGTTTGTAGGATCTACTGACCAGCATGCAGACCCAGGACTCTGTGCCCGCGTGACCCAGGTCCAATAATGCTTAGGCGGACCCCAGTTCAGGCAGAAGGAAGGGCATTTTTCTGGTCCCCCAGAAGTGGGAGGGCTGCTCTTTCTGCTGGCTTGGAAGTCCACATTTCATCCCATCATTCAAAATTATTTACTGGGCACCTTTTATGTGCCCAGCCTTGTGCTCATAGCGGGATACAGCAGTGAACGAGACAAGCAAGGTCTTACAGGTCTTTAAGGAACTTACGTGCTCTCAGGGCCAGTCAGACAGTGAACAAGTAAACACAATGACTTCAGCTCGCTCGAAGGTACCATGAAGAAACGAAGCTTCCTTCCTGTAAGGGACAGAGCGTACAGGCTGCCTGAACCTGGTAAGAAGCTGTTGGTAATGGTTGAGAAGGGAAGGCATGGGTGGTGACTGTGTGGCGGACAGGAATGTTGTTAAAACAGAGGGTTGGGAGTTCAGGCCCTGGAATCAGGTAGGATTTGACTTTTGGTCCCACTTAGTAGTCTTCTGACCTTGGGCAAGTTAATTTCCAGGCTTCAGTTTCTTCCTCTGCAAAATGGGAATAACAAAACCTACTTCCTGTAGGTTGGTTTAGGGTGGAAATGAACTAAGGTGATAGATGCCCGTAGAGGCTCTGCACCATGTCACCGTCATGGCCAGCCTCTGATGATGGTTAGTATATTCTTAGGAGCAACACCAATAGTAAAATCGGCACGGTAGGCAATTGATTTGCAAAACGGTCCCACTGCTCTTAAAAACCTACCTCTGACTTGGTTTCCATCCCATGGGCGGAGGCTGGGTGGTTCAAATCTGGTTTCCTAGGTCGGCTTAGAGGGTTCTGTTTGGTGTGTGTTTCTTTTAGTGAAATCCCAGGTGCTGCTGGCTCTCCTTGGTGAAGAGTATACCTCGGTGTGTATGTGATATGGGGGTGGGGGGTTGTTGTGGCTCTACCGAGGAATTGATGATGGGGTAAGAGTGAGATAAGAGACAGAACTGGTTGGTTAAAGAGGCTGGTCAACTAGCTGATGTGGCAGGTAGGAGCTGATACATTGGCTGAGGGCTGGTTCTGTGTATGCACTGTGTCAGGGTCTGATCCCCCTCCAAGTCTGTCAAAGGCACCCGTTTTTGTGTGGCTTCCAGGGTAGGGACTGAATGCATGGCTGGTGATGCTGAGAGGTTATCATGGCCATCAGCAAAGCCAAACTCTTAACTAGCTGAGAAGTCACTAGATTTAGGGAAGGGAAGTGACTTACCCAAGGCCCCAGTGGCTGGGTAAGTGCTGGCTTACGTTACACCCCCGTTAGGCTCTGGGTAAAAGGTGTGCGAAGGTTTGGTGGTCATAGCTACGATGGGATAAAATAAAGGTCACCAACCTATACGTGAGGCCCCCAAAGTGTTAGTCGGCCTGGTGAATTAGTTGCCAATACTTACATATCAAGTGATTTCAACATTTTAAAAAGTCTGGATTTGGGGCTTCTCTTCGAAAATTCAGATCTGGGACTGCTGGGCTTTTATACTGAGATGGCAAAAACCAGATTGCATTGAGCAATGGCTGGCTCCTTTAGCCTGGGTTGGTCCTGCCCACTCTCTGGGATGTGCCAGGCTCAGCCCTTTGGGCTTGTTTGTGATGCATGATGCAAAGACGGAAAGAAATTGGTTCTTCCTTTCATCTTCTTTTCTTACCAGGGTTTATTTTCTGGCCCACGTATCCCTAACAAGGCAGCTCCTTTTATAGAGTAAGTGTGCTGAATAAATAAATTTGCGTTGAATGAATGAGTGAATGGATAGTTATGGATAGAGGGCTGCGCTGGGGAACAGGAGCCAGGTTTGAATCCTGACTCCCCCCCGATAGCTGAGTGACTTTGAACAAATCATATAAGCTCTACTGATTTTTACTTTTGGAGGAGGGAGGGAAGTAGGAGGCGGTCACTGTTGTTTTTACTTATTTATTTGAATAAGTAATACATCTTCATGTTTCAAAATTCAAAAGGTACAAAAGGGTTTATAGAGAAAAGTGTTGCCCTCTGTATCCCTACCACCCAGCTCCTTTCCTGGGGAAAACCTGTGTTACCAGTTCCTGGTTTGTCCTTTCAGAGATACTTTATGCTCATGCAATGAATTGTGCAAATACTCTTTTTCGTCTTTTTTATGTAGATGGGAGCCTAATATACAAATGATTCTATGTTTAGCTTTTCAACACGCTTCACTCAGAGTGTCCCCTGGAGAGCGTCCCTGTCTCTCCCCTTCTTTCTTAGATTCCAGAGTATGGGATACCCTAGTTGACACAGTCAGTCCTCTGGTGCTGAGCATTCAGGGTCTTCCCAACCCATTGCTGTTATGAAGAAGGCTGTAGTAAAAACCCTGGTTCCATAAGCCACTTGACATGCCTGGAATAACATTACTGGGAGTAGACTTGCTGTGTCTGAGGGTACAGCCGTTGTTATTTTGGTAGACCTTGTCAAATCTCCCTCCATAGCAGTTGCCCCAGACTGCTGTCCCTCCAGCAGGGCGTGAGAGTGCCTGTTGCCCCACACCATGGCTGGGTGTCACCTTTTGGGACCTATGAGGGCTTCGTGAAGAGCAGTGTTCTATACAAATTTTAATACTAGCTACAATTTGGGGGACCCCTACTGTGGGCCAGGCCATGGGCTGGGCTGTCTCATTTAATGTTAACAACATCGAGGTAAGTATCACAGTCATTTGACAGATGAGGAAACTGAGATTCAGAGAGGTTGAGCCATTTATCCAGGTCACCCAGTTAATAAATTGTAGAGGCTGGATTTGAACCCACGTTTGTCAGATTTCAATACCAGGATGTTTTCATACAGTACAGCCGTATGTAATTTGGGGTGTCAGTATCCTCAGCTGACACGTGTCTCCCAGCAATAGTACCTCTCAGGGGGCTGGTTCATTTGCTCATTTATCAAATATCTGTGGAATTCCTGCACTATACCAAGCTCTGGGGATGCACTTGAGAACAAGATAGACATAGTCCCTGACCTTATGGACCTCATAAAAACAATAAGAAACAATTCTGTAGTGATTTATTGAGGTGGATTGTGATACGACAACAAAGGAGGTGAGGAGGGTGCTCTATGGGGTGATGTGACCTGATCATGGGGGAGGGGGAGGAGGGCCTTTCTGAGCAAAGGAAGTTTAGACAATAAAGGGTGTACAGGTTTGAGCCTGGAGAAGTGAGTGGGAAGTATTTCACACAGAGGGTACAGCATGTGCAAAGGTCCTGGGGCAGGAAAGAGTGGGTGGTATTAGGGGAAATGAAGGAAAGTCAGTGAGCTGGCATGCAGAGTGAAGGGAGGTGAGAGTGTGAGGTTGGGGTTTGGGGATTTATTCTAAGACCTGTGGGGAGCCTTTGAAGTCATTGAAGCAACATCAGCCATAAGCATCACAGGCACTGGGCTGTCGGGTTCTTGTCCCAAGCAGCATCTCCATTTCCTTCTCTGTAAGATGGGGATGGCGATGGCACACAGGGCTTTCCAAACATTTTGAATGTTACAGACTGTAGGAAATACTGGTACATTTAGACTCAGTACGAGTACACGTGTAATATACACGTTTCTCCCAAATGCAGTGCACTCTGATATTTTCTGTTCTAATCTATATCATTAAAGGTTTTTGGTCAAGATCCCCTAAATTTATTTTAGAAACACCGAGATCATACATGTCAAGTACCTGCACCTTACTTCGCCCTCAGCGAACGTGCTATCATTCTCCGCTCTCATCATTATAAAGATCTCTCTGGCCACAGTTAGAGAATGGATGGGTGAACTTGAATGACAGTATCTAAATCCTGACTCAGCTTAAGGACGTTGCCTCTTCATTTCTGTGTTTGTGTCCCAGGGAAGGAGCTCCACACTGGGCTTCCTGCCTGCAGGGTCTCCTGGGGGCGGGGGTGGGGGGACGTGTCAGATGGGCTCTCTGTCTGGTTTCCCTGGGAACTGGTTTCTCCTCGTTTTCCATTTTCTGGGCGGCCACATCAGACTGAGTACCCAGTTTTCTTTGACTTCTTTGTTATTTACACTCAGAATGGCTTTTTCCTGGAAGCCTCAGAGTCATTGTAAGCCACCCACTTCTTTATTTTAAGTTGTGCCATGGTCCTACTTCCCTTTTCAGAGTCGAGGGCTGGAGCCTTAGTAGAATTCATTTGCATTTTCCACTGAGTGTACCACCTTCTTCTGCCTACTGGCCCGGCCCGAAAGCTGCCACCCCTCTCCGTGCCCTGGCCCTGGAAGCTGGGAGGAGAAGGCAAGAAACCACATTCTTTTTCTCCAAGAAACACATTCTGGATCGTGAGTGCAGAGGTTTCCAAAGAGACCCCTGTGCAGTGAGCCTGGGAGAGCAAGGCCAGTGGCAGCACCCAGTAACCCTCTAACTGCCTCACGCATCATGGACACAGGACCCCGGCTTTCCAGATTACTGAAGTGAACGCATCCAGCACCCAAAACTTAACCCCTTAAACCATCTTAGAAGCACATTTTTCTAAATGTTAGTAACCTCATCGGTCCTTCACAAGGGAATATCTACTGAGACACTGTGGCTTCTGTAACTCAGAGACTTTAGGCAAAGAAGGTTTTGTGGCGGTGACAATGATGATGGTGGGGGTTGTAGCTGAAGTGTGTCCCCCCCCAAATTCATATGTTGAGACCTAGCACCTAGTACCTTTGAATGTGACTGTATTTGGAGATAGGGCCTTTACAGAGGTGACTGAGTTAAAATGAGCTTGTTCGGGTGGGCCCTAAGCCAATCTGACCGGTGTCCTCATAAGAAGAGAAGATTTGGACACACAAAGAGACACCAGGGGATGCATGTACACAGAGGAAAGGCCACGTGAGGACACAGGGAGAAGGTGGCCATCTGCAAGCCAAGGAGAGAGGCCTCAGGAGAAACCGACCTTGCTGACGCCTTGAGCTTGAACTTGTATCTCCTGAACTGCAAGAAAATAAATTTCTGTTGCTTTAACCATCCCATCTGTGGTATTTGGTTATAGCAGACTGAGCAGGCTAATACAGCAGTGATGGTGGCAGTAATAAAAATAAACAATAGGTAGCATATATCAAGCACTTGCTGCATACCAAGACTATTTTCAGCCTTACTTGAATCATCTCATCCAGCCCCCCACCAATCCTAAATCGCCTGCCTTGGCTGGAAGTGGTGACATGGGGCCTGGCTCTGGCCCCTTTGCTCTGAACCGCCACTGCACCTGTGGTAGCACCTGCATAGTTCCAGGAACCCTGCCAAGCACCTCGTAGATAATCTTTCTCATCGGCACCACAACTCTCCAAGTTCCCGTGTTTTAGAGGTAGAGACTGCAGTTTAGAGTGGTTCAGGGACACAGAGTGAGTATCTTCTCTTTCTGTTGGCTGCAATAGCAAATTCCCACAACCGTGGTGCCTTAGAACATCAGAAATGTATTCTCTCACAGTTCTGGAGTCAAAAGTCCAGAATCAATGTGTCACGGGTCACACTCCTTCCGGAGGCTCTAGGGGTGAATCTCTTTTTCTTTTTTTCACAGTATACCAACTTCGAGCTGCATTGGGAGAATCTATTTCTTTCCTCTCTCAGCTTCCTCTGGTGGCTGCCAGCATTCCTTGGCTTGTGGCTGGATCTCTCCAGTCTCTGACTCCATCTTCATACCTTCTCTGTGTGTATCTGTGTCTCCTCCTCTTCTGTCTCCCATCTCCTGCATCCCTTTTATCAGGTTACATGTCGTTGTATTTATGGGCCCACCTGGATAATCCAGGCTAAGCTCCTTCTCTCAAGATCCTTGACCTAATCCCATCTTTTGCCACCCGAAGTAATAGTCACAGGTTCTAAGAACTAAAATGTGACATATCTTTGGGGGCCAGTTTTTCTGCCTCATACAGTCAGTGAGTGGCAGAATGAGCATTGATGCCAGGGTTTGTCTGATTCCAAAGCTTCTAGTGACCACTGCTCCTTCAGAACTACAGGCATTCTCATTAATTTTAATGGTATGTTAACTCTTCCATTTAGGGGGTACCATACTTGATTTAACCTTTCCCCTTTGGGTGGATATTTTGGTAGTTTCCAGTTTTTCGTTACTGCAAAGAATGAGCACATCTGCCAGTCTTTGGGGACACGTGACCATGTCTGTAGGGTGCATTCTTAGAAGTGGAACTGCTGGGCCAAAGGGCTGGTAATTCTTAGCTTGCTTCACTCTGTGACCAACACCCACCCCCGCTGCAGCCCAGAAAGAACGCTGCAGGAAAGGAGTTGAGAGTCATCATGCCTCAATAAATAACATCGTGAGTTACCAAAGACCCTGATGCACTGTGACCACCATGGGAGCTCAGAGGCCTGGCCTGCTCCCAAGTGGAGTATTTTCCAGATGTTTGTGAGGTCGCCATAAGCTAGAGGAAGTGTTGCTCTGTGTCTACTGCTGTCATTGCTTGGAGATTTAGAAGTAACAACAAGTTATTTTATTTATTTGACAAGCACTTATGAAGCATTTGCTCTTTGCCATGCGCTGTTCTATCTAAGTGCTTTACAAATATGTACTCACTTTATCCTCCTTCAACCCTGAGGTTGTCATGCTAGCAAGCTCATCTCTTGCAGGGGGAAATGGAGCCTCAGAGAGGTCAAGAAACTTGCCAAGGTCACACAGGTGGCTTGTGGCTGGATCTCTCCAGTCTCTGACTCCATCTTCATACCTTCTCTGTGTGTATCTGTGTCTCCTCCTCTTCTGTCTCCCATCTCCTGCATCCCTTTTATCAGGATACGTCATTGTATTTATGGGCCCACCTGGATAATCCAGGCTAAGCTCCTTCTCTCAAGATCCTTGACCTAATCACATCTTTTGCCACCCGAGGTAATACTCACAGGTTCTAAGAACTAAAAAGTGACTATATCTTTGGGGGCCAGTTTTTCTGCCTCATACAGTCAGTGGGTGGCAGAATGAGCACTGATGCCAGGGTTTCCCTGCTGAGTAAGTTTCCCTACTGTGACAGTGCTTGTCATCATGTCAGGCAGGCAGTGGTGCCTTATTAGCTGCTGTCCTTTTCTTCATTTTTATCTTGAGCACTGCGCTTAGGCTTGAGGTAACAGAGATGAGTAAGTCCCGATGCCCATCTTCAAGGAGTTTACAAATGGCTTAGGAGGGAGTCAGGGAACCTGAGTTCTAGCCAGTCCTGGCTCTCTCCTCCCTCAGACACATTGGACGTTTCCCTGCTCCTCTGGGCCTCACTTTTTCTTTTTTTTCTTTTTTTTGCGGTACGGGGTCCTCTCACCGTTGTGGCCTCTCCCGTTGCGGAGCACAGGCTCCGGACGCGCAGGCTCAGCGGCCATGGCTCACGGGCCCAGCCGCTCCGCGGCACGTGGGATCTTCCCGGACCGGGGCACGAACCCGTGTCCCCTGCATCGGCAGGCGGACTCTCAACCACTGCGCCGCCAGAGAAGCCCTGGGCCTCACTTTCGTCACCTGTAAATGGGGGCCTGGACTGGCTTCACCCCAAAGCCCCATCCGTCTTGTCACTTTCTGATTTGTCCTATTTAGGTCAGGACAAACCGATGTCCGAGGAGCCAGCGCCGTAGCAGGTGGATGCAGGGTGTGTCAGCTTTTCCCTTTAGACTGCTCTTGTCAGCACGCCCAGCAGCTTCCTCTGCGTGCTCTGGGGAGTCCTCTTGGCTCCGTCCAGAAGTGAGAATTGTTGAGACCCAGACAGCTTTGCATTGTCTGTATCTGAGGGTGGCAGGTTTTGCCGGCGACGAATGAGTCAGAGGTGCTGCTTGTTGTGTGTTACTGTGGGGCTAATGCAAGGCCGAGGAGGCTGTGGTCATCATCCCTTTGGCTGAAAATTACCCTTAGTTAAAAAGGTCACGTGTGTGCATGGGTCTGCCCATGCGTCTTGCAGGATGCGCACACGGCTTGGAGCAGGCGGCCTGGTGGGAGGCGTTAACTGAGAAGTCGGGCGGGGCCAGGGTGGGGACGGGAGCCCACCCTGGGACCCTCAGTGTCGCCCAGCCTCCTGGAGAAGTGGTGTTTCAACAGGAAGCCGGAAGCTGAACCCCTGATCGATCCGTTCTGCTCACCTTTCTGCTTCCCCGTACAAGTGCCCCTGAGTGGGAGGCAACTGCATCACCTGGAGTTTAGGATGCTCATAAAAGGAGTTAATAGCCCGTAATTACACAGATGAATTGCACTTAACAGGCCCATTTAAAGAAGGGCAGTGAAACAGAGCCTCTCTTAATAGTGTGACCTTTACCGGGCAAACCAAATCCCAAAGCCGGCTAGTTTCAGGCTTCTGAAGGGGCTTCTGTGGTTGTATCACTTCTTTGCCTCACTCACTGATTTGCACAGATCTTTCCACCTTGCAGGGGCACTTGGGGAAGTATTGAGACCCTCTGAAACTGAGCGGGCTTGTTACAACTTCCCCAGCATTTACTGGTAAAGTTTAGTCACTATTTGCTCAGTGTGAGAATGGGTCGAAGGGCAGGAGATTGTAAAAGAAAATGGGACACAAGTCTGCTTTCCTTTAAAAAACTGTAAGAGGTGGGCGGAGTCATTCCTTTTTTGGCTCTTGGTTTTACAAGTTCACTGTCACTGTGCCACAGTGCTAGCACCGCCCACACCCTCTGGATGGACGGCCTCCGTGCCCATCTAGCAGCCTCGCTCCTCTTCTGTCCAGAGCAGCGTGTTTCATTAGAAGTAGGCACCTCAGTTCCTCCTTCTTCTGACGCTGCAGTTGGACCTGCAGAACCTACCCCTCCTGCCAACCTGAAAGTTGGCATTTATGGCTGGAATGTCTTTTTCTTTCAGCATTGTTTTCGGGATCATAGCAGAGTAAGCTGGTGAGAGAGGTGCCAGTGAGAATACTTCTGGGCTAAACCTTAAAGCCTTGGAAGGAAAAAGTAACTAGGACCTTGGTGGTTTCCTTCTGTCCTTCACTCTGACCAGTTTCAAAACTCACTTTAAGTCGTCAGTTTGGACTTGAGGCTCGCTAAAGATGAAAAGACTGAAAGGACAGGTTCAAAGTGCCGAGGAAAGAAGGAGATGAGTCTGAACAGAAACAGCTGATGCTTGAGAGCCTTGGGTCTGCTGTTCTGCTGGGCATGTCACACCATCTCATTTCCTCTCTCATCAGTCCTGGGAAGTTGGCAGTGCTAACAGGTGTGGACTCTCAGACTTAATGAGCTCAAAAGTCACACGGCTTGGGAGTGGCCTTGTTAAGACTCAAACCCAGATTCACTCAAAGTCACTGCCATTAACCATGGAGCCTTAAATGTTTCCAGGAGATAGTATCCTTGAACCCAACCCTTCAGGGTAAGTTAGATTTAGACAAGCAGAGAGGAAGAGGGAGGGGGTTCTGGGCAAGGGAAACGGTAGATACAATCAAAAGCCTGGGAGGGAGTCAGCCTGGCATGGAGCATTGCCTGCCAGTTGTAAGCTCCATGGGGCAGGGACCACATTCTCCAGGGCCACCATTGTATCCCCAGTACCTGAGTGCCTGGAGCATAGTAGGTGCTCAATAAATGTTTATTGTGTGAACAAATACATGACCAGTCATCTTCCTCATGAGCCTCTGGAAGGCAGGGACTAGGTCTTAGAAATCTTTGGATGCCCCACAGCTCACATGGTTAATAAATAGTAACCAATAAATATGTTCTGATGGAATGAATGAATGAACAGCAGGTAAGAGAGTGAGGAGATGAGCCTGAGTGAAGAGGCACTGACACTTTGGGAAATACTGAGCAATACACATGGGCTGCTGTGGTCAGGGCATGTTATGGACAGTCTTCAGTGCCAGGACAAAGAACTCTTGTGTTCTCTGTTTTTTAAAAAGCCATCTCTTAACGCGCAGCATCGTGGGGTCTACAGAAACCCAGCCAGCACCCAAACTCTGATGAGCGTGCATGGGAACCAAGTCAAGTACAGCTTAGAAATCACTTTTCTGTAGCACTGGCCTCAACCCACTGTCGCTGGCTTCCCATTTTGGGAAGTGACCAAAACTAACAAGAGGCGTGTAAACACTTGTGAATGGGACCCTGCAGGGTATAGATAGTGCCGTGGGGTCCTGGAATTGTTTTTAGGATAGTTTGGCCAGGAAGCCCCCGCCAGCTTCCTCCAAGTTGGGGGTCTGCTCAGCCTAGGCGTTTTCAACAAAAGCTGCCCTCTCTTTTCAGGTGTTGGCTCACGTTGTGGTTTTGAGAAAGCCTGAGGGCCAGAAAACAGTCCTGGGAGAAGCCCTCTGGGTGGGCAGTCGGAACCTTCAGGTCCAGAGGAGAAGCCGTCCCCTCACCTGGACTTATGACCCGCGGCTTCGCCCCCAGCCTGCCTGTTGAGTTCCCCAAGATGGGCTCTTTCCGCAGGCCCAGACCGCGCTTCATGAGCTCCCCGGCGCTCAGCGACCTGCCCCGCTTCCAGGCAGCCCGCCAGGCTCTGCAGCTGAGCTCCAACTCGGCCTGGAACAGGTACAGGAGGCACGGGCGGGCACAGGGGCACTGCCAGCACCAGAGCAGGGCCAGGGGCTGGCTGAGCTTCAGCATCTCCTGCTATCTCAGCTCCAGAAGGTCGTGAGTATAGGGTTGATTGACGAAGAGAGTGCTTTCCCTACGGCAACTGTATCCATTCGCTTTCCTTTATTAAAAAATATTTTTTTCTTTTTTTATTGAAGTATAGTTGATTTTCAAATGTTGTGTTAGTTTCAGGTACACAGCATAGTGATTCAGTTTTCTTTTTTCTGATTGTGTTCCATTATAGGTTATTCCAAGATATTGAATATCGTTCCCTGTGCTATACAGTAAATCCTTGTTGCTCATTTATTTTATGTATAGGAGTTTGTGAATCCCATACTCCTAATTTGTCCCTCTCCCCCTCCCTCTCCCCAGGTTTCCTTATTTTAGTAGAGGGAAAGCAGACCACTGGGGGCCTCTGGGCTCTCAGAGTCAGTTAACCAGCCCGGGACAGTTGGATCAGAACTTACAGTTACCGTTCATGCCCATTAGTCACATGCCAATTGTAAGAGGACCCGGGGGTGGGAACATATAAGTAACCTCAAGTCACCTGTTACCCCTTCGGAGAGCTAAGACAGTATCTGTGAAAAGCTAACTAAGCAGCGTAAACCAGGGGTGATCCATACCTGGGAGCCACAGGTGGCTGGGAGAGGAGACACTTAGCCTTTGTAAGGCGTTCAGCTGAACTATTGTGCACCAGCACTGAGCAGAGACTGAATCCGTTGTATGTCTCGCCCTTCTCTGAGCTGCTTTTCAAATCTGTGTGGTTCCTTTTTGGATAAATCAATGCATCATTATTTTAAAGCATTATGGAATTCTTTGTCATTTGGATTATTATGGATTTTTTCAATGAATGCCCAACCCTTATGATGGGGAGGGAGGAGGTGTCCGAAATGTTTTGATGTTAAATGGAGGCTTGTTCATTGAAAAAGGCCTAGAACCTTTGGTAAAGACAAGCTTGTGATCAGCTCCTTGCTGAAATGTTGGGCTGGGGTCCAGAGAACGTGGAGTCAAGACTTACCTGGGCCCCTCAACGGATTAACCCTTCTGCCTAGACAGTGGCAGGAGTGGGAGTGGCCGGGGAAGTGAGGCCAGCCCCTCTGGAGTTCTTCCCAGAGGGTACTATTAAAAGGCAAGGACAATTAAAATCCATATTTGAAATTTTTTTTTAATTAAAAAGGCAAGGAATTATCCTTTCCTATTGGCCCTGGGTCTCCAGGCTGCCCTGTGAAGGCAGGTCTCCTGAGTGAAAGGACCCAGACCTGAGTCGTCTCCTACGTGCAGTTACTGCCACGGGGGATTCTTTCAGGCCCAGCAGTGGTGGCCACGCAGTTTCCTGAGAGTAGATCCCACTGCCTGCCCTTCATTAAGGCCGTCCCCCAGCAGGGCTGCCAGCCTGCGAGAAAGTGCGGGGGGTGGTGAGGGCCTACTTTTGGGTCCTCCTGGCCTCAGTCTCCCTTCCTCTCCAAGGACCCTCAGATGGAAGTGACGGATTCCAGGGACAGAAAACGTGGCCGTGTTTGTGCCACAGGCTTCCCGGCCCTTGCACTCACCTTCAGCTCTGAGCTGCTTGAGGAAATGGCCCCGGGGACACAGATCCACTCACCAGGGGTCGTTTCTATTTCCCTGCAGCGTCCAGACTGCCGTGATCAATGTCTTTAAAGGGGGCGGCTTGCAAAGCAATGAGCTCTACACACTGAACGAAAACATCAGGTATGTGGCTGGCCAGGCCGGGACCCTCCCACCGTGGGCCTGAGCTGGGGTGGAAGGAGCTACCCCACCCCCAGGAGCTTTACCTTAAGTTCTGTTTTCTGCTTGGTTCCTGTTGCTGCTTCTGTTGGCTTTAATGAGACTCTTGTAACTGTTAAGTTCTGAGGCCCTTATCTGTCTAGACTTCTGCTCCAGAGAGGGCTCGTCCATTTGTCCATGTGTATAATGTATGTTTGGGTCACTGGGGTGCAGGGGGTAGAGGGCTGACATCTGGTAGCTGCCGTTTATTCTGTAAACATTTCTTGTGCCCTGCTTGATTATTAGGTGCCATATTAGGCCAGGGTGGCCTAGCAGTTGGTAGCAGACGGCTTGGGATTTTATTACTGTCCTTCCTTTTACTAAGTAGCTTGGCAACTTCTTTGTGCCTTGGTTTCCTCTTCTGTGAAACAGAGATAGGAAATGCACCTACTTCCAGTGCACAAGATTCTTGTGAGTTATTGAGTTACTACATACATAGTCTGTAAGAACAGGGTTGGAACACACCAAGTATTTGGTACTTGGGGCTCTTATCATCATCGTTACTGTCATTGCTGTTAGGTTTTGGTGATGAAACCCTCAATAAGACATGGTCCTTGAGGAGTTTAATGTCTTTGAGAATCTTCCCAGTAGTGTCCACTACTTGTTCTTTCATTCATCAAATATATGAGTGCCTCCCTATTAGCCAGGCACTGGGAAAACAACAATGAGGAAAGACAGATGTGGCCCCTGCTCTCCTGGAATTTATGTTCAGTTGAGGAGATAATCATTAGTCAACTGATCACACATGTAAAATGTAATATTATGCACCTGTGATGGCTACTACAACACAGCTGATGTGATGAAAGTGTATGTTAGTAGGACTTGATCTTGCCAAGGAGGCCAGGAATGGTGATGTGATACTTGTGCTTTCATCTGAAGGATCGGTGGGAATTAACTAGATGAAGAGGGCTCCAGGTGGGGGCAACTGCACGTGCAAAGGTCCAGTGGTAGCAACGAGCAAGGAACTGAAAGAAGGCCCACGTGCGCAGAGTACTGGAGGTTGGGTGGTGGTGTGGTTGGGTTTGTGTTTTGGTGAAATGCGGGCAGAGAGGCAAGCAGGGCCCAGAGCCCCGAGGTCTCCTGGGAAAGGAGGTTGAACATCAGGTCTTTTAATGCCCTGGTGTTCATTCCTCTTGGGTGTGTTAAGTGCAGAACATCAAGGGTGAAGACCTAACCCTGGAATGGGCAGAACATTAAAAAAGGCCATTATTCAGGTCTTGTTTACATTTAGTTAAGACCTGTGTTAAGGGTCAGTGAGGTGTTTTAAGAGCTCTGCTTTCATTAAAACGTTTAGAGCTTGGAAGCAAACAGAGTTGTGTTAAATTTCTAGCCAGGCACTTGAATTTCGCCTAATAATTACACAAATATGGAAAGAGACAATAGAGATCATCTCACCCAAGCCCTCCTTTTACAGAGGAGGAAACTGAGGCCCTGAGATGTTGAGTGACAAGGGCAAAGTTGGGTTGGCCAACCCCCCAGCTTGCAAGAGCTGAATTTTACTCCAAGAACTAAGATCTCAGTCTTTTCCGTGAACGTTCCTTAGCTCACAATAGATGTATAAATAAATAAAACGGTGACTCAGGAACGTGCTAATTGTTCCTCACATCAGGGGACTGATCCTGAAATTGTACTTAAAACCTTTGTGGGCAGCTAGGAAAAATACGGGCCACGCTAGATTTCAACAGCCCTGTTAACCCCGGGCTGCTCACTCAGAAGCCCGCAGGTACCCAGCAGGTCTAAGTGGGTGAAGCCGGCCTGGAGGGTGGAGGTGAGAGCTCACCCTCTGTCTAAGGGGATCCCCCCCTGCCCAGAACAATGCAGGTCCAGTGACATACCATCTTATTTCTCAAGAAGAACCAGAAATTGAGATTTTTATGTGAAATTTTGTCTTTTAAATGTTGATAAGTAATCCAAATGTCCCCAAACATTGGTACAGGCCAAACAAAACACATCTGTGGGCTGAAGTTGACCAACGGGCTGCCCATTTATGAGATCGGCCATAGCATACATGGGGCGGCATCGCTGATGGGGTGTCGTGTCCCAGATTCTAGCGCTAAGGACACCCAAGTGCGGGAGAAGGGAACTGACGCGGATGGAGGTACCAGGAAAAGTGCCAGGCACCTTTCACATACATCATATGCAGCCCTCCTCACAGCCCTGAGAGACAATCATTGTTCTCAGTGCATAGCTTATCGGCAAAATGATGGGCAAGAGAAACAAAATAGCTCGTCCAAGGTCACGCAGCTATGAACGATAGAGTCAGGATGTGAACCCCTGTCTGACGTAGGCACCTATGTTAGTTTGCTCAGGCTGCCGAATGGTTTTTGTAACTATAGACTGGGAGGCTTAAACGAGAGATGTTTATTTCTCACTGTTCTGGAAACTGGGAAGTCCAAGGTCGAGGTGCTGGCAGATTGGGTTCCTGGTGAGAGCTCTCTTCCTGGCCGCCATCTTGCTGTGTCCTCGCACGGCCTCTTTGTGTACGTGATGGGGAGAGAGCAAGCTCTCTGGTGTCCCTTCTTATAAGGATGCTAATCCCAACGTGAGTGTTGCGGGTCCTACCTTCATGACCTCATCAGAACCTAATTACTTCCCAAAGGCCCCACCTCCAAATAGTGTCACATTGTGGGTGTAGGGCTTCAACATATGAATTTGGGGGGTGAGGGGACACAATTCAGTCCCCAGTGGAATCTGTGCTCTTTGCACTATATCGTAGTGTCAGAGAGAGAGGTTCTAGGCTGGAAGAAGTGTTAAGCCAATGGTCTTGATCTTTCTTTCTGCCTTTGTTCCTTTCCCAAGGCCTCTGGGACTCCATCTGTACCATGTGCTGTGATTCTTAACATCCCTCCAAGGATCACATCACTCCTCCAACACTCCTTTCCAGTATTGGGTTTAGCGGGGGCTGTTGGATGTTCCTCTCTATGTTTGGAGCAATTTTCAGGCTAGTGAGAAACACATATGGTTGGGGTTTGAAAGTAATTGCCTGGATGTGAACAACTCAAAGCTGTCAAAAGCCAGAGCTTCGATGACCATGTCCTGGACCGTCTACCCTCTGTCCTTCTTTAGGATGGTGGTTAGAACAGAGATGGGCTTTCCCAGCACAGACACTCAGAGTATAACTGAGAACATGAAACACACCCCAGGCATATGTATGACCTGGTCCTCCCAAGTTAAATAAAGTGAACCCACGTCTGCAAGAGCCAACATGGGAATAAACACAGCTGCCTTTATTTCAGTAATTAAAACACCAAAACAGACATACTACTCTCTGGTTACATTTAAATTGACAGGTTTTGGTTTTTCTTCACTCTCTTTTTTCTGTGAAAAGACCTGTTCGCAGAACACAATGGCAAACTGGCCAGCGTTGAGGCCCGACCAGGTGGGGTGAGGGGCAGAGGCGGTAGGGATGAGGGAAGAAGATGCCAAAGGAGAGAAGGCTATTCATCTCAAGCCCATTTTTCAATCAATTATGACGGTTCTATGTGCAAGAAGATCCCTGCCAGATTCGAGAGAATAGTTTAACTTGTTAAGAGAGTGGCTTTTGGATTCAGAGAGACGAGGGATCAAAATTAGGCCAGCTGTGTGACATGGGCAAGTTACTTCATTTATCAATCTCTGTTTTTTCTTTTATGAAACGGGGAAAATAATGACATGAACATCATAGTGGTTGGGAGGTCTGAGATAATGCTAAAAATGTCATTATTACAAGATCTGGTGCCGAATACATGTTAGCCATTATTATTCCTGTTATGAAACTTGAGCAATAATAAAGTGATAAATGCTGGCTGAGTACCATGCGTGAGAGCACAGGGCAGTGTGATGAATTGCCCCATAAACAGTTCTGTATACAAAGTTCTCTAGCTGTTTGGATGAGGTGAGCTGACTTTGAACTAGAGAGGTCCAGGACAGGCCTTTCCAAGAATGTGCTGGCCTGGAAGTGTGGGTGAGGCTAAGTTCTTACAAGGAGAGCCAGCTGTTTCTCCTTTCTGCAGAGGAAAGAACAAGAGGAAATGACTCTCTCAGTTCTTCATTCTGCTCCAGCCAAACAGTAATAAACTTTGATGGATTATCCAAGTCCAATGTCAAAGCCTAAATCAGCTTTCCCGGGTCACCCCAGCCAGCCCTGGCCATCTTTCTAACTGTGGAGTTAGTGTGTTCCCTGGGAAATAAGAATTTGTGTAAATATTAGCCAATGCGAAGGATGACCAGGAAGGTAAGTTTTATATAACTGGGTTCTGAAATGCAGTCGTTACAAACAATTGATCTTTTCTTCTAAGACGTGTCTCCATGTCTTAAAAATGAACTTCAGTTTAAACTTAAGTAGATAGACTTTGGGGTATCTCTGAGGAAGAACTCTGGACTAAGGATGTTCAACTTCTAAAACACATTACTAGATCAAGAGAAGGATGCGGAGACCTTTTTTTTTTTTTTTGAAAAAAAGACTGGAAAGTGTCCAGCTATAGTTTACATTTTTATTGAAATGAAAATTATTGGAGGTACAGAGATAGTGCCTTTCCATGCACTTGTGTCCACATTAATTAGCAACTTAAAGGATACAATATGCTTGTGTATATTATGTGTTTTAGAAAACAAGAAAATTCCTTATATAGTGTTCCTCAAGCTAACAATGGAAATGTGGTTCTCACGCTACCCATTATTATTGCCAAGAACAGATATGCTTCTGAACACAACCCTGGAAGTGGTGGTCTAATCTCACTGGTATATTTATATAGCTGTTGAAAGAACATAACAGAATATGCTATTGATACATTGTCCACACCCTATGGATGGAGCTAAGAGTCCTTCACTATCGCCTTTGCTGTTAATTGCACATATTTCTGGATCACCAAATTTACTCAAAGATTTTTTACAAAAATAATAAATTAAACAGGTTAAAAAAATAAGGACATTTGTGATAACATGCATGGTAATTACGGTAAAATTAGCAGTCTGAAATTTCATGCTTTTTCTTAAATATTAATTTAAAAACAACTTTTGCTCACAGTGAGCCAGTTTACCTCCTGATGCAGAAGCCAGGATATAGGATTTTTGTCATCTAACTCCACATGATCTTAACCCCATTTCTCATTAGCACTTATTTCCTCATTAGTTTTTTTTAATTTAATTTTATTTATTCTTTTATACAGCAGGTTCTCATTAGTCATCCATTTTATCCACATCAGTGTATACATGTCAATCCCAATCGTCCAATTCATCACACCACCCCCACCCCAACCCCTGCCGCTTTCCCCGCTTGGTGTCCATACGTTTGTTCTCTACATCTGTGTCTCAATTTCTGCCCTGCAAACTGGTTCATCTGTACCATTTTTCTAGGTTCCACATATATGCATTAATACACGATATTTGTTTTTCTCTTTCTGACTTACTTCACTCCGTATGACAGTCTCTAGATCCATCCACGTCTCAACAAATGACCCAATTTCGTTCCTTTTTATGGCTGAGTACTATTCCATTGTATACATGTACCACATCTTCTTTATCCATTCGTCTGTTGAGGGGCATTTAGGTGGCTTCCATGACCTGGCTATTGTAAATAGTGCTGCAATGAATATTGGGGTGCATGTGTCTTTTTGAGTTATGGTTGTCTCAGGGTATATGCCCAGTAGTGGGATTGCTGGGTCTATGGTAATTCTATTTTTAGTTTTTTAAGGAACCTCCACACTGTTCTCCATAGTGGCTGTATCAATTTACATTCCCACCAGCAGTGCAGGAGGGTTCCCTTTTCTCCGCACCCTCTCCAGCATTTGTTGTTTGTAGATTTTCTGATGATGCCCATTCTAACCGGTGTGAGGTGATACCTCCTTGTAGTTTTGATTTGCATTTCTCTAATGATTAGTGATGTTGAGAAGCTTTTCATGTGCTTCTTGGCCATCTGTATGTCTTCTCTGGAGAAATGTCTATTTAGGTGCAGAGATCTTTTAAGAACAAATTCATCAGGAATGTCACACCTCAATCAAGTGGCCAATTTTCCCCAAATTAAAGTCAGGGCTCATGGTCTGTCAATATGAAGACCATAAACCAGAATCTTTTCTATTGAAAATCACCCCTCAGAATAGACATATTCTAGTGAAATCCCTCGTCATCACAATCTACAGTCCTGCCCGCCCTGAGTGTCCGTCTGCCCTGGTGTGGGCTGGACCTGAGTGTCTTCTTGGTTTAAATTCTCTATGGGCATCGATGTGGTTTTGAATGCCCATCTCCAGCCTCAATTCTAATGTGGCTGCATTTTGGCAGTGGGCACACGTCTCTGTTAGAGGTCTGGGTTTCACGAGCTTTCCCAGGAACAAGAGTGGCCAAACTGACACAGAAGCATGCTCTTGCTAAACATGCCTTTCGGCAACTATTCCACTGATGATAGAAAGTTAGGAAAGCGTGAGAAAGCCATGATTTATTTGTACTGGTTCTTATAAGAACCTACGCAAGTAGTTTCTGAAAAGTGCTTTCACGTTTTGGTTGGCTGGTGGGAGTGGGGGGGGGGGTACGTGTAGAGGGCGGGGTCATTGATGCTTTTCTTCATTTAATCAGTGAATATTTGTGGACTCTGCCAGGTACTGGGCCAGGTTCTGGGGCAGCCATTGAGGTGGGTTGTTCTTGCCCTTGGGGAACTTACGGCAGAGTGAGAGTGGGGAACTGAATAGGCAGTTATCATAGGATGTTCTAAGTGGGGTGGTAGCAGAACCCAGAGTGTTGGGGAATGTGAGGGGCTGGGCACATGATTAAATATGGGAGAAAGCCATGCCTCCTTTGAAATCTGCAGGATGAACAGGTGGGAGTCAGGTAGAAAGGGCAAGTGAGGATATAAAGATCTTGCCACTACTGTCTCCATACTCTTTCACCCCTCCTTCTTCCTGGTTTTTTTTTTTTTTTTTTTTCTCAGCAGAAATAAATGCTCAGAGATGAGGTTTCCGGAAACCAGAGATGAGTTATCTGCAGCTGGCCTGAGGCAGGAAACTCACATTTTCCTTCTCTCTCCAACCACCCCGCTTCTGTTCTTGTTGGGAGGGAGGTGTCATGAAGGAAACCCCAGAGATTTTCAAGGAAAGAGGAGGTTCCAAGAATTGAGCTCGGTCTCTGACAGGTCGGAGTTGAAACGTCCTGGTTCTGAGTCAGTTGGCTGTCTGAGGCCCGGAAGGGAGCTCCACCTCAGATGCTTCCAGCTCTGTGAGGGAGTCTGTTGACTGTACTGGGACCCACAGCTGCGGGCAGAGCTGGGAGGGGAGGAGAGGAGAGGAGAGGCCGGATGGAACCCACAGGCTGGCAGAAGGGACCAGGCTGAGTCAAGATTCTGTGCGGTAGTAATAACAGTAGACGTCAGCAGAACATTTATTTAGTGCGTGCCGGGCTCTGTGTGTTAACTCTTGTAAAACTCACCACGCCCCTATGAGCCGGGTGCCACTGTATCCCTATCTTACAGATGAGGAAATAGAGGCACAGAGGACTGGAATAACTTGCCCAGAGTCGCAGAGCTAGTTAGTAGCTGACCTGGGACTTGAACTTGAGCTTCCCATGTTCCTCAACACACAGCAAGTGGGCTGCAAGAGGCACATGCCTGGCATTGTCCAGATTTAGGCCTGACGCTCCTGGATGTAGATGCATGAACAGATCATCAAATGAGTGGGGCATCGTCTTCTGAGGGCCCTCGTTTGGGAGGCCTGCAGGTGAGATCTTCTCTTTTTGGCCCAGGTCGCTCTGCCTGGCCATGTGTTGATACCTTGTGTCTGCTCTAGTTGAGAAACAGACTCATCTCTGGGGGCAGGAAGAATAGTTGAAGGGAAGTAGTGAATCAGAAACCTCTGGGATTGGCCCATGAAGCGGTCGGCCTGCACAGTGTTTGGAAATCTGGACATCCCACCTGAAGATCCAGGCCTCTCTGGAAAGTCTGCATCGGGCAACGCTGCATCTGGAACTGGTCAGTGGGAGCGAGGCCTGGCTGCTGGCTTCAGTGGAGTTTGCTGCAGCCCCATTGTCTGTGCCCGTCTGCTTCCCTCACTCACCTTACCTGCCTGCCCCTGTGGGGATGGGGGTACCACTGCCTGATGTTCAGGTGGGCCTCTGTTTGAGTTGGGATCTGCCGGTGTATGGCCTCAGGGAAGGCTCTGAGCAACAGTTGCCTCATCTGCAAAATAAATTCCTACCTTACAGGCTATTGGAGAATTCAAGATGCTTTGTGCCATCTGCTTAGCATAGTACATGTGACATAATTAGGAGCTCTGGAAATGCTTTTTGTTGGTTTTCTCCATCTTTTTCACTGTCCCCACTGCCACCCACTGGGGTGCAGAAAACAGAGAGGTGTGAGAATCCTAGAATTTTATCTGAGTTACACACACAACCTCTGATGGGCCCCCATAGAATGGGCCAGCAGAGGAAAGGGATGTTTCCCTGTGTTACTGCTTAAAAGATGCCACCTCCTTGAAACGTGTCCTATTGCAGAAGCAAGGTGGGTGATCTCAGGAGGATTTAATGATCAGGTTGGACAGGCACTGACTGACGAGCTATAGCGTCAGGCACAGGACCCTGAGGCCCCCTGCTGTTCCTAGACCACGAGGACGTCTGGCTAGATCCCACCAAAAGGCCTGGGTACTTGCGGCAGCCCCTGATTGCCAAATGGCACAGAAATACTTCACAACTGATATGGTGTCCCCACTCGTGCTGGCTAGACTTTAGCCCTGTGGCACCTGTCTCCAAGCTGTTTCATTATCCTTTGGGATTTTGCCGCCTTGGGGCTTTCCCTGTGCACAAGAGAGATTGTGGCTCACATCTAAGGTGACTTGTCTACATCATTTCTGCCACTCCGTGCCCTGCCGGCCATCTGGTCCTCCCTGTACCTCATAACCAGCTAGATCCAGCTTGGGCTGTGCCTCGTTTACCTTCAAGCCCACAGAAGTGGGAAGTTGAGTTGACAAGATGGTGTGGGGTGAGATGACGGTCTGTATAATAACAGGAAATCCTGTCATCTGGGGTGGTGTCTCACCCAGTCAGCCTGGAGAAAAAGGGGGTGAGATAGTACAGATCAGCGTGTGAGTGGTTCCTCATTTCTCCTTATTACTGCCCTTTTGGCTTCTGACTGAACTTCATGCCCCATTTCCCTTTTGGGTTGAGTCCCACATAAGCATTCACTTCCCATTACTCTCAGGTCCCCACTTCCTTCTCTTTCTAGCTCAATGGCTGATGGTGGTGACGGTGGTGATGATGATGGTGTTGACAATGGTGGTGATGGTGGTGATGATGGTGCTGGTAGTGGTGGTGATGGTGGTGGTGGTGATGATGGTGGTGGTGATGGTGGTGGTGGTGGTGGTGGTGATGATGATGGTGCTGGTAGTGGTGGTGATGGTGGTGGTGGTGGTGGTGGTGATGGTGGTGGTGATGGTGGTGGTGGTGGTGGTGATGATGGTGGTGATGGTGGTGATGGTGGTGGTGGTGGTGGTGGTGGTAGTGGTGGTGATGGTGGTGATGGTGGTGATGGTGGTGGTGGTGATGGTGGTGGTGGTGGTGGTGATGATGGTGATGATGGTGATGGTGGTGGTGGTGGTGGTGATGGTGGTGGTGGTGGTGATGATGGTGCTGATGGTGGTGATGGTGCTGGTGGTGATGGTGATGGTGGTGATGAGGGTGGTGGTGGTGGTGATGGTGGTGATCATGGTGGTAGTGATTGATGGTGGTGATGGTGGTGGTGGTGATGATGGTGATGGTGGTGGTGATGATAGTGATGGTGGTGGTGATGATGGTGGTGGTGGTGATGATGGTGGTGGTGATGGTGGTGATGGTGGTGATCATGGTCATGATGGTGGTGATGATGGTGGTAGTGACACTTGCTGAGCCTTGCTGTATCCCGGGAGCATACCGTTCAAGGATTAATTCGTTTAGCCCTTGCAATAATCCTGTGGAGTGGCTACCCTTACTATCCCCAAATTCCAGTTGAGGAAGCAGTTACAAGGGACTAAACTGTACAGTTAACTTGCAAAGGTTACTGCTGACCACAGGCTTCGGACCCAGGCGGCTGCCTCCAGACCCTCACATTCAGTGAGACTTCTCTCCTCTCCATCCTGAGCTTGCTGCATGCCCTCCTCAGTAACCTCTGCCGTTCCATTTTCTTGTGTATAAAAAGCGGTTTTGTTTTACGCTTAAATGAGGAAATACATATACGTTGTTGACAATGGTGCCTGGCACTTAGTAAGTGCTTAGTAAACTTTAATTGGGAAAAAAGCTAGGCTTCATCCTAGGAGCAATTTGATTTTTGTTTATTATTATTATTTGCTCCAATATGTAATAACTTTCCTATTTCCTGGGAAGAGACCCTAGGAAAGGATGGAAAAAGTGGAAGGAAGGCTGCCGGGTTCTGTGCCTCTGTGCCCAGGAGGCACATATGTCCTAGGTTTTGGGAATCAGGATTTCCATCTCTTCCGTATCTAGGGAACCACAAGCACGGGCTCTTCGATTCTGTTGTCTTTCTTCTGCTTTTCTCTTCTTTCTCGTGCTTTACAAGCTTAACTGGCAAATGTAGTGAGGAAGGTTATAGGGTGAGTGGTCCCTCTGTGAATTTAGGTCTGTGCATCCCTAATGCCTTGATACTTTCCATTTTTGGGACGAGATGGTACCCCTGTCTCCTGGGAGAGGGGTCCCGATGGGCAGGAAGTCATTGTCTGAGCTCTTCCATCCTTCTCTCCTAGCACCTCACACCACATCTGACACAGAGTCGGTTTTCAGTAGACGTTTGTGATTCGATGAATTAACTCATGGGGTCCCGATGTTCTATCAGTCACCCGTTCCTGTTTTGGAGGGAAGCTACTGATGAGTTCCCCCTGGAGATGGTACCTCAAGGTAGAGGGGTGGAAAATCCCTTTCTCTCAGTTCAGCTAAGACCAGGGTAGAGTTTTTGAGAAGTACCCTTTCCTTGTAATCCAAGTGCAAGCAGAGTAAACACAGAATATAGAAATAGATGGTGGATCTCGCACTGGGACTCAGCACAGACTGTCCTCAGCTTGGCTCTGTCCTCTCCTCACCCCCCTCTCTCTGCATGAAGTTCTCGGGTTACCAGCCTGGGGTGGGTTTGCATTGGCAGATTCTCAGGACTTGTGGGATTCTCTGATCCCCTAGGATAGTCTGCTTCCTGATATTGTGCCCTTGATGTGGGAACGCACTCCCACAATTCCTTCTCGGCCTCAAGCCATCTGTTGGTAACCCTGATGGTGGTTATTGTTAATTCAAAAAAATTTTTTTAATGTTTCTGAGTAGGATGTGTTCACAGTGTACTAAAAATTTATATATACAACGAGATATGCATTGAAGAATCTCCCTGCCTTGTACTCCAGAAACCCAGCTCCTACTCCCCTGCCAAAGATAACTTTTATTACAGTAGTTTATTGGTTATTCTTCCAGAGCTTCTTTACGCATATATGAGGAATATTTGTGGAAAAGCAGCGGGGGATACTTGACACTTTATACGAGGTCCACAGACTAGGGTCTAACGAGGTGGTTTGGTGTCTCTAGCACAGTGTTTCCCAACTTCAGGGGATAAAGTTTGCTAAAGTGTTTTGTTGCCCTACTAAATTTCCAGTAACGGCTTCAACCTTCTCCAGCCTCCTACTTGGGAAGGTGGAGAGGAGTAGACACAACCCAGTGCATTTACATATAATTTTGAAAATGCATGTATGTTTTGTGTGTTTAAAAATCAAGATACTGAAAAAAAAAACAAGGTACTGTATATTTCAGTTCAAAGGGTCTCTTGGAAACCAAATCATAGTTACGACAGAACAACAAGTTAGAGCAGATTTGACAAGTGAATTTGTTGCTCTCGTGTAAATAAAAAATACATATATTTTCTCTTCCCTTCTCACAAGGTAGCGCATTATACACACTGTTCTGCATCTTGCTTCTTTTTGACTTAACGTAATGTAGATATTTTCATATCATTACTTAAGAGCACTTCCTTGTTCCCTTTTGTTTTTTTATGGCTACTTAGAACTTCATTGTACGAATGAACCAGGTTTTTATGAGCACTTTATTGGCGCACATTTACGTTGATTCCATATTTCACCACAGCGGAAGTGCTGTACATGTATGTATTGACCTTGTCTAACTCGTAACATGTGCAGACAGAAATAAGACAGGATTTTGTAAGGAACAGGGTAGTTTACTGATTTACCCACCCAGGACAATGGAATGTTGACTTAAATGATCAGCTAGGGTCTATTCTGTTCTGATGATTCTGTACAACAATACCTAGTAGAGAGGGTTTTGAACATGGAATTCTCTTACAATACCTGCTTACAGTCTATTACATTTAACATATATAAAGCAGATTGCCACACCTGTGTGTGGTTCCGCTTCAGTAAAGGACTGAGGACCACTCTTAACAGTGTGGTGGCAGCACCTCTTCATATCCTGCCTCTTTATTCTTATCCATCACCATCTTGCTGCCCCTGGTACGGCTGCTAGCTTCTGGGTCCTTTTTGCTATGCCTTTGTCTTGGCAGTTGCAACAAGTTCACTCTTTAATCTCTGCTCCTTTATCAGCTGATTTGTACCTCAAGCTTTGTCTTCCTGTAATGCTCTGCAGAATTCTGGCCTTGGCCAGAATTGCTGCAGTCCCGGCTGTCACTTAAGGGTGATGTACCGTTCCTGTCACTGCAGTCTGCAGCCTTTCCGTCCTCCCTGATAGGTAGGGGAGGAGATCTCTTGGATTCCTCAGTTGTGTAGCATCACAGTGCTCCTGGGGTACCACCTGTCTAATCACGTCCAGCCCCAGTTCACGATTGTTACTCCTCCGCCTTGCTCCAAGTGGGTCTCCATAGCTCTTGACCCTGTACTGACGACCTCTGTCTCTTTCCACTTTACCTGAAGCGTCTACATGAACACAGTGTCCTCCCAGCGTGGCTTCCTCGGGACACCAATTCCATAGCCTGCGTTTTAGTCTCAGAACCGTGTTGACCCCTTAACATTGTAAGTGCCCGAGATAATGCTTAAGAAACTGTTAGTAGTAGCCCGTTATGAGGACTTGTTTTTCCACTTTTTTTTTTTTTTTTTTTTTTTTTTTGCGGTCCGCGGGCCTCTCACTGTTGTGGCCTCTCCCGTTGCGGAGCACAGGCTCCGGACGCGCAGGCTCAGCGGCCATGGCTCATGGGCCCAGCCGCTCCGCGGCATGTGGGATCTTACCGGACCGGGGCACGAACCCGTGTCCCCTGCATCGGCAGGCGGACTCTCAACCACTGCACCACCAGGGAAGCCCTGCTTTTCCACTTTTTGATGAAGCTTGGCTTCTTCACCTATGGTTTTGAGACTTCCCAGTGGCCATGAAGACTTTTTTGGGAGGTGCTTCTCTTTCCAGCAGCCAGAAGCAGCCTCCCTGCCTCTTCCTGTTTCAGGGCCTCCCTCTGGGGCTGCCCACTTGATTTCTCTGTCCCGTCTGAGCGACGCCTCTGGCCTCGAAGACCAGCCGTGACCCACCTGCTCTTGGCCCAGTGACCGACGAAGGCTCCCCGGTGTCTGTCAGACCCACCCACATCTGGGTGAACCCCTGGGTTCTGTGGATGGGATGGCCTTCTGAGAGCCTGCCATTCACTTGGGTCTCAAAATGCAGTGTCCACCACAGATACGTTTTCTGTCCTGGCAAAAGGAAGGTATCTTCCTTGCTCAGCATGAGTTTTCAGCTTTCCAGGGCTTTTCCAGGTGCAGAAATTTAGATCTTGGATGTTTCTTCTTCTTGTGACTCAGTCTTATTGTATCTATCTTCTGCACACTGTGGCATCTTGTTGTAACTTCCCGTTTATCCTACAGCGACAGGTGAGAATGCATTTTTTGAGGAGTTAAAACCCAGCAGGTGTTGTCAGAAGCTTGAGTGTTTGCTCTTTAGTAACCGTGTCCGGTGGGATGCGTAAATGAAATTATTGGAAGTCCTGAAGAGTTTTTTTTTTTTCCTGGATCCTTGGTTTTAGCTTCCTCACCTTATTTGGATCAAATTAAAGAAAGAGCAGTAGGGATAGTCCCATGATTTATCTCAGGGAGAAGGAGGTCTGGTGCCAATACCACCATGTTTTATTTTTATCTTTTAAGCACTTAAGACTCTTTGCACTTACCTCGGGAGTGTATCGATTAACCTGCTAGCTCTCCACACCCCTCCCCACAAGGATGTAAGCTCCTTGAGAGCAGAGACCTCGCCTGTCTTGTTCACTTCTGCAAGCCTGGTGCTAGAACAACGTCTGGCTCATAAAGAGCAGCTGAATAAATGTTTGTGCTGCATAAATAAAATCCATCTGTTCTCCTTTGAAGGACTTTTAAGTCCCTTTGGGATGGGCAGTAAGGCCACTGAAACCACGGCACCAAGCTCAGTGTCTCCGATGGATTTGGAGGCGAGACTGGGTAGGGTTATGCAAAGAGATGTTGAATTTGCAGGTCTGGGTTTGAATCTTCACTCTGCCACTGACTTATTTGGGAGACCCCTCTGAGCCTCAATTTCTTTATCTATACACGAGAGATAATAATTGCTCCCCAACACACACACACACTTTGCAATCCTTGGGTGAAGAATGTATGAAAAATGCATTTTAAACCGTAAAGTCTGCAAATGAGGGGGAATTACAAAACCATGGCCTTTCTCTTCCTTAGTTTTTGCTGCACGTGAAGCCAGGTGCCCCTGCCTGCCTCCACCTCTGTTAGAATTGGGATATCCTGTGGCTGCCCTCTTGAGATGCTTTATCTGTTAAAGTGAACTAAGGAGCCGATGCTTTCTAGGAGTTCCATCTGCCCCAATTCCCTAATGACCTTGGTGGGGGTGGGGTATTACTGGCACCTAGGAAAGCACACTTCCGGCTCAGGCCCAGCCTCGGCCCCTGTGCCACTGGTGAGCACGGCAATTCACCAA
Organism: Leucopleurus acutus; assembly: GCF_964270905.1. Taxonomy (NCBI): domain Eukaryota; kingdom Metazoa; phylum Chordata; class Mammalia; order Artiodactyla; family Delphinidae; genus Leucopleurus; species Leucopleurus acutus. Next base: position 87,275,545 of record NC_139151.1, read on the forward strand.
GCATCTGTGAACTCCAGGAGCTATAGCATCAAGGGCTGCTTGACAGTTTTTCTCTCTTTCCAGGAGGCTGCTGAAGAGTGAACTTGGATCGTTCATTACAGACTATTTTCAGGTAAGCTGTGTGGGTCTGAGCTTGTGTTATATTGTGCACGTGGGTACATGTTCCTAAAGGAGTGACCGATACTGTACACCTGGACATGCCTACAACATCCAAAATTATGTATCCCGAGTTCCTACTACATGCTGGGCATTGCAGTGCAGCCCTACTGCGTGCTGGGCACTGCAGTGCAGTGACAGTGGAGGCGTACAGGGCAAGCGTGGTCCCTGCTCTTATGGAGACTATAGCCTCAGACAGCGGTTCTCAGGCTTTTTGGTCTCAAGGACCCCGTTACGCTCTTAAAAATGATCATTTATTTGGGTTATCTCTATGTATTTTCACCATGTTAGAAATTAAGCCTGAGAAAATTTACTGTGTGCCTTAATTCATTCAAATAATAAACCTACTACATGTTAGCATAAACGGCATTTTTATGAAAAATAACTTTCTGAAAGTAAAAGGATAGGAGAGTGGTATTGTTTTATATGTCTGCAAATCTCTACCTGCAGACTGGATCCTCATATCTGCTTCATAGTCAGTCTATTGTGATATTGCCCATCTGGAAAATATTGCACCTAGTCTCTGGAAAATTCGACAGTACACTCAACGGAGGATGCAAGGCAAATAACAGCTTAGTGTTGTTAAGGATATCGTTTTGACCATGTGGAAAAGGTCTGGGTGATCCCTCAGGAGACCCCAAACCACACTTGGAGAACTGCTTTCCTAGTGGCATTCCCTCCCACTCCGTGTATGGTACCTAATTGAGTGTAATGCTATGTCCCTTTAGCCAAGTTCTTTCTTGTCACTAAGTCTCTCGGTCTGTTCTGTTAAAGATAGAATTGAATCAGATAAGCTAACATCCCTCCTGCCTAGACACCGTTGTTAGGCAGCTAATGAGTTCAAGATTCCACGTGCAGTCAGGATGGTTTCTAATCCACTGACACGAGATGCCTTCCTGACTCCATCCAAAGACACGTGGTGGGAAGTCCCCACACAGATTTTTTTCAATAGTCAATACTATAGTACTGCAGGATCCATGGTTGGTTGAATCTGTGGATACAAAAAAACCTCAGATACGGAGGGTCAACTACAAATTATATGCAGATTCTCGACTACACGGAGGGTTGGTGCCCCTAACCCCTCGCGTTGTTCAAGGGTCAACTGTATACATATTTGTTATTCTAAAGTGTAATCCATCCCTTTTAATGGGAAGGTGATATAAAAATCCATAATAAATTGGTTTCAGGTTGGTGATATTATTCTGTATCCCAGGTGAGCATACTTTTAAGACAGTTTAAAGAGTTTTTAGCTTTTAAAAACAACACAGGCATCCTTTCATTTTCTTTCCATAAATCAGGAAGCTTAAACTTTTATGTGCACTTTAAAAGAATGACAGATGTCAGTTGTCTGTCTCTCACATGCACACACACACCCACACACACCAGAAAATGACCACTTGGCCACTCTATATCTGGACAAAGCAAGACCCAGCAGAAGCCTGGAATTCAATCAGGGCAAATGTCTCAGCTGCTTGAAAGAAAACCCCTGTCCAGGGAGAGACAAACAAAGATTAAAAAAGAGATAATTAGTCACAAATGTGAATCATTTCAGTTGCCCTCGACTCAAAGGTCAGTCTTGTCCTCACTCTCTTCTCTTGCTGTCTCTAGTGATTGAGTTTTAAATCCAACTACAGAGAAGTGGTTTTTCAATCCCTCCTGGTGAAACCTGCCAGCCCAGCTGCCTTCCTCATTGACATTTAAAATAGACAGGGTTCTGTGTGGTTTCAGTCAAGTTTGAAATGTCAGTCATGTCTTGGCTTTGGGGGCTACCCCTCGGATGGGTGGGGAAGGGCATTTGGGTGGGGATTTATTTATCTGGAAAGCCCTGAGGTTTTGGGGGCAGTAAGTGCTGCTTACAAAGTATGCCAGACACTTAACAGCTGGTAACCACATGTCATTTTTTATCGAGTGCTTAATCAGAGAAACTGCTTGGTGAATATCGAGTCTCTTTCTGGGGGTGTGGGGTATGAACTGGTTTTCACAGTCTTGAGTCTGGGTTTTTCCTTAGTTTAAGGTGCTAGACTGGAGAAAAGCCTATCCTAGACACTGTTTATTAAAATGTAGGTTTTAAGTCTCATGTAGGCACAGAGACTTTTTAAAAATGTGTTTGGTTCTCCAGTCCCTAGAAATTACCTAGCACATAGTAGATGCTCAATAAACTTTATTGGGAGAGAGGGAGGGGTTGCCCACCACAGATACAAGAGAGATTTTAGGAGTTGTACACAATGGTATTAAATAACATTTGCCTTTGTGGTAAGTGTTTCCTTTCCTTATTTTCCTTTAGCACTTCTGATCGTGCCAGGGAGAGTCTTCGTTTGTGCCATTGTGTCTGTTACACTTCTGCAAGACTTGGTGATCTCTCTTGTTTAAGGAAGAGAGCAGGTTTCAAAATTAGTGTCTTCAGCTAGAAGCAATGTCTAATTAGGATTACATAACATCATTTTGAGATTGAGTTGATCCTTGAGTTACATTCTATTTATGGTAAATGGTGTTGCTGTGGTTTCTTTTATAAACATATTTATGTTTTTAAAAAAGTGGATTGATTGAAGAAAAATAGTATACAAAGGATAATAGTGTATGTGGCCCTGGCTGTGACCAAGTGGTGAAGGTGGTTCAAGAGAGACTCAGGTGTGGAAAGTCCTTCGCTAGGCACCCTTGAAAATGGGCTGGTTTCAAAGCCACACCAAGAAGAGCTTTTCAGATGAAGACGGAAATCCAGGAGGCAAGGCTGATAGAGGTGACCTCAGCCTTCACACTCAACTATCGGATGTAGTTTCAAGAGGGAAAGTCAGAATGGGCTCCAGAAAGAACATTCCTCCAGCAAGGAGGAGAGGGGAAGGTCTGGGGACAAGTGAGGAGCAGAACCAGGGGGGTGGACAGGTAAGACCCAAATGCCATGGACGTGGCTGTTGGGGAAGGTGACGAGTGGGTTCCTCCGTGTGGAGGATGAGATGGCCACCCCACCCCCCACCCCGCCTGGACATCTGGACTCAGCAATGAGGTCTGTCTCCTGGGACCCAGACCCCCCACCCCAGAGACTGCTACCTGTAAAAGCCATCACCGTGGCTCCGCTTTTGAAAGTGAACATTCTCATTTTGCAGCTTTGAAGAAAGACTCACAGAAAGATTGTCTTCAGTGAAGAATAATGAAAATGACCCGAGGTGAGGGCAGGGGCAGAGCAGGCGGAAAGATGGTGCTTATCTTGTGTCTGCACACAGAGAAGACAGGCTGTTTGATTGACAAAAGCACAGATAGATTTCCATATGACAGAGGCCAGAAAAATCTTTGACATTTCCAGTATTGATTTTCCTTTTTCCTCCGTCTGTTTTGAATTGCACCCGGCAGGAAAATTGGGGTTTCCGACAGGAACTCTATATCCTAGAGACAGCTCTGCGGGGTAATTGGTTCCTTTTATCTTTGGAAATGGTTGACAGGAAATGCGCTGCATTTTTCTCTTACCTGATTAGGTGCCTTGGTGGTCCGGGGCCTGGGGATGCGAGAGGTGGCAGATCATACTTTCTGTGCTTCTGCATCTGCTGGTTGTGTTGTGTCTGTCGAAAGCTTTCCCCCAAGCCCAGAAAGTTAAATTATTTTTGGTGGAACTAGAGTTTCGCTTGATATAGAGACTCAGTTTGTAGTCAGTGGCTTTGAATAAGATAGTACCTAAGCAAAGGAGAAATTTGGCCACCATACTTGTCAGTAGGGCACGGATGATGTAAATGTTTGATGTAAAGGTTTCTATCTACTGCTCCTATCTGTGGCAGTCACAAGAGGCCACTTTCCCCTTAGCTCATCATTATCAGAGAAGATTCATTAAGGGCGTGTGGCATGTGGCAGGGAGCTGAAGGAGAGACCCACAGAAGCATCCTGGTCACCATGGAGTTTGAAACTGAAGTGCAGGGAGGTAGATGCATCCGTATAGGGGACACACGGCATCGTGTTAACTGAAACCCTGATTGGATGGTAAAGGCTTAAAAACAGGCCCAGTATAATCTTTACTATTCTTTAAGATTATCAATCTTTATTATTAATAATAATCTTATTATTTAAGATTAATAATAATCTTAAAGATTATTTTAATAATCTTTAAGATTATTAAATAATAATCTTCTTTAATCCACCTGGGAAGGCTTCTAAAACAAACGGGATTCCCAAAAGGGGAAAAGAGATAATTAGGTGGGCAGAAGGTAGTAAGGCACAATTCCCATATACTCTGCTTTGAAGGTAAAATTGGGGCCAGTATACAGAGGGACTTGGAACAAGAGGAGCTGGGCTCCAGTGAGAGGACAAGCAAGAGGGGAGAGGATGATGTCTTTAGGTGAGAAGGTCGTTAGAAGTTGCATCTTGCATTTGGCCAGTACTTGGAAGAGAGGCCTTGGGGAGTCTGTGAACATTGGGGTGGCTTAAAGCTCCCCTTGGCTGTTGAGAGGGGAGAGAAAAGGTGCTAGTCTGGGGGCTGCCAGGAGGACCCCTGGATGCTTCAGGCTGCCCTCCTCGGCAATTACTTGAATTTTATGCAATTATTTGAATATTTTTATTGGACTTTCCTGCAATTTTATGAAGAAAAATGGAAAAATGAGTCTTGAAATTGATAACCACTGATCTTAATATAATTGAGAGAAGGATGGAAATCAACGGGTATACGCGGAAATGGCAACTCTTCGACCTCATTGCACTGAGGTTATTACACATTCCGTTGTTAAGGAGGGAACATGTAGGTACCAAATGCTGCAAATATATCACCTGAAGACTAGCTCTGAAAATGAGGTGTAGTTAGGGATTTTATCATCCTTTTTGGCTCTGTGGGAACAGAACTCCCCCTGATATCAGGTAAGTGTCTAGGTCCACATGGGTATGTGTTTTCAGGAACCCATAATGGATGAAATTGGGTGACTTCCAAGTAGACTAGGCCGGAAATGGCAGGAGACAGGTTTAGGGAACCATTGGGGGAAGGAATGGAAGGCAGGGGTAGATGCTGGAAAAGTGGGAACATCCAAATACGTGGAAACATCCAGCAACTCAGTGGCCATAAGAAGTAAGGACTGAGGTAGGAGGTCTGAGAAGTATTTGTTAGACTTGGAAAGCAACGGGCGACCTTTCTTGGAGGCTGTTTCACAACTATAAGGAAGACTAAAATAGCCATCATTGTAACAACAGCTAATATTTTCAAGCATTTATGTGCCGGGCATTGTTCAACAGTTCTGAGCGGTTGGTTCTCAAAGTGTGGTCCCTGGACCTGCGTCTTCAGCATCACCTGAGAATGTGTCAGGAAAGCAAATTCTCAGGCCCCACCTCAGATGAACTGAGTCAGAAGCTGAGGGGACTGCGGCCCAGCAGCCTGTGTTTTAGCAAGTCCTCTGAGATTCTCATGTGTGCTCAAGTCTGAGAACTGCTCTAAGCATCCTTCCTGTCATGTATTCCTCCTGACAGCTGATGAGGAAAATTTCATTATTACCGTTTAGCATATACGGCGGCTGAACCTGAGTAAAGGAAGGTTATCCACAGTCATACAGCTAGTAAAAGGTAGAGCGGAGATCAAACCCAGGCCATCTGGCCACAGAAGAAAATCTTTTGGATTATACTTTAAATGTTAAAAATGCCTGGAAGATATCCCCTGAAAACCCCAGAGAAGAGAAGTTTCAGTGCTTTTAAATTTAATTTTACTTTATTTTTTTAGGATCCAGCAAAACAGACATGGGACCATTTTCCTGCTTCCTTGTAAAATAACTTTGAAAAAAGCCCCAATTCACCCTTTTAGTGAATTTTACCCTTTTACCAGTGAAATGGTGCTAAATGAAGATTAAACTTGTACCAAGTTTCAAATTTTCTTCATTCCCCATCTGGGGCTTTCTCTCTGGTCTCATCACACCCACACACACAACCCTAGGACTGGTTTATTAAGAACTCTCTGGTCCTGGGGGTGAGTTGTGTTTATAAGACTTTTTGTTGCTTATCTAGGAAGGCATCCAGGTCCACAGGAAATGTAGACATCCTAAGAGATGATGGCTGTACTTTCAAAGTTACAGAAGAGAAAAAAAATGGAGGTGGCCCATGATTTCCATCACTGGCTTGGTGCCAACAACAGCAACTTTTGCAGACATTGCTATCCCTGGAAACAAATGCCTAGAATGGAATTATTGGTGAATACAAGTTCTCAGTAGGCAGAGTGACATGCTGCCAGACACCTCTGGGATGGGAAAGAATGTCTCATTTGGGAATAGCATCCACCTGGGAGCCAGGTGTACGCCTTGCCGGACATCACATATGGTAGTGGAGAGGGAGACCCCAGGAAAGTACTTTTGGAGAGGCGGAAGTTGAGAAGCTAGTAGCAGGATTGGGCAGCAGCAGTGACCCAGCTGGATGGAAGCTTTGGTGGAACCCAGTTACATGGCCTGAAATTGCCAAGCCAGCTGCCCCCAGTATCTGAACCGAGTGGATCTCATCTACTTTCCCTTGTGGGCAAGGGCATTGAAAACCTCTCCAACTGAGAGGGCAGAAGAGTGTGATGCCTAAAAGCACCAGCCTTTCTCCCAGGAAGGTCTGGATCCCAGTCCTTGCTAGAACACTTACTGGCTGTGTGACTGTAGGCATGTTACTTAACCTCTCTGAACCTCAGTCTTCTTAGTGGTAATCTAGTTGTAATCGTAGTACCTACCTCAAAAGGTTGATGCAGTGACTAGATGAGATGACGTATATCAAGTGCTTTGTACAAAAAGTGAGCAGTGAATGAATGATAGCTGTTCACCTTAGTATTTTTTTAATCATTGTTGAAGTAAACCAGAGTAATATCCTGGGGGAAAGATTGGGGCTTTGGATTCCAGCCAACCTGGGTGCAAATTCTGGTCTCGCATTTGCTAGTTGCTTCTCTGAACCTCTGTTTCTTCATCTATATAAAGGGGATAAGTTTGTGGCAAAGGTAGAGTGAGACAATGCATGAGAAGGGTATAATACAGTGCCTGACAAAGAATAAAACAATAAAAAAACTCCACCGTCATTCTTTGTGTTCTCATTATTATCATCACTGCTAAAGCATTAGAAGCAACAGGTGGCTGGCAGCCTTAAGCATTTACAGAATTCCCGCCTTGTGTGGGAATAGCATCATTCTCCTCACCCCCTAGCTTGTTGGTTCCCCCTTTTCCTGAGTCCTTCCGGCCGGGTCGAGGAGGAGCCTGCTTGACTGAAGATGCATGTGGTTGACATTGAAAGCCCTGCACTACAGCAGCCCACCCTCTCCTCTGCCATCCTCGCCTCGTCCTGCCCACCCTCCGTGATTACCCAGGATGAGCTCGGTCTTTCCAACCCACTGAAGGCTTCATGGTTTTGGATGCCTTTCCACAGACATCCTTGTTTTTTGCATTTTTCCTTTGAGCCTTGTTCTTCTGTTGGCAGCCCGTTTTCGATGTCTTAATAAAAACAGATAGGTCAGCTGTTTTTGACTTCCGGATCCTCTGCCACTTCCTTAGAGTGCTGTGTATTCCCCGTCCAAGTTCATTTGTGGGGGCTGCATGAAGTGACAACGGGCCCATTTCCTAGGTGGCTGCTATTGAATGTAACTAGTAACGTTAGCTAGTTACGTTAACGAGTAACGTTAACATGTAATGTTCTTTGGCTTGAAGCCTTTGGGCTGGGGAGGTGATGCGGTTGGTACCATCAGGCAGGGAGTGGGACAAGAGAAAAGTCAGGATCTTCTCCAGCTCGGTTCCCATACATTTTCTCAGCACCTTCTACAGTCAGGCGTTTGTCTGGGGCTGGGAATACTGGCAGGTGAGGCCAGAGGGGACAGACACTTCGAAAGACAAACAATGCAAGACAGCTGTCTAAATCCAGGCGGGTTTTCTTTTCTTTTTTCTTTCTTTTTTTTAGGTCTCAGCAGCCTTAAGCCCCACAGATGTCCAGTTGGTGTGTCCTTAGGTGAAGCGGCCAGCAGACAGGGTGGGCTTCGTAATTTGCAGGGCCCAGTGCAGGATGCAAATGTGGCTCCCACCAGGGTGAGGAAGGTACTCCCCTTCCCATGGACCTGTGGCCACAACACGTCGTGGACAGGGGCCCCCAAGAGATTGTAACCTTGTTCTCGGTACATGCTCTCGGTACATAGCTCAGGGGTGGTCGAGAGGCCCCCAGCTGAGTCATCAGCACTCAAGCCAGAGCTCTGCCAGCCCAGGGCAGGGAGGGGGGGCTGCCACCAGGCCTCTCCCCAAGATGCCACAGAGCACCAGGGCCTGGGCCCCTGCCGACGCAACCCTGTCACCACCTTGGGAATAGAAGGATGGCAGTGGTGGGGCAGGGCAGGGGAGACCAGCAGGGTGGAGAGCAGCAATGGGGGTGCGGAGCAGGGGCCTGATAATCCCTCCTGGGGTGACTGTAGAAGGCAGGACCATGAGTGAGCTGAGGCTGAGCCCCTGCGCCGTGTTCCGTTTCCCCAGCAGGCTTCACTTACAAAACACAGATTCAAAGCTAAGACTATTAAGAAGTGAAGATGCACCTGCAGAGCATTAAACCCCAAGCCTGAGGCCCTTCAGAGCACCGGGCCCTCAGGATTACAGGGCCCTTTGGGGTATAGGGGGCCCGTGTGACTACAGATTCCCAGGGGAGAAAATGATTGGCTCAGTTTGAGACCCAGGTGGGGTGGAGGGCAGGCACCAAGCCAATCAGCTAAGCTGAAGATGCAGGCTAGATTCAAATGCTTCGAGCATGCAAGATAGGGAAGCGGGGCTTTGAGCCAGGCTGGCCCCGAAGATCCTAACTCACTTAGCACATGCCAAATAAAAGATGGAGACCGTGCTTCTAGCTGCAGTTTATTCAACTGTAAAATGAGAGCAAAATCTACAAAGCGTAGGGGTATAAACATTTTCAAGATGCTTTTGAAAGGTGCTTTAGCTTCCTGGAAAATATGTCCACCTAAAAATTATGGAAACTGTATGTGACCTGTTGATTTGGACCACAGGACTGGGGAGAGGGGAGAATGACTAGATGATTTTTAAGGCCCCTTTTAAGTTTTTGTTACTGTTATTTTGGTCTAAGCTACAGAATTTCTATGCCGTGTATCATGAGAAATTTTAAAATGAATGTTTTCCATTTCTCCATAGTACACAAATAACTTCTTCTCCTTGAAAAAAAATTTTTTTTTGCCCCAAATGTCTCCTTGAAGGGGGAAGACATAGAAAAGAGGAGGAAGGAGAACCTAGGCCACTTTTTAAAGTTTATGTCGTAAGATGCAAAGTAGTTTTTATCAAATGAAAATAAATACCATTTTTAAAATAAGAGCAAGGTGTACAAATGCATAGGGGTGTTAGAATTTTAAGGACCTGTCACTCCTGTCAGAGACTCACTGTCTCTCCTCTTACAAATATTCTCTTATCTTGGTTTCTTAAAACCAAAGAATGGTCTGTAACATCAAAACAGGCAATATATACTCAATATTTATTAGCTTCTGCTATGATCTAGGCACTGTTCTCAGAGCCAGGGGGACTAAATTAAGTGGTCCTCACTCCTAAGGACCTAAAGTCCTAACACATAGGATATAGGGTTTGAATTAATTTCCATTATTAACTAATGATATAACCTGGACTAGGCTTTTATTTCTCTCAGTGCCTTGGTTAGCCCCCCATACCTTTAAAATGTAGATAATTACAGTGATGGAACAAAATTATGAAGCCTGCGTCATAGGGAGGAGTCTCTCTTACATTTGTAGGTGCATCTCAGAAACATGAAATTAAGGAGGGTTTGTAGGTGTTCTGGAAGAAGGCTGAGGTGTCCGTGTTGGCAGTAGAGGCGGTGACAGAGAACAATGCATGAGGAGTCCTTGCACGGAGTGCCAAGGGGACTCCCTGAGGCCCTCGTCTGGGCCAGTGAAAGGGACCCGGGCAGACACTTCAGACCTCAGTTGGGATCTTTGCTCAGAACCATTCAGGGGGAGTGACTGCCATCTGGAAACACCTCCACCGTCCATTCCTGCCCAGCTCGGTGGCACAAAGTCCTGATTTGGATCGTTTCAGTTTGGTGCTGTGGTGTTTTCTTGCTGCTGGGATTCGTGTGCTTGGCTAGAAGGCAGAGAACACAGAGTTTCACCTTAAGTACCTGTCTGTTCCATGATTCCTAGTAAAGGAATTGATTTTTTTTTTTTTCCTTTAACAGAGTTGGTAGACTCCTATAGGATGTCACTCTAACTTTGAGTTGGGGTTCCATCTTGAAACTGAAGGGTGGCCAATTACTTTTTAAATTAGGTTATAGCTTGTGAATTTTAATAGGATCTATAAACTCTGGTGTATATGTGTTAGTCACAGGAATGTGATAGTACCTTTGATCAAATACTTTAATATATTTGATGTAAGTCCATTCATTACTGACTCTCTTTACCTCCCACTCCTTTTGTGAAGATAGCTGGGCTAAAAGAGCAACTCTTGTCAGCACTACCCAATTCCACTGATTACTGGGAACATAAAACACCGTGTGTGTTTTTGTGTGTGTGTGTGTATTTATAATGGTTAATTATTATAAGAACTTTATGATAATTGCTGTTGTGACGCCGTGTTGTAGATGAGGGACTCAAGACTCAGGGAAATGAAGTCCAAGGTCACACAGCTAGAAAGTCGCTGAGCTGGGACTTGAACGCCTGTCTGATGTCCAGGTTCTTTCTTCTCTGCCATGTATGCTCTCATCCTCACCGTAACAGGGTTTAGGGTTTTATAAAGGAGAGTACTAAGAAACGCATTAGGTTTGGGGTAGGATATATACCACTGTGTATCCCCTACCCTATAAGCATAGGCCTTTGCTAATCTAAAGATGTGTGGTGAGTGGGGAGGCATCCTTACTCTCTGAGCTTCTGTGACCCTTGGAGGGGCTGCCCGCGTCGTGTGGGACCAGCTGTAGCCTTCTGAGGGAAGGAGGGGTCTGGGTGGGAAGACTTGCTGGAAGGCAGCAAAGCGGAGTGGGCAGAACATGGCTTGTGCAGCTAGGAAGACCAGCTCTGTGTCCTGTGCTCCAGCCTCTCCCCCGACCATCAGTGAAGTCAGGGTAATGGCACCAACTTGACCGGACTGTTGGGAGGGTCAGAATTAGATGAGCTGAAGAATATAAACACTCTGATACGTGCAAAACACTCAGCAATTGTTAGTTGTAATTGCAAAGGGACTTCCTCTTTCCACAACTTTCCCACGCACACGCTCATTGACGGACCCACACTCACTGCTGCTTAAAATTTTGTGGGCAGTCTCTTTCATGCTAGCGTGAGAGATTTAGCATTTTTATAAAAAATCATTTTTATAAAACAAATCCATTATTTCTCCATGATTTCCCATTGCCTCCGTGCTCCCTTTTCTGAGTTTTACTCGAAGGGCTTGAAGGACATTGGGTGTCTGCCCTAGTCCTTCCAGAGAATTCAGCCAAGCTTGGGGCAGCCCATTCCCTGGTCGGAGGGACGGGGATGGCACTTGGGTTTGGCTCTCATCTCCTTCCTTTGCTTCGGGCTGTCTCACTGATGCCTCCGGAAGCCTCGGCCTTCCTAGAGGATAGAAGGCTTTTTCAGCCTGGAGGCTTGAGCAGCGCCCGAGTGCCTGGAACCCTGTGCCCTCGCCCACTGGGAGTGGATCTGGGTTTGTCACGCGGTGAAGTAGCCCAACTCTTGTGTCCTTTGTTCTCTTTCGGCAGAACCAGCTTCTAGCAAAAGGACTGCTGTTTGTGGAGGAGAAGATTAAGCTGTGTGAAGGCAAGTACAAGGCGGCCCCCGTCCGGTGGGCCCCTGACTCAGCCTTTGATGCTCGGACAGCTGGAATGCTTCTGTCCAAGAGAGGCGCGTGCCTCACCCCGGCGGCCCCTTCTCCAGCTAGGGGGCAGCATTTCCGCCCGAGTTCGCCACTCCCAGCAATGCAAGTCAGACTGTGTTTGGGGAACTGAGGGGGAATTAGGGTGGCCTCTTTGGAGATCCCCGTTAAGGGGGGTTTTCATGGGATGCATGCTGGTGGTCTCCTTTGAAGGGACAACTTATACTGCAGATCCTGCCACACTGTTCCCTCTGGTTTGATCCAGGCTATTTCCTATTGGCCTTTGTATAATCCTGTTTCTTGACGTGGTGCATGTCAGGAGGCCAACCCACTCGAGGGACAGGAGGCTAAGCAGGCACCTACTCAATGGGGGGTGATTTACTAAACAAAGAAAAGGGCTCCCCTGCTGGCGCAGTGGTTGAGAGTCCGCCTGCCGATGCAGGGGACGCGGGTTCGTGCCCCGGTCCGGGAAGATCCCACATGCCGCGGAGCGGCCGGGCCCGTGAGCCATGGCCGCTGAGCCTGCGCGTCCGGAGCCTGTGCTCCGCAACGGGAGAAGCCACAGCAGTGAGAGGCCCGCGTACCACAAAAAAAAAAAAAAGTGTTAGAGTCAAGCTGGCAGGGTAGAAAGGCACTGAACGGATCTGGGAGGTGGTCAAAGGCAAGGGTCGGCCGACCCTGTGGCTCCGCCAACGGCTAATCTCAGCTCCCACCGATGTGGATCCTGACGCAGCTCACCACCTACTTCTTGGGTAACTTTTGGCAAGTTTCTCGTTTCTTTGAGCCTTGGTTTTTTAAAATAATATTTAAAATGATAAAATGGGACTAGGGATCGTAGGGAGTATAAAAGTATAACTGGCGTAGCGCCATACCTGGCACATAGTAGGTAAGCAAACTGGTTCCTTCTTTTTTTTTTTTTTTTTCCATTCCAGCCTAGAGACCTCCATCTGTAGGTCAAGTTTACTTCTAGATTCAGACTTATCAGGCAGTAGATCATTCCTTTTTTCTTCCCCTTCCCTGGGAGAGACACTTGTGTCCAGTGAAGTGTCTCCTAGAAAGACAAAGTAGGAAGAAACATGAGAAATGGACACTGCAAGGTCCCAGTGCCCAGCACACAGTGAGTGCTCACCAAACCTTTGGAAAATGGGAGGTTTGAAATTAACCTCTGTCTATTCAAGAACTGACTGAGCCTGCAGCCTTGTTTCCCTCCAATGCAACTACGCTGAGATTTTTTCAACCTTAGCGATACCCAGTAACCCGAGGCCTTATTTTTGAGTGACCGGCTTTGACAAGAGCTTCGTGGCCCTTTTGCGTGTTGGAGTTAGGCTAGTACACCAGTGTGAAAGGTGGCTGCCTGCCCGGTAGTAAGTCGTTTGGAGTTATTCCGTGCTCCTGGAAATGCGGAAGGCCAGCATTATGAAAGAGATGCTGAGCAAAACCAGAGCGTCAAGGACCCTTAAAAGGGAAAGTTGACTGTGTGTCATCCAAGTGACACTTAACATAGCTACGTTCAGAGTGAAAACTCAGGCACAGAGCTAGACGGGATAAACAAAGGGCATCCAAGGTTCTGTGTTTCTGCCCCAAAGCATGACTAGAGAGCAGTGGGCCGGGATATTCTTGCTGGGTCCCTTCTTGTCCTGGGGTCTGGGTGGCAAGGTTCTTTCTGCACAGTGAAGGGGCAGGTGGGAACCTGTAAGGGTCTTTCACATCTTTAACCAGAACATCTCTACTTTTTCATTTTTTGTGTTACAACTCCAAGAAAGATTTTATTTGGATAAAAGGATTCTTTTGCTATAAAATAGAGTTTTGATCCATCTTATCACTGAACAACCTTTACTTTATTGACCTGGCTTGTACACATCCACTCTACCTGACGGCTGCAGAAGGGACAGAGGTAGCCCCTCATTATGTGGTACTCTTTCGTGGACAGAATATGCCTTGTTACTTTCCATAATCTTTTCTAGAGCTTTAGTGACCTTGGCTTTAAAGAAGTTTCTCATACCTCTTCTATACCTCTGGTGATCTAAACTTCTATGGCAACTAGAGGACAGTTTTTATAGGACAGTCATCTAGAACCTCCCATCCAAACCCCTTTCATCTTTGCAGGGGGCTAAGGCCTTGACTTGTGGGCTGTTCTTGGAGATGGGGTCACCTCCTTCCTTTAAGTCTTTCTTCCCGGGGCTACCTTGTTTTGTTAGCCTGTGTCTCTCTGATGTTCTTCTCTGAACACTTTCCAAAACCTTCACTCCTCTCTGAGATTTGCAGCAGGTTCCCAGGAGAGGCGCCTTCCTGCTGCCAGGTTGAAGGATGACTTCATTGCTGATGAGTATTCCATCTTGGAGGTGAAGGGGAGTAAGTAGGCACCAGCACTGAACAGCAGGCTTCTCTGTCACTTCCTTCCAGTCGGGAGGGCCTCTGCTTGTCTTTCTGATGGAAGACTTAGGATAAGGGCCATCAGTAAAGGAGCTGGCATAGCCTTTTCTCCTTTGAGATACACTCTCCAGGTGTTGGGATTCACCTTGGTTTTAGGCACCAGGATGCCCTAACATTTCAGACCATCCTCTTGACTTCCTGACCTCTTCCCTGCAGTGAACTAGCCTACCTTTGAAAAGAGAATGGTGATTGATACATTCATTCAAACATTTATTGATTATCTACTTTTTTTTTTTTTTTTTTTTGGCTGCGTTGGGTCTTCGTCGCTGTGCACGGGCTTTCTCTAGTTGCGGCGAGCGGGGGCTACTCTTTGTTGTGGTGCGTGGGCTTCTCATTGCAGTGGCTTCTCTTGTTGCAGAGCATGGGCTCTAGGCGCACAGGCTTCAGTAGTTGTGGCACACGGGCTCAGTAGTTGTGGCTCGCTGGCTCGAGAGTGCAGGCTCAGTAGTTGTGGCGCATGGGTTAAGTTGCTCCATGGCATGTGAGATCTTCCTGGACCAGGGCTCGAACCCGTATACCCTGCATTGGCAGGCGGATTCTTAACCACTGTGCCACCAGGGAAGTCCTTGATTATCTACTGTTTACCAGGTACTTTGCTAGGTGCTAGGGACACAGTGGTGAACAAAACTTCATAGGATTTCAGGTCCTCGAGGCCCTCACTACCTGGTAGTGGAGACAGGTATTAATCAAATCACCATTAGATATAAAACCCCAACTGGGACAAGTACTAAGAATACAATCCATAATAGGGGGATTTGGCCAGTGGGGGAGACTTTCTTGTGGAAGTAATGCTGGAGTTGAAAATATTAAGATAAACGGACGTACGTTAGGCAAAGAGAGGAGAGCGAGAACAGTCTAGCCAAAGGAAGTAGAACGTGCAAAGGCCCTGTGGCATGGAGGGGGCATGGTGAGCACGAGGGGCTGAAATAAAAGTCGCATACAAGGGGAATACAGAAGAGGATGAAGACACAGAAGAAGGAAGCAGACTCTCCCCAGCCAGATTGCCTATGCTGTGGTTTCTTTATCTAAGAGCAAAGGACAGTGTTGGAGCTAGCTATTAAGTCCTGCTCTGTCCTGTCCCATATTTGGGTTAAAAGGTAACCTCCTTCCACTCACCAGCCCTAGTATCTGCAAAAACCTATGCACTCGGTACTTGCCATTCATTCATTTAAAGATTTCCAAACATTGATTTACTGATGTGTCTGGCTAAGTGCTAGAAATAGAATGGTGAGCAGGACAGACAGGGCCGGGGCCTTCACTCCCATTCTAGTGGAGGAGACAGAGAGAAGTAAATGAGCGATTCCAACAACGTGTAATTAGCACACGGTGAGGGAAAGGAGAGGGTGCTGTGGATTTGCATTTCTCTCCAGTGTATTTCACTCTGACCTTTCAAAATCTGCACAGCTTTGGCCCTGCTAGCTACTAGTCACGCCCTCGTTCTGTTTTCTCTGCCAGCCACTGCTTTTGTTGTCCGTTAAATTAATAGATGGACAACACTAAATGACTCTTTCAAGATCGGCTCAGTGGAACTCGCCGTGCATTGCCAGACGCATCTCTCAGGGTCTAATCTTGGCTGACCCAGTTTCCCTGCCTCAGCTGAGCAGAGATAGTGCCCAGTCAGCTCTGTTATCTAGGTCATTAAACAGCAGGCACCGTGCAGGCTCTGCTCTGCCAGTGCCTGCCTTTCCTGCAGGTGCAAAGTCCCTCGAACAGCCTTCCGGTGGCGTTGGGTGACCTTTGTCCATCTAGCCTGGGGGTGGCGCTTGGCCAGGGCTTGGGCTCCTGATCCGGGGGATGAGGGTAGGCATAGCATCAGGAGGTGGGTCCCGCGTTTTGCAGGTGACTGTTCAGAGAGTAATGCCCTGCCGGTTACAGTGGGTGGAGGTGATAGTTTCTAAGCCCTCTTTCCATCTCTCTCAAGTGACAGCTCAAATCTAGACTGAAAAGCCAGTGTCTTAGTGATTATGAAAAACAAAATAATTTATAACTGTGCACATGATCTTTCTGGATTGTACGGGCAAGAGCACGGGTTCTGGAATCCCAGCTTGGCCTTCTACCTGTGAGACTGTGAGCCCAGATACCTGGCCTGTCTGAGCTGTAAAGTGGGGTAATAGCGTCTACTCATGAGATAGCTTATAGATAAATAATCTAGCGCAGGGCCTGATAATGTTGTAACCATTCTTGTGACGATAGCAGTTATGGCGTGCTTTTCAAAATTCAGCTCCCTTTTCTGGATTAAGGGAGAGAAGGCATATTTTCGGTCGAGTTTTCCCATCCAATCCCATGTTTACTGTAGTAACACTTGTGGATCAAAAGTAGGTAATGAGGGACTTCCCTGGTGGTGCAGTGGTTGGGACTCCATGCTCCCAATGCAGGGGGCCCGGGTTTGATCCCCGGTCAGGGAACTAGATCCCACGTGCACGCCGCAACTAAGAGTTCGCATGCTGCAACTAAGAGTTCGTGTGCTGCAACTAAGACCTGATGCAACTAAATACATATTTATAAAAAAAAAAAAAAAAGTAGGTAGTGAGCTTCCTCTCACGACCATCCCATGCTCCGTCTGACGTGGAACTGTCTCCTGGCCTCTCCTGCAAGTAATGACCAAGTGCTTTTCTTTCCTCCTCCCCTCCCACCTTCTGCCCTCATGTAGGTGAAAATCGCATGGAGGTTCTGGCTGACGTCTGGGACCACTTCTTCACTGAGACGCTCCCCACCCTGCAGGCAATATTCTATCCAGTTCAGGTCAGTCTTACTGGGGAACATCCTCCTGCCGGTCTGGGCAGCCTGTCTTATTCCTTGGCCTTTGCCCCCTGGGGCCTGCCAGTGAATGGGGGAAAACCAGGGGATTGGGCGCTGCCTGAGCCGGCTCAGGACCTCGGACATCCTTGGAAGGCCACTCCGTTCTATATTCAGCAACTAACCTCAAGCAACGAGCAGTGCCTGCAGACCTAGCAATTGGTAGGCGCTCTCTTCCCTCTTGGTTTTGAGTATGTCTGTATATTCTTGGAGTGGGTTGTTTCTTCTTACTTTTCAGAAGTAGGGAAGGTGGGGCAAGGAGACTTTTTCTTCCCTTTTCTTTCTTTTCTCCACCCTCTTCTTTGAAGCACAATTTTCTGGCACGTTTTCTGTGGCTCCCAAATTGTGGGAAAGGGACAATGTTCCTCGCCCCTTGTAAGGGATTCCTGAATACGAGAAGGCCCATGATGTTGCAGAAAGCACTGGGGACCTGGAATCAGTAGCTGGGTTTGGGCAAACTCATTTCCTGTTTCTAGGCACAGCTCTGTTTCATCTCCTGCAGAATGAGGAATTTAGAGTAAAACCGAGTAGCATCTCTTATGCTTCTTATTCTGTGAGCTCAGCTCATTCTACCACATGCGTTGGTTTCCCTCTACCTTCCTGAAGTGGCTAATAGCAGGACTGGTCAGTGCTGGGTCAGAATGGACAGCCCCTCAGGCAGACTGACCAATAAATATTCCTCTCCAAAATGTATGTCTCTGTCACACGCTTATGCTGCTATGTCCTCATGAGCGCACCTCCCACTGCAGTTAAGACATCATACCTATTGTTGAAGTGCAGGCGTGGGTGCTGCAACAATGCAGCCATTAACAAAGGTAGGAATTACCTTGGACCAGAGGTAAGGGCCCACGTGCTTTGTTTGCTCTGAGTGGTATTTTAAAGGAAGTTGGAATTCTTTTAAATACATGTCAAATATTAAAAATTGGGAGGTTATGCCTTCAGAGTCCACCTCCCAATTCAGGTTTGCCCCTAACAATTCCAGGAGAAGTGTCTGGCCTGCAGCGCACTGCTCTTTTCATTTCGTCCTCAGCTCCACCCTGCACCCCTGCGAGAGGATTTGAAGCATTTATGTGGATGGTTCACTCCCTGTGTCCACAGACTTCTCCCTTCTCTGCAATACTCACTCTTCGGCCAACAGTGGGTCTTAAGAAGACACACCAGGGAGGTAGGGTTGGCAGATTTCGCAAATCAAAATACAGGATGCTGAGTTAAATTTCAGATAAACAATGAATAATGCAGTATTTGGGATATACTTATGCTAAAAAACGATTCAAATTTAACTGGACAGCCTCTGCTTTATTTGGCAGTCCTACTGGAGAGGGGGTGTAGACCTAGGTCCCCCTTAGGACCATTTGGGCAGGGAACTCCAAGGTGCGGATACCCGGATGGATTTAGAATGGGGGGGGAGGGATCTGAGTGGGCATGGCCCCGTGCAGTCATTGGAGGCCCAAGAGGGGCCCTCTTAGCCTCAGATCCAGGCAGGAGCCCAGTTGCATGAGTCTGAGGATGGTACTGTCCTGCTTCTCTTGAAAAATTCTAAGAGCTGGCAAGGGTTGCTCTTGCCCCTGTCTGCCCCTCCCCCACACAATTTCCCAAGTGCCACTGCTGGTCCAGACACCCCACTTTGAGAACCCCTGAGTTAGGGACTCTTACCACTGGTAGTGACACCCCCAGAGGTGTCTGTTTGTCCAGCTAGGTCCTTCTCGCTGTGTAAGTGTCTGTGTGAGACCTGCTTCCTCACTGGACGATGTGTTTGCGTGCCCACTGTGTTCAAGGGTGTGGAACTTTGCTTGCCTTTTTCTGTCTTGTAAAGTGAAAGGAGTCCTGGCGATGAAGCGAGGGTACAGATACCTATGAGATAGAAAGTCAATGCCGAGTGCTGGGATGTGGTGCAAAGAATAGAAACTGTAGGACCTTGAGGAAAGTGGGGGGACTGCTGTCATTGGAGGTGGTTGGGGAAGGCAATCCAGGAGTGGTTAAGCTGAGCCTGTGAAGCATGGGTGGCGTGTATCTCTTGGGACTGGAGGGTAGGGGGATGCGGGGATGGCAAAACCTCTCTTGCCCATGTTTCTGTAAAACCCTAAGGAGTTGCAGGAAGTGCAAAACTTCCTTAAACCTTGGTCAACTTGAGGGATGGGAAGCTATGTCGTCTTTGGGAGGATACCCTAGTGATACCTCACCTCTACCAAGGTGATTTTTGTTGTGCGCTGTATGTATATGTGCAGAGGAGAGTCCAGGAAATGGGCCCTCCTTTCCCTTTCTGTTTTGGGAAACTTTAGGAGCTCTAAAATCAAATAGTTTAGGTTTGAGATCCAGCTCTATCTTGGGTAAATTCCTGTCACTCTGGGTGTAGGGTTTTTCATCTGTGGAGCGGGTTTTAGAGTAGTATCTATCTCAGAGGTGGTCGTGAGGATTAAATGTGCCATTTACATCTAGGATATTGCGAATCAAGCCTAGCACATGGTCAGAGCTTAGTAAGGGTCACAGCTCTTATGATCATTAGTTACTGTTTTCATCCTCTGCCCCCAGCCTACATGGTTGAACAAGTCCCTTTCTTCTACTTTCCCAGTGATTTTTCTTCCTGTGTTTCTTGCATTTGCAGAAGAGTCTAACAGGTCCTGTGTTTCCTTCTTTGCCTGGCACATGATAGGTGAGCAGGTATTGAATGGGTGAAGCTGAGGAAGCAGCCTTGCCTGTAGGGAGGCGCTGTTGACCTTCCGTCTCGTTTCTCCTCATCTTCCTCCTTTCTGACCACTAGCACACCATGGCCCCCACTGTACGTGTCTTGTATCACCTTTGGGTCATCTAGGCAGGTTGAGTCACACCTTATCTGAAGTATAATTGATTTACAATATTAGTTTACAATGTTGTACAGCATAGTGATGCCATGTTTTTATAGATTATACTCCATTTAAAGTTATTATAAAATATTGGCTATATTCCCTGTGCTGTACAATATATCCTTGTATCTTATTTATTTTATACCTAGTAGTTTGTACCTCTTCATCCCCTACCCCTGTGTTACCCCTGCCCTCTTCCCTCTCCCCACTGGTAACCACTACTTTGTTCTCTATCTATGAGTCCGTTTCTGTTTTGTTATATTCATTAGTTTATTTTTTAGATTCCACATATAAGTGATAAGGTACAACATTTGTCTTTCTCTGTCTGACTTATTTCACTAAGCGTAATACCCTTCAGTTTCATCCATGTTGTTACAAATGGCAAAATTTCATTCCTTTTCATGGCTGAGTAGTATTCCTTTGTGTGTGTGCGTGTGCGTGTGTGTGTGTGTGAATTTATATACACACACCACACCTTCTTTATCCAGCGATCTGTCTAGGACATTTAGGTTGTGTTCACATCTTGGCTATTGTAAATAGTGCTGCTATGAACATTGGGGTGCATGGATCTTTTCGAATCAGTGAGTCACACCTTATCGTAAATGAAGCTTTTGTTCTGAAGGACGGGGGCCAAGTCTGTGGCTGTTTGACAGCCCCCCCGGGCCTTGCAGACACCTCGTTCCCCCCAACCATCCATTTGTTTTGCTGGCCCCCACGTGGTGGGTGGCAGATCCCGCCAGCTCTCACCTCCCGACGCTGCTGCTTCTCTCCTGCCAGGGCCAGGAGCTGACCATCCGCCAGATCTCCCTGCTGGGCTTCCGCGACCTGGTCCTGCTGAAGGTGAAGCTGGATGACTTGCTGCTGCTGGCCCAGCCCCAGCTGCCCTCGTCCATCGTCCAGATGTTGCTCATCCTGCAGGTGAGGCTGGGCGGAGACATCACCGCAGGTTGAGGGGGAAAGGGCCCTGTGGCCAGAGCACCCTGGCTCAGTTTAGTGTCCTTTAGTGTCATCGGTCACGTTCCAGTTCATTTGTCCATTTGCTGTGTGTCCACTGTGCACCGTCAAGGTCCCTGGTGCTGTGCTGGGTGCTGGGATCCCGGGGGAAGCCAGAGGAACACTGCCCCGTCCTTCAGGGAGTGGACACCCTTCTCCCCCATCCTGTCATGTCAGGGAGCCTCGCGTTGTAAGTTACGACCAGAACCCACTTCATCCCAGCTCAAGCCAGACCAGGAACCCACAGGAAAGGTCCTCAGGGGCTACAGCCACAAGTGAGACCACGTCAGGCCACAAAGCTGCCAGCCTCTCTCCACTTACTGGTCTCTACTCGTATCTGGTCCACCTGGCTTCTCTCTGACCCTGCCTCTCCTGGCCTTCTTGGAGTTGGTCTCTCTCTCTCTCTCTCTCTGCAGAGTTGCAGTCAGTGCTTCGGTTTGCGCCGACAAACGTGGCATCCCACGGCTTGCATGTTTCCACCAAGAGATGACCCAGGTGGCTGCCTAGCATCTCTTAATCCCAATTCTAGATCAACGATAGGAAGATGAGCTAACCCTGGTTGGTTCCCGGCTATCTGCCAGGCGTGGGCCAAGGACTTAAAGTGTGTTGCTTTCTGAATCAAATAATCCAAACCTTATGAGCTGGACACTGTTGTTAGTGCCATCTTACAGACAAGGAGACTGAAACCCAGGAAGTTTATGTGTTCGCCTGAGGTCCCGCAGCACGAGGTAGTAAGATTTAGAACCATGTACACTCAGGGGAAAGACTGATTGGCCCAGCTCGGGCTACGTGACTCCCCTTTGTGCAATCGGCTAGGACCTTGAATAGGATCACATAGAATAAACATGGCCTCCATGAGCCCGGTTCTGTGGATAGGGGTGCACAGTTCCAAGAAACAAGGCTGTGGCCTAAGGACATCCCCAAAAATGTGGCTGCTATGCCTCTCTGACCTCTGTACAAGTTCAGATGCTGCAGCCTCAGCTCTGAGCCCGTCCTCAGGGAAGACAGTTTCATTCTTGGTCAGGCTGGTGAGGTTCCCTGGCTGCCGTCTCGGTAGGGGTGGAACATCAGGTGTGGAACCCCCGATCTCTCCCTCCCCACCAGCTGCTGTCTTCTTCCGGTTCTCTAGCTGGGCCATCCTTCTGGGCCTTCTCCCCCTTTCCTGAGGTCAGAGAGGAGGAAGGGTTACCTAACAGAACAAGAGGGGGTGTCATTGGCTCGAATACCAGGTCAAGTATTTTTATGAAAAGGAAGGAGAAGGAATGGGGATAGGAAAGCATGCGTATGCAGCTCAGGTCTGCGAAGCATAAAATAGGGCTTGGGTCCTGAAGAAGGAGTCTAGAAAAGGAGGCCTCTGGGATTCGGAGAGGAAGATTAGGAAAGGAAAGTTGGGCTTCCACACTTCCATTTCCATTTATATTGTGGGAAGTCGGGCAAGGAAACAGTCTCTGTTTTCCCATTTCACAGACGAGATGGAGGTTCAGAGAGGTTGGCAGACTAACTCAAGGTCACGTGCTGATTTGTGAGAGAGCTGGATTTGTCACCCATTCCTCAGCTCTCGCTCTTTCTACCTTCCCACCTAGCCTCTCCCGGCTACCACTGCCTCCCCTCTCGCAGCCTCCCAGGGTACTTGGCGACGCCCCATGAGCTTCTGAGATGGTCTCTTTAACACAGGACATTTGGCCTCATTTCCCCGAGGGCCTCCTGGGACTGGTTCCCTGGGCCATGTTCTTCTACACTCTGGGAGCCAGGAAGCCGGAGGCGGGAGTGTGACAGTGACAAAGGCAGGTTTTTCCCCAGTCCAGGTCCAGCTCCTTGGGTGGCAGGGGCGGCAGCTTCTGGATCTGAATGGAACGTGCAGGTTGTACTACCCTGGGACCATTCCTGCTACAGGAAATTTAGGCCCCAGTAGTTAGAATTGCTCTGCTCTCTCCCTGGGCCCCTACTTCCCACAGCGCCATGAGATCTGGGGCTGGTTTTTCCCTGCCTAACTCATATGGAGAAAAGAGCCATTTTTCAGGCCATCTCTCCCTTTTCCAGTGCTTTTCCAAAATGTCCCTGAACAAACCCCTCCCTCCCCAGAATATACAAGGGGTTCAAACTACTGTGGGCCATGAACTCCTGTCCTTAGGCTGTCCAGGAAGAGGCTGAGCCAGAAATTTTGACCACTGTGGAGATCCGGTTCCCCCTGGCAGTGGCAGACAGGTCTGAGACCATCCTAGAATGGTCCCTTCCTAGGGGACCCGCCAAGCCAAGCAGGAGTGCTCCCTGCCGGGCTGGCCCCCAGGGCCCCCAGTCTCAGCAGGGCCCCGTGCTTGGTTTAATTGTCTCCTGTCGCCATCGGGAAACTCTTTAACAAGTTTTGAACCAGGAACCCCGCGTTTTCCTCTTGCACTGGGCCTTGCAGATACGTAGCCCGTCCAGTGGCCAGGCCAAGGGCTGAGGGCAGCTCCCTCCTAGAGGGCTGTGTGCAAGTCAAGTTCTCAGCCATCCAGCTCCAGATCAATGCGTTTGTTAGTTAAGCATTTTCTTCCCACCTCCTTCCTCTTTTCCTTATTCTGTCACCCCTCTCTGTTTAGTGCTTAGGAATTGTAGCGGGGGAGAGGCTTAGATGAGAAATATCAAGTCATTAAAAAAATGAGAAAAAAAAGTTTCCTCAGCTCTGAAACCCAACCAAGGTGGTTTTGGGGCTGAAACTGGTCCACTTTTGAGGCCGGGGGTGGGTCTCTGGGAGCATGAATAAGGCTCCCCGCGCCCTTCTATTGCCTGGAGGATCCCCTTCCATTTGGGCAGATTTGTGTGTGAAGCATCTTATTTCCACTGCTGGCCTTTCGCAATGCTTCAGCTCCTGCTAAGCAGTATTGGAACCTGGGGGCGTGAAAAACCACCAAGTCGTCTTCCCATCATCACCCACTTCAAGCACCAGGCAGCCCCACTTGCATTTTCTCTTCATTTCTTTTCCAGGCCCTTCCCAGCCCTAACTCCCAAGTCTTCTGCATCACAGCCCCTCCTCAGCCTCCTCTGTGTTTCCTTAGGCTTCCCCCTCCCTCCCACTGCCCCCAGCCACCTCCTTCGCACGGTGATGGAGCTGACGAGGGACCACGTCAGCCAGTTTCCTTGGGGGCTTCTTACACCTCACCCAGCGATCTCCAGCCTGTAGGACTGGCCCTTCCCCCTTCATGGCCCAGCCTCCAAAACTCCAGTGCAGTGGAGAGTTTTCACTTTTCGAGTGAGGGTGACATAAAACCTATTCCGCGTTGAGAATTCGATGGGACCACCCTTTGGGCTGAGCATAGCCCCTGCAGAGCCTTGTCTCTGCTCCCCTGCAGCCCCTCAACATGACCACCTGGCTTCCAGGACTTTCCAGTGAGAAACTGAATTCCCTTGGAGTCTGCTGGTTTTCTAGAAAACCTTGGTGACCTTCTGGCTCCTTTTAGCTCTGAGGACTCCTGTCGGGCTGGGCTTTTGAACTGATCCTTCATCTTGGTGCTAAATGTGTGTCTAGTTCCACAGTGACACTCCCTTTCTTCTACTGTTCCGGACTTCTCCAAATTCTGTTCCCCTTTCTTTTCGAGCTAATTAACAAGGGCAGTAAGACGGGCTTGGAGCCAGACAGCTTGTGTTCTGGTCCCAGGTTTTTGCCTCTGTCCAGCTGTGTCTCCCTGGGCAAGTTACATGGGCTTTCTGGGTCTTACTTTCCTCACGTGTATAAGGCAGATGATGAGGGCTGTTGGGAGGCCTCTGTGCTCTGATACACGTGAAGTGCTTATATAAAGCGCCTGTGTGCCAGGTGTGAAACAGTCATTGTGACAGTGTGGGTGAGAGTGCTACGGTTGGAACCGCTCAGACCTCAGCCCTGGAGCTGGGGTGGGGACAGTTCCCACGGGCCCCGCATCGGGGTGGGATCCAACCGCAGAGGCCACGGTGCTCTCCGTGCGCGGTGCCGATCACCGCCACCATTGACAAGGGCCTGAGGCTTCAGTCCTGGCTGTCCTTCCTTTCAGCCACAAGGATACGGCCTGCCTTGAATAGAGTAGGAGGGCAGTCGGACCTTGACTGACCTTTGTCTCTCTTGGGTGTTCATTTCCAGAGTGTCCACGAGCCCACAGGCCCAAGCGAGGGTTATTTGCAGCTGGAGGAGCTGGTGAAGCAGGTCGTTTCTCCTTTCCTCGGCATCAGCGAGGACCGCAGCGTCTCAGGCCCCACATACACACTGGGTAAGGGGCACGGCTCTCAAGCTGCCAGGAGCGTCCATGGCAATGATACCAGCTACGTTTTACCGAGCCCCGATTATACCCCAAGCCCTTTGCTTCCCATGTGGGTCGTGCAAATCTCTGCACGTCCATCGCTCATGTTTCCCACTGACCTGTGTCTCGGTAACCTCCCCTCTTGGCAATTCCTCCCAAGGCACTGTTACCGTACCTCCGTGGCGGTGCTCGTTTGAGCCGCATCTTTGATCTCTGGCTTTGATCTTTTTCGGTGCCTGCGATGTTAATTTTCCTGTATCTCATACCAGAAACGGCCTTACTGCACCCCATCCCCCCATGAGTGGAAAAACCACCAGTGATGAATTTCGCTTTGAAAGCAGCTCAGAATGTGAAGCCAGCCCATTGTGTGTGTGGCTGGAGGTACAGCTGCTGGCTGCCCACTACATTTCTGTAGTTACCACCAGGGCCTTCACACCAAGGACAGGGGCTCCTGGACTGGGGGACAGATCCCATTGTGGCCTTTTTCAGTGACTGTAAAGCTAGCATTCAGGCTCTGTACTAGTCACCCTGGCGAATCTAGAGATGAACTGGGTCTGTTCCTTCTCTCAGGGAGACCACGGCCTAGATGGGAAAATAGCTACAGAATATCATAAAAGATATGGCTCAGTTCCCCTCTGAAATGAAAATGCCCCAAATGCATGAACTTTGGGTTTGTGGTTCTATCTCCAGCATCCAGGATGGTGCCTGACACACAGTAGGCACTCAAAAAACTATATTTGTTAGACGGATGGGCGGCGTCTGTACCTGGGGCTGGGGTGACCAGCACCCACAGACAGGTGCAGAGGCGGAAAGGGATTCCCCAAATTTGGAACCTTTTGCCCCCCCTTCTTGCTTGCATGGAGACCTAGCTGAGCTTCAAAGAAAAGCGGGGAGGAGCAGCCTCCAGCAGGCTTCCCGCCCCTTCCTGGGCCTCAGGACTGCAGAGAAAGGCAGGGCCGGCCACAGTTTTCAGGCCCCGTTTATGCTTCTCTGGAGACACCAGTATAACCACAGCCACCACAGATCTGAGGGTGCTGGCCCGAGCCTGGTCCTCCACACTCCCTCCTTCTCTGCCTCCCTCCCTCATTCCACCCGGCTGAAGGAAAACAGTCCCCTGCCCTCCCCGTGAGGAGGCCTGGGCGCCACCTTCCGGCTTTGGCCCAGCAACTGGCCCCCGAGTTTTTGGGGCAGGTGTCAAGATGCCAGCGGGTTAGCCAGGCCATGGCACGGACCCCGCCATCCTCTGGGCCTAGAGCCGGGAACAAGAATAGATTGGAAGTTTGTTTGGTGAGGACTTGCTTTAAGAAGGGATACCTTCAACTTTTCAGCTATAATAAGACTAAAACATACTTTCATCAAATTATAAACCAAAGGCCTGAGGTTTTATTCTTATACCAAGGACAATCCTTTTCTCTGGGGCATTGTCACCGTAGGGGCAGAGAGGGAAGGAAATGACCTTCTTTTGATTTTTTTTTATTATATTATTGTTTCAGCAAATGTGTACTGAGACCCTGTCCCTGGCACCTTGTGAGGTGCTGCAGGTTTATCTGTGACAAAACTGACCCATCCCTGCCCTCTGGGATGCAGGGTCTGGTGAGGAAGTCACAAGCAATAGACGATGACTCATCCGTGTACGAGTGCTCTGAGTGGGGAAGTCCAGGGCCCACGGCAGGAGGACTTCACCGGGACTGGGAAATCAGGGAGGACTCCCTGGAGGAAGTGGTATCTGCAGTGGGACCTGGAGGATGAATATAAGTTAGCTGAGTAAACGGGAAAGGAAGACTGTCCTGGGCAAAGGGAAGGATCTTTGGGAGGGTTTTGGAGTTGGGGGGAGGAGGGCGGGGAGCAGGAGGGTGAAGCATTGGAGGAACTGAGAGGGCCTTAGAGTTTTAGCGTGGCTGATGGCAGGGAAAGCCCCGGGACACAGACCACATCCTGGGCACTGTGCGGGTGGGCTGGATACCACCTTCCCACACACAGGGGAGGCGAATGAAGGTCAAGGTCGCTTGGCTATTGGAGACAGGCTTCCAAAGCCCCGAGCTGTTTGCCCTTTACCAGCTTTTCCCCACACTCCACCCGCACCCCACCCACCCCGTCAACTCCTAGGAGGTGACTGATTTCACTGAGGGACAGCGGAGGAGCTGGTCTTTCCCTCTCAGTTGTCGACTGAAAAAAATATACAACCTGAAAGTTGAGAATTATGTTTTATTCGACGGACACACTGAGGACTTAAGTGCAGAAGACAGCTTCTCAGAGAGCTCTGAGGGACTGTTCCCATGAGGTAAGGGAGGAGCCAGGATACGTAGAAGTTTTTGCAACAAAGACCAGGTAGTCGGAACATTGGGAGAATACTGTTAAAGAAAAATAGACGTCTCAAGTCAGTGAATTTTGCGCTTTTCTGCATATGGGAAGATGCAAGAGTCTGGGCTCATTGAAATCATTCCTTTGATACCCACCTTAACTCTCTAGGGCTAGTATCCTGCTCTTCTCCATCCTGAATCCCCTCAGGGGGCAGCTTCTGTGGCTGAGGGCTTGATGGCCACAACCCCTTTGTTTACTGACACGGCAGCCGACATTCTTTGTCCACACACTCCTTAGCCCAAGAGGTGTCCGAGGCCGGCATGTCATCCCAAACCCCTGGATACCAAAAAGCTAACATGGCCACGAAGGTGCCCTTCCTTATCGAGGACACCCCTTTCTAGATAAAGAGAGGAGTCTCTGGGCCTCAGTCTTCCCCTCAGTCGGTTGGAGGCAATGACATTTCTCCTGCCTGTGGAAAAGGCAGCTGCCTGTTATGACGGCCGGCCGAGGTAAAGACTGAGGAGATGGAGTGGACATGAGAGATCCCTGGACCCTCGGGAGGGCTTTGCCACGGCCGCTCTGGGCCTGACTCGGTGGGAGGGGTCAAGGGCAGCTGGGACCGTCATCTCCAAAGCCACCCCTTATCAAATGCTCGTCACCTTCCAGGCCCTGAGCAAGGGCTTGGCATGCCCGCTGCGAGGGTGCCTGCTGTCATGACCTCAGACTCAGCGTTGGTAAGAAACGTCCCCTGGGTCACATGGGGTCGGTGACCAGAGCCAGAGAAGTGGTTTTCCAGGGGGCTCCCCACTGCACCCACGTGCCCACACGGGTTGATCTGGGGACTCAAGGGCAGGCCCTCTTCCTACTGGCCAGGCCGATGGGTCTGAGAGTTAAGCCTCACCCTGCAGAGGTGCAAGGCTCGCTTCAGAGAGAAAAGATGAGTCCAAGGCCGTGATGGAGTGAGTGTGTGTTTGTGTGTGTGTGTGTGTGTGTGTGTGTGTGTGTGTGTGTGTCCTCCCTGCCGAAGCTGTCACTTTTCTCGGGCAGACGGAGTGTGGGGAAGAGGAGGAAGATAATGAAATCTTAAAAAAAACCAAGAAAACAAAAAAATCCAGGCTGCTTTGTCAGAGGTCAGGCCCGTGTTTCTACCTTTCTGTTTCCCAAGTTTGCAGGCTGCTGCCCTGGCCTGGGTAGTGCGCAGTGTCTCCCACATGGAAGCCTGGCCTCCCACCCGTGTGTCCCCATTGTGTCCTCCCTCAGGGGGAGGGCCCTTTCCCTCAACATACTGTAACTCGTCCCCGTGCCCAGTAGGCATTCATGGGCTTTCAGGTGCCGGGGCCTGAAGAGGGACGCCCACCGTGGACGTGGTGGGCAGGGATCACAATGCCTGCCTTATGGGGGCCACTCCGGTGGGGCCCGGCCGGCGAGCCTGGGAGATCAAAGGCCTGGGAACTGAGTCCCCAAGAAAGGACCGCCTCCTCCAGGCTTTGCTTCTCTCTGGGGAGTTGAAAGGAGCTGCCACGTCTGGCTCCGGAGCAGAGGGATGAATGCCAGGGCTCAGCGGGGCGCCTGGGGAGTGAGGGGGGAACAAAGGCTCCCCTCGCCATACCCCATGTGACAGGCGGGAGGAGGCCTGGAAGTGGGTACAGGAGGTGGCAGGGCCCAGCCCCTCTCCCTGCTCCAAGGGCCCCCTTGCAGGGGAGGGACCAGTTTTTAGGCCCCAGGGGAGGTCCACAGCTTAGTCAGTCCCTTAATGGAAATTTCCTTCTCTGAGTGGCAGGGCCCAGCTTTCCCCGATACAGAAGAAACAGAGGGAAAAGAGCAAAAGCAGCCACGGTGGGGGGGCCACTGTCAGCTCCAGGCCTGCTCTTCAGTTTTAAGGCCTCCCAGGGGGCCCTAGCGGGGTCTGACCCCGCCAGGGACACCGCTTGGCGTATACTTGTCCTGGGGTTGGCTCTGGAATCCAGTGGGAGCTTCGTAAGGACACACTGTCTGCCCAGGGGACTCACACAGCCCAGCGGCCCCTGTGGTCTCGGCTGTGCCCACACCCAGTCTTGGGAGCCAACACATTCCACCCAGAATGCAGGAGGAAGAGCTGGAGGCCTCTTAGTCAGCGTCAGGCAACAGCCCTAAGGAGAGAGGTGAGGCCAGCCGCAGAAGGAGCGGGGCCCTGGAAACCACAAGGGCTGGGCTTCAGCTGTGTGCCCTGGAGTAAGTTACTTAACGTCCCTGAGCTGCAGAGGGCCGAGCACAGAGGAGGAAGGAGACTCCCTGTCTCAGGGCAGGGCCCAGGCAGAGCTGCCACCTGCTGTATTATGGGCCCCAGATAGAATGGCCTGGGGCCTGTGGAATCACCCCAGGTGAGGAGTTGTATGTACCTCCCCTTCCCTTCTCTGGACCCCAAGCCACATTCTGGCCCTTACCATGGTGTGTAGTCATGGCCTGATTATTTGTTGGTCTCCCCCTTAGACCGGGAGCTCGTTGCATGTGGCTCACCTGTATCCCAGGCCTGGCATAGACCTCTCCTCCGAGGGAGGGGATAAATGAACCACCAGCTGGGGTGCAGGCTGTCCACCCCTCTCAAAGGAGCAGGCCCATCTAGAACGACCCCTCTTCACGACTCCTCCTCTGAATCCCCAGAGTGCTCTGTCCGTAGCCCTGCCCTGCCACTTGACACTGATTTGTGTGCAGGCTTCCCAGAGGTCAGGAGCAAGGGCTGTGCTGTCAGCCTTGGGTTTGAATCCCGGTTTCATCACTAATCGTGACTGTAAAATGATATAGCATCTCAACCTCAGGTTCCTTTTCTGCAAAATAGTTAGCGGGAGATCATGTCAGCGAAGCTTCTCCTTTTTTGATACAGTGCAGAGCAGAGGCTCAGTTAACGATTGCGCCTGAGACTCTACCCCTCTCCAACGCACGTACCCCCTGCGCTCCAGGCCCTGTGCAGGCCCCATATCAGATTCACATTTCTCTTGCTCTCAGCAGTGTGCACAGCATCTTGCACAAAGTTCAAGATGTGTTTGCTGAAAGAGGGGGCAGATGTCATGGGGACCCCTTCCTCCAGGCTGGCCGCCCTCCCTCTGGCTCCATCTCTCCGCAGCAGCCCAAGTGGCCTGTCTTGTCAGTTTGCTGCCTGTTGAACCCTCCAGGGCCTTTGGGGTGCTGAACTAACGGTGTGAGAGATGGCCAATGCCCAAGCCCCCATCTGAGACACCTTGCTAGTTCGTTCTACTATGGAAATCATCAAACGAATTCTTTCCCCCAGAGCTTCTGTGTGTGTCCACCATGCACATCTGTCCCCCAGGCCCTCACCTCATCCCATGTCCTGGGCCTGGGCTCTGTCCTACCTCTTTCCTCTTCCTGGATCTGCATGTAGTAAATGCTCACCGAACAGTCCAGCCCAGTCTCCTGCCAGGCTGGTTGTAGGGCCACAACCTGGGTCTTGCCACTGCCAACCTAGAGTGTGCTTGCTTTTAACAGCAGCAGGAGAGAAATGAATTGCTTTCAAGGGCATTTTGTAATGGATGGTTCTTTAATGAGGTCCCTGCTTCTCTGGACTCTTCCGGTGCTTCTGCTTTACAGTTACCGATTTCTGTGATCATAAAAGTAATACATGGTTATTGTAAAAACGTGGGAACATTATAGAAATGTGCGGCTTGGCACGTACAAGCACCCATGCTTGAGAGGACCTCTGCTGACGTCTGGCATCGATTCTTCTGTCCTGGTGGCTCCTTGGCATTCTGTCTCCTATTCATTCTTCCCCAGAGAAGGGGCTGATGACGCGGCCTCTGTCTGGCACTACTGGAGACCGTGTTTGCTGTTACCTGAATTCAGAGGGTGGGCCGGCTCAAGCGCAGCGGCGGCGCCCTGAGAGGCAGTGGTGTAGTGGGGAGCGTCTGCCATTTAGGGCCTCAGAGGGCTGGGCCAAGTCTCAGTCTTCCTCCTCCGAGCAATGGGGAGGATGAGAGCCGTCCTAGTGTTTCAGAGGGAGATTGGGATTCAACAGTGAGACGGCAGATGGGAACACTCTCAGTAAGCTCTAAATTCTATGTATTATTGTTTGGTTTTGAGAAATATTAGTTATTGCTATTAGCACCAAACAGCTCCCCTGGGGCTCTGAGCCAGTAGTCTTGGTGAACTTAGTCCTAAGGGTTAGCATTTCATTCTCTTGTCATTGTTTATACCTATGTGTGTGTGTATATATATATATATGTGTGTATGTATACATATAGACACACGTATGTATATGCATAGGCACATACACGTAAATACACATGTGCATATATGGACATGGAAAATCGTCCAGTGCTGGGAACTGCTGAGAGCTTTGCAGGTGGACCTGGCAGCCTCACTGCAATGCCCATCTAGGAGCACATGCTGAGAGCACATATCAGGGCCTCCAGATCCATGGGAAGAGCTGACACTCAGCTAGAGCAGCATGGGCCGAGTGTCCCCAAGGCCAGTATGTGACCAGTGAGCGCTGTCTGCTCTCCCTTTAGAGACGAGTTTTCCCCCTCCCCCTCTGTGATCCCGTCAGGGGTGCTGCGAGTACCAGCGCAGTCAACCCTTCTTCATTTCTCCCCACGGCATCCCCTGCTGAGAGAGGGATGTGTTAGGGGTCATTGAGGTCTCAGGGATGAGGAACCGGGGGAAAGCAGTGACACACGCAACGAGGTGGGCGGTTGGAAGGCTGGGAGACGTGTGCACTGGCAGGAAGAGGGCCAAAGAAAAGGAGAAAAGGCTTTGAACAGAACCCGCCGTTCCTCAGCCCTCCATCCTCACCTCCTCTGCTTCGCTGGGGTCTTTCATCCAGTTCGTGATGCAGACACAGTGCCTGAGCGGGAGAAGAGGACAGTGCCTGCAGAGGAGGCTTCCCTGGGACCTTGGGGAGGCAGGCTTACCCTGGTCCCTACTCCGGCCACACTGTAGGTCTCTGGACTGGCCTGGTCCTTGTGAAGGCGGGAGATGAGAGGCCTTCGGAACTGGGTGTTGCTGGTACACGTGCTTCCTCCTTTGGATTCTTCTCCCTGGATTTGAACCCCATGTACGCGGCTTGTCCTTCCCACGAGATGCTCAGTCTCACTATGTGTACGTTGTGTGGGCAGCTTGCAAGAGTGAGGTCTGGAGTGAGACAGACCTTGTTTGCCTCCCAGCTTTACTACGTTCTCTCCGTGTGAGCGTAGGCTTGTTACTACCTCTCTGATATTCATATTGTCTCCCACTTTACAGATGAGAAAATGATCATAACTTAGGTTCAGTTTAAGGAGGATTCAAAAGACAAAAAGCATGTTGAGGTTGAGCATATTTTCTAGAGTGTGGTGAGGATTCACGAAGCAGCAGTTTTATAATAATTCCTGTCCAGCCTTCTCTCTGTCTTCCTCAGTGGGGCCAGCCACAGAGCGTCATCATGCTTTGGTGCTGTGAAAGGCTGGTTGACTCCAGAGTATTGACTTGAACAGAACACGGGTCTCAGACCACTGACCTGCTGGGAGCATCGATAGTCCAGCTTCAGGACGAGCTGGAGGACGTCCCACTGCCCTCGCTTTGATAGCCGAGCTCCCCCCAGTAACCTGTTCCTCCAGACCTAAGCTTACGAGGCCTTTTCCACTTCCTCTGTTGACACTGCGGAGAGCACATCATGCTGAATAGAGCCGAGGGCTTCTTTTGGCAGCTGGTCCAGCCAGTGCCCGGGTCTTCAGAGGAGACTGGTTGAAAGGGAATTGAGGGCAAATCCCATGAAGCTCGGGCAGCAGCGGGGAAAGCGGGGGGAGACTCCCTTGGACCTAATCAACCATGGAAAGTCCTTTGGTGACCCCTACTGTGGGGGGCAGTATCAGGCATAGACAAGTAAAGTTACAACAGAAGCCTTTAGACATAGCCAGGTTCCTCCCTTACGTTTTAGGGCTTCATCTAAAGCTCTCTCTGAAGGTGGGGCCACCGCCTCCCTCGTCCCCCAAATTCATTAGAAGTTTTTGACTCCCACTAACCCCTCTGCAATCACAACCTTTGCTGGTCTTTCTCTTGCAGCCAGGCGCCACTCCAGGGCCCGGCCCAAGGTCACGCTCTTGAGCTACGCCTCCCCGATGACCGCCGTCAGCCGGCCCCTGAACGAGATGGCCCTGACCCCTCTGACGGAGCAAGAGGGCGAGGCCTACCTAGAGAAGTGTGGCAGTGTCCGGCGACACACGGTGGCCAATGCCCACTCGGACATCCAGCTGCTGGCCATGGCCACCAGGATGCACTCGGGCTTAGGGGAGGAGCCTGGCGGCGAGGAGAAGTGCCTGCTTCTGCCACCCAGCTTCCCGCCGCCCCACCGGCAGTGCTCCAGTGAGCCCAACATCACTGATGGCCCCGATGAGCCGGAGCAGGAGGCAGCGGGCAGCCAGGAGGACTCAGAGCTGAACTGTTCATCCCTCAGCTGAATGCCCGCCTCTGGGACCTCCCGGCTCCTGCCTGGCCACCAGGATGAGGGCGGCTTCATCCGCGAGGACCGCCGAGGGGAGCTCTTCCTTTGGGCAATGCCGCCTTATGCCTTTCCAGGTACAGGCTAGTGTGAGCGCCCTTGGGAAAATCCCCGTCGTGAGCCTCTCCATTTTCGTGACTGTGACCACCTACCTCTTGGCGGCCACACAGATCCAACTGCCTAATGTTCACCTTCTGACTTTCAGCCTTGCCTGCCTGACTCAACTCAAATCCTCCTCTCTGGACTTTTCCCCTCAGATATTGGACTATCTGATCCTCCCAGCCCTATATCGCAGTGCCCCTGGCGTTCCTATAGCAGGAAGTCGTCCGACCCACACACACAGCCAGCAAGGATGTGTTGGCGTGTGGAGTTCCCCTTGAGGGTCCTTATGATACAGAGGCCGATGGGTGAAAAGAGGCAATAGAGAGGTACCTCTTCTCTCCGTCTTGTGTGGAGTAAAAGTAGACTGCAGCCCCTCCCAAGCCTGACTCTGGGAATGCAGCTTTCATTTCAGTTTCAGAATTACTGGGAAAGAGTGGCCCCAGCGGTGGGTGAGGGTCCGTCCTCACCTATATCCAGACCCTATGTGCTGCCCTTGGCTTTTGGCCCAGGAGGGCCACAGTGCTGGAGGAACCCCGTCTTTGATTAAGCCTCAGCATTCCCCTCTCAGGCTTCCTCCCCGACTCAAGGAACTAACCTTCCCGGTGGAGTAGCTGGTGCCTCCCTCCCTTTCTCATTTCAGAAACGACCCTTTTCCTATTGTGGGGGTGGGGCCAGCTGATACCAACCAACCAGTCTGTTCCTGGATTTGACTTGAATTTTTTAAATGTGCATCGTTTCAAAAATAAATTGCTTGCAAGTATTTGCACGTAGGATCTTGCACCGCTCATTTCCAATGGGGTGTGTCTTCAAACTGAAAAACAGCAAACCCCCTAAGAAAGGAGACTGGAAGCGGTCCAGGGTGAAAGTGATCCGTGGTGGGCAGGGCTTAGAGGCCGCAGAGCTCTGGAAGCAGCTGGACTTGAATCCAGTGTGGCCTGTGTTTGTGAGTGTTGTGGTTTATAGGAAAAGTTGCATTGAGATAGAGAGACTCAGCTTGTCTCATGAGCTGAGAGTTCTAGCAAATGGGATGTCTCAGCGCTCTACAGTGCAGGGAGCTGGGAAAGATGTGGGCAGGACCTTTTGGAGAGATGTCCATTCCCTGTGATTAAAGAAGTGCCTGGAATGTATAACCTGTGGGGCCTTGACATGTTTTGGGGGGCAGCGGGCTTTGGTACTGTGCTATATATATCCTCAGCACTCCTCCCTCCATCCAGGCCTGGGCTTTTTATCTCCGTTGACCTCCCTGTTCTTTTTGTATTTGCCTGTTGGCCCCGCTGATAACAGCTCCAGAAAAAAGAGAAGGCCCCTGGGCCCTTCTGGCACCTTCTAGGTATCCTGTTAATCTTTGGAAACTTTGTTTATGAAATGTCAGAGACATGAGCCAGTTTGGCTTCCAATATGGCAGGAGGTGGCCGGGAGAGAATGAGGACAGTTTAAGCTGCCAACAGAGGAGGAAAGCTTCTAAGCTCATCTAAGCCTTGACAGCATTTCCCTTCTGGGTGAAGATTTGAAATATGACCAGAGGCATGCTTTTGATGGCTTTTGATTTGGAAATTTTGTTTAAAAAGTTGTTTTGTTTTCAGCCTTTTAAGAGATTGATGGAAGAGAAATGTCCAAAGGAGATCTTCTGAGAATTTCAAACAAAAAATAATCTGTGTATGCGTTGGATAAAGTCCACAAATTCACTAACAGATATCAGTAGGTAACAACATGATGATTTATTTTAACTGATGGCTTCTGTCCTTATTGGTACACTTAGCACTTGGGACTAGTATTTATTGATCCAGGCAAAGTAATTAATCATGCTTGGGTTTGCTTTTTTAGTTTACAACCTGAATGATATATATGTCTTTAAATGCTTTTTCCACACACTAAATGCCCCTGATGGGGACATCAGTCATCAGTTAAATATGTAAGCTCTTAGGCCGAGAATGGGAGTGTCAGTACAGACCCAGTGTACTTAATTGCTAATGAATGTTAGCCAGTTTACAACTTTACCTTTGATGTACACACCTGATATTTGTACAGTATTTCGCACTGTACATATAAAAATTGTGCTGATGTCTATGAGCATTCTAGCCATCAGAGCTATTGCAAGAGCGACAACCGTAGTGTTGCTTTTTGTTTTTTTGTTTTAATTTTATTATTATTTTTGGCTGCATTGGACCTTTGTTGCTGCATGCAGGCTTTCTCTAGTTTTGGCGAGCCGGGGCTACTCTTCGTTGTGGTGTGCGGGCTTCTCATTGCGGTGGCTTCTCTTGTTGTGGAGCACGGGCTCTAGGTGCGCCGGTTTCAATAGTTGTGGCACGCGGGCTCAGTAGCTGTGGCGCACGGGCTTAGTTGCTGCGCGGCATGTGGGATCTTCCCAGACCAGGGCTTGAACCCGTGTCCCCTGCATCGGCAGGCGGATTCTTAACCACTGCGCCACCAGGGAAGTCCCACCGTAGTGTTTTTAACCACTTTTTCTCCCCTTCACAAGATGAAGATTCGTTTTTGTTCTTTAAGCTAGGATCTTCCGGTGGCTGAGGTTTAATGACAGGAAATGATCATGACTCTTAAACTCCGAGTGGGCTCGAAACCAAAAACCTTTCATGCTGTCCGTTTCCAAAATGGATTCAATAAACGTCATTTTGTACATGCCGCCCTCTTCCCAGGCTGCATGTCTTGATTGAATTTGCAAGCGCAGAGCGTCTGTTAGATCTTTTCTGCCTCCTGTCCTCACACTCCCTGTGTGAGGAGCCTGCCTTCCCTGGCGCCATGTTCCGTTTCCTGTTGCCCCCACCCCAGGGTTAGGCAGCAGCCTGACCTCAGCCGGTCTCCCCTGGGCTTGGCTTGCCATCCTTGTCTGGATTGGCAAGTCATTTCCTGGAGGAACAGCCTGTCTGCAAAGGAGCTTGGAAAACACCGAACAAAGTCGGAGAAGGCAAGGCCTCTTCTGAAGCCAGCTTGGTCTCTCTCCTGAGTGTTTGACCTGGAGGGGGCACTTACCGTATTTACTTTACCGTATTACATCTCCTCATATATGCCCCTTCGGTTCTGCTGGGCAGAGGCTATTTATTTTTTAAATTTTTATTGGAGTAGAGTTGATTTACAATGTTGTGTTAGTTTCAGGTGTACAGCAAAGTGAATCAGTTATACATATACATATATCCCGCAGAGGCAATTTATAATATTTTGCTCTCCACATATATTGGGCTAGCCAAAAAGTTCATTCAGGTTTTTCCATGCGAGCCGATGGAAAACCCGATCGAACTTTTTGGCCAACCCAGTATTTTCCTGGGAGAGCTGCAGCAGTGTTGTCTTGAGACCCCTGAAGGCTTTGTAACAGGCTTCAGAGAGGTGTGACCTGAACTGACTGAAGATCCTGGAGGAGGTCAAGGAGAGCGTTCACACTTTTTATGGTGCCTTCAGAGGCTGGAAGTGTGAACTATGAACCCTGAGCATTCTGCCTTGGTAGATTTCATGCCATTGGGGCACCACCTGTATTCACTCAGCCAGCCACTCATCTTCCGGCCAAGGATTTGTGGAACTGCCACTGCTTTGTAGACACTTGTGTGTGCTGGGGACGCAGTGATGGATGGATAACCTGCGTGCCTGCTCTCTTGGAGCTTACCATTGAATGCAGGAAGGCTGGCAATCGGGTCAACACAGGCATTTCAAAAAATTAACAACACTGGATGACACAGAATGGCAAAATGCAGTGACTAGAGGGTGATGCGAAGGGGACCCTAGGTCAGGTGGCTAGAGACGGTCTCTCTAAAGTTGCAGCCGGCTTTACAACCTGCTTTTGTTTCCGCTCGCTGCCGTAATAAATTACCACGAATAAGTGGCTTAAAACAGCGAACACTTCTAATCTCACAGTTCTGTAGGCTGAAGTCTGACCTGGGTCTCCCTGGGCTAGAAGTCAAGGTGTTGGCAGGGCTGAGCTCCTTTCTGGAGACTCTGGGGGAGAATCCATTTCCTCACCTTTGCCTGCTTCTAGAGGCCACCCATGGCCTCTTCATCTTCAACACCAGCAACAGTGGGTTGAATCCCTCATGCCAGCCTCCGTTCTGCCTCCTTCTTCCACTTTTAAAGACACTTGTGATTCCATTGGGCCCACCTGGATAATCTTTATCTCAAGATTTCTATGGGCAAGGCCTCTCCTGCCCCCTCTGCTGATGTCTCAGTGGGAGAAAGGCCAGCCACCTGGTATGCTGGGGACCCCGAGAAGATGAGGCTGTGTCGAGCGGGTGGGTGCTGGTCTCCAGGGAGACTGGCCCACCTAGCCCAGAGGCCTTTAAGCCTGATTTCTACCCACTGGCCCAGACTCCCATGGTGACCATGATGCTGGAGTTCTTCACTCAAATCTTATTTCCCATCTCATATGCCTGTCAGGCCCACATCATCCCTTGAATGCACTTGTATGACTTGGTACTCCCTGTATTGGTCTCCAGGTTCCATTTCACCCTATGGACACGCCCCAGCTGATCTTTCTAAAATGCAATCCCTGCTTAAAACTTCTCCCTGGCTTCCAATAAAATCCACACACCTGAACTTGCCTTTCCAAGCTGATCCCCACCTGCCTTTCCCGCCTCCTTCATTGCTCCCTGACTGTCCGTTATCCCAGGAAGCTGCCTTCCACCTCCACACCCTCCGCCGTGCCCCTGCTGGTCCTTCCCCCTCATCCAGGTAGAAGCCTCTACACACTCTCAGCTACTGTCCTAGGAAGGTGAGGATGTGCAGGATTTCTGTTTGCATGCCTGGAGCCTAGCAATACAGAGAGGGATCCAAGTCTTGTGCATTGAATGAATTAATGGGGTCGTGATAATTCTGATCTGACCCCCTCCCTCCCAGGTATTTATGGAAAGCACCCTCATCCCCCTTCCTTTCTTCCTCCGTGGGGACCTTCCCCATGATGCTCTCTAGGGATGTTCCAACTGAGGCTGCGTGGCCAGGTGACCCTGTGAGCAAGGCAGGGGTTGGAGGCAGGTCTGAGTCCGTCCCTGTATCCCTGCCCCCTCCTGCTGCAGCCAGTGGCTGCCGTGGCCCTGTGGACAGCTACCCCTGTCCACAGGGCTGCTACCTTGCTGCTGAGCCAGCCACCTCTTTCTTGGCCTTTCCCCTTTCTGTCTGTGGTGAGAAATTCCTTCGGAGCCTGGACCTTGTGCCTGAGGGAGAGAGAAAGCCCTTGTTTGTCGCAGGGCCATCTCCTTGAAGAAACCCTCCTGCCACAAAGTAAGAGGGAGCGGCCTAGGCCCCTGTGCTCAGGCAAGAACCTCCTTGTCCTAAGCCCCCTGCCCTCAGGATCCAGCACAGGGGAGGTTCCAATGCCGCCACCCTGGTGTGCCCCGCACTGTGCTGATCCTCGTGGCAACCTTGCAAGGCAGGTGTCCCCTCATTTTGCAGATGGGGAAACTGAGGCTTGGGTTCTTTAAGCAATGGAGCTGGGACTCAACCCCAGGTTCTTTCACCTCAAATCCAGTGGTCATCCCTATCTGTTCCATGGGGTATCCCAGCTTTAGAAAGTGAGAAAGCAAAACAGATAAGCCAGGGGCATAATCTCCTCTGCCTGCTGCAAGGTGAGACGGTTTCAGGGTTTCCAGAAAAGCAAAGAAACAAAGCTGCCTCTCTTGCTCTTCTCTAGCTATTTCTAGAAAACCTGAGAGTAGAGAGTGGGGAGGGGGACCCAGGAAAGTGGATTTCTTATGTAGGAAAGATTTCAATGGATATTTTTATTAATGAGTTTAATTTTGGCTTTGAAATACTATTTTAATAAGTTTAATAATTAGTAATCATTTAATAAGTAATACAATTAATAATTTTGTCATTGAATCAAGATACAAGTTAAACTTTTTCAGGCTTTTAATTTTATTATCCTACGAATTTTATTATTCTATTTTTAAGTCTAGCAGATTGTAGCAGTAACTTTGGAGGAGACTTCTGCATAATGCTTGGTCCTATTTACAAGCTAGGCTCAGCACTTGAAACGCTTTTAAATGCATTTATAAATTTAATATATTAATTTCTTTTCAAAGTACTTCAGTTTTTATGACAGCATGCAAAATGTCCCCCAATCCTAAGTTCTTATAGGAACTAATAAATTAAACTTATAAATAAGGGAAACTTTAAATGTTTTCATACTCTACTTAAACTTAGATATCACCATAAAAAAATCACAAGTCTAAATTAATTACTCAGTTATACATTTTAAAGTGGAATTATAAAACTGTCATTCTAACGGACCTTATTCTCTTAAATATCACGTGTCTAAAATACCAATATGCCGTTTGCTTTCTAACATAAAAATATTAGAGCTATAGTTTTGTTTTAAATCTTTCTCCACTTAAGCCTCAGTCTTCCTGGTGTGGTGGTTGTTAATCTATTGTCTCAGCTTCGAGACTTCTCTATATTTGGGGATTCTGGGGCTGGGATCCTGCACATAACACATCCGATTGTTAGCTGGGTCCCTGTTAGCTCTCCCAGTGGGGGCCACTAGAGGGAGCCTGGGAGGCTGGTGGAGTCTCTGCTTCCTGTCCTGTCAGCATTGCACTGACAGTTGGGTCCAGTGGCAGTAGCTACCTCCAGTTTGCAGGTTTTCCTCCCCCCCAGAACCCGCCTCAACATTCCTGCTCAGAGACAGCAGCACCGCTGGCCTGGGCCCCCCTCAGACGTCTGCAGCCCAGCTCTCTGCGGCCATCCTCCAACCCTTTACATCTCAGTCATCCCCAGCTCTTCCTTCTAAGGGTGGTCGTTGCCTCCTGTAGTTACTTCTGTGATTTCCTCGGTGTCCACTCTTTGCCGTTTTACTTGTTCAATACCTGATTAATAATTCTTCCTATTAAATGCTCTCTGTTAAAATGATGGATATGGCTTTTGCCCCTGACTAGACCCAGACTGATGAACCAGGGTTGAAAACTACATGCCTGCTAAAGAAGACAGTAACCATCCCAGTTAACCAAGGTGATGCATTACCGGAAATTTCCTTTGGACGTGAGACTCAGACCTGCAGACATTCAGAGCGATTCTTCTCACCTCCACCTAAGGGAACCGTAGTATTTCAAGTAATTTTGGTGATTGTTCCTCAGCATTCTTGAAATTATGAGCAAATTGTACTTGATTCTTGTCAGCATCCCCAAGAGACACTGGGTGCTATTTATGATTTAGTCAATGACTTCAAAACCTAAAAGAAGCATAAGACAATTGCCTACTTCTTCAGTCTACCTTCAGAAGTATGCCCTTCTCACCAAGTCACTCATTAAATTGGTTCTTAATTTCCTTGGTTTTTCTGGCCTAAGTCTAATGATCTTTGAGAAGAATACTAAGCAATGTAAGTATCTTGAACCTAACAGTCGCCTGAATTCTTTCATACTCTCAGGAACACATAACTTTTAACAAATACCTAACTTCAGTCTGATATCAGTTATATATCTCAGATAGCTTTGTCTGGGGTCCAAGTTATGAGGTCATTCCATCCTCTGTAAACTGAACTAGGATCAAGTCAATTGCCTGCCAACAGAAACGTTTGCTGCCCACTCCAAGGCAGTTTTGAGAAGGGCTCAATAGGTGGAAATAACATACGGCTTCTGGTTCTGGCCATAGGGGAATGGCTTGTATCAGATGAATCTTTTTGCCAAAATAATTATAAAACCTGGATAAAATATATAAAGCAAATGGTCAAAGGAATTGGAGAGCACCCAGTGCAGGCAGGATCTGAACTGCTATGATCCCTAAGAGAAGGGAAACAAATGAGGCAAAACTTCACATTCATCCTGGTTTTTCCAAAGGGTTTTACCCAAAATCACTGAAAGTGAGAGCTTGCTGGGTGGCCCCTCGAAGCCCCTGATTTTCCATAGAGAAGTTGTTCCACTGGAGGGAAATTCCCTCTTGAGGCTCCTCACCAGTGTGTGAGAGCTGCCCTGAGGCTCGGCCCCCCAAATTGCCCCCGGAGAAGCGGTGAGCACAGGAAGAGAATTAACTCCACAGGGAAACCAGGGCCACTATCTGTAGTTTCAATCTCTTTCTCCTCTGTCCTGCTCCACTGCAGTCAGACAGACCTTTTTCTATGCCCAGCAAAACTAGCTGGTGACCTTTGACAAGTTACTTAACCTCTCTTTTCTTCCACAAAACGCAACTAATTATGCCTACCCTGCAAGATTAGAGGAAAAATATATATATATATGTGCATGCACACACATATACACACATATACACATACTTACATACACACACATGCATGCATACAGATGGCATAGAAAAGGTCCAGGCTGTCTCCGGGTTAGGTAAAATCATTAGTGTTCATAGCAGCCTTCTGTGTAATGGCCAAAAACTGGAAACCACAACATCTGTCGATTGATGAATGGCGAGACAAAACGAGATACATCCACACAGTGAAGTTCTACTTGGCAACAAAAAAGGAATAAACTACTGACACATGCTACATCATGGACAGACTTCAAAAATGTCATGCTAAGTGAAAGAGACAGACATAGGAGACCATACACTGTATGATTCCATTTATATGAAATGTCCAGAAAAGGCACATTTATAGAGACAGAAGGCAGATTAATGGTTGCCTGGGGTGGGGAACGGGAGTGGGGATTAACGATACACGGGCATCAGGGGTCTTACTGCAGGGAGGAAAATGTCCTAAAACTGAGTTTTGATGATGGTTGCACCACTTGGTTAAGTTACTAAAAGTCATTTGAACTGCACACCTGAAATCGCATTTTTCTTTTGTTTTTTATTGTGGTAAAATATACATAAAATTTGCTATTTTCATCTTTTCTAGGTGTACAGATCAGTGGCATTAAGTACCTTCACACTGTTGTACAACCATCACCAGCATCCATCTCCGGACCATTTTCATCTTCCCCAGCTGAAACTCTGTCCCCATTAAACAATTATTCCCTATTTCCCTGCCCCAACCCCTGGCAGCCACCACTCTACTTTCTATCTCTATGAATTTGTTTTAGGCTCCTGATGTAAGAGGAATCATACAATCTCTGTCCTTCTGTGACTGGCTTATTTTGCTCAGGATAATGTTTTCAAAGTTCATCTATGTTGTAGCATGTGTCAAAATGTCCTTCCCTTATTTTTTTTTTTTTAAGGCTGAGAAATATTCCCGTGTATGTATGTACCACATTTTGTTTATTCATTAATCCCTTAATGGACATTTGTGTTATTTCCATCTTTTGATTATTGTGAATAATACTGCTATGAATATTGCTGTGTAAATATCTCGAAACTGGTAGGGTTTGTGATAAGTAAAACATATCTCAATAAAGTTATTTTAAAATAAAACTTTTTTTTTCCAAAATTTAAAGAGCCAATAAATGGTAGATGCTGTTATATCAATAACTTAGAGTGGCAAATTTGATCAATGAAGTGAGTTTTTAAAAATAAAATTAATTTAATAAAAAAGACATGGTTTAGGGCTTCCCTGGTGGCGTAGTGGTTGAGAGTCCGCCTGCTGATGCAGGGGACGTGAGTTCGTGCCCCGGTCCGGGAAGATCCCACATGCCGTGAAGCGGCTGGGCCCGTGAGCCATGGCTGCTGGGCCTGTGCGTCTGGAGCCTGTGCTCCGCAACGGGAGAGGCCGCAGCAGTGAGAGGCCCGCAGACTGCAAAAAAAGAAAGAAAAAAAAAAGACATGGTTTAGAAAAAGGAAAAATACAGATAAGTACGAAAAAGAAAAAAAATCTGTAATCTCACTTGGAGATAAACCGTTGAAAGACTACAAGAACTACCAAATTTTAATTTTACTTGAAATTAGTAGAAGGAACTGAACTGAACTGAAGAAGTTGCTGAACTTCAGATGTTTATCCAGAACAGAGAGATTCATTCCTAAACTCTCTCTCTAAAGGCAAAAAAAAAGTTATGAGAAAATATTGAGTTTGGGTTGGGACCCATGGTTTTTCTATTTCAGTTCATGTTTCTTAATGGTCAAAGTTTAATCTCCCAGATGGACAACTGTTTCATAAAAATAGAGGGTATTTCTGATGTTTAAAAAAATTAAGTACCTGAATTTTTAGATGAAAAACAAAGAACGTTGAAAACCTCAGCCAGGGGCTTCCCTGGTGGCGCAGTGGTTGAGAGTCTGCCTGCCGATGCAGGGGACACGGGTTCGAGCCCTGGTCTGGGAGGATCCCACATGCCGCGGAGCAACTGGGCCTGTGAGC
Source organism: Leucopleurus acutus (assembly GCF_964270905.1). NCBI lineage: Eukaryota > Metazoa > Chordata > Mammalia > Artiodactyla > Delphinidae > Leucopleurus > Leucopleurus acutus. The sequence continues at coordinate 87,319,794 of NC_139151.1, forward strand.
CACAACTACTGAGCCTGCGCGTCTGGAGCCTGTGCTCCGCAACGAGAGGCCGCGATAGTGAGAGGCCCGTGCACCGCGATGAAGAATGGCCCCCGCTTGCCCCAACTGGAGAAAGCCCTCGCACAGAAACGAAGACCCAACACAGCCATAAATAAATAAATAAATTAATTAATTAAAAAAAACGAAAAACAAAAAACCTCAGCCAACTTATAAGATAAACTTCTAAGAGAAATTATTAGGGAATGACTAGTTTGTAAGCCAAGTAACTACAAAAATGACAGATCACTTTCAAAGCAGGAGGAAGTGATTGTAGCTAGCGTCTAAAATAAATCCAAGGAGGTTACACATGAATTCTGAGTATCTGTCAGTTTTCTCCTCCCTTGAATTAACTGGTTCTTGTTTTTGAATATATCTGCTCCAGCCTGAATTTTTTCACCCAGAGGTGTGGAGTCCACACGTTCTATGTTCTGCTGTCTTTATTCACTGCAAAGAAGAATTAACCGAAACTTGAAAATAAGGCAAAAAGTTGGGCTGTACGTCCTTTTAGAGTCACACTGGGGAATTACTTAACAAGTTGCCCGAGGATTATTTAATTTTCTGGGAGAATATTTCTCTGTTTGACTTTGCTATTTATTATTTGATCATAGCCCAGATACTGCAAAGTTATGTTAATTTGTATTTTTCTATTTCGTAGGAAAGATAACCCCAAAGGTTATGGCTTTATTAGCTTGTAAGACATTAACCAGTTTCTTCTGTAACCTAGCCATTTAATTCTAACATTCTTTTTTTGTTGTTTTGAAAATGCTTTTCCTGATAGATTATATAAACTCTTTTTACCCAGATGCTCTTGGAATCAGCTTTACCATCTAATGGTTCCGTCATAAATTAATGAGCTGAACAAAACCTTTGACATATTCTATATTTGAATGAGAGCCATGATTTTACCATCTTAACAATTATACTTTGATTTAGCTGGTAGACCTCAGATCATACTCTCTCCTTCCATATCCTGTGAAGAGTCACCTGGAGAGCCTGTTTAGAATGCAGATTCCCCAGCCCACCACTCAAAAAGTCTAATTCTGGGGGTTTGGCCAAAGCCCAATGATATGCATTTTAATAAGCACCCCAGAAGATTCTGAGGCTGATGGTCCTCAGACCCAGACACCTCGCGAAAGCCCCCAGTGAACTGCATGGTGGCGATGGTACTAATGCTGACTTGATTCTCACTGTTCAGCGAGGACAAATATAACTGGGGTTAAAGGTTGAGGCCTTGGGATGTGCTAGAGTCCAATAGTCCATTTTCCTAAACTTCAACTTGGAGATAGCAGTTGATCTCCAATGTTCATCTACCCATTGGCTATATCAGAACAGGGGCAGAGGAGTGGGGGTGACCAGGAATCTGAACACATAAGTTGAACCTCGAGAAATTGCTGATACTCAACTCTTTATCGACCTTACAAAAAAGGTGATTTTGTATGGGTCGACCTAATAATTCCTCAGGTGTTTCTAATTTGAAGCTAATTTGGCAACCAACCTGTGAATATGATAGTTGGGGGTGTAATTTCTAATATGGGGGAAAGTGCTTTGTAGCATTCATCAGACTCAAAGCAAAAAAAATTAAGGACTCTCTTCCCCTAAAAAGCCACAAAGTACAACTTTTTGCATATAATCTAGGGGAATTTATGGACTCCTTAAAATTGCATATAATCTAGGGGAATTTATGGACTCCAGGCTAATCCTAGTTTACAGATTTTCTTCTGAAGGTTGCTTGCTTTACGGATGAAGCTCTGCTGCCCCCTACTGCCAAATGAGGCTCCAGCTGGCTTTGCTCTACTCAGGCCGGTCTTTCAGTTTGGAGTTTTGTTGAAGCTAGAACCCGCTGTCATCCCACGCCAGTTGAAGCAGTCCAATTCTAGGCGGGAATGGGCCCCACAGAGGTGTTTAACCATCATTCACACACTGCAGTGAATTCTCGTCAGTGCAGGGTGCAGGGGCATTTTGTGCTTTGATGGAACACTATGCATTGTCTAGTCCAAAGCACACCCTTCAGGGTTATGAGTCTCATTGTAAGGAAGCTACTTTACAGCTCTGTCCTGTAGATAACCGAGAGCAATGCAAAATGATTCTTATTTCTAGAAACGGAAATTATGTCCTGTGAGATTTGCTTGACTCCCCCCCCCCCCACCCCGCCCCACACCAAGGAAGAAGCTGGGTTTGCTTCCATTTGGACATTCATGTAAATGTTCCTCGTCTCTAGGTGTGTCTGTTCTTTGGGTTCTCATTTGGAAGGTTATAGCATCTGCCTGCTTCCCTCATTAAGAGTTAGAGAAAATCTTTAACACATGCTCATTTGATATCTGTATGAGAACCGTAATTTGACTCTTTTTTGAAAACTATCCTTTAACAAAGGCCAGGATCATATTAGAGATCTCTGATCCCCATCTGATTCCTTTCCTTGAAAGCTCATAGTCTGATTGAGAAGACACTCAGTGCTGCCAGTAACTCTTTGAGATATTAAGAAATCCTCCCCTCCTCTCCCTGTACCCCATCTGCCTCTTTCAGGGAGCATGCCACCTCTTTGCCTCAGGGGAGGGAGGTATATGGCAAAAGCAAAACCAAAGGCAACAACTGAGGATTTTGTAAATCTTTCTGGGTTTTGTTCTAGTAAAGCTTCAGCCCACAGAAGAGTTCAGAGGAGCAGTGGAGCAGGAGAGGACCTGAATCTTGGAGAAACAGGAAGTGGACTTTTCCTTCTACGGAACCATGGGGTTCCCTCAGGCTGAGAGAAGGAGAGGGAGGCAGAAGCATCAGGACCAGGCCCTGAGAGGCAAGGCTGCAGGGTCGGGGTGGATGGAACAAGAGCAAGGCACAGGCTGGAAGGCCCCGCTAAGCCCAGTGGACACGTGTGTGCGTGTGTGTGGGAATGAATTTGGCCTCTAGCCTTCTGGGCTATTTAAGACCCTCAGATCTTGACTCATGAGGCAAGCTGCATTCTGTTAAAGTCGTTTGTGTTCTGGGGGCTACATTTTAAAAGTGAAGAAAGAAACTGTCAGAACAGATCAGGTGTAGTAAAAGCAAGTGTTTCAGAAACCTTTTGTGTCAGGTGAGTTGGTGTACATATTATTTACTCATTTATCTCTATCTAATTTACTGTGGGTAGTGAGAAAAAGAGATTGCAAAACTGATCCTAAAAGCATTAATAGTCAATTTCTGTTCTATCGGTCTAGTTGTATTCAATAAACCTGCCTTCTTTCCTCTTCTTTCACAATGGCTCCAAAGGAATTTCAGATTAGACTGGAAAAAATCTTACTTTCAGGCTCCGAACTAGTCTAAAGGGAAGGACTAGTTACCATCTTTAAGCACTTTTGGTGGGGCTTCGTCTACTTTAGCTAGACACCTCAAGAGAAATGAGCAGCCGGGGGAAGGGAACCTGGGATTGAGACAAAGAGGCCAGACCTCCTCAGACAGAAGCTCACTATTTTCAAATCAACCCCTGCCTGCCAGTCAGGATAGAGCAGCCAGTGGGAAGGTGGGGTAAGGAGGGGAGGGATGATTTTTCAGGAGTTTGAGATCTACTTTCAGCGCAGTTTTATTATTTCTCTTTCAGCAGTATAAATTCTGTGAAGATCAGACTTGCTGACCCACTTTCGTATTAAAATGTGCAAATCCCTACCCAGACCAAGCAAACATTCTGTGATTTCGCCTCATTTTCTGCCAAGGCTACAACTGTCACTTTATAAAGTAATCCTGTTCCTGCTGGTCCCTTAATTACAAAAGTTAATTTTGAAAATGTGACAACAGCATAACAGACATCCGTAAGAATGGACTAGAAGTAAGACGTGTTGTTAAACACAAATGAAGACCACACTTGAAAACTCTCTGAGCAGACACAACCAGTTTGGTCATACAAGAAAAGCTTAATTTAGCTTATTTTGCAAGACAAGCAAGGCTAACTTGACCTGAGTCACTTCTTGCTTATGCCTCTGAAAATCATAAGCAAAACTTAAATTGTTCCCCAAAATTGATATGAAGTAACCACTAACCAATTTCCTTTCATTTAAGAAAATTCTAATATTGTAACCAATGACTGTGAAGAATAAGCATTGTCTCCACACTAGATAAGCTGCATTATAACAATAGACAGGAGGGGTTAGGTGTGTCAGTCTGGCATTTGTTTTCATCTAAATTAATATTCAACAAGATCCCAATCAAGGAGCCCTGTTTTGGTCATATCCTTGCAACCACTACTAAGATGCTATCTACGGTAAAAACTCTAAGTGCCTTTGGAGATAAACGTGAATCTACATCCATCACCTGGGCTTAGAAAGAACAGAGCACACTCACCTGCTAAATGGAGAACAGAGACCCTGCTTAGCCCTTGGCCGACCCTGTAATTTCATCTCATGACCTGATGGAGACCACCTGAGGCCGGGCTGGCAGGAGCAGGGCTGGTGCTGTGTGTGGTGTGGGTTGATGCTCGGGGAGCAGAGGAGGGTGTGGCAGTGCATCGGGATGACTGCGTTAAGCCCGGCCCTTCCACACAACCTGTTCTTAAACTGAACACTGATTTTCTATCTTTCTGTGTTGAATGTCTGCCTCCTCCCATCTTTGTATTCACCACCCCCCCACACACAAAATACATTATTTTCAGAGTTCAGATGGATTAGGAAAACACTCACAAATTCTGTGGCAATAGTAAGTTCTAAGCAACAGCGGGTTTTTGATAAGACACTTTGACCGTTTCCCATGCTTCAATTTTTCAAAAGTCAGAGTTCATTCCGTAGCTTGTCATACAGTTAGAGAATTATGAGAGCCTCCCCGGATTCACAGTGTATTTTTTCTTTCTTTTTAAAGTGTCTTTCTCAATAGATCCAAGCATTAATAAATGTTACCCATTACTTAATAATATCTAAATTTCAAATTCTAGTCCCCACTTTACAACTAGATAAATGGACACAAAGAGAAGTGATTTGCCTGTGGTCAGTCAGGAATAAAATCTAAATCTCTTAGCTCCTAATTTACTGGTTTATACACTAAATTACCCTGCCTCTTCAAGCCCTCTGGGAACATAATCCTGGAATGCTGCATAAGCAAAATGGGGCCAAAATTGCACTCTCACCAGAGAAATTAATTGGATAATTAATCAAGTGTGGAAATAACATTAGAATATTCTGTACAATTGATCAAGGACTTTCAAATAATTCTATTATAAAAAACATCCCTTCAGGCAAAATAAATAAGATTGAAATTCAGCATGACAGATTTACAAGTTTAAACTAGCTTAAATTAAGGACTACAGTTTTAGCTATAAAGCAAATATCATGTTTCCCAGAGGAGCTTAAGACAACTGAATTAAAGGTGTTCAATTATCTTAGCAGTGCGATTTTTAAAGAGAAACCAACCTTAATAAGTCTCATTAAAAGGAGCATCTCTAAAGTGGTAAGGCAAATGTAACAAAATGCTATTTGTGGATTCCAGGTGGTAGATGGCCATGTTACAATTCTTGCAACAATTCTGCATGTTTGGAAAATTTCATAATAAAGTGCTGGGGGAAAAAAGCAAAATAAAAGTAACATTTATTTCTTATCACCGAAAACTCACATGACAAATAACCTGCCAAAAAGTGGTGCACCTCAACCAGTATTTTCACTAAATGTTCATTGTTGATATTTGAGTGTGTGCTGTGTGCCAGGCACTATGCTAAGTCTGGGGTTTCAGCTATGGACAGAACCTTGCCCCTGCCGCTCAGTTGATGTTCCCCTCAGGGCCACTGATAGCATCTCTTCCTTGGAATACAGAAATCCATCTGCCCTTCTTCCCACTGGCATTCTATTTAGCTTTTATCCTGAAATCTATCTGGGAGAAAGCTGGGATAAATGCAATTCATCAGCAGAGACAGGGAAGCTCTATCAAGAGGAGGTTCTCCCTTTGAGAGACCGCATCTTAGCGAAGCAACTGGGCATCTCCTTGCAGGTATTTGCCTTTGACTAAAAGTGAGGGCTGTGATTGAACATCATGATCTGCAGAGATGCATCTGATTTGATTTCATCAGATCACCTTTTCGGATACTAGGAATTTGGAAGTGCCAACTCCATTCTAGACTCTACAATAGCGACTGTGAAACTAACTACAGCTTATCATATATATGCACCCGGGAATTTTTAAAAAATGTATTTCAAAGGAAAAACACAAATGACTATTGTCCCTTTTTCATTTCCTCAAGGCACTGCACTGCTTAGGTTCTATGGAACTAGGCATCACAAAAACACCTGATGGTATTTCTCATAAAACAGTGAGTAGAATTTAACTGAGGCAAAACAAGAACAGCAGTAACTGAATTAAGGAAAGCTATTTCAAAGCCTTAAGTTAGAAAAACCTCTCTAATAATTAAAAATGTTTTCTGGTCACCAGAGACTTGAGGATTCCCTGGATAAAGGAATGACAAGCAACTGCTCCTTTTTGGTGAGAATGTACTCTAACTGCATGCATAATTCATAAACATGCTCTTAGTTTACCTAAGACTTATGGTATAAAAACAGCAATGGGGGACAATTTTATAATTTTATACCTGCCACAAAAACTAAATGCTAGAGATCATTCAACATCTCTGTTAGTCCATCTTTAGGGGAAAAACGCCTCAATTTTCATCCTATTTCACTTTTTTCTATTCTATTTTTATTCCCCCCAATAAAAGTTTATTCATGTTGTAGTACAGCCAGAAACTGTCATTGCTGCAACCGCTAACGGACAGTAAAAAACTACCAAACTACCACAACATCCTGACTTTGTTTTCCAATAACAAAGGGTATGACCTGCAGCAAGTTTCATCCAACACTGGGTTGGACACCTCTGGGAAAAGAAAAAAACAATTTATTTTTAATTTAACAATGTCTAAAAGCAATGTCCAAAGATAAATGTTAAAAGGTTAATAAAACATAAATACACAGCTCAAATACTTGTTAGCCAACTGGGTGAAACCAGCATGTTGCAGAGTGAGGCAGGAGGTTTGAAAAATGAACGGAAGAGAGCCACTTTCCAGCTAAGAGTGGATTCTGAGTTGAAGTCACCAAAAGTTTATATATGGAGAGTTTGACCATTACTTTTACTCTATATTCACAATGAACGACCAGTATAAAATAAGTGGCAGGTTTATTACAAAATGCCAAATGTTGGGGGTTAAAAAAAATTGTTCAAATTAAAAGGAGACCCTAAATTGATACTAAATTGAAGTATTATGTCAGCAAAAAAAATAAAGCAATTTTTCTACTGGCAAAATCCTCTTGTAGATATTGCCAACTTTCTGCTGGTTAACACTTCATTTCTTAAAACAGAATTTTATGGTTGGCATGGACCTTAGAAATAGCTAAGTCAACTCCTTCAGGGAAACCTGAAGCTAAAAGTTGAAGTGAGGCAAAAAACTGTTTTTGTTTGGATTAAGGCTCCCAAGTTAGTAGAAAAAAATAACATAACCAAAGCAGGAAATGGCTCGCCTCAGTACCTAATGCACAGCCATGCTTTTAATAGAAATTTGACCAGGAAGCTTTTAAATGCTATTTCCTTCTCTGTGAGGGTTGAATGTTTTGTGGCAACATTTTTTTCTCCAAGAAAAGGACATGTTTACTGTAAAAAAATATAAAACATGTAAGAAAGCACAAAGAAGAAAATAAGTCATCAAAAAGAGTTTAGTATATTTCCTCCAGGCTTTTTTGTTTCTATACAAGAGTAACTGCCATTTTTCACATGGAACTGGACAGCAATTTATTTCTGGAAAACCATCACAGGAACAGCAGCGGTGCCGGGCTCCTCACCTAGAGGGCCGTGCCGCAGTGATCCTCGGGAGCTGGCTGCAGAGCTCAGGGGCCACGGAGCACGAACTGTCAGCAAGCCAACTGTGAGCTAGCGACGGGCAGCTGCTGCTGATGGTGGCACTAGGAACAGGGTCCCTGTATGACCTTTTCTTTCCCCCACTTTATAGAATAAACCCACCAGAGCAGGAGCCTGGATGTGGGGTGGGTAAGGAGAGTAGACAGAAAAGTAAAGGGAAAGGTCAGAGTGACACTTGCTGGGTCTGCCCGGAACCGAGACCATTCCTTTGCACGGTCTCTTGGCTTCCTCTTGAAATGAAGGCTGATCTTGAACACCGGCCAGGGGCTCTGATTTGGCCTCTCTGGAGTTGCAGGACTACCTCAGACAACTTTAAACAATCTTGTGTAAACAGCATGGTGTAGGGGTCCTCTCAGATTCTTCATAAGAGCCTGTACTAGTTGTGGGACTCCCTGAGAACTACATTTCACCATAATCTTTAGTATCTAAGGCTTTTAACAAGTATCTAGCGGCACAAAACCCATCCCTCCCTGTTAGGAACAACTGACCACTTCAATACATTCCACGTGATCCTCCTCAGGTATGAACTGTGGGACTAAAGCCACCCACTCCAGCCAAGTCCTGATATAATCACTATGACTTCCAACCTTGGTTTGGTGACCTCTCAGGTACACCAATGATCTCCCAAGTATTAAGAAATTCTGCATTTAGGACAGCAATTTTCTTCCATTAATTGAACTAAACCAGAAGGTGTTCAGAAGAGCTGAAAATTTCTGGCTCAAATAGCTTTTCTCACCACCAATGAGCTGCCCTATTGGTTGACTAGTTGAGCCATTTAAAATTTTTGTTGGTGATTATGTGTGTGCATCTCCTTGTCCTACAACCATTAGGCAACAGAGAACATAGGTAGGGCTGTGGAATTCACTCTGCCTGGAATAGACAAAAGGGATTTATAGCATAACACCCAGCAGCTGGTTTCCACATGGTTCTCAGAGTTCTAAACTCTGGACAAGATGCTACTTTGTAGCCTCAAGTAAATAAGCAAGGTACAATGAAACAAGAATTATTCAACAAACAACATATCCACACTTAGTAAGCTTATATTTAGGGTTTAAACTAGTCCCTGAATATCCTTAAAAACACCCTGCAGGCGGAAAAAACAGGGTTAATGAGAACTTAAACTTTCCAAGGATTATGGTTCAAATCCTCTGAAATCTACAGGAGTTCAAATAAAATGAGAACTCAAGAATAATAATTATTCTCGCTGGCACCAGCGCGAGGCGGTAGTGATTCTCAAGCTTAATATATTGCATCTAACACTATAAGAATACGTGGAAATTTTATGGAACGTCCATTATTATTAAAAGGTTTGAGCTTTACTACTCCAAACCTGGGTTTGACAATAAACCCCCCTGGAGCAAGAGCCCATGAAAATAAAACAAAGAGATATCCTACTGGAGAAACAACTGCTGCCGTAGGCCATAGGCACTTCGAGTGTAACCATTTTTAAAAGGCAGGGAACACGTCCCGAGAAAACTGCTTCAGATATTTTTTTTTTTTTTTTTTTTTTTTGTGATAACACGGGCCTCTCACTGTTGTGGCCTCTCCCGTTGCGAAGCACAGGCTCCGGACGCGCAGGCTCAGCGGCCATGGCTCACGGGCCCAGCCGCTCCGTGGCATGTGGGATCTTCCCGGACCGGGGCACGAACCCATGTCCCCTGCATCGGCAGGTGGGTTCTCAACCACTGCGCCACCAGGGAAGCCCTGCTTCAGATATTTTTAACAGGAAAGTGGCAAGTGACCTCTCTAACCACATTCACTGGTGGGTGTATCTTCCCCATTGCTTTTTTTGTTTGTATGTTATTGAAAACAGGGCAAGTTTTCTCCAAATGTTTTTTCTGTTGTTTTGTTTCTTAAACAAATGAGGGGATGCTATATCCCCAAGTCAGTACTTCGTGGTTGAAAACCCTCCCTCCGAAGACTGCCCATGTCAAAGCGGGTGGAGACCTCACAGCGTACTAATAACGTGTCGTCCTTGATGAAGGTTCTTTGTCTTAGGGCTTCCAGATGCATAAAGGTCACATAGCCAAACCCTTTGGGGTTCCGTGGGATTGTGGGTCTCTGGAAGGCAAGCAGCTCTGGTTTGGCGTCCATTATCTCTTCATGGTTTTGCCTTACAGGTGCTTCAGACTGATCAAGGATGGTAAGGCGTATCGTACCCTGGAAGGGCCAAGGGAGGTGGCTGTCATACTCTCCTTGCATCGTGTGGACAAAGAGGGATATGTAGTTGGCACAGCGCTGTGCAGTCGGTAGCTGCAGGTGCAGGCGCATGCATAGTTTGTAGCCAGGTTTGCCTGTGTAGAATCCAGGGCTGTGAATGACAACAGGTTTCTCCTCTTCTTGAGATTTCAAGTGCATCCCAAAATTGCCAATCTTCCAGATGTAAATTCCATTGCACTGCTGTGCTTCTATTTCAGCAACTTTGTCCTCAAGGGTTCGAATAGTTCGTTTTAGCTCACTTACATACGTGCTCTGAGTTTCCATTTTTGCAGTCAGCTCCCGGATTTGATGGTCTTGTCTTACAAGGCGACCCTCTAACTGTTGAATGGTTTCTTGGAAATTCTGGACCTCTGAGTGACACCCAGAGGAAATCCGGGGAAGAGAGGCAGAATCACATGGCAGCATGCCACGCTGAGGTGCGGGAGCTATCGCAAGGCTTAAAGTCTGAACAGCCTGGGCCATCATTCTCATGTGCGACTGGGTATCCTCTTGCAGGTGGCGTGCCAAGTGATTCCTCTGCATCTGAAAATCATGCACAGGCCTTAGGTTAGGAACAGAGACGTGAGCACCAGGAAAGGGGCCTAGCCAAGCCAAATAAAAGGTTTTTAAGCCATGTCATCACTTCCCTCAATCCCCTACAACCTTCTTTGATTTCATCAGATTCTCGATCCAGTAAGATGATCTTGCCTCCTAATTCCCTGAAAAACCGAGAGGCTATCTGCTGAATAATCGTTCAGGGACTCAGAAAAAAACCTCCCTCCTACCTGTAAAAGTATCAGGATCTATACTCATCCTTCTTTTCTGATTCAGAGCTGACTCTCCTCTTGTCCTAGATTAATGCTTCACCTGGGCTCTACCTGGCACCTGCCCCTTTTCAACACCTCAGAGATTCTGCTTAGCTATCCCCTTTCTCCTTTATTTTCAAACATTCTCTCCTCTTAACCCTTCCCCTCAGAACAGAATTAGTAAAGTCTTTCCTGTTTAAAAAAAGGGGCAAACCTCTCTATTGATCTTGTATCTCCCTCTAGCTAGTATCATTTTCTCCCTTCTCCTTTTATAACCAAGAGGAGTCCACCTGCACTGCCTGCCCCCAATCCCTCACTTATTTTTACAAATCTGTTGCAAAGTGGAACCTTCCCTGTCTTCATACTAAGATCATCAAGAATAGCCTGTTATATGAAAAAAAAATCATATAACAATTTTTATTGTAAGGGTAATTCATGTATATTACAGAAAAATAGGAAGTGTAGATGATTAAAAAGAAAATAAGTTACCTATTATCTCACCTAACTACCATTAACATTTTGATACATTTCCTTTAAGTCTTTGTCTCTACGCACACAAACAATACAGAATTTTCTCACAAAGTGTAACCATACTATACACTATTTGCTCATTTTATTTTTTTAATTATTAAACACATACTTACTGTAAAAAAGTCAGATAAAAAGGCACAGTGGAAAAGCCGAAGTGTAATCGCACTCTCCAGAAAGATCAACTTATCATAAACAATGCTCCCTCTCAGACATTTGACACAACTGATCGCTAAGTCTTGAAACTAATTTTGGAGATCATAACAATAACTTCTCCTTGCCTGTTTCATCAACGTCTGAGACTGTTCATTCATGGCTCCTTTCCTGTTCTACTTCTCTTTCCTGTACACTCTATATGATCCCAATCACACCTCCCATTATCATCACCAACTATTTCTCAAAATTAATATTCTGAGTCCCAATTTCTTGGAGCTTAAGACCACATAAACAATGTGTGTTGGCCATCACCAATCCACTGGTATCCTCCACTACACTATATAACTTAGTTTTCTTGATCTATATTCAAGAATTAAAAGGGAAAAAAAAAAACCTTACCTTTTCATGGCAACCAAAAGTACTGAATGTGCATGGAACTGGGGCTGTAGGACAGTCTAGATCATAATGATTAGGCATCTGAAAACCAAAACAAAGGTTGAAAAATGTTTTACCCTGCATATCATAGTCTAGTTTGACAAGATCACACTTGAAATGAAGAGTTACACTTCATCTAAACAAAATCATATACTGTCAGTGGCTGACTTTGTTACAAAATGGCTGAGTGAATAGTTGCAACAAAAACCAGTTAGCCCACACAGATTAAAATGATATTTACGGACATCCTCCAGCTGGATATTAGCTTGGACAAACCACTCTCCCTGCCCCACTGTTGGTCCACCACTGGAAAGAATAATTAGGAACAATAAGATGTCACTGAAATATCTGTAGCTGATGAGATGATCAGATTGGCATTTGAAAAAGCCTGATTCAGTGTAAAATGATTGTGAGAGGATCAGCTTGGTACCTGGGAGAACAGCTCTGTGGCTGGTAGGGTCTTGGTGCTTGGGCGGGTGTCAGGCCTGTGTCTCTGAGGTGGCAGAGCCAAGTTCAGGACACTGGTCCACCAGAGATCTCCTGGCTCCATGTCACATCAAATGGCGAAAGCTCTCCCAGGGATCTCCATCTCAATGCTAAGACCCAGCTCCACTCAATGACCAGCAAGCTACAGTGCTGGACACCCCATGCCAAACAACTAGCAAGACAGGAACACAACCCCACCCATTAGCAGAGAGGCTGCCCAAAATCATAATAAGGTCACAGACACCCCAGAACACACCACCAGATGCGGACCTGCCCACCAGAAAGACAAGATCTAGCCTCATCCACCAGAACAAGGCACCAGTCCCCTCCACCAGGAAGCCTACACAACCCACTGAACCAAGTTTAGCCACTGGGGACAGACACCAAAAACAACGGGAACTATAAACCTGCAGCCTTCAAAAAGGAGACCCCAAACACAGTTAGTTAAGCAAAATGAGAAGACAGAGAAACACACAGCAGATGAAGGAGCAAGGTAAAAACCCACCAGACCAAACAAATGAAGAGGAAATAGGCACTCTACCTGCAAAAGAATTCAGAGTAATGATAATAAAGATGATCCAAAATCTTAGAAATAGAATGGAGAAAATACAAGAAACAGTTAACAAAGACCTAGAAGAACTAAAGAGCAAACAAACAATGATAAACAACACAATAAATGAAATTAAAAATTCTCTAGAAGGGATCAATAGCAGAATAACTGAGGCAGAAGAACAGATAAGTGACCTGGAAGATAAAATAGTGGAAATAACTACTGCAGATCAGAATAAAGAAAAAAGAATGAAAAGAATTGAGGACAGTCTTAGAGACCTCTGGGACAATATTAAACACACCAACATTCGAATTACAGGGGTCCCAGAAGTAGAGAAAGAGACAGGGACTGAGAAGATATTTGAAGAGATTATAATTGAAAACTTTCCTAATATGGGAAAGGAAATAGTTAATCAAGTCCAGGAAGAGCAGAGAGTCCCATACAGGACAAATCTAAGGAGAAACACGCCAAGACACATATTCATCAAACTATCAAAAATTAAATACAAAGAAAAAATATTAAAAGCAGCAAGGGAAAAACAACAAATAACATATAAGGGAATCCCCATAAGGTTAACAGCTGATCTTTCAGCAGAAACACTGCAAGCCAGAAGGAAGTGGCAGGACATATTTGAAGTGCTGAAAGGGAAAAACCTACAAACAAGATTACTCTACCCAGCAAGGATCTCATTCAGATTCGACAGAAATATTAAAACCTTTACAGACTAGCAAAATCTAAGAGAATTCAGCACCACCAAACCAGCTTTACAACAAATGTTAAAGGAACTTCTCTAGGCAGGAAACACAAGAGAAGGAAAAGACCTACAATAACAAACCCAAAACAATTAAGAAAATGGTAATAGGACCATACATATCGATAACTACCTTAAATGTAAATGGACTGAATACTCCAACCAAAAGACAAAGACTGGCTGAATGGATACAAAAAGAAGACCCGTATATATGCTGTCTACAAGAGACCCACTTCAGACCTAGGGACACATACAGACTGAAAGTGAGGGGAGGGAAAAAGATATTCCACGCAAATGGAAATCAAAAGAAAGCTGGAGGGCTTCCCTGGTGGCGCAGTGGTTGAGAGTCCGCCTGCCGATGCAGGGCACGCGGGTTCGTGCCCCGGTCCGGGAGGATCCCACGTGCTGCGGAGCGGCTGGGCCCGTGAGCCATGGCCTCTGAGCCTGCGTGTCCAGGGCCTGTGCTCCGCAACGGGAGAGGCCACGGCAGTGAGAGGCCCACGTACCGCAAAAAAAAAAAAAAAAAAAAAAAAAAAGAAAGCTGGAGCAGCAATTCTTGTATCAGACAAAATAGACTTTAAAATAAAGATTGTTACGAGAGACAAAGAAGGACACTACATAATGATCAAAGTATCAATCCAAGAAGAAGATATAACAATGAAAATATTTATGCACCCAACACAGGAGCACCTCAATACATAAGGCAAATGCTAAGAGCCATTAAAGAGGAAACTGGCAGTAACACAATCATAGTAGGGGACTTTAACACCCCACTTTCACCAATGGACAGATATCCAAAATGAAAATAAATAAGGAAACACAAGCTTTAAATGACACATTAAACAAGATGGACTTAACTGATATTTATAGGACATTCCATTCAAAGACAACTGAATACACTTTCTTCTCAAGTGCTCATGGAACATTCTCCAGGATAGATCATTATCTTGGGTCACAAATCAAGCCTTGGTAAATTTAAGAAAATTGAAATCATATCAAGTATCTTTTCTGACCACAGCACTATAAGACTAGATATCAATTACAGGAAAAAAATCTGTAAAAAATACAAACACATGGAGGCTAAACAATACGCTACTTAATAACCAACCGATCACTAAAGAAATCAAAGAGGAAATCAAAAAATACCTAGAATCAAACGACAATGAAAACACGATGACCCAAAACCTACGGGATGAAGCAAAAGCAATTCTGAGAGGGAAGTTTATAGCAATACAATCCTTCCTCAAGAAACATCTCAAATAAACAACCTAACCTTACATCTAAAGCAATTAGAGAAAGAAGAACAAAAAAACCCCAAAGTCAGCAGAAGGAAAGAAATCATAAAGATCAGACCAGAAATAAATGAAAAAGAAATGAAGGAAACAATAGCAAAGATCAATAAAACTAAAAGCTGGTTCTTTGAGAAAATAAATGAAATTGATAAACCATTAGCCAGACTCATCAAGAAAAAAAGGGAGAAGACTCAAATCATTAGAATTAGAAATGAAAAAGAAGTAACAACTGACACTGCAGAAATACAAAGGATCATGAGAGATTACTACAAGCAACTATATGCCAAAAAAATGGACAACCTGGAAGAAATGGACAAATTCTTAGAAAAGCACAACCTTCTGAGACTGAACCACGAAGAAATAGAAATTATAAACAGACCAATCACAAGCACTGAAATTGAGACTGTGATTAAAACTCTTCCAACAAACAAAAGCCCAGGACCAGATGGCTTCACAGGTGAATTCTATCAATTTAGAGAAGAGCTAACACCTATCCTTCTCAAACTCTTCCAAAATATAGCAGAGGGAGGAACACTCCCAAACTCATTCTAGGAGGCCACCATCACCCTGATACCAAAACCAGACAAAGATGTCACAAAGAAAGAAAACTACAGGCCAATATCACTGCTGAACATAGATGCAAAAATCCTCAACAAAATACTAGGCAACAGAATCCAACAGCACATTAAAAGGACATACACCATGATCAAGTGGAGTTTATCCCAGGAATGCAAGGATTCTTCAGTATACACAAGTCAATCAATGTGATAAACCATATCAACAAACTGAAGGATAAAAACCATATAATCATTTCAATGGATGCAGAAGAATCTTGTGACAAAATTCAACACCCATTATGACAAAAACCCTCCAGAAAGTAGGCATAGAGGGAACCTACCTCAACACTATAAAGGCCATATATGACAAACCCACAGCCAACATCATTCTCAATGGGGAAAAACTGAAACCATTCCCTCTAGGATCCAGAACAAGACAAGGTTGTCCATTCTCACCACTATTATTCAACATAGTTATGGAAGTTTTAGCCACAGCAATCAGAGAAGAAAAAGAAATAAGAGGAATCCAAATCAGAAAAGAAGTAAAGCTGTCACTGTTTGCAGATGACATGATACTATACATAGAGAATCCTAAAGATCCCACCAAAAAACTACTAGAGCTAATTCAATGAATTTGGTAAAGTAGCGGGACACAAAATTAATGCACAGAAATCTCTTGCATTCCTATATGCTAATGATGAAAAATCTGCAAGAGAAATTAAGGAAACACTCCCATTTACCACTGCAACAAAAAGAATAAAATACCTAGGAATAAAGCTACCTAAGGAGACAAAAGACCTGTATGCAGTAAACTGTAAGACACTGATGAAAGAAATTAAAAATGATGCAAACAGATGAAGAGATATACCATGTTCTTGGATTGGAAGAATCAACATTGTGAAAATGACTCTACTACCCAAAGCAATCTACAGATTCAATGCAATCCCTATCAAACTACCAATGGCATTTTTCACAGAACTAGAACAAAAATTTCCACAATTTGTATGGATACACTAAAGACCCCAAAGAGCCAAAGTAATCTTGAGAAAGAAAATCAGAGCTGGAGGAATCAGGTTCCCTGACTTCAAACTATACTACAAAGCTACAGTAATCAAGACAGTATGGTACTGGCACAAAAACAGAAATATACATCAGTGGAACAGGATCAAAAGCCCAGAGATAAACCCACGCACACATGGTCACCTTATTTTTGATAAAGGAGGCAAGAATACACAATGGAGAAAAAACAGCCTATTCAGTAAGTGGTATTGGGAAAACTGGACAGCTATATGTAAAAGAATGAAATTAGAACACTCCCTAACGCCATACACAAAAATAAACTCAAAATGGATTAAAGACCTGAATGTAAGGCCATACACTGTAAAACTCTTAGAGGAAATCATAGGAAGAACACTCTACGACATAAATCACAGCAAGATCCTTCTTGACCACCTCCTAGCGAAATGGAAATAAAAAGAAAAATAAACAAATGGGATCTAATGAAACTTAAAAGCTTTTGCACAGCAAAGGAAACCATAAACAAGATGAAAAGACAACTGTCAGAATGGGAGAAAATATTTGCAAATGAAGCAACTGACAGAGGATTAATCTCCAAAATTTACAAGCAGCTCATGCAGCTCAATATCAAAGAAACAAACAACCCAATCCAAAAATGGGCCGAAGACCTAAATAGACATTTCTCCAAAGAAGATATACAGATTGCCAACACATGAAAGTATGCTCAACATCACTAATCATTAGAGAAATGCAAATCAAAACTACAATGAAGTATCACCTCACACCTGTCAGAATGGCCATCATCAAAAAATCTGGAAACGATAAATGCTGGAGAGGGTGCGGAGAAAAGGGAACTCTCTTGCACTGTTGGTGGGAATGTAAATTGATACAGCCACTATGGAGAACAGTATGGAGGTTCCTTAAAAAACTAAAAATAGAACTACCATACGACCCAGCAATCCCACTACTGGGCATATATCCTCAGAAAACCATAATTCAGAAAGACGCATGTATCACAATGTTCACTGCAGCTCTATTTACAATAGCCAGGATGTGGAAGCTACCTGTGTCCATTGACAGATGAATGGATAAAGATGATGTGGCACATATATACAATGGAATATTACTCAGCCATAAAAAGAAACAAAATCGAGTTATTTGTAGTGAGGTTGATGGACCTAGAGTCTGTCATACAGAGTGAAGTCAGAAAGTGAAAAACAAATACTGTATGCTAACACATATACACGGAATTAAAAAAAAAAAGGTTCTGAAGAAACTAGGGGCAGGACAGGAATAAAGATGCAGACAGAGAATGGACTTGAGCACACGGGAGGGGGAAGAGAAAGCTGGGACAAAATGAGAGAGTAGCATTGATGTATACACACTACCAAATGTAAAATAGACAGCTAGTGGGAAGCAGCTGCATAGCACAGGGAGATGAGCTTGCTGCTTTGTGACCACCTAGAGGAGTGGGATAGGGAGGGTGGGAGGGAGACACAAGAGGGAGGAGCTATGGGGATATATATATATGTGTAGCTGATTCACTTTGTTACAAAGCAGAAACTAACACACCATTGTAAAGCAATTATACTCCAATAAAGATGTTAAAAAGAAAAAAAAACAAAGAGCAGCTTCCAAGATCACTAGAGTCTGGTGGGTCTAGGAACATGAGCCCTGTTGGTTTTCAGAGTTAGATATTTGGGGAGCTTATCTCTCCAGTGTATGTCTTAAAAGTTGAAATGCCTGAGGAGTGGGTTTGGACCCTTCAGTCCTCAGGGAGAAGCTCCAGGGTTTGAGTTCCCTCCTGCTTGTGGGTATATGGTGAGATTGTTTCCTAGCCTTTCCTACCCACTTCGATGTGATTTTCTTCTCATTTGCCTAATGTGTAGTCATTACTCAGCCAGCCTTTTAGGTTTTTATAAGAGGAAGTTGTTCCATGTGTAGCTGTAGACTCTTGGGAGGAGGCAAATTCACAGGCATCATATTGAGTTGGCCAAAAAGTTCGTTCGGGTTTTTCCGACCATTTTATGGAAAACCCGAACGAACTTTTTGGCCAATCCAATACATAGCTGTCTTGAACAGGAACTGCAATATGATGTTCTTAAGCAATTTTTTCTTCATTTTCAAATTAACTCCAGGTATCTAAGGGCCTCTTCAAAGCAATACCTGGCTGGATTTAGATTGGCTAATGCATATATATAAAAGTTGTTTTGCAGCTCTGTTAAGCTTATTTTATAATTAAGACTTAGCTGATTTAGACTGGCTTTGCATCAACATAAAATGTATTTTATCAACTTAAAAAAATGATATTTACTTCCAAAAGTCACAAAGGAAGGAAATATCAACGTCTCATACCATGCCCCCAAATCACTCAAAATTCATTTCAAGAAAATGAATTTATTCCTATTGCCAGGGAACTGGCACCCTCTAGCGGCATTATAAAGAAAAAGTACCTTCTGATGTCAACCATGACCCAACTAAGACTCTCACTGTGGTCCAGGCCACTGAATCCCTATTCAATAAACTATATACGTTAGAGCCACTGACTGCACCCTGTCTTTCCCTCATGACCATAAATCTTTCTTAATCTTCTTACTTTCATAAATCTTCTTACTTTTTGTTAACCTGCGCATGCTTTGACTACAATGGGGAGACTAGATGTTAGAAGATATTTTAAGCACTTTAATAAAAGTTTTAAAGAAAGTCTCAGGCTTTGATTTGGGGACTCTAAATTCTTTAAGGTAAGATCCATTATGTAGAATCATGTTCTTTGAAAGTGGTACTAAAATTTCCTTTAGAAATTTAGTTTAGCTGTAATCATAGATATTTCAAGCAGAAACAACATCAGAGACCATTTAATCCAGTCCTTCATTTCGCATAATCTAGAATAGTGGTCAATAAAATTTTTTGTGAAGGGTCATATAGTAAATATTTTCAGCCTTGTAAGCCCTATGGAGTCTGTCCCAAGTACTCAGCTCTACCATTGTGGCACAAAACCAGCCACATACAACACATAGGCATGGCTGTGTTCCAATAAAACTTATTTTAAAAAGCAGGCAGCAGCCAGATTTGGCTGGTGGGCTGGTTTGCGGATCCCTGATCTAGAATGCCCACTTTCTTGTCAGAGATCAGTGGGCAAGTAGTGGCACAGTCAGGGTTAAAATTAGGTTTTTCTGACTCTAAACCTAGGGTTTTTTCCTACATTAAGTTTTACTTTTGCTGGATTTTAGATGTGCTGTGTGGTTTCCTTTAAGTATTAAAACAGAGCAAAAAGCAAAACCCGGGAGATGAGACTTCACAAGCAAAAAGTTACTTACACCTTCAAATTAAGGCCCTGTTGGAAAAAAACCTAAAGGACTCTTAACAAATGAATGGAAAAGTTTAGTTGAGGGACAGGTTTTGCTTGTTCCTACTTAGTAAGGTAATCAATTATGATCTCCGGGTTTGCAGATTTCATGAGTGTATAAATATTTAGTGACTAATATTCATATTTTGTGGGTAAACGCTCCAAATGTCAGAAGATAGCAATCAGATGGAATTTTCCTTTCTCTATTAATAAAAAAAATGAATAGTTTTCTAATATAACTACTACTTCTGATGATACCCCATCAGTGGTCTACAGGCAACTGAACAGAGGGGCTACAGATTCTGGAAATCTCAAAATCTCCCAACACGCCTCGGGGACATGGCTACAAATAACATCCTGCTACTGAATAGACTTGTTTCCTTCTATTTCATTGTTCTTACTTTTTCAACTGGTTTCTGGATACCTAAGATCCTTATTTCACAGAGTCTAAAGATGTATTGATATTTCTTATAAAGTTTCTGGTGTTTAAATGAGCATTTTAAGTTATTTTTATCTAAAAATTACTTGGCTTTGGAACTTCTATGAATATATATAAACACAGGTATTATGTTAATGACTTAGGAATTTTAAGTACTCAGGGCTGAGTATTTCGTTCTTTCTGAAATTATTCATTATAGTATTTGAAAAAATTCAGTTTTCTTAAAATTGAAATACAGATTTACAATACTGTGTTAGTTTCAAGTATATAACAAAGTGATTCAGCTATGTATATATTTTTCAGATTACTTTCCATTATAGGTTGTTACAAGGTATTGAATATAGTTCCCTACTGTGTTATGTATATCCTTGTTGCTTATCTATTTTATGTATAGTCTGTTAATCTATACTAATTTATCCCTCCCCACTTCCCTTTCCCCTTTGGTAACCCTAAGTTTGTTTTCTATGTCTGTGAGTCTATTTGTTTCGTATATAAGATTCATTTGTATTTTTTAGATTCCATATATAAGTGGTAACATAAAGCAATTGTCTTTGACTTACTTCACTTAGTATAATATTCTCTAGGTCCATCCATGTTGCTGCAAATGGAAGTATTTCATTCTTTTTTATGGCTGAGTAATATTCTATTATCTATATATATCACATCATCTTAAACCAATCGGTTGTTTCCAAGTCTTGGCTATTATAAATAATGCTGCTATAAACACTGGGGTGCATGTACCTTTTCTTTTTTCTTTTTTTTTGGCCGTGCCGCACAACCTGCACGATCTTAGTTCCCCGACCAGGAACTGAACCTGGGCCCTCGGCAGTGAAAGCACAGAGTCCTAACCACCAGACCGCCAGGGAATTCCCCGTGTACCTTCTCAAATTAAGAGTTTTCATCTTTTGGGGATATATGCCCATGAGTGAGATTGCTGGATCATATGGTAGTTCTACTTTTAGTTTTTTAAGGAAACTCCATACTGTTTTCCATAGTGGCTGCACCAATTTACATTCCCACCAACAGTGAAGGAGGGTTCTCTTTTCCCCACACCCTCTCCAGAATATTATTTGTAGACTTTTTGATGATAGTGTGTGAGGTGATACCTCATTGTGATTCTGATTTGCATTTAAAATTCACATAGTTTTAATTCTTCTTCAACCTGTGTTCATTTTGCCTTATTGATTTAAATTTTCAGTTAAAAACCTAATTCACTTCTTTAACCTGTTTATGGAAATACTGATTTATGAAAGGGAATCATTATACCTGTTCTCTGATGAGCATGGTGTTGCAGTATTCACAGATGACATTTGCCAAAGGACAGTTCTGGTCATGAATCTAAATTTTATTAAAGAAATATAAGAAAAAAAGTGAGAAAACCTGAAAAGGCAACACCAACCTATTTTTTTTTGATGTGTGTAAAACAAAAATGTGAGAATAATCTATAAAGGTTATTTTCTCTCCCTTTGCCAGTGTAGTAATGAGATTCATCTCACCCTCCAGCTCTTTAACAGAATATGATAGTATACAAAAGATGCATCTGTGACTGTCTGAGCATCATTTAACAACATTATAATTCTCCAAAGACACCTTTCCAAAAACTTCCAGCAGCAGCATGATTCAATTAAAACTCTTATCAGGAGGGTAAAGAACAGAAGCATGATTAGGGCAGGAGGCCCATGTTCTCAAAGGCCCCAGAAAGGTGAGCCTTGTTTTCTAGAATACAAAAAATTTAAGAAATAATTAACCCTTCTGGTTATGTCCATTTAATTTACTGAAGTTTAAGAAGACACCAATTTGCTCTAATTATGCCTCAGACTTTTTAGAAAGTTAGCTGACATTTTTTTGAATAATTCGTCAACTTAATGAGCATAATATGCTTGATCTCATAAGAAAGTAGGGAAAATTAACAAGATAAATTTGTAAGAAATACAGTTTAAGGAAGTATCTTAATAGTTACAAAAGAACATAAATCGTATGTACACTATTTTAGTAAAAGGGACATAGGATACGGATCCAGGATCTAGGATCTCAGTGCTAGCTTTGCCATTGATAATATTAATATAAAATTACTTAATCTCTCTACATCCCAGTTTATAAATGGGAAAAATATTCTATGTTCATGACGCTGTCAAGTGCCATGAAGTTTCTTTTTAAAAATAAATGTTTTAATTGAAGTATAACATAAGTACAGATAAGTGAATTCATCATATGTGTTTGATGAATTATCACCAAAGGAACACACTTTGTAGGATTTAACTTAATCTCCTAAAAGTTTTAACCACTCATTCTCTTTTTTAAAGAGAAAAATATAAGTCTTATACAGTAATTCTTTTATTTATTTGTCTCTAATACAAGACTGGTCATTAAAATATCACATAGGGAACAGATCAGCATATACCTTTCCTAAAAACTTGTTACTTGTAGATCTACTACTGTGGTAAGCAGTAGAAACAATGCTTTCTCAGAAAGAGATGAAAATATAAACTCTACACTCATTTACTAGAATGGTTTATTGAACTTACTTTCTTAAAATATCAGTCTTCTCACAACTTATAATACAGACTCAGAACTGGATTAACATCTTCATCTACTGCTAACCCCCTCCACTGTACATTAAAAAAAAATACTAGTGGAATTAACAAATCCAAGTTAGTACATGCCTCTTTATCTTCAAATGCCATCGATACAGCACAGTTTACACAAGAAACCTGTCTCCTTGGACACTCCTTGACAATGTGAATATTAAGTTGGCATTTTTGGAAGGGACGTTGGCATTGGGGACAATTCATAAGAGCAAACTCACAATGTGCTCGATGATCCTATGATGGAAAAAAATTATCAATTAGTATTTGCCAATCCTTAAGAAATCTAAATATAATCTCTTCAAAGAATATACTGTTCTCTTCTATAGAATTGTCCACTGAACCCACTTTGTTTAGTACACACCACAGAACCACAATATGAAGGCCTTAATGGGTTTTTTTCAAAGAATGGTTGTGAATTGAAAGTTTATACAAAGGATGTGACTTTTCAGGTTCATGTATCCAATTAGGGAAGAGAGTTGGAAAGAAGTCAGATTTTCTCATTATCAATTTAGTAGTGTCGAAAGGCCGCTCCTCCAAAAGGAGCTAAGTAAAGGGGGCAAGTTACAAATATATTTTAAATGCTTAATTTCAAATGGAACATAAGCAATATTTAACTTCTTGTAAAACCACCACACTAAGGACTGATTAATTTAAAAGCAAATTATTTTATCTCGTGGATTCAG
This sequence comes from Leucopleurus acutus, assembly GCF_964270905.1. Lineage (NCBI taxonomy): Eukaryota > Metazoa > Chordata > Mammalia > Artiodactyla > Delphinidae > Leucopleurus > Leucopleurus acutus. Next base: position 87,343,511 of record NC_139151.1, read on the forward strand.
TTAATCTCAAGCTATAGGAGAACTATATTATAGTTCATAATAAAATGAATAATTTAGAAAACCAGAGAAAAAAGTATGAGGGTGCTAAGACGATGGCGCTAAGATGATGGCTACATGTGACTTGCTGCTTATTTCAAAATGAGAGAAATGAAGCTATGGAATTAAAATGTGACACTTGTATTTAAAATGCTCTTCAGTTTTATTAAAGATAATGCTCACCCAAAAAACTTATAGAATACTGATTTATTTTTTATCATCACTGGGGCAAAGCCAGAGTAGATGGAAAAAGAAATTTCTAGTTTCTACTTATATTTATACTCAATAATGAAAGGGAAAGGGTTGGTATCAATTCAGCAAGAATTTGCTAACCAATCACTATATGCTAGGCACTGGCAATATCCAGATGGACACAGCAAAGTTCCTATTCTCTAGGAACTTCCCTGCCTATATGCTAACAGCTAGAAAATAACTTTAATACCTCAAGATGCCTCAGTTCCATCTTGTGCAGACAACCTTCATTTGGACACTTCACCATCAGAGAAAGAATCTCTCGTTTTGCAAAATTGTCAGGAAATAGTTGATTTTCCAGCAGTATTTCATTGTCAACTGGACATTTGTGACCTGCATCCCTAAAAGAAACAAATAAAATACATATTATTTGGTAGATTTTAAACAAACATTCACATTAGAAAATACACACAACTTTAATTCACCACATATAAATTCTCTACTTATTTCCTATAGAAAATAAATGAACACATTATATTGTATAATATCACTAAAATAAACTGTCCTTTTATAGACAGTTTATGAACAATTCTTTTATGAAATGGATACAACTAGCACCATATGGATTATCTATCAAAAACTAGTATGGGATTTTAGATTGTGGGATAGATTTCAACCAAAAAATGAGAAATTGAATAAAATCATATTTTGAACAACACAAATGAAGTGAAAGTTAAGGATGGGAATTTTGGCAGTCTAGCAGGCCTCTATCAGCAGCTATTCAACATACTAGGGATATGTAACTAATTATATGCTGCTCAGAATATACTAATAACATGTCTATAGTTATTAGTCATAAGTAAAAATTAACCAATTAGCAGTAAGTAGCCCCAGGAGGCCACATTTTAAGGTTTACTTTGAACAGTCATCAACACTGGCTCACGGGCAACAAAGGTTTCCTTTATTTTTATGTCTAGGGTACATACAATGCAATCAGGAGTTAAAGGACCTCTATGTCCTGCTTCCCAATGGTTTATTCTATCTTACGATGGAAAAAACTACCCCAGGAAGCTTGGGTGTCTGTCATTCCCCTTTAACTTTTTGGGATGTTTCAATCTTCACTCACGAAATGTGGCAGGTCAGATAGGCTACAGAGCGTCAATCACTCAAACATTTGTTGCACACCTCCTACGTGTAAAGCAACAGTGGTGGTTCTTGTGTACGTAAAGTTGTTGAAAATGGGAGTCTGCTGTCAAATGCCTTAGAACTACAAAATGTGACCGACATAGTCAGTCTTTATAGGGCTTCTCTCACACTGCATGATATTATCCTACTGTCGAATATTTTTTGAGAACCAGGGACGTAAACAAGTTTATTGAAATATATTCCCCAAACATAAGTGATGGATATCTAAGAGAAAATAAGAACCTTTCAAAGTAAACTGGAAACCATTATCCACCGCATTAGCAATCACTCCAAAGGAAAATGGAATTGGATTGAGATGCTGCCTTTTGATTCTCCGAATGACTATAACCGATGAGAAATTTCCGAGCCATTCCTTTAAGAACATTAAAGTTGAAGTAAGTGGTCATTTCTAGCTTAGAGGGAGATAGAAAAAAAAAAAAGCCTCACACTTCCTTTTGTAGGTTTTACTTCCTTTTCAGACCATTGTTCCACTATTTTCATGAATATCTTGCTATTAAAAAACTGCTAAAGATTAGCTACCTTCCTGGGCATGGGTGACACTTGGGTTTTTCTGTACATCTTCACCTACAGGAAAATCAACGATCCATAATATGGTCCTATTTCTACCTAAATACAATATAAATTGAAAATCATTATAGACAGAAAAAAAAGTTGAGCCTTTAACACTGCTCTCATGTATACCCTAAACCAGTGGTCTCAACTAGGGCAATTTTGACCACAGGGGACATCTGGCAACATCTGGAGACACTCTGGGTCTCACAACTGGGAAAGTGGGGCTATTTCACCATCCAGTGAGCAGAGGCCAGGAATGCTGTTAAGCACCCTACAACATCAGGACATTCTTCTACAACAAAGAAGTATCTGGCTCAAAATGCCAATAGTGTGGAGGATGAGAACACCAACTCTAGAGAGATATTGCCAATTCACCATTGGGTAACATATTTTTCCCCCCAATTGAAACAAGACACATGCTCCCTTGTAACTTAAGTTAAGCCAATTCCCAAGTATGGATGTAGTTACCACAAATTCAAATTTTATAGAAAAGTTTAGCTAGACTAACAAGAAAAAAAAAGAGAGGACTCAAATAAAATCAGAAATGAAAGAGGAGACATCACAACTGATATCACAGATACAAAGGATCAAAAGAGACTACTATGAACAATTATATGGCAACAGACAACCTAAAAGAAATGGATAAATTCCCAGAAACATGCAACCTACCAAGACTGAACCATAAAGAAACAGAAAATCTGAACAGACTACATTACTAGTAAGGAGAGTGAATCAGTAATCAAAAACCTCCCAACAGGGCTCCCCTGGTGGCGCAGTGGTTGAGAGTCCGCCTGCCGATGCAGGGGACACGGGTTCATGCCCCGGTCCGGGAAGATCCCACATGCCGCGGAGAGGCTGGGCCCGTGAGCCATGGCCACTGAGCCTGCGCGTCCGGAGCCTGTGCTCCGCAACGGGAGAGACCACAGCAGTGAGAGGCCCGCGTACCGCAAAAAAGAAAAAAAGTCGAAAGAAAAAAACTTACAAGATGAGTGAACAGCCAGCTAACCTACTTAAAAATGATTTCACCAATATGACTAGATGCTTATTAGTTGAAGAACCTAAAATTCCCCCACTTCTTCCATTTTTTTGTCCTGTATAGAACTCCTTAGTCACCTAAAAATATTCCCATCTAACTTTTGAATTATAGTAAAATGTATCTATTTCTTAGGAGATGTTTTAATCATTTGTGGAAACCCCACATACTTTTGTTCAGTTGATGCAATCATGATTTACTGAGCACCTACTATGTATCAGGTGCTATTCCTGGCACTTAGGAAATATCAAGAACTAAAATAGATCTCAACCCCTGCTCTCAAGGAGCTTATACTCCAGGTGAGCAAGCAGACAATAAACACACAAATTATCTGTATTTTTAAATATGAAAAGTGTCAGAGAAAAAAAGAAAGGTGGGTAAGGGAGACAGAGAGTGTGGGCAGAGGTGGGGAAAGGCATGCTGCGGTATAAACAGGGTAGCCAAGGTACCTACGAGAAGGTGAGATCTGAGCCACACTGGAGGGAGAAAAGGGCACTGACTAAGCAGTTAACTGAAGTAAGATGCAGAGAGAACAGCTGAAGCCAACTCCCCAAGAGCATGCTTCACAAGTTCAAGGAACAGCAAAGAGTGAATTGGTAGAGGGGAGGGGAGCCTAATAGAGAGATGATCAGAAAATTTACGGACCTATCATATAAGGCCTTACAAGGGCTTTGGCTTTTACTCCCAGACGACCTGCTGCAACGCTCTGAGCAGAGATGACATCATCTTACTTATTTTACCAGGTTCATTCTGGCTGCTATATTGAGAACAGCCTGGAAGAAGGCAAGGGTGGAAGTAGGGAGGCCTGTGAGAGAGTTGATGGTGATTCAGAACAGGGTGAGGCAGGGATTGAATTCTGGATATATTATGAAGGCAGAGCCATCAATCAATACTTTCTTTAAAAATACTGGTTATTTCACAGTTGTCCATAGGCAGCAGGTAGCAGACAAAATTTAATGTGGCTAAAATGAGAATAACGATTACTCATAAAGTCAGCATTATTTGTATGGTTGAGATTATCGTATTCTAGTAGGATCATCATTTAAGGTACATTATTTTAAATTATTTTCTTAAAGCTTAGAGACACACCCTAGTCTACAATACAACTGCTTTAAGTAGAAGTAGCTACTTATTGTTTATTTATCTGAGGGTCAAAGGAGGGGAAGACATAGTAATTACCTTTCATACTACAGTAGGAACTGGAATAAGAATGTAAATTTCTCAGTTTTCTGTTCAGTGTTCTTCTTCCTGAAGTAGCTTTTTATGTATAAGACTATTCTTGGGATGCCCTGTGTTCTATGTAATAATGTTCTATTTTGTTGTTATAGGTTCATTCTTATGCTCACGTACCTTATTGATTTGATGATGCAGGCTTTGCAGAACCTGTGGCCGCATGGTGTTTGCACTGCTTCCCGTAATGCCATCAAGCAGATGGGGCATTCATACTTGCTTTCCAGGGGTGGGTCAAATTCCACGTCATATCCCTGGATCTCTTCCATAAAAGAGCTGGAAAGATTCACTGTGCTGGCAGTTCCACTCACACTGTCATCTTTTGCTGCAGCACCACAGGAGCTGGCGGCCATGGCAGCACAGCAGTCGCTCTCAGACTGGCTGGATCCACAGCTGTTTTCCCAGTGTAGCAGACTCATAGTAAGGTGATTATCGACTGCTCTGAAGAAATAGCAAGACAAAAAATGCCTTCACATACACACATACACATACACATACACACACACACACACAGAGACACACACGTATCATAGCTATCTATGCAAGCCACCTTTTAGTTGATAAACATTAGCTCTGTTAATATTATTTACAGAAAACTTTCAAAGTTTTTTCAGCTTTGCTTCATGACTATTTTACAAGTTAAGGAGTTCATGATCTAGTAGGATGGATGGAATATAAGGTTAAAAGAAGAAACATACCTCAATTGTAATAATGAGCATAATTATCTGTTTAAATGTCTGTTTTCTATGACTGCAGTTTCAAGAATGTTCATTTCCTCAGTACTCAGCACGAGCTTTCACCTAACAGGTGTTCATTAGGCAGCTGCTGAAGAACTGAATTATGCTGCCGAACTTCCTTCAAGTATCCAGAGCTGAAGAGAACAGCTCGACCAGCAGGCAGTGTGAGGACGAACAATGCACAAAGGATCAGATGATCATGAGAAACTATTAGTTATGTGATTTTGGGCAACTAACCATTTGGATCTCAGTTTCTTCTTCTAGATCTAAAACTCTATTGACTACAGTTGAGCCCTGAACAAGGCAGGTGTTAGGGAGGCCGACACCCGCGCAATAGAAAATCCGACTTGGCCCTCTGTTCCCAAAGTTCCACATCCTCGGAGTCAATAACCACAGATCCTTTACTGAAAAAAATTTGCATTTAAGTGGACCTGTGTAGTTCAAACCTGTGTTGTTCAAGGGGTCAACTGTACCTCCAAATGTTCAGCGTGGCAATTTCTATTACACAGAAAGAACGGAATTGAAAAAGTATATCTGTATGTCCTCGTGCCTTCAGTCATGTCAAGTGACTATGTTTCATTACTAATGACTGGAAAAACAAGTGAGGTTTTGTTTGCCTATGGAAAACTATTGCTTTCATGGTAGGTGGGATGCTTTCAAATTCTAAACCATTACCACAATTTACAAGTGAGAAGCTAAGGTCTAAAAGCAGTTCACAGCCTAATTAACCAGGTCTCTCTTGTAGGTAATTACATGTATAGAAAATTCCCACTATGTACCAGATATACAGTTGACCCTTGAACACAGGGGTTGGGGTGCCGACACCCACGCAGTCAAAAATCCACATATAACGTTACAGTTTGCCCTCTGTGTCTGTGGTTCTATATCCACTGATTCAACCAACCTCTGATAATGTAGTGCTGTAGTATTTATTGGAAAAAATCCATGTATAAGTGGACTCATGCAGTTCAAACCTATGTTGTTCAAGCGTCAACCAGAGTTCTAGAAAACAGAATGTAAGCCTCCAGCCAATATGGTAGACAATGTATCCCCCGCCTGTCTCATTTTTATATAAAATCCTGGCTGCCACCATGTCAAATAGTGGGTTAAGACAGTAATCCTCTATTTTTTACAACTATAGATACCTTTTTCTTCTTCTCAAAAAGATTTTGAGTAGCATTTGATGACCACCTACAAAGGATGAAGCACTGTTCTGGCTGGAGAGGCAATATCATGAAGTGGTGAAGAGCTTAGATGCTGGATCGGATGATCTGGGTTTAACTCTTGTCTCCATCATTTGGTGTATGACCTGGGCAAACTATATAACCTTTCTGTGCTTCAGTTTCCTCATCTGTAAATGGGGGTAACAAAAGAATCCACCTCAGAATTACCGAGAGGATTAAATGTGTTAATATGTGCAAAGCACTTAGAACTGTGACTGGAAGTAAAAATGAGTTGTTATTATGTGTACCTCTATAGAGTTATTTTATTTAACAATTTTATTGCCCCCCCCGTTATCAAAGTGGAAACTCTGAAGCTTTAAAAGGCTAAGTAACTTGCCAAGGATTACCCAACTAATAAGAAACAGAGTTAGAATCAGAACCCAAGACTACTTCACCCAGAGCCTGTGCAATTTGTACTATCCTATGTTTGTCTATGTTTTGATAACTTTGTCTATAAAGCTGAATTTAAAATTTCTTTCCATTTATTTTTATTACACTAGACTAAGATGCTGACCACAGCTTCTGTTAAACATGAGCTGTCCAGTGTTACCAGGTTGGGTTGACAGAATTCCAAAAAATCAGTAAAGAAAAACTCGTGTTTTGTTCTACTTTTTTAGTTTCGATAATATTTTTGAAAAGTTAAAAACAGTTTGCAAAGCCTTGTTATAACTAATGCAGAATCCCGTGGAAGACTCAGTACAAGTTGATAAGGAGGAAGGGATGGCAAGATAATGGCAAAGAGCAGAACTAGTTATTACGCCTGTGCTCCAGGATGGGGTTATAAGGCCCCTGTTATACCCTCCAAATCTGTTGATAGATAACACTGTAATGCTATACTAGGGTTTATATCCTTTGTTATTTTTCTTCCCATATACATTTTTGTGTTCAATTACTACCTTAGTTAAATTTCTTAGAAGTAGAATTATTAGGTCAAAAAGTATATAACTTTTTATAGTTTCTGATAGATGCTGGTTATCCAATATGATATGTTTTGATATCCAATATCAAAGGCTTTATAATTCCCACTCCCAAAAGCAGAGTAAGTATGAGAACACATTTTATATACCTTTGATAATTCCAGGTATAGTTACCTTTTGAAACTTTAACCATTTTTTTTAAAGTAAAATCACTTTTGAGAAATTAATATTCGTTTGGTTGTACAGCATATATCAAAATGCTAGCCAGGAGACAAAAGCAGAAGTCCCTGAGCTAAGTCTACCTTTTCTGCCCAAATGTCCAGTTAAAATTCAGTTTATTGGATAGTCGATGAACTGCCCTCTTGCTATCCAGTCCAAAAGACTTGAAGGTCTTTAGATTTAGAGACCTTTTATAGCAAATGTGTTACTAAGAAAATCTGTCCAATCAGTCACAATTCCTTAAAAGGAATTCCACTGCAGGAATGCAGTGTCAAGACATGAAAGTGAGCACTCTTAAAAATATACATGCCATTATTTTTCATGCTTTAAGTAATACAGAAGCTTTTCATCTTTCAAATAAACTTTTTTAGGTAGTCACTCTGTCTACAGTATGTAGTCCCATGTAACTATACTACAAAGGGAAAATTAACCTAAAGCAGTATTCTGAGTGCCATTCAGTATTTTTAGGTTTACTCTTTCTGGCAAGTTAAAACGTTTTTTCCTTTTACTTTTAGGGACTGTGATGACTTAACTGAAAATCACTTTCTTAACTACAGTGAGTAACTATTTTAATTAACACCAAGAAAAAAACCCCAAAAGTGCTTAGAGTCAGCTATAGAAGATGGTCTGGGGGGGTTCCCTGGTGGCGCAGTGGCTGAGAATCCACCTGCCAATGCAGGGGACACAGGTTCGAGCGCTGGTCGGGGAAGATCCCACATGCTGCGGAGCAACTAAGCCCATGGGCCACAACTACTGAGCCTGCACTCTAGAGCCCACAAGCCACAACTATTTAGCCTGCGAGCCACAATTACTGAAGCCTGCGCACCTAGAGCCTGTGCTCAGTAACAACAGAAGCCACCGCAATGAGAAGCCCATGCACTGCAATGAAGAGTAGCCCGCACTGGCTGCAACTAGAGAACGTCCTCGTGCAGCAACGAAAGACCCAACACAGCCAAAAATAAATAAATAAATAATTTTTTTAAAAAAAAGAAGAAGATGATGATCTGGCAACCGTGTAGAAAATACTATGCTTTATTAGTATTTTTTTTTAACCTCATATGGTGCCTTAGGTATTCACTTCATGAGATGCTACAGAGGTACGCTTGGCTTTACATAAGCTAAAATAAATAAGAGTAAACAGATATTCTTACCTTCAAAGATTTCTTTGGCCTCTTTTCTATTCTAACATTCAGAATTCATGTGGCTTTCTATATGAATTAATGGAAGAGACAGCACAAAGTTTAAATGGTTCCTTAGTACGTTAAGAGCTTCATGACTGTAATTCCCTCTTTGTAATTGTGAATCTAGTACAGTAAGCACCGAGTTAATTAAATATAGTGGGATGTAACCACTGCCAACTTATTTTGACTGCAAAATGAATATCAAAAATAGCCTTATAAGAAATCATGGCTTAAATTCACCTATTAGTATGGGGTTATATATTATGCTCCAAAGAGTATACTGTTAAATATTTTGTGGGAGGGGGAGTAGAGTGATACACAAAACTTTGTTCCTTTGAGATCAACAGATGCTAATGAGAGAAACGTACCAAGCTAAAAAATCAGTAAGTTATGTCTTGAACTGGTCAATTTTAAGTTTTAAAGTAAAACCACATAATACAAAACACTGAGAAATTACCTTTAATTTGCTACTAGCTTTAGAAACAAGAACTATTTACCAAATCCTTAAGATCTATTCTTAAAATTGCAAAGACCTGCAAAAGGGCTGCAATGGCGAAGGTGCTGCAAAAGAGTCAACTACTATGCCTTATTTTTTAACACAAATTTGAGGGGACATTCCCTTTCCTAGGCATGATTTGTTCTCCTCCAGGAGGCAAAGATTTGAACTTCTTTCAAAATCTAAGTGGCCAAAAATTTATCAGCATCACGTATCCAAATTTGTCACAGAAAAGACTTCAAGTTACAATTCTTAAATACTGTGATGTATATAGTGCGTGCAGGTTGAAACTCTGATCATCACATGGGCAACAAGGGCCTGAGACACATTCCTTCCTTGAGTCACAAAAAAAGCCACAGCGTCCTCACCCCACTCCCATATCAACATCAGAAAAGCCCCTTCTCCCTTCCCGAGTAATCACAAGGGAATGGATAAAATACCAGTGGCCAGGTTCACAAGGCCAACACTCAGAATTTCAAGTTTTTCTTGTTTCTATGCCTGTGTAGCAAGACATTTAGTGATTTACACTCCCGAGAAACCAGAGAAAACACGCAAATACTATACGTTGTATGAAGCTCCTAAAATTTGTAGGTGCTTTCTGTTCACATTCAAGACAGTCCTAACTCAGCTGGAGTTCCCCTGAAGCCAAATACTAGGAACAGCTTTATCAACCCAGCGTCTGGAACAATCGCTAGAACTGCCGCGTGCAAGGGCGGGGGAGGAACATTCGTGTCAGCTGAACCTTTTCTTTCAAAAAAAAAAAAAACACTTGCTGCCTGGGACATCTATTTGAGTTCAACAGGGAACCCAAAAATAGCTCTCCCATGACAGTGACAGAGGGAGTCGCTGAGAACCTAAAAGGGATTTTTTAAAGCCGGTACCATCCGAGCAATAGGAAAATACAGGAGGCGATTTCCTTTTCTGGGAAGGGGAATGCGCGGGGTGGGGGAAGTCGGGCCGAGAAAGTTGGCGCGAGATTCCAGCTGAGGGATGGAGTGAGCCGGGGAGGTGGTCCCCACCGGCCGGCGGAGCAGAGGTGAGGGGACAGGGGGCGGCGTCTCCAACCTGTGGGAACCCAGGGGAGAGGAGGCGGCGTCCCCAACCCGTGGGAAGCTAGGGGCCAGGGGCGGCGTCCCGAGGTGAGAAACAGGAGAGGAGGAGGCATCCCAGCCCGTGGGGAGAGAGGCCGCCACCGCCGGGAGCCGTCAGAAGGAGACTCACCACTCCGGTCCGCTGGGCCGCCGACTACGCCCGGCCGCAGGACTCCACTCAGCCAAGGTGCCAGGAGAGAAAGGCACCGCACTCCAAGCCGAGGGTGCCAGGACGCCAGTCTCTTGACCCGAAGGCCGCCGTTACTGAATCCCCCGGAAGCCCGAGCCCCATCCGCGGATGCCCCTACTTCCGCCTTCTCCGCTCGCCCGGGCGAGCGAGGGGCGGGGAGCGGGCAGGGGAGGAGACAGAGCGGCCCAGCCGGGCGTGGGCGGCCCCTGGCGGCGGTCCTCCACAGGCGCGCGCTGCGGCGCCGGCGCGGGCAGGTCCAGCAGTCAATCTAGAGCTCTCCCGCTGCGCTTCCGCCTCGCTTGGGTGCGAATCCCACCTAGGAATTCCTTACCCTGCAATCCTGAAGTGAGATCTGTCCCGGAGTAACTGTGATCTAGTGAGCAGCAGCAACAGCAGTAATCCCAAACTGTGTTTTTATAGTTTCCCAATCCAAGCAGGAGAAAAACCCCAACTCGGCGAGATTACTTGACCTTCGAAAAGCCTTCACTCCTTCCCTAACTCCACCCTCCTTGCCAAGGAAGTTTACACGATATGTAGAGCCCTCTGTTATCGCCTGGTCCTTCCCCTTCAACCAGTCCAAGGGAGTCAAACCCATATATTTAAATATTTCTTTGAAACTGCTGCCAAACACATCATCTCTTTTTCGGTCAACGGCACAAGAAAGCTATTTTTAATTCCCTGTTTAACTGCATGCAAACCTCTAAGGAATGTAACAAGAAGATGCGTGAGAGATTTTGGCTCACCTCTGCAAATCTGACTCATCCTTCACCTCTTGGGGGAGGTATTACAGGGTGTTGGGTTTCATATGTACATGTCCTGAAACCAGAGTGCTTCATTCCAATCTAGTTTTTCCCCTTTATAAATTATTTGACTTTAAATAATTTACTTAATCTGACTTCAATTTTTTCATCTCATTAAAATAAGGATAATGATAGTACCTACCTCATTGGTAGCATTGTTGGAAGGGAAACATAAGTTAGTACGTGTTAATAAATTATTTAAAACTAGGACATAGTATGTGCTCAATAAATGTTAACAATACTGTATTTCCTGCTTTCTGGCTGCTGATATTCATAAAAAATACTTATGTTTTTAAGATAAGAAACTGTCACAAGTTTTCAAACTCACTCTGCCACCCCTCTTTTTAAAAAGTATTTTGAAATAGTTAAGACACAAAAAGAATTATACACACATCTGTGTGCTCACCACCCAGCTCAATAAATAAAACATTGCCAGTAGAACTGCCAGCTCTTGTGCATCCCTCCCCACTGATTCCCAGGGCCCTGTAAAAATAAATCCCCTATGTGATGGTGAAGAGATCATGATATAAAACTGAGAGATGGAGAAAAAGAAGAACAAGGGAGGTAGACTTTCCTCCACGTATTAATATGTGCTCTGGGGCAAGTTTTGTAACTTCTACGAACTTCAGTTTCCTAAACCATAAACTAGGGGATAATATTTACCTTCCAGGCTGTTGTCAGCATCAACTAATAAAAATGTACGTGAGAGAACCCAGCACTGGGCTTTCAGAAAGATTAAGTGTTGTGCGTGTATTTCACGATTTTCACACGTGTCCTTGAGGGGCTTCCTCCTACTTCTACAGATCCTATTCATTCTTCCCTGTTTATACTGGTAGAGAGTGTTGGCGCTCACCCATGCCCTGGGCACACAGGAGACTTACACTGTCCCCTTGCAGTCAGACAGTGCCATATGACTAGTTCTGACCCACAGGCTGTTCAGGGCAAGGGAGGTGTGTCATTTTAAGACCAAAGCATTTGATTTTCATTGAAAGACCCACTTCCCCACGTGACAACCATGGGGCAGCTGTAAGAGGCTGGATAGCTAAATTGCTGTATGGAGGGCAGTTGCCTTGGAAAGTCAATCCACCTTCATTGGACTTATATGAGCAGGAAACAGATCTCTGTTGTTTCGAGCCATTGAGATGTTAGGGCTGTCTTTTCTGCCGCACAACCCAGCCTATCCTATGCAAATTCCTCCTTAAAGTCTCCTCTGATCGTTCACACCCCTACTGGACTAGGAATCAGAAAACAAAATTTTCCTCTTGGCTCTGCCTCTTATTAAAATTGGACCTGGTCAAGTATCCTCATCTGTAAAGTTGGAATAAAATCCATCCTGTCTCCTTCTCAGAGGCTTTATTAGTTCAAATGAGATACACGTGAAAACTCTTTGTAAACTAGGAAGCTCTATACAGGTGGCAGGAACTGAGTATTCTGATCAGTAGGGTTATCTGATATGTACAGCAACCACAGTACCTAGGTTTCCTGAAACGTCGCTAATTTAAAATATTTTCCAGTTTCCTATATAAGTATTCAAAGTGGGCAAAAATATCATCATGGTATCATTTCTGGGTTGCTGTTTTTCACACTCTATTTGAAAACTGAAATAAGATTCACCTTGTAGGCTGTCCCAGGTAGGAGTGGGAGGGTGAGAGATTTTCCCCCATTTAGAAAAAGGATGGCTCTCTAAGTTTTAAATGATAAAAGTAGAACACAGTTCTTTAATTCAAACCATATTTACTGAACAACCATCATGTATGTGTGGCAGTCAGCCTTGAAGATGCTATTTATGTGCATATGTGATCCCCTTGCACAATGAATAGGGTACAACCAATAGGATGCTGTGAAAATGACAGAATGTGACTTCCTAGGCTAGGTTGTCTCCAGCGTTCCAAAGGAACCAAATAAAGAATTCATATCTGGCAAGGGAGAATTTGTTCGTGAACAAGGACAGATTCAGTAAGAAATATTCTAAGTGATTCCATCTTATTTTATTTAGGTAACAAACTCAAAACAAGTCTCAGTGCTCTATCATTTCTCTCTCTCCTTTCCTTCCTTCCTTCCTTTCTTTCTTTCACATCCATCCATTTGTCTATCTACCCATCTATGTGGATATCTGATATGTCTATTTTAGAGTTAAAATTCATAAATGAGATGGTTTTCATGATGCATATTATTAGATTTATTTTGATTGAAAACTGATGGAGAGTGAATCTGTTTGGTTGAAATGGTTTGTCAATAAGGACTGGCTTTATTAATTAGGTTGTGTAGTAGATTTCCTCCATAAATGGAATGAGACTTGAGTGAGCTAAATGTGCAGAGTTTTGTCAAAAAAATATGTACAGACTTGTAAAATATACAGTATGGTAGAATTACATCTTTTGCAATTATTTAAACTTAACAAAAAATTTTACACATGCCAACCTAAGAGCATGCAATGGAATATATCATCTTACAAAAGCACTTTAGAGTCAGAAACTTTCTCATACCAGAAGCAGGAAGAGCAAGAAAGTAAATATGTTATAACCTTGGATAAAATTACAGACCAAGGAAGACTGAGTCAGTCAGAGGAGGCATTAGATATGATGGAACCTAGAAAAGGTCAAAGAGATCCAGTCGGGCATCTCCCATGTACATTCAGTTTGGGGGAGGAAGTGTCCTGGATCAAAATCTCCCTTTAGCTATCCATGTTCAAAGGCAGGAGTTTTGGAGATGTCCTGATGTCATTAATCGTTGAGTTGCAAAAGCAATTTACCTATTGAATGATTTCATGGTCACTAACAGTAGCTAAGTGAAGCCAGAGGAGCACAGGAAGGAAGCTTACCCAACAGAGGGTTCCGGTCTTGGAATATACTCCGAGTACAATAAGTTTCAGGGTAGCCTCCTTCACCGTTTCTGCCTCTCTCCTCACACCCCACTCCACCAAAATAAGGGAAAGTTCTCAGAGCAGAGGAGGGCATGGGTGATGAGAAATGAAGGAGATGGGCAATAAAGGAAGATGAGTGAGGTGTGTGGACATGTGGGTGTGTATGGGGAGGCTCCTAGGGAGACTGCAGACACTAATAACAGGATTTGGGACTATGCCCTTGGCTCATTTCACTGTCTAGGTTGAGAGCAGGCTCTGAGCCACTAGGAGGCAGAAGCTTAGTTTTGGAACCTACCTTGGAATCTATGGAATTTCCCAATATTGTCCATAGCAGAGTTTTCTTTGGTAAAGCCTACCCACTGGCAAGGAGTGAAAGTACTCACCATTCCTCTCCACCCTCTTCCCAAATCCCAAGCAAGAACCTAGACTTTTTGTGGCCATACTCATTTTTCCTGCTCTTGGAGAAAGGAGGAGATCTTTTTCCGCCCTTCATTTGGGTAAATGAGGAGGGTGGGGACATTTCCACTGCATTGCAGCTAGATTTTCCTAGCTAGTTTCACTAGAGATCATCAAGCAACATTGAGATGGTAAGTGGACCCAGTTTACTGCTTTCCTTGGGGGAAAGAATGTACCAGCCATAGAATATAAGAATCTGATCTATTCATATATTTTTAATGAAAACAAATTGCTTTTGTCTGATTTGTAGATTTGTTTCCTGCGAGCTGAGTTAGTGTATAGGCACACTGGGTGGAAAAAAAATCAGCTTTTGAACTTACAGAGCTAAGGGTCAGAGTATTTCACCAAGGTAAACAATACCTTATGATTTCTCTTGGTACAGTCTCTTCTAAACACTTTAAAAAGCATTACTATGGGGCTTCCCTGGTGGCGCAGTGGTTGAGAGTCCACCTGCCGATTCAGGGGACACGGGTTCGTGCCCCGGTCTGGGAAGATTCCACGTGCTGCGGAGCGGCTGGGCCCTGAGCCATGGCCGCTGAGCCTGCGCGTCCGGAGCCTGTGCTCCGCAACGGGAGAGACCACAACAGTGAGAGACCCGTGTACTGAAAAAAAAAAAAGCATTACTATGAAGAAAAATCATCCAAAACCTGAAATAAAGTAGGAGGAAGGCAACAGTGACATTGTTTAACATGTTTGCCTAATAATTAATTATCTATGTCTGAGAATTCTCCTGTTTGACTTTGCTATTTTACTATTTGATTAGAGACCAGACACTGAGGTTATACATTAACTCATAGATTTCCTTCCAGTAAAAAAAACACACACCCTGAGGTTAATGCACTATGGGATATTAACTAATTTGTATCGGCTGGTAAATTTCAGCATTCCTTTGACTGACTTTAATATCTGTTTCTCCAAACTTCCTTTGGACCAGCTTTATCATCTTACTAATTCTCTCATTAATTAATGGGCTGAATAAAATCGTAGAATGTGTTCATTCTCGATTTCTGTGGCAGTCTTGTGTTGACGTTTTTGAAAATTGTACTTTATCATTACAACATTCCTGCTTAACTCTGCTTCTATACAACATCTGCATATTGAATGAATTTCTCAGTCAGATTTTTGCATGGTTGATGTTTGAATGGAAGAACGTTAAACCTTTCAGGACATTAGGATCCTTAAAAAACAAAGCAAAACAAAAACCTTAATCATGGCACTGGAACACAAAATCAAAAATGTATAGTTAAGCGTTTGGCTTATTTATATTTTGAAACAATAGAGGATTACCATTCAGGAAGGCTCTTGAGTTCAAAAGTCTCTTGTGTGTGAGTTCCTGCACGTTGCCAGGTGTAGAAACTCTCACAGAGGCAGTGGAAAGCAGAGAAAATCTGAAGCACGAAAGAGGAAGTGTTCAGAACTGTGGTGTGAGCTTGCTTGGTGGGAAGAACAGGAGATATATTTCCAGTGTTCCTCATTAGATTTTATAATATAATTTCCCCAAAAGACAGTTAAATAAATAAATGTTTAGTTTCCCTGAATTGCCCACAATTGAAGTTGAAATAATGTGTCTTTTATGCAACAGTATTATTTTCCATAATTGTATCTCTCTCACTGCAAACATTTTTTCAGATACAGTATGAGTCAAATAGTCTTTTGTGGGGCAGACAGCGGTGGGGAGAGGGAAAGCCAGTCCCAATTAATAATATTGTTTTTATAGAATATGTAGTTTGTTGCAAATAACTCAATAAAAATGCTTTGGGGAGAATATACAATTCTTTTATAGGTTGGAAACAGCCTAAATGAGGATTATGACAATGACAAAATTAAGTAAATTAAAAGCTGCTTTACTATGAAAGGGAATGGAAGGTGTGTGTGTGCTTGGGGGTTAATGCTGTCACTCTAAGTTTTTCATCACATAGAGTAGGACACATTCCAGGTTCCTGAAGCCTGTGTCCACGTTTGCCCTTTTCATATGGTGCTGTTGTTAATGGCTTGTGATTGTTAAGATGAAACAATTTTCAGTTTCAAGTTGAACTTTCAGCATTTCATCCACCAAAAATATCATACTTTCACCTCAGTTTCTGCCAGAACAGAATATATTTCTTTCTGGATTTTCTAAATAAAACATTGCTTTGATGAATAACATGGGACTGACTACTTTCTTATAACAAAGTAATCTTCATGTTCTGAATGATAGCTAATCCTCTAGGCTTTCCTGAAGGAGTTTCTTTAGGGGGTACAACATGTAAGAATTCTGTTAAATTAATAATGACCTTTGAAGATTCTACATGTGCACATTGGAAGATTTCCAAAATGGTTTCTTGAGGATGGTGGTGGTAATTTCTTCTCAAGGCATTTATTAAGGGTCATTTGCATTTTTTGTTTTCTGCACCAGTGAACTAGGGATATAAAGGGTCAACACTAGAAATCAATAAACGAGAGATCATTTTGCCCATGACCAGAGAGGCATTGTTTTCTGAGAGGAAACTCCTCAAAACTAAATTAGGAAAAGTGCCAAATAACAGACTCCAAAGAGGAAACAAAGTATTAGAAATTGGAACACAATCGGAAACTGGAAATGATTCATCAGCTTTAGTTCTTTTGCCCATAAAATAGTTTATATTTATCTCATTTCTTACATCAAGCATTTCCTAATTAATTAAAAATGCCTCAAGATAATATTAAAAAATGTGCAGTTTCCTATCTAAATGCCTGAATCTATAATAAATTAACTATTCCTCTAAGTTTGAATATCAGATTATTTCTATTATAGTATTTGCTTTTATAATGTGTCAGTGAACTTTTGTGGATGAATCTTTGCCCACATTTCAAACTACGACTTTAAGATGGGTTTCTTCAGTGGAAATTGGTAGGTCAAAGGCTATGGATATTTATGACTTCTGTTTCAAATGACTTCCCAGAAAGACTGTCAATTTTTGTTCCATCTAGTTCTTGGTATGTATCTTACTCATTCTCCCCAGGATTCTAGGTTAGTGTATTATTCTAAAAAACAAATGAACACACACGCATATACCACATACCCCAATAACTGTAAAAAGAAATTAAAACTCACATACAAGATAAAATATTCATTACAGAAGGTAAAAAATATAAAAGAAAAAATGTCCTCTTACATTTTTGAAACTCAGTTCTACTTTCCTGAAGAAACCACTGTGAAGGAAAAAAAAATGACTAACTTAAAGTTTTTAAACATGGCCTTGCTATCTATATGACTACATTCTGGAAGGAGGAGAGTGCCTATTGCTCACACCTGGGGACCACTACGCCCCAATCCCTGCATTCATCAACGTCACAACACTTTAATGCGTACAATCTAAAGCCACCTTTAGGAATTGCCTAGCAGCTCACTGACATTCCACTGGGGAAGATGAGACCCCAGGACATTCAGACCGGAGGGGGATGTATACTTTGGAGACATAAGTTGGCAAACTTGAAAAAGCCTATTTAAAGGTACTGAAACAGGTCACAGTAGCTGATCAGTAAAATGTTTAAGATTTATAAAAAGTTTACAGCATTTATCTAAAGGACTAGAAAAGGAGATAGTGTCTGTCTAGGCAAATAGGACATTAAAGATTCTTAGTATGGGACAGAGTTCATAACTACTGATTATGGAAGCTGTTTCCCTCATCATCACTCTTGCCTATTTGCTTATCTTTCAGGAATGTTCCATGTTGGCTGGCTGGCTTGCTCAATCTCTTTTTCCCTCGTTCTCCCCCCTCCCTTAATTATTTGAGAGTTTAAAAAAAACTTATTTATGAATTACTTGGGAACTAGTTGCATATTATCATATTGTCCCTAAATAATTCAGTGTACTAAGAACAAGGACAATTATATAGGTTCCTATATAACCACAACGCCATTATCACACTCAGAAATTTAACTTGTACAGTAGATATTATCTAACATACAACCATATTTAAATCTCCTCAGTTCTACCCCAATAATCCTTTAGAGCTGTTACTTCGGTTTGATTTTCCGTCCAGGGTCCAGCCCAAGTTTGCAATTGCATTTGCTTGTCATTATATAATCTTTAAAAAAATAAACTTTAATTTTGAGATGATTGTAGATTCATATGCAATTGTAAGATATAATACAGAGAAATCTCATTTACCTTTTACCCAATTTCCACCAATGGTAACATCTTGTACAACTATAGCACAATATCACAATATCTTGATATTGATCCAGTCAAGATACTGAATATTTCCATCACCACGAGGATCCCCCATGTTGCCCTTTTATAGCCATACCTAGTTCCCTCCTCCTCGTACCCTCCTTACACACTGGGAACCACTAATCTGTTCTCCATTTCTGTAATTTTACCATTTCAACAATGTCACATGAATGGAATCACATAGTATGGAAACTTTTGCATTAGAATTGGTTATAAACATTCCTATAAGGTTTTTTGTGTGAAAATAAATTTTATTTTATGTCCAGGAGTACAATCACTGAGTCATATGGTATTTGTATTTTAGCTTTTTAAGAAACTGCCAACTCGTTTTCCAGAGTGGCTCTGTCATTACACATTCTCACCAACAATGTATGTGTGATTCAGGTTTCTTGCATTAGCTTTTCTGATAGATATGTAGTGATGTATTACTGTGGTTGTAATTTTCACTCCCTTAATGGCTGATTATGTGCAGCACCTTTCCCTGTGCTTATTGCCACCTGTACATTCTCTTTGGCAAAATGTCTCTTCATGCCTTTTGCCTATTTTCTAATTATATTCTTAGTCTTTTTACTGTGATCCATTTTGAATTAGTTTTTGTATAAGGTGTGAGACTAGGTTTCTTTCTTTCCTTCCTTCTTTCCTTCCTTCCTTCCTTCCTTCCTTCCTTCCTTCCTTCCTTCCTTCCTTCCTTCCTTTCTTCTTTCCTCCCTCCTCCCCTTCCATTTCTTGCTACTATCTTTCCTTGCCTTTGGATGTCCAATTACTCCACCATCACTTGTTTAAAAGGTTATCTTTCCAGGGCTTCCCTGGTGGTGCAGTGGTTGAGAGTCCGCCTGCAGATGCAGGGGACACGGGTTTGTGCCCCGGTCCGGGAAGATCCCACATGCCACGGAGCGGCTGGGCCCGTGAGCCATGGGCGCTGGGCCTGCGCATCCGGAGCCTGTGCTTCGCAATGGGAGAGGCCACAACAGTGAGAGGCCCGCGTACCGCAAAAAAAAAAAAAAGGCTATCTTTCCTCCATTGAATTGTTTTTGCACCTTTGTAAAATAAATGAGTTGGGTATATTTGTGTGGGTCTATTTTGGGTTCCTTTATTCTATCCCATTGATCTGTATGTCTATCTCTCCAATAATACCACAGAGTCTTGATTATTGTAGTTATATATTGTCATGAAATCAAATAGATGAGGTCCTCTTACTTTTGATTTCATTTTAAAAATTGCTTTAGCTATTCTAGTTCCCTTGCTTTTCCATATAAATTTTAGAATAATATTGCCTATCTGCAAAATATTTTACTGGGATTTTGATAGGAATTGTGTTAAACCTATGTTTCAATTTGTGGGAGAACTGACATCTTTATTATGTTGAATCTTTCAATTAATGAACATAGTATGTATCTATTTACATCTTCTATGATTTCTTTCATCAGCACTTTGGACTTTTTCAACTTGATAGAGTGTTTACAAGAACCTACATCTAACATACTTAATGGTGAAAAACTAAATGCTTTCCCCTAAGATTGGGAACAAGGCAAGGATAGCCAATGGCACTGCTCTTATATTACATAGTTCTGGAAGTTGTAGCCAATGCAATAAGGCAAGAAAAGGAAGTAGAAGGCATACAAATCACAAAAAAAGAAATAAAACTGTCCCTACTTGCAGACGATATGATTATCTATGTAGAAAATCTTACAGGATACACACACACACACTTCCTAGAATTAAAAAAATGAGTCAGGAGATCTCAGGATATAAGATAACCATTAAAAAATGTTGTATTTCATTATGCTAGCAGTGAGCCTGTGCACACTGGAATTTAAAATATAATATCATTTACAATTGCTCAAAAAACTGAAAAACCTAGGTAAAAATCCAACAAAACATGGATTAAGAGCCTGCATGTCCGGAGCCTGTGCTCCGCGACAGGAGAGGCTACAACAGTGAGAGGCCCAAGTACTGCAAAAAAAAAAAAAAAAAAAAAAAAAAAAAGTCCTTCTTTTTTAAGGCTGCATAATAATATTCCATTATATGTATATATCACATTTTGTTTACCCATTCATTCTTTGATGGAAACAAGGGTTGCTTTCACCCCTTGGCTATTGCATTATCTTATTGTTTCTGTATGTTAGGAATTCAGGCAAGGCTTAGCTATACGCAGAGTTTCACTGGGCTGCAATTTCATCAAAAACTTGACTGGGGAAAAGTCTGCTTCAAGCTCAGGCTGTTGGCAGAATTCAGATCCTTGAGGTTATAGGATTGAGATCTCTGTTTTCTTGCTGGCTATTGCCTGATGGCCTGCTCTCAGTTAAGAGAGGCTGCCAGCCTTTCCCTGTCTGGCGACATTCTCCATAGGCCCTCTTGCAATGTGGAAGCTTACTTCTTCCAACCAGTGAGGAAGAAAATTTTCTCTCTCTGGGCTACTAAGACAGGGTCTTATATGATGTAGCATAGTCAAAGACATAATTATCACCTTTGCCATATTCCCTTGCTTACATCAAGTCACAGGTTCTATCTGAATTCAAGGGGAAGAGATTTACACATGAATGTTTTTATGTACTCTCCTGTATGTGTAATATATTTTATAGCACATTAAAAAAATAAGTTAAAAAGAAAAGTAGCATAGATAGATAAAAGGATGGAGTCAGTCAGTTTGTCTATTTATCTATCATCTATCTATCTTCATCATCATCATCTATGGTAAATTAAAAACAAAAATAAACCAATGCAAGGCAGCAAGAGTTATCCTAACCACAGTAGAAATCAAGGAAAAAGCATAACTGGCATAATGAAGGTCATTTTATATTGATCATATTTCTTAACTTTTCCTTTTCAAAGGTAATTTTTTTCCATGAATGGATATTTTCATGATCTTTATTACTCCTTAAGTGTTGACATTTTAATAGCCTACACTTTGGAAGAGATCTTTCTGTTCATTATCTTTTTCAGAGTATGGTGATGAGCTCTCCTAGAGCTAAAGCTTTGTTTAGTGCTGGAAAATTCAATGCTATCTTGAGTAATGCTTTTATTCCACGTGATTTGACTGGATTCAATTATCTTTGGGGGAACACCCACCATTCTGTGTGTTTCATTTCACTATTTCACTTATTCTATAATATCTATCCCTAACCTTTTCCTCATTATTTTCGTCTCTGCATTCACTTCCCGTGTGATCTCAGAGTTTTTCTCCAGTTTGTTTTCTATATCAGTAAGTTGCAAATTTGTCTCTTATGGCATCCAATGTATTCATTGTATGTTTTCTCCTTGGGTGTTAGTTTCATTACACATGCTTCTTATCTTGGTTTCTTCTCATCAAGAACACTGCTTGTTCAACAGAGGCAATTCCTTTTAGGAATATAGGTAAATAAATATTTTCCCTTTTGTCTTCTGTTTCAGAAAAAGCCCATCCTTTGAAGCTTTGGTGCCAAGCATTGACTTTTCCTCTCTAGCTATGAAAGTCTTAGATGGCATCTTCTTCCAATATAAGGCTGTTTTGTCTACCTTGAAAATCTGTTGTTTAGTGTAGCTACCTTAATCATTTACCTTAGCTAGATCTTCTGGATAATTTGCTGCAGCTTCTACATCAGCACTTTCTGCTTCACCTTGCACTTTTACGTTATGGAGGTGGCTTCTTTTCTTAAACCTCATCAACCAACATCTGCTAGCTTCAAACGTTCTTTCTGCAGCTTCCTCATCTCTCAGCCTTCAGAGAATTGAAGAGAGTTAGGGCCTTGCTGTGGATTAGGCTTTAGTTTAAAGGAAAGTTGTGGCTGGTTTGATCTTCTATCCAGACCACTCAAACTTTCTCCATATCAGCAATAAGGCTATTTTGCTTTGTGTGTTCACCGGAGTATCACTTTTAATTTCCTTCAAGAAGTTTTCCTTTGCATTCACAACTTGGCCAACAGTTTCATGTAAAAGGCCTAGCTTTAGACCTATCTCAGCTTTGACATGCCTTCCTCACTAAGCTTAATCATTTCTAGTTTTTGATTTACAGTAAGAGACATGCAACCCTTCCTTTCACTTGAACACTTAGAAGCCATTGCAAGGTTATTGATTGGCCTAATTTTGAAAATTGTCTCAGGGAACAAGGAGGCCCAAGGAGAGGGAGAGAGGTGGGAGAACAGCTGGTTGATGGAGCAGTCAGCGTACACACAGCATGTATCAATTAAGTTCACTATCTCCTTTGGGCGTGGTTCATGGAGCCCCAAAACAATTACAGTAGTTGCATCAAAGATCACTGATCACAGATCTCCATAACGAATATGAAAAAGTTTGAAATATTGCGAGAACTACCAAATTGTGACAGGGACATGAAGTGAGCCAATGCTGTTGGAAAAATGGCACTGATAGACTTGCTCAATGGAAGGTTGTCAAAACCTTCGATTTGTAAAAAACTGCAGCATCTGTGAAGTGCAATAAAGTGACGTGCAATACAAATGAGGTCTCCCTGTAAGAAAAACCAATGGTAGCTTTCTTTCCAAATTTAAGCTCTTGAATGCAAATGCAAAGAGTCTCAGTAAAATTGTTCTTACTTGATTAAAGGGTTCTTGTTTGACAGGATAAGAAGACAAATAGGGATAGGTTCCTGGCTTATCGTATATTCTGCAGGCTCCTTTTAGTTTCGTAACATAGTTTTAGTATGGTAAAACAAATACACCATCATTGAACTGAGAAAACTTTTATATGCCTCTAAAGCTGTGGTTGGGCAAAAGGGGTTTTAAGGAGAAGCTTTATGAGGGACTCCTTAACCTGTCCCCTCTGCCTGATTTCATGGCTAGTGCATTGCTGCTTCCCTGAAATGGATTTTTATTCTTGCCTTTGGAGTTGGCTTCTAGATACTTGGAACAGCTGCTTCTCTAAGCTGATTCTCTATCCTGATCTTTGCCTTTCTGCTTTGGGCAACCCTGTTCATCAGGGCAGCCTCCCTTCCCATCTCCAAGTTGGAAGGTATCCCTGAGGCTGTCAAGAAGGAGGCTTCAGGTCAATCCTCAATGAGCTTTCCCTTTCCTCCCTTTTCTCCTCTTCCCCTCCCTCCCCCTTTCTTGACTATTTTCTTTCCAGACTATTTTCTCTGCAAAAATTGAAGAGTGCATTGGAACCCTGTTATGGACTGAATTATATCCGCCCCCCAAATTCACACGTTGAAGCCCTAACTGCCAATGTGGCTATATTTGGAGATAGGGCCTTTAAAGGGGTAGTTAAGGTTTAATGGGATCATGTGAATGGACCCTAATTCAATTGGACTGGTGTCCTTTTAAGAAGTAGAAGAGACAGCAGGGATTTGTATGCACAAGGGAAAGATCATGTGGGGACACAGCAAGAAAGTGGCCTGCAAGCCAAAGAGAGAGGTTCTGGGAGAAACCAATGCTGATGATACCTTGATCTTGGGCTTCCAGCCTCCAGAACTGTCCGAAATAAATTTCTATTGGTTAAGTCACCCAGTCTGTATTTTGTTATGGCAACCCTAGAAAACTAATACAGATCCTATCATCATTCTGCTCATCTGTAGAGACTCCTTCTGGGGATCTTGGCATATGTCTAATTTTTATCACTTATATCTGGTACTGCTGAAATGTTGTATGATTTTGTGGGCACTTTCATTGGGCATTGGGAAGAAGGGCTCCCTTGGCCTTCCCTCAATCTCCTCTGAAACCTTATATTTCTCATGGTCTCTAGCATGTAATTTAGCAGTTATGCCCCATCTGTTCCATTCATTGATAGCGACAGCTTTAATATCATCTGCCCAAATAACCTAGTTCACAAGCAGCAGGTTATTAAGTTTTTTAATCTCTGTCTAACACAATACTTATGCTTCAAAATGCTGAAGATTTAGTTGATTGGTTTAAAACCTCGAATTGGATCCAGGGCACAGGGATCTTCTTGATCCTTTCAGTTTCCTATGTTTAAATGGTGAAGGCAGATTCCATGAGGAGTGAAGGAACTGGGGGCTTCTTCCAACAAATTCGTGTATTTTGGAGCCCCCAGTCTGGTTTCCATATGAAGTGATGTGCTGGCCTGTTGTTTTCCTCGGGGACCTCGAGGCAGATGTAGACAAACAGCAGATGAAGAGGAAGGGCTGCGGGCCGGCTGAGAGCTGTAAACAAGGGGAGCTATACTAAGAAAGGTCTCCATCTACAGCACTGTCTCAATCCTGCCACCCACTGGGCATGTTCCCAAATTGACTTTCCGCAGTCAGCTGCTCAGTGACGGGTGTGCAATGGTTTGTAACAGACACAAGTCTCAGCTTCTTAGAGTTGGGAGGATTCTCAGACACCACATCCCCTGACGTTTAACAAAGTCTCATTGCGGTGCATGAAATGAGTTTAGGTAGCACACGAGATGACTTCAGGTGGAGACATATTAACGCTGGGTGCAGGTTAACGCTGAATTGCTTTTCCAGTTTTCTTTCAATCCTTTTTAATTTGGGAAGGAAAAAGTGTCTATTTGATGCCAGTAAACCTTGACACTCACTCACCTTTCTTTCTAACAGTGAGAGCATTTTCCTTCCTACATTGTATTTCTGCTACAAACCTTTGATAACGTATAAAATCCTTCTCTAAGTAAATTGATATAAGTAAACAAGGTAACTTCATTTAAAGACAAATATTAAACAAATAATAGTGCAGGTGGTATTTGGATAAGGCAAAAATCGTGAATGTGGTACAGAGTGAAATTATAAAGATACTGGCATCCCATCCCCTCCCTTTTGCTTCTACAAATGAAGAAACTGAGGCCTCTTTTGTAATGTTTCACTGGGGGGCTGAGTTGGGAGAGTCGAGATAATTGACTAGTGGCACCTGTTATGACCATTACGCCCAAGAGGAAAAAGAGGCTGCTCCGGAAGTAACCAGAGCTTGGCATTGGACCTTCACTATGGCAATGCCTGAGACACAGGGAGGGTCTCTGGCCAGCCACCCTTCCACTGGTCTCTTTGCTAGGAGAAAGCGTGTTAATATTTGGGAGTGTGGTCTTCACGGCATTAAGAGGCATGAGAAACCTGGTACTTTCAGTCATATCAAAGGGGCATAAGAGCTGGCGGTGTTGTGTGAAGGCAATAGAGCTTGGTGTCAATAGTTGAACTTGGGGCCTTAAATTATATTTTTGATTTTTCCCTTTTAATTCATCAATCAAATAATTATTGTTATAAATTTTATTTACCTTCAATGTAGAAAAATATGAAAAAATGGAAACTATATATACAATCATGTGCAGAGCAGTTACACAGTTCAGTTGCACATAAGTGAATGTCAGAAGCCAGCAGCCTTACCATTGGAGCCCCCATTCAGTCCAAAGACAGGAAAATTAATCTAAACAATGCCTGTCATTTGAGATGAAACTAGCCAGTCCTTGTGATTTTCTCTCTTGTTCTCTCTCTCCTTCTTCCCTGGTGGCTACTACATGTCTGACATCATGGCTGGAGATGGAGGGTAGGGACCTGGCTGACATCTGTTCAGGTTGTTGGGTGTGATCTCGATCACATGCCAGAATCTGCAGACGTAACTCTTTTTCATCACCGGTCATCTGACTCTAGCTCAGCCTTCTCCTCCTTGTGGTGGTGAAGTCCTCTCTTGACCTGTCTGTGTCCCTTTCACTGTTCCAGCATCAGAGAACCCGTGGCTTGTCTCCGACCTCTGATCCCCAGCGCCCCACACGGTGTTATCAGCTCTGCTGTGTGACCTCATGCAATCATGCAGCAGTGAAACTGTGGGAGTTTGCTCATTTTCCCAGGCTCAACCCAGGAAGTTACTCTGTGCTCTCAGATCCCAAAACTTATTGGGACGTGGTTCTATTCTCACCTCCCCTCCTTCTAGCGCTTAATATTTATTAAGTACTTACCAAGTGTCAGACTCTTGCACCAGGCATTTTCATTTAATTATTTGATCCCCCAGGGATGCTGGAAAGTAGGTGTTACCCATTTTTATAGAAACTAAACTAAGAAAATCCTCACTCGAGTGGTTACATGAATGGTTCAAAGTCACACAGTCCATAGTGACAGAACAGAAAGCACATCTCGTATCCCTTGACTCTTGATTCTCTATCTCATTATCTCTATCTACCCTACCTACTACTCCAGGTCTATCTTAATTCCACATTAGACTGCAAGTCCCTAGAAGTCAAAGGCAGCTGTGATGGTTAATTTTATGTGACAACTTGACTGGATCACAGGTGCCCAGATATTTGACTAAACATTATTTTTAGGTGTGTCTGTGAGGATGTTGCTGGATGAGAAAATCATTTGAATCAGTAGACTGAGTAAAGCAACTTGCCCTCCTCAACGTGGGTGGGCATGCACCATCCAATCTGTTAAGGGCCTGAATAGAACAGAAATGTGGAGAAAGGGAGAATTTGAGCACTTTCTCTCCCTTCCCGCCCCCTCCTCTCTCTCTCACTGTTTGAGGTAGGACGTCCGTTTTCTCCTGCCCTCGGACTGGGTCTTACACCACTGGCTTTCCTGGGTCTCTAGCTTACAGATGGCACACCATGGGACTTCTCAGTTTCCACGATCATGTGAGCCGATTCCTCGTAATAAACTTCTCTCCTAGATAGCTAGGATAGAGATGTCTCCTACAGGTTCTGTTTCTCTGGAGAGCCCTAACATGGCGGTGTCTAATCTAATATTTCAGGCAGAGAGAATAGCAAGTAGCAGCATATATGGACTTTTTGAGGACCAGCACAGAGGCCAGTGTGTCTGTAGGGAAGTGGGTAGAAGAAGAAATGCTCCTTGTTAGTCCTTGTGAGGTCCTTACTTTTTACTTTAACCCAAGATGGGGAACAACAGGAGGATTTTGATCAGAGAAGTAAAATGAATAAGATGAGAATTTGGTGACTGATTGGATGTGAGGATTTAGAGAAAGAAAGAAATGAAGGATGACTTTAAGAGTTTGCCTTGAAATGGGGATTTACCTTTGATGAAAAAGGTTGTGGCTCCGGAGGGTGGTTTTGAGCGGCAGGATTGGGGGTTCTTGAGGCAACGTTGTGCTTAACCATGTGCTAAGCAGCTTACATGTATTAACTCATTTAATTCTCCTGAGAACATTACCACGTACATATTATTATTCCCATGTTTAAATGAGGAAATGGAGTCAGAGAGGTTAAAAAATATACCCAAGGTCACACGGCTTGCAAGAGGTGATGCTAGAATTTAAACCCAGGTTTATGTCACTCCAAAGCCTGGGGTACTCCACACCAGAGCCCAACATTATACAGGTAATAGTGGCCATGATAGCCATATTTGCTCATTAAGACTGAGGTCCAGTGAGCGTCCTCAGACTTGACCATCCAAAGAAACTCTTCTTCCTTGAGTGGATAAGTGAAAAGAGTGTACGAGATGAGAGACTGATCTCTACTTTCTTAGTCTTCTCGGGCTGCTGAAACAAAATACCACAGACTGGGTGGCTTAAACAATAGAAATTTATTTTCTCACAGGTCT
This sequence comes from Leucopleurus acutus, assembly GCF_964270905.1. Classification (NCBI taxonomy): domain Eukaryota; kingdom Metazoa; phylum Chordata; class Mammalia; order Artiodactyla; family Delphinidae; genus Leucopleurus; species Leucopleurus acutus. Next base: position 87,371,555 of record NC_139151.1, read on the forward strand.
GGAGGCTAGAAATCAGATATCAAGGCGTCTTCAGGTCGGTTTCTTCCGAGGCCTCTCTCCTTGGCTTGTAGACAGTCACCTTCTCACTGTGCCCTCACATGGTCTTTCCTCTGTGCTTGCACATGCCTCAGTGTGTCCCAATTTCTTCTTGTAAGGACATCAGTCAGATTGGACTAGGGATCACTCTAATGACCTTATTTTAACTTAATCACTCCTTTCAAGGCTCTATCTTGAAATACAGTCACATTTTGAGGTACTGGGGGTTAGGATTTCAGCATATGAATTGAGGAGAACATAATTCAGCCTACCTTTAAATCAATAGGCATAAACCACAAGTTACTTCAACATTACACTATGTTATTATTGATTATTACCAGGAGAAATAGATTTGATGGAGAAAGGGAGCTATGTATCCAGGTGACCAAAAGGCCCCGGAACCTGGAGTTGATTCCTGGAATTTTATGCAAGTCTCTACATAATGGTCTGTGGTCCATGAGGAACAGAGAAGCCACAAAGGCCCTGAGGAGGTCTGAGGACTATTCTGATATCATGTTACTAAGAACCTTTTTTTTTTCTAGTATAACATATGTAATATGTACATATTAGAGATAATCATGGATTTTTGTTATGGCTGGTGATTTTGGGGGATTGAAGGGGGCATTGGAGATCCTGGAAATGTTGAGGGGGGCTTGAGGAGAATGAAGGTAAATTCTTCTTTGAAAGAAGTACAAAGAACAACCAACCTCAGTTAAAGCTGAATTCACTGATCTCCCCTTATTTGTCACAAAGCAAAGTTACTTTTTATCTTTATTATTTGAAAATTGTATTATTTTTTTAATTTTAATTTTTTATTTTCTTGGGCTGCACTGTGCAGCTTGTGGGATCTTAGTTCCCTGACGAGGGATCGAATCCAGGCCCAAGGCAGTGGAAGTGCAGAGCCCTACACACTGGACCGTCAGGGAATTTCCCAAAGCTACTTTTTAGAACTGACATGGAGACAAGAAAGAGTAGAATTCAGACTTTTTTTTATAGAAACTTATATAATGAAATAAATAAAGTATTACTATTAGTAATACTATCTTCAGATGTGGAAATAAAATACAGACTTCTTTCTGTAATGATAGTGGTAAAGGGCAATTTTATCCACATTTGAAAATTGTACTCTTTTTGGGAGGGAGGAATGTCCCAGGAAAAACTTATAACAAGATATACATTTAAATCACATAGTAATTTTTAAAGTTTTTTTTTATAAACATGTTATCGACAATTCAATGGCAGGTTTTTGAACAAATATAATTAGAAGCTGATTCTACCTATGCCTTTCCAGAACCACTATTCATAAGTTGAAAAGGAATATAGTTTTTAATTAAAATTTATTAAAAACTTAGCAACTGTTCTCATTAGATAGAAAATTAAGCCACATAGTAACTATAGATAGAAACACAAGTCAAATTAAATTATAGTTAAATCCCCTTTGTTTAAAAGTATTCCTTTCTCACTCTCCAAAAACAATTATGAAATTTTTGGAGCCCGCAAACTGTAGAACTTGGGACAGTTGCCCAGTTTGGCTTTTTGTAAAGATATCTGTTGCTGTCCTGCAATTAGTCGTTTCAGGCCATTATGTTTACTCTAGGCTTGAGAAAGCCCATTTCTCAAACTTGAATTCTAACCCTGAGACATTTAGATCAAATTCATTCTACATTGATGTTTGAACTCATTCTTAGACCTTATACAGCTGAATGAGATGAGGAGGAAAGAAATGGCTTTCTATATTTGGGGTCTGAAAATGGAACAGATGTCTCCGGTTTAGAAAGGATGTCTAGTAGAGTCCGAAACACTGGACATCACTTCTCATTCCTCAGACTCCCTCATGAAGACATGTTCCTTACATCTTCACTTGTTTGAGGAATGGAGAGAAGGCATTTATTACATATTTTCTGGGACCAGTTAAAGTAGCAAAATAGTGAGTTCCATGTTAGACCCTTGATTTTAGTGGAAGACTAGAGTTAACTAGGTCTGGGGTCCTGAGCAAGTTACTTCAACCGTCTCAGCTTTTGATGTTGTTTCATAGTCAATAGGAATTATGGGAGATTCCTACAGAGGCAGGTGATGGTGGAGGGGATGGGTAGGGAAGATAGAGGTTGGGATAAATGGAGGAGAGAAGAGAACCAAACTTATTGACTACTGAACTAGTTCATGGACTTGAGACTTTTCCTGATAACTCAATGATATAGCCTTTTTTTGCCCACATGATGGCACTAGTTGTTTAGAAAACAGCTTAGCTAACGGCAGAAAGCCCGCCAAGGCACTCCTGAATTTGTGGCGAAAGAGCTGCAGCTGACGTTGACAGCAATTAATAACACATTAGAAAATTTACTAACAGGGGTAATCCACATTGAGTTAATTAGAAAGTAATTTTAAGACTGGAGAAGTGGGGGAGAAACGAGCGTGTGGGGATGCTCGCTTTCTACCACCAGCGCTGTGGCAAGTTTGCATTATCACTGAAGGCTCTAATCTAGCAATGACCTGTTACGGTTCTGCTTTGATGCCAAGTCGAGTTCCTTTCCAGGCTAAGAGAAGCAAGAAGGCATCATCGGGGTGGGTGGGGGAGGGATGCTCCCTTTTCACTGGGAAGAATATTGTCTTGGGACTCCAGAGACCAGCTTGTGATGCTATTTTTGCTACTAATTCCCTCCTGTAACATTGAACAGGACACTTTGCCCTTCAGGTACTGTTTCTCGCCTCTAAGATACATCCATTGGGTCAGGTAATCTCTAAATTCCCTTCTAGCTCTGGCATTCGATTTGGTGATGTTAGAAGACAAGAGTTTTGTGAGCTGGAAATATGTAGATACATGCTTATATATGTAATCACAGTGTCAGTAAACAGCATCTGCTGGATTATGATAAGAGCACAAAATGCAGTGTTCACACTCTCAGACCACAGCTGCAGGAGTAGATTTTGATTGATATCAGCAACTGGAGTTCCAGGCTGGCTGGGAGGAAATTGAATTTGAAAAGGTCTTTTAAAAGGGCCTGCAGGGAGCCCAGGGGAATAAGTGTAGGCAACCTGCCTACAGGTTTGGGGCTTGGGTGGAGAGACAGATTAAGGGAGGGACAGCAGAGTGCATGTGCCCAGAGGGAGCAGGGCCAGTGCAGACACTGTCCGCACTTCTAGGATAACCACAGCTAGTCACTCAGCCGGGAGGGCTCTACTCAACACTGGGACCTGGCATCAGATCATCCAAACTCTAGTTTGCCCTTTTCCTACTGCTAAATTTAGCCAAGATCTGTCGGCCATATTTTATTTTTAATTTGCTTGGAACAACGTGGAAATCCTGGCAGCTTTGACTTTGCTGTTTCATGATGGAAGTCAGGGTTTGCTCTAGGTGGGGTCTGTCACATGGAAAAGATTTGAAACGAGAATAGTGGGTGGAATTTTAGTGACCAGGAAAAGGGGCTCGGCATGTTTTCCTGGTAATCCAATGGAGGTCATCTCTCAGCAGGGCACAGGGGACAGCGACATGATTTCAACATGGATGGGAGAAAGAGGTCCCCAGGTGTAACGGGGAAGGACAAGAAAACATGGGAAATCCTGCTCTTGAAGAATCTGGTGTATAAAAATCCAGACTTTCAAATATAAAAAAATAGAAGTTTCTTCATATGCACCCAATATTTTATTTTGCTTCATTTAAAATTAATTATTAATAATTTATTGTGTATCTTTTTTTTCTATTTTAAAAGGGACATATGACTGATAAAAAATTAAACAGTACAGAAATTTTTGGTAAATATGATACAAAAATGATAAAGCTCTTGTTTAATCTGGTCTTACACTTATGCCCCTGACCCCTATGGCCTGGTGTGTATTCTTCAATGAGTCTCTTTAAACATCCAACTTTCCTAAGAAAAATTGAAAAGGACTCCATTTATGAATGTTTGAGATGGAGAAATTTTCCAACTCTGGCTTGGGGTTGAAGATGACCCCCTGACCCTGTTTGCCTTGGACTTTCAGGGCTGAACCCAGGAAAGTTCCAGACAAAGTGGGACAGTTGGTCACTCTAGTGTCACTTAACTTCTAAGTGGGTCTATGGATCTGAAGCCTGATCCTCTGAAGCTGGGACTTGATGCTTTGTTCCAATTCTGTGAGCTGTTACTGTTTTCCTGTTTCCTTCAAGGTGAAGCAAGAACCTCTGGCCCTTCTTCTTTCTGGGAGTCCAGTGGAGATGCAGGGTTTTGCAGTGTGGGAGGATGGATGGGAAGGGAACCTTCTTCCACGTCAGCCATGCTGTGACTCCTCTCCACTTGACCCCTTGTACAAAGAGGACATGAAGACCCATAAAGCCACATCCCAGAGACCCTACTTCCTGCTGATTTGAACATGGACTCCATCTTCAGGAACTTCTCAGCTCCCACCTGCCCAGCCTCATGATGTCATATGAACCTTGGGTATAAACAAACAGAAGCTCCTGAAAGCCACAGGCCATCTCTCACATATTATTGCAGTGGCTTCTGCTCACTCTTTATCTTAGTGAGCAGAAAGCTGTGTCCCCCAGGACTGTTGTGTGATTGGACAGGCCTGGGTATAAAATAGTGGGGATATACAAGAAGTATCTAAAGAGGGTGGCACAGCGCGGAGAAATCCTTGCACCTGCTTCTTTGACAGTTTTGCTGAAAGTGAAATGAGAGCAAGGCCACCCTCACTTGGGGGATAAAGCTGGTCTAAGAATTATAAAGGGGATTTGAAACAGAGACTGTCCTAGGTAGACTGATGACTCATTTTTGAGTCATCCTCACACTATTGGTACCAATGGCTTTCCGTATTCTCCTTTTACAGAATAGTGAAGTGGTTAAGGACATGCACTTTGAAACCCACTTCATTATTTAGTGAAGTGTATCTGTGGGTAAGTTTCTCCATTTCTCTAAACTTCTGTTGCTTTTCTTTGGGGAAAATAATATCAAATGCGTAGAATTGTTGTGAAAAATAAGTGATATGTAAAGCACTTGGAAGCTTGGCCTATTGCTGTGGATAACTAGGGGCTAAAATTGTCAATCCTGGGTTGTAGATGAGGAGATGGAACCTCATAAAGTTTAAGTAATAAATCCAAGACCTGAGGCAAGATTTAAATCCTGGTCTGTGACTTCAAAACTCTAGTAATGTAAACGTAATGTTGTTACAAGGAGCACAAACTTCCCTGACTGAGAACTGACCAGGTAGGTCATTTCAAAATTATGATAAAAACGATCATATGGTTAGCATTTGATGAGTACCTACTAAAGGCAGACACTGTTCCAAGTATTTTCTTATAATAACTCTCACTGTATAACCTCATTGACTCTTTGAGGTATATACAGTTCGTATTTCCATCTTACCGATGAGGAAACTGAGGCGCAGAGCTATAGAACACTGGCAGAAGCCCCAAATTATGTTGACAAGATCATTTCCAACCAAACAGTCCTGGGGAGTGAACTGGCAGCTTTGGCAGTGTTCCAGCACACGCCCATGTGTGGTTCTACACTCAGGCCCCCCAGCGAAGCTTCCTGATGAGCCAGGTGCCAGCTGGAGCTGGGGGCTCCTGGCCTGTGATTGGCTGCCATCATTTGTGGTTAGCCCTGTGTGGTGGGGGAGGCTGGGAAGGACAGTGGAGGCTGATAAATATTGCAGCAGGCTGCTCTGAAAGACAGGAGGACACACTCTGCCTTCTCTTTGATATCAAGTAATATCAACCAAATTGCAGACATCCCAACACTTTGTCCAGGCAGCCTGCTGAGCAAGGTAACACTCATATTTTTCACGCCTTGAGTCACAATATTTATGACATTTTTATGTTTCTACTTAGAAGTACTTGGGCTTTTTCCCTTGCAGGGAATGAGAGGAGGGAGCAAGGGAAGCTGACGTACATTTGGTTTTTCTCTCTAATCTATGAAAATAGGAAAGGAACAAAAAACCAAGTTGAGGAAGACACTGTAGGTTCATAGAGAAGATGCAAAATATCTGAATTACTGTAAATGAGTGCTGCAGGCAAAGGAAGCGTTTAAGGAGTGCCTTTTTTCTTTGTCCACACCACACCCGGGGATATTAGTTCCCCGACCAGGCGCGGAAGCTCAGAGTACTAACTAGTGGACTGCCAGGGAATTCCCTAAGGAGTGCTTCTTGAATGGATTTGTAAAAGGAATCAGCAGAAGGAAAGGTGTGAGGTACTTGGAAAAAAATACCGTGCTGGTCCAGGCAAGAAAAATAATCAGGAGCAAACAAATTCTGGGGTTGGAGGAAATGTATACTTGCTCAGGTATTTGCCAGGTACTGCCAGGAATTTCCTGAACTAGATCGGACTAAGCAGAAGACCAGTATTTCTCCAAGCATGACCTGTGGGCCCCTAGTAGCAGGATCACTGAAATGCTTGTTAAAAAATATGATTTCTGGACTCCATCTCAGATGGAGAATCAGACTTGCTGGGACCTGATGATATTTTTTTTAAACACAAGCTCCCTAGTGATTCTGATACATGGCAATTTTGAGAATTGCCACTGTAGAGACCCTACACAGAGGTTACGTTCTTGAATGGGATTCCTGAACATGGGCTGTGACAGTGCACTTCTCTTTCTGAAGTGGTTCAAGCAAGGTGTTGCCTGGAGGAAGAACCAGAATCTTCAGGTCATTTTGTGGATGCCTGAGACATAAAAAGTCTTTTGATGCTTTCAGCTTTTTGATGCTGGTGTTTGGCAAATAGTAGACAATAGTATTTGTGGAGTGAATGAACGAATAAATGAGTGGGACAGTGACAATAAGGGGTAACTCTGGGCCACACAGTATTCACTTGAACATTGTATACGGACCAAGTTGAAGATGTTAAGAGGAGAGATTGTGGACCAAGTACCAGTACGTTTGTGTGTGTAGGGTGTGTGTGTGTAGGGTGTGTGTGTGTAGGGTCTGAGTGTGTAGGGTCTGAGTGTGTAGGGTGTGTGTGTGTAGGGTGTGTGTGTGTAGGGTCTGAGTGTGTAGGGTCTGTGTGTGTGTAGGGTGTGTGTGTAGGGTCTGAGTGTGTAGGGTGTGTGTGTGTAGGGTGTGTGTGTGTAGGGTCTGAGTGTGTAGGGTGTGTGGGTAGGGTGTGTGTGTGTAGGGTGTGTATGTGTAGGGTGTGTGTGTGTGTGTAGGGTCTGAGTGTGTAGGGTGTGTGTGTGTAGGGTGTGTGTGTGTAGGGTCTGAGTGTGTACGGTCTGTGTGTGTAGGGTGTGTGTGTAGGGTGTGTGTGTGTAGGGTGTGTGTGTGTAGGGTCTGTGTGTGTGTAGGGTCTGAGTGTGTATGGTCTGTGCGTGTAGGGTCTGAGTGTGTAGGGTCTGTGTGTGTGTAGGGTGTGTGCGTGTAGGGTCTGTGTGTGTGTAGGGTGTGTGTGTGTAGGGTCTGAATGTGTAGGGTGTGTGTGTGTGTAGGGTCTGAGTGTGTACGGTGTGTGTGTGTAGGGTCTGAGTGTGTAGGGTGTGTGTGTGTAGGGTGTGTGTGGGTAGGGTCTGAGTGTGTACGGTCTGTGTGTGTAGGGTGTGTGTGTGTAGGGTGTGTGTGTGTAGGGTCTGAGTGTGTACGGTCTGTGTGTGTAGGGTGTGTGTGTAGGGTGTGTGTGTGTAGGGCTGGGCTGGGAGTCACGGGTGGTGCTGCTGTGGTTCTACCTCCAGAAATAACTAAGGATGCTCTCATAAAAATGACACTTCTGCCCCAGCCAAGCCACCCCAGACCGGCTTGTCAAAATGAATCCACGCCCTGTGGGGAAAAGGAGCCCTGTAGCTGTGATAGCAGGTGATGGCAGTGCTGAGAGGGCAGAGCCCATGGGAACAGGGCTGAGCCAGCAACAACCACCCCGCCTTGTAGAGCCTGAGGCTGGTTCACTGCTGAGACCTTTTGTTAGAAGAGGGGAGATCAAGCATCTGCAAGATTCCTGAGTGTCAAAAACAAAAAAAAATCCATGACCGACAAGATAACTCTTTCATAGTCCTAACTTCATGTGTCTGCAGGTCCATATTTCAGTCCCCTTTCAACATGTTTACCAGAAAAGAAAGATAAGCTAAGAATGGTGGTCAGATTTGAGTCTTAGCCAAATCTTAAACTTTTCTGGGGGGAAATTTAGGAAGAAATATGGAAAAGGGACCATGGGTACATAGAAATCTAGCCTTTACAACATTTTTTCCCTAAAGTGAATATATCGCAAAAATTAAAAAAATAATCTGTATTTGTTGTGAAACATTCTAATGATATAAAAATGAATTAAATAGAAAACTAGAGATCTCCTTACCAGTGCCAATTCTATTTTCTAGAGTTAACATTGTTAAGGTTTTAGTGCATATCCTTCCAGGTTTTCTGTATTTTCAGATATATACAAACATGCATAAATGAAGTCTTACTATACTTGCTATTGTTCTTCTGCTCTCTGCTTTGTCATGTGGGCATCTTTTTGTATCTTGACGTATATAGAAATTGCACATATGATCAATGCATATAGAAATTTAAAATTTCTGTGTTGTTTTCCATTGTATATCTGGACCAGAGTTTATTTAATAATGCCCTATTGGTGATCATTTATGCTGTTTTCTATTTTTCAAAGTAACAAACAGATCTTTTAAACAGATTTTTAATTTTTTTCTTTCTCTCTCTCTCTGTCTCTCTCCATATAAATATCACTGTGGGAATAACCTGTGGGAATGTTTCAATAGGATAATTTCTAAAAGCAAATTTATTGCACAAAAGATAATATATATTTAAAAAATTTAAAGACATTGCCACATTTCCACTAGAAATATTATACCAATTTACACTTCTCCCAAGACTGTATGAAGATATCTGCAATCCCCATGCCTATATTAATGCTGATTAATATCAATACTTTTAATTTTTGCTAATCAGATAGACAAACGATACCTTATTAGAACTAGTTATTAAAAGTTCTATCTTCTAAAAGTAATATAAGTTTATTTCAGAGGAAGTAAAAATCATAGATAAAGATAAAAAATATAAAACATCTATAGCTTTCACAGATCACCACTATTAGCATCTTGGTGTATGTTCCCCTAAAAATAAGAAGAATAACACATTTCTCCCACTCCCTCTTACTTCTAGTTTGGATAAACTTTTAGCAATTAAGTAGAAAAACAATCTAATAAATAAATTTGATTGGGATGTCAATGGCTAATAACTGCTTGGGGATGGTACTCTTTCCATGGGAGTAGTTACACAAATGTATTTTGGCAGATTTTGACCCAACATTTCAGGCCAATGCCAGTCAGGAGAGGGTGGGTAGGGAGGGGAGAGAGTTCTAGGGAGCCTTCCAACATGCCTTGTGGTTGACTTACTCATTGTGAAAGTTCAGTATTTAACTTGAGTAGCTCTAAAGAGGGTCATGCATGCATTTTTTTTTAAAGAAGAACTCAAAATATTATCTTGGAATTCCAGAGAACTAGTGCAGAAAAAGACAGGGAAGGGAAAGCCTAAAGAAATAAAAAAGACACTTGGGAATGAGTTCAAAGCAATGGGGCAGAGGGCAGGGGACACGGAAAGTCCTCGGCCCTGACCCAGGACAGAATTTAGGAACATAATAGAACTGTAAACAGCCCTGAGATGTTGGTTGGGCTGCAGATGAAATATTGAATACTTCTGATGTTAATGAGACCTTTGAAATGGTTTGGAACTGTTTGGTTCTCACACAGTTCTGCATATAGAACAAGGTAACAGGATTTCCTTCTCAACAAAGACTGGAAGTTGGCTTTTAGTTTTTATGAAAAACATAAACCTCTGAAGCATAACGCATGCAAGATGCAATAAAATTCAGTGGTTTAAAGGGGCGATCTGACAGGAAGCTTTGTTAGCAGCTGTCAGGACAACCCTTGTGGCTTCCTCTCCCACCCCTACCCCCAAATCCCACCTCTGGGCAAAGTGTGTTCATCTGAGGATTAGTCTCCATGATCACATGACTAGAAAAATTATCATCAGTTTGGTTAGTTAGTTAATTGAGGGGGAAACCTTGTTTGATAAAATTGGCAGGTCAAGAGCATTAACCCAGGCAAATATGAGAAATATAGATGATAGTCTGAAAATACAGTTGCTGTTTTCCCAGTTGTGTGTACTGAAGAATTTTGAGAATATTGGGCTAATTGGGTATAGAGACACTCAAATGGCATTTTGAGACTTTTTTCTGCTGCTCCATGATGTCTACACCACAAACCAGATTGCTAGGGTTTCCTGGAATGTATAATTGCTAACGTTTTTCAAAGAAGAAAAATATTACTCCCACCTCTTCTTATTACAAACTATAGAGCTAATGACCAGTGCCCCGTAATGACTTTCAGGATGGCCTGTGTAATTTTATCTGAAAATACTTGAACTTTTCATCTTAAAATTCTTCAGAATCTTTGTACATGCACACTGTAGTTTGTTGCAGGTTTAGAGAGTTCTGTGGGTTTTATTCCTGATGGAGAAACAACCTTATAATTTACAGCAGCGTTCGCTAATTAAAATTGTAAGCATAATTACTATCCATGATACTTATTATTAGCGTGCATTCATAAAGCTCAAAATTCACTTCATCCTTTCACGTCCTGAGTAATTAGTTTCTTTGGATTTGTAGCTTTATCATCCCTTTATGTTCCATTTGGAAGAAATCAACAACCAACCTCCCGGGAGACAGCTTTAAAAAGCTGGAAATATATTGTCCAGCTAATGCAATGAGACTGATACAATGCAGAAAATATGACTCTTCTTTGGTTTAGTAGACAGCTTTTCCTTGCATTTATTCAGCAAATAACTATTGAGCACATAATGTGTGCTAGGAAACTTGGGGAGACAGAGATAAATCACTCAAGGATTCTGTCCTCAAAGACCTTAAGATTTCACTGGAAGGGAAATAATATTGTACATATATAATAGTGTACATCAACTATACCTCAATAAAAAATAATAAGTTAAAAAAATAAGTTTGTACATATATATGTGAAATAAACCATGGTGTTGCATGTAATTAGATACATGGTATAGATGACCATCAGCACTGTCAGAACAGGGAATGACCCTCTCTCCGCTATATGATCAGCACCTAACATAGTATATTAAAATAGGAGGTTTAATAATTATCTTTTTGGATGATTTAATAAGTGAATAATTGAATGTACTCATTTGTATTCCTTCCAAGGTACATCAGTGGGATATTGAAATTTTTTCCTAATCTGACTTGTTTTTATTGTTTCCAGGTACCTCAGCCAGCATGGCTGTCTCTTTGCCACCCACCCTGGGACTCAGTTCCGCCCCAGACGAAATCCAGCACCCACATATTAAATTTTCAGAATGGAAATTTAAGCTATTCAGGGTGAGATCCTTTGAAAAGTCACCTGAAAATGCTCAAGCGGAAAAGCAAGATTCCTCCGAAGGGAAACCCTCTCTAGAGCGATCTCCAGCAGTCCTGGACACGCCTGGTGGTCAGAAACCAGCTCTGACTCAACTGGCATTGAAGCCCCACCCAAAGTTTCTGAAGAAATCCCATGATGACAGGAAAGCAAGAGACAAAGCCACGCACCAAGCCAACCTGCGACATCTCTGCCGCATCTGCGGGAATCCTTTCAAAGCCGATGGGCACAATAGGAGATACCCAGTCCATGGGCCTGTGGATGGTAAAACCCAAGTCCTTTTACGAAAGAAGGAAAAGAGGGCCACGTCCTGGCCAGACCTCATTGCCAAGGTTTTCCGGATCGATGTGAAGGCCGATGTGGACTCGATCCATCCCACTGAGTTCTGCCATAACTGCTGGAGCTTCATGTACAGGAGGTTTAGCAGTGCCCCGTGTGAGGCTTACTCCCCAAGGAATGCAACCATGGAGTGGTCCTCCCACACAACACCCTGTGACATCTGCCACATTGCCCGTCAGGGACTCAAGAGGAAGGGTCATCAGCCAAGCGTGCAGCTCAGCAAAAAACTCAGAACTGTGATTGACCGAGCTCGAGAAGTCCGTCGGCGCAAGAGGAGAGCCCAGGCCAGGATCAGCAGCAAGGAACTGAAGAAGAAAATCGCCAACTGCAGTAAGATACATCTCAGTACCCAGCTCCTGGCACTGGACTTCCCGGCGCACTTTGTGAAATCTGTCTCCTGCCAGCTTTGTGAACACATTCTGGCGGACCCTGTAGAGACCAGCTGTAAGCATGTATTTTGCAGGATCTGCATTCTCAGATGCTTCAAAGTCATGGGAAATTATTGTCCTTCTTGCCGGTACCCCTGCTTCCCTACTGACCTGGAGAGTCCAGTGAAGTCTTTTCTGAGCATCTTGAATTCCCTGATGGTGAAATGTCCAGCCAAAGAGTGTAATGAGGAGGTCAGCTTGGAAAAATATAATCACCATGTCTCAAGCCACAAGGAATCGAAAGAGACTTTCGTGCATATTAATAAAGGGGGCCGGCCCCGCCAGCATCTCCTGTCCCTGACCCGGAGGGCTCAGAAGCACCGTCTGAGGGAGCTCAAGCTGCAAGTCAAGGCTTTCGCTGACAAAGAAGAAGGTGGAGATGTGAAGTCGGTGTGCCTGACCTTGTTCCTGCTGGCTCTGAGGGCAAGGAATGAGCACAGACAAGCCGACGAGCTGGAGGCCATCATGCAGGGACGGGGCTCCGGCCTGCAGCCGGCTGTTTGCTTGGCCATCCGTGTCAACACCTTCCTCAGCTGCAGCCAGTACCACAAGATGTACAGGACTGTGAAGGCCATCACAGGCAGGCAGATCTTCCAGCCTTTGCACGCCCTTCGGAGTGCTGAGAAGGTCCTTCTGCCAGGCCACCACCCCTTCGAGTGGCAGCCACCTCTGAAGAACGTGTCTTCCAGCACTGACGTGGGCATTATTGATGGACTGTCTGGACTGTCCTCCTCTGTGGATGACTACCCGGTGGACACCATCGCCAAGCGCTTCCGCTATGATTCAGCTTTGGTGTCTGCTCTGATGGACATGGAAGAAGACATCCTGGCGGGCATGAGAGACCAAGACCTTGAGGACTACCTGAATGGCCCCTTCACCGTAGTGGTGAAGGAGTCTTGTGATGGGATGGGAGACGTGGGTGAGAAGCACGGCAGTGGGCCAGCGGTTCCGGAAAAGGCAGTTCGGTTTTCCTTCACTATCATGAAAATCACCATCGCTCATGGGTCACAGAACGTGAAGGTGTTTGAGGAAGCCAAGCCTAACTCTGAACTGTGTTGCAAGCCCTTGTGCCTCATGCTGGCAGATGAGTCTGACCATGAGACCCTGACGGCCATCCTGAGCCCTCTCATTGCCGAGAGGGAGGCCATGAAGAGCAGCAAATTAATGCTTGAGATGGGAGGCATCCTCCGGACTTTCAAGTTCATCTTTAGGGGCACCGGGTATGATGAGAAACTTGTCCGGGAAGTGGAAGGACTCGAGGCTTCGGGTTCAGTCTACATTTGTACCCTTTGTGATGCCACCCGCCTGGAAGCCTCTCAAAATCTTGTCTTCCACTCCATCACCAGAAGCCACGTTGATAATCTGGAACGCTATGAGGTCTGGCGTTCCAACCCATACCATGAGACGGTGGAGGAACTGCGGGACCGGGTGAAGGGGGTCTCGGCCAAACCCTTCATTGAGACGGTCCCTTCCATAGATGCACTCCACTGCGACATCGGCAACGCAGCTGAGTTCTACAAGATTTTCCAGCTGGAGATAGGGGAGGTGTATAAGAACCCCAGTGCCTCCAAAGAGGAGAGGAAAAGATGGCAGGCTGCCTTGGACAAGCACCTCCGGAAGAAGATGAATCTGAAACCAATCATGAGGATGAATGGCAACTTTGCCAGGAAGCTCATGACCAAAGAGACGGTTGAAGCAGTTTGTGAATTAATTCCCTCCGAGGAGAGGCACGAAGCTCTGAGGGAACTAATGGACCTTTATTTGAAGATGAAACCTGTCTGGCGATCATCATGCCCTGCTAAGGAGTGCCCAGAATCCCTCTGCCAGTATAGCTTCAATTCACAGCGTTTTGCTGAGCTCCTCTCCACCAAGTTCAAGTATAGATACGAGGGCAAAATCACCAATTATTTTCACAAAACCCTGGCTCACGTCCCTGAAATTATTGAGAGGGATGGCTCCATTGGGGCCTGGGCAAGTGAGGGAAACGAGTCTGGCAACAAACTGTTTAGGCGCTTCCGGAAAATGAATGCCAGGCAGTCCAAGTACTACGAAATGGAAGATGTCTTGAAACATCACTGGTTGTATACCTCCAAATACCTGCAGAAGTTTATGAATGCTCATAATGCATTGAAAACTTCAGGGTTTACCATAAACTCCCAGGGAAGCTTAGGGGACTCATTAGACCTAGAGGACTCTCCAGAATCTCAAAATTCAATGGAATTTTAAGCAGGGCAGCCACTTATGAGATGGTTTTGCAAATAAATTTTCCTCTGGGTGGCATTGTGACCTTCTCCTGGTACCCTTCACTCCTGTGTATGGGGCTTCACCACCCAAGCGGTGGTAGGTTGGAGAGGCCACAGATGCTGAACCCATGTCAGGAATGGATAACTGGTGAGCTGATTGCTTGAGCCATTTAGGGAGTTCAGAAAAGCAACAGGAGGAATCAGTTATTTGAAAGCTCAATAGCTGAGAACAGGAGTAACTGAGGGGGACCAGAGATGAACAAAGATATGTGTATGTGTGACCGTGTGACGTGAAAATCAAAGTCAAGGTTGTCAAAGGACAGCCAGTGAAGGCAGGAAAGGAATTTGACTTGTGGTTTCCATCTACCACCACCTCCCCAGTTATTCTAGTTTATATTGAGATGTGTTTTCTATATTGAGATGTGTGTTTTCTATATCATTTTTGCAGAATTATTTATTTTATAAATTTCACATATTTTGGCTTATTCTACAAGATTCAGGAAAGCTTTTCAGATCTCTCTAATAATCATATCTTACATTTGTATGGCACAGTGACCTTGACAATGCTCCTGGTGCATTTTGTCATTTGGTACACTTATGCAGAATACCCTACATCCAGAAGATTTTTGGAAAATCAGTCTTTTTCTGGATTTAAATGATGTCTCTGTTGTAACTCTTGGAGTTTAGGAGATCATCTGGTACCATGGATTTTTCAATCATAAAGGGAGAATAAAACCGTTAGCTGCAGTTGGTTACTAAATCTTGTGATAATACAAGTTTACTTAGCTATCAGTAGCCAGGTATGATTTTTATTTTTTACTTTTAATTAATTTAGATTCTCCAAATGCTTTTCCATACAATCTCAAAGCCACAGAGGCTATTAAAATCTGGTTTTGTTTACTGTATGAAAACAGTCTTGCTGAAAATTTCTGCCAGGTTTTCTTCATTTGAAACCTGGGTCAATTTTACTAAATCCACTTTTCATGGAGTTTTTCCCTTTGCAATGTGTTATTTTTTTCTATTATGATCAGCTTACTTTCAGTGTATTAAGATTTTTGTAGCAGGATATCTTTGTACTTTTCTCACCTGCTAAGTTTACATGGAGCCTGCTCGTGGTACAGTGGAAGAGTTAATATTTGTAGAGGGTTTTTTTTTTTTTGCCACTTTTAGAATATTTCTACATTCATTTTGCCTCATTTTTCCTCACTACAACTCTGTGGGGTAGGCATGGTTATGATTTTCATTTGGTGGAGAGTTAAATGATTTGCCCAAAGTTACAGGGATAGTACATACCTGATCTGGAATTTGAACACAGTCCTTTTGTCTCCAAATTCCACGTTGTTTCTACCACGAAAATTAACCACTTTTTTTAAAATTTTTTTTCTTTTTTTTAATAAGGAAGTAATATAATTTATTTAGAATCTACAACTAATCACTATAGTTTGTAATCTTGGGATTACATTTCTTGGGGGCAGGGATGGGTGGGTTTTAAGTCCTTGGTGTGCTTTGGGCCTTTTGCTGGAAGAAAGAATTGCCAAAATTCCCAAGAGCCTCCCAAACCTCTGGTGGCTCCAGTTTTGGGAAACTATTGTCTGTATCCTTAGAAATTTGGGAATTGCCAATTGTTGGCAGTTTAGAGCAGGCATGGGATTTTACATGCTAGTGAGTCATAATGATATGTTAGTGTTAATTAGTTTTTTTCTTCCTTTGATTTTATTGGTCTTAATTGCCACTCTTCATACAGAGTATATCAAAGAGCTTTGTAATTTGGTTGTCAGACGTGCATCAGTGATATTATCCTAAATGGTATGCATTTGGTCCTTTTACAGGGATTGAACCTGGTATTTTTCCATTTAAAAAATACAGCGTTTTTTCTTGCTTTATATATATAGAATACATAAATTACAAAGATGTTTGTAATTTAGTTTTCAAAAAGATATACATATTTTAATTTTATTTTTTCTTGAAAATGTTTAAGTTTTGCATTTTGTAAACAAATGGGCTTTGAAGCCATGACTTTCCTTCATCCCATTTAATCCTTACAGCATGTCTCTGCACGAATAAACAGATAAATTCATGTAATCATCTTACCCCCTGAAGCATGCTGGCGCTGGTTTGTAGATTTTTTTCCTGCTTCTACTCTGTTACTCGATTGGTGGCAATGTAAATACTTTCCAATATTAAATTCAACTTTTCTAGCATTTAGGAACTATTCTGAATGCATGTGAGTAACAGCATGATTTATAGCACAACCCTCCCAATAATCCCTTAATCAGATCACATTTTGACAAACCCCAGGAACATCTGGCTGCAGGAATTTCAATATGTAGAAATGCTGCCTATGGTTGTTTTTGCCCTCACTGTTGAGATTGTAATATACTAGACCCTGGTTTTATATTCAAGGTTTATTTTTGACAATGCCCACTGTAAATGCAGCCACACACTCTAGGGAAATTCACCACAATGAGTGGAGTTTTTGTTTTGTTTTGTTTTGTTTTTAAGTATACACTGAGACTTGAGAAGTGCAATGCATTTTTCTCCCATGAAACCTGATTCTACAAGTTCTCCTGCCAACCCACTGAGGTGCACTGCAGGGACCAGTGATAATGGCTGATGAAAATTGATGAATGGTCAGTATGAGGCCAAAAAGTGCTTTGGGATTAATAAATATGTACCAAGAAGCAAGAGCAGGAGGAAAAGATGCCTTTTCCTTCCAGGTGAACTGAAATTTAGTTTTGCTTCCATTTGTTTTCACAAAATATAGATGAAGACAAAGATTTTTTTGGTTGAGCTTGTGGGTCTCGCATTAGATCAAACAGAATTCAGATTACACACAGCTAGGAGATAGAGTTTGTAAGCACCAGTGGTGGTCGGGAGAACGAATCATCATTTAGATGCAAGTGATTTTTTTTTTTTTTTTGTAGTACGCGGGCCTCTCACTGCTGTGGCCTCTCCCATTGCGGAGCACAGGCTCCGGAAGCGCAGGCCCAGCGGCCATGGCTCACGGGCCCAGCCGCTCCGCGGCATGTGGGATCTTCCCGGACCGGGGCACAAACCCGTGTCCCCTAGCATCGGCAGGCGGACTCTCAACCACTGCGCCACCAGGGAAGCCCTGCAAGTGATTTTTGCTTGCAGATATGTATGTGTCTTCAGTTATTGTTTGGGAGGTGGTACTATTCTTTCAATGTTAAGAGGTTTTTTAATAAGAGTAGTTATTTTGTCCCTATTTTATTTTTTTCATTTAACCATAGTAATCTACATAAATATATACCTCATTCGTTTTTGGTGAGATTTTTCTTTTTGTGGAATTGCACTTCACTTTATTTTCATACAAATAATTGTAAAGTTTGTTTACTGGCTTCCAAGACTCTTCTTCTTCTTCTTTTTGTGTTTGCTTTAGGAAAAGTTCAGGTACCAGGATGCAATTGTTTTATTTGGTGATTTGATGCAAAGGACCTGTATTTTCATGTCAAATGATTTCAATTAAAATATGTGTTTCAATACTTATTTTTATATTTTAATATTTTCATTCCTTATTAATGTTATGGTTATTGTTAACAACTTTATGTTTAAGTATTTGAAATAAAAGTTTAAAATTTGAAAATAGTGAGTATTGTGATTTGTATTCAAATAATAATATTGAGTGCAACATTTAAAAAAATGAAGTAACTTTTTTTTTTGAGGGAAATACAAAATAAATTTGATGATCTTATAATAAAAAGCAACAGAATGGTGACAATGAGTATAATTTATACTACTATAGGAGAGATGATTTGGTTCCAGATACTTAAGGTAAATGTAGGATGTGAAAATGAGTCCTATTTAAACTCCTTTGAGAGTCTGATGAAAATATGACCCTGTTCCCCAGAAAATTCACACATTCATATACCAACATTTTGGTCAGAGTAGTTGACTTGTCTAGGGCCACACAGATAATGGTAGAAGTAAGCTAGAGCCCAGGTTCTTTTGACCAGTTCTTTTCCTAGTGATAACAACAAAAGCAGCAGTAACAACAACAGTAATGATAGCTACCACTGACCAAACAGTGTGGTGGACACTTTGCATATGGTTTTCTCATTGCATCCTTTTGGAGTCAGTACCACTATTTTCTTCATGTTATACACGTGGTCCCTGAAGCTTATCTCAGCCAGAAAATGGCAGAACCACGTCTTGGCAATCTTCCCCCTAGTTCTGTCCATGTTACCTTCATACTAGTCTGTCATCTCCACATCATCCGTGAAATTTCAAGTAACTTAGTGCCACTTTCTGGAGACTTCCAAGCTCCCTCCTACTCAGAACACAGATTTAGCCCGGCTGCTTCCATGCAACCATACCAGTTTTTTTTAATATCGAAATATGTTTGTACTTGTAGGTAGGTAGCCTGTTCCCCAAAGGCCCTGTTCCTGCAGCCCCTCCCCGTCCCCCAGGATCTCAGATCCAGCATCTAATAAGTTAACTTTTGGCACAGCAGGGAGCTTTAAGGACCTGCTCCTGCACCCTCTTTTTTCACTCATTTTTTAAAAAAACTCCTATTATCCTTGCCTTGTACTATTTTTTCCCAGCTTTATTGAGGTATTATGGACAAATAAAATTGTATTTATTTAAAGTGATGATTTGATATAAATATACATTGTAAAATACTTTTCGCAATCAAGTTAATTAGCTCATCCAGTGCCTCACACAGTTACCTCTTGTGCGTGCGGTGAGAACACTTAAGATCTACGCTTTTAACAAATTTTAAGTGTACAAGGCAGTACAGTGTCATTAATATAGTCACCAAGCTGCACATTAGATCCTCAGAACTTACTCATAACTGAAAGTTTGTACCCTTTGATCAAGTATTTGAACATTACCCCCTGCATTTGAGAATGAAGCATCTTCTCACACTTTAAGGTCCAGCTAATTTCTATATCATTCCCAATACCCTTTGTAACTACTTCAGCCTATTTTTAAAACAAATATTTATAGGATGTCTTCTATGAGCAGGCAACATGTGTTTGGCACACACCAGAGATATAGCGGTGAACACAGATGGTTTCCGCTCACAAAGAACTGTGTGGAGGTAGACATTGAATCAACTATAAGCCTAACAAATGCATGACTCCACAGTCTAGTATGTGTTATGAAGGAAAAGTACTAGGTACAATCAAAGTGCAGTAAGACAATGGAATTTAAACTGGGGAATCAGAGAAGTGTCTCGGAAGAAGGAACCTTTAATGGAGACTGGTAGGATGAGTGGGGTGAGGGCAGGTGAGAGGTGATAGACCTGGGTCAACTTAGCCTATGGGAACACTGAGGTGGGAGAGTGATTGGAGGTGTTTAGGAACTGAAGGAAGGTCTGTGTGGCAGAAGCAGATAGAGAGGAAGAGGGTGCTGCATGAGTCTAGAGAATCAGGCAGATGCCTCAAAATGTAGGACTCTGTGGTTTGGTAAAGACTTTGGATCCTACCCCAAGTGCAAATGGAAACCATTGCGGAGTTTGAGGCAGGTAACTGTTGCAATCCATGCCACGCCAGGAGAGGGACACCAGTGGAATGCTTTTGGAAGGTATTAAATGTGAAAGGATTTCCAAGATTGAGAAGGTTATGCATATAAATTTAAATGATGGAGTAGCTATTTCAAACATTTTTGACATCGGTCACACACTGCCTGCTAATTCATATGTCTCACTCCCTTAGTTAGGTGACTGTGTCCAACTCTAGGCTGGAGAAGATGCAGGGAGATTCTGCAGTATCCTCAACTTGACAGCCTCACCTGTTCATAAAGTTAGCATTTCTTCCCCTGACATTTTCCCTTCTTTTTCACGGAAATTTCTTTTCCTTCCTGGCTTTCAGAATGAGGTATTAGTTCTCTTAGGAATAAGTGGGCTATATTAGACGTTTCCTGACAGAATTAGGTTTGGGAAATGGTAAATTCCAAGACAAAAAGCAATATTCTATACTGGAATGGAATTTGGTGGCATATAGATAATTTGGAATTCTTGGCACTGTGGATTAGAATGACTGCCTGTTC
Organism: Leucopleurus acutus; assembly: GCF_964270905.1. NCBI lineage: Eukaryota > Metazoa > Chordata > Mammalia > Artiodactyla > Delphinidae > Leucopleurus > Leucopleurus acutus. The sequence continues at coordinate 87,391,958 of NC_139151.1, forward strand.
TATCTAAATATACCATGATATCCATTCTAATCTTGTGTGAACTCTTTTCACTAGAAAAGAGAATAATTTTAACCCAAGACCTCACCTCATCTCTTTCTGTGAATTTCACCATACTTTTTGTTCCCAAGTTCTATGAGATGTGATAGTTTGATTGATCAAGATATTTAGAACACAGATTTATTTCCATGTCTCATCCTTCATTTATTAAAGACTGGAAAGATAGAAGGACAACTGCAGAAGTGAGTACATTTCAGTTCATATACAGTGAGCTTAATTCAAGAAACATTTTCAGAGCAACTATAATGTAACAGAAACCATGCTTGGTACCAAGGATACAAAGTTGCTTTCTAGGAGCCCACTGCCAAACAGAGAAGGCAGGCATATATGGTCTCAGAACAGTCAGATGATTGGAGGGGCCATGGTGGAGGCAGGGAGACCAAGTCAGGAGGTTGTTTAAACAGTCTAAGCACAAGATAATACAGACAGGGGCAATGAGTCTGCAGAGCATGGGGCTTTGTTTCTACTTTAACAGGACTCTGTTAGTACCCTTCATTATAACTTCCAGGTACTTGTGACTATTTCATCTGGTTGTTTAAATATATGCTATAGCAGGTATTGGCTTCGTGCTTACCACATCCATTTCCCTTTTCTGGGCACACAAACTATGTTTCTATTTCCCAGTTCCTTTGCATCTAGGTGGGGACATACAACTAGTTTTTGTTTTTTTGTTTTTTTAATCAGTGGAATGTCAGAGGAAATCATCTATCACTTGCAGGCTGAAACATTTGCATGAGGGTGTGCCTTCTCTGTGTTCTTTCTTTTCCTTGTATCTGAAGTCTTCAGGATCCAAGATAAAGATGAAGATGGCACAGTTGACAAACAGAAAAAGCCTGATTCCCTGGGACACATCTTGGAGGAATGCCACTCAGATGGATAGCTTAATAAGGGAAACCTGCATTGCAACCTGCTTGAATGAAAAATAAACTTTGTGACAATTTACTGGTGTTTGGGATTTTTTTTGCTAGCACAGCCAGTGTCAATTATCCTGACATACTTATTTTCTTATTCTCATCTATGGAGTCATTCAGAGGTTTGTTGGTTCCATTTATTCTTACATCTCTTGCTTATTCAGTTAGTATAATTTATTCACTCTATTTTACTCTAAATATCTATATCAGTGTTAAGCTAGGCAATGAATAGGTCTCTTTGACTGCCCATATTGGAATACAGATGCAACTCACTGAAGAATTTAATTCAGTTCATTTCAATGACAATTTAAGTGCCTATAATATGCCAGACATTATGCTAAGTACTAGGTATATAGAAATTACAAAGTATCCTATACCTTGGGTTGAACTGTGGAGTTGGGAGAACAGTAGAAACCCCAGATAAGCTTGGGGAAGTCAGGAGCAGAGCGAAGGTGCACCTCACTTTCCTGACAGAGTGTAAGAAGCAAGTGACTTTCAGAGGCGAAATGGTGATGAAGTGGTTTAGCCAGAGAAACTTGGGAAGAGGTTCTGTGACCCAGTAAAGGTGCAAGAGCAGGAAGATGTGCCCAGGGGTGGTACAGAAAACAGACAAGTCCTAGATGGTCTCACAGAGAGAACTGTGGCCACGCTGGGAAAGGAAGGGGCAGAAAGATCTCCCATCATGTGAGCCCAGAAGGGACCTGAAAGCGGCAGAGAGAGAGAGAGAGAGAGAGAGAGAGAGAGAGAGAGAGAGAGAAAGAGAGAGGGAGGGAGAGAGAGAGAGAGAGAGTGAGAGCATTCTAGACCTTATAATACCTTGTGGTTAAGGCTGAGGTGCAACCCAGGAGTCATCTTCCAAGCTAACCTCAGGCCAGGTGGATGTTGAGAAGCAGCTAGTGAGGCGGGACAATGACCCTAAGTACCAGATACTTCACCCTCACTCGTTCCTACTCTTGACACCTCAGCATTATATTTCTTCTGGAACTTGGAGAAAAAGTTGGGTGAACACAGAGAGCTCTAAATTTATTAAAGCTAAATTTCCAACGCACAGTAAAAGGGATGCATAATGTAATGTGAGTTGATTTATAGAAAAATAGTTTTATTTCTTGTAACTCTGAGTTTATAAGCAGAGATTTGCAAGCATTACAGCTATTAAGGAGGAGATGGGACTCGGAGGAGGCTTCCTGTAGGAGAAGCAGGTGTCTGAACTGGGATGTAAAGAGTGGATAGGAATGGACCAGATGGACTAGGGTATTGGCAGGTGTTATAAAGTACAGGAGGGAAAGTGTGCCCTGCAGAAGGAATGGGTTGCCCCAAGGCCCTGAGTACGTGTGAAACAACTAGGGCTGCTCACCAGAAATGTTATCAGTTCAACATTTTTGGAGACTGAGCACAAAGTGTGAAGAGAGTAGTAAAACAGAGAGGTAAGCAGTAGGGGACAGGTCAACATGATAGGAATGAAATTGATGTGATTTTATTGTACTGATGAAAAACTGGGGGCCCCTGCCCTGCTCACCTCTCCATGCGTATGCCACTCCTTGCTCCCCTTGTTTACTATGTGCTCCCCAGACTGATGTTCTTTCAGTTCCTCAAACGTGACAAGCTTCATCTCACCCTTTAGACAAACTACTCCTTTTCCACTATGCTTTCCCTCCTCCTAACACATTGAACTCATTTGTACTTGTAGATGAGTAGAGTCCCTTAAAATAGTCACCCTGGAAAGCCATATACTTATTTATTGATATTATTCTTGTGTAAAGCGTTTTGGGACTTACCTTTAGCACTCATTTGTGAGGCATATCAGAAAACCCATTTTGTCATCTCAGACTTCATTATTGGCCTAAAGTGCCAATAATACTGAGAGTTACACCCTACTAGCCTTTGGACATTTGTCTGTTTCCAGAAACCAAATCCATCTCGAACTATTGAGTATCTTCAAAGGAATGAAACATAGGCTCTGACAGTGATTGAAAAGTGAGTCCTAGAAATGTTTTTGGCAAAAGCATTATACCATTGGGATAAGTGAATACTCTTCTAATGTGGTTCATTTGAAAGTTTGCATGTGCTTAGTAGAAAAGAAACCTTATTATCATAAAATCACATCTGGTGGACTCATTGGTGAGATGACTTAAAAGACCTATTTTTACAAAAATTTATGGTAAGTAAAACCAAAGTACTTGCTCTTGACACCCACCTCCCCCAAAAAAACAGCTATGCTAATGAGATCTGAGCTTGACTGTAGAACCCACTGAGTTTATAATTGAATCACTCAGATTACCATATGTTGATCTCACTGATTACAAAAAAAAATGGGTAATTATTTTTTAGCCACTTGGTCACTGAAGACAAGTCAAGATAAGAGAACGTATATAGTACTTGAGGGAATAACCCTTTTGAACCCTGTGGAGGGTGTCTCAGTTCCAACTTGTGCTACTTCCTACTAATAGATAAAAAATAAAACAGAGAACTCCTGAGAAAATTAAACAGTATCATTTTGCCTGCAACTGGGTAACTACAAATGTTAATAATTGAAATAAATCAATATAAACAGAAGACATTTTCATATTTTATTAGTTTTATATAGGTGATGGAAACAACAAAAATCAAAACAGTGGTACAGCAAATTATTCAAAAGGTATATTCATCAAGCAATTATTCAAAAGCTATATTCATCAAGCAACGTTACTGAAACAAAGTGAACATGATTTAATTTTTTCAAATTAATTTCAGTATCTGAAGCATGGAACTATTAGCAGAAGAACTTTTGTTCCAGGATTTCATCTCCTGTATGGTTCATATTTCCCCTAAATTTGGCAATAAGAACTCATACACTGTGGACTCTTAGTGAAAACTGATGAATAAGAGGTTATGGTTTAAGCTCTTAGGCTAAAGTGAAATACTTTTCCAGAAAACTATTCCAGGAGGGAAGACATTTGTATCTAAGGTCATCTAATTATCAATTGATAATGTGAAGCCTCAAAATTAACAGTCCTTTTAATTTCAATTCTAGCAAGTATCTAATTGAAACTTAGCAAGCTCACTGATTTTATAACTTTCATTGGCAGCAAACTTCGTATATTAACTAGACTCATAAACACACACACATTTCTTTTTTCTCTTTAAAAATCATCTACCTATTAACTTTATCAAATTCTCTAAACTTTTATTATTTGGGTGAGTAATCAATATTACTTGGGGAAATAACCTCTCCATGAGATTTATTTGGTGGTTCTTTCTTAGTGCCCTGTTTCGGAGAGCTAAGAAGCAGTGGACTGCTGTTTTTATTATATCTCTCAAAGAATTGGTTCAAGTGCCTAGCTCTGGTTTGTCATCTGTGGACCATATGATGGGGGGGGGGAGGTCCTTTGAAGAAAGTGCATGTGGATAGTTTGATAAAATGTAACAAACGATGTAGATTCTTTTTCTCTTCCTTCATGTCAATGGAGATTATTTATTTCTTCCTATCTATCTATCTATCTATCTACCTACCTACCTAGCTCCTCATAGCGTTTTCTGTACATGGGCATAGTCAAGTGGCCATTGTAGAGGTGTACAAAGAACATTTGTGTGGGATACAGGTGATTCAGTCTTAATTTTTGGTCAACTACCAAATTGCTATAGTTCACAAAATAATTTATTTAATTTCTTTGAGTGTTAATTTCTTTACTAGTTAAATTTTTTTTAACTGCTCTATGGATTATTTGTTATCAAAAGTCCTATAAGGGATATAAGCATAGCTTGATTATTATTACTGCTTCTGTGTTTAAGATCCCTTGAATAAAAAATTCAGATCATAAATTCTCATTAAGATAACTGAGTAAAATATTTTCAAAATATAGGTTATAGGTCCTGTATAGGTCTAAATACAATGACTGTAGTTAGAATTGTATTATAAGCACTTTTCCCTGGCACTTCATTCATATAACTGAAAGAAAACATTAGACATTTTCAATAAACAAAAATAGGAATATAAATTTTATCATTGTTATGATTCTTTAAAATAGGTTTAAAAATTTGATGCACTTGAATCTGAAAGGCTCTTGTTGAACTAATCAAACAACCTTCTAAGAAAGGATTTCTTGGCAGGAGTAATAATTTTCCCAGAACCCTTTTTGTGGAGGGATTTCAGTGGAGGCTTTTTTAAGGGTAGAACTCTTTTGGGGGTTTGCAGTGCTCTTGCTATCTCCACATGCTCGTTGCAATAATATTTGTTGCTTCCTTCTGACAGATGGATGAGTGTGCTTTCTGCCAGATCCATACACTGGGCATGGACCCAATGCCCATCTCCATGAGAGCAGTAAATCATGGCAGGTTTGTTGAGCTCAGTTGAATAAAATGGTACCCAAGTGTTGATATCCACATCACAAGTAGGGCAGCATGTAATCCAATAGCCCGTTTCAGACTCATCTTCCTCATCATCTTCATTATAGGTGTCAAATTCATCATCACCATCAAAACTATTTGCTTCTGCACTGAAACAAAATTCTTCTGAGTCTTCAAAGGGAGTGGAGTCCCCTGGGTCTTCTGTTGATGTCTGACTATTTGTGAATGTTTTCTGATCTTCATTCACATCGTCTTCAGCACATTTCAACGTATAGAAATAGAATGCTTCTGAAACAACCTGTTTATTGTCTCCTGGTATGCCGAGGAAAATAGTTCCATTTCCCATGTTGCTTCCAAACCATATCTTGCTGTGCTTAATATCTGGGGTCCAATCTGGGGTTTCCATCTCACGAATTTCCATCTTGTTGTCCTCAAAAGAGATGATGTTGCAGACCATTCTTTTTTGATTTTCAAGCTGATAGCCACCAACGATAACAAATTCATCATTGCTTATTTGAGTCAGGATTGCACTGGAGACAGAGATTCCTCCTGGCATGACTGTGCAATTCACAGCTGGGCTACCCAGAGGGAGATCAACCCTTATTCTGTATAGGTTGGCAGGGCGGATGTTATTGGCAAGTGAATGGCCTCCTAAAATATAAATGGTATCATTTCTGGCAATGGAGACGTGAAAAGATAGCCCATCCTGAAGTTCTGGAAGAATGTATGATGTAGAGCACCCAAATTCAAAATCCACCAAGAAAACATGGGGCAGGCAGTCAGCTACACTGTTCCATTTTTCTGTGGTTCTTTGGGCGGAAGGTATGTATGACCGTCCTCCAAAGAGAACACCCACACTTTTTCCGCGACTATACACCACGTCAATGGAATGACCATACCTGCCTTCAGGAACATCTCCTACCAAGTCTTTCTCTGTGCAGCGAAAAGTAACTTTTTTGTTGTTCTTGCAAACAACAGACATGATATAGATCTTATCTGAAAGCTCATTGTTTGGTGTTTTCCCTCCATGGATGATGTACTGATGCTTTTCAGACTCTAAGTTGCCTTTGAATGTGCAAGTGGCTGGGTAACGAAGAGGAGGAAGGTAACAGGAGTCCTTAGAGAAGACTGCAGGCTTCAGTTTGAGATGGTTATGCTTTATATCAAAATGGAAAACTCCAGTGGGGCAGGACCTTTTGGGCCAGCCTTTTTGGCCAAAGAAGAAAACTTGCCCATCAAAATTCATTAATGAGAAGCCTGGTTGAATTAAGGCTATGTTATTACCGACTGTTACCATTTGTAGTGACATATTTTCTGATCGTGGATAGATCTTTTACCTGAAAGAATTACAAAATTTTTTTTGCCTTACTACATCCCTTCATATAAAATCACTGTGTTTAGATCCCCTCACACACAAGATCCCCTCTTTTAAGAAAAGAGCTGTCCCACAAGCTCGTAGTGGCCTGAATTCGCAAAATAGCAAAAATTCAGGCAGCTAGGTAAGCAAAGAGAAACAGAACCTTCCAGCTTAATACCATTCAAGAAGCTGGGACCCGTTTTAGACATGGACTAGCGTCCCTTATACTTCTGGGAATTGTAGTCCTTTTCCCTTAAAGATTGGCCGCTTGTCAGCAGAAAGAACTACATTTCCCAGAAATCCGTTCTCTATGAGATTCGTGGCTACGATAGTTTGTCTCTGTGGCTCCGCGAGAGGAGTCTGTCTGAATAAAGACGCCAAAAATGCGAAGTGACTAGACGGGAGCCAAGACGTAAAACTAGGGAAGAAGAGGTGAGAATGGCTGACGCAGACCCAACATCTAGGTTACGGGAAAGCTGCGGCACCGGGAGCGGCGTCAGGCTACCCCTGCCCGAGTGTTGTTGGAGCGTCTCCTGGGGACTCTTATTAACAGGTGACCCGGTAGGAAGCAGGGCTGCTTGTGGCTAGAGCGGGGTTGCCTGGAAACCACAGCCCGAAGAGACTCCCGGCCCAGGTGTCCTCACGGACTTCTTTGGAGCTCGAGTCAAAATTGCACCCCCGGGCTTCCCTGGTGGCGCAGTGGTTGAGAGTCCGCCTGCTGTTTCAGGGGACGCGGGTTCGTGCCCCGGTCCGGGAAGATCCCACATGCCGCGGAGCGGCTGGGCCCGTGAGCCATGGCCGCTGAGCTAGCGCGTCCGGAGCCTGTGCTCCGCAACGGGAGAGGCCGCAACAGTGAGAGCCCCGCGTACCGCAAAAAAAAAAAAAAAAAAAAAAAAATTGCACCCCCGGGCCTCCTTCGCTTAATGGGGCGGGGGTGTGACGGGGGCACAGAGAATAAAAAGCTATGACTATTTTGCGGAACCGAAAGATTAGTCTCTGAATAGCTGGGGTGCAGGGGAGAATTTACCTGATAATGGTTTTTTACCACTCCTGTATTTAGTCATGGAAACACAGTAATGAGACTTTAGCGGGTACCACGCCAAAGGCCATTTGTTTTCTCAGCTGCTCTTCCTCCGGTTTTTAGAGTTCTTTTAGGGATGCAGAGAAGTTTCCTAAACACCTCTCCTTCTCCCTTCCTCCCCTAGCCCCCACTCCTCCCTCTTTTTGGATAAGAAAATAGAGTTAGTGGCTGTTATTTCAGATCTCTCTTTCCAGCCCCAGAACCTTGGAAGTAATTAGTAATTCTGTTGTAAGCAGGCATTAAGCAAAGAGGTGCCAGAATTATTCAGAATGTAATATTTGTATGATTTTTTAAAACAGGTATTTACTAGATGGAGTAAGCTTGATAAATTTTAATTTTTTTTTTTTTTTCGGTACGCGGGCCTCTCACTGTTGTGGCCTCTCCCATTGCGGAGCACAGGCTCCGGACGCGCAGGCTCAGCGGCCATGGCTCACGGGCCCAGCCGCTCCGCGGCATGTGGGATCTTCCCTGACCGGCGCACGAACCCGTGTCCCCTGCATCGGCAGGCGGACTCTCAACCACTGCGACACCAGGGAAGCCCGATAAATTTTAATTATTAGAAAAATTATTACTTACCTTGGAGGAATGTCAGGAGCCTTAATGGGAAATGCACGCCCTGTTTGCAGAGTGAGGTCCTAGGCACTAAAGATTAAAGGAAACAAAATAGCACAGATTCCTTTACTTTTAAGAGTAAGTTGTTAATATGCTTCAAAAACAGTATAAAACAGTGTCTAAGAGTATGGGCTCTGAAGGCTGACTGGCTGGATTCAAATCCTGGCTCTGTCACTTACTGTGTGACCTTGGGCAAGTAATTTAACCTCTTTGTGTCTCAGTTTCCTCATCTGTAAAATGAAATAATAATTTTACCTACCTTACAGGTTGATGTAAGTTGTGATTAGTAAGTTAATACATGCAAAGCACTTAGGACAGGGCTTTATACACTGTAGGTCATAGCTGTGACAATTATGCTTGAACTTATAAAAAGTAAGGTTGTTAATGCACAGTTACCTGCTAGTCATGGCAGATGATGTTTATAATGTTGGAGATGATTAGAAGGGCTTTAGGATCTGGGAATCTGGTTAGTGGGTGTAGACTGATAATTTTTTAGACTAGTGAGAATTAGATAAACATATACAACAGAGGAGTTGGTGTTAGGTTCAGTTTAAATAACAGGAAATATTTCATTCTTCTCGTTACGCTTTCTCTAACCCCTCATTAAATATGCAGACTCTGAAGTTGGAATGTCTGAGTCCAAATTTGGGCTCTAAAAGTTATTTGCTGTGTAACTATTTTGGGCAAGTTTTTTGTCTCTTTTTTTATCTGCAAAATGGGGATAATATTAGTACCTATTCATTGAGTTATTTTTGAGAATAAATGGGGTGACACATGTAAATCACATAGCACATATGTGATCATATATGCTGGCACATAATAAGTATTGAAGAAATGTTAATTGATGCTGTAATTTATTTTTATTCCCCTTGCAAAGGTTCTTTGGACCGTGTGGAGTTTATGGTCAGTCTAATGAGATCTTGGGGGGCCTGTTTGCCTTGAAGATCAGGTGTAATTAATTGCTAATTATTCTCTTCTACTTATGTTTAGCTTACTTGGGAGACTCCTCAAGGTGTGATATTTTAATAATCATCTGTGGGTTATTAAACCAAGTGAGGAACTGGTGAATGAGAAGGATTATTACTAAGGTTATGAAAGCAAGCCTTTTTCTTCCTCAGACCATGGTGGTTTGTAGGTTCAGCAACTTGCCTTGCTTATGAAATAACCTGGGCAAGTGTTTTATTTACTCGTGGCCTATCCAGGTATACATGAGAGAAGGCATCTGTGCAACTAAGAAAATGCTCCCCATGGGAACTGAAAGGAAGTATTCTTGGCGCTCAGTTTGGTAAAGGAAAACCATACGCGATTACACTCAGCATGATGTGTGATGATTTTTAGAGAGTTGCTCACGTTTGGGCTGAGGGAGCACCAAAGCCTGCTTGTTGTAAACACCTGTGAAGACTGTTACTGGGATAGAAAGCAAGCTCTACAGAGGTAATGGGTCCCAGATCCCAAGGGGTGACCATACAATAAGAACTCCTGCTTTTAAATGGAAAATTAAAAATAAAATGTTTTCATTGTAGCCCATTGGCTTCATTTTAAAGTTCATAGGGATTTTGGCTTCTCATAAGTGAAAGCACTGTTATTATAGATTAAACAGATATTTTCTTGGGCAAGACATAAGGAATACTACCCCTTTTTGTAGCTTATTTTGGGTCCCCAAAGATTTCTGACCTGTTCTCCCTTTGGTGCCCTGCTATTTGGCTCACCTCATAATTTCAGGGCCCTAAAAATAGTGGTAAAGTTGATTACTGTTAAGATGAATTACCTCTTCTTGTAACACAGTTCAAGAATCTGTGTATTTAATTTTTAGATTATTCATTTTAAACTATGGGCAGATGACTTATGTATTTAAAGAATGAACAAGAACATTGAAAGTGTTTTCACATTATTTTGCCATACTTGTTTATTTTGCAATTTTGCTTTACTAACTTAAGTATGTCTTTACAGGAATAGACTATAGTATATTTTCCACGGTTTTACTATGACTCTATTCATCACATCTTGGTTTTTAAAAGGTGACACTAGAACTAAATCTACTGAAGTGGTTTTCTTTAAATAGGCCAGATAAACACAGGCAGATTTGGAAAAAAAAGACACTGTTCTGTGACCGAAAGAAGTTTCAAAGTCAACACATTAAAGATTCTTTTTAAAGGTCAGAAATATAGAACCAATAAATTTATACAAGTCTCCCAACCCCATGCTAACATTCCTCAGCAGGGAGATTTTCATTTATTCACTGTGAAGCTAGGGCATAGTTGAGAATCAAAAAAGGGCTAATGATGTAAGGTCTGGGTTTGTAGTTTCCTGTGTCTGAACTGACACTCTTTTCCTTCCAAAGGAAGCTACTGTACTCGGAAGCATTAAATCTTGCTGATCAGTGTTGCCCGTTTTCCTGATTGCTCCAAAAGAGCAGGTAACCTCGTGTAACTGCAGTCTTTTCGTGTACGAATTAACACTCTCTTGCACGGTTAATCAGGTTTGAGGCATACAGTGTTTGACTCTTTTGCTGGCAGTAAAACCAGGATTAGGTCTTCCTTCTGACACTTATGCCAGAGAAGCATTTATGCACTAAGATTAAAATTTCAACACTGATGCCACAGGAATAAAATCCTTGCAGCAGCCTGAGACCAGAAAGCCCCTCTCTCTCCAAATTCTACATCATCCCTTCCCCATCTGGACACCCAGTCCACCTGGAACTAACGTACTGCTGAAGGGGGGCATCTTTCCCTTAAAGTTGACAAACGTAGGCTCCCATATTTTAGCTCTGTTAGAAATGAAGTTATTGGACCTACCTGAAGGCCAGGGGCGCAGCTCACCCCTCTCTGAATCTTTGCCGCTAAACCAGGTATTAAATGTCCGCGCTTGGGGAAGATTCACTGACTGCTCACTCTGACCGTGGCCTGCAGAAGGATGACAGTAAAGAGAGTATGTATGTGTGCCTACAGATGTTCCAGTGAACACTGATCTAACGGGAGTAACTGACTGTGACCTTTTTTTTTTCTTTAGATGGTTAAGGGAGATATCCAGCCGGGGTGTACCCTCAAGATTTAACTGTTTTCTTACTGGTGAACAATGGAAACATAATCTATTATCTGTAAAGACCAAAAAAACCACAAAAAACTGGTAAAATCCTGATATATTAAAAACATTTTAGAATGTTTAATATGTTTATTAAGTGTTTATTATTTAAACACTTAATAAACATTAATAATATAATAATGTTTATATAATTAATAAACAATAATAATGTTTATTATTTAAACACTAATATTTAATGTTTAAATAATTAACATTATTTTAAAAATACTGTATGATTCGAATGGGAAATTATTTTTACTAAAGCAGAGACTACTAATACGAATGTCAGTTATTTTGACCGTGAATTGCTCCTCAGTGGTCTCATTTTCTTTAATGCAAGGCTCAGAAGGAGTTCTGATTATGGGAGGCCTACCACCAACTTTGTGTCAGGGAACTGCTGTGTAATATTGTATAGTGGAATGATTAAGAAAATGGGCGTTAGAGTCAAGCTGACCTGGTTTTCTCTGCCAGCTTTGCCATTTTCCAGGTGGAGTCATCTTAATCCTTAAGCCTCTTTTCCCCCACCTCTGAAATGGGGATAGAAATATTTATGTCAAAAGATTGTTGCAAAAAGACTAGATGAGATAAGGTCTTTGAAGTGCTTAGCCAAGGAAAATATTCCACAGTGGTCTTAAAAACTATGATAGTAGCCTCCCCATTCCCACTCCAAAGTTTCATAATCAAAGGAAGAATAAACCAAAAGGTTGAGAACAGATGAAAAAGCTGACTTAATTTTTTTTAATGGACCTAAGTTTTTAGAGCAGTTTTAGGTTCGCAGTAAAATTGTGTGGAAGGTACAGAGGGTTCCCATATACCTCGTGCCCCCCACTCACTCATAGCCTCCCTCATTACCAACATCTCCCACCAGAGGTACATTTGTTACAATCGATGAACCTACATTGACACACTATTATCACCCGAAGTTACATTAACATTCACTCTTGGTGTTGTACATTCGATGGCTTTGGACAAATGTATAATGGCATGTATCTACTATTATAGTATCATGCAGAATAATTTCACTGCCCTAAAAATTTTCTGTGCACCACCTATTTGTTGCTCCCTCCCCTCAATCCATGGTAACCACTGATCTTTTTACTGTTTCCATAGTTTTGCATACTCCAGAACGTCATACAGTTTTCAGATTGGCTTCTTTCACTTAGTAATATACATTTAAGTTTCCTCCTAGTCTTTTTATGACTCGATAGCTCATTTCTTTTTAGCTCTGAATAATATTCCATTGTCTGGATATTCCACAGTTTATTGTATTTTCCTACTGAAGGACATCTTGGTTGCTTTCAGGTTTTGGCAATTATGAATAAAGCTGCTGTAAACATCCATGTGCAGGTTTTTGTGTGGACATAAGTTTTCAGCTCCTTTGGGTAAATACCAAGGAGCACTACTGATAATTCATATGGTAAGAGTATGTTTAGTTGTGTTAGAAACCTCCAAACTGTCTTCCAAAGTGGCCGTATGATTTTGCATAACCACCACCGATGAATGAGAGTGCATGTTGCCGTACATCCTAGCCAGCAGTTGGTGTTGTCAGTGTTCTGGATTTTGGCCATTCTAATAGGTGTGTAGTAGTTATCTTGTTTTAATTTTCATTTTCCTAATGACATATGATGCGGAGCATCTTTTCATTTGCTTATTTGTCATCTCTATGTCTTCTTTAGTGAGGTGTCTAGTAAGGCGTTTGGTCCATTTTTTAATTGGTCCATTAATTTAATTAATCAAGTTGTTTGTCTTCTTATTATTGTATTTTAAGAGTTCTATGTATATTTTGGATAACGGTTCTTTACCAGATGTGTCTTTTGCAAGTATTCTCTGCTATCATGTGGCTTTTCTTTTCATTCTCTTGTCAGTGTCTTTTGTTATTTTATTTTTTTATAGTTTTATTTATTTATTTATTCGGCTGCGTTGGGTCTTCATTGCTGTGCACGGGCTTTCTCTAGTTGCGGTGAGCGGGGGCTACTCTGTTGTAGCGGGCTTCTTTTTGTGGTGGTTTCTCTTGTGGAGCATGGGCTCTAGGTGCGCAGCCTTCAGTAGTTGCAGCACACAGCCTCAGTAGTTGCAGCACGCGGGCCCTAGAGCTCACGGACTTCAGTAGTTGTGGCTCATGGGCTCTAGAGCACAGGCTCAGGAGTTGTGGTGCACGGGCTTAGTTGCTCTGTGGCATGTGGGATCTTCCCGGACCAGGGATCGAACCCATGTCCCCCGAATTGGCAGGCGGATTCTTAACCACTGTGCCACCAGGGAAGTCCTGTTAGTGTCTTTTGGAGAGTATAAGTTTTTAATTTTTATGAAGTTCAGCTTATCAATTATTTCCTTCATGGATCGTGCCTTTACTGTTATATCTAAAACGTCATTGCCATACCCAAGGTCATCTAGGTTTTCTTCTATGTTATCTTCTAGGAGTTTTATAATTTTTGTTGTTAACACTTAGGTCTGATCCACTCTGAGTTAATTCTTGTGAAGGGTATAAAGTCTGTGTCTAGATTCCTGTTTTTGCATGTGGATGTCTAGTTGTTCCAGAACCCTTTGTTGAAAAGACTGTCTTTGCTCCATTGTATTGCCTTTGCTCCTTGGTCAAAGATCAGTTAGCTATACTTATGTGGGTCTATTTCTGGGTTCTCTATTCTGTTCCATTGATGTATTTGTATATTCTTTCACCGATACCACACTGTCTTGATTACTGTAGCTGACCTAATTTTAAACAATTCATTAAAAACAGTTACATCAAGAAAAATATATACTATTTATTAAGCCCACTTCCTGACCATAAAACTTTTCATTTCTTTGTGCTCTATTCTAATTTTTATCCAAATGTATACATATTTTTACTTAGTTATGATAAGAATGTATTTAAATTTTGTTTTATCTTTTTAATGTAACATTATTTCATATATACTATGAAATGTATATTTTATTTCCAAAATTTTTAATAGTTGCCTAAAATTCCATTAAGTAAATATATCTGACCATTCAGTATTGTTGGTCATTTAATCAGGTTCTATGTGGCTTAGATGATAGAATGCAGGGATCAGAGGTAGACAGATTTGGAGTTGGGTCTTAGTTCTGCCACTTACTAGCTGAATGGCCTTTTTGACCTTCAATTTCCTTATCTCTAAAACAGGGACGATACCTGCCTTACTGGGAGGATTAATGGATATAAACTGTCTGTTATAAAGAGTGTACTCAGTAGATCTTGTGTAATGATGATGGTGCAATAAATATATTTGTGTAAGTGAAGGTTTTCATTTTTTGCCAAATTTTAGGATATATTTTCAGGGTTGACTTTTAAAAAACTGACAAGTAGCTCAGTTGTTTGGCTGATTCTTGGCATTTGGAATGTTGGTCCATGCCTTAAAAAAGTGTCATCATCTCTTCTGTTACTTCCATGATGACTTTTTTTTCTTTGTCTGCAAACGAGTATCGGGTTATTTCTCTAACCTGTTTATGGTGTATAATGATTATGGCGCTTGAAATTCCAGCATCAGTGACAGCTCCACAGTAAATATAAAGTAAGAAATGCAACCTAGAAACCAGGGGTAGGTTTAGGTAAGTGTTTTAGCCTTTGCATTCTACTAACACCAGAAAACAGGCAGTTTTTTGCTAAATGGGTTAGTGGTCTCCTAAAGAGACTGGAAATTAGCAACATATTTGGAAATGGATTTTTAAACCCTGAGCCCTTGCCACACATTAAGAAAGCATTAGACTCGCAGTGAGCTCCTTCAGAGCCCCCCGTCTACCAGAGTCCTCAGCATAGAAACTAAATGTGAAGTCATGAACAATATTTATTGAGTATCCACTATGTATAGAGTCATGCGGAGAATTAGGAAAAAAAAATCACAGACTCAGCTCTTGCCCTTAAGGAACATGCATGATAGCAGGATGAAGCAACTTTTTGATTGAGGATAAACATGTTTTACATTCTTCCTATGCTCACCCTTTCTTAAAAGTTCACCAAGAAATCACAGTTATAGGGGCAGAGTCAAATTCCTACCGAAATATATGGATTTCTCGTGCCTTAAATCCAAAGACTATGGACAATTAAAGAATACAAGTCAGTGTCATTACAGAGTAGAATAAGTTTTATTCCACAGAGGAGATAAAAAACTTAGTAATGGGATATACTGACATAGTAATTGAATGAAAAGGAAGCATAATTGGAGAAAAATAGAACGTCAGAGATGGAAGACAGCTTCAAGTCCAGTCCCCTTATACCTACATTCAAACTGCTTAAGGCTAGAAAAGTTAAATAACTTGAAAGGGTAACATAGCTGCAGGGGTGTGTGTACATGGTGGGTGGAGGAGGGCAGGGGAGGAGCACAGTTTTGTGAACTCATGACAGTGTTTCTTAAGAAGTGCAGTGACCTCTCAAGCATTTCCATCCCCATCGTATAAATGGAGAAAAAACTTAAATGACATTGTTGCTCAATGGTTAGCAAGTGTTTGAAATGAGGTCAGTGGCAGCTTTTCATAGCATTCAAATAGGCATAGACAGGGCTTCCCTGGTGGCGCAGCGGTTGAGAGTCCGCCTGCCGATGCAGGGGACACGGGTTCGTGCCCCGGTCCGGGAAGATCCCATATGCCGCGGAGCGGTGGGGCCCGTGAGCCATGGCCGCTGAGCCTGCGCGTCCAGAGCCTGTACTCTGCAACGGGAGAGGCCTGCGTACCAAAAAAAAAAAAAAAAAAAAAGGCATAGACAATTTTTACTTCTTTAATAAGTGGCTGATTTTTCAGGAAATAATGTAAATAGTGTGGGAAAGGGAGATGTTTGAATGAATCCCATGATAGAAGCCACAACTGAAACTAGCCAAGAGGAGAAAAGAGGAAGGAAAAGGAAATGTATAGAAGGAAGCAATCTACAGTTAGTATGATGGGTTGTCAAGAGAAGAATGTGACAAGTGACTTGTCATTTTTTATTTAAAGTAATGAATTAAATACAGCCACCTGACCAGAATGTTCCATGATGTAAGGTGGACACTTAGTTGTAAAATAAAATGGAGCAAAATTTCAGAGGTGTTTTACAATGTTGTACTAGAAAGAAAATGCACTTAAAATTTTTATTCTTAGAGAAGGAGCGAATTTGTGTATGTTAATTTCTACCTTTGAGTATAGAAACCATGATGGCAAAAGGAAATTGTTTTTATGTTGGTGTGTGTGTATGTTATGTGGTGTACATCAAGGCAAAATTGCAAATAAAATGCTGAGAGAAATTGGAAGCTAGGGAAGCACTGTATTACTTCTTAAGGCCCATTTATTATTCCATGGTCATAGGAACTTAGAATCAAAAATAGCTGAGAAATATATTTTAAAATCTTATTTCTTTTAAGATAACGTCAGATGAAAAGGTCAGCTTTATTTGCAAGATCTGGCATTTCAAAACACTTGGAAATGAATTCCTAAAAGCAGAGTTGATTTAGTTTGGTTGGTCTACACCTGCTCCTAACTAACTGTGCAGGTGTTGCTTTAAAGCAGGCTTTCTGGTCTTGTGAAAGTGCTGTGCACTGTGCATGTGGCCGACAGGCTCCGGAGCTGGAGAAAAAGGGATGATTTTAATTGAGAGTAGATGGCTTTGTGCCACAGTAGTTATGCAGTACAGATAAAATGAGCAGTAATGGGACATTGCGTCCCATGGGAAGGTGGGATTACAATTGAGCTAATAAATCTTTTATGATTGAAATCTTATTGCGTGATTAAAGAGCTCTAAAGTTAACTTAGAAACTCTACTGCCTTATGGATTCACAGCTTCATCAGGGGCCTTGAAAAAATGTGCACTGAAAAACTCACTGTTACTGTCTGTAACTCACTGAGGTAGTTGATCACATTTCTGAGGCTAGGAGATCAGTTTTGAATAAGATTGAAATATGTGTATTGTACATTTTTCTTGATAAAATGTATTAGTCTAGAGGTCACTTAATATGCTTGTAGGAGTTTTGTTAGGGGGTGAAGGTAGGGTATTGACTTGTGATTACACGACTCTTAAATTTTTCAAAAAAGCAAATTAAGAAACAAAAAATGTTAGTGAAAAGGTATCTTTCTGCTTTCAAAAACAATGGATTTTCTGAAATTTGTCTTATGGGTATATCCTTCAGCTTCCATGTCCACAGGTAATTTGCTTTTTAAAAAAACAATAGGGAGTGAGCAGGGAGAGGCAGTTCTGAATGCTTAACTGTTTGCATTTTTGTTTAATGGAATTAATAACTGTGTAGTTGAAAACAGTCTAATAGTTGACCTGCCTCAGTGAGTCAAGACAGACGTTTCTGGGTTGGCTTAAACAGCTTGGAGCAAGAGTATATTTTGGGGAAATAAAATTGATTTTATACAGTCTGCTGATGAACAACAGGGCTTAATGAATGATAGCCTCAAGAAACCCCATTGCAGTAACTTGGATGGATGATCAGGAAAGGGGGGAAGCAAATTTTTCAAGAGGAAAGTTTCTGCTTAAATATGTAATTTTATAGATCAGTATTATTCCCATCCTCCAGAGCTTTCTGCAAGAGGAAAACAATCAACATGCCTGAGTTCCAACATTTCTTGGTAAACTTTTACTGGGTGTCTTTTCTTTCTCTTTTCCTTAAGGTGAGATCTTTTGTCAAGGAAAGAGTAAAACAAAGACATGCGTACTTCTGAGACCTCTGCACAGATGACAGTACACAACTTCTGTCTTCTAAAGCTTTGTAATCAACGTTCAGCCCTAAGCCTCTCCTGCCTCCCACAAATGCTTTCCATAATATTCACTGCAGAGGCTTGTACCTAGGGGAGTTTATATGGAAGTCCAGAGGCTTATACTGTCAACTTTTTCGGTGATAATGGAGAATTCCATGCTTTTTAACGTATTAAAAAAGGCTTGTTGGGAGAAGCTTATAAATTGGAATGCTGTGTATTCTTAGATGCTAGAATGTATGTCTTTATCTCATCCTGATAAACTGTAAAGGAGTTTAGATCCTTTTCTGTTTTGTAAGGTGTTTTGTATTTATGCCTTCCTCTTTTCCTTTGTTTTCTTGTTCCTACTGGTAGATGTCTAAAACAATGGTATATATGCATATGTGTCTGTGTGTGTGTGTGCTTTGTCTCAAGATGTTTTGTATGTTATTGGGGTACAGAATGTGCTTGTAGTCAGACGCATGGATACATCCAACCAGGGTGAGATTGCTGCTTTTTGTTTAAGTTCCTAATGACTTCATGTATGCCTTAAAAGTCATAATCAATCACATCTCATTACTGTTTATGATACGAGAACCACATAATACTGCTCATCAGTAGAGTCATTAGTTGACAAAAACCTCACTTACAGTTTCTTTACCAGATTCCTTTATTTGTTCTCTGTGATTGGACTAGATGACCTTTAGATTTCTCTCAACTCTGAGAATCTTTGGCAATTTCTGTCCTTGGATTTCGTACTCCTTAATATGATCTAAACGACATAAAAAGTATTATAGGATGCAAAATAGTTGTTGTTCAGTCAAGGCAGAAGCCATCAGTTCACACCGAGTCTCTTCTATCATGTCAATAAATCTATACCCGTACAGTATAATTTGGTCTTTTGAGATTTGTCCATTTTCCAAAGTATAAAAGGAGACCTAGCCTTTGAAGTCTCAAGGTTGATGGTTTCATTCCTCAGGCTAGATGAATTCTTTTTAAAATATCCCATTTTACGTTTCACACAGCAGGAGCTTCTTATGAAGAAGAACTATGAGAATTTGAGAATGTGGGCTTTGATAGCCCCTGCACAACTCTTTAAAAATGTGTTATTATTTATTACTTTCAAGCATCAGTGGTAAACCTCACAATTTAAAAAAACACAAACAAACCTTTTTGCAGACTTACACCTTTCTGTGCTGTTAGAAAGCAGGTTATGTACTTTGAGAGGGGACACTAGCTCAGGGTGACTTGTTTCTTAAGGCTTATCACGCTCGGCTCTGACAGTTGTGTTTTGTTTAGCTAAGTCTCATGAAGCAGGGATGTGAAGATAAGCATCAAGGATATGCTACAGCGATGGTGATAATTCCACATACCGAATTTTATAATAATGTCTGTAAAGGAGCAGGTACCCTTTACAGGGACCTTCCTGGGACAGACACCCCCCTCCCCACCCCGTGTCCTCTGCCTGCCTCTTGTTCGTAAAAAGGCTCTAGTCTCCTAGATCTTCCCTGAGTTCCAAAGAGCAGATTCAAACAGCTACTAACTAGGGAAGTGAGGGAATTTACAAACAAAGGAAGTACAAGCCCAACTTAATTTTTTTCATGATTGTTATCTTAAACCAATGCCTTGATTTATGACCCCAGACTGTGGGAGATAATGTCCTGTGGGTTCAACCAGCTGGCCCCAAGTGGACCTGAACTTGATGACACGCCAGGATCAATTAAAAACTGAAACTCCTAAACCATCACGGAGGCTCTGAGTACATAATACAATGTTGCAACCATTGCTTTTGCTCTCTCCTAGAAAAAGTTACAAAAGACAGACGTCCCTGCTATTCCATAGCAGTGGAGTGAAGGGTTGACAGTGGGGAATTATAGCCATGGCATCAGCTCCTGAATAAAGCAACTTTTCCGTTTTCACCAACACTTGTCTCTCAAGTATTGGTCTTTCCAGCAGTGAGCAGTCAAACTTGGGTTCAAACTACCAGCCTCATCTAGTTACATGTCCTTTCAGAGAGCAGGTGACACTAACCGGCTTGAGTGGTCGTTAGTTTCGTTATTTGTTAGTAAGAAAGGGGACTCCAGGAAGGTTATGTGACTTTCTTGCTAGCTCCCAGTGACTCAGTAAGAAGAGAGCCATGTTCCTAAGGAAGCTTGTGGTCTCCCTGTGAAATTCAGTAGTCAAAGCAGAGCAATACATCCTCCCAGTGGTTCTTCTGGGTGCTGTGACTGTGAAAGTGTTACTTCTGATTTACCAGTGGGCGTTGTTATACATTTAGTTTTAGTTATCATCACAATATGCTCTGGGTCTTTTATGTGGAGCTTTAAGCCTTAAAACAAAACACCAAACCAAAACAAAGAATCCTGTTGTCCAAGCATGTGTCTCTCTCTCTTCCTTTTTCTGTTTTAGAAAAGTACTTTATGGTAAAAACACAAACTAATGTGAACGGTAACTGAAAAAGCATTGCTTCCTTCTAGAAAACCACTAGGATTTGCATAAACCACTTGACTGTCTGGTAAATGATTATCTGCTCTGTCAGTCTCTGGGGACTTTTAACATGAGGTTATTTGTATTTTTATAGATAAGGAAAGTTCTAAATTTGAAGGTGGGTATCTTTTAAACTCTCTAAACAATGACAGCTTGTAAAACTGGATTTTCCAAAAGTCTTTAAAAAGTCAGTAAAAACATAACCTCTCCTGAATTCTGGTAACCACATGAATAAAATTAAAGGCATTGAAAAATTTTGAATTTGTGCTGTGTACAGCCTGTTGATTGTTTGCCTTTTAGTAAAGCTGAGATGTGTTAAGGCTAAATACTCAAAATACACCAATTTGAGAATTGCAAAGGAAGTTTGAAGGAATTTCTATTATCACCCTTAAAGCATCCACGAGAAGGCATTTACAGCAATATAAAACACAATCTGGCTGCTTCTGTTTGATATTTTGCCTGTAGAAGTAGATTACCTGAGAAGCCTTGAGAAAGAGATTGATATGGTACAGTGTTGGAATCTTGCTGGGATGCACTTCTGGAAGAGCAGAAGTGTTTGTAATTAAGTACACGTCCTACTGATAGTAAAATAATAGCCACCTTTGAATTTATCATTATTTATTATTTAGCAACTAAAAGCACATAGTATATTAAACTATGGGTTGCTGAAGCCTGGCAGTATTACAGGTAAATTTGCATACACTGTAACTGGTGCTTTTTCCTATATCTAATTTTCAGGTAGAAATAGCTTGAAACAGTTTCTTTCACTTTGGGTTGGCATATAGCTACACTTTTAATTTTCACTTGGACTTCTACAATACCATGTTTTATCTAGGGTTGTAATGCATCACGAATTCTCTTGATTGATCTTTGGGTAATATTAGTACCTTCAAAGTCAAAGGGGTCACAGTCAAAACATGTCTTCATATAGACAAAGGACAGAGTACTAAGAGTGATCCATTATCATCATCATCATCATCATAACATTTCTTGAGGCCCCATGTATATTCATCTAATCCTCATAGCAATCTTGGGAGGTTCTTGTAGCTTCGCAATTCCAGTTTAAAACCCTTGGGGTCAGATGTCTTTCAGAATTCAGAAGTTTTTGGAGTTTAGAAAGGTAATCAGGGCAAATGCCACGTATTACAGAAAATCTCCAGTGAGATCAGGAAAGCACCCCAAAAGCAAGCCCATTAGTATTTTTTTAGGGAAGCATATGAATAGTTATACTATTTAAACAGAATAAATAAAAGTCATAAACACTTTCATATTAATTCAGGTCAGGTCTTGCCACTAGGTGGCTTTGGGTATCATCTTATGAATACATTTTTGTTTTATTATTTTTTTTTCTGAGCTTTTTGGTAAATACCAAATAAAGTTAATAACAGACACCAGATTTTCACCCTTGTTTTGGAAAAATAGAAGAACATGGTGTCTATACAGTATCAGAGAACCCCTCCTTTTTATTATCCCCCATGAATTACACTGGGTGCTTAGGCTGTCATTATTCTTCTGCTTTGTGTAGATAGTCATTTTTTCTCAAAGCTGTGTAAGAATCATATTTCACACAGAATGAATGGAATTTAACAAGATGAAATATCACAACCAAAAACAAAGTTCAAACTCCGCAGGGATTGAGGCGTTGTGTCTTAGCTGACAAGCATTTAGTTAGTGAAGCAGTCAATGAATGAGCTGACCATGTGAAGGGGCACTAGCATGTGAACGTGATCTTCAGGTATAAAGCAGGAGTGTAACATTTGGAACGTGAGAGTTAGTCAAATCTCAGTGTCTCCAGACCATACCTGGAGTCTTGTCTTCATTTCTGGATGGCATATTTTAAAGGGATGCAGGCACTGTGAAATCTTTTCCAGGTAGATTGATCAAAAGGGTGAAAGGACCCAAAGCCATGTCATACAAGGTACAGATATAGTGATTGGGCAGGTTTAGTTGAGTCTTTTGCCAGCTTCTAGCAATATCTGACTATAGTACCTGCTCAAATGCATAATTTTAGCTTAAGACTGATGGACTGCCAGCTCTATGCCACCTCCTGAGCTATGAAAAGACATGGACCCTGCCTTTCACGGGCTCTAAATCTAACAGAGGACACAGAAATGTATACAACTATTTACAATACAATGTGATAAGTGGAACAGTAGACACCGCTTATAAAGAGGCAGCACAGAAATTATGATTTGCTCTTCCTGTGATGATGGGAGATGGGAAGCTAAAGCTTTCAAAGAGAAACTGAATTCTGAACTGGGATTTGAAAAAGAAATGAAGTGAATGAAATGAGAAGATTGAGAAAGGACAGTATAGGCTTGTTCAAATATTTGAAAGGATATCACGGATAAAAAGGATTGAAATTATTCAGTCCCATCCAGGGACTCGGGACCAGCTGGGGTAGGGTACAGGGAGACAGATTTAGGCTCAGTCTTAGAAGAAGGCTTTAATAGAGCTGTCCAAAGGCTTCTTTGGAACATTCAGAGTTCCCAGTGTCTGGATGTGTTAGAGCACAGACAAGTCAGCTGTTCGGCAGCAATAGTACAATAGTATGGAGGGGTATGTGTGTGTCATGCAATGGTTAGAGAAGCATAGTGAAGTACTTAAGGGCATGGGTTCTAGGATCACACTTCTAGAACTGACACTTCTGCCTACTGGCTCTGTGATCTGAGCTAGAATTGTTATGAAGTGCTCGGAACAGCACCTGTTACCTAATACGTGCTCAAAAGGAACTAATAAATGTTAGCCACTATTGTTGTCATTGGAAGGGTGGTTGTTTGACATATTCTTTGAAGTTCACCTTACCTTGAAAGATTTTGGGTTTCTGATTGTGTAACTGTGGTGATATTCCTGTGAATTAAGAAGATGGAAATGAGGAACTGAAGCAAAAATAAAATTGTGATAGTTAACAGTTTAGCCATTGAGATAGGAATAAAACTCTGGTCTCTTGAACTAGGGTTTATTGCTCTACTAACTATCTTGACTTGTCCTTTTAGGACCTTGGAATTCTTCTACCTACACATCTGGAGTATTTTTAGGGGAGGCTGGTACCGCACAACTCTCTGTAGCTCATGTTTTTCTTTGTCTTACAGAGAAAGTGGCTTCATGAATAGGAATGCCTGCCAGGTACCAGAATTGGAGGTGATGGATGAAGATCGGCACATTGAAGAAGTCTTGGATAAGTTTGTGAATTGTCACGAGCAAACATATGAAGAATTTCTGAGCACTTTCACTCATCTTTCAAAAGGTGAAATGGAGAAGTAAACTTTCTATAGCAGTTGAGACAATGAATTTTATTATAGTTTTATGTCTTTGCTGTCTTTTTCAGAAAGACTATTGAATGAGCATTCATTCATTCTATCTCTTTGATCAGGTGATTCTCATCAGGGCGTTTGCAACTGATGCATGTAAATACTAACATTTTTATCCAATCAAGAGTTGTATTATGGAGTCAGAGCCATTGAATTTGAGAACTAAAGAGGACTTGAGAAATCATTTAGTAGTAATCCCTTCGTTTTATTTTTGAAGAAACACAAGCGCAAAAAAGTGGAGGTTTTTAAAAGCATATTGAAAACATTGAAGAAATCTAGCATAGTGTAGGGTGTGGAGTTACACTGCACACTTTTGGATTCTGCCATAGCCACTTTCTGCCTTGGGGGGAGGTCACTGAGTAAAGAGGGGATAATAATAGTACCTTAAAGGTTGATGAAGGTTATTTGAGATAATCCATGTAAAACTGTTAGCATAATGGCTAGCACATACATGCTTAATGAAGGCTAGGTATTAGTATTATTGTTGTTGTTGTTGTTGTGATGATGATGATGCCATGTTTTCTGTAGAATGGAAACAACCTTTTAGACCGGAGTGATAACTAAAACCCTAAAGGCCAAACCCGTGCTGTGTGTTTCTTGTGATGTGTTTGGTTGCCTCATGCAGTATTGTTGTTTTATTGAGCCAACAGTTATAAGTTGGAAATTTTACATAAAGATCTTGATTTGCTTTTTTTTTTCTGATTAAGTGAGAAGGTCGGTTACCTCTTATTTCCCTGATGGCAATATCAGCTGGAGTTCAGGAGCCCTTGCCATGTGACCTCCCTCGTTTGACACACTCTCTGGCTCTCACACACTCGAAAAACCTGTGTGTACCCTGCCTGCTTCCCTCACTTAAGTGGCTCCTGTAGGCATTGAGTTCTTGCTCTCAACCTTGGGATCATGGGATCATGGGATCCACATTCGGCAGACTGTTGACTCAGCTCTTAAGCGGAGTCCAGTGTGCATCTGGTCATGACAGTCTCAGGATACCTGACTTCATGATTTGAAGTTATAGTTCATGTGTCCTTAAGAAATGTAAAAGAAGGGTAGTTAATAATGAAGAAAAGGAAAAGTGATTCCAACCTGATTCTTTTATTGTGCCAGATAGTGGGAATATCATTATCTATTTTGTTTACACTTAAGGGAAACAGAAAATTTAGGAAATTCTTGTTAACTTGGGCTGTGAATGATCTATTTTGACATGATATGTGGATCAAATTAATCTTGATAATGGCCAAATCATCTTTTGGTCTATGCACATGGATTTAGGAAGATGCTTGCTTTCTCTGAGCCTAATGATTTAGTTCCATGTTTTCCAGAGCCAAACATGGCAGTATGAATGGCTGGGGTAGGGTGTGGAAGCAAGGGTATAACTGGCAGAATTAATGCATTTCGGTGTGCCAGTGGCATTTTGATAATCCAGATTATTTCAGAAATTTATTTGTAAGGCGGACTTTATTTTTGTACTCTGAAAAACTAAGAACTCCTTGCAAGGACTTGGATATTCTAAGGAGGTTATGCTGTTTTTGTTTTTGGGATAAGGGGTCTAATTCTTTTTTCAATTTTCTGTATGCTCATTCCATGCCGAGAGAAACTGTTGCAGATGTGGTGACTTCATTTTGAGTTCAGTTTTAGGCCCCAAACTGAGCTGAAATAAATGATGACACAAGTCATATAAACTGCATCTCCAAGCACACTAGTTTTTTCCCTTTCAAAATGTCCCTAGGCGCCAGTTCACATTATAAACTAATGACCTGAAAAAATTCCTCCTACAACAAAGATTTGTGAGTGGAAAAATATGTCTTAAATCAGTAAGTGTCCTTTTTTCCCCCAGAAACATTTAAATACCTTCTGAAAAGCCAAATAGTACTTAGGGTCAAGCCTAAGAGTTGAATGATAGCCAGCAGAATTGATCAGTCAGTGTGTTCTGTCTGTTAGTTCTGTTTGATGGAAGACATGAAAGCTGTTTCTTCAAAGTTTTCTCCTTCTTTCTAGCCCTTCTTTCCTTCATTTGTCTTAGTGTATTTGGTTGTTTTGCTCATATGAAGTGGAATCTTTTCTGTGTTAAACTGGCTATCACCACATATACTTATGTACATTTCTTTAGTAAGTTTAGTATCTCAAGTACATTACCATTTCCACTAATTGTTCTATTTATTTATATAATAGTTATATGCCAGAATGTTTATGGGATTCATTTTCTTTCCAAGAGTGTTAAAGGGGTCAGTAATCCTATTAAAAATATTTCCCTGGAAAAAATTAAACTATAGCCTTATTGAAGAAATTCACATTACTGCTTCAGATGCTTGGAAAACAGTTGGAAACTGTTAATATTGTACCATAACTGTAACTGTAGTACATTTATGTTGACCATGTTTTGCAGTTTTTTGTTTCTTTTTTTCTTTTTTCCAGTACGCAGGCCTCTCACTGTTGTGGCCTCTCCCATTGCGAAGCACAGGCTCCAGACGCGCAGGCTCAGCGGCCATGGCTCACGGGCCCAGCCGCTCCGCGGCATATGGGATCTTCCCTGACCGGGGCACGAACCCGTGTCCCCTGCATCGGCAGGCGGACTCTCAACCACTGCGCCACCAGGGAAGCCCTTGCAGTTTTTTTAAAAAGCAGCTCTGGTTTTAATAATCACAGTGCATAGTTGATGATGACTCCAGTGTTTTGTCAAAATGTTTAAAGAGACATATTACTTATTAGTTTTAAGCAGACATTTATAATTGAATTCTCATTTAGTGTCATCAGTTCAAGAAAGTAAGACTTAGTTTAAGATTTGTATTAGAAAATCAGCATGCAGGTTTTGGTTTTGTTCATTATCAGTGAAGACATTATATTTTTGACATTATTGTGGATAATGATAAGAGGCTGACTTTCAATCTTTGGTATTTCAGTTTCTTTGTGAATATAATTAATTTATACTGGACTATTTGTCTAAAGGAAAAAATGCTTCTTCCTCCTTATCTGTTATGTTTCCATCTTTTTTTAGGTTACAAAAACACAGATATAAATAATTATACTTGATTTTCTGTTAATGCATTCATTCATTTATTCATTCAGTAATCCTCTGTGTCTTGTTATGATCTGAGTTTCTTGTTTTAGATGCTAAGGATTCAAAAACAATTAAGATATAGTTTGTGTTCTCAAGCACTCATAGTCTCACACACACACATACACACACGTACACATACACACACACCATTATTGTTACGATTTTGTGCTTCAGGTAAAATGATTAATTTCCATTAAGGTTGCCAATTTTACCAACTTCAGCTTAAAATGCTTTGGAAATTGAAATGAATCTACTGTGATTTTATGATTAACTCTTAAATAGGACTTCGTATTTCATTCTTAAAATACCTAGGATCCAGATTCCCTAGAATCCAGATTTACCTGTTTCTATATTACCCCATAATAATAGCTTTTTACTCAACTGCCATATTTATCTACTTTAACCTATTTTCTTATGTCGAGATCAAAGATCTTGTTTCTGATTTTGATGTGTAATTTTGTTTCTTGTTTTCTTTATGCCGTTCTCATTTCACTTTCAATACTTTGTGCTTTTAGCATTTTATTCTTTCAACATATATTTGAAAAGAAAAAATCCTGTCATCTCAATCTCCCTTTCTCCCTTCACACTTGTTAATATTTGAATTAAATTCACCCTTAGGTAGAACATTGTCTGTCTGAATGTTCTGGACAAACGGCTATGCCTGTGGCTTTATAATCTGGGTGGTCTAGTCTTTGATTGTCCCAAACTCTTAGTTTCAAAACCTCTGAATAGGTTTCAGTTTTTCTTAGGTTTTAATAATCTTAATACTCATGAGAGAGTTTGACCTTCTCTTATTGATACGCAGCTGACATTTGTTAAGTACTAGGTATTATGCTTAGCACTTTACCTGGGTCATCTCAATCTTTGTAATTACCTAGTGAATTTCTTTTTTACATTTTTATTTTTATTATTCTTAACTTACAGATGAGGAAACCAAGGCTTAAGGTTAAGTAAATTGCTGTTATGGACTAAATTGTGTCCCTTCAAAATTTATCTGTTGCAGCCCTAACCAGTAAGGCAACTGTATTTGGAGACAGAGCCTTTTAAGAGGTAATTAAGATTAAATGGGGTCATAAAGGTGGGGTCCTAATTCAGTATGACTGGTGTCCTCATAAGAAGAGACACCAGGGATGCCTGTCCACAGAGAAAACACCACAGGAGGACACAGTGAGAAGGCAGCCATTTGCAAGCTAAGGTGAGGGGCCTCAGGAGAAACCAGACCTGCCTACACCTTGATCTCAGACTTCTAGCGTCCAGAAGTGTGGGAAAATACATTTGTGTTGTTTCAGCCACCTAGTCTGTGTTATTTTGTTATGGCAGCCCTAACAGAATTGCCTAAGGTCATGTAACTAGTTAGTGATGACATTGCATTATGGGCCTAATCATCGTGGCTCCAGAGCCCGTACCCAGAACCATTTTGCTTTTCTGCCTTCCATACAGCATTGGGCAGTTCTCAAGGTCTGGGATTCACTGGCATGTGGATAATGTGAGCCATAGGAATGGATGTGCTACCCCAAAACACTTACACTCTGTACTTCTCCAGAGTGTAAGCTCCATGATGGCTGATTGCTCGGGGGTTTTGTTCACCATTATTATTCTAGTGTCTAAAGCAGTGTTTGGTAATGTAGAATAAATCAATGCTTAATAAATATTTGTTGAATAAATGAAACAAAAAGAAAATAAGAGAATGAAGGATGTCAGAAACACAGATAGGAGGGCCTCAGACCAAACCCTAAAGAACATACACATTTAATGGCTAGGCACAGTAAGAAGAGCCCACCAAAGGATGCCCCGATGTCATGATGCCCCGAGTTTGGATTTGATATACTAGCTAACTGGGAACCATAGTAGAATTTCAACACACACACACACACACACACACACACACACACACGCACTGCAAGTGATTTTGAAAAATAGAGGCAAAAAAGGAGAGAAGCAACTAGAGTCAGGGAGACTAGCTTAGCTAGGAGGCTGAGCAGAAATGCATATATGGTTGCAACAGACTCCACTAGGGCCATGGAGGAGGAAATGGAAAGGAGATAGGGCCGATGCAAGTGAGAGTGACAGTACCTGGTAACAGGTGACTGACGGAGGATTAGGGAAAAGAAACCAAGATGAGTCACAAGTGTTTTACCTGGAGATCCTGAGGCCCACTGAGGCCAAGTGACTTGTTCAAAGTTCTCATTTCAGGAGCCTTTTATTTTTTCCCTTACTGAGTGTATGTTCTGTCAAGAGCTCAGGATCTTGGGCTGGGACTTGGTTTATACTTCTGGACTGATACATTTTGAGTTGTCAGTTCAGCCAAAGGAATATCACCACTCACACTTGACAACTTCTGAAAAATGTAATTAAAAATGAAACTGGTGACAGCACATAAAACAGCATGTTTCCGAAGTTGACATACCATTTTGGTCCCCAAAGCTATTTTGAATTTGAACATTAGAAATGCATCTTTAAACTTCCAAAGAGGGACAAAGAGTCTTTTCCTCATCTGAAGAATGAATTTAAAATCTGCTGTAGAAAAATACCGCAGAGAAAAATAGAGAAAGCAGCTGGCCCTCTTACCAATTTCAGAGCAGAAAAGGAATTTCAGTAGAGCATAAAAACAGCTTTCTCTCATAAAGAAAACACAACAACAAAAAATAATCCTCGCTGTGCAGCCTTTTGCAGTTGTTTTCTGTCTAGTATTAGATAGAGACCAGCGGGCTTAGCATTGTTTTGACACCCTTGCGACTGGCAGATTGCCTGCCAGCGGAAGCTGGAAATGAACTGACCAGCTTTATGCTTCCAGGTGGCACTTAAGCCACATTTTCTGTGCTGTTGTTATCAGCCATTTAATTCCCTACTGAATATTGAGCGGTGTTTTTAGTTCACAGGCCATTTGCAGTGTCTTTCTGTTTCCTTTTTTACGTTAGCCACATTAAGAAAAAAAGGCAACTTGGGAAGCACTTTTGCAAATGTGAGTTTAACAGTAAAGTGCATTATTGAAAATAGCAAGTACAGCAAGTAGCAGTAAACTTGCTTTAACTTAAGATATAGACCACTGGGATGTTAAATTCAAGAGAAATTTGTAGAAGGCATCATATGAGGACTTGGTAATAAAAGCAACTAGGCAATTAAAAAAAAACCCACCTAATTAACCTGGTATCCCAGGGGAGAGAATAAGGAAGCAGTTATTGATTGATTGATTGATTTTTTTGGGGGGGTATTGTTGAAAAGACTAAAAGGAGAAGAAAAAAAGCTCATGGTTTTATATTGATCATACATTTAGTAGCTCTCTGTATGTGACTTATTTATCACAGAATAACATCAAATATCACATAGAACACTGAAGGAGAAAAAAGTATTGGATGAAGTGAACTACTTTATAGCAGAGTCCTTTGGAAGAAGCATCATCAGCTGTTTAACCTTTTCTTTCTCTTTGGGGGACCAAACTGTCCCCCAAACTGTCATTAAGCAATTTTCATTTGTTTCTCTATTTCTTTTGTCATCACTAAATTACTTCTCTTCGGGAACAAATTGACAAATTATGAAACACAGAAAACTGCTGGTTCAGTTGTAGAAGGAAATTTCCCCCTCTCAAATTATGATGGATTTTGAGCTGATCAAGCCATTTTGTTTTAGAGATATTACCATAAATCTTCAGCCGCAGTTGTTACAATTCATATTAATTTTACACATGAATATTTGGTCCATAGATAGTCATTTGTCTTCTCTGCTGTAGTTTAGGTGTAATTGGATAAGGAAAGAAAATGTATTTAAGTATTTACAACATTTTGAATTACAATCATTACATTTATTTTCGGCAGTGCTTTTAACACATATTTTCTTGCAATAAATATCTTTTCTAGTGTGTTTTCTCAGTAAAACACACATAGATGTTATGTGAAGTTTTAAATTTGACTTATGTCCAAATAAATGAATCATTTTATTTCTCTCTTTATAACTTTTCAATACACACACATATACATATATATTATATAGTATATTTTATATGTACATATAAATTAGGTGAACTTTCTTAGGCAAATGGAATTTTGAACTTTTCCAAAACACAAGCAAAGAATTACTGGTAGCCAAAGAAACTTTTAAGATGGTTACTAACAACCTTTAAGTAGCCAATTTAAACAATATTAAGTGCATGCACATTTGTTTCGTATGCATTTTTCTTTAATTTTTGCTTATTGTTGTCAATATGTTGTTATACTTGATGGAAAAGAGTAAATTACTGGACTTGAAACTGAGGTGGTCATAAGATTGTGTCCTTTGATTCAGTGAATGGGTACATATTCACATCTGGATGGTTTTAGCAAAATGTTCTTTCAGCCATAGAACAATAATATTTTCTTTGAAACGGTCAGCTAAACACAAAGGGATACAAACAGGAAACTTTATTTTAACCGAACTCATATCTTCCTTATATGAAAATCCAACCACAATCGGTCTAGTATGAGATTTTTTTGTGTCTTGTTTTCCTTCCTATTTGGATTCATTCCAGGTGGGATAGATTGAAGTGAACATTAGTTAGCTTACTCTTTTTGCAGCCCATTGCTCCCTTAGCACAGTGAGGAACCATTGTACCATTTTCATGTTCTTTCCGGACTTACCCTGCCTTTGTGTTAGTTTTTGTAGCGTGTGAATCCCTGATTAGAAAAAAGGGATTGTGAATCAAGTACCATTTTCTCTTTTTTTTCCACCTTCTCCAAATTAGGCTTTGTGTGACTTATAGCCAGTCATCTAATTTCGGGGTATTGGGCTTAGTCCCTAATTGTAGTGTCAATCCAGTTCTTGCTAATGTTGAGGTCATTTCTGTATTGACTGCATTCCTGCTATAATTCAGGCATTGAGCTAGAATCTGGGAGCACAAGATGAATGAGACAGAAGTATGTTGTTCTTATTTATTTCTGTGTGCTGGGTGTTCCAAATGCTCTAGATGTGTGAAGGCACAATAGCAATCTATATGTCTGTAGACTACGTACAGTTACAGGTTGATTGCTCAGGCAGTGCATAAAACAGTATCTAGAATATTGCCTTTGGTTTTCGAGTCTCAGTTTTAGATTGAATAAACACTTAATACGAGTTAAGAAAAGAGCAATAAGAATACTTAGAACAGCGGATTTAAAGACTTTTTCTTTTTTTTTACTTCAGGTTTTTTTTATATTCAAGGGATGTCTTGGAGCACTCTGAAAAAAACGAGGGAGTGTGAAAGACATGTATAATTTAAGTCTGTTCTTGCATTGCTCTCATATGCCAATGTACGAGTCCTATATTATTACAGATTTATATAGAAGAGGTTATTCTACCTCATAAAGTTTGAAAACTTCTAGGAAGCATTTATTTATAAAGGAGACAGAAGAAAATTACTCCAGCTTTCTCCAACCTATATGAATAAAAGAGGTTGTCTTGAGTAGATGCATCTTTGTGTAGGCAGGCAGAAGGGCATGATCTCAAGGTGAAGGGAAATTTCTTAGGTTGGAGGAATTTAGTTTTATGAAGAATTGAGTATACTGCCCTTATATTTCTTATTTTGTTGTGGGCAGGACCAGTGTAATGGAAAGGATGCTTTTCTAATATAGGATTCAGAAGACCTGGTCCAGGCATTTATTAACTCTTTGAGACTGCTGTCCTGCCACTTACTCTCTCTGAATCTATAAATCAGGGATAATTCTGTCTGCTTGGTGTCTCATGGTTATGGAGAGAATCAGATGAAATATACATGAAGATACTTGATAAGTTTTAAAGATTTACTCAAGTGTTATGACAATGGGGACTATTTATTATTTAAAAGAGGAACATCAAGGTTAAATATTAAAGAAATCTTGATTATACAATATAAAAAATGTAAAATACTGTCTACAGTATTTTATATTTTTATAAAATTTTATGTATTTCAGTATAGTTTTCCACACCTCTTCACTGAAGTAGTTAAAACCAATTATGTGTAGTATGTATTGTGTAGTATCTATGTATAGTGTGTATTGTATAGTGTAACACTATACAATGCAGGGAATAATCCTACACTGGCCTCTGGTGGATGGACTAAATAATATGTCTACACATAACCTTCAGGCAAAGGTATTTATGTGCTTTGACAAAGATGAGGTATCAGAAACTTCTTTTTAATTCTAAATTTTTAGATTCTGCTCCACAGAATCTTTACTTGGGACTCTTACCTTAAGTGTATGTAAAGATCACCTGGGAGATGCTTATTAAAATGCAGCTTCCTGGGGATCAATCCCCCAATTCTGAGTTACTAGTTCTAGTGTGCAGCCCAGGAAGCTTGACTTTCAGACCAGCTTTGAGAAACACCCTAAATGAGATTAAGGAGGGGCGAGGGAAGATGGATGAATTCATCAAAATTCTGTGCTTTTGGGCTTCCCTGGTGGCGCAGTGGTTGAGAGTCCGCCTGCTGATGCAGGCGACACGGGTTCGTGCCCCGGTCCGGGAAGATCCCATGTGCCGCGGAGCGGCTGGGCCCGTGAGCCATGGCTGCTGAGCCTGCGCGTCCGGAGCCTGTGCTCCGCAACGGGAGAGGCCACGACAGTGAGAGGCCCGCTTACGGAAAAAAAAAAAAAAAAAAAATTCTGTGCTTTTGTATATATAACATTTCTCTAGGAATAAGTTCCATAGCTTTCATGAAATTGTCCACACTCTTCACCCAAAGTGTAAGAACAATTATTTTACTTTAAATATAACTTTAGTTTAATGTCATCATTTTATATTATTTAAAAAAGATACTTTGACAGTGAAAAAGCATGACATGATACAGGAATGATTTTTTAATTGAAATATAGTTGATTTACAATGTTGTGTTAATTTCTGCTATACAGCAGAGTGACTCAGTCATACACATATATACGTTCTTTTTATATTCTTTTCCATTATGGTTTATCCCAGGATATTGAGTATAGTTCCCTGTGCTATACAGTAGGACCTTGTTGTTTATCCATTCTATATATAGTAGTTTGCATCTACTAACTCCAAACTCCCAGTCCATCCCTCTCCCACCCCACTCCCCCTTGGCAACCACAAGTCTGTTCTCTATGTCTGTGAGTCTGTTTCTGTTTCGTAGATAGGTTCATTTGTGCCATATTTTAGATTGCACGTGTAAGTGATATCATATGGTATTTGTCTTTTTCTTTCTGACTTACTTCGCTTAGTATTATAATCTCTAGTTTCAAAAAATATGGAACGTTTCACCCATTTGTGTGACATGTTTGTGCAGGGGCCATGCTAAACTTCTCTGTATTGTTCCAATTTTAGTATCTGTGTTACCAAAGCAAAGCACTACAGGAATGGTTTTACTTTGATCTTGCTAATCTCTGATACAGAGGCTAGGATATAATAGCTTACAGAATTTTAGGGTGGGCTTTGGTTCAGCATATATTCTGTCCCAAGTCTGAAGGATTATAGTGCATGTGTCTGCAGGCCAAAGTTACCCAATCACAGGGAAATCTGTCTACCTCTACTGTTGCCAGAAGAGTATCTGAGTATTTTGCCATTAGCGAGTACACAGGCAAGAGACTTGGGAGACCACCTGGGCTATGAAGGCATCTTGTTGCACATACTTCTAGGAGATGCCCCTCCAATAATTTTGTGCTTTTGGTAACTTTTCTGCTCTGTATTTCATACATGAGGGTACTTTGTAATTTTAAAAAATGTACTCAAGTGTAAAATTTTATGATTGGGGTAACTATGATTTAAAAGAGGGACCTCAAAGTTAAATATTAAAGGAAACATGAATCCAAAATATTAAAAAATGTAAGTGTAAAATATCATATATGTATATGTATATTTTTCTTTGGTATTTCTAGGAAAGACTTCTTAAGGAGGAAGGAGATGCATGTATGTGTTCTCCCTGGATTGAGGGTTTGAAGAAAATGCTTTTCACCTCTACAAATGAATGTTTATTTTTTTGTTCATGGTAGGAAAATTAGAAAATACAGAGAGGCACCAAAACACATGCATATACAGATATACAGCAAAACAAAAAACATACTCTTTCTGCAGCAGTAAAATTTTTAACTACTCTGTGGTCATTCAGAATGAAGATTACATTTCTCATTCTCCCTTGCAGTTGGGTATAGTCATTTGACTAAGTATGTGCCAGTAAGAAGTGAGGGGAACTGATATGTGTAACTTCTGGGTCAAATCCTTGAGAAATGTGCCCTGGACTCTTTTAATTCCATTTCCCCTGGCAGGAACTAGGCAGTCATTAGAGCAACTCTTTAGACCCAAAGGTAGAAGCCATGTGCTGAGGATGGCAGAGCACCCCACCAGCCTGGATTCCTGGGTCATCTCATGGAACAGAGCCTGTCTACCTGCCCTAAACTGTTACATGAGAAATAAAATACTTATTTCAGCTGCTCTATTTTGATACCTCCTTGATATAGTAGCTTAAACCACGCCTTCACTAGTAACAGAGGGAAATAGACGTCCAGGCTTCTTTCTCTTTCTTCATACTCTTGCTTAGAGCAAGGGTGTGTTGGTGCTTCATGCTGGATTATGTGGAGAAGGGTCGTGTCTTAGGAACGGCAGAGCAGAAAGATAGGAGGAGCCTGGGTTCTAGGATGACTTTGTGGAGCAGAGCAACCATGTTAGCCCTGAATTATCTACACCTGTACTATTGCATGAGTGAGAAATAGACTTCCATCTTGTTTAACTGATTGTTACTTTGGGTATCTGTTTCATGTAGGCAAACCTATATCTAATTAATAAAGCCATAATCCCGTGTCTTAGAGATAAACCATGAGTGTATTATATATCCTTCCTGAATTTTTCTGTTGATTAATTTGTATATATGTATACAATTATTAGTTAAGAATATAGACTTGCTGACAACCAGGATTTGAACCTAAGCTCTGCTATTTCCAAATTAGGTGGTCTTAGGAAAGTTATTTAATATCTCTGAGCTTCAGTTTTATTATCTATAAAATGGATGTAATAGGCTCTACCTCATAGGCTGATTCTTAGAATTAAATAATTATCTATAAAACACACATACACATAGATGTTTGTTTATATTAATAGTACCTGAATTATAGTAAGGGCTCAACCTAATAGTTTCTTTCATTTATATATTCAGCAAATTTATTATAATTATTTTGTAACAGTGTGATCATACTATATACTCTTTTTGTAACTTGCTTTTTCATATAACATTATGTTATAAACATCTTTCCATGTCAATAAATTTGGTTATTTAACAGTATTTTTCATGACTGCATTGTATGTAATCGTATGGATAGGCCATTATTTATTTAGCCATCCTTTTTGTTGAACACAAGTTATTTCAAATTTTTTGCTTCTATAAATGATGTTATATTGCACATCCTCATTCATACAGTTAATGCTCGTTGAACACCTAGTATGTGCGAAGTGCTGTTCACATACGTGAACAAAACAGACAAAGATCATTATCTTCAGGGAATTTGCATCCTGTAAGGGGGAGATAGACAACAAACAATAAACACAACAAATAAGAAAAATATCTGTGTTAGAAAATAGTAATTTCTCTGGGAAAGAAAAATAATACAGAGCAGCGTATGGAGGATCATGAGTGCTGGTAGCAGGGGTGTAAGGTTGCAATTTTATGTAGGGTGATTTGGTTAGGCCTCCGTGGGAAGGTAAACTCTGAGTGAGGACTGGAAGGAAGAGAGGGAGTTAAGCCTGCAGAGACTTGAGGGAAAAGCATTTGAGGCCAAGGGAACAACTAGTGCAGAGGCCTAGTGACAGCAGTGCCCGGCCTGGTTGGGGAATAACGAGGAGGCCAGAGTGACCAGAGTGGCCTGAGCAGGGGTGAGAGGAGGAGAAGCTGAGGTCGGGGGGTGTGGAGGTGGGGGTGGGGGATGAGACATGGATAGCCTCGTGGGTCCTTGTAATGACTTTGGCTGTATTAGTAGTAGTATTAATTTTTGGTAGCTACATTTTTGCACCCTTCTTATTTGTGGCCTTTGGATAAATTTTTACACATGGAAATGCTCGTTCAAAGATATGAAAAAATGTAAGGCCTTGATTAAGTAAAAATTTTCAGGGGAATAGGTCAGACATTTTTGGCTTTGTAGTGAAATCTTTGCCCACATATTTAATTATTTTTTTGGATACATTCTTAGACATGGAAATGCTGGCTGAAAGATAAGCAGAATGTTATGCCTTTGAGTGAGTAACAGTTTTAAGGGGATAGATTCTGTTTCTCATAGGCAGAAGTCGTGTCCTTTAACCTTCCCAGTTCCTAGTCTTCCAGCCTAGCGTGGTGCTAAGCACACAGTGAGCTCACTGGGTGAAGTGTAGTGTGTCAGTCTGCCTTTCAGTCTTAATCATTACATGTCCTTGGGAATGGGGAAACAACATTTTCCCTTTCAGGAATTGTGAGTAAGTTTCTGATGGAGGGGTCCCTATTCTCCTTAGGCTTACATTTTAGTGGGAAGAGACAGAGCACGGACAATTAAGAAATGTAATTGCAGATGATTTCAGATACATTTGGAGAAGAAAACAGGATCATGTTTCTAAGGCTGTGACCATATGAGACAATAAGATGATCAGAGTTGTCGCTTCAATTACTATATGCATTTTTCCCCTTGCTGGGGTGTGAAGGGAAGCTGGAACTCTGTGGTTGGCCTTTGTGTTGATTTCAGCATGTCGTGGCACCGCGTGGAATTGGATTAGTGATGGTGGTCTTTGGATCCAACTCAGTATTAGAATCAAGGGGGTACCAAATGTGGAAACAATCCAAATGTCCATTAACTGGTGAATGGAAAAACAAAATGTGGTCTATCCAGATAATGGAATAGTTTTTGATGATAAAAAGGAGTGAAATACTGACATATACTACAACATGGATGACCCTCAAAGATGTCATTCTAAGTAGAGAAGTCAGGTACAAAAGACCATGTATCATATGATTGTATTTATATGGAATGTCTAGGAAAGGCATATCTTTAGCTATAAAAAGTAGATTAGTGGCTGCCTGTGTTTGGCAGTAGGAATGGGGAGTGGCTACAGATGAGTACCTGGGACTTTTTGGGGTGATGGAAATGATCTAAAAATGTAATTGTGGTGATGGTTGGACAACTCTATATATTTGTTAAAAATTATTGAATTGTACACTTAAGTGAATTCTATAAATACACCTCACTAAAGCTATGGAGAGGTGGAACTACTATTCACGGATACCTAGATCCTTACCTGAGTGCTTCACTGGATGAGCATATGGCCTTGTGACTCTGGGTTTGGCTGAAGAACTAGGAGGATGCTGCTTGTCATAAATATTTCCTATTAATAAACCATTTGTGCATAGCCTTGAAATTTTTAAGTAGATAAGGACAGTGATACAAAAAGAAACAAGATCCTACTTTGTGTAGACAGTGTCACCCTGTTAGGCATTCTGGGAGCTCGGGGAAGCTGTGCTCAAATATGCTGCATCTGCTCCCACGCTGGACCAGCTTCCTTCTGTGGCCTTGACTAAAGCAGTTGGGAAGGTGAGTTTATATTATGGGATGATATGTGTGGCCTCTTTGCACCAACATGTAATCCATTTGACAGGTTGCAAGCATGCTGTAATGTCTACTGCCACCATCACAGAGATTGTTTAGTTGTTGTTGTTGTTTTTAAGTTATCTGGGGCATGCCAAATTAAACTAAAATAATAATACAGATTGCCATGGGAAGATAAGATGAACATTCTGAGATATCTAGAGGGAGGAAACATAACCGCTTGGAGATAGTGTCTTCATTTCTGTTCTAGAAACACAAAAAGAACCCACATTGTGAGCTCTTTTCTCGTTTCTTAAATCCATCGCTGAGGCTCCCTTTACTTCTCACCTGGATTGCCACAGTAGCGCCGTACTTTCTAGTATGAAAGTATCTGAACCACTCTGCCGCCTTCCATCCATTTCATCTTAGAGCACAGCTCTAGTTATGACTCCCAAGGGCCTTGGTATAGTACAGAGTTTTTGTCAAGCCCTGCAAATAGCAGCCCTTCCATGCATCGCAGAATATGTGCTCCTGCCTTCCTGGAATACATGGTGGTTCTTCCTCAGGCCCCACGTGTTCCCACCATGGGAGCTTTGTTTGTGCAGTTTTCCCTTTGTGGGATACCTCCTCACAGGGCTCACCTGCTGAAATCATAGCCGTCTTTCAAAGCCCGGCTCAGACTCCCCATTCCTATATGAAGCCTTCTGTGATTCTCCCAAACCAATTGCGATTTCACCCTTCTCTAACTCTGTGTTCCCTCATATCCTCTGCGTTAGTGGTGTTCTATTTGGGTGGTTTGCATACCTGGCTAAACTTCTTAGTTTGTAGACTCCATAAGGGCAGGGACTGGGTCTTACCCATCTTGGGTCACTTTGCACATAGTTGATGCCCATGATACAACCTGTGGGTTGAATAAGTTGCATAACTCAACTACCACTCAGCTTTTCTCCCTGAAAACAGCAACTTTACACTATCCTCACTTCTTTTTTTCTCTCTGTTACGTGCCTAACACTGGACATTTCAAAATGTCAACTTACTGCTGTTGTGTGCCTCATCTTAGACTTTTGACACACTTTTTTTTTTTTTCTGAGCTAGGGTTGTGCATTTGTGTCTTGGCAGCTGGAGAGCTATGTCTATGAATAATGAGTCAATTATCATCCAGCCTCGGGGAAAGTACAATTATTCCTGACTGGCCAGGCTAAGGTAATCCTCTCCTCCCTGTGCCCTTTCCAGTGAAGAACATGAAACAGTTGGAATTCAGACCACTGCAAAGGGAATTTAGACAAAACATTTGTCTGCTGAATTTAGCTTCTTTGGACTTATTCTGATTTATGATTGATTGGTTTTTAAATTACTTATTTAATCCTAAGGACTGTCGCTCCAGGGGAGGCCATATACCAAGGAGTATGTGATCAAGAAGCAGTGGAGTGAAGTAGTTTGGCTGGGCAAATGAAGAGCAAGTTTTGTCCAGAGCAACATTGCTTTAGGCTAGGAGTATGATATGAAAATCACCCCCCTGACTTTCAAAGGACCCAGTCTTGTTATAAGCGTGATTGCTTATCCCCTATGCTCTGGGCAGGAGGTTTTTGGCAACTACCCAGTGTTGCACAGAATTTCCCCCCCATGAATTTTTCTTTCCTACTTAACAACGTATTCAGTATCTCTTCACAACTGAGAACATGCTCTTGATTTGTATTTCTGTTGACCATGGTGCAGAAGAACGGACACTCAGGTGTTGCTGGGAGAATTAGGTCATGAATTCTGATGTTGGTTGTGTTGATCTGTGAGAACTTTCCTGTAAAGTGTAAACTTTCTTCTAAGCTCATGGACACTAGTCTGGCCTTTGAATGGATGAATTTGAATTTTTAAAAAGTTTCTTTCAAAACTGAGTTCTCTGAAACTGACCGCTTTCATCTGGAAGATGTACAATCAATTTACGATTGGTGTTTAATTTATCGAGGCGTCCATAGTTTCAACCTTTTGCAGGAGTGTAACCTTTTTCTTTGGCCTGAAATTAGACACTGTAGGTGTAGTTGGTGACCTTGTAAGGGAGATCTGTTGGAAGCTTGTCTGTTTGGTATCAAAAGAAAATTGAAATTCCATTGCTTCAGAATAATGAAACCTTTAGCAAAAAACCTTTGTTTCATGTGTATTGAAGTTTTGACTCAGAAATGCCCAAAGAAACACTCTTTCAGGTCTCAGTAACCGACTTGTTCTCTGAAATATTGCTGTTAGATTTCCAAAGTGTGTTATGTCTGGCACTTATTTCAAAGCAAGGAACATTAGGGATAAGATGAAAAGGTAGAAAAGGACTCTGATGAGAAGCAGAAACAGAAGAAGATGAAACGCACGCTTGGGTGGCATGTTTGGATGGCCCCCAGGATAACTCTGGGAAGCAGCATCTGGCACTCTAATCAGGCTTTAGGCCACTTCGGATTCTGGGCTGTGCCAACATCTGCCATTTTGTCATTATCATATTGAAAAAGAACTTCTTTCCTATCTTCTGCTGCCAAGAGATTTTTTTTTTTTTTGCTGTTTTTTTAAAAAATGATAAAAGCATTTGTAAGAAGCACTTCGGGGCCTTTGGAGTGAAATAGTACTTACTCTTGTGAAACTGCTTTCAAGGTTTAGAAAGGAGTCTTAAACAGTAGGTTCAGTCAGAGAGGGAACAAGTTCTTTTCTGAATCTTTCCATATTTTAAAAATGAAAGCTTTATGTTTATGAAAGGACGAAGTTTTGAAAGAGTAAACAAGAAGTTGTGTTAGATCTGAGACCTCAACCATCGCTCCACATCAGCATCGGAAGCTGGGACTTCATTACATTTTGCTCTTTATTTTGAAGGAGTTTCATCTGGTTATTTGTCAAATAACCTGGTGTTTTATTGGAAATGGCAGAGGAGCACACTGAGTGATAATAAGAACAAACAGAACTTGTCCTTACGGAACATCTGTTCTTCCCAGACATCACTGTGGTTTTCAAGTATGTAAAGCAATAGATTATTACAGTAGTGTTGTGCTGAGTACACGGCATTTTCTCAGGAAATACTAGGTTTAGGTTGTGCTAAACTTAAAGGATAAGCAAGGAGAACTGAAACTATTCCGCGTCTTATTAGAACAGGACACTGAGGAATGGCAGGGAGCCACTGGTTGCCTCTAACTTTGATGAAGTTTGAAGGACCCTTTCATTCCTCCTCACTCCTGTTTCCAAGCATCTCCATGCCTGTCTTGCTCCACGCTGCTGCCACTGCTTGTCTCTGCCCTAGGACTGATGATTTTACAGCCATAATTGTGGCTGTAAAAGAGGAAGAAGTCAGGGAGGGTAAACCTAAGACCATTTTGTCCTCACTTCTGTGGCCTGGCATCGTGCTGGTTACTCCAGCAGTGTTCCTGTAACCCTCCCATCACCTTCCTTAATCAGCCCCTCAGCCCCTCCACCCCCAGCAGCCAAGGCGAGTGCTTCATATCAGAGTTTGCAGGGATTTGTTGGGGCACAAGGAAGGGGTCACCCGTCCCAGTAGTAGCTAATTAGGAGTCGTGGGTGCTGGTGCAGGAGGCAGTAGAGAGAGCTGGCCTGAGCTGGTGGTGTTTGCTAATAAATCCCTTTGAAAGAAAAAGCGATGCATTTAAATATTTGTGTTTTCCCTCTCTGGCTTACTGAGCTAATGCTGTATTATAGGCTAGGCTACCTTATCTCTTCTCCCCAACAGTATTTCTGTGTTAATGTCCTATAGATATCCCTACAAGTCTTTTTTTTTTTTAAATAAATTTATTTGTTTATTTATTTGTCTGCGTTGGGTCTTCGTTGCTGCGCGCGGGCTTTCTCTAGTTGCGGCGCGCAGGCTTCTCACTGCAGTGGCTTCTCTTGTCGCGGGGCACAGGCTCTAGGCGCATGAGCTTCAGTAGTTGTGGCTCACAGGCTCTAGGGCGCAGGCTCAGTAGATGTGGCGCACGGGCTTAGTTGCTGTGCAGCGTGTGGGATCTTCGTGGATTAGGGCCTGAACCCGTGCCTCCTGCTTTGGC
This sequence comes from Leucopleurus acutus, assembly GCF_964270905.1. Classification (NCBI taxonomy): domain Eukaryota; kingdom Metazoa; phylum Chordata; class Mammalia; order Artiodactyla; family Delphinidae; genus Leucopleurus; species Leucopleurus acutus. The sequence goes on from NC_139151.1 coordinate 87,434,377, forward strand.
AGGCGGATTCTTAGCCACTGTGCCACCGGGGAAGTCCCCCTACAAGTCTTAATTCTACCAATGATGAGGTATTCAGAAGCAAACACAGGATTCTGGCGGCCTTGCACCAGGCCGAGATCATTAGAACAACAAGAATCTTTACTGATTTTGAAGCCATGCAACCAGTGGCTCAAGAGAAACATGCCACTTTGGTGGGTTAGGCTGTTTTGTAACCCCTTCAGTTAGATACCTGACCAGGTTGTTCACAAATAAACCCATGTCTCCAGAATCTTTCCATGGTGGAGTATTGTAAGGGGATGGAACAGGGTGCCCAAATCTGACAGTAGCTTGATTTCTGCCACTTGGCCTCTTTTGAATCCCTTATTCACTCTTCTAGTGATCCTTGAAGTAGATTCCTGTGTTTTGCTATTGTCATTTGAAGCAAGGGAGTTCTAGTTTTAGTATGTGCCATGCTCCCTGGGTTCTTGTACTATTGTAAACTTTTCTTCTTTGTCTCCTTTCTGGGCTTTTTAAAATTTCTTTTTTTTTCTGCTTTATTCTTCTGTTCTCTAAGAACCCTTTCCCTTCATTTACTGTACTATTCTAAGTTGCACAGCAGTGAGTGCTGGATTAGGAAGGCCTGGGTTCACATCCCCACTCTGCTACTTACCAGCTGTGTAACTTTGAACAAATTATTTAATCTCTCTGTAGGCCTTGGTTTCTTCACCTGTAAAATGGGGATACTAACAGTACCTACCTCTAGGCTTATTGTGAGGCTTAAATGAGATTTATGAGATGCATAATAAAAGACAGTCTGACCCTCAAGTAAATGTTAACTCTTATTTATTTTAATATTGCTGCTAATATTAAAAATAATTTTATGGCTTAAACCACTGCCCCAGTGTAATCGACTACCAGCTCGTTACCTATCGCTGTGATCTCTCTCCCACATTTTAGCCTACATTTGCAGCTGCCTCTGGGACATTTCCCTCACAGTTTCCACTGGCACCTCAAATGCAGCATGGACAAAAGTTAATTCATTCTCTCTCATCTGAATTTGTCCCCCACATTTCTGTTAATGGCATCATGTTATAATTTTCTCTTAATTTAGGATGAATCTTAGACTCTTTCCTTATCCTAAGGACATAATCATGAATGTGCAAAGATTTAACACAAACGTATTCATTGTTTATAGTTTTAAATAGTTGAGAATAGGTTAAATAAACTATGTTAAATATATACGGTGGAATTCTCTATAATCATTAAAATTATGCAGAATATGCAATAGTATGAAAAAATATTGCTCTCAAGTTGACTTATAATATGGTATGTACAGTACAATTCCATTTGACTTTTAGAAGTTTATGGGTGAATAGATAAAAGATGAGAAAAATAGCCACTGAAAAAATTTTGTTGCAGCTTTTGTCTTGTAGGATTATGAGTGATATTCTAATTTTAATCTTTTTCTTTTACAAATTTTCTAAAATCATCCATACATTGCCTCCATATTTTTTTTAAAAACCCTCAAATTTAGAAAAAAAATGAGATCGGTAATGTCCAAGAGTCTTGCAAATACTTTATTGACCTCTTAACAATGGCTGAGAACGGTGCTGGATACAAACTTATAAATGTTTGTTGAATAGTGAATGAAATAGTGTTATCTTTCTATGCATTTTTAGAAATAACTTTATAGGTTAAGAGTGTTTAATGCTTCAAGCATTCAGTTTGTAGATTTTTTTGAAAAGTATTTTTTTTGTTGTTTGGAAGAAAGATTCTCAATAAACACAAAATAAACTAGACTGGATGTGGTGGGTGTTTTCTAATATTATGTAATTTATCATTTCAGATAATGTGACCGAAAGAGGAGCCTTTGGAACCAATTCTTCAGAAAACAATTTTCCTTCAGTAAAATTTACTCAGAGAAATGAACCCAATGATCACCATCTTAGCAATAAAGCCATCTTTCTTCGTACTTTGTCACAGTGTTCAGAAGAGGAACAGGTAATACCATAGCACATTTACAGAAACAGAGAAAAAAAATTTTTTCATGAATTAAAAAAAAGAAAGAGACCATAATAAGAAACATCGGACAACTATTGGATCAGTAACTCAGACTCCTAATTTTAGAAGGAGTGCCTTTGGGATACTTTACTGAAAATCATCATTACATTTCATGATTTCAACAGCCAACTTTTATGATAGTAACTTAATTATCCCCAATTTTTGTTAAAAACCTCTTAAGGATCTGCCATCTACAGATTTTTCTTGAAATTATGTCTATATTTTAGCTTGTCCTCTGGGACAAAAGAGTTCCTTTTTGTAATTCTCTGTGTAAATGAGAGTTTCTTTTACCTGTCCTGGATTCATGTCCTTCAGACTTAAAGTAGAATATGTTATCTTGGTTCTTCCGAGATTTGGTCAATAAATAAATGTTAGATGCTCTCTTCCTAATCTTCAAGACTTCATAGACTATATTCACATTCTCTTTAGCTATGGTTTTTAACTATCGAGGAATCCTAGTGGAAGCTGTTCTATTTTTTAAGCCATTTGAGTTTCTACTTTTTATCTCATCGTGTATTCCCTGTGATATTGTGGACAGAATTGTATATGAGATTATGGTTTTATGCAAGGGAGAAAAATCTCCATGTTAGAAGTGTGTTTATATACAGCGAAGGGCTATAATTCTTTAATTCTATAACTTATTTCCAGTGAGGTGATTATGGGACAAGAACTTTTCTTTCTAGAGGATTCATTGTCTACTGGCCATCATTGGCAATTGGAATTACATTTTCTATTGAGTCTTTAACCAGTGTGTGAGAGGCTAAGAATTGTTCCACGGTATTTTTTCCTAGTAACTTGAAAATGTTATATTAGCATTCTCTGATTTGTCCTTCAGAGGCTCATTGGGGTGGGATGGGACGGGGGCTGGGGTAATGAGGTGCGGAGTGTTCATATTTTACACATGAAAAAATTGGGGTTAAATAATTTACCCTAGGTTACACTGTAGATGAGTCTAGAAGACAGAAGTAGAAGTCAGACCTCCTGGAACCTATTCCCTGATGGCTGCTATGACTTAGTGAATCTGCTGTCACTAAGGTGTCATGGTTTGTCACGCATAGCTAATTAACAGAAGGCGGAAAGGGAATTTTAGTGCCTGAAGGACTACAACATCAGCTCCTTTATTTTCACTTGTTTCATCTTCCCATCAATATGTCCTCAATGTTGTTTGTTTGTTTTTCCAGATAGTGATGGATGAAGGCCAAAAAGTTGGCAGTTCCTTTCAGGGTGATCTGAATCGGGCAGGAAAGGTGAAGGTAAGGCATGATTCGATTTTATTCCATGGCCAAAACCCAGAAAGAGCATAAAAACCTCACAGGACTCATTTGCTGTCTGTCATACAAATTTGGAGAATTCAGCAGATTTTGTCTATATGCTTTAAAAAAAAAAAGTGGTGTTTGATTATCTTAAACTGTCCTTGGTGGCCTGGGTTCTGGATCTTTTTTCCTCAAAGCTTTACAAATGGAAGGGGTGCTTCAATAGAGAAACGTGACTCTTGTCCTGACAATATAACAGATTCTCAAGTTTTAGTACTGAAACCATCATATGGAAGATAAATTTTTGCTGTCCCTTGGAAGTCAAAAAATAACTGTAGTTATGTACTTCCAAGTATGGAAGCTACAAGCCATGGTCTGGCAGGTAGAGAGTGGGGAAGAAAGACCCAGGCTGTGTTTTGAATTCCAATGATGAGATCTAAATTTATAATTTTATGGTATTTTGTTATGTACATGTTTTAGGTCATAAGCATAAAAGGCATTTTGACATCATGCCTTTACTAGATCTGCCTTCGGGTGCCAGTGGTGAAATCATTTGTTTATTCACACTCTTTGATATTCACCTGAGATGAATTGGTTCATGTCTGAAGTGCTACCATTTTGTTGATCTAAAATGTCTCGTTGTCAGCTTGCAGTGGAAAGCAACATTGAAATGCTGCTACTGTCTGTAAAGGTCATTTGCTCTGCTTTTTACCTTTGAAGTAATTTTCAGTTTTATTTGCTCAAAAGAGAGAACACTTGATTTTTTGCTCTGTTCACCTCTCTTGTGATTACCTGGGGCAGGATGATTTTGTCTTGGATGAACCTTCTCCCCTGCTTTCTTTAGTTTCTACTCTCTCTTTGGAGTTTAAAGCACACTGTTGTGAGAATAGCCAGACCCACCACCATCATTTGCTTGAGGAGCAAAAGCAATAAAACAAAACCAAAAAATAGAAACATTGTTTCAGACTGTCTTGATGGTGGTATATATTCTGGGATAGAATCAGGAACAAAAACTTTTCAAAAACTTCCCAGACTGTTTTTTCCCTTTCAGTATAGAGATCTTACTGTGGTGCCTGTGAAATCCCAGCCAACTTCCAGACTTAGTGCTTCTTTCAGATGTCTCTGGGAAAGCACAGTGAACACAAAGGTCTCTATCTGGGACTCAAAAGTTAATGAGAAAAGGAGATTCATTTGCTCACTTGAGTGTTGTGGAAGTGGATTCACTGATTCTTAATTGCATATTTTTCTCTAGGTCTAATTTGCATAAAGATGATGTTAATCCTTTTCTAGGTAGACAACTTCCTTGATTTAGAAGATTTGGACTTGGATGAAGAGATTAAGCCCCCAATGAGTAAGAGTATGCTTTCTGTTTCCTTTCTACCACTGCTTGACCTTTTTCTCTACAAATAAGACTTTAGACAGCTTTTCTTTTCTTTCTTTCTTTTTTTGGGGGGCAATCCTTACCTCTGCTTTCCCTGAGATAGGAAAAACTGGAGTCCTGCAGTCTCTTTTTTGATAATAAAGATTTCAGCTGAAAGGTCATACAAAACTTGTTGAAGGTTGTAATGTCTTTGGTCTTAAATGAAGGAAAGGTGTTCTTCCTCCCACCCCCCACCCCCATTTACCATGTGATTGATTTTTGGATAATTGTCTCAGAGTCATTTAAGTCAAACCCTTATTTCTTAGAAGCACCATGTTGTAAATTGAGATTATTTTTGAGTGCTACTTAAAATATCAGTTGATCATAAAAATTATGCGAATTGATCATAAAATAAACAAAAAAATAAAATCAAAATCTTTGCTTTTATAAATATTTATTAATATGTAAACCAAACAATTAAAACTAAAGATATAGTGTGAATGTTTTTTCTGGGGCTTTCTCTGAGGTTTATGTAGATGAGGCCTTTTCCTTTCTTGGTTAACGTTTCTGTGTAAGACTAGGTATCCTTTGTTGCTCAAAGGGGCTTTGAAATATGTTCAAAATTTGAGTTACTTGTTTTGAAAACTCTCGTTCCTAATTTAATATGTAAGAATATCTCAAAATTAGTTGAATGTTAGGGAAGGGGCAGTTTCCATGGGGTTTTGGTTGTTGGTGTTTGATTGTGTCTACAGTCCTTAGGTGGTCATCAACAGCGACTATGGTCATTATTGTTGGGGAAGGGGGCTTCTTTATAATCACACAGCAGTTAAAGTGCAGGGTGTAGTTGCTTGGGGGATGGCCACTGTCTGTGAATTGACTGTATAAGCCTCTGCTTTGGCTTCTCTGCCTGAATTTGAGAGGCTTTGGTAATTGGAAGCAATTAACATTTTTATTCTGCTTCCAAACATCACACTACTCTATTGAAGGCACTGTTACTCAAGCACTCTATTAACCAGTAGACTTCGCAGATTTTTTTCCGTACTTGCTTGGTTCAAGGGAGATCAGAGATCTAACAGAATCACAGAGGTTCTCTTAACTTTAATGCCTTAGGCAGTTCTGAATTTCTTTATTAGAGCAGTTTAGAGGCTCTGATTGGATTAGAAGGGATTGCTGAGGATTTATGAGGAAGCCAAATTTGTGGAGGAAGCCCACTGTTTCTGGGTTTTGGGTGATTTGGGGAAAGGGAACAGATTCCTGGGTCCTGTTCCTAAGAAAGAGTCTAATTCAGAAGGTCTTTTGTGGCATCTAGTGATCTGCATCTTTAACCACTACCCCAGGGGATTCTGATATGGTTCATCTGTGGGTGATACTTGGAGTCTGAACGTATACCTTTGCAACATAAAATTAATTTCATAGGAGGGCACAGAAGTGCACAGGTTGAACATTTTTGTGATGGTTTAAACTTGCTTTCTGCCGGTAATGAGAAGGTCTGTATACTGACATAATCCTGCATAGCCAGCGAATTTGATTTTGGTTGTATCAATATTTTAAATTAGTCTTCTAACCTTTTCCATTATTTTCACATTGTTTTCTTTAAACTTTTTTTTTTTTTTTGGCTGCGTTGGGTCTTTCTCTAGTTGAGGTGTGCGGGGGGCTACTCTTCGCTGTGGTGCATGTGCTTCTCATTGCGGTGGCTTCCCTTGTTGTGCAGCATGGGCTCTAGGTGTGCAGGCTCCAGTAGTTGCAGCATGCAGGCTCAGTAGTTGTGGCACCCAGGCCCGAGAGCACACAGGCTTCAGTAGTTGCAGTGGGCAGGCTCAGTAGTTGTAGCTCATGGGCTCTAGAGTATAGGCTCAGTAGTTGCGGCTCATGGGCTCTAGAGCGCAGGGTCAGTAGTTGTGGCACACAGGCTTAGTTGCTCTGCAGCATGTGCGATCTTCCCTGACCAGGGATCAAACCTGTGTCCTCTGCGTTGGCAGATGAATTCTCAACCACTGTACCACCAGGGAAGTCCCTCTTTAACCATCTTTTAAGTTTTTTTTTTTTTTTTTTTATCCAGATCTGTTTCTGTCATTTAAAAAATTGCAAAGAAATGTCTCACTAGTATGATTTTTCTGGAAATGAGATAACAGGTAGTTTTGCATTTGTGTGTATAAAAGCTTACTGAGGCTGAACCAAGTCTCAGTGGACTTGGATGAGCTAGTCAGGACCTTCCCAGGTGTAAAATAATGTGAAAAGCCAAGGCTAAAAAGCAACCTAGGCTTCAGTGATCTATTCCAATTACCAAAAAGACCACCAAGCTTCACAATTTTCATAATGCACAATCTGGGTCATTTGAAAGGAAAGAAAAAAGAAATAGTTGTGCCAGGGTGAATTTTAGATTGTGTCTGATTTGTATGACACTTAAGGAATGGGAGCAGAAGGCGAATATTTATATCAGATGGGAAACGTGACATTTTAAACAGGCAAGTTGCTTGTATAATTTTGGCAGCTGAGGGGTTTACTGATTAGATTCTGTTGTTATTGTTTAAGCAACAGATTTGCTTGGGGCAACAAGGAAGTGAGTTGCGTATTGTTTTTCTACCACTGACTTTATTTGTTCACCTTTTTCATTTTCATAAATATTTTCCAAGATTCAGGCGCTTGTTTCTGTCCTGGTATTTGGCTTATTGTTTTGGCAGCCCAGGTGGAGACAGTTTTTCCAAGCAGACAACTCAGTGCTGTGCTATTGACCAGTTGTTGGAGGGAACCTTGGCCACAGAGTTTGGTGCCCTGTGTTTATTTGATGTCACATTAACGATTTTTTCCTCCTTTGAGATAAGATAGTTAACCTGATGGTTAGTTACTGTCATGCTCCAGACTGTTACCCGGAAAGATTATTGTTTGGAATAGGTATTAGTTATTATGCTTTGGCCATTGGAGTAGGAAGAATCTTCTGGTCGTCTTTATTTTTTACCCCCTCAGTTGGCCCAGCATGTTCTCTGGATGAGTGCAGAAGGTCAAAGAGACTTTTTGAGGCCTAGTTTTCAGAATTATACTGTCTTATACAAGTTTCTTGACCAGTGGGTATACTTATGCTATGGTTGATTGTGTTGGATGAAAATGGGCAACTGATTCCTGCTCAAAGATTGGCAGCCTTATTTGATTTTCATTTTCAATCTCTCCAGTACTCCCAGTTCTAATGAAGGCATCACTTTCTCTGTCTCTCCCTCTTTTTTAAAAAAATTCTTTCCTTATCTGCAACTTTAAGGCTTTATGTAGACTATGAATGACCTGGACTCTTATTCAAAGATATTTAACAACTGTGACTGGATCCTGGAATAAAATAAAGAATAAAACAGATCTGGTTCCTGTCCTTGGAAATTCATAGTTTATTGGAAGAATCAGACATATCACAAATATATAATTACATATGCTCTAGATCTCATGAGAGCATATGGCAGGGGAATTTAATTTGTCCATGGATCAGAGAAAGTGCTGAGAGCCTGAGATCTAAAGGATGAGTAATTATTAACTGGGTGAGGGGTGGGTAAGAGAGTATAGGAACAGCATAAGAACAGTGTGTGTAAAGGTCCTGAGCTAGGAGAAGATGGCATATTTCAGCCAACAGAGAGTTTAGGCATTTCATTTACTTTCCACTTGGGACTGTTAAAAATCATTCTTTCATTGCTTCGAAGATCACTAAAAGATCATTGAGAGGGAAAAAATCCTTGCTTCAAAATGTTCCTCTATCGCTGTTCCTCCAATTTTTTTTTTAATGTGCAAACTTATCCATCTATTAAATTCAAACTTGAAAGCCATATCAACCACAAAGGCAAATGCTTCCACTCCATTCCTGAGAAGGAAACAGAATTGGGATGATAATTCCACCCTTTCAATAATTCCTCTATTTATTTCTCCCCAAGGGTAAAGGAAGGCATTATCTAATTGGAGAGATTAGGGAAAAAAACTGATGTGTATGGATGAGACATTTTGTTTCTTCTTTTGGGTTCATGCTGTTTGGAAGGTGTATGTCCTCTCTTCTGTGCCTGTGTCACCTTTCTTATAGTAGACACACTTTAAAAGGGGCCCAGGTCTGCCTTACATGGTGGTTTTCAACCTGAGAGATACATTGGAATCACTTGAGGAGCTTAAAGAAAAACGACAATACCTGGATCCTGCCTTTGGAGATCCTTTCCCAGTAGTCTGGTGTTTGTCGTGGGCATTGGCAGTATTTAAAGCTTCCCAGGTGACTCTAACATGCGTTTGAAGCTGAGAACCATCTCTAGACAGATGTCTGGAGGTATCACTCTCTGAGCCCCTACTCTAAGGGCTCTAGGGATATGAAGAGGATCTCCTTATACCTGGCTGGATTCATGTCATCTGTGCAGACTCCCTGTCAGGTGGGATAGTGCAAGGTCTAGACTTGGAAGGAAAGTTTGATAAGTAAGAGGGCAAATTGTGACTGCAGGACAAGCTCTATTTTCAAAGTCAGCTCTATTAGTTATAAAGCTCATATTTTGATCCCCATCTATTTGACTCCTGTATGGATTTTTCTTTTATTTCTGTATTTAAAGTAGAGGGATATGATTTATTATCACTGTCAAATGCCAACTCCGCCCATGAAGTAACTCTTCCCTGACCTTCCTGACCTTCCCCTTGGATGGGCAGTAATCTTCCTCTGTTTACATTTCCACTTTTATTTATTTTGCAGTTATTTTTTTTCTCAAAGTAAGTTTTCATTAATGTGTCTCTTGAAAGTGGCATATGGTTTATTCATATGCATGTACACACACACACATACACACACAAATAAAACTTCATCTTTTAATTGGTGAGTTTAATCCATTTACATTTAATGTAGCTGCTGATATATTTGGCTTTAAATCTCTTATCTTACTATTTTGTTCTCTATTTGTCCGGCCAGTTATATGTGCTTCACTCATTTTTTGCCTATTTTGGAGTAATTGAGTATTATCATATTATTGTTTCATTGCCCTTATTTTTGCTGGGTAGAGAATTCTAGGTTTGTAATTATTTTTTTTTCAGAATTTTTAAGACGTTATTCTATTCTGTTATGGTGTTAATTTTTTCTCTGTTGAAAACTGTCGAAAGACCAAGTGTCAATCTGATGGTTGCACATTGGAAGGTAATATGTTTTTTACCTCATTTGACTACTTTTATGATTTTCTCTTTGTTTTTGTTTGTCAGTAATTTCACTGTGCCCTGGCATTGTTAACTTTGTATTTGTTCTGTTTGGGGTTTGTAGATTCTTGTAAATGTTAGGAAATTCTCAGTTCTTATGTCTTCAAATATTACCTGTGCCCAGACTTTTCACCATGTCCCACATGTCACTTACGCTCTTTCCTGCATTTTCCATCCTTTTTTATTTCCTTTCTTTCTTCAGTCCAAATATGTTCTACTATCTATGTTCTAGTTCAGTAATACTTTCTTGAATTGTATCAAATATGATGTTAAAGCCATCAATATTTCAGTTATTATAGTTTTCAAGAGGTCTGGAATATCTATTTTTATAGATTTTAGTTCCCTGCCAAAATTTTCCAGTTTTGTAATATATTTATTGGAATATATTAATCAATTATTTTAAAGTTCCTGTCTCATAATTCCAATAACTGAGGTGTCCTGTGAGTCCATTTATATTATTAATTTTCCCTTTTGATCTGATATCTTTGTATAATTTTTGTTTGAATGCTGAACATTGTATATAAAATATTACATAGGCTCTGGATGATTATCTTAATCTTGTTTTAGAAAAGCTTCTCTTCAACATTTTGTTAGAAGTTAGAGTAGTCATAGGTTATCTTAATCCAATATGGGATTGAGCTGATTGGTAACTGGGTTTCAGGCTTTATGAGGGCTGCTCTACTTCTAGTTCTTGCTTACTGCTAGGGTGTAGCCCTTCAAGGTAAATCACAGCCCCTCCTTCTTGGAGATCCCAAACTCTATTTTTTATCTTCACAGCACTGTGAACCTGCTGGTAGTTCTGCTAAGCTTCTCAGCCTCTTGATCTATTTCTTCTTCACTTCTTGGTTTTTCAGCCTCTGCTTACAAATCAGTAAATGACATAAGTTGAAAAACAGCTTAGACTCTTAGATTCACTTTCACTACTTTCCTTCTCTCCAGGATCTTGGCCCCTCAAGTTCTGGACTTCCCTGGTAGCTCTCTAATGCCTTTAAGTAGTTGATTTTTTATCATTTATTCAGCTTTTCTAATGTTCTTGGTGGGAGGGTCAGACTCATATTAAATGTGGTCTGGGAGCTCCTTGGAAAACCCCAAGGTCTGAAGGTCAAATAAGTTGACGTTTGCACTGATGTTGCAAAAGCAATGATGGGTAAAGATGCTAGTAACTTAGTGTGAATCAAGGTAGAAGCACCAAACTATACTAGTAGTCACTGTAATCCTCACTGTCCTGAATTTGTAATTAAAGCAAATGCCAGTTTCCATTGCAAATGTCCTTGATGAAGTGGTAAAAGTTATTAATTTTATTAAACCTTGAGGCTTGAGTACACCTCGTCTGCTGCATACTGAAATACAACAGTTGTATTTCACATATACATGAAATACATGAACATTTTTTCATGGAAAAAATGAAAAACACTTTTTCATGAAAAAACACTTGTGCAATTGAGGGGTGTGCTGAACTTGTTTTGTTTTGTTTTTTCTTTCATGGATCAACGTTTTTACTTGAAAGAATGACTGACAAAGTATAGTTCTCAAAAAGGAATGAAGTGAGCCCGTCTCTACAAGACAACAGCTGACAGTACTCATTGCCAATGATAAAATTGGCAATGGATCAAGTGAAAATTGGAGTTTTGGAAAACTTACATCCAGTGCTGTGAGCTTGAGAGCTTCCCAATATTTAAAGCCTTTTCTGATAAAATTGGTAATGTTAACTAATGTGATTTTTATATTGCATGATGAAATATGTCAACATTTGAAAGATCTGCATAACACAGTGAACCACCATTTTCCAAATAACCAATATATGATGTTACAAAATCATGCACAGGAGCGCAATCCATTCAACATGTAAGATAGACCAATGGATTTTAACATAAGAGTATGAAAAATTTACTGAAAGGGTGTCATATTGCACATTGAAATTATTTTTAAAAACTTTATCATTTGTCAGTATCTAGTGTGTATCAAAGAATAATATCCCCAGTTATATAAAAAGAGTATTAAAATAGTCCTCCCCTTTCCAGCTACATATCTGTGTGAGACTAGAGTTTCTTCATTTTCATCAACTGAAACAGCATATTCCAAAAATTCAATGCAGAAGCAAATATAGAATCCAGCGTTCTTCTATTTAAGACAGACATTTAAAAGATTCAGACAATGTAAAACAATGCTTCTCTTCTATTTTCTTTGTTTCTGGAAAAGAGTTTTTTAAATAAAAATATTTATTTTAATATATGATAGTATTATTTTAATGATTCAATAAGCAAATATTTGAAATTTTAATTTCTAATATGGTAAATATTGATAGATATCACTCCCATAAACAAAAGCTCTTTGGAGTCTTCAAAAAATTTTAAGAACAAGAACCACCTGATATAAACTATCACAGCTGGAAGCTATGTGCAGAGGAGGCCTGAGGGCATTTCTTATCTGTATCCTTTTTGGTCTTGAGGAACACCCGAAATTTCAGGAAATTTTGGCCATTTCTACATGGCAACAAAGGAATGGATTGGTTAATTTTTATAAATATGACAGGCAGACTAAATATTATTGTCTAGATTATCAGATGTCAGGTAGATGGCTTACTTTTTAATGTTGTATTAAATTACATGATTATAGCCTTTGACTTACTGGTCATTGGCTAAATGCAGAAAGACAAATGGCACAAACACATAGTTTATAAACGTTGGACGTTCTTGTCAGGTAGTTGAGAAAGAGGTTGAAATGCTTTCGGCCAGGCTTGCCATCCAACATCAAGATTCGGTTTTCGAGAGGTGCCTTAACTCTACAAAGCACATCAGTCAAGATGGTGGTATTTAGCTAAGAAGGAAACTAATTGTTTTAGAAACAATAAGGTCAGATGAAGTGTCTTAAAGATAAGATTTCAGTTGGGAAATCTTTGCAGAGAACTTCAGAAATTCCATTCCCCATCATCAATGAATACAATCATTTTCCCCCTGAGAGAATGAATATTTAAATAACCCATCAGTGATTATAAAATGGCTAAAAGATAACTTGTGTCTTATCAGACTATTCGTGTGCATATTGGTTTCACTCTTTTATAAATCTGTCCTGTTTAGAGTTAAAGCAGTTCAATTTTTGTGTTGACTATTGTCTGATTTTATGTATAAAAATCCTACTCCTATAAAAAAAAATTTAGTTTTTGAGGGAAAGGACTATACATATTTTGCATCATTCACAATGTCCTGTGGATAGGTAGACTCTTCATACTTGCTGTTCAGTTTAAAAGTTGAGATGCAGGAAATTAATTTCCTTTCTGCAAGTATGTGCTGAGAATTTACTACATATAAGGTGTCATGTTAGGCTCCAACAGCTATGCGTTTGTGCATTTTACCTTTACACTGGAGAAACAAATGACAGGAATGGGAAATGCAGTGGATACTGAGTCATATTGTTTTGAAAGAATTGTACCCATGGCAGTGGAATTCTTATGAAATAAACCATTTTTGTTGAAAACCGTACCTTCTTTGCAAACATATGAAGGATGTGAAGAGTTTCAGCAAAGGAATTGCAGAGTTGTTCCTCTTGGTGCACAGTACTGTCCATCAGATTTTAAATAGTTCTGAAAGCAGAATTGATTGTGATTTCACACTCAAAGGGATGTCTGCACTGGCAGCCAATGGGTATGGTAGATACTGGTTTTCACATTAAGAGGCTTGAACCTTTCTCTTCTTGCCTGTCTTGTTGGCAGGCCCCTAACCAGTGAGGGAGGTTAGCTTTGGACTCATAAAGGAATACTTTAGAAAGCCAGTTTTTCCACCAACCTTATTGAATTTAAAAATATTACTTCTCTGGGACTTCCCTGGTGGCGCAGTGGTTAAGAATCTGCCTGCCAGTTCAGGGGACATGGGTTCGATCCCTGGTCCGGGAAGATCTCACATGCCGTGGGGCAACTAAGCCTGTGCGCCACAACTACTGAGCCCACGTGCTGCAATTACTGAAGCCCACGCGCCTAGAGCCCGTGCTCCGCAACAGAAGCCACCACAATGAGAAGCCTGGGCTCTCTCAATGAAGAGTAGCCCCCGCTCCCCGCAATTAGAGAAAGCCCGCACGCGGCAGCAAAGACCCAACGCAGCCAAAATAAATAAATCAGTTAATTTTAGAAAATTTAAAAAAGAAATATGTATTAAAAAATATTACTTCTGGTTATAAAATTGTAAAATGCCCTGAACACTTACTAATCACGCTAATGTGCTATCGTAGTGACATTTCTTGGCCCTGAGTTTGGAGGTACAATCTGATAGATTTTAAATAATATATGTGGTGAAAGTGCTTACTTAAAAGTAAGTTCATGATGTGGCATCATGAGCTAGGAGCACGGGCTCCGCAGACAGACTGCAGCTGTGGCGCCGTGAGTGAGGTGGCTGGGGTGACTCTCAGTGTTAGAGCTCATTGCCTCTAAAAGAGGAAATAACAGAGTTGTTGAGAGGATTGGCGGAGTTAATGCATGTAAAATGCCGACTATTATTATTGTTTTTATTTCTCCTAATTAATCAGGTCATATTCTATGATTTCAATAATTAATCATAGTAGAACTTCCTTCTTCACCATCCCCCTGCCCACGTGCTCAGTTTCTAGGCTGTTTGCCATGTTCCCTGTTGCTGAAGTCTTAAGAATTTTGTAATCATGTCTTTTGTGGAGGTGATAGCTGTAGTGGTGAGAGACGTATTTCAAATAAGTTTCAGTTTTTGAATATCAATACCTGCTCAGTTATCTCTCCATACATGCTGCCCTTGGCAACAGCCAAGGCATGCCTGTTGTTAATTAATCACTTCCACTGAGAACTTAATTAGTGTCTTAATTAGGATCATCATTGAATAGCAGGCAGCAGCATCTTGCGCCAGCTGCAAGTTATTGGTTGCAGCCCTTCTGGTCCTGCGAAAACTTAGACGGAGGAGGGATCCTGTTGTGCTTCTGTTTGTTTTTGTCTTCAGAGAAAGCTGCGGAAGGTCATCAGTTGTTTGTGATGCATCGATGTTCTGTCACACGTGCAAAAATAAGGAAACACATCCACTTCTAATGGATCGATCAGAAAACCAAGATTGGCTTTTGAATTGTTGTGATTGTGCTAAACAAGCCAGAAACACATTGTTGTTGTTTGCATGTGTTGAGAAGTAGGCCATGCGTTCTGAGTATGACAGAGTATTTCATTTTTCTGCTGGAAGTCAAAGTTCCTTCCTTCTGGCATCATTGTTTTTTAATATGTTTTTTTGAAATATTGCCATATTGTTACAGGATGAAATCAGCACTCCATTTTCTTTCTCTTCACCCCCTCAGGAAAATGTGGCAAAATGAGGCAAAAGTAGCATCTTCTTGACTTATTTTCCTGTAGAAGTAGAATTGGGTTGAGGGTGAGAGGCGCGATCAAGTTATTCCGAAAACAACATTTCTCCCA
The DNA here is from genome assembly GCF_964270905.1 of Leucopleurus acutus. Taxonomy (NCBI): domain Eukaryota; kingdom Metazoa; phylum Chordata; class Mammalia; order Artiodactyla; family Delphinidae; genus Leucopleurus; species Leucopleurus acutus. The sequence continues at coordinate 87,449,627 of NC_139151.1, forward strand.
GACCTTTTGGATGGATTGTAACATTGCAACTGTAAAATAAACACCAATGCACTGACGACTTCTATTTTATAGAAAGGAGAATCCCTGAGTCAAGTTCCCAAGTGAGGACAGGCATTGTGAAATGGACCTGCTTCACTTGAGCGTATTTGCTCATTTTTTTTGACTATCATAGACTTTTAGATGACTTAGGTCAATTGTGGACTTGGTGAAGGGATCAAGTGAAATATTTTGTATTCAACAGATTTGCTGCTGCTTCCAGGAGAGGTGGAGCAGGACAGGAGCATGAGTGTTCCTTCTTACATTCCTTCCGTGGCCCAGCCTCTTACCTCTGGAGTGAAGCCAAGGCCCACTGGAAAAGGAGCAGGGGAACAAAGGGAAGAGGTACTCCACAGGGAATTCAATCCTCTTGAAATTGCCTTGATTTTGTAACTAGTCCTTTCAGAGTAATGCCACTACACCCTTGTGCTTCTGTATTTTTCTGAGATTTGGGAAGATTTACAGTTCAGGTTGCTTAATTGGGTCCCTCTCACTGCCATCTCTCTCTAATGTGTATAATCCCTTTTAAACACACAGAGAGAGCAATTATGTTTTTACATGGAAACTATGTTTGTGTCATGATGTTCGCCATGCTACAGGGACAGTGCTACGTGGGGACTCCGCAAGAGAAAGGATGGAAAGTTTTCTTATCTCTTTTAGTCTGCACTGGCCACTTTTCTTTTTATTATTGTTTCCAAGGTCCTAAAAACATTTTGCATTAGTTAAGGTAAGGCCAGGCTGCTATAGTAGGCAATCCCAACAATAAATCAGTGGCTGAAAGGAGACAGAAGTTTATTTCTCTCATGTAGCAGTCTGTAGAGAGCCTTTAAAATGAGCAGGTGCTTCTGTTCCCTGGGGTTACCAGGGCCCAGGTTCCTTCTCTCTGGATCTCCACTGAACCTCAGGACATTGTCCTCATGTGCATATTCCGAGTCAGGTCACTGTCCTACCTGCAGGGGCAAGGGATGAGAATGTGGGGGCAGCAAGTTCCCCCAAGGCTTAGGACTCAGGGCTCTTCATCTCTGCTCACATTCCATTGGCAACCACTTAGTCACATGTTCCTATCTGGTCACTGGGGAGGCTGGGAAATGTCATCTAGACATGCGCTTCACCAGCACAGGAGAATGGAATCTGCCACATGTTAACGCCCCCAAATGCACAACTTGAAAGCCATCTTTCACCATCATTTGCAACTCATCTACATATACTTAACAAGCATGTGCCAAGGCTGCTGATGGTGCTGGGTAGTGACCTTTATCACCTTTATTACTCTAGCATGAAAGGGGATGGGGCACAGGAAGTTGTTAAGGGCTCTTTATTATTGCTTCCTAATAAAAACACTAGGGTGTTTCGTGATTATTTAGTTGTTTGGGTACTAGTCTTGTCACTTGATGTTATGGAAGCAGTCATTCAATCAGAAGTAATCCACACATTTCAATTTTAAATTGCCCTTTTCTCATAGAACTTTTGTTCACTGACATCACAGAAGTCTGTCTAGGATGCTTGCAGACTTATATTAAACCCCAAATTGTTTACCAGGTAAACTTGCGGAGATAGCCACTTTTCAACGTGCTTTTTGAATTATAGATTGCTTTCCCTGAGTATTAAGAAACTATAATTACAAGGTGATTTCTAGCAGGAATCAGTTTCTTTTAAAGACTTGTTCATGTTCTTGACTTCAGTTGTGACCATACAAATTACTGGACCAGTCAGTGGTCAGTGGCACCTAGTGCCATTATAGAAATTGTTACAAAATGGTTTTAGTTGATGGGTTAAAAAAAAAAAAGAATGATTTCTGGAATCAATCATATAGCCAGTAAAATGCCAGTTAAAACCCTGTGTATGGTTGTATCTTTAAAAGGAGTATAAATTTCTTCCCAGAGAATGTGAACATTTTTCAATGTTTGAATCAAAATGATATGAACAATTTTTGTGTTGGCAAAAATGAGACATAGATGAATAATTTGCTGCTTTTTAAAGATCCAGAGTAATATTTTGGGTGGGATTTTAACTTCTAACCACTATTTGTTAGAGAAATGTTTCAGACTGTCTAGAGTCACAATACCACACCAACTCTGCCTTGGTTTAATAGTATTAATCTTATTTTAAAATACCCAGTGTAGGTAAAAGAACATAATCACCAATTTCCAGCACATGCAACGGGCTGTTTTGGGTGAGAGATGGTAGTTGCTTTCTGTGATGTCAATCTCAAAAGATGAAACTTATCCTGGATGTCCTGACTTCCTCTTAATTGCCTAATGAGAATCCGTAACTTCCTCATATGGACTGGACCCATTTAATTTTTTTCCTAATTTTATCGCTGCTTTTATACATGTGCATTTCCTCCTTACAGTCAAACGTTTTTCAAGAGCCTTCCACTTTCCCTTTGTGAATAACTTCTTGCCGTAGTTACTCTATTTTGATGAATTTTGGAAGTTTTGAACAACTTTACTGAACAAAAAGAATTCACATTAAGACGATGAAAAATTGTGAGTTCTTGTCCTACTTCCCAAAATATAGAAGAGGTCATTGAAGAAACTTTTGTAGTATTTTAATGGGAGATTGCCTGTTTTTCCAATTCAAAATAGGACTCTAGGGCTTCCCTGGTGGCACAGTGGTTGAGAGTCCGCCTGCCAATGCAGGACACACGGGTTCGTGCCCTGGTCCAGGAGGATCCCACATGCCGCGGAGCGGCTGGGCCTGTGAGCCATGGCCGCTGAGCCTGCGCGTCCAGAGCCTGTGCTCCGCAACGGGAGAGGCCACAGCAGTGAGAGGCCCGCATACTGCCAAAAAAAAAAAAAAAAAAAGGGACTCTAAAATTTTTCACCTGTATAGACAGTTTATTTATCATATTACTGTGTAAGATAACCTACAGCTAAATGCTGCTATTATTGATTTGAGCATTAGTTCTAGTTCCTTTAATTTGCCTACATGGTACTATGAATGAAAATGATTCCTTCTGTAATAGTGTCCCTCTTAGAATAAATCACGTGAGCAATTTTAAGAAAACTAGCAATTTTCTAATAGTGTACAAATTCTATTCCCTCAAAGGCTACAAAAAGATTTCAATTAGATTTGAAATTAGACGCCTGAAATCCACGTGTTTCTCTCAGCTCCTTAGGCAAAAATAACAAGTTAATAACTTAATTCACAGTTGTTTTCTGTTTCGTAGCAGGGGATTTGGTGTTCCATTGCACGAATTCTGCTCTTTGAAATAAGTCAGAAGTTCAGTTTGCAATCTAAAAAACTTGGAGCCTTATATCTTAGAACCTCAAAATGAACCTAACTTGAAAGAAGAGAATTCCCAAAGTACGTCACAGTAGCCAACAGCTGAAATGTATAAATAGAACTGCAGCTTTACAGTATTTGAAAAGCTGTCATTTTGAAGATCACAGTGATGTGTTCTGAACTGCAGTGTACATCAGGGTTCACTTTGAATTACATATATGCCCCTTGTCTTACAAGACCCTACATTCACTCGTGTATGTCTCTATAAGGTTATTTAATTAAAATGCAAAAAAGTCGGAACTAGTGCCGAATTCAGTGCTTTGCGTATAGGAGACATGCAATAAGTATTGAATGAACAAATAATCAGGAAACTTTCCTCGCTACAGGGAGTGATTTTCTGGTATAATAAGATGGTTAGGGTCCTTGTCTCTTTCCTTCTCTATTGGTTCATTGCCCTCAACGTGTAAACATGTTTAAGTCTCTCCCATCCTTAACGAAATGAAAGAAAACTAAAGAAAAAACAACCTTCCCTTTACCTCAGACGCCCCTTGGCTATTGTCTAGTCTTTTTTCTCCCTTTTCATACAGACTTCAGAAACCAACAGACTCGACTCCTCTAGTTGACTCTGATTCCTTTCCCCTCACTCCTCATTCAGTTCATTGCAAAATGCCCTTGGTCTAATCACCTGCCTGGACATATTCAGAATAAAGGTACTTTATCATTGCCAATCATCCCAATGGACAATTTTCAGCCTTTATTTTAATGGGACTGTCTACTGTGTTTTTTACCATTGATTTTTCCCTGACACTCACGGTCCACTGGTTCTCTCTTCCCAGCTCTTCTCAGATTCTTTGTGTATTTCTCTGAGTGTTCTTTCCCTGCCTCCTTTGGGGGTTTTCCCTCCATGCTTCCCTTAGGAGTTGGTATTCCTCAGGGTTCCATGCTAAACCTACAGCTCTTCCCGCTTGCATACTTGGATCTGTTTTCATCTATAGGTTACTACCTTTTGTGCTTATGTCTCCAAATCTGTATCTCCAGCTTCAGACCTTTTGCTGAGCTTCAGGTTTGTGGGTTCAATTGCCTGTTGACAATTCTATCTGGATTCCTTGAGGTACATTCAAATCAACATGTTAAAAACTGAGCTTCCCTTCCATATCCAAATCAGTCATCAAGTGCTGTTAATTTCACTTTCTAATATTTTAAAATATCTGCTCTCAATGCCCTGTTCTCATTATCTTGTCTGGACTGCTTCAGCAGGCTCCTGACTAGTCTCCTGACTCCCAATCTACCCTCTGTTCAGTCTTCAGAGTGATCTTTCTTGATGTACTCTCCAAGAGGGCAGGGTCTCCTCCTGTTCTCTGCACGCCTGTGTCTCATTGTAGGTGCTCAGTTAACATTTGAATGAAGGAAGGAATTTATTCGAAATGCACAGATACCAAGTATCTACCTGCTTTCAAAAATCCTTCAGCAACTTTTCGTCATCTCTGGGAAAAGTAGCATATAAGACCTGCCATGATCTGCCACCATCTTCGTCTCTTGCCACTCTCTACCTGACATTTTCTGCTCTGACAACACTGAACTACTCGCAGATACACATATGTGAAATTCTGTGTGTTTCTGACTTGCCCTGTTCATGAGACCTGCTTTTGTCTGCAAAGCTCGTCTTCCCTCAACCTTGTTAAATAATATTACCCTTGAAGATTCTGCACCTCTTCCAGAAAGCCTCCTCTGAATCCTTCCCAGTGCCTTCCAACCTGGGCTGGGTTAGGTGTTCCTTCTCTGTTCCTGTCACCTTCTAACTATACCATGTGTATGTGTACTTACTACATTTTACTACAATGATCTGTTGATGTGTCTATCTCATTTCTCTGTGATTTCATACAAGTCTGCATCTTTGTATCCTCAGCACCTACACAGTGCCTAGATTTTAATAAACTTGTGTGGAAAGAATGGAATATATCTGAATGATTGCAGGAGACTATTCCTCTGACATTTTGATCCAGAGATGTACTGGCCACCTTGCAGTATAGAGAGACAGTGATACCCCCAAAATGTTTTAAAAGGTCTTGAGTATCATATTTTGGCATTGCAGATATGAAATTATTATTATTCTTCGTTTCTTGCTTTTATATTTCAGCATTTAACTGATTGCCTAAGGAATTAATCTAACAATGATAGCTGCTGTTAATAACTCAGTTTCTAAGTGAAGACATTTATAAGTATATTTTTAAGTGTATTGTAAATGAATAATTATTGTGTTGGCCTCATATGTTTATTGGCTAGCTAGAAACTTATTTCTTGTTGCTGTTTCGGTTAATAACAAATGACTGATGAAGGAAATCATGCTCCACAATAGAGAAAAATTCCAGTGTATGAAAAAGAACTTAAAGGAAAATAAAAAACTTTTCACTTAAGGATAAATTTCTATATCTCTAGTTCCATACTGTTGGATATTATGGGCGAAAGGTGTATGGGGACCGTGGGGAAGGGAGAGGAGTAAGAAGGTGGTGGGTTGGACCCTATCTGGGAGAAAGGACTAACTTGGTCACAGGAGTCAGCCCTCGTCAGAGAGTCTGCAAGTTCAACATACAAGCCTTAGTCTGTCTGCGTTGCTGATAAAAGGTGGGTCCTGAGTGGGGTGATGCGTGGGGAGGTGAGTAGGATTTTCTGGAGAGTGGCCATACTCAGCTGAGGCTAAGTTAAGCTTCAGCACTTTACCCTCTGTGCTCCTTTAGCCCTTTTTGCATCCCTCTGTTGGGGAGCATGGAGCATGATAATGAAATCACTCATTTACTTCCGTCTTCTCCCTGAAGTTATGAAACCTCGTGGGCACAGATTTTGCTTCTTTTCATCCTTGTGTTCCCGGTGTCTAATTCACATTAAGCACTCAGTGAGTGTTTACAGAGTGAACACGTAGAGGGCAGGGAGGTGGGCATGGGAGGGTTGCTCGGGCTGGGTGAGGGAGCGGGGAGGATGGTATGATGGTCTCGCTGGGATTTTAGCTCAGCAAAGGGATTTGTCTAATTTGAACCTGCTTTCCAGCCTCAGAGGGAGCTGGGTGCAGGCAAAGTGACTGCATCTAGTGAGAGTGGCTAGTAAGGTCTAGGCAGGTTTTAGAGACCTCAGGATAGGGTTCAAAGTCCTAGTGCAATGGGCAGCCTGAAACTTGGTGGACATGTGGATGGCAGGTCTTCAACCAGGTGTCCATGGGCAGTAAGAATCCCTTCAGACCGAAGCCCTGGCAGAGAGGGGGCTCTTTCTCGTCTTCTGCCAGGACCAGGCCTGCAAACCTCAGCGCTTACTGCTGGATAGAGTTAGAGACGGCGAGGATGCTTCTATTCAGGAAATGAGCATACTGTGTCCTTGTGTCTGTGTTTCTTCATTTGAGCTGGTCTTAGCCATATTACCCCCACTGTCACTTTGTGGTGACAATAAATTTAATCTTCAGAAAGTGACCTAAATGGACAGATTAGCCACTCGGCAGACTGAGTTGCTCCCAGGGTACAGCTGCTCTTTTAAAGATAGTCATGGTATTATGTGGATCCTCGAGTGCATTTATTTTTCTCTTTTTTTTTTCGAGTGCATTTTTTTATGATAGGCTGTGAGAATTTTTTAGCTTATTTAGAAAATATCTTTTCTCCCAAAGAGCTGTGACTTGGCTTAGTGAAAACTTCAAGGTCGATCTTTACTGGTGTTTTTTGTTGCGAAGGTGAAGCTTTATCTACAGGTCGTCCAGGATTCAAATCTTGCTTCTCTTCCTTACTAACTGTGTAGCCTTGGCAAGTTACTTAACCTTTCAGAGCTTTGTAAGATGGGTTGTTTGAAGATTACTGCTAATGCCTGCACGGTTCCTAGTACTGGGGCTGGCGCGTGGTGGGGACTCACTCAGTGGCAGCTCCCATCATTACCTTTGCCAGGAAAGCACACAGACACTTTCTAACAAAGGGGAAGTGAGCAAGTCTCTGAAATTTGTTCTCGTGCTGGTTTTCCCGAGAAAGGATGATGGATGGCTGGGTGTTTGCTATTAGCACTGCACACCCAACTACAAGATGCAACTTGCTGAACAGATAGGAGATACCTACTTTTCCTGTTCTGGGGTGTTTTGTTTTGTTTTTTTGCACCTTTGGTAACAGTACACAGTTGCTGAGCTAGATGCTCCACTTTCAAGAACATTCCAAAAGCCACTAAATGAGATCATTTTCCATGCAGGAATATTGAAAGCCGATTATAGCTTCAGGGCATTTTTTTCATTCTTGCATAAGCCATCCTTTTCAATTATTTCAGCATCACCATACATAATAGAGAGCGACACAGAGGTGCTGGGTGATTTCACTGTATCACACACCATTTGCTTTTGGAGAGGCCTTTTAAGGAGTGATACAGTGAGATTTAAGGCATTAAATCTCTTTTGTTTATTGGAAAATATGCTTTTTTTAATCTACCTTCCTTTAGGAAGTCTTTAAAATTGACAGATTATGAATAAGTAGATACGAAATTATTACATCTCTTTGCAGCTACTCTGAGTTGCAGATAAATTCTGTAATATTTAAAAAATTCTTGGTAGGAAGAAAGGATCCTGGACTTTTTAATTTAGGGTGCTACTATGTGTTTTAATTCCTGCTACTATTGGCCCAAGTATTATCTGAAGAAGTAAGTATATTAAGCAGAGAGTATTTTTATCTTTGAAAATGATGTTTTATTGCTACAGGTCTTTTTTAGTAAATGGTAAAAGTGTCCTTAAGGTCAACCAAAATCTTAAGGTATATTTTCTCACATTTGAATATAACTCTTAGTTTTTCCATATGCCTGTAGCCCTAACACTACAATGGTAAAAATGTAATGAATGTGTGCAAGAGAGACTTTCTGATTCTTCTTGCCGTGGGCAGAATTAGTTAATGATATTCATTCAGATGCAGGATGGTACAAATGGGGCATATTAAGAGGCTTAAATTAGGTCAAATTGAATAATTGAATTTATTCCTTTACTTAAAAACAGCTTAATCAGCTCAGAGTGCTGAACTCTAAAAAAAGTTTAATTAAATATTAATAGAGAGTTTATGTTTTCAACTTTATCTTCATTTACAATGATTATATGTTATTTTCCTCCTTTGTTACCTTTTATAGATAGTCGGAGGTGAAGTTCGGCCCTTCTCACTTGATGAAGAATTTGATTATGACGCTGTGATGCTAACCCCCAAGTTCACTCCTGCAGAGGTAGATACCATCAAAGAGCTATGCAAGCAAAAGAGAAAGAGCACAGACTTAGAGAAACCCCGGGACTGATCCACCAAGACATCTTCGTGTTTATTTTTATTTTGTTCTTATTCGAGCGACATTAGAATAAAATATATACCTACTATAATCCCTTTTGTGGAAATTTGTGTGTGTGTTGATTTATCAGAGTTATTTGTCAGTAGGGAGATGAAACTTTATAGCGTTTTATGAGACTCTACCCTCACAGAGTTCTCTTCTGTCACATGGCTGCATCCATGGCTGGTCGGGGGAGATGGAGGTGGCAAATGGGGACAGGAAGCAGTGCCTACAGAAGGGTCCATCTGATGAGAGTGCGGAAACTAGGTAATGTGGGGTATTGTAACAAAGACTGGAAATTTCGTCCCGCCTCCTTGGGGAGGAAGGGCAATTGAACATGCAAAACACAAAGAACTGACTATGTGATAGGTCACTGGTCTCAGCTATCCAGAGATAGTGGTATGAATGTGAGTGCTGAGAGGTTGGGCGTCTAGGATTGATTGGGAAAAGACTTTACTGAAAAAGAAAGCGTCTGAGAATTGATTATATGTCATATATTAAATTCTTGCACTTTGTTATTGCTGTTCAGCCATGTGTGAGGAAAGTTACAAAGTACAAGGAATGATCTCTATTTCCAGAAGTTTACAGTATCATTTGAGAAGGCAAGGCACGGATAGAGAAGACAACTAGAGAATGTAGAAACTATTAGGAAGTGCTAATTGTGTAAAATACCCACGAATGCTTTAAAGGGAGGAGAAAAAGTGGTGAAGGCACAGACGAAGGGGGAATAGTGTGTATGAAGTAACTTTTATCATTGAAGGAATCAGTAACATCAAATGTACTTAGTCTTTTTTTTCTTTGACTATATATTTTATTTCTATTTTTTCTTTTCCATTATGGTTTATTACAGGATATTGAATATAGTTCCCTGTGCTATATAGTAGGACCTTGCTTATCCATACTATATATCAGGGGTCCCCAACCCCCAGGCCATGGACCAGTATCCATCTGTGGCCTGTTAGGATCCGGGCCGCACAGCAGGAAGTGAACAGTGGGCAGGTGAGCAAGCAAAGCTTCATCTGTATTTACAGCCGCTCCCCATCGCTCGCATTACCGCCTGAGCTCCGCCTCCTGTCAGATCAGCGGCGGCATTAGATTCTCATAGGAGTGCGAACCCTACTGTGAACTGCACACACCAGGGGTCTAGGTTGTGAGCTCCTTATGAGAATCTAATGCCTGATGATCTGGGGTGGAGCTGAGGCGGTGATGCCAGCAGTGGGGAGCGGCTGCAAATACAGATTATCATTAGCGGAGAGGTTTGACTGCACAGAGACCATAATAAATCAATTGCTTGCAGACTCATATCAAAACCCTATCAGTGAGTGGCAAGTGAAAACAAGCTCAGGGCTCCCACTGGTTCTGCATTATGGTGAGTTGTATAATTATTTCATTATATGTTACAATGTAATAATAGCAGAAATAAAGTGCACAATAAATGTAATGTGCTTGAATCATCCCAAAACCATCCCCTCCCATCCTAGTCTGTGGAAAAATTGTCTTCCACGAAACTGGTCCCTGGTGCCAAAAATGTTGGGGACTGCTGCTGTATATAATAGTTTGCATCTGCTAATCCCAAACTCCCCATCCATTCCTCCCCTGCCCCCCCCAACACCCTGGCAACCACAAGTCTGTTGTCTATGTCTGTGAGTCTGTTTCTGTTTCCTAGATAAGTTCATTTGTGTCATATATTAGATTCCACATATAAGTGATATCATATGGTTATTTGTCTTTCTCTTTCTGACTTGGTTCACTTAGTATGATAATCTCTAGGTCCATCCATGTTGCTGCAGATGACATTACTTCATTCCTTTTTATGGCTGAGTAGTATTCCATTATATATATATATATATATATATATACCATGTCTTCTTTATCTGTTCATCTGTTGATAGACATTTAGGCTGTTTCCATATCTTGGCTATTGTCAGTGGTACTGCTGTGAACGTTGCGATGCATGTATCCTTTTGAATTATAATTTTGTCTAGATATATGCCCAGGAGTGGGATTTCAGGGTCATATGGCAACTCTATTTTTCGTTTTTTGAGGAACCACCGTACTGTTTTCCATACCAGCTGCACCAATTTCAAATGTACTTAGTCTTAATTAGTTTTCATACAGGCCTGTGCTTGTGTGTGTGTATATATTCATAAAAACTGCCATTTATATTCCTTACAAAAAACGCTCTTGATTTAATATTGCTGTAGTCAGGTGGTTTCCACATCTATTTTTCTTTGTCTAGTCAAAAGACTTTCACAAAACACCGTTTATGTGCCAAGCCTATGCTAGGCAATGGGGAGGATACAAGTAAATTAGACATGGTCTGACATAGTGGGGAAGACAAATGTATAAACAAATAATTATGGTAGAGTTGCACTGTCCAACATCCTAGCCACTAGCCACTAGTGTGACTGAGGAACTGATTTTTTAAATGTTAATTTTATTTTCATTTAAAATATAAAGTTGATATTTGATGCACTTATTATAAAACTCTCAAGCCCATTTGGAACAACTTGGGTATGTGAATCTGCTTTTTCAGTTGTAAATTTTATGACATCTAAATACAGATCATTTATTTTTGATGACGACTTAGTGTCTAAAATATGCTATAAATGTAAAATGCGCATTGGATTTCAAAGAATTAATATGAAAAATTATAGACTCTTGTTTTTGTATTGATTACATGTTGAAATGATAATATTTTGGGTCTATCTGGTTAAATAAAATATATTATTAAAAATTACCAATTTCTTTTTACCTTTTTAATGAGGCTACTAGAACATTTAAAATTACACGTGTGGCTTGTGTATTTTTATTTGACAGCACTGCTGTAGAGTGTAATGAGTTTTGTAAGCGTAATGTGTACTAAGAGGTACTGGGCAAAGCAAGTTGGAGTTATTGAATTATGCCTTGGAGAGCTGGAGAATCTTCAAAGAGGAGGTGACATTTGAGGCTGGCCAGGAAGAATCAGTAGGACTTTTTGATTGGAGGCTATTAGAATAGTTTGTGTGGGAGATAAGAGCCAGAATTAAGGCAGTGTAAGTGGATGTGGAAGGTATGGATTTGATTAGAGATTTGGATGTAGAACTAGCAAGGATTTTTGATTGATGCAATGAGGGGACAAGGGAGCAACTGTGAGGTTAAAACAAGATTTTAGCATGCAATCTATACACACATGCTGACTTGAGGAGACAACTGCATGTGACATAATTGTTCATAAGACCAGAGGATCTCTTTTGACTCAATATATATACACATAGCATTTTGGTATTTTACATGAAGAAAGACTTCACCATTTTTAAGGCATCCCAATTCTATGTACTTAAATAGTTTTATAATAGAAGAAACAAAACTAAGTATTCAAAAAGAATTACACTTTGGCGGAGTATTCCATTAACTAGGCAGGGTAGATGGCAGGTGAACGTTACTGTAGAGCATTCTATCTGTAGAGTTGGTGTATTATTGGCTTCATTCCTTTTGGAAATTTTTAAAAATAAATTTAATTTATTTATTTTTGGGTGCATTGGGTCTTCGTTGCAGTGTGCAGGCTTCTCATTGCGGTGGCTTCTCTTGTGGAGCACAGGCTTTAGGTGTGCGGGCTTCAGTAGTTGTGGCATGTGTGCTCAGTAGCTGTGGCTCGTGGGCTCTAGAGCGTAGGCTCTGTGTTGTGCACAGGCTTAGTTGCTCCGTGGCATGTGGGATGTTCCCGGACCAGGGCTGGAACCCGTGTCCCCTGCATTGGCAGGCAGATTCTTTACCACTGTGCCACCAGGGAAGTCCCCCGCTTTGGAAATTTTTGATTCCTACATTATTTGGGGCAATTGTGCATTACAGCAAAAGTGACACTGGAAAATGGGTCCCTCAAGGTCTTTGAATGAAATAGTTTTGTCTCAACCGTACCGTTACTCTTCCCCTAACTAGCAAATACTCCTCTATGACTTTCAGCTTTATGGGTCCCTTGAATCAATGTGAATGGTTTATTTTACGTTGGCTGGCAAACGCTAACCAAGTGCCTTTAGAAGAAGCCTGAGCTTGTATTCATAGATAATGCTTACCCGGATTAGGTAGCGGCATTGAGGATAAGAAAGAGTAGAAGATAAGGAGAAGCTCCTGCATTTATACACCAAAATGGGAGGGAAGAAAAAAAGAGTATCTTGAAATAAGGTAGCAGTTACAACATGAACAAACTTGAATGGAGAAAATTTCACTCCAAGCCTTCAGTGCCAGCCCTAGCTTGTTCAGTGTGGTGACACAACAAGCAATCTTACTCCTTCAGCATCCATCTTATGGGGAGTTTTGCACAAGAAGGAGAAGAAATACTTAGACCTGATATTGAACTTCCTTGATTCCTTCATCAAGAAATTTCTTTTCCCTTGAATGAGATAGAGCTGTATCCTCATTTAAAAGAATGAATTTTCCTTATGTGCTAGGTAATTGTGTGGATGAATTAAAATATGAAAAAGACACAAAAAATTTTCATTTCATTGGCTTGTTTCTTGGAGGTTGAAGGTACCTGAGTACAATAGCATGGGAAATGACGTGAAAGAGACAATCTTAGAATTTCCTAGAAAAATATTTCTCCATATGTGGAAGAGAAATCGGTACTTTTCACCCTGGCCTACCCAGCCCTTACACCCTATGGCCCCTACTTACCTCTCCAATCTCATCTTGTACCTTCTTCCTCATTTTTTATTATGTTCTAACAAGTTCGTATTCTTTTTTGTTTTTCAAGCACTCCACCTTGTTTCCACCTTAGGACCTTTGCTCGCACTCTTCTTTCTGATTGGCCTTCCCAAGTCTTGGTGTAGCTGGGTCCTTCTCATTATTCAGGTCTCAGGTGAAATGTGTCTCCTCAGTCTCTCTCTTGATCACCCTATCTAATCCCGTTCTTACAACCTTCACTCCTTCCCGGTTTATCCCATTATCTTACCTTGTCTGTGTCTTATCTGACTCTCCCATTAGATCATAAACTGCAAGAGGGCATGGACCTCCTCTGTCTTTTTATTGCTGTGTCCCCAACACCTGAAAAGGACCTGCAATAAAGTAAGTGTTCAATAAATATTTACTGAATGAATCACACCTAAAGTATGAGCTTATTAGTTTGAAGAACCCAGAGGTCCATTTCATTGATTCAGTTTAGTTAGACATGTACTGAGCACTTTTGGTATATATTCTTACTTCTTAGACTCATGACAATCCGGTGGCCCATGCAAATTTGGGAAGCCTCACCTGATTGGCTTGAACTGTTCCATCCAATCTGTTCCTTCTTTTCCTTGCCGTAACTCCATGGAAAATTGAGAGACTCTTGGTTCACATGGAAACTTGACCCACTTCTCAATTGTTCTTCTGAAACCTTGTTATGACTTCTTAGCATTAAAAACCCTATTGAGGAGCCATTCCTGTGATACAATACTGATATTGCCAACATTCTACATTAAAAAGTGTGGACTGATGACTAAAGGAAAACTGGAGAAGGAAAAAGAAAACCAAACTTCAAGAGTGAGGTAGGAAGGAGGAAAATTCCATTTTGGTAGCTGCCTGTAAAGCAGAAGCCTTTACCATTCATTCAAAAATGTTAATGTTCATAAGAGTCATCACATTTTAGAGGCGGTCTTAAAGCCTAATTCCCTCATTTTCATTACACTTTTATTTATTTTGAGTGTCATGTAAGCCACAAGAGGTTTTTAAACAGAGGAGAGACATAATCTGACTTACATTCGGGGGGAGATGGTGGAAAGGGGGTAGGGCTGTATTGTATTGGGGGAAGACTCCACTGGAGGGACGTGTGTGCCAGGTTATATTGTTCTCTCTCTGGAAGTTTCTATGATTTGGTTATCCCCAGTATTCTGAAAATTTACGATGATCTGTGTTGACACAGGTCTATTTTCATTTTTTGTCCTGGGCACTCAGTAGCCTTTTAGTCGGGAAAGCTACATCCTTAGTTCTGGGAAATTGTCTTGAATTATTTTTTGATGACTTGCTTCCTTCCATTTCCTCTTTTCTTTCTTTCTAGAATGCTCGCTGTTCGGATATTGAACTTCTTAGATGCTACTACAATGTTTTCGTACTCTCTTCTGTTTTCTTTCCTTTTGCTCTGTTTTCTGAGATTTTCCTCAACTTTATCTTGCACGTTTTTATTGCAAGGTGTGTATTATTTTCTTTTTTGAATTTTGTATTATTTTAAAATCTGCTAAATAGTAAAGCCAGTTCCATGAAAAGCAAACACACACCAAGAAACCACATCCAGAGTGATGAGGACAGCATGCCGGAGCTGCATCAGGGCTAGACGATTAGAACTGAGAGAGTGAAGGTAGCATCTCATCCTTGATAAGGATGAGCATGGTGCCCCTTGATGGGAAGCACTTGTGTTCATGAGGCTGAATGAATGAGCCATAAGAGATGGAGATTCCAAGAGGGACTTGGGTATTCCCAGCGTGTTGTAGAAAGCATCGGGTGTGAACAAGTGGAGGCTAGGTAAGCTCTAGGATCCCTAACACTGAGAGAGGGAAGTGATGCATTGGGTGCTGGGTCTTTGGCTGGGTTGCCTTTGGAATGTACGAGGCATTCATGTGTTAGGCACTCCATCCTCTAAAGCAGCTCCTTTTTCTCTTCCTGATGTTCCTGTTTTTGGCACCACATTGGTTGCCAGAGGCTATTATTTTGGCCTCTGCGCTACCTTTTCATTCCAATCTCTCCTCTGTACCCCCCTGGCCATTATTCAAGACTTCATTTTTACTTATCTCCTCCAGGAAGCCTTCCTACTTCCCAATTAGTCTCTAATGCCTCTATTCTTTCCATCCTGGCTTGTTTTACGCATTGTTTTCATATTCATCTTAATGTCACTATCTTGTTTCAAAACTACTACTAGCTGCTCATTGCCTACTGATTATTAAAAACTTCTCAATTTAGCATCCAAGGCCCTATTCCCTTGTACCCCCACAATACAGACAAAACTGACTACACGTGGTTCCCAAATGTTGCCTCCCACCTTCATGCTTTTCTTCTTACTGTTCTTTCTTTCTGGATGGTCACCCTTCATTTCTGCCCAGTGAATTTCTCCTCATCCTTTAAGATGCACCAGGTATAATTTCATCTTCCCCAGAACCTGGATATCACTTTGTAACACTGTTGCTACTTGTCACATTCTGCCTTGTGTACATGTTCCCCCCTCACTGGAACCCACCCCCCTCACCGACTCCAAAGGCAAACACCAAATCTCATTCATTCTTGCATCTTTAGGAAGCACTGTCTCTTACGTATTATGGTTCTTATCTGGCTTCATTTACTTACAAAATCCAGGAAGAGTGCCACAACAATGGATCCCATTAAGATTTATTCATTCAACTAATGTTTATCTACTGTCTGGTTCTTTTGTTACATTTTGTTTTTAGAAACAAATAGTTAATGTCATGATTTGTTAATCCATTGAATTTATGATAAAGAAAAGAAATGCAAAATGTCTGCACAAGCTGCACCAGAATGTTGATTTATTGAGAGAACAATCAGAAAAAGTAATTCCATCCAGTACAAAAATGAGAGGGAAAAAAAGACCCAACAATATGATTCTAATGTAAGTG
This sequence comes from Leucopleurus acutus, assembly GCF_964270905.1. NCBI lineage: Eukaryota > Metazoa > Chordata > Mammalia > Artiodactyla > Delphinidae > Leucopleurus > Leucopleurus acutus. The sequence continues at coordinate 87,465,775 of NC_139151.1, forward strand.
AATTTTGCATGAGGGAATGTATGAAGACATTTTAGTATCAAAATAATGGCAAGTCAGTAATAAAGGTTATGGTACATGATAAATAATTATAATACTTTGCATCACTATAAAAATGTGCAGTCTTTCTAAAGAGATTTTTGTTGTTGGTTCCACTTCAGATGGTAGTAGATTATCTCCATTGTGTGCATTTAGAATATTGACATCCCTGTTAAGATTAAAAAAGTAAATCCAATAACTCTCCAAATTGTGTTAATATTGGCTATATTCTCAGAAGAAATTAGCATGAATTTTAGTTTAGGTTAAAAAGTATTTTCAAGGGATGGCTTATGTGCAAGTGGTGGTAATGGAGCATGAAGTAATTAGGGTGTTCAACAACCGTGCAGAAAAAAACTGCTAATTCTTTTTATTTTTACCCACAAAGATGGGAAAACCTGGAAAGTATTTGAATCACAGACATATTGGGGCATTTTGGGGGGAAAAAAACCATGATATCAGATGTCTTTGCAAAAATGATTTCCTAAGTCCTTTGGGTTTAAGAAGGTCATTGTCTTGTACTTATAGAGGACTTAGCTTGAAAAATAAAGGTCAACTGATTCCTGAGGAGACTTTAGTTTCCAGAGAGCAGTTTATGCTTTTCTTTAAATGCTTTGGTTATAGTGTTATCCTGTTATTGATGTATTGACTCTAATGACTTCTGATGACTTGATGTTTTTATATCTATCTATCTCTATATATATGATATATATTTCATGTGTATATATATTTATATTATTTTGCAGTGAATCCAACTTATTTTCAAATGTGAATGAAATCCACAGTTTGGTTAGTCTGTGTTACCTTTTTGTTTTGCCAAAATTGAGTTTGCTAACTTTTCTTGGGGGAAAAAACTTGCAGCATTTGTTTCTTCAGCTCTATTCCTGTTATTGTTCTGCCCTGTGAGCTTTGCTTCTAGCATCGGTTTCTGCTTCCCCCGATCCCACCGAGCATAAGTGTAACAGAGAGAGGTACATGTTGGTGGATGTTTCGTGTTTGAACAGCTGAACACCTGGCTACTGGTATGCAGGTGCCCAGAACTCTGGAGGAGGGGCTTTCAGTTAAGACAAACAAGAAGAATATGTGCAAGTTGCAGATGAGGGCTTGGGTATTGGACTTGAGATGTTTCTGTGTTCAAGACAATAAGGAAATGTGAATCCCTTACAAGTCAGGGACTGAGTAAAGTGCTGGTCAGAGTATTTCTGGAAAATTTCTTCACTTACATAATGGCTTCTGTATTTGTTGGCCTAAATGAGTCTACTATATCCTGTTTAGTTATGGTACTCAATTTTCAAGGATCACAAAGGGTTTCATACAGATGGTACCCAAAGTGATCACTTCTCATTATGGTGAAATTAAGCTCTAATATGCTATATATCAAACAAATAACCTGTCCAATGCCATCACCATAGTTTAGAATGAGAAATGAATTACATTTTGCTAAAAGTGTGCTCCCATGTTCATTTTCCCCAAATTTGACAGTCATTACATTTTAAGTAATAATTAATCAAAATAGAAAGTATTAAGAAAACACTAAGCGTCAACTGAGTGTTTACCGCATGTTCACCATCATATTAGATGAGATGTGGGAGAAGAAAAATGAATGGCTAAGTACTTAGTAACATCACAGAGAGGCCAGTTTTGACACAGGAAAGAGAAGTCAGTGCAGTATCCTGGGGAGCCCAGGGGTGAACTAGTACTACCCTAGCTAGACTCATTGCTTCAAATAAGTCATTGACATTCCATAGCTAAGGGGAGAAGTAAATAGACCTTACTTTCTAGAAGTTGAGCCCCGTGTTCTTTTGGGGAGAGATGGCTCATCCGGATGATGTGGCATCAGTGGCACATACCAGTATCTGTATGTATTTCCCTGCCCATCCCCCTCCCCCGTCAGACACTACACCACAGATGGCACGTGTTCATCTTGCAGTGGTGAAGGGTTGACATCAAAAGCAAAGAAACCCTTGAAACCCATCCCTCTGGGCCCCCAAGAGCAGCTTCCCCCCACCACAGCGATCAAAGCCGGAGATAAGAGGGGCATTCCCACCACTGCACTCTTGCGGGCCGCTGACGGTTAATGCAGGTGGGCGTAAGGGGCTGCCTGTCTTTTGAAGGTCGTCTGTTGAACTAGAAGGCCACCTCCCTGGGGTCAGTGCCCTGCTTTGGCCCAGGAGCTGCTCTGAGAGTAGCCAGGTGGTGAATACCTGCCCGTATTTTCAGAAGACCAGAGGTGGCTGTCAAAAATCCCTCTATCATTCAGATGCAAGGCGGTGAGCCTTTGCGATGAGTGGCCATTGCAGGGGCCACCTTGATTCTTGTTTTTTAGAAGTCAAATTCGATTGCTGAGCAGCTGGCTCATCTACCTCCTCCCATCAGCTAGACGGGAGGGAGGCTGGCTCTGCAACTCAGGGTGAGCACAGCTAAAGTGCAGAAGAGGAGCAAGCGTGAAATGAGTCTGCCATTCACCAAGCAAATGTCATTTGGCTTAAACTGGACTCTGCTATTTTATCTTGACCCACAACCCAGCACAACTCATCGTAATACATTATCACATACAAGATAGTTGGCTCATGAATAATACCCCAGGAAGGAGACAGGAGTAAACAATGAAAACTCCCACACATTAGCACCATAATGTACTACAATATTTTTCCTTCTTTTCCTCAAAATCCTCCATGTAATTAAATCCCAAGTAAGTCAGCGAACAAATCCCTCAGCTTCTTTTATTGCACTTTTGTGTTTTGGAGTGAATTTGTGATTTTTCATACTAGGGAGCAACTAAGCACAAGCTCCTGGATGGCTCTGAAAGTTTTCCTACAGACAATAAATATTTATTGAGTGCTTCTGATAAGCAAGGGCACTGGCTTTCTGGAGTTGCAGCCGCAAAGACAGAATGCGTATTGCTGATAACTGCTGTGATGAATGCCAACCTGGATGAAGTGAAAGAGAGCATTTGGGTGAAAAGGGAAAACCTCGTTAAGGAGGTTACAGGTAAGCTGAGACCATAGTGGCAAGATGGGGCCAGGCTTGCAATGACCAGGACAAAGTGTGTTCCTTTTTGAGCCAATAGCTAGGACAAGACCCTAAAGTGGGAAAAGCTTGATGACCAGAGAAACATAAGGAAAGCCTGCGTGGCTGGAGTGTAATGAGAGAAAGCAAAGGTTGGTGGAGATGACTGAGGCAGGTAGGGTGGTCCTGAGATTGTATGATACTGGAGGTTACGGTAGGGAGTTGGATTTTAATCTCTGTGCTGCAGGAAGCCATGGAGGTTTTATTTGAAGTCTTTGATGTGCTTTATATTTTAAGAGATCAACTCTGCTTGCTGGTGTTGAGATGGGGTCAGGAGAAGAAGCAAGATGACCCGCTATGTGGCTGGTTTTGCAGTCATTCAAGTGGGGGGTGATGGTGGCTTGGGTGTTAATAGCAAAGGTGGAGAGAATGGATGGATTCAGGACCTATAGTGGAGATGCGGTTGATGGGACTCAGTGAGGGATTACATACGGGGAGGCTGAGTGGATGAGAAGACTTGAGGCTGAATACTAAGTTTATGCTTCACAGTTTTCTCTTCCAACCTCTGAGGATTAAAGCTAGGGTAAAGAAAAACATGTTGATGGGGGCTTGAGATGTGTCTGGAACTTCCAAACATAACACTATGATATAGTAGGAGGTTTCATTCTTTATGAAACATCATCTTTCTGACTTGTGATACTTCTCAAGCCAAGTGCTATTTTCCCTCTTTTCCAGTTGAAACCTGTGGATTATTTAATTACACTCTCACTTTGCAATAGCCCAGCCTCATTCTCATTCATCTCAGCATCTGAAAGAGGTTTTAAGCCAGTCATCTAAATATCAGTGGTGGCCACAGCACCTAGCATAGACCTGGAAATTGCCTAATAAATGTCTGGAATTGAATTGAAAAGGGATTTAGGGCAGTGCCTCTCTGTGTGGTCTGTAGTCCCACGTGGTTCTGTGAACTGTTTGTTACAAGTCCATGGCAAGAAAAGTCTGGAAATAAGAGCAAACATTTAGAAGCTTTTATAGCAAATTGAAATTGCTGTGACATCCAAGCCGCATTTCATTTTTCCAGTAATTTACTTTTATTCTGTTTTATAAAATAGCCGTCTAAGATGTACTGGAAATTATCAGACAAAAAGACGAAACTGGGTTTTCACACCCAAACAGTTTTGTGTATGCGGGCCTCTCACTGTTGTGGCCTCTCCCGTTGCGGAGCAGAGGCTCCGGACGTGCAGGCTCAGCGGCCATGGCTCATGGGCCCAGCCGCTCCGCGGCATGTGGGATCTTCCCGGACCAGGGCACGAACCCGTGTCCCTTGCATCGGCAGGCAGACTCTCAACCACTGCGCCACCAGGGAAGCTCCATTTGGAGATATTTTAAATGAGATAACTAAGTGATAATCTCACTTAAAATAATAAAGTTGCCCATCCATAGTTCTCGAAGCTGATCCACATCAGAATCGCCTGAGGGAAGATTTGCAGATTCTGACTCATTAGGACTGGGGAGAAGTTTAGGAACCTGTATTTTTAAAAACATAAAGATAATATTTTAGACTTAGGTAACAGTTTGTGCCAGACACTGTTCTAGGAGCTTTCCCCACATTAACTCATTTAATCCTTATAAAACTCTATAAGGTGGATACAGATATTATCTCTATTTTACAAATGAGGAAATCAAGCCACGGAGTAACTTCTTAAGGTCACAGAGCCAGTATTAGAAACTGATTGGGGTGTGAGGGTGATGTCTGTCTAGAGGGTAGCACTTGGGAAAAGTGTCGCAGGTGCTGGTGGCCTTGGGGATGGCAGGTATGGGGATTGTATAGCCCCACTCTCTCACCCTCTGGGTGGTTATCCATTTCACTTGGAAAGATTGGGCCACTGACATTTTCAGAGTTATTTCCTTATGCTAAGATGATCGCATTCTTCATTTTTCCTGGGCATAGTAATATAGTTGTCCATTTAGGGCATTTTGACTTATTTCCCCCTGTAGACTCTTCTTGCCCTTCTATTTCCTATTAGCTCTCCTCTGCCCCCTGTGAAGTGCTTGTCTTTATCAGACAAATGCTTCTATCTTGAGTCTCCAAATAAAGTGAAGGAAATGGAAATAATATGTATGTCCTAGTGACACTTTATGAATGAAGAAATAGTGATTTTTAAAGATCTAGAGTTTAAATGATTAACATTAGTGTAACTAACACAGTTAGTATATTACAGATAATTTTATTTATTTTCACCTCAACTGAAGCAGAATGATGGTATTAAAGCTATGATTAATTCTATGGTGATGGCCGAATTGTGGGCCACCTGAAAACAAGATGAAATTTTAAAAGGCCTTAATGTAAAGTCCTTCACTTAGATCCAGACATCCAGGGACACAAGTTTCTAGAAGTATTTCCTGGAGTCATTTCTAGAAATAAAGCTGTTTAAAAAATTAGAGCTAGCATAAATTAGCATTTACTATTTTTCGGGCACCGTTGTACGTCTTTAAATATTTGAGCTCATTTAGTCTCTCCAACAACCCTATGGATAGGTACTATTATTACTAGAAGTTTACAGATGAGACCATTGAGGCACAGAGAGGTTGCATAACTTGCCCAAAGTTGCACAGCTGACAAGTGGCAGAGCTGGGATTCTAACCCAGGTGTCCTGGCTCCAGAGTCTGGGCTCTGAACCACCCTTACTGGATTTTGGCTGGGATTATATCAACTCACTGTGGTAATGTCGGTAATCCGGTGCTGACCAGAATTTAAATTGTCATTTTCTGTGTCCTTCATTAATTTAAAAAAAATGCGGAACAAAGGATTGTTAATAAGCGCTATGAGCTTATTATTAATTAGCATGATGTTTCAATACATCGACTCCATGGAGGTTCAGGGAAGGGTACGATAAAAAGGATCCTTAATTGTGAAGATATTGGGCAAACGTGGGTGATGACTGCTCATGGGACCATAATGTTGCCCTTTTGCAATATTTCTATGTTAGAGGGGGGTTCACTGGAGGGACTCAGGAGTAAATTTAAGGGGCCATGGAAATGCAAACATAGAGATCTAGGACTGGGAGAGCTTTTACAATCCCCATTTGCAATGGAGGCATCTGTGTCTGCTGTCTCAATAAGGCTCTTACTTGACTTTCAATAGAGGGGACCAATCCTCTTTATGGAAGTGAATATTGCAGGTGAACAGTTTTGTTTTGTTTTCCCAGTGAATCCAAGACGAGCAAACATGGCCAGCAGTTTTCTCTCCATAACCCTACCTGGCCTCTTAAAATACACAGCTCCAAGCTTTACTGAAAGAACATGTTTTCATCATTTTTTTTGCCCTCTTCTGACTATTCAAAGGAATTCTGGCCAAGAGTTCCAGGAACTCTGAATGTAGCTGCTGCAGGTCCCTAACAAATTCACTAAGTGCCCCATTGTCCCCTGTAGCCTGGGCGCTCTTTTTGGTGGAAAGTGTAATCTCCTTTGAAGAGTTTTTTTCAAAACTCTGCTGAATTATTTCGGAAAACCCAGTCTCTTAGAATCCTTATCTGAAACACTAAAAAAGATATGAAAATCAATTAACTTCACATATGAAAAAATTCTTCATATGTTTTATCTTCCTTTACATAGTTTCTTGATTATGTTTGGAAATAAATTGCCTTGATTATAAATTGGATGGAAAGGAATGTCTTTTAATTAATTTGAAACATGCTGTCATGATGCCGATTTGTACCATAGAATGAGAAACTGAGTTGAGAGCTAGAAGTCGTTCTGATAGGAGTGAGCTGCAGTTGTATTTTTATTTTATTTTTGGCTGAGTGGTGGACTCGGAGCTCTGCTTTCTTAAAGAGACAGACTGAAAAATCTGTCCTTTATTTGGAAGTCAGGCTGAGTTTTATTGGCTTTTGGTTGCCTGAGAATTTGTGAGAGCATTTTACAAACTTCTCCTGTTTTCTTTCTTTTTTAAAAAAACGATAACAAGAAATTACCAAGGTCATAAGCCGAGACACTGGCAATTACAAAGAAGAACTTTGAATGACGGAGCTGGACAGAGCAATTATGTAACAATCTCTTATGGCTAAACTTTATTAAGGGTATTATCTCATTTAATTGTAACTCACTTTAAGCTGCGGAAACTTCTCAGAGAGGTTAAATAACTTAACCAAGGTCACTCTGTTAGTTCACAGTTCAGCCAGGTCTGTTTGATTTCAAATCTATGCTCTTAATTGTTCAGGTCTTGGGATCTTAGGAATCTGGGGGCTTCTTGTATGATTAGTGGTCAATGCTAAATTGCTAACATTAATCTTAAGTGGTGTAAATAACAAAATATACCTTGTAAGATATATATGATGGTTAGTCTATAAGTCTACCTGTGAGGTTTCTTTTTTTTTTACCTGTGAGTTTTAATGTAGGGACTTAGATACCAGAGAGCCTTTTGTTTGTTTGCTCATAATTATCTTAGTACGATGGTATTCAAATTTAGGGTTGATAAAAGATTTAATGCAATAGAAAGTATTATCGATCTTTATTATGAGGCCATTATTCATTGCTGTGGCATTCTATAAATTTAAGTAAAAGTATAGGAAGTATTTATATCTAGGATTTAAAATACATGTGTTAAAAAAAAAGAAACTGAATATACCCAGTGACCAAATCTCTGAATATTTTGCTGATAGAAATAGAATAGATAATGTGGATAATGTACGGGGATGAATTTACACCAATGTCAAAGACACCCATTGTTTTAAAAAACATTTTGTATCCTTACTTTGGAAATCACTGGAAAAATCCTGAACCATTTTTGTTTTTTTCTTAACAGAAGCCATAGTTTTAAAAGAAGACTTACTCCATCCAAGAAAACTTTTACAGATGACAGGAGGGCCTGGAGGTATAGGTGTGTTATCAAACCGAGGTTTACTATACTTTGGGACATACTGAAAAGATGTTTAAACATCTTCTAAAACCTGTAATTGATTAATACATGAGTTACATAATCCTCATTGTTTAGATGGAGAAACCAAAGTCTATAATAGTTAATCAATCTTGTTAAAGATTATCCAGAATATTCCAGAATTATCCCTCCTTCCTGATGTTAATTGCTATTTGGTTTTTCTTCAATTCAAGACAATTAAATAGCATTCAGATGGGTTTAATTCTTATATTAATTCCATGGTGCAACATTAAGGTATTTTAAAAATCACAAATGTACTAATTATTCAATACAGAAAGTTTGGAGTATAAGAAAAAAAAACACACAGGAGATACAAAACCTCCTGCCAACCCAGAAAACCTCTCCTCAAAGATAGAAGAGAAAAAACCGTTTTATTAACTGAATGAGCATTAAACAAGAACGTGATGCACATCCATTAATGCAGGCAATCCATTAAGAGATTACAGAAACAGAAAGAATCTCACCATTTTGTATAGCCAAGCGGACACAACCTGTTCCATACACGTTCTCAAGGTAAACGATAACTAGTACTCAAATAAGAGGACTTGACAGCACTATTTGCCACACATAGTTCGCCCTAATTTCGCCTTATAGTTGGGATAACCATCTGTGTTTGCTAGTTGCCTTTACCCAAAGGAAAAGTAAATTTCTCATATCTTCATGACAGGAGGTAAGTTTGCAACATGAATCCCGGAAGGTAGGCTCCTGTCCTCCCAGGAAACTGAGAGATAGGGGCCCTATCTTTCTTTCTTTCTTTCTTTTTTAACATCTTTATTGGAGTATAATTGCTTTACAGTGTTGTGTTAGTTTCTGCTTTATAACAAAGTGAATCAGCAATACATATACATATATCCCCATACCTCCTCCCTTTTGCATCTCCCTCCCTATCCCACTCCTCTAGGCGGTCACAGAACACCGAGCTGATCTCCCTGTGCTATGTGGCTGCTTCCCACCAGCTATCTATTTTATATTTGGTAGTGTATATATGTCCATGCCACTCTCTCACTTCGTCCCAGCTTACCCTTCCCTATCCCCGTGTCCTCAAGTCCGTTCTCTACGTCTGCAACTTTATTCTTGTCCTGCCCCTAGGTTCTTCAGAACCTTTTTTTTTTTTTTTTTTTTAGATTCCATACATATATATGTGTTAGCATATGGTATTTGTTTTTCTCTTTCTGACTTACTTCATTCTGTATGACAGACTCTAGGTCCATCCACCTCATTACAAATAACTCAATTTCATTTCTTTTTATGGCTGAGTAATTGTCCATTATGTATATGTGCCACATCTTCTTTATCCATTCATCTGTTGATGGACAATTAGGTTGCTTCCATGTCCTTCCTGGCTATTGTAAATAGAGCTACAATGAACATTGTGGTACATGACTCTTTTTGAATTATGGTTTTCTCAGGGTATATCTTGCATTCCTATACACTAATGATGAAAAATCTGAAAGAAAAACTAAGGAAACACTCTCATTTACCATTGCAACAAAAAGAATAAAATACCTAGGAATAAACCTACCTAAGGAGACAAAAGACCTGTATGCAGAAAACTATAATACACTGAAGAAAGAAATTAAAGATGATACAAACAGATGGAGATATATACCATGTTCTTGGATTGGAAGAATCAACATTGTGAAAATGACTCTACTACCCAAAGCAATCTACAGATTCAATGGAATCCCTATCAAACTACCAATGGCATTTTTCACAGAACTAGAACAAAAAATTTCAAAATTGGTATGGAAACACAAAAGACCCCGAATAGCCAAAGCAATCTTGAGAAAGAAAAACGGAGCTGGAGGAATCAGGTTCCAGACTTCAGACTATACTACAAAGCTACAGTAATAAAGACAGTATGGTACTGGCACAAAAACAGATATGTAGATCAATGGAACAGGGTAGAAAACCCAGACATAAACCCACGCACATATGGTCACCTTATTTTTGATAAAGGAGGCAAGAATATACAATGGAGAAAAGACAGCCTCTTCAATAAGTGGTGCTGGGAAAACTGGACAGCTACCTGTAAAAGAATGAAATTAGATCACTCCCTAACACCATACACAAAAATAAACTCAAAATGGATTAAAGACCTAAATGTAAAGCCAGACACTATAAAACTCTTAGAGGAAAACATAGGCAGAAGACTCTATGACATAAATCACAGCTCTATCTTTCTTGATAATTACTTTTTAAAGAGGTGGCTCCCTGATCCTCGAGGAAACATCCCTGGATTGTAAAATTGGCAAGAGGCTTATTTAACTTCTAAAAAATTTACATACATTTCGAGGAGGCAGAGAAAGAGCTTACAGTGATGAGTTTTAAAGTAAATGCTCAAAGAAAAAAGGGAGTTGGAGGAAGGTGTCTTTCCATTTTCTTTGCCTCAGGGTGAATTGCTTTTTTTTCTTATTTCTAATTTGTATTCACCTTTACAACACCAGTATCAGCATCGCCTAAGATTTTGATTTCTAAATGTTACTCTTTTTCATGCTCTGTTTGGCTTATTAAATGTTGATGTTAATCTTAAAAGCATACACACACACACACACACACACACACACACACACACACAAACACACACACACACATGATCCAGAGTAATTACTGGCAATATTTAGTTCTGTCCTTTTAAGTCTTCTCTCTGTGAAAGTTGACTTAAAAAAAATCTATGTGTACCATTCTCTTAAGAGGTCTTACTGACCTCTTAAGAGAGAGGTCAGGTGGAGCAGACAAGTGAAAATCACTTGATGTGAGATTTCTTTTTCAGTAGGCTATATTTCACATATAGAAGCCTGCACAGGAATGAGACATTTTGCATAGCATTTAATTAGTGGCTGTTTGCTTGGTCAAGCTTTATGTGACCCGTGCAGTAATCAACATAATTATGGGCACAAATTGCATATGCAAAATTGAGACCCAGTAGATGTCCTCATCTACTCCCCTGTTCCCCTGGGGAACTGATGGTTCCTGACAATAGGGTTGTCTGCAGACACTAGCATGCTGTGGTTGCTTGCTTTCTCTCTGCTTCAGTGCTTTTCTTTCAAACAGCAGATAGATTAAAAAAAAAAAGAAGAAGAAGAAGAAACTCACAATACCAGAGGAAAAAGGAAATCAGAGGTCAGGAGGGTGCCTTCTTTTTTTTAAAAAAAAAAATTTATTTATTTTATTTTATCTTTGGCTGTGTCGGGTCTTAGGTGCGGCATGCGGGATCTTTTGTTGCAGCGTTCAGGCTTCTCTCTAGTTGTGGTGTGCGGGGTTTCTCTCTCTAGTTGAGGCGCGTGGGCTTAGTTGCCCCACAGCATGTGGGATGGGATCTTAGTTCCCCAGCCAGGGATCGAACCCACGTCCCCTGCATTGGAAGGTGGATTTTTTACCACTGGACCACCTGAGAAGTCCCGAGAGTGGCTTCTGAACTGGCAGCTGGAGCACTTTATAGCCCTCACCACCCATTTGTGCAAGTCAGGTCTTTCCTTTGATTATTCGCAAGTCTCTCTTACCATTAGACTGAAAGTTCCCTGAGGTGGCGGCCATGTCTTATGTCTCTTCTGTACTTCCTGTATCCTTTCTCAAATGCTGAGAATGTAGCAGGTATTCAGTAAGGATCTGGAGAATTTAGCTGAAGAGCTGGGGTAGTACAACAGGGGGATATTTTGAAATGTTTTTTTATTTTACACTTCCCTCCATGTAATCATCTCCCTAGTTTACTTGAGGCATCTTCCTACCTCTTAGAAAGGTTACAACAGGGGTGCAAAGGGAAAGAAGGAGTTAATATTCCAGGTTTGGTATTTAAAGTAGTATGTTTGATTCTGCAGTAAGATAAGACATTTTTCCAGAGGGGAAAAGAAGTCTAGGGCTCCTTTCATAGGAGTTCCTCTCACTCCCAGCTTACCGAGAGGAGGCCTCAATGGATCAAAGCATAAAGATTTTCCAAGTGTAGAGGCACCTCCTTCTGCCTAGGACAGGTAGGGCACAAGACTTGATGTCCAGAAGGAGGATAATTTATAGAGGTAATGGACAATCCGTGGTCTACTCCTCTGGCATGGGGGATGGGGAGAAGAGGAGGGGAGACAGGAAGTGAAGAAGGGGTGAGATCTCCTTTCTTCTGGGCCTGAGCCCTGGGGATGGGAAGAGTGTGTGTGTGTGTGTGTGTGTGTGTGTGTGTGTAGCCAGCAGTAAGTTGGGATTCTGGGTGTAGATTTGTTTCTCAGGCTGCCTTTGCAGGAACCTGTGGACAGCTTCATCAGAAGACACTGGTCAGCACAGCCAGGTTAGGCCTAGGAGGGCCTGCTTCTTCTGAACCAGGCTTAATTCTCAAGTGACTGAAAGGGACCTAGGATTTCCTCACGTCCGCAGGGCCGGCCACTGAATTTTGCAGAGCCTGCCTGGGGAGCCTGGGCCGCTTTGGTGGGCAGAGGAGCCAGTGTTGCTGAGGACAGCAGGGCAGTGCTTCCTGGCCAAGTCTCAGGGGTGTGTCCACTGTGCCACCAGGAACTGAGGTCAGGCGAGTCCAACAGACCCTGAGTGATGCCAGCAACAGACTCAGAGGCACCAGCAGAATGTCCAGAGCATAGGTTCATGACTCAGTGGTCTCCAGTCCAGGGGTCAACCCAGCCTGGGCCCTCCGCAGCAGATGCTGGCTGACATCTCAAGGACCCCGGCCATCTCCCCTCTGCCCCCATGAGGTCACAAAGCCACACCCTTCCTTTCTGGCTCTAAGGTGCCACCTTAGGAGGAGCAGAGGAAAGGGAGGTGCAGACTCTGAAACAGCATGTATCCAAGCCATCCCAGCCGAGATGGGATACCAAACAAGACTAAATTACTAGGCTGGACAAACCTTTCATTTTCTTCTCCTGCCATCAGCCTGGTGAAGGTCTTCAAGGGAAGCAGATCAATTACAGAGGAATAAAAGGCTCTTTGTTTCCGTACATCTGAGTATAGTGTAAGTGAATATTGATCCTGCTACACAGTGTGGGTGTGTTTTATGTTTCTTTAAATGCTCTGGGAATGAACATGTCCTAGCTTTCTCTGTAAGCTCCAAAGTTACACCTCTGTTGATACAGGTGTCAGCAGGAAGCAGTGCCTCCCAAGGTGGAGGGAAGGGGGGAGGAAAGCTTCCCGGTTGCTTCAGGTGAGGTGAGAGTGAGCTGCGAGAACTAGTGCGATGGTTTGACCAAAGCTGCTGGCCAGCAGATCTGAGCAGACAAGCAAATGTGCTTATTCTCTTAGAAAATACCCCTACTCTGCCTTTACATGGTCAGCCCAAATGCCTCATTTTGCATTAAATGTCAACTCATCTCCAGGGACAAAGATAAAAGCCACTTTGAATTTACCTATTTAAACGAGAAAACACCAAATCTGTCAGCCATACTATGGGAGCAAAACAGATTCTTCATCACTGCTGCAAATAATGAGGTTTCCAGACAAGAACTGTGTGTGTGAGTGTGTGTGTTTGTGTGTGTGTATTTAGTTTTGAAGGCAGCATTTAAAAAGAGCAAAGTTCTACTCCTAACCTGGGAATTAGCAGTAGCACGGACATGGAGGACCTAGCCAGGGCTTGGTATGCGGTAGGGCCATCAATAATAGGGGGAAACTGTAAAAATCAGGGCAACCAGATTTTTCTTCATCAGAAGTATGCTGGTTGAAAGGGGTAGAGGGCTACCACCCTGTGCCAAGAGCTTGCACATCTTTTCGTGCAATATCTCATTTAGTCCTTTTCCTAGCCCCGTGAACTAGAGATTTATGTATTGATTCTATTGAAAAGAGAACTTAAGCTTCAAGAGTCCTACCCAGGTCCCCAGCTGGTGGGTGAGAAGGTTTGAATTCGAACCTAGATCTGATTTAAGACTTATGCTCCTTCTGCTACCCCTTACTGCCTCCTTTTGGGAGAGGTGAGAAAATCTCTCAGGGGGAGCCAACAGTTACACTTTGTACTTCTTTATAGAACAGATCTCATCTGTAATTTTTTTTTTTTTTTTTTTGAGGCACGGGGACCTCTCACTGTTGTGGCCTCTCCCGTTGCGGAGCACAGGCTCTGGACGCGCAGGCTCAGCGGCCATGGCTCATGGGCCCAGCCGCTCCACGGCATGTGGGATCTTCCCGGACCGGGGCACGAACCCGTGTCCCCTGCATCGGCAGGCGGACTCTCAACAACTGCGCCACCAGGGAAGCCCCTGTAATTTTTTAAATTAAGTGTTTTCCTTCCTGGATGGTGAGCAACATGAGAGCTGGGGCCATGTCTGTTTTGTGTATTATCAGTAACACATGACATATGCCTGGCACATAGTACATGCTCAGTTTTCGTTAGTTGATTGTAAGTAACCATACAATATTGGAACCCTAAAGGTACACTAATGCAAGTTTTAGGGATTGTTCTTTGCAAATAAGCTTCCTGAGATATATCGTTAACTTATTTAGAAAAATAATTCTTTTTTTCCCTAAAGTTACAGATGGTTTGTGAGAGTCTTTGATGTTCATACTAACTAAAAACTCCTACATGATTAATAGAGAGATAAGAAATGTCCAAGAACAGGCAAGTCAACTGCTGAAGTGATCATTGTTAGTTTTCTGAATCTCCCATCTTTTTCCTTCTCTTTCTTTTTTTCCCTCTTACAGACCAGGATAAGAGTTGGTTCCTAATGGTTGGACGTGGGCTTTGTGAAACCTAGAGACACATAACGGGAATGGGACCTATACTTTGAGTTCAGGGGGGCACCATTGAATGGCCAGCAGCTGAGATTCAGGAATGGTGTGGAAATTGATTAAGCTGCAGTCAAACAATAGCTGCTAACAGGAAAGGAACACAGTGGGGAGAGAACAGAATGAATTGAAGGAGAGGTGAATATGGGGGTTCCTAGGGTTACCTGATTACCCAGGCACTACTGCACTTTTTTTTTTTTTAACTCCTGCACTTTCTGATTAATACTTTGTGTCCATCTGGAAGAAGGCCTTATCTCTCCTCTTCCAACTGAATTCTAAGCTAAAAATGCAAAAGTTAAGCTTGTTGGGAGGCCCAGGAAGCAGTGCATCTATTTCAATGAGGATGAATATTACTTCTGTCCCAGCCATTTGCATCTGGGAACCACATGGTGGTAGTGTTGCATCATTCCTTGTGAAAGCTTAACCCACAGCCCCATCTCGGGTAAATTCAATTGCTAAGCAATAAAATTGGGAGATGCAGGATGGTGTTGGTTTAACCAGCGAACATTATACTTGCATTTCGTACCACTGATTGTGTTTTCCGTGATAAAATATAGCACACTCTGGGAAAAGTAATACATTTTCACCCCTTGTTAGACTGCTTGCGTAATTCAAGCAAGTAACAAACGTGGACACCATCTGAAATCCAGTCACATAGGCTCAGTTGTCCCCAAGATCAAACTAATTAGTTTTATTCTATCCAGCCAACACCTGCTTGAGAAGAACATTTAATGTCATAAAACAAACCACCCACCAAAACGTGAGTAAACTGTGAAAGGCCCACACATCAATGTCATGTCGCCAAGCTCCGCTTTGAAACAAAGCCTTACAACCTACCCTGGTGGGTTCTCTTGGAGGAAACTCTATTTTCTAATCTAAGCATCTCCATTAAAAATTATGTTCAGAGTTGTGAAATGTTCCTAAGCAAATGATATTGTTGGGCATCTTTTTCCTCTGCATTAGGAACAGTCTCTGAGGACACGTTCAAAGTTGAGTTCTTTCAGCAGATTCTTTTTTTTTTTTAATCGAAGTTAGTTGATTTACAATGTTGTATTAATTTCTGCTGTACAGCAAAGTGGTTCAGTTATACATATATATACATTCTTTTTTTAAATATCCTTTTCCATTGTGGTTTATCATAGGATATTGATTATAGTTCCCCATGCTATACAGTAGGACCTTGTTGTTTATACATTCTATATATAAAAGCTTACATCTGCTAACCCTAACCTCCCATTCTATCCCTCCTGCAACCCCTCCCCTGAGACAACCACCAGTCTGTTCTCTATGTCCATGATTTTCAGCAGATTCTTGAGTCCTCAGATTTCTGAGAGTGTTTGAGGAAAAAAGATTAAAGTGAAATTATGTGGTAGAATCAGATGCCACAGGGTTTGGAGTCTTGTGAAGTATGATGGACTTAGATCAAGTACTGAATACGTTTCAGTGCTTTTTAAGTCAGGGTACACGTGTTAGAATTGTTTGATCTAGAAAAGGTCCAGGTAAAAATGAGTTGTCTTGGGGGGGGTTAAGGGAAAGAATGCCACTAGATCAGTGAGTGGTTCTCTGATTTTAGCAGGTATCAGAATCACCTGGAGCACTTATAACACAGATTCCCGGCCCCCACCCCCAGACTGTCTGATGCAGTAGGTCCTGGGTGGCACCTGAGAACTTGTATTTCTAACAAGTACTCTCAGCTGTCTGTCCAAGTGCCACATTTTGAGAATCCGTACTCAAGACCTATTTTTCCTAAAGAACAGGCAGCTGGTGATTCTTATTTAGGTGCTTTGCAGAGAATGTTGAGAAACATTAACTCAACAGAATGAAAGGCTTGCTTTAGGATCCAAAGATGCGAGTTCAAATACAAACACCATAACTTAGGCAGTGGATGAATAGAAGGAGTGATATAACCTCTTAGAACCTCAATTTGTCATCTAGCAAATAAGACTGTACTCAGATGTCAGGATTTGAGTCCTGGCTCCGCTAGTTACTATGTGACTTCATGCTAAATACTTAGCCATTCTGAGTCTGATTCCTTACGAGTTAAAAAGAGAGATCTTTATTTCAGAGCTGTTTCAGGAATAAATCATTTATTGTTAAAGATTTGCTAATCCCTCGCTCCTTTTTATTTTTCCTTCCTTAGTTGATTTAGGTACCTGAAAGCACTTTATGAAATATAAGACATCATAGAAATGTTAGTTAATATTTTACAGAGAAATTGCTTTAGGAGAAGCCTTCCTGGGTCCCTAAGATGATCTGTTTTCGTTGACCAGCCTAGTGAATTCAGATAGAGTGGCTATTCTCGTTTCATGGTCTCACATTTATTCGACTGAAATCACTGGACAAACCTAAAGTTTGCATATGTAGTTCAGGTTGCAGGAGGGAGCACTAATAACTTCTGGAATCTTCTCCAGATTGGGTTGGTCAGCCGTTTCCCTCTTTCAGCTCCCATTTTAAAAGATAGGAATAAAGACTGAAGAGCAGGATGACTCAGTGCAGCTTGGCTGAGAGAATGGGGGTCAGCTGGGGTAAGAGATCTTGTTGGAGCTATTTTCCTGTCTCAGGAGAGGTGGGTGCCCAAGCAGAATTTCCACATTATTGCTGTGTCTAATTGAGGTCAATATGACTTGTTAGGCAGTGAAAAAAAAAATTGGTCAGTTGAACGTTGGTTGAAGATGTTAAAGACCTGATTCTGTTTCTGCCTGTAACTAGTTGTGTAACCTTGGGTTAGTCATTTCCCTTCACAAAGCCTCAGTTTGCCCATGGACAAAATGACGGGTTTGCATGAGATCAGGTTTCTTAAATAGCACTGTGTAGATGGGATGCATGGACCACCCCAAACTCCAAAGCTTTTATCAGATTCCTAAAGGGGTCTGTCGCACTAAAAATTTTAACCCCAGGTTTTATTGTTAACCTCAAGTCTAGCCTTGCAACTCTGCCTGTGCTGCCAAATAACCATTATGGCTGGGTTTTTCATTGAACAAGTCAAAGAGGTCAACTAGCTCTTTTGGTATTGTAGAGATACTGCCTATGGGTCAAACCATTAGGGGAAATTAACCTTTTAAGCAATGGTGAAAGAATGGAAAAAGATCAATGGTAAAGGAAAGGATAAAGCCATAGAAAGGCTTCTTGGTGCTTTGTAGCAGCAGCTGTGTAAATGTACTGCTGTGTAAGGGGCTACAGAAACTGGGCTTATCAGTATACTTAGAATTGACCAGATTTAAAGTGATGGCTACTCACTAAGTCAATTCACCTGAGATTGATGGATAAACTAGAATGCCAATGTGATTATTTACAACAAGAGAGAACTCCTGCCTGTGCCTGGATGGCCCCTTTACCAGGCATTGAGCTGAGTTACCAATCAGCAGATTGTTGAATAAGGATTCAAAGCAAAAGGATGCAGATAGCTTTGAAGAATATTTCTTTTGGGTCAAGGTAAGGTTCCATTGTGCCAATATCATTGATTATGCATCAGAAAGCACTCGGTAGACTTTTTGCTTTCTCCTGTTCCGTGTTGATTTATTTGGTTTGCTTTTCAGTGGGCACCTTTGTTCTTTGGGGGCATACTTCACTTTGTCCCCAAGGTACTGCCTACAAAGCCAGTTATTTTCCTTATTGAATGAAAGGATCATCTTGTGCAAACCCAGTTAAGTTGATGAGATACAGAGCATGCTTTTCTATTCACAACATCCTTTAGGTTGTTGACCCACGTTGCAAGCAAGTTGAGTGTGTAACTTCATTTACCACAATGATACACATCATTCTTCTTGAGTTTCTAGTAACTATTTCAATGCAACCAAGGCTTTTGTTCAAATACACTTTGTGTCAGTTCTCACTATAAGAGCCTGTAGCTGAAAGAAGCCTCTTATCTAGTTCTTGGCATCTTCTCTGTTTACCAAGAGAGGAGACTGACTGCTCATTCCTTTACCAACTTGTCAGAAGAACAACCTTTTAGCAGTTTGGGGATGATCGTATTCACTTCATGCACCCCACACAGGCATAATGAGATCATCAGGGCGCTCCTGCAGATCCTTGCCCACCTGAACAGGCATTTTGTAAATTAAATCAGTAGTTGTCACAGAGTTCTAAACATTCTGCCTTTCAGAGAGAGAGGCAAACACACTGTAAGTGTACTTCTTCGCAAGCAAGGCTGATGTAGGAAAGCAAGCATTTCTACAAAATAGTCAAGACATTTTCACTGTTCCAGCTGATCTCCTCACTAATTCTCCCCTGGAATACCTACATTACAATTTAACTTATGAAAAATTATTTACCCAGAGCTTGTCAGAAGCATATACACTGTATACAGGGAAACACTGAGTTGGAATTCATGCTGCCTCATTCTTGGGATGCTAGTGATGCAAAATCAGTGGCAGAAAATTTCAGTAACTCAATCCTGCAGAATAGGATGCCAGCTACAGTCAGACTCCTCAACCTCTTATTTCCACACAACTGTCTACAATTTTATCAATGCCAAGCAGGAGGTACAGATATGAAACTTGCTTTCTCCGACCCTCCTTCCTCTTTTGCCTTGTTTTCCACCCTTGGTGGTGGTCCTGCCCCAGCTACTCAGGTCATTGCCTCTAGCTACTTTGTTTCAATTCTCTATAAACTCCAGTGCCCTAGAAAAATGGCTCAATTTATCTAGACTTATCTGAGGCATAAATGATTGACCATAGTTTGATATGTGATCCATCCTACATGATATTTGCCTTTTAATAGGAAAAACCCAAAGGAATACATTTCTGGTCCTAAAATTTCAGATTATAGCAAAATGGTAGGTCAAGTGTCGGGGCGTGGTAGTGGGAGCCAAGGATGCGTTTCTTGAGTCCCAAGAAAGCACATCCCCTTAGATCAGACCTTGTGTCATATTTCTAGGCCTGAATTCTCTATCCTTGTTTCTTACTGTGCAATTGATATAAAAACACAATGGTCACTGCCACTCCTTCGAGATCAAGCATGCATTAACCTGTGGGGTTGTTTTATAGAAATTAAGTGATAAACCCTCTCTGAGGTGGTGCACATGTCGAAGGCTTTTGTAGTTGATTAGCAGGGGAGTGAAACTGAAGAAACCAAACTGAGTGAAACCAAAGTTGTTAGGTTCAAGTTTACGCTAGCACCACATTTGCGAATGTGTATCAAAGAAAGGAAGGAAGGGAAGGAAAGAAGGCAGGAAGGGAGGAAAAGATTTCCATCCACTGACATGTAGCACATGTGCTTTTCCGGTTTCATTGCAGGTTGGAGCAGATTTGTGCTACATTTCTCAATCCCAGCGCCGGGCTGTGCTGCCAGCTGACCTCATTCAAGGCTCTGGGCTCAGCTGGGGTGTGAGTGAGCAATGCTAATAAGGAGGCCAAGATCAGAATTTCCTTAAGGGTGGAGCCGGTTGGCTTTGTCCCTAGTCAGAGACTGCTCTAACCTCTCTCTCAGCCATACTGTAATCATTAGTTCCAAGGTAACAAGGATGAGAATATATGGATATATCTATATGACACATCCCAGTGTTTGGAAACGTATCCAAAAATAAAGGCTGTCGATAGCGTTGTAGTACTATTATTGCTGTATGTAAAGGATAACACCTCCCTCCTTCCTCCCTCATTCCTTCACTTGTCCAATGTTTATTATAGCTCATACCCTTTTCTGGGGTTGGTGCTGAGGGAAATACTAAGACCAATACAAGGTAATTCCTGACCTCAAAGCGTTTACAGTAAAGTGGGGGTAGAAGCCTCCATACTGTTTTCCATAATGGCGGTAACATTTTACATTTCCACCAGCAGGGTACCAAGGTCCCCTTTTCCCCACATCCATGCCAACACTTGTTACCTCTTTTTTTTTTTTAAAAAATAATATCTATCCTAACAGGTCTGAGGTTATATTTCATTGGGGTTTTGGTTTGCATTTCCCTGATGATTAATGATGTTGAGCACCTTTTCATATTCCTTTGGCCAAGTTTATGTCATCATTGGAGAAATGCCTATTCAGGTCCTTTGCCCAGTTTTAAATTTGGCTGTGGAGTTGTAGGATTTTCTTATACTTTTACATGTTAACTATACCTCAATAAAGTGATTTAAAGAGTGGGGGGGAGTCTAGAAAACTAATATTTACAGTGCTTTTTCATGTATGTTGTATTAAGGAGAGTGTAATTGATTATTTCTGGGGGGAACCATAGAAGGCTTTTAGAGGAGATATCTGCTGAGTTGAATCATGAAAAATTAGCCAGGTGGATTGGTGGAAATCTGGGATACTCCAGCTGGAAGTAACAACACCACACATAGGAATACTTAGAGCAGAATGGCAATAGCATGTGGCTTTCTGTGGCTAAAGTGTAGGTGATGGGTAAGTGCAGTGATAGGAGATTAGACTGAAAAAGTGGGTAGGGGTCAGGAGGGGGTTTCTGGGCCATACAAAGAACTTTGAAATATACCTCTCTGGCAGTAGGGAGCCTTAAAATCTAATCTGGAAAAATATTTAATCTGTGGTCAAATCAAAATTTTAGAACAAGCCCTATGCTAGCACTACAGACAGCAGATTGGAGACAAAATTGGTAGCGTGACCCAGTAGGAAAGCTGATGTCATGGTGCAGGTGAGAGATGACAGGTGCAGGTGAGGGTCCAAACTCAGACAGTTGCAGTGAGTATGGAGCGCAGGGGACAGCTTTAGAAGATAATTAGTAAATTGGTATAACCTGATTAACTATAGATGCATGGGTGTTATTGGAGAAAGAGTAGAAAAAGCTCTTACAAAAGGAGACAGAAGACCTTGAGGATATTCTTTCCAAAGATGGGGGAACTACCTCTCTCTCAGAGAGTCAGCACTTTCGGAGAGTATGGCTGCCATGGGAGGGAGTTCTGGGTGGGGCCTGATGGGGAAGTCTGCATGAGGCCCCCAGATGCTTGTGTGCTGGGGAGGAGACAATAAAAACAGGCAGGAGAGCTGGGAGCCTTGACTGAAGAATGGAGAAGAGTGCCCCTTACATTTGTCACAGACCGACCCGAGGTGGCTCTTCAGGACAGATCTTTAACAGTAGTAATAATAATAGCAATAAACTACATAGCTCTAAGCACTTTATGTACATTGGTGCATTAATGATCAGGAACCTGAGTGCAGAGAGGTTGATAACTTGTCTAAGGTAGAGCTAGTAAGTAGTAGAGCTTTGAATCTAGGCAGCCTGGCTCCAGGAGCCATGTGTTTATCCCTCAGCTGTCTCCCAAATGACTGGCAAGAGAGGACACGAGTCCGTAAAACCCTGGATTGTGTCTGTTTCTTTATCCCAGCGATTCCAAAGTGAGTCACTCCAATTTGATGTGTACTTTAAAATAGAGAGAGGGAAGGATACTGTCCTTGTGTCCTTGAATTCAGGTGAGAGTGAGTGAGGAGGGAGATCACTTTGACTCAAAAGGTTCTGGGATGCCTACCCTACTGGCTGGAACTTCGGAGGATGAATTGACCACATTGAGGGAATTCTGTCTCTTTAAAATTTACTAAAAAAATTTTTTTTTGGCTGTGCTGTATGGCATGTGGGATCTTAATTCCCTGACTAGGAATCGAACCTGTGCCCCCTGCAGTGGCAGCATGGAGTCTTAACCACTGGACCTCCAGGGAAGTCCCAAGGGAATGCTGTCTTATCCCGTCTAAAGGTGATGTTATTGAACCTGTGTCTTTCCTCATCAGCCTGCTCCTGGAAGTGGTAGGCAGCTGAAGCCAAGATGACAAAGGAGAAGATTAGAGGTACTGGAGACCTAACCAAGCCATGGACCTGGAAGATGAAAAGGTGAGCCTTGTTTGAAATTGCATCTCCTGGGCCCACTTCAGTGCCTGAGCTTTCAGACAGAATTGTGGCACACACACTTTTCTTTATTTTAAAAGGTAAAACACTGATTGTTCTCGAGACAGGAAACTCACCTTAGCTGTGAACTAATGTCCCAGTTGAATGTAGGGATCACTGTCTCCATGGCTTTCTAACCCCGGGCAATGTTTTATCGCAATTACCTGTACCACCAGTTGCTATAGTTACCTGTTGTCTATGCGTCAAGAGGAGAAATATCTAGCTAGGCTAGCTAGCAGGAGAGAAACAGGTACTACCGTCTGACAAAAAAAGAGTGGGACACGCAGAAAAAATATCTTTATCCACCCAGTGGCAAGTTTTAGAACGTCTACCCTATTCAGAGGCCAGTGATCATGCATCTCCACCCCCCTTTCCTATGGGAACCACCCCAGTTCACAGCGGTGAGCCCAGAAGAGTCAGGTGTGAAATAGGTGACCACATCGCCATGGTTATAACTAATTGGACCATGGCGGACACCTGACCTCAGCTGGGACCATCAGATTCTCACCCTGGAAATAGGTCCTGAAGTTTTTCTAGCCAGTCTGGATAAACAGCAGGACCATCCTAGGGAAGCTTGGCAGTCTAGGGACCATTTTCTATCCTGTGGAATGAGGAGAAGAGAAAGGAGGTGTGTGGAGAGAGAATATGCCTGTTTGCAGAGAGAGCAGGGAGGAGAAGGAGAGTGTCCTGAGAGTTTTTCAGTTTCTGGTTCCTTCCTTCTTGAGGCGTGATTGTTTTTCTGCCTCAGAGTTTTTTCTTACTTTTTTTTTTTATTTTTTATTTATTTATTTATTTATTTTTTTGCGGTATGCGGGCCTATCACTGTTGTGGCCTCTCCCGTTGCGGAGGACAGGCTCTGCACACGCAGGCTGAGCGGCCATGGCTCACAGGCCCAGCCGCTCCGCGGCATGTGGGATCTTCCCAGACCAGGGCACAAACCCGTGTCCCCTGCATCGGCAGGTGGACTCTCAACCACTGTGCCACCAGGGAAGCCCCCGTTTTTTTCTTTTGATGATTATGATGATGATTTGCTCACACTGGCATGAATTAGTTTCTATTACTTGTCACTAAACACTTAAACTCTGCTCTAATATAGACTATCCTCAAGACCACCCTTATGGGATGAACTGTGTCCCCTCCCCTCAAACTTATTTGTTGAAGTCCTAACACTCAGGACCTCAGAATGTGATAGTATTTGGAGTTAGGGTGTTTAAAGAGGTAATTAGGTTAATATGAGATCATTTAGGTGGCCCTTAATCCAATATGACTGGCATCCTTATAAGAGGAGATTAGGACACAGACAGACACTGAGGGAAGTTCATGTGGAAACACAGAGAGAGGGTGGCCATCTACAAGCCAAAGACAGAGGCCCTCAGGAGGGACCAAGCCTTCTGACACTTTGATCTTGAACTTCTAACCGCCAGAATTGTGAGAAAATAAACTTCTGTTGTTTATGCCGGTTTGTCATGGCAGCTGTAGCAAACGAATACAACCACTCTCCAAGATATGAGACTCTAATTCCTCCTCCCTTTGCCCCTGACAAAGGAAACTCAATAATGGAGAAACTGTTGTTTCTTTTTTCTTTCTTTCTTTCTTTTTTTTTTTTGCGGTACGCGGGCCTCTCACTGTTGTGGCCTCTCCCGCTGCGGAGCACAGGCTCCGGACGCGCAGGCTCAGCGGCCATGGCTCACGGGTCCAGCCGCTCCGCGGCAAGTGGGATCCTCCCGGACCGGGGCACAAACCCGCATCCCCAGGCAGACTCTCAACCGCTGCGCCACCAGGGAAGCCCAATGCTGGTTCTTTTCTTAATGGTGACCCTTCAAGAAAGCAGCAAAAAGATCTTTTACTTTGGCTAAAAAGTAAGCCAACAACTGGCATTGAAGGACCCTGAAGGAGTACAGCTCTGAAGGAATATATCTTCTTAATGCTCTTGTTTGGCTTAAATGAAAAGTGTTCGGCTTCATGTCTTCCCAAGGAAAGGTGTCTGCTAAGCTTTAATTTTACATGGGAAAATGATTGTTTTTTACTAATTGGGATAAATGGGAACTCTTTCTTCAATTCATTTATACTCAGGTGAAAACAAAGTGAGTCAATTTGCAGAAAGTAAAAGGGCTTGCAGATTCTCCCAGTGCCCTTGAGTTCTGAGGTCAGGGTATGAAAAGGCTTTTCCATCAATTATCATTGCATTAGAGAATTATGTAGAGAAAAGTGTCCAGGTCCAGCTTTTAATCAGGAACAAGGTGTTTAGGGAAATTCTTTTGAGATTTCCAAAAAAAAAAAAAAAAAAAAGCTGAGAGGAGAGGTGAAGGCCAAGAGTGAATAGAAAAAGAAAAAGATGTTGATTCAACTGAACTTCAGTGCTGTTTAAAAGGTCACCAAGCAGAGGCAAGGTGCAAAGGAAATGGGAATAGTTTGTAGACTCAGCTAACACAATACCTGCTAATAGAAATAGGCACCGAAAGAATTCTGGCATTTGTGTGTGTGCTTCAGGGCAGTTTCTCTTTTTTTGGGGGGGAGAACACGGGCCTCTCACTGTTGTGGCCTCTCTGGACGCGCAGGCTCAGCAGCCATGGCTCACGGGCCCAGCCGCTCCGCGGCATGTGGGATCTTCCCGGACCGGGGCACGAACCCGCGTCCCCTGCATCGGCAGGTGGACTCTCAACCACAGCGCCACCAGGGAAGCCCTGGACATCACCTTTTATGGGTTGAAAAGTGAGATATTTCATCAAACTATTTTATTTAACAATTTTTTAATGGAATCAACAGTACAGACTAAACCACTCCTCTGAACTCCAGAGCTGCATGTCCAACTGTCTACATACCATCCTCACAGTGTCAAAAATACTTCAAACATACGTGTCCAAAATGAAACTTATTTCCTCCCCAAATCTGCTCCTTTCCGTCTATCTCAGGGAATAGCACTTCCCTCCATTCAGTTATGAAAAACAGGGACCTCTTGCTCACTACCTGCTTCCTTCCCAGCCTGGCCCAAACATTATAAAGCCCTGGTAATTCTGCCCCTGAATATCTGTTGACTCTGCCCCCTTCTCTTTGGCCCTACTGCTCTCAGAGTCCTCACTTCCATCACTTTTTGCAAAAAACAATGGCAAAGACCTCCTCACTGGTCTCTCACACCCCTCTCACCCCACTTCAAACTTTTTTTCACGGCAACCATGGTCACCCTTATAAAACCCCAAATTGATCATGTCCCCTCCCTGCGTCACATAGTCCAGAGGCTTCCTACTGTTCTCAAGACCTAAGACCCACTTCTTTGCACACACACACACATCCTCACAACGTCTTGGCATTTGCTTCTTACATGTCCCACGTAGCTTGTCACCTTCCTTTCTC
Organism: Leucopleurus acutus; assembly: GCF_964270905.1. NCBI lineage: Eukaryota > Metazoa > Chordata > Mammalia > Artiodactyla > Delphinidae > Leucopleurus > Leucopleurus acutus. The sequence continues at coordinate 87,491,625 of NC_139151.1, forward strand.
TTAGCAAATCCATCTTCATAGGAAAGCAGATCAGCCCAAAAAGGACTATGTGTTAACTTCATCTCTGATTTATACAACCAGCAGGTTTTTATTTTATTTATTTATTTATTTATTGCAGAGAAGTAAATTTACTTTCCTTAGCTACTTAAAAAGGGATGTTACTATGTCTGTGGCTTTGAGCAGAGGTACTGGAGGGTTTCCAATTTGTACTATAATAACACACTTGGGGGAGTCATCCTGAAGAGCAGGAATCCAGCCTTTGTAGAAGTGAAGATACCAACTAGGATTTCAGATACCAAAGAAGCCTAGGTCCTGGCTGGCAATTATTCTTAATAAAGATTTGTTGATGCTGATGGTGTCAGAAACTGAATTGGACATGAGGCATACAATAATAATTTAGACATGGTTCCTATTCCTAAGTGGCATAAAATTTAGTGGAAGAGGACTAGAGAATTTTGGAGAATTAGACTTCAGAGAAGTGACAATCTAGGTGTTGACGGATGATTAGGAGTTTTCTGAGGCAAAAAAATGTTTTCTCAGAAAGGAATTTTGAATGGAAGAAGGAGAAAGAAAAAACCACAGAGGCCCAAAGGAGTATTTGTTGATTAAATGATCGGTTGTTTGGAATGAGTAGAGCTTAGGACACACAGGGGCAAATTTCTGGAGACGAACTTGGTGGGGTAGGCTGTGTTGAGAATGCTGCTAAGAAATTTGGACCCGATTTTAGATGCTAGGGAATGACTGAAAGTGTTAGGCAAAGGGGTAGCTTGATTAGACTTGTATTTTGGAAAGATAAAGTGGAAACTGTCTGGAGGGCAGATAGAGGTGGGGTGAGTCTGGACTCAGAGGGAACAGTTGATAGAAGATTCTGGATAGTTCAAGTGAGAGTGTGACAAGGGTCTGAATGTGGAGGGAGAGGATGGATTCAAGAGATATTTCAGGGAAACAATGGGCAGGACTTAGTGACCAAAAATAAAGAGCCCTGGTCCGGGAAGATCCCACATGCCGCGGAGCAACTAAGCCCATGTGCCACAACTACTGAGCCTGCACTCTAGAGCCCGCGAGCCACAACTACCGAAGCCCACGCACCTAGAGCCTGTGCTCCGCAACAAGAGAGGCCACCGCAATGGGAAGCGGGTGCACCGCAATGAAGAGTAGCTCCTGCTCACCAAAACTAGAGAAAGCCGACACGCAGCAACGAAGACTCAACGCAGCCATAAATAAATAAATTTATTTTAAAAAAAAGAGCTCGGAAAGTAGACGATTTCAAGTTCACTTACTTGGTGGTTACTCTGTGCCAGCACTGTACTAAGCATGAGAGATTAAAAAAAAAAAATAAGGAATGGTTCCCATGTTTCAGTAGCTGGAAGGAGAGGCAAGTATGATAATAAATGCATACAATGCAATGTCATGCATGTAATGATAGACATGTGTATAGAAATAGTACACGGGAGGCTGCCAAGAATGATTCTAAGTTTTCTAGCTCTGGTGACTTGGTGGATGTTGATGTGTCTTTGAATAGGAGAGGAAAAATGGAAGAGGTATAGGTTTCTAGAGGTCTTCAATGCATTGGTTTTGATGTTCACGAGGCAATTGGAACTTAAGATAGTCTAGCAATTGTCAGGCACAGTCTAGCTCACCTTGGATTTGCAAGAGTTACAGAAAAAGAAAGAAATAGTAGCTGTCTATAAAAAACACTGCTGGCATGATGTTTCTCCTTTTAAATGTTTTTGTTATGAATATAAAGAAAGAGAGAGACTATTAATTGCCTCTTTACTTCCCACAGTCCTGACTTAGGTTTAAAAAATTCTTCCTACACTAATTACAAGGGCTCTGTCTATTCACGCTGAAAACTTAGTTCATTGTTATTTTTTAAAATAGAAATAGCACCAAAGGCTAAACTCATTTTTATTTTGTAGGCAAGAGGATGATATCCTAAGAGGGCCTCATAATCAGAGTTGCCTTCTAAAGGTCAGATGACCTATACTTTTACAGTGACCTATACCTGATGTGGGTTCAACAGTAATTTACGGGTAGGTAGGGATTCATGCAAAATATTTCATAGTTTGCAAAGATTCATGAAACAGCCAAGTGTAATTACATTAACTTAACCAACTATCTGGAAACTAAGTTTAACAAAAGGTAGAAAAGAGGATAATACCAAAACTAACTTAAAGACTATTCTAAACTATGTAATTCTTCTTTCTTTCTTTCTTTTTTTGTTTTGGATAGAAAAACTCTTCCAGGGAGCTCAAAGAATTTGGCCAATGCTGTTCCAGTTTTAACACTCATCTGGAGCCTGTAATATGCTAGTTCACCAGAAAGCAATCATAACATGATGTTAGGAATCAAGGATGACTTATACAGGTCTTCTGTGCAATAGTGGGAGAGATGTTTTAGGCATCACTGTGTTCAGGAGGAAAGAGTGTAACTTGGAAATGAGCATAAACAGAACCAGGACATCACTTGATGTGAGCATGAAAAGGGCATCTGAGGCCACCTGTGTTAGCAAGGAACAGTGGTTCTCAGTCTTTTGAATTTCACTGACATACTGAGCGCTGGGGTTTTGGGGGCAAGTAACCTTTTATTTTGCCAATACAAAGCCTGTTATCTACTATTACTCTAAGTTATGAAAGTACATTAAAAAAATTTTATTGGCGTATAGTTGATTTACAGTGTTGTGTTAGTTTCAGGCGTACAGCAAAGTGAATCAGTTATACATATACATATATTCACTCTTTTTTTTTAGATTCTTTTCCCATATAGGCCATTACAGAGTATTGAGTAGCGTTCCCTGTGCTATACAGCAGGTTCTTATTAGTTATCTATTTCATATATAGTACTGTGTATATATCAATCTCAATCTCCCAATTTATCCCCCACCCCCATCCCCTGGTAACCATAAGTTTGTTTTCTATATCCCTGACTCTACTTCTGTTTTGCAAATAAGTTCATTTGTACCCTTTTTTTAGATTCCACATATAAGTGATATCATACGATATTTGTCTTTCTGTGTCTGACTTACTTCACTCAGTATGACAATCTCTAGGTCCATCCATATTGCTGCAAATGTCATTATTTTGTTCTTTCTTTACCAGTGAGTGCCAGGACCTGCCCTGCTGTCCCGGGAACGCGCGAATAACTCTTCCCAATAAAAAAGAAAGGACGTTTTTAACATCCAAGTGTTGGAAGGACATTGGGGCAGTGACTGCCCTGCATCCAGCACAAGCCACAGACGGACTACAGTTCCCAGCGTACCTTGCAGTTACACGGGCCCTGGGGATAGGGCGGAAGTGAGGCTCACTGCTCGCGGACCTGGCCGGTAAAAACCCCCGCAATCCTCCTCACTCTCATCCCCCACAATCCTCCTCACTCTCATCCCCCACAATCCTCCTCACTCTAATCCCCCACAATCCTCCTCACTCTCATCCCCCACAATCCTCCTCACTTTCATCCCCCACAATCCTCCTCACTCTCATCCTCCACGTGTGGAGGCAGGTGCTAAGCTTCCCGCGAAAGACCGGGTTCCCGGGTAGTGGCTGAGTCACAGGGTAGCAGGAGCCGGAGTGCCCACAAGGCCATGTGGAAGGCCACTGTCAACCCGGAATATTTTCACTGGATTCTGAGTGAGCGAGTGTGGAGCCGTAACTCTGACTTCTGAGGAGGGGACAGTGGCCTGCAGTGTGCTACTGATATCTCTGGGAGCTTGGTGAGGCTCCTTCTGGGAAAGAGGAAGTAAACTGGAAACTGGAACCAACTGCTTCTAGAACTAGCAGCTGCCGCCAGGTAAGAAGTGGTGCTCAGGTGACATTGATGGGTGTAGCAAAACAAAGCAACCCACAAAAACATGAAAAAACAAACAAAACCCCCAGACAAGTGCATGAAGGAGCACATCCCTTATTCCTCCTCCAGCCTTGCAGGCCCCTTGTGGGACCTCGTACTGTTAGAACCTTCAGGAAATAGCCGTTAAAGCATAGTGTGGTTTGCTGAATTCCAGCTCCAGCATCATAAAGCTGAGTATGAAAGGTGGGTTTTGAGAAGAGATACAATAGCTTAATTACCAGCACAGTAAGAAGTATACTTTTATTGCAATAAACCACCAAGATATTTGTGACAGTAGCTAATCAAAACAGATCCCCCAAAGAAATTTAAATTGAACAAATTTAATTTCACAAAACACCGTTTTTTTTCCTTTTCTTATTTCAGTAAGGATTTGGTGAAAATCCACCTCCTGATGCTGTTCTTGGGGAGGTGTGTGGAAGCCCTGGGGTTTTGAGGGCAAGTAACCTTTTAATTTGCCAATACAAAACCTATCATGTGCTATTACTCTGATGGCTCCATCCTTTCCTCCAAGTGTTTGTTTCTGTTCTCAGATGTTCACAAAATCGTGGGTGTGAGTGTGGGTGTGGGAATAGAAGGATGAATTTTGGTTGGGGGCAAGAACGAGATGAAGTGATGATTTAGTACCAGTTTCCTTTGGGCTCCTTGGATTGGGTTTAAATTCCTCTGGTTAGAGGAATAGGAGTAAAAACTGACTTGTTTCTTGTGAGAAATCCTGTTGAGGGAGTGTGTTCATCAGTTAAAAAATAATCAAGTAAACAAGACCAGGGAGTCCATCAGCAATGGCATCTACAAGGAGAGATCTAGCTTTCAGTGGCTGGAACCAGGTGGGGTTCAGGACTGTGTAACCAACCTTATACTAAGGTGTTTAGCAGGGTAACAGGGAATCTGGGTCTCTTATACTTTGGTCCAAGGGTACTTGGTATGGTAATGGGGCATCAGAGGAGAAGCTCAGACAGGAAGGGTCCAGGGATGTGTTGTGGTCCATGCGCGGTTGGAAGAAGAATTTCCAGACATGAAGTATTTTAGAAAAGAGTGAGTTTCTTGAGAACAAAGAGCAGAGTTACTGAGGGGCACTGCAAACACAGCGGGGTGACTTCCTGATAGACCAGGGAGAGCCCAACCCCCTTTGGGGACTAGTGGGCAACTTTTATAGCCTTAAGACAAAGAAAATTCCTGCTGGCAGGATGGCATTAGGTGATTGGTCAGGATGCTACAAGGTTGCTACGTGGTGAATATTTTACCTAATATGGAGTTGGGGCGCTGTCCGGTTTAGATTAGGAAAGCCCATGGCAACAGTTGCTATGGGGGCTCGGTTAATTCCGGGGTTTTTGTCCTGTGTCCTTGACGTAGGGTGTCCTTGATGTACGGCTCCGCAGGATGCTGTGTGTCCTGAGGTTCGAGGATTGTCCTGGGAACTGGGCAGTGTAGGAGCCTCAAGCAGCTCCAGGGAAGCCTGGCGGCTGTGGTTGGACACTGCTTCCCGGGATTGGAAACCTTACTTAACTCAGCATGATGATGTCTATAGTCCCAATAGCTTTCTTCCTTGTAATCATGGCCTGCTGGGGTTTCCAGAGTCACCTACAAAAATACAAAGAAAAAGGCATTTCGTTATAACTGGCAATTTTATTATCATCAGGAAGTCAAGGAGAGAGAGCAGCTTGATGTCTCAAGCTTTGGAGCCAGGTGGGTAGCACCCACAGGAGGGAAGACTCTTCATGTGAAAACTTGTGACAATCACAGATAGCACCTGCAGCCTGCTACTGCCTCAGGCCTTCCACAGGCCGGGCCTGCATCACACTTCTGAGTATCAGATCGCCTAACTCATACATACCGCAGGGAAACATGCAGGATTGTCAGGCTGTCTTAGCAGAGCTGTCTGCACTAACAGAAGGCGTAAGGCATTTGTCTGAAGACTTGTAGGGCCATGAAATAAATCTGCCTCGTAACTACCAAATCCCAAGTAGAGGAAAGGCTATGGATGCAATTTCAAGATTGTCCCCAAATTGCTTTATGGTGTCAGTTGTTCCTACTCACTTTATGGTTTCTGCCTTCTGTTGCACTCCTCAGCCCTCACACTCAAGGTGCCTGTCAGTCATGACCCACTTCCATGATTCTGTGGAAGCAGGGTGACACAGAGCTTAGGAGTCCTGGGTTGTGACATTTGGACTTAGGCTCTTTAAGCCTCAGCTTTCTTGCCTGGAGAATGAATTTCATAAGAGTCTGTCTCTTACAGGGTTGTTAGTGAAATGATGCATGTAAGCATTGGACAAATATGAACTGTTACTATCACATTCTCATCGCCCATACTGGAGTGTATGCTCCATGAGGACAAGAGATACTCTTAATTATCACCAGGTCATCACCCAGTCTGTAGCACATAACAAGTAACCAGTGATACTTAAGTGATGTACTTACCTGGACCATTTCAGGCCATACCTGTCTCTAGGCTCTCTCCTAAAAGCTGGAGATCTGGAGGCCTCTCTTCCATGACGGTAGCATACATTATAAAATAAAAGTTGTGAAAATGAAACCTAACATTTTAGTACAACATAATATTTCTTAGTGAATACTGCTAGTACATTATGCTGAACTACTTACTGTTTTTAAGGGTCACCAATGTTTTTAATCTTAGCAATACTACAGTTGTTTTAACCTGTATGTGAACAAGAGCCACTTGACTTGCTTGTTACAATGCAGACTCCTGGGCTCTATCCCTGGAGGTTTTGGTTCATAGGTCTGAAGTTCTGTTTTTTTTTTTTTTGCGGTACGCGGGCCTCTCACTGTTGCGGCCTCTCCCGTTGCGGAGCACAGGCTCCGGACACGCAGGCTCAGTGGCCACGGCTCACGGGCCCAGCCGCTCCGCGGCATGTGGGATCCTCCCGGACCGGGGCATGAACCCCGTGTCCCCTGCATTGGCAGGCGGACTCTCAACCACTGCGCCACCAGGGAAGCCCTGAAGTTCTGTTTTTAAAAAGCTCTTCAGGTATATCTGACGTAGGAGGCTCTTGGACTAAACTTTGAGAAATACCTCTCAGTTCACTAACTTACAAGCTGAATTGTGCATCTGAAAAGCTATCTCCCATCATCAGTTGGACCACTAAAGTCACTGTGGGCACAAGGGGTTGAACATCCACAGTGAGCGTGGGAAGAGCTGAGGAAGTGAAAGTCTGGCAGGGGAGGTCGGAGAACCAGAGAAACAGTCACTGAACATGATAGCCTGAAGCACTGGTCCAGGCGAGCAGGCCACGGCTTGGAGGAAATCCCACAACCTGTGGGTGGCCATCTGCCCACGGGGACCTGCAGAGGGGGCTGCTAGAGAAATCTGGGGCAGCTGCTGGCTCTGGAGATTGGCTTGGGGCCGCTCTTGTTTGGTGGGTCCTCATTAGAAAGAGCAGCTGGAGGCTGGATCCCACCAGTCCCGCCTACATCCGTCGCATCTTCCCGCTGTGACCTGAGAATATGACTTCATTTCTTCCGTAAGTTCCTCTTTTTGACAACTCTAACCCATATCTGTACGGGGAAGAGGCTCCTGGAGAACAAAGTTTCCAGCTGTAGTCAAACGGACACAGAACACTCTGTGACACATCTAAATGCGCTAATGTGCTAAAAATCACACCCATCCAGCCTCTCCATCCTGCTGCCCCAGGTCTCTGAGTGCTGGCCTGCACCCCATCTCTTGAGTTCCTGTGTATCTCAACTGCACTGTGGAGAGGATTCCAACCTCTTTATCAGGGAGAAGTTGCAGATCTGAGTGTATTTGGCATGTCGGAAGAACCTGCACTCTGAGCTGCAGCCTGGAGCCAGCCTGCGGCCTTAAAGAAATAAAAGATGATAGATGTAGACATAACATGAATGAAAGATGTTTAGATTCATATCATTAGGAAAATTAGCATTTCGGTGCTCAGCTAATCATACACGCAAACAGAAAATCATATATGTTAGGTCTATCTCAAGACAGACATCCCAAGCAGCCTCAAAAATGGTCTCTCCAGGGCTGGTGGAATCCTGTTTGCCGGGCAAAGGTGGAGGATGCCTTTAGAAGGAGGAATCACGGCCCCTAAAATCTCGGGTCATAATCCCTGGCACCTGTAAATGTTACCTTATGGTTCCACATGGAATATATTATAAAAATTTGTAATTTTTGAAGTATTTGTAAACTATTTTACAAATGGAAAATGGGTCTTTGCAGATGTGGTAAAGTTAAGGATCTTGAGATGGGGAGCTTATCCTGGATTACTGGGTGGGCTCTAAATGCCATCGTAAGTGTCCTTGTTAGAGAGAGGCAGAGGGAGATCTGGCACAGAGACAGAAAGGCAGGAGGGAGAGACTAGAGTGATGCAGCCACAAATCCAGGAATGCCAGCAGCCACCACAAGCTGAAGAGACAAGGGACAGGTTATCCCTTAGAGCCTCGGAGGGAACATTGCCCTGCTGACACCTTGATTTTAGCCCAGTGACACTGACTTTGGAATTCTGGCCTCCAGTACTGTGAGAGAATACATTTATGTTATTTTTAAGCCGCCAAGTTTGGGGTGATTTCTACAGCAGCCACAGGAAACTGATATAATATCCCTTTTCCAGCTCATCTTCCCCTCCACTGCCCATTTGCAGGGGAACTCCCTGCTCGCAGGAATAGTGGGGCTGGTGGTGGCAGGGGGAGGGTGAGACTTCTTGAGGCCATCGCAGGGGAAAGTTGGCTTTCTGGCACTTTACAATACAAGGTAAAGCTTTGAACTTATTTCTTTTGTAGAGGCAAGTTTTATAGGTAGTGTTCTCCACTATATTAGAAAAACCTTTCTGTTCAGTATTAAACCAAGTGTCCTTAAGTCCTCCAGTCCTAGGCTGTTTCTTTACTGGATAAATAGAATAACTCAAGCCCTTGTCTTGCATAGTTGCAGGACATGGTGCCCTCTGGAGTTTTAGGAGTGGTTCCTTGTCACCTCCCTCTGAACAGTCAGTGATGGCTCTGTTCATCTTCCATTGCTGTCTAATATCTCCTTCTGCAGGCTGCTGTCATCTTTTGTGCTTCTGGGTAAGAACCACAGTCCTTCCTTCATTTCCATGGCATTTGACCAAGAATGAGGGGAAGTTTCATCCTTTTTGATAGTATTACTGCCCACATCTTCTGGGACCTTGGGTTAGTTTCCTAGGACTGCCATAACAAAGTACCACAGACTGGGTGGCTTAAACAATAGAAATTTATTAAAGGTCTAGAAACTAGAAGTCTGAGATCAAGGTGTCAGCAGGGTTGGTTTCTTCTGAGGCCTCTCTCCTTGGCTTGTAAATGGCCGTCTTCTTGCTGAGTCTTCACATGGTCTTCCCTCTCTGTCTATGTCTTCGTTTCCTTTTCACCAGTCATATTGGATTCGGGCTCACCCTAATGACCCCATTTTAACTCAGATACCTCCTTAAAGACCATCTCTCCAAATACAGTCACATTCTGGGGTCCTGGGGGTTAGGACTTCAACATACGAATTTTTGGGGGGACACAATTCAGTCCATAATATAGCTTAACTTCCTGTACTGAGGTAATTCTTATGAAGGGCTTAGTATGGTGCTGGGCACACTTAGTAAGCACTATATAAACAGAGTTACTTAATAATAGCACAGTTATTTCTGTTCTCTCATACATCCACAAAACCACCATAATTATACATAAACATAATGTGTCCATTATACATGTATAAATATAAATATACACACATTTCTATGGTATCTTCCTTGGTAAATTTTTTGTGATTTCGTTCAGGTAATATTTCTGGGTGGTTTACTTTCCAATTCTCAGAATCCTTGGTGATATCTAAAATATAGGGCATAGGGCAAACCCTCTTAATTTTCATTCATTCATTCAACAAAACTTTATTGAGGATGCTGTGCTGGCCTCTGGGTTATAATGTTGACTAAGATTGTGAAGTCACAATTCAGTTTAAACGTCATAGTGAGGCAAGTACAATGTACCAGGGGGAGCTGCAGGAAGGGCCCTGTGATAGAGAAAGCTTGTTCACAAATTCTTTGACTTCTATATCGTCTCCCCTTGAATCTGGACTGGTTCTGAGACTGTGCCTGCTATCAGAATATGGAAAAAGTGATGCCTCACCCAAGCTTTAAAGAGGTAGCAACATCCTCTCTTGGAATGCCTGCTCTAGTGGAAGCCAGCCGCCAGGTAATGGGTCCACTGTCCTGAGACTGCCATGCTGTGAGGAAGCCCAGGATAGCTAGGTGGAGAGCCTGTGGGAAGAGGGAGGCCCATGAGCTCTGGTTATCCAGCCATTCCAGCCAGGTGCCAACATCTGAGTGAAGAAGCCATCTCAGATACTTCAATCCCAGCTTGTATAACATAGAGAAGAACCTAGGAATTCAACTGGAATTCAGAACCCAGGCCTCAGACATGTGACCCCAGGCAAGTTTTCCTAGTCAATTCCAGTTATTCAAGCCATCCTATAGCCATTCCAGCTCTGGTGTGTACAGAGTCCCAACTTGCAAAATGGTGAACTTTATAAAATGGTGGCTATTGTACTAAGTTTGGGGATGCTCTGTTAGGTAGCAGAAGGTAACTGGAACAGGGCCCTAAATTAGACCTGGAGGATAATTAAGAAATCCTTTATATCACAAGTCCAACATTAAAACACAGAGCACATAAAGACACAGAATTCTCAGACAACGACTGTCTGCAAACTCCATTCTCTTCTGTCCCGTGTGAAGGCTGTAGGTGAGGCCTCTTCAGGCCTCAGGCTTCCAGGCCTTGCTCTGTTGATGAACTCCATGGAAAGTGCTGATTTTGATCCTTATATAAAAGTGCTACCTGTATGGAGTCCACTGGTCTCCTGAGGGCTGGGACTGCAGTTTTCTACGGTGGCCACCCTCCAACGGCTCCCCGGGTCATTACTGCAGGATGCTTATTCAGCCTTTCCTCCACCCATGGTTCTGTGCCATGGAATGCTACCTGATTTTGCTACCTAATCTGCTTTGCCAGAGGTCCTGCCCTTCTCTCGTCTCACTAATTATTTTTTTCTGTCCAAAGTTACCTTTTTGCATTCCTGGGTCCAAAGATCCCTTGAACCTTTATTCCTCCAACTCTCCATCATGTTACATGGCAGAAAAGCAGCATAGTAGAGAGAGATTCAGGGTGCAGGCCCTGGAGTCAGACTGCCTGTGTTTGAAGTCTGATTCTACCTCTTACAGTGTAACCTTGCAGCTTCTGTGCTTCCATTTCCTCAACTACAAAGTGAGGGAAATGGTAGTGCCTGCCTCACAGGGTCAGTTGAGGATAAAAGAGATCACTCCTGTTAAATGCACAGAACGGTGCTTGCATGTAGCAAATGTCCAGTAAATGTTGTTGACTTCTATTATTCATAATATGCATCTTGTAGTATGGTACTTACCTGCCTGTTTTTGGGTCTGCTCACTAGATTCTAAATTCCTTGAGGACAGGTGGTGTCTTGAGCACTCTCACCTCCCTGATGCCCTGTACAATGTGTGATGTGTTAGACATTCAGTAACTGCTTCTTGGATGAGTCAGTGCCACAAAAATAACCGAAAGACAGTGTTCTATCAGTGGAAGGTCAATGATATCTTCATAGGAGAAAGGCAGCAAAAGTTGGACAGCAGCTTGACTTTGTAGAACATACTCTATCATTCCAAGAAACAATAGGACACAAAGTTGATTGGGTGGATACATGTGAAACAACCATATTCTTATGTGTGGTTTGCATCTGTGGTTTACCATTATTGCTGTGTGCTTAAGGTGCTTGAGAATGGAAAACAGTAACGATCGGGTACCTGAAGAAATCGGGGTGTAGGAATCTTGACCCTGAAACACCTTGATTATTTGTGGAGTGGCTGCATAAATGAATGGAGAACTATTTAGTTATACATGGGATCCACTTGGTTTAAGAAAGGATTTAAAGTGGCATACAGAGACCCATATAATAATTCAATAAGATAAAGTGAAGTGGGGGAATTTGAGTCCTAAGAAAACGTAGGTTAAAAGCTAGATGAAGCTGGGAGTGACGTTTCTTCCCGAAATGCTTGCTGTGCTGTCCTATACGTTTTCTAGAGGTGGGTTACAAATTTGAAGCTGCACTTTCTACTGGATTTTATGTGAAAAACATAATACAACCAATTACATGAGTCACGCTCTGGAATAATAATGCTAACAGCTAGCATTTATCAAGTGCTTACTTGGTACCAGCTGCGTCTCTAAGTGCTTTGCGTGCATTAACTCTTAATCCTCATGTTGATCCTAGAAGGTAGGTACTTAGCCCCAGTCACGCAGCTGATTCACAGTTTTGAAACAAGGCATCTTGGCTCCGTGCTTTTAAAACCTACCTTGTTTAAAACAAGAATAGCTAGATCTCATATTAAGAACTTGGAAGACATTTTTCTGGTTGGTTCTTGAATTTTTGTGGTACTGTCATCTGAGAAATAGAGGAGACCGTCCAATCAGAAAAGGAAACTGATTGCATGCCCAGCTAAGGCAGTTCTCAAATCTGACCCCAAATTAGCAGCATCAGCCTCACCTGGGCACTTGCGAGAAATGGGAATTCTTGGTCCTCTTCTCAGGTCTGTTGCATCAGAAGCTCTGGGGGTGGGGCTCGGAAGTGAGCATTTTAACAAGGTTTCCAGGAGCTCCTGATACGCGCTCAAGTTTGAGAACTCCTGCTCTAAGGGGAAATAAGCCTGTGGTACAGAAGATGTCTGGCTTCTTATGACCTTGGTGAAGAGCTTCAGGAGGCAGAATGGCTCATGAAAGCATCTTGTCAGCCTCGGAGACCAGACGGATTGGACTCCTATACTCACTATTCTAGAAAACTAGGAGATACTGTAAAAACCAGTGACAATGTTTCTGACTAATCCATCAGGTCAGAGGGAAAAAAATGCAATAATCATAGTAATGCCTCCTCATACAAGCCAGCAATGCAGTTTGACAAAGTGCTTTCCTTATATTTTCTCATAGAGTCTCACAACACCAGTGTGAATTAGAGATTCTAATATTGAGATTTTACTGGTGAAGAATTAGGGGCTCGGGCTCGGGGAATTTGCTTTTCTCAAGGTCATGTGACTGATACATCTCAGAGCTGGAACTTGAGTCTAATTTCTTCTACCTCTGACCGTTTCTCAACACTTCCCTCTTCTCTCCACCTCCAGCCCTGCCCAGTGTCTTTCACCTGGGCTATTACAGTGACTTCCTTGCTTGTGTCCCTGCGTTTACTCTTATCCCTCTCCAATCTATTCTTAAGTCATTCATTTAACATTTTTTTGGTGGGGGGGCACTGGGGAGTTGGCACCTTTTGTGTGCCAGGTATTCAGTGCTGAATTAGAGCCGTGATCAAAGTCACGGAGCTGGTACTCACAGAGCTGGCATGGCAGCAACAGGGATCCTCTTAGGATTTTAATACAGATCATATTGCTTTTTTAAGAAAATATTTTATTGAAGTATAGTTGATTTACAATGTTGTGTTAATTTCTGCTGTATAGCAAAGTGATCAGTTATACGTATATACACATTCTTTTTCATATTCTTTTCCGATACGGTTTATCACAGGATTTTGAACATAGTTCCCTGTGCTATACAGTAGGGCCTTGTTGTTTATCCATTCCATATATCATAGTTTGCATCTGCTAACTCCCAACCCATCCCTCTCCTACTCCTCTGCCCCCTGGCAACCACAGTCTGTTATCTGTGTCTGTGAGTCTGTTTCTGCTTTGTAGATATGTTCATTTTTGTCACATTTTAGATTCCACATATAAGTGATATCGTATGGTGTTTGTCTTTCTCTTTCTGACTTGATTCACTTAGTATGATAATCTCTAGTTGCATCCATGTTGCTGAAAATGGCATTATTTTATTCTTTTTTATGGCTGAGTAATATTCCACTGTATATATGTACCACATCTTCTTTATCCATTCATCTGTCGATGGACAGGTTGCTTCCATGGCTATTGTGAATAGTGCTGCTGTGAGCATAGGGTGCATGTATCTTTTTTTCATTATAGTTTTCTCCAGATAATATGCCCAGGAGTGGGATTTCTGGATCATATGGCAACTCTATTTTTAGTTTTTTGAGGAACCTCCATACTGGTACCTCACTGTAGTTTTGATTTGCATTTCTCTAATAATTAGGGATGTTCAACATCTCTTCATGTGCCTCTTGGCTATCTGTATAGATCATGTTGCTTTTGTGTTTGAAATTGTTTAAGGCCTTCCCATTATACTTAGAACACAATTCAGATACCATGCCATGGCCAACGGCCTTCCTCCTGTGTCCCTGTCCTCTCGCTGGTCTAATCTTCAGCTCTCCCTCTTGCTCCCCAAGCTCCAGCCACAGTGGCTGACTCTCAGCTCCTGGAACACTCCAAGGATTTCCCCAACTCTGGATCTTTGAACATCCCTTTCCACTGCCTGGATTGCTCTTCTCCTTGGTCCTTGCATATCCAAACTCTTCTCATCATTTAGGTCTTAAACTAAATGCCACCTCTTCAGAGAGGCCTTTCCCATCTGTCATAGGTCGGTTGGGCTTCTATAACAAAATACCACAGACTGGGAAGCTTATAGTCAACAGAAATTTATTTCTTAAAATGCTGGAGGCTAGAAGTCTGAGATCCGGGTGCCAGTGTGGTCTGGAGAGGGTCCTCTTCCTGGTTCATAGCTGACTCCTTCATACTGTGTCCTGACATGGCGGAAGGGATGAGAGATCTCTGTGGGGGCCTCTTTTATAAGAACACTAATCCCATGTACGAGGGCTCCACCCTCATGACCTCCTCCCCAAAGCCCCACTTCCTGATACCATCATATTGGGTACAGGATTTCAACATATGAATTTTGGGGAGACACAAACATTTAGACCGTAGCACCGTCCAACATGAAATATTCAAGCCAGCTTCTTTCCTCAGTTGTTGTCACCTGGCTGAATAACCAGAGCTCACTGGGCCTCTTCCCACAGCCTCTCCACACAGCCAGCTTGAGCTTTCTCACAGCATGGCAGCCTCAGGGACAGTCAGACCCATTACATGGCAGCTGGCTTTCCCTAGAGCATGCATTCTAGAGAAGACACTGCTGCTCTTCAAAGGCTGGGTGAAGCATCACTTTTGTCATATTCTGCTGGTCAACACAGTCTCAAAACCAGACCAGATTGAAGGGAAGAGGACATAGACATCTCTCAGTGGAGTGAGGGGCAATGTCAAAGAATTTGTGGACAAGCTTATTCTATCACAGGCTCCTTCCTACAGCCTCTACTTTCACACTGTATTTGCTTCACCATGATATTTAAACTGAACTGTAATTGCACAGTCTTAGTCAGCATTATAACCCTAGAGGGCAACACTGAACTCTCAAAACATTTTTGTTGAATGAATGAATGAAAATTAAGAGAGTTTGCCTTACATTTTAGATATCCGCAAGGATTCCAGGAGACAGGAAACAGGACACAAAGCTCCATGAAGGGACCACGTCTGTCTTGTTCACTCTTGCTTCCTCTGCAGGTGGCAGAGGAATATTTTAGGTTTTACATGGCTATTTGTTTAATGAATGAGTGAATGCATGCATGAGCCTAGTTCCGCTGCCCTTTCAGTGGCACCAGAGTCGATTGTTTGTCTTCGAACCTCAAGCCTTTTTTTCTGCATCTGCTGCAGAGCCACCTCCATCTTTGTCTTCTTAAACCTCAAGCCCCAGGGACTCAATAGAGTCACTGCCCGCCTCCCCCCCCAACCCCAGCACCATACACCGTACTTCACACACGAATCCTACGATCCTTGAAGCAGGAGTAGAATACTGTGAGTTTTAGAATTCATTCAGCTCAGTAGAAAGTGTCTTCAAAGCTAAGAGGCCTCTCAGCTATAATATTTAGAGTTTTGGAGCTTATTCAGCCTTTTCTTATATGGGTACATTGGAAAACAGGAAGTTGGAGCAGGATGTGGGAAAAGCTGTATATACGTGAGGTTCTTCTCTCTGTGCCCAGAAGAAATGCAAAGGGGGACTATGTGAACATCATAGGAGTTGCTGAGAGGCTCAGAATTAGAGTCAATTCCTGTCATGGTATTTTGCTTTTCAGCTCAACAAGATGATTTATTGTTGAGGCTTTTTACTCTGGTGAGTTTACTTTGAGTACTTTGGATTCAGAGTTTGCTTACAGGGGACCAAGTCAATTGCCTGTAAAGTAAAGGATTCCTCTGAATCTTTATCTTTGGTTTAAACTTCCCTTCTGAGCTTCGGACCTTTATATCAGACTGCCAACCATAGATCTCACTGGATATCCCACAGCTATTTCAAACTGCACTTGCCCAAAATAGAATTTATTTTCTGTTCCCAGAAATGAGTTCTTCTTTCTGTAGATCCCATCAGGATCAAAGGCACCACCCTCCAAGCAGTCAGTCTTGACCTGTGGACGCCATCCTCCAAGCTTCCCTAATATTGATGGTAATGGATAATGGGTAATGTTAGCTTCCTATTGCCAGGTACTGTGCTAAGTGTTTTGTGTGCTTTAACTCTCTTAGTCATCACGTTGCCTGCGACTCAGATGATGTTGTTCTCTCCATTTTACAGACGGGGAAACTGAGGTGATTGCAGAAGTATCCAAACATCCCTCTTGCCTCCTATACCTCTCCATCCTACCACATGGCAGCCTGACTCATCTTTTAAACATGCAGATCTGATTGTGTCATTCCCTTCCTTAACAAGCTTCACTGGCTCCCCACCATCCTCAGAATACAGCCCAAATCCCTTAGTCAGGAGTACCGGGCCCTTCATGACCTGGTCACTGAGCTCCCATCCATTCCTAGCTGTTCCTACCTGCCTTCCTCCCCCATGTGCTAGCCATGCTGGATACTTGCAATCTCTTGAAATACGCGTAGTTTTCCTAGGCTCATTTGATTCTTCACTCATTCTACAAATACTTTCAGGGAGCCCACCTTGTGCCACGCCTCTCCTAGGCACTGGTGATGCAGCTGTGAACAAAACAGATCAAACCCCTGCCCTCATAGTTAGACAATACACAGGTGAATAGCTAATACATGTATAATATCATAATCCTGAGTGCTATGTAGAGAAATAAAGCAGGGCAACGGGCTAGAGAGTGATAGGAGGGCGCTAGTGTATGTAGGACTGTCTAAGAAGGCACTTTGCAAAGGCGTTTGCAAAGGAGCTTGCCTGGAAGGTTTGAAGAACATCAAGAAGGTCAGTGTGGCTGAAATGGTGAACACTGAAGGAGGGAAGTCTCTGATACAGCATGCATCCGTCATGTAAGGTCCCCAGACCACGGCAAGGACTTTGGATTTTATTCCAGGTGTGATAGGAAGCTGCTGGAAGTTTGAGGTCAGGGAGGGATGGAATCTGACATTTTAAAAGGATCATGAGGACAGTTGTGTGACTGCCAGGCAGCCCACGGTGGGGCCAGAGTGGAAGCAGGGGGAACATAGGAGGCTCTCGTGTATCTAGTTCCCATTTCAGGGATGCTCATTCCCCAGCCCCCTCTCCACCTTCGTCTGGTGACAACTATCCCGTTTTCTATACTCATCTCAAGGGTATCCCTACACAAAAAACATTCCTCAGTTCTCCTCTTCTCCACCCTCCTGACACAGAATCGTATCTTTCTTTCGCAGTGCTGAATTTCACTCTTTTGCAGTTATTTATGTGTATGTCTAACTTTCCTAACAGGCTGTGAACTCCTTACGGGAAGAACCTATTTTTACCGTTCCTTGTGTTTCTAGATCCCTGTCACGGCACCTGATACTTGATAGCACTCAAAAAGGGTTTGATGAAGAAATGAACAGCTTGTTTGGCTAACACTAAACATTCAAAGCTTATTTGATTGAACAAAGGGAAGCTTTACATAATTTTGTTCAGTCAAAATGGGCTGCGTCCATATAGGCTGGCTTTAGCATATAATGAGCACAGATTTCAGAAATGGTTGTACAAACTGGATTTGTGGGGTCATGGAGCAGTTCCTTTGATTACAGTGCCATCTGTTGGCAAGAGCTCAAGGCTGTTAGCTCGCTTAGCCAACCTTCGTGCACAGTTTCCATCACCTCTCGCAGTGGGCTGAAATGCAGCCAGTATCAGACAAACAGAACCAGAAATCACACATTTTTGTTTCAGGTTTTCAAGTACTTCTGCAAAACTCGCTTCAGCTTCCTGAGGGTGGAGGATGTGACTTATGGCTCCTCAGAATACTCATTTGTCGAATGGCCTTCAGTTGGCTTTGTGCCTCACCTAAAATAAACCTAATATAAGAAAATCTTTTTTTTTTTAATACGAATGACTGAAAGCTGATTTATTTGATGAATGAATTAAATCACTATAGGATTCCTTTAACTAACAAGGTTCTTTAATGCATTTAAAATGATGCAATTTGTTAAAAAAAACCCAAACATTTACGTGCAACCTCTAAGGGTCCTTCAGCAATTAGATTTCAGCAATTCTAACTCCGACAGTTTCCATCAACAGTAGTTACTGGGTACCCGTGCTGTGGGAAGCACAGAAGAGTAGAAAAGACCAGATTGTGGCTCTCAGTCTAGTCCTGCAGTGTCTGAAATGTAGCCCCTATTCATATGTGGCTGTTGAGCTCTTGAAATGTGGCTAATGCAGCTGAAGAATGGAATTTTAAATTAAATTCAATTATAATTAATTAAAATGTAAAAAACTGATACTTGATTCAGCGACTCGAAAAGATGTAAGTATGTGTGGAACAACTTGGGTACATGGATTTGCTCTTTCAGCTATAAATTTTATGAACCCTAAGTACAGATCAAGTATGTCTGATGAAAATTTAGTGTACCGATTAAAATGTATTTTATAAACACTGATTTTGAAGACATTAGTACAAAAGGATGTAAAATTTCTCATTATTGCTTTTTTATACTGATGACGTGGAGATAATGTATTGGATGCATTACGTTAAAATAGGTTAAATTGATTTCACCAGTTTACTTTACTTTTTGAATGTGACTATTCTAAACTGCATACGTGGTTCATGTTATATTTCTAGTGAACAGCGCTGACAGTCTGTACTAGGGATGCCTGCTACCTCTACCACACATATCCTGTTCTATGTGAAACCACACAGCCTAAATGGGGCAACCCAATGCACTAGTAACCCTGGCTTATGATCTCACTTAATTACGCAAGCATTGAACAGCCAGGGTTAAGAACCAAGTTTTATTATTTGATTACTTGTGTGGTCCCTGATGTAGACTCTGTCTTTATGGATATAAAAAAAAATCCGAAATGCTCCACCACCCCCTTCCCTCTTTTTTTTTTTTAACATCTTTATTGGAGTATAATTTCTTTACAATGGTGTGCTAGTTTCCGCTTTATAACAAAGTGAATCAGCTATACATATACATATAACCCCATATCTCTTCCTCTTGCGTCTCCCTCCCACCCTCCCTATCCCACCCCTTTAGGTGGTCACAGAGCACCAAACTGATCTCCCTGTGCTATGTGGCTGCTTCCCACTAGCTATCTGTTTTACATTTGTGTATATATGTCCATGCCACTCTCTCACTTCATGCCAGCTTACCCTTCCCCCTCCCAGTGTCCTCAAGTCCTTTCTCTACATCTGCATCTTTATTCCTGTCCTGCCCCTAGGTTCTTCAGGACCTTTTTTTCTTTTTTTTTTTAGATTCCATATATATGTGTTAGAATAAAGTATTTTTTTTCTGTTTCTGACTTACTTTACTCTGTATGACAGGCTCTACGTCCATTCACCTCACTACAGATAACTCAATTTGGTTTCTTTTTATGGCTCAGTAAAAATATTCCATTGTATATATGTGCCACATCTTTAACCATTCATCTGTCGATGGACACTTAGGTTGCCCCTATGTCCTGGCTATTGTAAATAGAGCTGCAATGAACATTGTGGTACATGACTCTTTTTGAATTATGGTTTTCTTAGGGTATATGCCCAGTGGTGGGATTGCTGGGTCGTATGGTAGTTCTATTTTTAGATTTTTAAGGAACCTCCATACTGTTCTCTATAGTGGCTGTATCAATTTACATTGCCACCAGCAGTGCAAGACGGTTCCCTTTTCTCCACACCCTCTCCAACATTTATTGTTTGTAGATTTTTTGATGATGGCCATTCTGACAGGTGTGAGGTGATACCTCATTGTAGTTTTGATTTGCGTATCTCTCATGATTAGTGATGTTGAGCATCCTTTCATGTGTTTGTTGGTGATCTGCATATCTTCTTTGGAGAAATGTCTGCTTAAGTCTTCTGCTGTTGTTTGTTTTTTGATATTGAGCTGCATGAGCTGCTTGTATATTTTGGAGATTAATCCTTTGTTGCTTCATTTGCAAATATTTTCTCCCATTCGGAGGGGTGTCTTTTCGTCTTGTTTATGGTTTCCTTTGCTGTACAAAAGCTTTTAAGTTTCATTAGGCCCCATTTGTTTATTTTTGTTTTTATTTCCATTTCTCTAGGAGGTGGGTCAAAAAGGATATTGCTGTGATTTAAGTCATAGAGTGTTCTGCCTATGTTTTCCTCTAAGAGTTTTATAGTGTCTGGCCTTACATTTAGGTTTTTAATCCTTTTTAAGTTTATTTTTGTGTATGGTGTTAGGAAGTGTTCTAATTTCATTCTTTTACATATAGCTGTCCAGTTTTCCCAGCACCACTCACTGAAGAGGCTGTCTTTTCTCCATTGTATATTCTTGCCGCCTTTGTCAAAAATAAGGTGACCATGTGTGCATGGGTTTATCTCTGGGCTTTCTATCCTGTTCCATTGATCTCTGTTTCTGTTTTTGTGCCAGTTCCATACTGTCTTGATTACTGTAGCTTTGCAGTATAGTCTGAAGTCCAGGAGCCTGATTCCTCCAGCTCTGTTTTTCTTTCTCAAGATTGCTTTGGCTAGTTGGGGTCTTCTGTGTTTCCATACGAATTGTGAAATTTTTTGTTTTAGTTCTGTGAAAAATGCCATTGGTAGTTTGATAGGGATTGTATTGAATCTGTAGATTGCTTTGGGTAGTATAGTCATTTCCACAATGTTGATTCTTCCAATCCAAGAACATGGTATATCTCTCCATCTGTTGGTATCATCTTTAATTTCTTTCATCAGTGTCTTATTTTTTCTGCATACAGGTCTTTTGTCTCCTTAGGTAGGTTTATTCCTAGGTATTTTATTCTTTTTGTTGCAATGGTAAATGGGAGTGTTTCCTTAATTTCTCTTTCCGATTTTTCGTTGTTAGTGTATAGGAATGCAAGAGATTTCTGTGCATTAATTTTGTATCCTGCTCCTTTAGCAAATTCATTGATTAGCTCTAGTAGTTTTCTGGTAACATCTTTAGGATTCTCTATGTATAGTATCATGTCCTCTGCAAACACTGACAGCTTTACTTCTTTTCTGATTCGATTCGTTTAATTTCTTTTTCTTCTCTGATTGCTGTGGCTAAAACTTCCAAAACTATGCTAAATAATGGTGGTGAGAGTGGACAACCTTGTCTTTTTCCTGATTTTAGAGGAAATGGTTTCAGTTTTTCACCTTTGAGAACGATGTTGGCTGTGGGTTTGTCATATATGGTCTTTATTATGTTGAGGTAAGTTCCCTCTATGCCTACTCTCTGGAGGGTTTTTATCATAAATGCGTGTTGAATTTTGTCAGAAGCTTTTTCTGCATCTATTGAGATGACCATATGGTTTTTCTCCTTCAGTTTCTTAATATGGTTTATCACATTGATTGATTTGCATTTATTGAAGACTGCTTGCATTCCTGGGATCAACCCCTTTTGATCATGGTGTATGATCCTTTTAATGTTCTGTTGGATTCTGTCTGCTAGTATTTTGTTGAGGATTTTTGCATCTATGTTCATCAGTGATATTGGCCTGTAGTTTTCTTTTTTTGTGTGACGTCTTTGTCTGGTGTTGGTATCAGGGTGATGGTGGCCTCGTAGAATGAATTTGGGAGTGTTCCTCCCTCTGCTATATTTTGGAAGAGTTTGAGAAGGATAGGTGTTAGCTCTTCTCTAAATGTTTGATAGAATTTGCCTATGAAGCCATCTGGTCCTTGGCTTTTGTTTGTTGGAATATTTTTAATCACAGTCTCAATTTCAGTGCTTGTGATTGGTCTGTTTATGATATCTATTTCTTCCTGGTTCAGTCTCGGAAGGTTGTGCTTTTCTAAGAATTTGTCCATTTCTTCCAGGTTGTCCATTTTATTGGCATATAGTTGCTTGTACTAATCTCTCATGATCTTTTGTATTTCTGCAGTATCAGTTGTTACTTCTCCTTTTTCATTTCTAGTTCTATTGATTTGAGTCTTCTCCCTTTTTTTCCTTGATGAGTCTGGCTAATGGTTTATCAACTTTGTTTATCTTCTTATCAACTTTGTTTATCCTCTCAAAGAACCGGCTTTTAGTTTTATTGATCTTTGCTATCATTTCCTTCATTTCTTTTTCATTTATTTCTGATCTGATCTTTATGATGTCTTTCCTTCTGCTAACTTTGGGGTTTTTTTGTTCTTCTTTCTCTAATTGCTATAGGTGTGAGGCTGGGTTGTTTATTTGAGGTTTTTCTTGTTTCTTGAGGTAGGATTTTATTCCTATAAACTTCCCTCTTAGAAACGCTTTTGCCACATCCCATAGGTTTTGGGTCTGTGTGTCTCCACTGTCATTTGTTTCTAGGTATTTTTTTGATTTCCTTAGTGATCTCTTGGTTATTTGCTAGCGTATTATTTAGCCTCCATGTGTGTGTAGATTTTACAGATTTTTTCCTGTAATTGATATCTAGTCTTATAGTGTTGTTGTTGGAAAAGATACTTGATACGATTTCAGTTTTCTTAAAATTACCAGGGCTTATTTGTGACCCAAGATATGGTCTCTCCTAGAGAATGTTCCATGAGCACTTGAGAAGAAAGTGTATTCTGTTGTTTTTGGATGGAATGTCCTATAAATATCAATCAAGTCCATCTTGTTTAATGTGTCATTTAAAGCTTCTGTTTCCTTATTTATTTTCATTTTGGATGATCTGTCCATTGGTGAAAGTGGGATGTTAAAGTCCCTTACTATGATTTAATTACTCTCGATTTCCCCTTTTATGACTGTTAGCATTTGCCTTATTATATTGAGGTGTTCCTATGTTGGGTGCATAAATATTAACAATTGTTATATCTTCTTCTTGGATTGATCCCTTGATCATTATGTAGTGTACTTCTTTGTCTCTTGTAATAGTCCTTAGTTTAAAGTCTATTTTGTCAGATAGGAGAATTGCTACTCCATTTTTCTTTTGATTTCCATTTGCATGGAGTACCTTTTTCCATCCTCTCATTTTCAGTCTGTATGTGTCCCTAGGTCTGAGGTGGGTCTCTTGTAGACAGCATATGTACGAGTCTTGTTTTGGTATCCATTCATCTAGTCTATGTCTTTTGGGTGGAGCATTTAATCCAATTACATTTAAGGTAATTATGGATATGTATGTTCCTATTGCCATTTTCTTAATTGTTTTGGGTTTGTTTTGGTAGGCCTTTTCCTTCTCTTGTGTTTCCTGCCTAGAGAATTTCCTTTAGCATTTGTTGTAAAGCTGGTTTGGTGGTGCTGAATTCTCTTAACTTTCGCTTATCTGTAATGTTTTTAATTTCTCCATCGAATCTGAATGAGATCCTTGCTGGGTAGAGTCATCTTGGTTGTAGGTTTTTCCCTTTCATCACTTTAAATATGTCCTGCCACTCCCTTTTGGCTTGCAGAGTTTCTCCTGAAAGATCAGCTGTTAACCTTATGGGGATTCCATTGTATGTTATTTGTTTTTTTTTTCCCTTGCTGCTTTTAGTATTTTTTCTTTGTATTTAATTTTTGACAGTTTGATTAATATGTGTCTTGGCGTGTTTCTCCTTGGATTTATCCTGTATGGGACTCTCTGTGCTTCCTGGACTTGATTGACTGTTTCCTTTCCCATATTAGGGATGTTTTCAACTATAATCTCTTCAAATATTTTCTCAACCCTTTCTTTTTCTCTTCTTCTTCTGGGACCCCTATAATTCGAATGTTGGTATGTTTAATGTTGTCCCAGAGGTCTCTGAGACTGTCCTCAAGTCTTTTCATTCTTTTTTCTTTTTTCTGCTCTGCGGTAGTTATTTCCACTATTTTATCTTACAGGTCACTTATCTGTTCTTCTGCCTCAGTTATTCTGCTATTGATTCCTTCTAGTGAATTTTTAATTTCATTTATCGTGTTGATCATCACCGTTTGTTTGCTCTTTAGTTCTTCTCGGTCCTTGTTAAACATTTCTTGTAATTTCTCCATTCTATTTCCAAGATTTTGGATCATCTTTACTATCATTACGCTGAATTTTTTTTCAGGTAAACTGCCTATTTCCTCTTCATTTGTTTGGTCTGGTGGGTTTTTTCCTTGCTCCTTCATCTGCTATGTGTTTCTCTGTCTTCTCATTTTGCTTAAGTTACTGTGTTTGGGGTCTGCTTTTCATAGGCTGCAGGTTTGTAGTTCCTGTTTTTTTTGGTGCCTGCTCCTAGTGGCTAAGGTTGGTTCAGTGGGTTGTGTAGGCTTCCTGGTGGAGGGGACTGGTGCCCATGTTCTGGTGGATGATACTGGGTCTTGTCTTTCTGGTGCAAGGACTGCATCCAGTAGTGTGTTTTGGGGTGTCTGTGGACTTATGATTTTAGGCAGCCTCTCTGCTAACGGATGGGGTTGTCTTCCTGTCTTGCTAGTTGTTTGGCATAGGGTGTCCAGCACTGTAGCTTGCTGGTTGTTGAGTGGAGCTGGGTCTTAGCATTGAGATGGAGGTCTCTGGGAGAGCTTTCACTGTTTGATGTGACGTGGAGCCAGGAGGTCTCTGTGGACCAATGTCCTGAAGTCGTCTCTCCCACCTCAGAGGCTCAGGCCTGACACGCAGCTGGAGCACCAAGACCGTGTCAGCCACACGGCTCAGAGGAAAAGGGAGAAAAAAAGAAAGAAAGAAAAAATAAAATAATTAAAATAAAAAATTAAAGCTTATTAAAGGGCTTCCCTGGTGGCGCAATGGTTGAGAATCTGCCTGCCAATGCAGGGGACACGGGTTCGAGCCCTGGTCTAGGAAGGTCCCACATGCCGTGGAGCGACTAGGTCTGTGAGCCACAACTGCTGAGCCTGCGCGTCTGGAGCTTGTGCTCCACAACAGGAGAGGCCGCGACAGTGAGAGGCCCGCACACTGCGATGAAGAGTGGCTCCCGCTCGCTGCAACTAGAGAAAGCCCACACACAGAAACGAAGACCCAACACAGCCAAAAATAAATAAATAAATAAATAAAATTAAAAGAAAAAGGAAAGCAAGGATGTTTTAAAAAAAAACTTATGGGGCTTCCCTGGTGGCGCAGTGGTTGAGAGTCCGCCTGCCGATGCAGGGGACATGGGTTCGTGCCCCGGTCTGGGAGGATCCCACATGCCGCGGAGCGGCTGGGCCCGTGAGCCATGGCCGCTGAGCCTGCGCGTCCGGATCCTGTGCTCCGCAACGGGAGAGGCCACAGCAGTGAGAGGCCCGCATACCGCAAAAACAAAAAACAAAAAACAAAAACTTATAAAAATAAAAAATTAAAAAGTAATGAAAAAGAAAATAAAAAAGAAGAGAGCACCCAAACCAAAAACAAATTGACCAGTGATAACAAGCTCTAAAAACTATACTAAAAAAAATAAAAACAAAAAACAAAAAAAATGGACAGACAGAACCGTAGGACAAATGGTAGAACACAGCTATACAGACAAAATCACACAAAGAAGCGTACACATACCCACTCACAAAAAGAAAAAAAAATGTTATTTAAAAAAAAGAAAAAAGGAAGGGAGCAAGCAAATCACTAAACAAATCTACCTATGATAATAAACTCTAAATACTAAACTAAGATTAACATAAAACCAGAAACAAATTAGATGCAGAAGCAAACCCCATTTCTACGGTTCCTCCCAAAGTCCACCGATTCAATTTTGGGATGATTTGTTGTCTATTCAGGTATTCAACTGATGCAGGGTATATCAGGTTGATTGTGGAGATTTAATCCGCTGCTCCTGAGGCTGCTGGGAGAAATTTCCCTTTCTCTTCTTTGTTCGCACAGCTCCTGGGGTTCAGCTTTGGGTTTGGCCCCGCCTCTGTGTGTAGGCTGCCTGAGGGCGTCTGTTCCCACCCAGACAGGACGGGGTTAAAGGAGCAGCTGATTTGGGGTCTCTGGCTCACTCAGGCCTGGGGGAGGGAGGGGTATGGATGTGGGGTGAGCCCGCGGCAGCAGAGGCCAGTGTGACGTTGCACCAGCCTGAGGCGCCATGTGTTCTCCCAGGGAAGTTGTCCCTGGATCATGGGACCCTGGTAGTGGCGGGCTGCACAGGCTCCCGGGAGGGGAGGTCTGGATAGTGACCTGTGCTTGCACACAGGCTTCTTGGTGGCGGCAGCAGCAGTCTTAGCATCTCATGCCCGTCTCTGGTGTCCGCGCTGATAGCCACGGCGCGCATCCATCTCTGGAGCTCGTTTAGGTGGTGCTCTGAATCCCCTCTCCTCGTGCCCCCTGCAAAACAATGGTCTCTCACCTCTTAGGCAGGTCCAGACTTTTTTCCGGACTCCCTCCTGGCTCGCTGTGGCGCACTAGTCCCCTTCAGGCTGTGTTCATGCAGCCAACCCCAGTCCTCTCCCTGGGATCTGACCTCCGAAGCCCAAGCCTCAGCTCCCAGCCCCGCCTGCCCCGGTGGGTGAGCAGACAAGCCTCTCGGGCTGGTGAGTGCCGGTCAGCCCTGATCCTCTGTGCGGGAATCTCTCTGCTTTGCCCCCCGCACCCCTGTTGCTGTGCTCTCCTCCGTGGCTCCGAAGCTTCCCCCCAGCCACCCACAGTCTCCACCAGAGAAGGGGCTTCCTAGTGTGTGGAAACTTTTCCTCCTTCACAGCTCCCTCCCACTGGTGCAGGTCCCGTCCCTATTCTTTTGTCTCTGTTTTTTCTTTTTTCTTTTGCCCTACCCAGGTACGTGGGGAGTTTCTTGCCTTTTGGGAGGTCTGAGGTCTTCCTCCAGCGTTCAGTAGGTGTTCTGTAGGAGTTGTTCCACATGTAGATGTATTTCTGATGTATTTGTGGGGAGGAACGCGATCTCCCCGTCTTACTCTTCCACCATCTTGAAGGTCTCTCTACACCACCCCTCTTGATAACTTCTTCATGCTTGGCCAACCAGACTTTCTCACCTAGGATTTTAGAATCAAGACTTGATAGTAAGAAGTTACCTACACGGAGCTTTAAGGTGATGCATCAGGTTACCTCATGGTAACCCGAAACTTCCTTGGGAGAGTAGGAACCTTGCAAGTGGACCCCAGTATGAAGAGGGCAGAGCCGGCCTATGTGCAGAGCCACGGAGTCTGGGAAGAAACACAGTGGGAACCTAGCTGTACCTCCCACATGGAGTTTTGCGAGATTCCCTTGTATCTTTACCATAAATCTCCCTTGGTTTAACCTAGCTTGAGTGGATTTCTGTTTCTTAAGGCTATTGATTTTCATACGCACACAATTAGGGAAAAAAGGTGAAGAGTCATAAAATTAAAAGTCATTGAAATATACCAACACTGAAATTAGAGAAATGAGCCTGTATGTGAAGGTGGAGGGAATGTAGGAGAAGCGGTGATGCAGAACAGGGGTCCTCAAAGTGTGGTCTGCGGATCACTGGGGGACCCTGAAGACCCTTTCAAGGGGGTCTCCTTAAAGTCAAAATTATGTTCCTAGTAATAGTAAGCCATTATTTGCTTTTCTTTCTCTCATTCTCTCGTGAGTGTCTGATGGAGGATTCCAGAGACAGCATGATATGTGATAATAGCAACAGATCAAATGCAAAGGCAAGTATGAGAACCCAGCTGTCTTCTATTAAACCATACTTTAAAGAGATTTATAAAAATGTCAAACAATGTCACTCTTCTCATCAATTTTTTTGGATTCTGGAAAATAAGGTTTTTTTTTAATAAACCTATATTATTTATGTTAGCAGGTAAAGAGTTTATTAAATATTTAAATTTTTTCCATTTTAATTTCTAGTGTGTTAAACATGATAGGTATAACCCACATAAACAAAAGCTCTTTGTTGTCCTCAATAACGTTTAAGAGTATAAATGGGCCTGAGCAGAAAACGGTAACATAAGTCAAAAAAGAGACCATGGAGGGAGACCTGGCTTAGAGCTGCTCTAGGATTTTATGTAATTTCTGTTCGTAATGCCTGAGTCTCAAACAAGGGCCAAGCAAAGATGTGATTACAGTGGTTCTCAACCTTGACAGAAAAATCAATTTAGGGGACTAAAAATAAATACAGATTCCCAGGCATTTGTGTCTAGATGTTTGTATCATAAAGTATGAGAGGAGATCCAGGAATCTGAATTTTTAAAAAGTACTTCAGGTTTTTTTTTTTTTTTCCACAACATGCAAAAGGGGAGCCAGGACAAGACATCATTTACTACAGAGAGATGGGCTACGGGGATGAAGATCGAGGGAGGGTGCCTGCCCCCGCCTGGCAGTTGCCCTTTCTCTGGCAGCTGTGGGTGCACTGGGGGGAGTGCAAGGCTGGTTAGTTGGGTCAGAGGGAGTTGGGTGCACCCAGGTGGGCCGCGCTCCCCTGCTGCCTCTCTGGTGGCCTGCCAGCGTGACCCTGGGAGCTGATGGCCTGAATTCATTCACAGGTTCTCAAGGGCACATCCTGAAACCCAGGAGCCCCCCAGAGTTGAGAACTGGAAAAGAGGAGATGCTGCAAACACGAGCCAGTCCTGGGGCCGTATTTCTAGATTTTAGCTCTTTAAAAGATGTTCTTAGGACCCAAAGTGGCTCCTGAAGCAGAGGCTAGCTGTGTTTCAAGAGGTAGGCTAGATTTTGTCATTTCTGTAGCAGACCTGCAGCAGGTTTTCCATAGTGTGTGTGTGTGTGTGTGTGTGTGTGTGTGATGTACATGTGGTGTACATGTGGTGTACATGTACGTGTTTCCTTAAAGAAGAGGAGACTCCTCCTCACTGCAATACCTTGCAGACACATATTGATTTCTTCTGAGGGCTTAAAGAGTGCTGTGTTTACCCCTCACCCACCCTACCCTTGTACACAGGGAAGGTATAGGGAGGGTTGGTGTGGAATTTTCATTTCTTCTCACACTGGGATGGTATATTGAGGTGGGTTCTGGGTTTATTTTGGCACTCCATTTTTCCCTTCATTTGCTTTTTCTGAAAACAGACACTGCCCTCCTGGACTCAGGACTGCCATGTGACACAGGCCTATCCATTCATAATATCCTATCCTTGGGAGCAGGGCCACCATGCAGCACAACTCTACTTAAACGCCAAATGCCACCACTGACGTAGATTTCAGTGTGAAGATTGCCCCCTGGTGTTGTGTGACAGGACAGCTTCCCCTGGAAATTGAGTGGTCTGAGGAGTGGGCATGAGACATAGCAGGACCAATTGGACTCTATTCCTAGAATTAATCTATGGAAATTAGGAGACAAAAACTCCCTTTGCATTGCGACTGCTAAACAGGGATGCTGGGAAATGGGGCTTTGGTGGTCCTCCTCCTGACTGCATGCAGGAAGATCTTTGATGGAGAAAATTATGCAAACATACACAGCAGAAAACAGAAATGAGAGACGGGGAGAGAAAAAACCCTGATGACATAGTTTGAGCCCCTGGATCCAACTGAGCCTGAAGTGAGACCCATTTTTGGACTCATCAATTCCATGAGCCAATAAATTTACTATTTTTCTGAAGAAAGTTCAAGTACTGATTAATAATGTGTTCTCATAGAGAAATAAACATGTGCAATTTGGGTGGGGTGTGGAGGTTCAGAGAAAAAAAGAAAAAAAACCTCAGCAGAACATTTGTACATATTAACTCTCCCACATTCTTTTGAAGAAGCTTCTTGCTTTGGGCCGACTGGTGCATTTTGATTTTATTGGCTGCAGGGAAGAGGTTTAATATAGAAATAATAGTGATGATAAATAAGCCTGGTCATCATTTGAAAGCATGATGTCAATTAATAATAAGAATATAAGAAAATTTATATAACACTTTAGATCTTTTTTTTTTTTTTTTTTTTTTTTTTGCGATACGTGGGCCTCTCACTGTTGCGGCCTCACCCTTTGCGGAGCACAGGCTCCAGACGCGCAGGCTCAGCGGCCATGGCTCACGGGCCCAGCCGCTCCGTGGCATGTGAGATCCTCCCAGACCGGGGCACGAACCCGTGTCCCCTGCATCGGCAGGCGGACTCTCAACCACTGTGCCACGAGGGAAGCCCCTAGACCTTTGTTTTTGAAAAAAATTTCCATTTCAAAATCTCACATTTTATATGCATGATCATATATATAGTACATATGTAGTATTTTACAAAAATGTTATCACCAGGCAAAACAACTTCTGTAACTTGCTGGTTTCATTTAATTTATCTCATTGTTTTTATTTTCATTTTTAAATTATTGATGTCCTGAGAATCACCTCATACATTTTTGTTGTCATTTTAATTTCTTTACCTTGAATTATCTATTGTTATGCTTTGTTCGCCACTTAGGTTAATTTATGAAGCATATTAACAGTTTTCTCCTAATCTATCTCGTGAATACTTTCTCCTAAATTTTCACTTCCCTTTATGTAATATCTTCTGTTTTGCCATACGAAAGCCTTTCTTATTTTCCACAGGCTTTTCTAATAAACACATAATATAGCTCATTGTCAAGCAGTTGAATGGTATATGTGGTCCATTCACTGCTCCTTGATGGCCTAGACCGGTGCTGCTTGGTAGAACAAGTAAATGTTCTCTCTCTCTGCTGTCCAGTGATTAACCACATATGGCCGTAGAGCTATACAACAGAGAAGGTAAATATCTAATTTCATTCCATTTAAATTAATTAAATTTAATTTAATTAATTAAATTTAATTAAATTAATTAAATTTAAGTAGCCACTGGTAGCTAGTGGCCACTGTATTGTTTTGTTACTCTATTTTGCCTTCTAGCCTCACTGGAAAACTGTTTCTTACTAAAGCCTGAAAGGGAAGAGGGAAGGCAGAGGCACAAAGTCAAATGGCTTGTTTGCTTGTCCGGACCGGGTGTGAGAGTCGGGAGACCCTGGTCCCAGGCCAGACGCCTTACCTCCCCGCTCCCGTCTGAGACAGAATTCTGTTCTAACTTGGAGGCTGGAGAGCATACTCATATTCCGGTGTTAGAGGCGCTGAGCTTGAGAGCTGGCTTCACTAGGAGGTGGATCCGGGGGCTCGCAAATTTATTTCTCATAGTCTGCTGTCCAGTGACTGTGCTGCTCTTTACTCTTCTGTCAGTTCAGGTCATAGGTTGAGAGGGATGCTAAAGTGCATTTTGTCTGGTCCAGTCCCTTCCCTCTGATGCCATAAGGCAAACAGATCCTTAATGAGTTCTCTGCTGGGAATGCTCTGGGCAGCTACCTGGGCAGTCTGTGGAATTGCATCTGGTCCCTCTGGCTTAGTGAGGAGGTGGGAGGTGGCATACTTCCTCCTAGTGCCTAAGTGACATGAGGGCTATTGGAAGTCTTGACCTGTAATGTATTATCATATTGGAGTCGCGAAAGAACCGTGTGGGATAAGCTGGCTCTGGTGTTACCATGATATGAATTTTGTTATTCACATTTTTCAGATGAATAAAATGCCACATAGTGAGTCAGTGGAAGAGCTGAGCCTGAAAACCAGCCCCACTGACTCCACCATGTCATGGTTGACTTCCTACCGTATCATGTGGCCACCAGCTGTGCATGTGTACACCTGTTCTATCTGTCTCCTTGCTGAGGCTCCTGGGGGTGTGTGTGTGTGTGTGTCTATTTGGAAAGAATGAGAAGTAGTGGATGAAGGCTGGATCTGGAGCTATAATGTGAGAGAAGATCATAAATACAAGAAAATTGGGATTATGACATAAACCCCCTGTAAATTCAGCCTAGATCAGTGTAGTAACTCGATGCTTCAGTAGAATATTCAGCCATTTCAGTAATAGTCGTCAAAGCAATTATTTCATCAGATTCTAAATGTGCATGCTGGCTGTTGTCGCTCTGGGGGTCTCATTTCCCTGTTAGCCCCAGGCTGTGAGACAGATAATGGCCTATTCCTGTGAAGGGATCAGTGTGTCTATTCAGCAACCACAGAAGCTCAAAGCAGGAATGTGAGTTTTCATCTTAAGTACCAACTCTGACTGATTGGCAGTGGCTCTTTGGAGAACGGACAGCATTGATGAGGACTGAAGGGGCTTTGGGCCTCAGTAGGAAAGTGTGCCTTCATTGATTAGTGATGTCTGCCATGCGCACTAGATTATAGAGTCTGTTAGGGCAGGGATTGGTTTATATTGTAAACCAATATATTGTTGTATTTACTGCTGGGTTCCAGCACCTAGATGTGCCCTACACACAGCACATAAATATTTGTTAAAGGAATGAGTGGAGGAGAGGAAATGATGGCATGAAAGCCAAGCACTTGCCATCCCTGGTAAAGAGATCAAAGCATATGAGAAACCCTAGGAAGCCCTCCAAACAGCCTCAGTTAGGCACGGGGTCTCCTTCCTCTCTTTATCAAGTTGCTCCTAGGTCCCTACCTTGTCCTTCCAAGCCAAGGGTGAATGGGCAGCTGTAGGTGGTATTGCAAAGTGCCTCAAATGCTAGTCCTTACAGGATGCTGGTGCTTTGAACATCGATGCTGAGGTTTTGTTGCTGCCCACTCACATGCTTCCTGGTTCCTGGTTCTCTCTCGGCTTTTTGGATTCCTCTGCCTCTCTGGGTCTTTAACGTGGCACTTCCTCCACTCTTGTCTGATTACCTTGCTCTGACTCCCAGCCAGTCCTGCTCGCATTGCTAGAAATAATAACGATTTCTTTAATGTTTACTATTTTCTAGGCATTCTACTTTATAGGTAATATCTCATTTAATCCTCACAAGAACCTAATGGGGTAGATACTTAGTATTTGCTAGGGAGGAAATTGAAGCACATAAATATGTTAACTTGCTTAAGGTCACACCGTGAGAGTGGCAGAACTGAGATTCAAATTCAGGGCTGTCTGATCTCAAAGCTTATATGCTTGACCTTATAGGACATAAGTTATGGACTCACACTGAGCTGCTTGGTTTTGACACATGGATAGACTCAGACCTCCAAACCATCCTAAGGTCCCCCTGGTGCCAGTAGGTGGAACATTTACTCATAGCTGATGCTTCTCCTCCAGTCCACAAGCAGAAGCCAGCCAGGTCCGTTGAATTCCATGCCTGTGCTAGAAACACATCTGCTGAAACCACAGGTGTCTCTGGCTCCCCAACCCTCCTGAATAGGAGTCTAATACTTGTAGCCTCTTCTTCTTCTTTTTTTTTTTTTTTTTTTTTTTGCGGTACATGGGCCTCTCACTGTTGTGGCCTCTCCCGTTGCGGAGGGATGCTCAGGCTCAGTGGCCATGGCTCATGGGCCCAGCCGCTCCGCGGCATGTGGGATCTTCCCGGACCGAGGCACGAACCCGTTTCCCTTGCATCGGCAGGCCGATTCTCAACCACTGCGCCACCAGGGAAGCCCTGTAGCCTCTTCTAACTGCACAGGGTGTCCAAAGGCATCAGTTTGCATTTCAGCAAGTCTGACTAATTCCTGTGTAATTGTTGCATTGTTGTGCACTGTCCTCCAGGAAGCCCATCAAGGCATTTTTGCACAACAATTCCCTTTGGAAATGCATTCCAATTCTTACCAACTTGGACTAGTAGCAATTTCCTCTTTACATCTAATCCAGAGATTTCTTGGATTCATTTTGGCCCAATTCCTCCTCATGCCGCTTTGCTAAGAGAATGAAAACTGCCGATCTTTATCCCCCTTTGCATCCTTTATATAGTTGAAGGTCTCAGCTTCTTCTTTACTGAATTCAGAAACTAATAGTGGCATTGCTGCGTTTCATTGTGTTTCACTTTATTATGCCTTGCAGATACTGCTTTTGTTACAAATTGGTTTGTGTCAACCCTGAGTCGAGCAAATCTGTTGACACCATTTTTCCAACAGCATTATTTTAAAAACTATGGTATATGCATTGGTTTTTTTCTAGACATAATGCTATTGCACACTTACTAGACTACAGTGTAGTGTAAACATAACTTCTGTATGCACTGGGAAACCAAAACAAATCGTATGACTCACTTTGTTGCCCTGGTCTGGATCCAAAACCACAGTGTCTCTGAGATATGCCTGTAAATCTTCTTTTTTCAGTTAGTCTACTCTTTTAGAGTGATGTAATAGTTTTCGATGGCTGCCATAGCACATTACCACAAACTTTGTGGCTTAAAGAACATTTATTCAAAAATAAATATTTATTTTAAAATAAATAAATGTTTATTTAAAAATAAAATGTACTTTCTTACTGTTCTGGAGGTCAGAAGTCTGAAATTTATTTCACTGAGCTAGAGTCAAGGCAGCTCCCTCTGGAAGCTCTGAGAAAGAGAACCTATTTCCTGGCCTTTTTAAGCTTCTAGTGGCCACCAGCATTCCTTGACTTGTGGCCCCTTCCTCCAGCTTCAAAGCACATCACTCTGATCTCTGCTTCTATCTTTTCCTCTAACTTTGGCTCCTCCTGTGTCCCTCTTAAAAGGCTCTTGTGATTATTTTGGGCCTGTACAGATAATCCAAGAAAATCTCTCCCACTCAAGATTCTTAATAACTTCAGCAAATTCCTTTTGCCAGAAAAGGTAACATTTAGAGATTCAAGGATTAGGATATGGACGTATTTGGCGGGCATTATTCACCCTACCACAAATTCACTTGTCCAGGCTGGAAGAATCTCCCTTTTGTCAGAATATCTTGTGGCAATTCTATTTTGTCAGGGGTGTAATTTTTCACTGATTACTTTATTCTTTAGAAAATTATGCTCCACAAAATTAATTCATGGTCAGTGTAGAAAGTTTAGAAAACAGAGATAATTAAGAAGACAAAAACAAATATGCGTTCAATACTATCACCCAGAGGCTAGGTAAGTTTTTGGAGGAATCCACTCACCCACATGAAGGAAACTCTGTAAGTCACTATCAGTCCATGTGAGTTTTCAGAATTTTCCTAAATGGTATCCTCATCCTTAGACCCTGTAAAGATGATCTCATCTCATTAGTCCATGTTTAACATGAGGAGCAGAAAGAAATTATAAATGACTTTTTTCAAGGTCTCATAATTAGTAAGTGAAGAACTCCAGGTGAGAAATTAGATTCCCTAGTTCCTAGTTCAGTGGTCCTTATCTTCCACCTTGCAGATGTTTCCCTTAAGGGGAATTCTTCATTCATTCATTTAAACAATAGTAAGTACCTCTTCTGTGCAGGTAATTTTGCTCAGTTTTGGGAATAAGTCTAATCTCTTTGAAGACAGAGAACCCAAATGGACCTGTGTTCAGGTGATGTTTCTGTTATGTACTTGCCCTATGTGACCTAGGGCAATTTGTTTAGCTCCATTGAGCCTTAGTTTCCTAATGTATAAAATGGGATAATAATAACACCTGCCTACATTGATAAGGATGCTTTGATTGCATGAAATGGAAAAATTCAAATTAAATTGCTTAAACAATAAATTCCAGGAGTAAATGTAGCTTCAGGCAAGGTTTGATCTAGCATCTCAAAGCCCTGGTTTTCTCACTCTTTATTTCTCAGCTCTGCATCTTCAGCATTGGCTCTCATAATGGAAGTACATCCCCTTACATGTCCAGAATGTCTTACATCACATAATGAGACCCTATGCTTCAGGTTGTTCAAGTCCTACAGGGAAGAAGTACACCATATCTCCCGATCCCTGGCAAATTCCTGAGGTTTCTTCTGACTGTACTGCTCAGGTGTGGTCTGCCCTTGAACCAATCACTGTGGCGAGGGGAGGGGGCATATACTGATGATGAAGCCAATCAAGATCTACTTCCAGAGCTGGGGCTGAAGCCAATGCCATGAAACCACATGGGGGAAGATGACGAGGAGGCATGTTTTCTCGTGGGAAATCCAGAACACTGTTACCAGGAGGCAGAGGGAAATGAATGCTGGGCAGCCAACAGCACGTGTGTCCAGTCAACTTTTCTCAGTGTTGTTGGCAGGATTAAATGTGCTAATGAACGTAAAGCATTTAACACTGTGATTGGCACATCGGAAGTGCCCAGTTAATATGACCTTAGTATTTTAGTCATTATTTTACAACCTCTCAAATCTATCTATCATCTATCTATCTGTCTGTCTATCTATCTATCTATCTATCTGTCTATCTATCTATACACACACACATATTGCTGATTGGTTCAGGGGTGGACAAGATCTGAGCAGTACAATCAGAAGAAACTTCAAAAATTATATATCTCTCTCCTCAAAGATATGTATATAGTGTAGAAAAAGTAGAAACTACAGATAAGCAAAGTGAGCACCCATGACAACATTCCTCTTGTAGGAAGAGGAGGGATACAGTTCATCCTTCTCGCTGACAGGAAACTGCGACCCTTAGGGAAACAAGAACTTGCTAGAAGTTCAAGTGGTGGGAGGATGGGAGCCCAGGGTCCCCTCGGCCCCCAGCCCAGCTGTCTTTTCCCCTTGATTGACCTGCTGTCATTAGCTGCTTGGTCTTTCCCAAGTGCTTCTGTAGAGCTGGACTTGGCAGACAAACTGACGATGATCTATGGCCCTGGGAGTCCCCGGGAAGCGTACTCTGGAGCCACTATGAACATACAGCTTAAAGGGAATGGCTACATCTGGAAGCCTGGGGAAACTTCCATCTGAGGACGTGCTGTCTGCCACTCTGTCCCTGCCTGTCCGCTTTCTGCCGTCATAATCTGCCATAAACCTGTCATAATACGGGAAGATGCCGGTTAGGGAGGCCACTTCCAGCTGTTTTGTTCTGTGCCTGCTTTGTAGCGATTCCCTCCCACTTCTCCCAAATGTTTCCATTAGGGAGGGGTCCCCATTGTAAGATTGCTCCCTGATGGCAGCAGAACACAAACAGCCAAATTATGTCCAAAAGCTGAACTCAGTTATTGCTGACAACAGTAGTAATGGTGTCTCCAACACGACCTAGTTTATTGCTCAGCACCTGGTCTGAGTTGATGAATTCATTTTGAGAGGCTGACTGGTCATGCACGCATCCGAAGGGAGAAGTAGCAGTAGGACTGTGGTAGGTACAACTTCAGGGAGGGAGAGAGAGAAAAGGGAGGGTGGAGAGAGGGAGAGGGAGAGAGAGAGCACATTTATGCTCACTTATTACCAATACTCATGATTACCAATAATAACTGCTACCATTTATTAAGTGACAGGTACTGGGATATGTGTTTTGAACATGTTTTCTCTTACCTTCGCCACAGCTATACAAAACAATATTATTATCACTGTTTTAGTGATTGGAAAACCGAGGCCCAGAGAACTTAGGTAGTTCGTCCAAGGTCACACAGCTAGTAAGTGGAGAAGCCCAATTCAGACCTAGTTCTGAGTCTGATTTCAGAGCCCAAGCTCTTTACACATCCTGCTGTTTCTGGTTTATCATATTCAGCTGGTGTCTTCTGGGTCTCTCTCATGAAAGGTCTGACTTCACACACGTGAACTAGTAGCGGTTTTACATTCTCATTGGATTAGTTTTGAGAAATGGGAGGTTCCTAAAACAGGAGCCTGGAGATGCCGAGGGGCAGGGTGTATGCTTGTGCTTCTGTGTGAATCCTAATCGTGCCCATTGGGGTTGCAGCCTGTATCTGTAATGATGTTTTATTAATTGTGGTCCTACATCTCTTCTGGCAGCCTAATGTAATCTGGAGGCAATAGAC
The DNA here is from genome assembly GCF_964270905.1 of Leucopleurus acutus. Lineage (NCBI taxonomy): Eukaryota > Metazoa > Chordata > Mammalia > Artiodactyla > Delphinidae > Leucopleurus > Leucopleurus acutus. The sequence goes on from NC_139151.1 coordinate 87,529,161, forward strand.
CAGAAAGTGACTAATGAGAATCATTTCTTGATTGATGGGGCTGTTCTTTCTGGATTTTTGTAAAAAATGATAGAGTCTCATTTTCACACTATATCTTCACTATTTAGATATAAAAATCCTAAAAAAAAATAAGCCATTCCAGCTACTTGGAGGACAGCCTTGGGAACCAGGCATTCTGTCCTGCCCCAGCTTTCAGCCAGGCTGAGCCAACAAAGCTTAAGGCGGCAGCTGTTCACAAAATCCACCAGTGCCGGATGTGGCCACGGGCAGTTGTTCTGAAGTGCCTCGTCCTTTGCTTGTACGCATCGCCATCTCTAGCAAAGCACCATTTAGTAATGAAGCTCCTGGCAGGTGCCCATCATCGGGTCTCTCTCTCTTCATTGCAGTGGCTCAGCTTCGGGCCCCTTAGGGAAGCAGGCTGTGCAACATTGTGCATAGAGGTCGTGGCCCAGCTCTGGGAGATGATTTGAGGCACTGATCAAGACTTTCTGCCTTAAACATTTTTTTTCTCTTCATCAGGCATCATGCGCAAATGATCATCCTTAGCCATTAGTTTCTTTTAACTTTGAACAACTTAATATTTGGGGAAATCTTACAAAATTTAAATCATCCTGAGAGGACGAACACCTAGGGCACTGTCATTCGTCACCGTTTTGGAAACTCCCTGAGAGTCCAGGCCCTTGGGAGTGGGATTTAGATCAGGCACCTGGACTGGGAAAGGCACAGACAGGCACAGGAAGAGGAGTGGAGGAGCAAGAAGGGCACAGAAGACGATGTCCGTATCTCCATTTTGTAGAGAGGTGGCTGCCAGTGGTTAGAGGAAAGTTCCAGAAAGGGCTCAGGATCCTGTGATACACTGAAGAACTGGGTGGCAAAGTAGTCCTTTTGTCAGGAAAAGGCAATGCTCCTTGACAAAGGAGGTCAGGATTCCATATCCCTGTCAGAGTAGCGTTTGGAAAATGCCAACTGATAACATCCTCTACATCCCCCTTCCCTCATCTAAACAGAGCTCAGAGCAGGGTCCACAAAGGCTGGGCCGACTGTCAACCTGATGCAACAGGCAGGAAATGATCTCTTTTACAGGGTATGTGAGGATTAAATGAAATGAAGGACGAGTCATGTAGCTCTAGAAGAGCAAGAGATTCTTGACCTTGTTTTGCTCTTTCTGGTGTCTCTGAAATGCTTGCCACATAGTAGGAGTTCAGTAAAGGTTTTCTGAATGCAGTGAACAAATGACAGGCTGGGAATGCAATTAAGGAATGCTGGAGTATCATTCAGCGTTCAAGGGTCATGGTTTAAGAGTAGCATCTATTCTTTTTCACTAAGGTATATTTGACATCACATTATAGTAGTTTCTGGTGTACAATATAATGATTTGATATTTGTGTATACTGCAAAATGATCCACGGTAACTCTAGTTAACATCCATTGCCATATGTAGTTGCAAATTTTTTTCTTATGATGAGAACTTTCAAGATCCACTCTCCCAGTTACTTTCAACTGTGCAGTCCATTAATTGTGTATTAACTATAATTGTTAACTGTAGTCACCATGCTGTACACTTTATCCCCATGACTGTTTATTTTGTAATACAGGCAATTATTGATCAAAATATTATTCCTGTAAGATAAATCCTCCAGCAAGTTTTAAAAATATGTATATGGTTATTAGGGCGTTCTGTCCATTCTTTTGTTGGTCCACGTAACCATCCATGTATCTGTCCATCTATCCAGCGTTTATTGAGTGCTTGCTCTTTGCCATGTTTAGAAGCCGTGTCTAGATTTTTTTCTGAATATGCAGCTTCTTAAGCCATGTAAAGTGCTTTGCTGCTAGCGTTGACTGTGCATGTACGAGATCCATCCATTCTTTCAACATACAGTACTTGAGCACCTGTTGTATGCCAGGTATTGTGCCAGGTGCTGGAGATACAGTGGAGAGCAAAACTAGACATGCCCCTGTTCTTAGGTATCTTATAGTCTGGTGAGAGTAGAATTAAATAATAACTCCAACATAAAATTATAATTGTCATAAGTGCCATAAAGTACAAGTTCACGGTGCTGTAAGAAAAGATACTAGGGGAACTGACCTAGTCTGGGAGGTTAGAGGCAGTTTCTATGAGAAAGGGGTACATGAGCTGAGATATGAAGGAACAGGAGGACCTGAGGGTCAGTGTTCCAGGCAGGAACAGCATGTGCTAAGGCAGGACTGCAGTCATTTCTTATGGCTGTTGTAACAGATTTCCACAAACTTAATGACTCAAAACAACACAGGCTTATTCTCTTACAGCCGTGGAGGTAAGAAGTCTGAAATGGGTTTCATGGGGCTAACGTGAAGGTGTCTGCAGGGTTGCGTTCCTTCTGGAGGTTCTAGTGGAGAGTCTGTTCCTTGTCTCTTCTGGCTTCCAGAGGCTGGCTGCATTTCTTAGCTCATAGCCCCATCTTGCAGCCCTCCACTTTCTGCTTCTATTATCACTTCTTATTATATCCCCTCTGCTTCTGATGCTCCTGCTTCCCTTGTGATTCCATTGGGCCCACCTGAACAATCCGGGGTGCTCTCCCTGCCTCAAGGTCCTTAATTACATCCACAAATTTCCTTTCAGCATGTAAGACAACATGTGCACAGATTTCAAGGATTAGGGTGTGGACATCCTTGGGAGGGGGGATTATTCTACTATAAGGAGGTATGATGATATTTTGAGTAACTGAGAGAAGCCCATGTAGCTGGGGTGAAAAGGACCAGGGAAGATGAAACTGGAGTGTCAAGCAGTGGAGCAAATGGGCATGTGTCAAATTGGTAACTGTCTACCCTCACTGGTTGTCTTTCCTACGCTTGGGGAATTTCCCACACCATGCACTCCACCTTCCTAAAGCAGACACCAGAATACTCTTTTCCCCAACTTCCCTTACAGACAGGGCACAGCGCTGTTGTAAGCTCTGACAATTAGGGGCTCCCCCCCAGTGCAATTTGTTTTCAGAAGAGAGCAAGGTGAGGCAGCGGGAGCCATGCTGACTTCATCCTCTGGGGAGCATGGTGGCAGTGGCGGCTTTCAGGAGCAGCAGTGGGCGAGGTTCTGGTGTCCAGTGCTCGGCAAGGGAGGGGTGGACCGGGCAGTCTGTGTGAGGGACGGAGTCAGGGAGCAGTCTGGGTGAGGCTGGCTGTTGTTCCTAGCTCTGGAACCTTCTGACTGTCTCTCCCAGAGGTTCTCTGAGTCCAGTTAGAGTGGGTCTGTCATGAGCAACTAAGACTCCTGCCCCAAAGAAGCCATACCCTGGAAGGTCCTGCAAGTCCTGGTAAGGACTTTGATGTTACCCTAAAAACAAGAGGAGGCTATAGAAGTGTTTTTGTTAGAAGCTTTGGGGTAAGAGTGGCATACTCAAATCCACCCAAGTGCGTTCAAGTTTTGAAAACAAACCTTTGAAAAACAGACCACCCTAATATACCCTAGACAGATAAAATAACAGGCGTGGTGATTCCTAGAGCAGCCTGCCTTCTCTGTACCATGTTGCTTAGTTGTGGTTGTTGAGGGTATTTGTTCTGATAGAAAAGAAGACAGATGCGTCTTCAGAGTTAGATGGGGGTCACGAATGGATTTCTAGCAGTGCTTCCCAACATTTTAAACCCGATGTCAACATCATTTAACACGGCACAGGTAAGGATGATTATATTCCTACAGCCACCGGGGGCGTGCGGAAGGCTGCTCACAGCTGGAGGCAGCTGGCCTGGCATCTCCAGCTCCCCCAAGGCCCAGCCAGTACAGAGGGGCTAACACCTGGAAACACCTGTGAGTCATTCGTAGCACACAGTGTGCCCTGGCATGTGCGTGGGAAACCCTGGGTTTGAGGACAGCGGTTGGGTTTTACCCCTTTGACTGCTGCTCCCTTGTCTGTGCTGCACGTCTCTCACATCCCTTCATGCTCTCAGCCCATCTCTCCTTGGTCTCATTGCTGCCACGCCCAATGCGGCTGTTCTAAACACAATGTGCTGCTTTCAATTTATCCAGTGTCTGAGGTCTGATGGGTTGACTTTGAAGTGGTCCAGGCTGGACCCAGCCTTTCATCACTGTACAGACTGTGGAAGCTGTATCGTGTCTCTGCTGCCTGTTTGCCACCCCTCTGTTCTACAAGGTCGGTTGGTAGGGAATTCCCTATTTATGAAAGACCATGGTTCAGTCATCTTTCAGTTAAACTTAATAAGAAAAACAGACCCTCAAATTCTACTTGGAGGGAAAGGGCGTCTGAATCTGGAGAGTGTTAGAGGCTCAGGGAAACAGTTTCAATAAGGTCACAGATGAATTAGAATTGGGCTTAACGAGCGGCATGAGCATCTGGACAGCTTTGCCAGCAAAGGGGATCATCTGGGTATCTTTGAACGGTTCCTTTCTCTGCTGGGTGCTCATTCTGTAGTTTGGGCCTTGGTTCCCAATGCTGTGAGAGACTCTTGTGCCTGAAAGCTCTTCCAAGTCAATTATACAGGCTTCTCTATGGCTGGTTAGTTTGGTTGCAGGGTTATTCTAGTGAAGTCAAGGCTTGATTCCCCGCGTGGGCCCTTGGTTTTAGTCTGTTCTGCAGCCCTGACTGCATCTTTCCTCATATGGGGAGCAAAGACACTGCTTGGGTATGGAGGGGGTGCAGGTTCGGGGTGTTCCACTAGGGTGTCCCTGTAGGAAACTGGGTGAGTGAATTTGACTTTGACAAGACCAACAGGGTGATAAGTGGAATACTTATAAAGGGCATGGAATATTTATATATGGAATATTTCCTGCCATATAAATAAACAAAGGATGGCACAGTCATCAATGATTGCAACCCTCCAACGTGAGCCCGTGAGCCCTGAGGTGACTCAGGGCTGAAAAGGATCCCTGCCATCTAGCAGCCATCAGACTGCAGCCACTCCCTAAGGCGAGCCCTGAGGAAACTCAGGATGTGAAAATACAGGATACTGGCCCCAGATAGCTGAGGTGCATATCAAAGGAATGATTACACTGAGCCCACTCTTGCATCTTCCCATACCTAGAAAAGCGCTGAATTCCTTAACTTGAGACATTTGGTTTTCTTTATTTAACAATAATCTTTTGACTTCTGACTACTTGCTCTTTGCTGCAAAACTCCTGTGTCTCCTGGCTCCTCCTCTCGCCGCCTCGGGGCAGTTTCTCAGAGTTATCTGAACCGCTGTCTCCGGGCTGCAGTCCTCATTTTGCCTCAAATAAAACTTAACTCGCAACTCTCAGGTTGTGCACATATATTTTTTAAGTCAGCAGGGGCGTGCTTAAGAGGCAGCCGTACCCGTCCTTTTCACCATCAAATCCCATTCTTCACCTGGCTGCCATTTGGAAAGTAGCTGATGAACTAATTCCTACTACGCTGGCAATGACCAGCCGTGGCTTAAAATGTTACCTTTATTAGAAATGCTTGTATTGTGACAAGGGTAATGAATTTTTCTAAATCGGGGATTTTTAAACCATCATGGAGGTGTGTTTAGGGTTAGGTGACCAACTATCCTGTTTTGCATGGAACCGAGGGGGTTCCCAAGATGTGGAATTTTGAGTGCTAAAACCCAGAAAGTCCTGGGCAAACTGGGATGAGTTGGTCACCATAGTCCAGGGTTTTTAGCAGAGGTGAGTGTGTGGCAGGGAGGGTCAGGCCCAGACGGCAGTGCCAAGAGGTGGCTGAGTACACAGAGCTCGGGGTCCCTGCCTCTGCTTCAGCCAGAGCACCAGCACTCTATATGTTCCCTATTTTGAAGTTTGGAGAAGATTTTCCTTGAAAAGCATTTTAAAAACCTTGCTCTCAAAGAATGAGGGTTAAAAGGAGTCTCTGAGGACCAGGAGCAGGGGGAGATGTCTGGGGGTGCAGAGGTTCTGAGGTCCCCTGCTTTCCTCCAAGAAGGCATCCCTACTCTGCCGACATGAAAAGCAGGATTTGGCTGTAGTCACAGCAGAGAAGGGGGGCTGGTTACCTTGTCTGGAGAATCAAAGCAAGAGAGTGCTTTGGGAGTAGGATAATATTTAACATAATAATTTGTGTTTTTCTATTTCCCCCTTTCACTCCCCCCACCCCAGTTCCCCCAGATGTTAAGTTTCCTTCTCTCAGGAGGGGTTGTGTTGAGGTGGAAAGCAGAAGCTGCCTACAATATACTTTTCTTCCAGGCGTGTGTTTTCCATAAGTCTCATCTAACTGATGCAGTTAAGTATCTTTGAATAGAATGGAAGGGAGTAAATGGAAGATTTCTATAAACTTTAGGGTATGAGAGACTGAAGGTGTTGGACATTAAGGCTCTAAAGAGATGGTAAGACCTCAGAAGACAGTAGCTCTTTGTGTATATGAGTACCTGGACCCAGGTTTTATATCTATATCTATATCTTATCTATATCTATATATAAATAAATAAGTAAAAAAAAAAATATATATATATATAATCTCCATCCTCCAGTGTAGTATGAAAAGATGAACCTGCCTTCCTCTGGAGGCTATTAGGATACTTGATAGCTTTCCTGTCACCAGGAAAGCCCAATCTCCCAGTTCACCCATTGTGACCTTGACCCTTAATGACCATATAATTCTGACCACCCAGTGCACTTCCTTGTCCTTTTAAGCTTTTGTTATGCCTTTGGAACTCTTAGGTTATCATTTAGCTAATAACTCTGTATCCTCAACATCTACTTTAAGTGCTATATTTTTACCCTAAAAGAAATTAGCTGTCCTCTGATGATATCACCCACTCTGCAGACTTCTTGTGTGAAGCTTATATGTCTCATAAATCAGAGCCTGGAAGTAGAGATTGTGCCCTTCATATTTCCTTTTGCTGTTTTCAAACTGTTTCTTCTCTATCTTAAAAAAAAATCTCCTCCTTCCAGTTTTAAAGTAGTAGAACAGAGAAGCATTCCATCTGTCTACTCCTTCATTTAAGAAAAAAGGAGAATACTCAAAATTGAGAAAACTAAAATTCCAGCTTAAAGAGCACTCCAAACTATAATATTTGAGAAAGGGATGTCAAAAGGAGTAAAAGTCAAATAGTGGTTATTCCAACAGGAGAGGACGTCTTTGGCTGCCGATCTCAGACAAGGCTCGCAGAGCAGTTCTTCAAAGTCAGTAATACACCCTTAGGGACAAAGCTTTGTTGTTTCAGTTAGGATTAAGTTCAAGTGCATCTAACAGAACAACCAAAATAACAGATAGAACTTTGTTTCTCTCTCACATAAGAGAAGTCTAGAGGTTTGCCGTCCAGAGCTGGTGTAGTGACTCCACTGTTATAAAAAACCAGGTTTTCTGCTTTTCGGGCCCACTTTCCCAGTGTGTGGCTTCCATCTTTATGGTAACCTCTTGATCCAGGAGTTTGCTGGAGCATCAGTCATCACATTCATATTCCAGGCAGTAGAAGGGAGGATAACAAGAGTTTTGTTCCAGCTGTCTGTATTTTTTTAATAGAGACTTGCCAGAATTCCCTCCAAAAGATATCCACCAGAACCTGATTATATGGTCACAAACAGCTGCAAAGTCCAGAAAAAGTAATCTTTTAGCAGTTTATATTGCTATCTCCAATAATAGAGAGGTTCTGATATAATGAAACTGAGCGGGACACTGTGGGGCCTCCTGGGGACAGACTCTTGTGTCCCCTTCCTTTTGTTTATAGAGAAGCTTTAGCCTCCTAGGCGTTTCCCAAGTTCCAAAGAGAAAATTTAATCAGGGAAGTGAGAAAATGCAGAAACAAAGGAAAACAGTCAAACAAGACAAAATAATAATAGTTTAGCCATAAAACAAAGTCAAGGACCTTCAGTGCCTCCTCAAGGGCTACAGATAATATCCTGAGCCATATCCTTGAGTTGTTTTGCAGATACTAAATACCCCACCAGGTGGAAGAAATAACCTGCATGCTGATAACCAGCACACAGACCCCAAACTGGTTGGAACTGTAAGGTTGATAATGTTGACTCCCAAAATACCATCTGGTTACCTCACCACCGACCAATTAGAAGAATGTTCACAAGCTGATCAGGCACCCTACAATCCTTATCCCTAACGTTGCCTTTAAAAATCCTTCCCTGAAAGCTATTGGGGAGTTTGGGTCTCTTGAACATGAACTGCCTGTTCTCCTTCCTTGGCAACATGGTGGGCGCCTTGCAATAACACAACCCAGTGTCAATAGATTGGCTTTGCTGCATGTCAGGTGAGCAGACTCAAGTTTGGTTTGGTAACAAGAAGAAAAGAGAATGTTAGTAGCAACTGGTGGTCTTGGTCTTATCCTTGTTTGGAACAGAGAATATGTCAGGACTCGTTACAGGGACTTTGCTAGGCCTCAGTGGTAAAGAGGACGACAGGCAGGACTGAATGAGAAATTACACAGACAAGACATACTGACAGGAAGCAAACTGCAGATGAAGCAGGGTGGGAGAGACAGTCTGTATTGTGAAAAGATCAGACGGCTATGGGTCACTGCTGACTGGGGGAAAGAAAAGTCTAAAACCATTTAATTCCACCTACAGCTTCATATAAAAAGAGAGTTCTTTCTAGTTTGGCTCAGAGTCCTTGGTGAGTCCCCGAGATATTTTCTGTAAATATTTAATTGAGTTAAGAACCATCTTACTCATGAGTAACAGCAAAAAGAGAATGGTCACAGGATCATTATATAAAGACACTAGAAGAAAGAAGTCAGAAAAGGAATTGAAGCAACTAATAGCAAATAAAGACTATTCACCAGAAAAATATTGTCTTCAAGATACAAAAATTATGATCAAACATATCACCATTAATAAAAAATATCATAATGAAGTAATTGCCTCCAGAAAACAGGGATCAAAAAGGTGAGATGCCAAAAAGAGATGCTCTGTGACCCGACAGAGCTCTGGGAAGAGATGGAGGAGAAAAGTAAGTTCAACAAAGGATTGAATGCAACAGTATAACGGATAGACACTGATGAACATAAGGCACAGGAAAGTGAAATGTAAAGTACCATGAAATTTTTTAAATGATTAGGACAAAAATAACAGATATCGAAGACAGACACAGGAAGTCTAAAATACCCATAATTGGTGTTAATGATGGTTAAATAAGGAAACTGAACGAATATTTAAAGATAAATTTTTTTTTTTTTTTTTTTTTTTTTTTGTGGTACACGGGCCTCTCACTGTTGTGGCCTCTCCCGTTGCAGAGCACAGGCTCTGGATGCGCAGGCTCAGCGGCCATGGCTCACGGGCCCAGCTGCTCCGCGGCATGTGGGATCTTCCCAGACCAGGGCACGAACCCGTGTCCCCTGCATTGGCAGGCGGACTCTCAACCACTGCGCCACCAGGGAAGCCCTAAAGATATGATTTAAAATTGAAATTTTAAAATTTAAGAGAACTTTTCAGAAATAAAAGAATACTTGAATCCATAGGTAGAAAGGCCATATCCTATCCCAGAAAAAAATGACCTTGTTAAGAGAAAAAAAAAAGCAAGGAATAGCTTAGTATGACAGAAGCTACTCTTTATATAAGTAAGCCAATTTTTTATGCATTGAATATCTCTGAAATTATCTCCAAACAGTGACAACAGTGCTTGCCTCTGGGGAGGAGTAATTTTTTTCTCAACAGAGACTGCTAGATACTTAGCAAACATCCATTTCCCTGTCGTATCTCAAAATACAGAATTCCAAATTTACCACCTGATATTTACTATTGTGATATGTACCACCTCTTTCAGTTTAAGTCAGTGGTTCTCAACCAGGGGTATCCCTCTTTCCCTGGGAAATTTGGCAATTTGTGGAGACATTTTGTTACAACTTGGAGGTGGGGAGAGGGGCATGTTCTACTGGCATCTGGTGGAATGCTAGCAGAGATGCTGCTAAACATCCTACAAAGTACAGGACAGTCTCTCCATAGCAAAGAATTATCTGGTCCAAAATGTCAATAATGCCAAGGTTGGGAAAGCATGGCTTAGGTTATGGATGATGGGATATAAACAGAAATGAAGTATGGACTTCTGAAAGTCTACTTAAAATAAAGGGGGCATGTCTTTCTTCCTCCTTCCTGAATCCTGCTGCTTAAAATGTGGATGTGATGTCAAAGACTGAGCAGTGATCTTGGGCCATGAGGACAAGGGTCATATTCTAAGGAGAGAGGAGTGGAAAACTGGAAGGATTCTGGGTCCCTGATATATTCTTTCCTTCTTTCATTACTGCATATTTACTGAATATTTATTTCTGTCTTCTATGTGCCAGGCACTGTTCCAGATACTGGAAACACAGCTGAAAACAAAACCAACAAATCCATGTCTTTATGAAACGTATACTAATTTGTTTATGATAAAACAACAGATAAGTAAAATACATAGTATGTTAGATGGTGATAAGTGCTATGAAGGAACATAGAACAGGGAAGTGGTTAAAAAGTGCCTGTTGGGGAATTTTTGAATTTTAAACATGGTTATTAGGAAAGTTCCCAGTGAAAAGCAAAGAATTGAAGGAGAGGAAGGAGTAGGTATAGTATGGATATCTGGTAGTGTTTCCAGCAGTAGGAACAGCAGGTAGCCCTGGAGTGGGAGTCTGTGTGGCATGTTGGAGGAACAGCAACAAGGCCAGGGTGTCTGGAGTGGAATGAACAAGGCGAGGAGTGGGAGGAGTCTGAATTGGAGAGGTGATGGGAGAACCCAGTGATGTAGGGCTTTTTGGGCAATTGTAGGACTTAGGTCTTTACTCTGAACGAGATGGGACACCACTGGAGGATTTTAAGCAGAAGAGTGATACAATCTGATTTAACATTTTGAAGGATGACTCTGGCTGCTGGGATGAACTAAATTTGGGGGTTGAGGGAGAAGGGAGCATGCAGAGTGAATTATTGCAAAAAGTCATGCAATCGGTGATGGTGGTTTAGACCGAGGTGATATTGTGAGGTGGGGAGAAGCTGTCTGACTATGGATCTACTCTGAAGGCAGGCCTGGCAGGGTTGATTTGTTGATGGATTCAATATGTGGTTTTAGAGACAGAGAGGAGTCAACGATGGCTCCAGGTTTTTAGCTAGAGCGAAGGAAGAATTCGATTGCCAAGTATTGAGGTGGGCAGACGCAAGAGAGGAAGATTTGGTTTTGGATAAGTTATATTAGAGATGCTTATTAGAAATATAAATTAGGCAGTTTATTTATAAGTTGAGCTGTCTGAAATCACACATTTTTAGCCCCACAGAAAATGGGACTTTTGTATGATTCGAGCTCTATAATTCTGAAGTTCAGTGGAGAGGTCTGAGTTGGTTTTATACATTTTGGAATCATCAGCATTTAGATGTCATTTGAAACCGTGAGATTGGATGAGGTCATTGAGTAGATAGGACCTGCCTGCTAAACCAAAAACAACATGTTAGCAGAATGGCCCTCTTTACCAGACCGGGAAAACACTTTCTTGTATCTTCCTCAAACCCTGAGAGAGAATGCTGGAATTCTGCATATGTGGGCATCATCATAGTTTGGTATTGATGTTTGAACTGCCTCAAGATGGGGCTGCTCTCTGCCTGGCATGTCATGTCACACAAAGTCATGTCCAGTTGGCAGAAAATAGTTACCAATATTGGACTTGTTTCAATTAACTCATTTCCTGAGCATTTGCAAGCACTTCTCCCTTTTCATTCTTTCCCTCTTTATCCCCAGTATTTGAAATTTCCTTATGAAATATAACTATATATGGAAAAGTGCATAGATTGTAAATGAATTTTTACCAAGTGAACATAGACTTATATGTTCATAATTATAATAAGTGTAATCAGCACCCACATTTTACTAGCATCCCAGAAACCTCCCTTATACTCAGTCATCACTAGCCCCACGAGAGTAATAGCTATACTGACAGTTCACACCATAATACAATTTTCCACTGTATGAATTCTATGAATTCTGCTATGGATGGGTATTTGGGTATTTTCTAGTTTTTGGCAGTAATGAATCATGCTCTTATGCTCACTCTTGTCCATGTCTTTTGGTGAATATGTGTAGTCATTTTCGCTGGCTATCTACGTGGGATGAAATTGCTGGATCACAGGATAGGCACATATGCAGTTTTTTAAAGTGGTTGTATCAATGTATCATCTCATTAGCAGTGTATGAGAGTTCTGGATACTCCACATCCTTACCAACACTTGGCATTTTCAGTGTTTTTCATTTTAGCCATATTGTAGTTTTAATTCTCATTTTTTTGGATGGCTAATGAAGTTGAGCATCTCTTCATATATACTGGCTATTTGGATAAACCCTTCTGTGAAGTGCCTGTTGAATTATTTTGGTCCATTTTACTATTGGGTTATCTGTCTTTTTCTTGCAAACATTAGTTATATATTGCGGATGCGAGTCTTTTGTAGGATATGTATATATATATATATTTTTTTTAAAATATTTCTTCCCACTCTGTGCCTTGACTTTTTACTGTCTTAATGGTATCTTTTAGAGAGCAGAATTTCTTAATTTAAACAGCATTCAGTTTATTAATTTCTTTCTTATGGTTAGTGTATTTTTGTCCTGTTTAAGAGATTTTGCTTACCTCAAGGTCATAAAGATATTGTCCTTCATATTCTTTTAAAAGATGTATATTTTATCTTTCACATTCAATTTACAGCCTGTCTGCAGTTGACTTGTCTGTATGGTGTGAGTTATGATTCTAACTTACTTTTTCTCTTTATGGATACCCAATTGACCTAGCATTGTTTATTGAAAAGACCACTCTTTCTCTACTCTGTTTTGAAGTTATCTTTATCATAAATTCAGTGATTGTAGACATGGGGTCTGTTTCCCTATTCTGTTCCATTATTCTACTTTTCTATGCTTGTACCTATACTTACACTTTAATTACTGCAGCCTTATAGTGTCTTGGGATGATAAGTCTTAACGTCTCGTAGTATACATTTTCCAACTTTGTTCTTCCTTTTTGCCATTATCGTGGATATTTTTGGCCTTTTGTTTACTATGTAAATTAAAAAACTACACTGTAAAATTCTTAAAAATAAAGATGCTGAGATTTAGATTTTGATAGAGATTGCTTTAGATTTACACATCAATTTGTAGAGAATTCCCAGATTTACAACATTGGGGCATACAAAACTACGAACCTGGAATATCACTCAGTTTATTTAGGCCTTACTAAATTTCTGTTAACAATATTTGGTAGTTTTCTGTGTAGAAGTCTTGCATATCTTTTGTTAGGTATAGTCTTTGGCAGTTGATTCTTTTTATATTATTGTAAATAGTGTCTACTTGAGAATTTCATTTTCTTCCCCTTGGTTCTATCTCTAGTCCAGAGCCTGAAACCTCAGAGGGTAGGGATTCATTTTTCCTTTTTAAAAACATTGTGACAGAAAGTATGGGTGAAGGAGAGGGAGAGCCACAGAGGTGAGACAGAAGGCAATTTACCCAGCAAGATAAAATTTAGATCCATTTGGAAAATGGACTGAAATGATGCAGGCTCATGTGAGGGCACTTGAAACATCTCCATGGTGACTGCTGTTTGCAAAGTTCCAGACCTGATGGCTGCCAGTGAGATTTTAGCCACATCTTTTAATACGGAGTTGGTTCGTTCTTCTAAGAGGACAAAAGAGCTTTTGTGAACAACTCTTAAGTGGTGACCAGCTCTGAAAGTGTTTTGGGGTTTTTTTGGCTTGATTTTCACTGCTTTTGATTTTCCTTGCTGTTCAAGTTCTTCTACAAACTCCCCATGATCAGATTTTGTATCTGTCAGTGAGATCATTTCAGCTTCAGAGACAAATGTTTCTGACACTCAGCATAAACCAGGGCCCTTCTCTGCTTCATGCTGGTAACCTTTAGGAAGCATGGGGCTTCATCCTTTCTTCTCTTTGTCTCCTCCAGCCAGTTAATTGTTCTTAAGCCATCAGATAAAGAATGGCAATGTATATTAAACCGACATTCAAAGTCAGTTTCTTTGAATGAAAATATAACCTCAAACCTCAGGGTTTGTGTCTTATTGTTCCTGAGTCAGATTACCTGTGCAAATGTTGCCCAAAAGGGAATAATCCAGATGGTTAATTCAGTTTCTTTAAAGACTTGAGAAAAGGCACTACATAGGCAATGGTACAATATAGTTTAGCATGATGTTGAATAACTTCTTGTTTTTGCTCATGAATGTAATAGATACATTAATTTTTGTCTCCCAGCATCTAATCACCCTTCTTCTTACACAGGACTCTGTATTGAGTAGAGTCCCCTGTGCTATAAAGCAGGTTCTTATTAGTTATCTGTTTTATATATAGTAGCATGTATATGTCAGTCCCAATCTCCCAATTTATCCTTGCCCCCCCATCCCCTGGTAACCATAAGTTTGTTTTCTACATCTGTGACTCTACCTCTGTTTTGTAAATAAGTTCATTTGTACCCTTATTTTTAGATTCTACATATAAGTGATATATGATATTACTCTTTCTGTGTATGACTTACTTCACTCAGTATGACAATCTCTAGGTCCATCCACGTTGCTGCAGATGGCATTATTTTGTTCTTTTTTATGACTGAGTAATATTCCATTGTATATATGTACCACATTCCTCTGCTGATGGACATTTAGGTTGCTTCCATGTCCTGGCTATTAATATATGTATATGTAAAGCTGATTCACTTTGCTGTATACCTGAAACTAACACAGCTTTGTAAATCAACTGTACTCCAATTAAAAAAAAAATAACCCAAACCATAAAACAAACAAACAAACAAACAAGATACCACTACATACCTATTAGTGTGGCCAAAGTCCAAAAAACTGACAACACTAAATACTGGCAGGATGTGGAGAAACAGGAACTCTCTTTTATTGCCGATGGAAATACAAAATGGTGCAGCCACTTTAAAAGACAGTTTGGCAGTTCCTTATAAAACTAAACATACTCTTACTATACAACCCTGCAGTTGTGCTCCTTGGTATTTACCCAAAGGAGCTAAAAACTTAAGTCCACCCAAAAACCTGCATATAGGTATTTATAGCAACTTTATTCATAATTGCCAAAACTTGGAAGCAACCAAGATGTCCTTCAGTAGGTGAGTGGATAAACAAATGGTGGTTCATCCAGAGAATGAAATGTTATTCAGTGTTAAAAAGGTATAAATTACCAAGCCATGAAAAAGAAATGGAGGAAACATAGACATACATAAGTGGAAGAAGCCAATCTGAAAGGGTTACTTACTGTGTGATTCCAAATGTGATATTCTGGAAAAGACAAAACTATGGAGACAGTAAAATGATTAATTGTGTCTAGTTAGAATGAAGGGTGAGATGAACAGTTGGAACACAGATGATTTTTAAGACAATGGAATTATTCTGTATGAAACTACAATGATGGATACATGTCATACATTTGTCAAAACCCAGTCAATGTACAATACCGAGAGTAAACCCTAGTGTAAACTGTGGACTTTGGGTAATAGTGATGTGTCAGTCTAGCTTCATCAGTTGCAACAAATAGATCACTGTGGTGTCGGAAGTCAACATTGGCAAGGTTGTGCATGTGTGGGGGTGGGGGTATTTGGGAATTCTCAGAACATTTTGCTCAATTTTGCTTTGAACCCAAAACTGCTCTAAAAATATTAAGTTTATTAAAAGTGTAAAAAAAGATTAAAAATCAAAAGAAAACGGGACTCTGTTTCTCTTCTAGGTAACCACTTCCCCTTCACTATGTAATCTATGTGCTTTGGATGGAGTTGACTGCAGCCCTGGCCCCATAGGTAGGCATCTAACTCCAGCATGCCTGATCAGAGATCTGTATTCTATAGTCGTTATATCTGTAGCGACTGCTTCAGAGATGGGCTTGTGGCCCTCTCAGAGCCGGTGGGTAACAAGGAGACAATTCTGGGAGTGTTGGCAGAGAAGCACACTCCCCTTTGTGTTGGTGTTGATACTCAGAGGTTTCCTTCCGAAAAAGGTGGCAGCTACTGTATCCCCAAGTGGAACCTGAGACTGAAGCCCACGTGTAGGATAGCAGAGCAAGGAGAGGGCAAGTTACCAGGCACCGGTGACTTTCTTTGAGCCTCTGAAGTTGAGACATCCTAGACTTTTAAGTTTTGTGAGCCAGTGCATTTACACTTCTGCCTAAACCAGTTCAGTGTATACTTTGTGAATTGTGTGTATGCGTGTGTGTCTGTATGTTTAATAAAAATATTTATAACTCATATAGTGGCAGTGGGTGAAAAGAAGAGGCTTAGCCATAAAGACTTTGTGTAGGATTCCTTTTCATGGACTTTATTCTTACCCATATTATTCTGTTATGTAAAGGCTACTGAAAATATAATACAATGATTTTAAATTTGAATGTAGCAGCATTTCACTGGAGAGGGTGTGGAGAAAAGGGAACCCTCTTGCACTGTTTGTGGGAATGTAAACTTATACAGCCACTATGGAGAACAGTATGGAGATTCCTTAAAAAACTAAAAATAGAATTACCATATGACCCAGCAATCCCACTACTGGGCATATACCCAGAGAAAACCATAATTCAAAAAGACACATGCACCCCAGTGTTCATTGCAGCACTATTTACAATAGCCAGGTCATGGAAACAACCTAAATGCCCATCGACAGACGCATAGATAAAGAAGATGTGGTACATATATACAATGGAATATTACTCAGCCATAAAAAGGAATGAAAGTGGGTCATTTGTAAAGACGTGAATCTAGAGACTGTCATACAGAGTGAAATAAGTCAGAAAAACAAATATCATATATTAATGCGTATACATGAAACCTAGAAAAATGGTACAGATGAACCAGTTTGCAGGGCAGAAATTGAGACACAGATGTAGAGGACAAATGTATGGACGCCAAGAGGGGAAAGCGGTGGGGAGGCGTGGCGGTGGTGTGATGAATTGGGAGATTGGGATTGACATATATAAACTGATATGTATAAAATGGATAACTAATAAGAACCTGCTGTATAAAGAAAAAAAAAAGGTAGCAGCATTTCTAAAAGTATCCCCCTCCCCCAACTAACTCATTCTTCATTGCCATGCTGAGCCCAGAAGTTGCATATAGACCAGAGCTCTTGTGTCAGGATAAAAAGATGCATGCCTCCACTGTGTGCAGCAAGACGGTGTGACAAAATGGACTGCACTCTCGTTCCAATTTCCAGTGTAACCGAATGTGACCTTGGACAGGTCCCTAAATCAGGGTGGGGTTCAGTTTCCTTGTTGAAAAAACGGGACTGTCTCTAGCTTATAGTGAGACCCAAATGAAATTAATGTAGAAATAGTTCTAGGAGGATTTATTCAATTTAATGTGTCATTATTACTATCCTTCATAAGAGGAAGATTCAGGAATGACTTTGAACATGTCTGTGTTGCTCAGTCCCAGAGGAAAAGTGTTTCATATAAATTCTTGAAGTGTTTACTTATGTTTCTAATATAGCTATTAGTATATTTTCCCAAAGGCAGACTTAATTCATCTGGTTTTGCTTCACTGGGGTTTGTCAAACCAACCAGAGTGAGTTTACTTATAGACACACTAAGGGCAACTTTTTCATCAAGTTAATGGCCTATTTGAATAAAAAATTAAAGAACTAATGATAGTTTTGAGTGAGTCCTACTGGCTGCCTTTCATTCTCTCCAACTCCTGTTGAAGCCCATTTTTGTTTATATCTCCTTCCCATTCCCTGCTGCAGGAGGAGCCCTGATTTCTTTTTTTTTTTTTTTTTTTTTTGTGGTACGCGGGCCTCTCACTGCTGTGGCCTCTCCCGTTGCGGAGCACAGGCTCCGGACGCGCAGGCTCAGCGGCCATGGCTCACGGGCCCATCTGCTCCGCGGCATGTGGGATCTTCCTGGACCGGGGCACGAACCCATGTCCCCTGCATCGGCAGGCAGACTCGCAACCACTGCGCCACCAGGGAAGCCCCCGCAGCCCTGATTTCTAAGGTGATTAATGCGTGGCATTCCGTGATGGCACTCACTAGTCTAAGGGGGTGGGGGCGGAACGTTCTGAGTTGGCCCAGTCAGAGGGACAGCCTTTTCTTTCTCTCCTGCTGGAAGCAGACGGGGAGGTACGCAGCTCCAGCAGCCACTGGCTCCCATGTTGCTGTAAGGAGAGAAGGCAGCCCTTTGAGGAAGTAGACGTTGAGGAGAACAGAGAAGAGAGGTAGAGAGAACATGGGATTGCATGGCATCATTATGTTTCTGGGCTTCCAGTTATAGGCTTTCTGGCATTTCCTTATTATCTGAGCCAGTTCGAGTCTACATTTTCTGTTACTTGCAGCCAAAGATACTCCTGATGACCCCATATGTTTTAAGAATCTTTCTGGGAAGCCTTGAGGTGGAATTAGAGCAAAGACTATGTGTTGGGGTACCCTTTTCCCATATTGGCTAATCTGGAGTCTAACTTCTTTTCCTTTCTTAGGGAGATCAGAAGAAAGATGTTAGCAATCACTTGGATTCAGAATTGAGAAGGAATCAGTCTTTGACATATTACTATGCCAATCTATCACTGCCATTTAAAAACTTGCCGATGTATTTTAGAAGGTGTTTACTTCATCTGAGGTCCACTAATGAGCAGTCAGACTGAAAGGTCTGGGGACTAGGGTTGTCAGATTTACCAATTAAAATAGAGGATACCCAGCAAAACTTAAATTTCAGATGAATAATAAATACATATATTTTATATAAGTATGTTCCACACACTATTTGGCATATACTTATACTAAAAAAAAGTTTGTTGTTTGTCAAAAATTCAGCTCTGCAACTACATAATGACTGAAGTATTTTTAAATATATGCATATAATTGTGAAAATGAAACTATAGGCTAAAAGGAATAAATCTTGTTCCCCTTAAACTTGTGCCTAAATGTATTACTGGCTAAATGCATATCAATATTACATAAATTTGAAAGAGTCTTAAGACAAGGTGATGATTAAGACATTTATTAAATGAATCTTTAATATAAAACTTTTAGATACTAGGTGAAGGAGATATTTTCCCAGGGTCTCACATGTCACACTAAATACATAACCTTTTACTGTAACTTTGAGTAAAGTGGGCCCTGAGCTTAGAGCAATTATTCTATTATTTCTTCCCAGACAAATGTGAATCTCGGCTAAATTGCTTGGTGTATACTGAGGGGATAAGTCAGTGAATTCAAGATCAGTCAACAAATACAAAGTGAGTGAGTGGGATGCAAATGGGAGACAGAATCAGGAGTCAGGGAACAGGAAAGCTGGACAGAAACATTTAGGGAATGTGGCAGGGAAGGTCCTGGGTCATTGCTGAAAAGCTGGCCAAAGCACCCAGAGATCTAAGTCACCTTGATTGTCATTCACATAGAATGTGCTCTTTTCTAGGTTGCTATTCAGGATGCAGGATCAGAGAGAACATAGTTATACTCAGAATTCTTAGTAATTGTTCCTAGTCGTTTTTAAAGTAACAGATCTTATGTGCATCTCTTCCTATTTCAGACTTCGGGCAGAGGTCCTACAGGGGGAGAAAAACACAATTAGGTTCCAAGTAAAATGCCATCCTGAAATGCAGTATGGCCTATCAATGCAGGGCGTGCCAGTGAGTTTGTGAAATGGGTTTTGCCAGCACTAGTGACCATCCATCCACCTGTAGCCCGTATAAGAGGTTGGAGAGAGTTGTCAGGGCTGTGCCTTCCCCCCACCATGCTGGGGGAGGCTGGGGGCTGCTTCTCTTCACCTTAGGCTCAGTGAGAGGGGCTTCAAGGGGAACTCTTGGAAAGCTTGACATGTGATCTCTGGAATTTAGAAAGCGTAAGACTTCTATTGAGTAGAAATCAGAGAGGAAATTATTTGGGTGATGCTGCTAGCTTGGCTGCGCAGGGAGTGAGTTGCATGGGGCAAAGACGCCTGTTTTTCTGGCTTGAAGTAAGGAGCCAGCCTGTGGGTGTACATGTGAGCTCTGAGGGCTTCCTCTCAAAAGGACTGCTTGGAAAGACAAAAAGACCCTGTTAGAGGGAGTCCCTGTGGAGTGGGCAGATGGAGAAGAGCTGTGCAAAGGCTCCTAGCTGGAGGATTTCAGAAAAAGCTGTCAAACTGACCCATGGAAAACCAGCTCCACACCCTGGGGACCCAACACCAAATTATTGATACAACGGTCCCTGCCACAAAGACTGTGCCTCCTGTGCCCTTTCCTCCTCCCCCTCTTTCCCTCTGAGCCCATGGCCAGAAAGCTAGAAACCATTTCTAGAACCACACTGTGTGGGGAGAAGTGGGGAGCAGTAGGACGAAGGTGGCCAGCCAAGCCCCTGCGCCCACTGCAGGCTCCAAGCCTGAAGCTGGGGACGCCGAGAGGGGAGAAATTTTATATCGAATGAAGTGTTTTTTGAGTTTTGGTGGTTATATTGGATAAGCCGTTTTAATTATTAAAGTGAAATTGTTCTTCACCTTAGGGGACTGGGAAGCCCTGGGGCCGGCTTGACCGCTGTCCCAGGCTGGGGGAGGGGATTCAGAGTGAGTTGAGCTGGGTGTAGGAGAAAGACTAAAGTTGCTTTATGATTGCACCCTATCCAGTATCACCCACTGAGTACAGCAATTTCATTGGCAAATTCAGTATCCCTCTTTGGAGCAATGCTCTGGAGGCCAGATATTTGCTGGAATTCTTGAAGAAGAATTTAGGTCAACCTCATTGCAGTCTGTGGGTCTCTGTGGGAGCATCTAATTCGTTCTGCTTCTTCCCCATTGATGGGAGAATGTATAATAATCATAATCCTGCAGACTAGAGCTCTGAAAAGACAGAACGCTTTTTACTTCTGAATTTGGCTGTTATAAGAAAGAAACAATTTAAAACATTCCTTATAAAGATTTGACCAACAAGGACATGTAAAGTGTGTGGTCTGGATTTGAAGCAGATGAAGCACAATCACCTAAATTTTCTAGATTCCATCAAACAGTAAGAATTGATGTTCTCAGTCATAACCACAGGGTCCTGAATCTTAGACACAGGTACTTCTCAGAAGTCTCCCATTTGGACTAGACTACTGACTGTAGTCCAAACCACCACGATCTTGAATTTGAATTCTGTGGTAGCCTCCTAATTGGTTATTTATTTATTTTTTCTTTCAAGAATTTAAATTTACTTAAAGCCGAATTTTCGAATCTAAGTTGTGCCAGGTTCTGGCATGGGAGATGTCCTATTCTTGGTTTGCAGACTGTGTGTCATCCACCAAGTATTTATTGTTTTAGTCATGCACAGCAGGGTGCAAAGGCAAGCAGAGATCTTAACAAAGAGGAGACCGCTCTCTGCCCTCAGGGAACTTACAGTTTAATTGCAAGCCCTTTGTTTTATGTGTTGTCATGGTTGTTTTAGCTCCTCTGTACATACAGTTTTTGGACATACAAATAATAGAAGACTGTCTTATTTTGACTCATCCAGCTTTGGAGAGTGACTTCCATCACTGACCTTTTGGACTTCGTCTGTGCATAACAACTTTTTATCTGAAGTTGGTGAAATACGTTTTGTTTCAGGAAGTGAGGGGTGCAAATGCATATGTAGAGCGGACATGAATGAAGCCAAAATCAAAGCGCAAGAGCTAAGGAGGACTGGAGCAAATGAGGTCTGAATGGAGGTGGCTGGTAGGCAGTCATGCAGAGAAGGGAGGCAAGAGCATCCACTCCAGGTGAAGGAAGTAGCAGATGAGAAGGCGCAGGAGTAAAGAGCCAGGTGTACTCCACGGCTGGGCAGCCCAGGGGACTGGCCACTCTCTTTGCTTTGGTGGACACAGCGTTGTGTGGAGATGTATTCAAATTGAACTTTAAAGTGTAGGAAACAGAAAGTGCTTTGTCCCCTTTGGAGAGTGTCCCATTTTCCACTCAGGCCCAATTTGTGTGCCACAGTCCTGAGTCTGCAGTCTTCCTCTCAATGGACACTTATGTTCATGCCAGGAAGGGCAGCCCTTGCTAAATGTTATGGTTTGGAATGATCCTTCACAAGGATGGAAAACCAAGTTAATTCAATTAAGGCCTGGGGTCCTGGGCTTTGAACCAACCACAGTCTCAATTTTATGAGAGAATGAAAAGTTAATTATTTGCTGAGTTTGAGCAAAGTCCACTTTGAAAATCCCTTTCCAAAAGAGTCATTTCCACGTCAGCTTCCCACCGTATTTTAGTTTGTCCTTCTGGATGGCCATTTATGTTGTTTCTAATTTCTCACCCTCGGAGATGGATCTGTGATGCGTATTCTGTATACACAACTTTTGTGGTGCAAGATACAGGAGAGAGAGTCACCTGCTGGGGAAGGGTGGTCAGGAAGGCTTCCTGGAAGGGGTCAACTGCAAAGGATTGGGGAAGCAACACAGGAAACAGGAATTGTGGGTAGGCTAGTGTATTTTTCAGGATCTGTTGACAAAATTGAGGTCCTGACCAATGGTTGCTTGTTTCCACAGAACCCAAAGACATTGACCTTCCAGTACTTGATCGTGGTGATGGTTTCATGAGTGTTTGCATATGTCCGAACTCATCAAATTGTATACAGGCAGACCTTGAAGATATTGCTGGTTCGGTTCCAGGCCACTATTTTTTGTCTTATCTTTTGTGCTTAGTCTAGTTTCACTGGCTCATGGGGTGCGGCATGCAGAGGCCTCTAACCCAGCACCTTCAGACCAGAGTTTCTAGCACAGAGCGGCTGCACAACATCCCAACTCAAGATGGCAGCGGCAGCGGCAAGCCATGTCCTAATTGGTTTTCTTTCTTCCAATTTTGGCTTCTTCTAATCCATTCCTAGCACAGCAGCCAGAGTGAAGTTATATGCTTACTCTTGTGGAGTTGTGAATATTAATTAAGGAATTGCCTATCACAGAGTCTAGCTCATTGTCAATGCTCAAGAGACGCTCATTCTATTGCTGCAGCCACGTCTACTATCACTTATTTGTCCTATAATGACAAATTGCTGTCTCCTAGCCTCCTGTCATCATTATCCTCATCTTCATCACCATCACCATCATCACCATCATCATTTCTTTCCACATCTTTTTTTTTTATATAAATTTATTTATTTATTTTTGGTTGTGCTGGGTCTTTGTTGCCGCGTGCAGGCTTCTCATTGCGGTGGCTTCTCTTGTTACGGAGCATGGGCTATAGGTGCGTGGGCTTCAGTAGTTGTGGTGCACGGGCTAGTTGCTCTGTGGCATGTGGGATCTTCCCGGACCAGGGCTCGAACCTTTGTCCCCTTCACTGGCAGGCGGACTCTTAACCACTGCACCACCAGGGAAGCCCCCTTCCACATCTTTTGAGTTTTGTTGGGATCAAATCTAAACTCTCTAAGGTCTTCCAAGGTCCTTTATCATCTCACCCCTGCTGATTTTTCAGGACTCACCTTTTACCACTTGTGTCCTTGCACCTAATACTCCAAACAAATTAAATTTAGTTCTTAAGAAATTCCGTGTTCTCTTTCATCTTCAGATCTTTGCACATGCTGTTCCTTCCGCATTGATCATTCTTATTCTTCAAGCCCATGTTTGGACAGGACTTCTCGGAAACTTTCCCTGATCCCTGAATGCTGGGCTAAGTGCTGTTTCTATGTGTTTCCATGAGCCCTCTACTTCTCTTGTCATAATGTGTGTCCTGCTGTATTGTGATCGCTCCTTTACCTATCCGTATTCCCTGCTTACCATAAACTTTGTGAGTGCAAGTGCTGTAACAGATTGTGTACGTCAGTTCCACAGTGCCACAGTGTCCTTTAATGGATGTTCAATGAATGAATGAATGAGTGAATGAAAAAGTCACAAGAGTAAAAATAAGAATTACTATTTGTTATGATGCTGGTGTGATATTACAGGAGTCAGTATAGAGACTATAGTCTTACTCATCTTTGTACCCCCGGATTTCAGTGCCATTTTATTTCCTGAAGCTAAGATTTCTCATAGCTCTCACAAAGAAGCAGAACAGGATAATCTCGAAGGAAAACATCTAGCTTCAGAGGGTCTATGTCAGTTTTAGCATAGGCATGTTGGTCGGAACTGTCACATTATCTTCTTGGTGTATTGAGAGCTTATACTAATGGGAATTATTATTGTTGATACTGTGAAACAACATTAGTTAGCCTTTATCTTTTTCATGGCTGTGTCTGCAGCACCCAGGACATTGCTTAGCATATTGTAGGTGCCTAATATATATTCACTGAGTGCAAGAATGAACTACTCATTATTAAGAACTTTTAGTGTTACCCTGTATTGGGGCTTTACATATATTAGCTCAGTTAATCCTCACAAAAACTCTAAAAGACAGGCGTTATCCTGCCCACTTTAGGAATCATGAAGCTGGGACTAAGTGAGGCTCAGGAAACAGCCCAAGTTTTCACAGCTAACAAGTGGCAGAACAAGGTTTCAGACCTAATTTGGACTAACTCTGAAGTGTGTGCTATTTCTGCAGTTTTGTGCTGCCTAATTGTTGCATTTTTAACTGCCTGATAATCTCTGATAATCTCTAAAGTTTAACCAACTTTCTCATGGGGTTTCAAATCTGGTACATTTTTGTATGAGAGATGGTAGCAGGGAGAAACTTTGGGGAGAAGGGACTAGGAAGTAATAATAATCATCATTGTAAAGGTCCCATTGTAATGTAAAGAGATTTATTTAAAAAAAGATGAACCCTAAATAAAGATAAGGAAGATTTAATCCAGCTGAACAGCTATAAAATCTCCTCAATGTTATTATCTTACAAGGAATAACTCAGATCCTCCCAGAAGAAATGAATTTCATATTTCTTCTGCCTATACATAGGGGCCAAGCAGGCCATTGTCATGTTCCTGATGAGCAAGCCTACAGCACTGATACCCTCCTCTCCTTTCCTTTTTATCTCCTCTCCTGTCATTGGCAAGTCCAATCAGAACCAGAGCGCTCGGGATTTCCTTTTATTTCTTTTCATTTTATGACACTGTTTTTATCACATAGTTTATGGTTCCCCTTGTATCTGCCATGCAAGCTGGCATAATTCAGCTGCTCTACCATTCTTATTAATCTAAAGCCTTTGGAATTCTGCTGCAAGTTCTCTAACGATTTGTCCACAATGGAGTGCTTGTGAGAGAAAAGAAACACATTTTAAAAGTTTTACTTTTCAAAACTGTGGCAACTGGAAATATTTAAATTATACACATGGCTCACATTGTATTTCTACTGGACATCACTGGCCTCGACCCTGGCCCAGCAGCGTCTATTAGACCCACCACCTGCAGTAGACCATACACTGTTTCTCTGCTTCTGTGCCTTTGCTCGTGCTATTGTACTTCAGCTGCGCAGATCACCCTTCTTACTCACACGCTGAAATCCTATCCCTCTTTAAGGCCTAACTCAAATATGATCCCCCTTTGGGAATATTTTTTAATGCTCCTCCTCAGACTTTCCACGGCACTTTATAATAATTCCAGTGTGGAGCATCTACTTTAGGGCTGACAACGTCCTGGCACCCATGCTGACGTGGCCATCTTTGTTCATGGCAGGCATTGCTAATTTATCATAGCACTCTCCTGTTGAACCTGATTTTTTGTTTGTTTGTTTTGCGGTACGTGGGCCTCTCACTGTTGTGACCTCTCCCGTCGCGGAGCACAGGCTCCGGACGCGCAGGCTCAGCAGCCATGGCTCACGGGCCCAGCCGCTCCGCAGCATGTGGGATCTTCCCGGACCGGGGCACGAACCCGTGTCCCCTGCATCGGCAGGCGGGCTCTCAACCACTGCACCACCAGGGAAGCCCCGAACCTGATCTTTTTATGAGAATCCTCAGGACAGCAATCTAGGCAGCAACCACCAAAGAATCAGAGTAGAAGAGTAGAGACCTGGTTTGAAATGTTGAAGTGCATTAATAGGCTGGATGCCCCCTAACCATGTGAAGATTTCCCGTTCGAGCAGAATTCTCAGGGAGGGATCCATCATCATTGCTCTCAAGAGAGAATAGCTGTGAGGGATCATATATTTAATATCTTTCTTCTGATGTCCTAAATAATTGTATTATAGTAGCTTTGCTATTCTCTGCATCTTTCCTTAGGTGTTTCCACGAGCCTGCTGATAATATAAAATTTCAGCAAACTGACCTCCTTCAAAGAAGACTGGTTGCTAAGGTGTCTGGCCAAGGACAATTTGGGGATGTTGTAAGCAATCGGATACGTCACGATGAGTTGAGCCTCATGGGTAGTACACACACAGGAAACCTCTGTTGTTCCCTTGTGAAGATCGTCAGGTGTTAGGAGAAGTCTGGAGGAGAGAGAAAAATTTTATGAAAGTTCCTTTTCACAGTAGGTTTGGGCGTTATTTATCTCTTCCTGTGGATCGACTATGATGTGGTTAACATAATTTCCCACCTTTTTTGAGCTAACCATTCACTGTTACCCTCTGGGACTTTAAGGTGTTATAGCTTCTGGATGTTGGTACAAGCAGCAGAAACCTATTTATGACTCTGGTATAATTCTCATTCATGCGAATCTCTTCTACAATATAGGAAACACATGAGGGCAAAATCTGTATGTAGGCAATTACAGTGAGTTATTTTGCGTGTGTGTGTGTGAGATTTTAGTTGAGTGACTGCTAAAGGCAAAGATACACTAGGTACTTTGGCTGAACACCACTGCCAAGACCCTCAATGCAGATAACAACGTTATATAATTTGATTTCAAGGACTTTGAAATCAGTTGGTACAGTGAGACAAGCACGAGACAAATTACAAAAAAATTAAAACAGAGTGAGATAACAATAGAATGGATACACTAGGAAACAGTTGTGTTGCCAAACACGTTTTGCAGAGAGTGAGTGCAATGGCTCATCAGAGAGAAATATCCCTGCGGGAGGATTTTAATATGAGCGTGTCCTTCTTCAGGTAACCATGCCGAAGGGACATCTCATGAGTGACGCAGTGTTGTAGTAATAAATCGGAGCCCCTGGCCAGCATCTGCATCAGAATTACTGAATTCCCAGTGCATTGATGCTTTAAAACCCAGAGAGAGAGAGAGAGTTGGCTCTAGACTTACAGGGTTGATGGAGAATAATGGGAAGAGAGAACAGTCCCTTTTGATCAGAGAAGTATTTTTTTGGCAAACAGAGAACAGGAGGAGCCAGGCTAACTCCAGGGATTAGATACAAGACTCTTCCTTGTTCCACTTTTTGGTTTAGCTGTAGCTTCTTCAGAGGAAAGGCCCTTTTCCCTGCTTACTTCATAAACCATCCTGGCCACAGAGAAGACCTTCCATTTATGTCAGATCTGTGATGAAGCAAAGCAGAGGTGCTTCCTGAGTGCCATAAGATCCGTGATGCCAGCGGAGGGAAGGAAGCTGATCTCTTTGGAGATATTATGTGCCCTTATATGAAACATTTCTCCAGTTATTGTAGCTGAACTGACAGGGACAGTGCCAAGACGTGCATAAGAAAACTCAGTAATTAATCTATAGAGACACCTATGCAACAGATCAGATTCAAGATAAATTATTTCTTGGCATTTTAATACTGCTTAAAACTGGTGTAAAATTGGCATTAGAAAATGGCCTCTTTGATGGCAAGGAAGATCCATAATGCTATCATGAGCTGGCCTTCTCGTGAATTTGCCTTGGTCTGTTTTTCTTTTTTCTTTAGTTTTATTCATGTTGAATGTTTTCAGCACTGAACCTGAGCTGAAACATAACCGAACATGGAAGTTAGGAACATTCCCAATGATAGGTGAGGACGTCCAGAAGCCCAGCCAATGCTGTTCCAGGTTTCCCGAATCACAGAGAAACCATGAAATTCTGTGTGGGCTCCTGGGGCAAGAACTGGCTGCGGCTTCAGGTTCTTGTTTGCGTAAACCACTTAGTTTCTCTGCACTACAGAATTGGCCTCCATAAAACAGTGATAGCCATCATTTATCGAGCATTTATTAAATGCTAAGCACAGTATTCTAGGCATTTTATATACATTACCTTGGTCTATCTCCAAAGTAACCCCATGTGCCAGGTCCAGTTATCATTGCAATATTAGAGACAGGGAGCTGAGATTTAACAAGACTCAGTGTTTGCTCAAGGCAGTGAAGAGAAGAGCCAGGAGGTCTGACTCCAAATCCAAACCCTCCTCTGTTACGTTATACTGTTTTTACTAGAGTTTCTCAGCTCCCTCTCCACAATAAATGCCAATGATTCTGTGGGCATTTGTTCCATTAATTAGTGATAGGAACTACCTTCAGGGCCAAGAGTTTTGAGGGAGGGTCTTGTCTAATTTGGTCTCACCTTTTATACTCCTTGGAGTTCTTCCAATTGGATGTAGCATAGGAAGACACATAGTTCCACTAATATTAATATTTGTCTGTGTTTCAAAGTTAAAAAAATAACAACTAACTTCTTGGCCGCAGAATTTCCCATTTAATCTTTACTGTAGATTGTTGAGGTAGGAAATGGGCAGAGTAAATGTTACTGTCCTCATTTTCCAAGGGCTTAGAGAGTGAAGACATTCAGCTAAGGTTACTCCATTAGTAAGTGTTGGAGCCAGGACTGGAATTCTGGTTTTTCTAGGCTACTGTGTTATGCCAGAAAAATCCACCTTGTCTTCATTGATCATGTCCTGTAGCACAACGTAAGAGCTTGGACAAAGCCCTGGCAGTGATTTCTTGGTGAATACCAGAAAGATCCCTTTTCTGCAGGGTTTCAAATGCATGTGAGAGCTTCTGTTTATACTTCTAGGACAGAATTCTATGACGCTTAATCAGTATTTGCCAGGTGGGTGGGCCCTGGGTGAGAGGTATACAGCACTGGGAAAGTGAAATAGAGGGAGCTATATCATAAAGGAGTTCTGACTCTGACTTTCCCAAGGCAGGTGCCCCATCACTCCTCAGTGTTCCTTGTCAGGGAACACAGGCTGTCTGGCTGGGCAGCTTAGGTGTGCTGAGGTCTGGACATAGATCAGTCACCTGTCCCCAGTCACAAGGAAAATCGAGGTTCTCAATACCAGGGCAGCTGCTCCCTGGACAACAGTTCTGACTGATGGATTTGCTGACCCCTAGGCAGCCTCATTACCTTTTTGTGACACACTTTGAACTTTTTGCCCACCAAGGTGCCTGGAGACTAACCATGCCATTCTACCAGACTCTAGCTCTGTAGCTTTGAAGATGGACACTTGTTCTCCCTGGATCATCTCCAAGCACTCCAGGGCCTGCCGGTGTTCATTCTGGACCTCTCGTCCCTTGGCAGGTATTTGCTTCATCCATCAAAAAAAAAGCAGGGGGCTTCCCTGGTGGCACAGTGGTTGAGAGTCCGCCTGCCGATGCGGGGGACATGGGTTCGTGCCCCGGTCCGGGAAGATCCCCCATGCCGCGGAGCGGCTGGGCCCGTGAGCCATGGCCGCTGAGACTGCGCGTCCGGAGCCTGTGCTCCGCAACGGGAGAGGCCACAGCAGTGAGAGGCCCGCGTACCATTAAAAAAAAAAAAAAAGCAGGGACAGCAGGGCACCCTGAGGATTTGCCCTGACAGTGACTGTGCTGGTCCTTGCCATGTTCACGCCGTAGTTTGGCTGTGCAGATTAGTAGGGATGGTCCAAACCCAAATCCAATAGTGCCCGAGAGGATGATGATGAATCTCTTCCATATCATTTTCACTTCTGCCCCCACCCCATGTGTCCTGGAAGCTTTGGCGTCACAGGGTCTGATTTATTCTTGGCGGCAACTAGGAGGGCCCTTGTATAGATGCAGCTGGTGAATCTAACTTGGCCTTGAGCTCTGACAGCCCAGATCCCCACCATTATTCTTCTCTATCCTGGACCCAGGAGGCAGCTCTTTGTTGACTAAATTCAGGCCAGTGGCAGGGACCAGGTGACATTTCCTTTTCAGGGTGGAAAAACCTTGGATTAACTTTGACAGAGTACCTGTGTGTGCCAAAGCCTTAGACATGAGAGTGAATGCTAATTTACTCTCACCAACCTTGAAGGGAAGGACAGCCTCTCATCCAGAAAGTTTCCACGATGCTAGTACTTCCACCCACATCTCTCCATAAATACAATCATTAGTGGCATCTTATAAAATGGTGATGACTACCAAGAGTCCCTTATTCTGACATAATACTTTTTACAAAGCACTGTGACATGTAATATAATATTCGATTCCCAAATGTTTTAAAAATATTTACATTTGTTAAATATTGTGTTCTCACCCTCAAAGCCCAGAACATTTTCACACGTATAGCATATCAATTTCTCAAAATTCCTAAGTTTTCATCACTTTCGTTTTGCCTTTTTCACTTTCCTCTTAACTTATGGGGTACTCAACCCTTTGGTTGGCTGTTTATGAATTATACATTATATAGTATCTAGTACCTCAAATGATTAAAGTCCCAAACCCCTTAAACCAGTTGAAATGAATTGGATCAAACTACAGTACTTTAGACTTGGAAGGTATTTCTCTTCGGGCAGAGGTTGCCCCATGCTCAGTAGAGAAGGAAAGGCAGCAAACTAAGAAGGAAGATAAGCTGTTAAAAACACAGCTGAGTTTTCTTAAAGGAATAGGGAAATAAAAGAGGTAAGTAGAATACCAGAGGCATATCCCACTGCTGCGAGAAAAGATGTGACAAATGAAAATATTCTGCTGCCTTTGAAATGGTTACTCAAGGCCTAGCATTAAAAGGCCAAGCAAAGGCTAGGCTTTTGAAAAGAATGATGGCAGAGGTTTGGTTCTCTGTGAGCCCTTAGGGGCACAGGTTTCTAGAACCATCTATGACAACTTTAGTTCAATAATCTGTTAAAGGTGACTCTCAAGCAGAAAACTAATGCGGATATAAGGAGGCAGGTATTCTTGGCTCAAACAATTCCAAAACCTTTGGCACAGGACTAAAATAGTGTTCTCAAGGCTAACTCACTCGACAGGGCTCACTCCTAATTCAGCACTGATGTGGCTGGGACACAGGGCTCAAAGAGAAAATAGAAATGAAGAGGACTTAAATCTACTGAATAAGGTAGTAAAGCATCTCTAAAGGAAAATCTGGTGATTGGGGTTGACATCATTGCAAATTCTTAAATTTTACAGGAAGACATGAATATCTCAATGATATTCTCTGAGGGGAGAACACCATCTCACCATGTGTGGTGACCATAGGGTAATAATCAACATCTAAAGATTTATATCTTAATGTGAGTTTTCTCATACTTGAGTGTAGGGTCAAATGTAGAAATTTACAGACTATGATAGACTCCCTGGCATCCTGCTGGGGTTGAAACCGAAGGATCATCTAGGCCTTCCCTCCTTACCTTAGTTACCTCTGAGACTCTGTTCTGGTCTCTGTCAACAGTAGCATGGGGTTAGATTTCTCCAGGAATGCTTTTGGGAATGTCATTTTGAGTATGAGGTAGGGGCTGAGATTGACTTGTGTTCTATTTAATGTGGGAATGTAATTTGGACTCATGAAAACTTGAGACTGATGAAATTCAACTTCGGAAGTTGTTCTGGAGGTATACCATTCCAGTGGGAGAGAGCGCAGGCTGCATTTGCTGAAGGAATTGCAACTATATTGAGACACATCTGGATGAGATTAAACAGAAAGAAGTTTAGGCTTTAATGTTTTTGGCCTTTGGAATTCCTAAGGACTTTAATTTATAAGAAACGAAGAATTTGAATTTCGAATTGAAGTGTCTTATAGATTTGATGATGGACACTGGTTCTGTTTGACCTTTTGTTTTTGATATTGGAGTGTTTTTATACTGCCTTTTGATTTCTATAGGACATTTGGGGAGCTAGTTATTTTGAATAGAGTAACTGTGCATTAATTTGGGATGGGAATTTAGCTTAGGATGCAGCGTAGCCTTGAATTTAATTATTGTATTAATCAGCTATTGCTGTAATAATGTGGTATAACAAACTATGCCAAAACTCAGTGACTTACAACAATAAGCGTTTATTTTTCTTATTCATAGGTCTGTAGGTCAGCTGGGGCATTTCTACCTCAGGATGCTGGTCGGCTACTTTGGCTCCAGGTTGGGTTTAGGTCTGTTCCACCTGTCTCCATATTCTTCCTGAATGAAGCAATGACCATATTCTTCTCATGGTCTATGGCGGGTGCTTAAAAGATAGAACATCTTCTTAAGGCCTTTGTTCTGAACTAGACACTGTCATTCTATCCACATTCCTTTGGCCAAACCCAATATCAGTAGAGTGGAGAAGTATACTCTGCCCACTCTTGGGCACTGCAAGGTCTTATTACGAGAGACTATGAAGAATTGAGAACAATGACCTAATTTACCACAGTAACATATTCTTGTTTTGTTGCATTTGTCTTTTCGTATTTTATCCATTCAGAAGTATGGTGAAAGGTTACCTGGCTCCCCTCAGAAATCTTACCCTAGAATTATTGAATTAGAATCTTCCTTGGATGGGCTTCAGGAATTTGTGTTTGTATGATCTTGGTAGATGATTTCAATGCACTGTTACATTTTAGTGATTTGTCCATTTTACTCAGGAACTCTGCTCGAGTTGAATAATGGGATCATCCTACTTAATTTATCATCTATTTGTTAATTATTAACTGGCTGAAAAACCTTTCTTCTTTTGCGTTTGACAATAGCTCAGACTACGTTAGACCTCTTAAAATTGACTTACTGTTTTCTGCCTTATCCATGTTGCTCCCCATTTCTAGAACACCTTTCACCCAAGTGCTCCTACCTAAATTCTGCTCCAGCCCAAACCATATATATCTTAAGGATCATTTCAAAGGCTACTTTTTTCAATTCACATTTTCTCGTGTTGTGTTCCTGTATTTTCAGGTCACAATTTTTATTAAAGGTAATTGTATACAGACCTTCATGTCCAGATTAAAAGCATCTTTTTTAAAAAAAAAAAAATGGGCACATTTTATTGTATTTAAATTACACATCAATCAAGTTAAGTTGAAACAAAAGGTAATATGATACAGGATATGAAAGAAACAAACCAAGAGTGGAAGTGAGGTAGGAGTCCAACTGAGATGAGTATCTCAGGAAGGCTTCTAAGGTTCTCAGCTGCAAGGAAGAAAGAGGCTGGTGCAGGAGTCACATGAGCAAAGGCCCTGATTGTTCTCTTTATGTTTCTTGCAATAGAGGACTTTATTAAGACAAAAATCCCAATTTTACTCTTCTCTGGAGAGATAGTATATGCAACCAGATCATCCCACCAACTCCTTCTATGGAGTGGTGGTGGGGCAAAGGAGTAAGAGATAAAGGGTCTGAGGCTTTTTCTTTTCTTTCCTTTCCCTTTTCTTTTTTAGGACTGAGGCTTCTTTTTTTTTTTTTTTTTAACATCTTTACTGGAGTATAATTGCTTTACAATGGTGTGTTAGTTTCTGCTTTATAACAAAGTGAATCAGCAATACATATACTTATGTTCCCATATCTCTTCCCTCTTGTGTCTCCCTCCCTCCCACCCTCCCTATCCCACCCCTCTAGGTGGTCACAAACCACCTAGCTGATCTCCCTGTGCTATGCGGCTGCTTCCCACTAGCTATCTATTTTACGTTTGGTAGTGTATATATGTCCATGCCACTCTCTCACTTTGTCACAGCTTACCCTTCCCCCTCCCCATATCCTCAAGTTCATGCTCTAGTAGGTCTGTGTCTTTATTCCTGTCTTACCCCTAGGTTCTTCATGACCTTTTATTTTTTAATTTTTTTCCTTAGATTCCATATATATGTGTTAGCTTACAGTATTTGTTTTTCTCTTTCTGACTTACTTCACTCTGTATGACAGACTCTGTGTCCATCCACCTCACTACGAATAACACAATTTCGTTTCTTTTTATGGCTGAGTAACATTCCATTGTATATATGTGCCACATCTTCTTTATCCATTCTTCTGTTGATGGACACTTAGGTTGCTTCCATGTCCTGGCTATTGTAAATAGAGCTGCAGTGAACATTTTGGTACATGACTCTTTCTGACTTATGGTTTTCTCAGGCTATACGCCCAGTAGTGGGGTTTCTGGGTTGTATAGTAGCTCTGTTTGTAGTTTTTTAAGGAACCTCTATACTGTTCTCCGTAGTGGCTGCATCAATTTACATTCCCACCAACAGTGCAAGAGTGTTCCCTTTTCTCCACACCCTCTCCAGCATTTGTTTCTAGATTTTTTGGTGATAGCCATTCTGGCTGGTGTGAGATGATATCTCATTGTAGTATTGATTTGCATTTTTCTAATGATTAATGATGTTGAGCATTCTTTCATGTGTTTGTTGGCAATCTGTATATCTTCTTTGGAGAAATGTCTATTTAGGTCTTCTGCCCATTTTTGGATTGGGTTGTTTGTTTTTTTGTTATTGAGCTGCATGAGCTGCTTGTAAATTATGGAGATTAATCCTTTGTCAGTTGCTTCATTTGAAAATATTTTCTCCCATTCTGAGGGTTGTCTTTTGGTCTTGTTTATGGCTTCCTTTGCTGTGCAAAAGCTTTTAAGTTTCATTAGGTCCCATTTGTTTATTTTTGTTTTTATTTCCACTTCTCTAGGAGGTGGGTCAAAAAGGATCTTGCTGTGATTTATGTCATAGAGTGTTCTACCTATGTTTTCCTCTAAGAGTTTGATAGTGTCTGGCCTTACATTTAGGTCTTTCATCCATTTTGAGTTTATTTTTCTGTATGGTGTTAGGGAGTGTTCTAATTTCATACTTTTACATGTACCTGTCCAGTTTTCCCAGCACCACTTATTGAAGAGGCTGTCTTTTCTCCACTGTATAGTCTTGCCTCCTTTATCAAAGATAAGGTGACCATATGTGTGTGGGTTTACCTCTGGGCTTTCGGTCCTGTTCCATTGATCTATGTTTCTGTTTTTGTGCCAGTACCATACTGTCTTGATTACTGTAGCTTTGTAGTAGAGTCTGAAATCTGAGAGCCTGATTCCTCCAGCTCCATTTTTCTTTCTCCAGATTGCTTTGGCTATTCGGGGTCTTTTGTGTGTCCCTACCAATTGTGAAATCCTTTGTTCTAGTTCTGTGAAAAATGCCAGTGGTAGTTTGATAGGGACTGCATTGAGTCTGTAGATTGCTTTGGGTAGTAGAGTCATTTTTACAATGTTGATTCTTCCAATCCAAGAACGTGGGTCTATCTCTCCATCTGTTGGTATCATCTTTAATTTCTTTCATCAGTGTCTTATAATTTTCTGCATACAGGTCTTTTGTCTCCTTAGGTAGGTTTATTCCTAGATATTTTATTCTTTTTGTTGCAATGGTAAATGGGAATGTTTTCTTGATTTCACTTGCAGATTTTTCATCATTAGTATATAAGAATGCCAGAGATTTCTGAGCATTAATTTTGTATCCTGCTACTTTACCAAATTCATTGATTAGCTCTAGTAGTTTTTTGGTAGCATCTTTAGAATTCTCTATGTATAGTATCATGTCATCTGCAAACATATCATGTCATCTGCAAACAGTGACAGCTTTACTTCTTCTTTTCCGATTTGGATTCCTTTTATTTCCTTTTCTTCTCTGATTGCTGTGGCTAAAACTTCCAAAACTATGTTGAATAAGAGTGGTGAGAGTGGGCAACCTTGTCTTGTTCCTGATCTTAGTGGAAATGGTTTCAGTTGTTCACCATTGAGGACAATGTTGGCTGTGGGTTTGTCATATATGGCCTTTATTATATTGAGGAAAGTTCCCTCTATGCATACTTTCTGCAGGGTTTTTATCATAAATAGGTGTTGAATTTTGTCGAAAGCTTTCTCTGCATCTATTGAGATGATCATACGGTTTTTCTCCTTCAATTTGTTAATATGGTGTATCATGTTGATTGATTTGCATATATTGAATAATCCTTGCATTCCTGGAATAAACCCCACTTGATCATGGTGTATGATCCTAAAAGCATCTTTTTTTTTTTTGCGGTACGCGGGCCTCTCACTGCTGTGGCCTCTCCCGTTGCGGAGCACAGGTTCTGGACGCACAGGCTCAGCGGCCATGGCTCATGGGCCCAGCCACTCTGTGGCATGTGGGATCTCCCCAGACTGGAGCACGAACCCTCATCCCCTGCATCGGCAGGCGGACTCTCAACCACTGCACCATCAGGGAAGCCCCTTAAATGCATCTTGACAGCAAGAACATGCCTCATTTATCTGTGTCCTCTTGAGTTCCTTGTAGGTTACCTTTTCTTGTTTTCAGAACTTGCCTATCATTCCCTTTGAGTGTTATCCCCACCTGTGGCTTTTGTTCCTTGTTAGCTCCCCATCCATCTTTTCTTCCTTCAGTCCTGCTGCTTTTAATACCCTGAAGGTGGTATCTTTCGGTTTCTTATTCTTCCTTCTTCTGTTATCACTCTATTTACACAAACTTCTCACTTGCTCTTTGATTTTCACTATTCCAGCTCCAATTTTGCCACTTTTGTGTCTTCTAGTTCTTCACTAAGTATATTGCAGCAGGGGATATAGATTTTTCTCTTTGAAGCCTCTGGCTTTAGTCTTCCCTTGAGAGCTTTCTCTTTATCATTTTGAAAAAACATGCCCTGCCGTTCTCTACCCCTTGAAAGAGGGGGAGGCCTTCCCATTCCCGTTTTGATCATTGGTTTTAATCATGTTTGAAAATTTCTTCCTAATCCAGCTGGAGAATTTTCTTATTGTCTATCCATTTATGCCAGATCCTCCAGCTCTTGAGAAATTACTTCTTGCTCTTTTTTAGTGTGACCTGACAGGGAATTCTCTTTCACTTTACATTTGACTACTTCTTTCTTGCACATAAATCTTAGTGATGCGGAAGAGTCCCATTCTTCCTTAGTACATTCAGGATTGTTGTCTCTGGTTCTATAGTGCGAGCCAAGGATTCTAAATATCTGGCTTTCCGAGATCCCTTTGGGATCACTCCTAGCCTTGCCACTTGGCACTAATACATAGTTATAATCCCCAAACCACAATTTTTGTTGTAGGTAGGGAAAGTATCATTCCTTAAATGTATTTCATTCCCTTTTCCCATTTTGCAGAAAGAAATTGTGGGGGAGGGCACAGGCTTTCCAAAATTTTATGTAATTGGTCTTTTGAACAAGACAAAGGATATTGTAACACAACTACAATTTTATTTTTTATGATTTTTTTTTTTGATCTCCCATAGTCCCTTTGAAATTTGTTCAGTGGGGGAAACCTTCCCCTACCTCCTTATGCCTGTGACTTTTATTCCTCTTAGGTAACAGGTTCCCAGATTGCTTAACACAGAAATGAGAATGTCAGCTCTCAGTGTTGTCTCTCAGCTCTCTGGTGGCTGGCCTTGGGCTGGCAGCTGGCAGGGATCCAGGGGGCTGGTTGGCGTCTTCGCTCTGTTTCTACCTTCCGCAAGCTGCTTTCGCCCCAGCTTGCTGGCTAGTTGCTGACTCCTCCCAAGTTCAGTGGTGAAGGAGAAGAGTGGGAAAGGGATGGGGAAGCTCTTACTTGGACTCGTCTGTCTGAGGCTGGTTTCTCACTCCTTGGGGTGGCGGTTACTTAAAGCTGAGTCTTTCTCTCTGGGGTGACAGTGAAGTTTATTTCAGAGGTCCTTATTCTGGGGACCTTGCTCCATAGTTTTTTTGACTGAGGAGTGTACATTTCCTACTCCACTGGTGGGTCCTTCTACAGTCCCTGGAAATCTAGCATTTGCATCCCTCTTTCTGTGGGGATCCCTCTGCCCTTTTAGGCAGCCCTAGTGGACAAGACCCAAGGCAGCCTCAAGCTGGTGTTCTTTCATGTGTGGTCCCATCTGGTAGTGCCAGCCATCCAATCAGCTACCCAGATCACTGCAGACTCCTTAGCTTTCTCAGACATGTGTCAGGCACCAGCCCTCTGCTTCGAACAGCAGGGAGTACCTTCAAGCCACTAGCTGTTTACTGGATGGTCAGTTCAAGTGTGTGATAAAATTACTTTTCCGTCGAGGGTTGTCTGGGGAAAGGGCCAAAAGTTCTGCTAAGAAGGAGGCAGGTGCAAAAAAACAAAACAGGCTCAGGAACTCCAGGATCACACCATTCTGCTTTATTTGCTGTCACTCGTGAATGTTTTCTTGCTCCCCCAGGCCTGGGCAGGCTTGTTCTCATTTCCTTACCATTGCATCTGCAGGCAGCCTCCCCCTAGAGGCCAAGCTGGTTTAGTCCCCGTGAGCATCTCCCATTCACATGTGAGGTTCACTTGAAGTCTCACAACTACCATGTGAAATGGGAAAATGGACACAAAAATGTTCAGTGACATATTCTCTGTCTGAGCACAAGTCTCAGCTCATGGTTCTGAGCTCTTCATACAAACCTGTTCTCTGATACTGCCCAGATCCCTACAGACCTTGGCCTGGGTCTCTGGCTCTCAAGACACATGAACAAATTTGTTGAGAACCTGGGAACCATCAAAACCATATAGTATTTGGCATTTTCTTTCCAGTATAGCAATGGAACCCTTTCTGTTTGCTAGGTGAGGACTCGATTTAAAATTTTACTTTTTCCATTCAGAGAGCTCATCCTTGTTGCTCCCGACTGGCCTCCTTCTAGTCCTTTAAGATCTCACTCTTCTGAGCAGACTTGCCAAGGGTGGGGGGAGGGGTGAATGGGGAGTTTGGGATTAGCAGATGCAGACTATTACATAGAGAATGGATAAACAACAAGGTCCTACTGTATAGCCAGGGAACTATATTCAATATCCTGTGATAAACCACAATGGAAAAGAATATGAAAAAGAATGTACATGAATGTATAACTGAATCACTTTGCTGTACAGCAGAAATTAACACAATGTTGTAAATCAACTATACTTCAATGAAATAAATTTTTTTAAAAAGCTAAAAAAATGAAGAGCAAGTGAAAAAACCCCTCACTCTGCTAAGCTAAACTCCTCCAGTTGCTTGGGCATCTTCTCGCTTCTCCTGAATTGTGTGCCGTGATACCCAGGGCACAGCTGTGTGCAGCCTCACTCATCGTTTGTTTGTGTGCCTGCCCGGCTTTGATCACAACAGGCAGATGTACCGCAAGGCCTTCATCTTTCTGGAGACACTCTTCCCTTATGGTAGCATCTAAGTAAAAGCAGCCGATTTCATATGACTGCAAGAAGTCTAGGACCTTTCACAACTGTTTGTGAGGATTCCTGGGAGGCACGCACATCTGTCCTTGCTATTTATAGCCTCTTACTCTAGACTCTTCCCCTGAGCCCCTCTCTGGTTACTCTGTCTGTTCCACAATATATCTTCCAGGTTGCGCTTCTTCTTCCCAGGCTGCTGGCACAACCATGCGGTCTGTGCACTGCACAACTCCAGGGAGTGCTGTTCATGTCAAGTGGGATGTGAGTGGCATCCTCTAGGGTTGACCAACCTGGCACTCCCATGTCTCCCTGCACTGCTTCATCCCAGGCGCGGGAAGAGCTAGTCCCTTTGGTCCCCAAAGAGCCCTAACACAAAGCTGGTTTGTGCAGTAACAGAACAAGAGATTTTAAAATTGGTTGTCAGCTATTCCTTCACACACTGATCATCAGCTTTTTTCTCTTTTGGTGGTGTGTCTCTGGCCTCAGGCCCCCAGCCTGACCCTATGTTGTAAGGCCAGTTTCTCTTTCAGGTCAGAATCTCCCTTTCCTCCAATTTCCTGAGGAAGAAGTAGATCAGTTAGCAACTTAATACCCTCCCAGAGATGCTAGCCATACGAAATATTGCTTTCCTTCCCCTCCCCTCCCCTCCCCTCCCCTCCCCTCCTCTCCCCTCCCCTCCCCTCCTCTCCCCTCCCCTCCCCTCCCCTCCCCTCCCCTCCTCTCCCCTCCCCTCCCCTCCTCTCCCCTCCCCTCCCCTCCCCTCCCCTCCCCTCCTCTCCCCTCCCCTCCCCTCCCTTCCTCTCCCCTCCCCTCCCTTCCTCTCCCCTCCCCTCCCCTCTCCTCCCCTCCTCTCCCCTCCCCTCCCCTCCTCTCCCCTCCCCTCCCCTCCTCTCCCCTCCCCTCCTCTCCCCTCCCCTCCCCTCCTCTCCCCTCCCCTCCCCTTTTCTCCCCTCCCCTCCCCTCCTCTCCCCTCCCCTCCCTCCCCTCCCCTCCTCTCCCCTCCCTCCCTTCCCCCCCCCTCCCCCTCTTCCCTCCCCCTCTTCCCTCTTCCCTCTCCCTCCTCCCTCTTCCCTCCCCCTCCTCCCTCTTCCCTCCCCCTCCTCCCTCTTCCCTCCCCCTCCTCCCTCTTCCCTTCCCCTCCCCTCCTTTCCCCTCCCTTCCCTTCTCCTCCATTCCCCTCCCCTCCCTTCCCATCCCCTTCCCTTCTCCCTTCCTTCCTTCCTCAAATTCTTATCTATTGACCCCTATGTGTAAGGCATAATTCTAGATTCAAGAGATTTAGTGTTGAACAATCAGACAATAGCCCTGCCCCCATGCGACCTGCATTCTGTTAGTAGGAGAGCAACACATAAAGGTATCATTGCAGATAGTTGTAATCATTATGAAGAACAAGCTGGATAAGGGCATAGAACAATGATTCTCAGCCTGGGCTTCACACTGGAATCTCCTGGGGAGCTTTAAAGAACCCCCATGCTTAGTATTGCCCACAGAGTTTCTGATCTGAGTGGCCTAAAGTGGGGCTTTACTAGTTGTTAAAGCTCTCCAGTTGTTTCTAGTGTGCAGCTGGTTTTGAGAACCATGAGGATAGAGAAGGATAGTGTATGTGCTATTTCCTATCAGGTAGTTAGGGAAGGTTATCTGGGATGAACTTGCATAAAGCACAGACAGGGCCAAAGGAAGATTTCTGGGATAACGCAGGAGTTCTGGTTAATGTTTAACCACTGGCTCTCCTAGAGTGAGAGCACTGATTTGTAGGGGTTGCAGATTTCCATGATGTAAATACTCCCTCCACAGCCAATTTCAAACTACCAGTGTGATAGCACTGAACAGAGTTGGGAATAGATGCTAACCATTGGTTTGTGTGAGCTTGTAAGAGCCGACACCAGCAAACCACTGGCCAGACAGTCTAGGCAGAGAACAGGCTGTGCAAAGGCCCTGGCTCTTCTGTTGTTTTATAGGGTAGTTCAGCATCGATTTAGCTCAGCCTCTCCCTTTGGGACCAGGCTTTGAGCATTTCCTTTATAGAATCAAAGCATCCACTGAGGTAGTCCCCTCTCCCTACAAATACCCCTCAACAAACAAACAGACAGGGAAACAAACTAGCCTTTTCCTTAAGGTCGCTTCTGTGTCCCTTCCAGACTTTAGATCTCAAAGTGGCATTCCTTGGTCTTTTATTTCCTTTTTGGTTCTATCACACATAGCATCCTGCACATGTTATCCTCCACCTACCAAATCCAGGCTTGCCGTTTCTCTCTGCTCCCCCATTTCCTACAGACTCTTGACACTTTGAGTACTGAGTGTGTTAGTTCTCCCTGAGTCTATGATGGTAAAAACAAAAAACAAAAATAAGAGGTCCAATAGAGATGCAGCCCTCCTCAAAAGATATCCTCAGGTAAAAAGTAAACAAAAACACTCCATTTCCTCCACTCAACAAAGTGGCTTTTCTTTTTGAACCCCTTCTTGAAATAACATTAAAGCAAACAAGCAGGCTCAACAATAAATGAAGAGTCATGTAGTCACGTACGGGACAAGGTATTATCAGAAGCACGGGGAATTAGAGTGAGTTGTTCTTCAATTGCAGAAGACCGACATTTTTTTACTGCCAGGAACGTATGCTTTTATCTCCCTGAAAGCAGACAGAATGTCAAACACAAGTTGTAATTGGGCTATGTGATTTACATACAGATTAATCCATTATTAGTCTAAGTGAGAATCTTGATTCAGCAAGATGATATTTATCATCCAGTTGCTTTGCTCACATAATCCAAGTGACTTTGTAACTTTAGTTGTATTGCATGTTCTAGAAACATTGCCCCTGATTACAACCTGTTTGAAATAATTAGGTGGTAATCAGCATTACAAGTTTCTTTTAAAAATACTATCATTGGAGAGATCGTTAAATGAATTACCTGGCACTGCAGACTAGATTTTCTTGGCATAAATACCTTTCTCCACAGACAGAGCAGAGATGTTCAAAGGCATTCTTAGAGCCTGTTTTTATTTGATATCAATGCTGCAACAGATTACCCCAAATTTCTTATCTCACAGTTTCTGTGGAACAGAAGTCTGGCAGGCTTGACTGTGTCCTTTAGAGACCCGAAAGGCTGAAATCAAGTTGTTAGCAGGGCTGCCTTCCTTTCTGGAGGCGCTAGAAGATCCGTTTCCTTGCTCCCTCAGATGGCTGACAGAATTGTTTCCTTCTGTGTCGGACTGAACTTGTTTCCTCACTGGCTGTCAGCTGAGGTCCATTCCCAGCTTTTAGAGGCCACCCACATGCCTTGGCCCGTGCTCCCTCCATCTTTAAACCACCAATGACAGGTTGAACCTTCTTGTCCTTCAAATCTCTCCTGCCTTTTCCTCTGTAGCATCTCTCTGACTTCAGCTGAGGAAAGTTCTATTTTAAGGCTCCTATGATTAGATTGGGTCCACCTGGATAATCAGTATACTCTCCCTATTTCCAGTTCTTTAACCATCATCACATCTGCAAAGTCGCTTTTGCTGTAGTGGGTAGCATCTACACAGGTTCCAGAGATTTGGGTGTGGGCATCCTGGTGTGGGGCGGGGAGGGGGACATTATCAGCCGTCTCATAGAGGCTGAGCCATATGTGTGTTTCATTCAGAATATCGTTTCTTCCAGAAATGGTGGTGGTATAGTAGTAATTTCTCTCTCTTTAGGGGTATTGACTTAGCTCCATCAGAAAAAGAAGAACCACTGAATACTTGGATGTTTAGGGTATATCGAAATGCTATGATAGGCAGAGAAAAGAGAATTTCTATTAAGTTTGGTTGACATTTTTGGGAGAGGGTGTCTCATAACGAGCTGTTGATTTTAAAAATATTGGCTTGTATGGTGATTGAACATTCACTTATTGAAGAAATGTTTGTTTAATTGTGTGTTGCCTGTATCTTCCAGACAAATATAAGTCCGTGAAAACAAGGACACTGCCTTCACAACTGTGTCCATAGAACCAGGAAGAGGGTCTCACGTGGAGTTGCTTAATAACTACCTGATGCATATGTATTGAATGAAATCCTTATCTAGCAACTACTAGGAGAACGCTTGACCATGCTTGAGGGTCCCGCCATGAAACTGACAGATGTGGCCCCTGCCTGCCTGAGCTTAAACAGACACGAAACAAATACTTATACAAATAATTAATTATAAATGGGGATAAAACAGGAAATCTTCAAAATGGTACACAGGTACCTTCACCATTCTATTTTAACTTCATGGGTACAGTTGTCCACCAATATCTGGATATAGAGTCAAGACATTTTCTTTGAATAGGGTTGGCTGAATGAAGTTCTGCATCTTCTTCCTTAGATAAATCATACCTTCTGTGATTTGAGGTTTTGCTTCTCTTTAGTGGAGTGAGGACTCAAGATCAGGGGTTGGCAGATTGTGGCCTGAGCTAAAGCTGGCTTGCCATCTGTTTTCATACGGCCCTGAGCTAAGAATAGATTTTGTATTTTTTAAATGGTTGAAAAAAATTAAAAGAAGAATAATACTTTCAAACACATAAAAATGATGTGAAATGCAAATTTCGTGTTCATGAATCAACTATTATTGGAACATAGTCACGCTCAATTATTTAGGCATCTATGGCTGCCTTCACACTATGGTGACAGTAAATAGTTGTGACAGAGACGCTATGGCCTGCAAAGCCTAAAGTACTTACTATCTGACCCTTCAGGAAAAAAGTTTGCTGACCTCTGCTCAAAATACTTGAGAAGTAAATTGAGTACAGAGACCTAGTTGATTCCTCCCCCAATTATTTTCTTGGTGGTGTGTGTATACAGGGAGGGGTGTCCATGGGGAGCCAGTAGACTATTTTCTAGTATATTTGCATCTTAACCAACAATAATTTTTTTGTGACTCCACTTTATCAAATCTTTCCAAACATTCAATTTATTTTTCATAGGAACATCTCTCTTTCTTGTTTAATTCGTGCCATCAATTTACACTGTCCTTAATTAAATTACACAATGCTAACAGATGCAAACTACCATAAATTGGTTTGGAGATGTACATGTTTATTAAATTACCATGATGTATACTTCAAATATCTTACAATTTTATAAGTCAATTATACCACAATAAAGCTGAAATTAAAGAAAAAATAAAACTCTTAGAAGAAAAAGAAGTCTGTGTGGAGATGAACACAGCTGACCCCTGGTGCATATCCATCTCTAACAGTGGGGACAGCGATGAGCATTGGGCCTGGAGAGGGGCCCATTAGTCCTCCGTTACAGACATAGTGAGGTCATCTGCGCCTACGTTTTCCGGAGGAGTGGAGAGGTCTGGTTAATACAGAAAACACATCAAGTGGAGGTTAAGTGATGAGGCCTTCTGCTTCATAGAAAACTTGGTCCAAATTAAACATAGATTTGCACGTTATAACTAGAACCAAGCATTTGTAGATGTCACATAGGTATCCCTCGCACAAGGTGACTTGCATCTAGAATTTTGAATTTTTGGCATTATTAATGTGGGAACTATTTC
The DNA here is from genome assembly GCF_964270905.1 of Leucopleurus acutus. NCBI lineage: Eukaryota > Metazoa > Chordata > Mammalia > Artiodactyla > Delphinidae > Leucopleurus > Leucopleurus acutus. The sequence goes on from NC_139151.1 coordinate 87,573,497, forward strand.
ATGCTACAGAACCTCAAATCTCTATCTTAAGAGACTTTCTTGCAAGAATTCTCAGAACTCTGATTTGACTTTCATAGAAACTCTGTCTTCTAATATCAAAGTGAAATACTTTGCCTCCACTCTGTGTAGAATCCAGTCAGTACTTTCCTAAGAGAGAATATTCCCCCTAAAATCTCTTAATTCAGTATAAAGTAGACATAAATTCTCCATAAATTAAAAAAAAAAAGGCTCAGGCTTATACATCTGTGCTCCCTTAAACCAATATTCTTTCTCTTGAATATTAATTGCAATTTATTAAAATGAAGGTAATTGTTGCAAAATGTAACAGAGAATTAAAAAGTAACATCTCAGCCAGATACAGGTGTTAAAAATAGCATTGATGTGGATTTGGTATCACTTTCAGTTTAGAAAGTTTGTCTTTGCATATTTCAGTGGGTCCTTTAGCCCTGAAACATAACCACTTCAGTGAGCAACTGGCCTATTTTTATGTTGTAAGGCCCTGGGATTCCAGAGGCAGAAGCAGCCTCTCTCCATCTTTTCTAATTTGCTTCAGTGGATGCAATATGCAAAAAGCATAGCATTACGGAAGGATCTTTTCTTTATTTTTAGTTTCCCTCTCTGGAGCCGAGTTAAAATGGAATACAGTCATTAAAAGGTTATCTAGTGTAACAAGTTCCTGCCAAAGGCAAAGCAGAAGGTTTTATTCCTCTGTGAGTTGTTTTATGAAGTAGCTCATGGTTGACAATCAATGAACTAAATCCTTCGACAAGGAGAGATTTACAAGGATTTGTCTACAGAGATGAAGTGTTTCTACAGACTTGAGCAGAGCTGGGGCCAGGGATTAGGAGCCCTGCACATAAATACAGTTTGCAGCTTTGGGATTCCACAGCTAGGAGCTTTCAACAGCTACTATGTGTAAATACGCCTATGGAATTGAGTTCTAAATACCAACTGTACTACATACAGAAGTCACATGGCTTCCAGGAGCTACGGACGGGTTAAAAAGGTGGTCTCCAGACACATATTACAACCATGGGGCTCACTTTCTTGATCTCTTTGGAAGCTATTGTGCTTAAACTATAACTCTGTCACTAGGAAGGGGCTATCCAATTTAGGTTTTCAGCCCAATTTCCTTTTTCTAGCCCTCAACTCTGTATTGTCCTTTGTGATATGTGTCTCTTGGCAAGTTTTTTAGCTCTTAAGAGTGGTGATAACGGTGAGTGCAGTGTGCCCATGGACATTTACTGTGGTCTGAATGTCTGTGTTCCCCCCACATTCGTATGTAGAAATCCTAATGCCCAGTGTGATGGTCTGTGATACCCAGTCTGCGGTATCTTGTTAGAGCAGCCCGAATGGACCAAGACAACATTCTATTACACAGCCTTGTTTTGACATGACTCCTAATATTAAAAGGTTAATTTTTTTAGGTCCAAATGCAAGAGCTGATGATCAGAGGTTAATTGTACCAGGGACTTAAATGCATAGACTAACACAGCTTGAAAGGATATTAAAAGATCATACAGAACATTTCCATAACTTTTTAGGTGAGAAAACTAAGGCCTACAGAGGGTGAACGACTTGTCCATGGACATAGGGATGGTCTAGTCCAGTATGAGGACTAAGACCTGCAGAGTATAACAGATGACACTGCTTGCATGGTATCCAGATACAGTAGTTAGAAACATGTGCTTTGGAGCCAGAGTTCCCACCTCTGTAATTTACCGGCTGTACAACCATAGGGAATGCATTTAACATTCCATGCCTCAGTGTCTTCATCTGCAAATGCAGTAAGGGTGCTACTTCATGAGGCTGGCTTGGTTACTGAATTAGTAAATACAAGTGAACCGCTTAGAACAATACCTGGGAGGTAGTAAACACTCATGAAATGTTAGCTGGTGCTACAGTTACTACCACTGTCACTACTACTGTCACTGTTACTACTGCTACTACCACTCTGACTTGACTGACCTCCTCCAACCCAGTGTGACCTGAGAGCAAATTTACAAAAACCCAGAAACTTAAAGAGAAGAAATATACTCAGTTAAGCATTTGCACCTGGACAATATATGAGTATGGTGTGTGCGTGTGTGTGTGCGTGGTATGTGTGTGTGTGTGAGTGTGTATAGCATGTAGGTCTTTAAGTCTATTGTTTGTATATTATTTGCGTAAAACCACGAAGTAAGATCATCCAATCTGTCCTTGAACTAACTCACATTTCGTCACTCTCAAGTTGCTGATTTGCATGTATCAATAATCCATTTTGAATATGCATGTAACCTTGTGGGCCGGACTTCATGATATATATTGAGGTGTGTCTGGGGGATTCCACTTCCTCTTTTTTTCAGTAAGTTGAATTATAAACCAGATGGAATTTTCCTTTTGTCTATGTTTAGTAAGTATGAAACATGAACTTACATACTAGTTACTCTCTGAATGTTTTTTCTTGGGAAGAGTATGAAACTAGTTGAGTAAGTCCTTTATTTTGCTTTAGTGTCCCCCTGGGATGAAATAAAGAGAAAGCCTGATGGCTCATATCAGTCTCACTTTGTTCTAAAGAATTTCAAGTCATGGTCCTGCAAAAAGTATCTATTACAAGATTGTTTATGGTAGCTCTGTTAATCACAAAGCCTGGAGACAACCTAATGACTATTGAGACAAAAATGGAAAAACAAGTCACAATTTATTTACAACAGGGTATTACATGGCAGTAAAAATGAATGAACTATAGCAGTATGCAGCAATTTAAATGAATGGTGGTAATGTATGATGAGCAAAACCACAAATTCCAGAAGATAATGGGTAGTATGGCATCCTTATAATGTTTAGAAACAAAAGTAAAGAATACATTATTTAAGAATATATATGTGATACAACTCTCTCCCTATATAAATATACATTTATATACCATTTCTAAGTAATAAATAAGAATAAAAGAAGACCATGCATTGCCCAATGACAATATTTACTGTGATTAATCCAAGTGTATGCACCTCAGGTCCAAAGCAAGAAAAAATAATAGCTTCAAAGAGAATGATCTCACAGAGCCACTTTTTTTGCAGGAAATAAGACTTCAGCATGCTGTGTGTACTGAGCAGAAACCACAGAGTGTGACTTGGGAATGGGAAACTGTTACTTAAAAGTCTTTAAATTTTGTTTTGTTTTATTTGATAACATCTGTCCTCTGTAGCCGTTTTCATTTTATGATTTCTGGCCAAGACATTGCTATTTGTGCTTGAGTCCATGGGTTAAGGCTATGAGATAGCCTTTGTAGGACTCTGTTTAAAAGAAATAAAATTCAGGCAGATTTCCATTCCCTCCAGTCCTGCTGAAGCCCAGAGTAGAAAAAAGGCAACAGGCTCTGAGGGCTCATCCCTCAAATACATGGAAAAAAGCCAAGCTAATCCTTTCTTCTATCACTCGCTCCTCTTTCAGCACTGCTGTTTGTTTCCTTACTCTGGTGTTTAAAGAGGGGATGAGCCCCTGAGCAAGGACAGGCCCAGAGATGATGCGCTGCTCAGTCTGCAAGCCACCTGAGAGCAGCACGATGTTCAAAGCATGTCTGGGTTTCTCTTCTCCATAAATGCCCGGCCTTCGTTGACTTCCAAGTCGAATGGCTGCTGCTGAAGAATAATGAGGGGCAAACTTGCATATCATAAATGACAAGGGTGGGCTTAGAGGAAAGGGCTAGAACTCAGAGCCTGTTTTCTCTCTCTTCCTTTTATCTCTTCTGATGACAAGACGCACTTGTGAGATAAGCTTAGAGTCCTGAGCCGTTTCCAATGTTTTGACGTGGAATTTTCCAATTTGCAAAACTTCCGTCTTCAGGTGTGATGTGGAGAAATCTGAATGAATTTCCCCTATCTCTCTACAAGGTTAAGAGAAAACTACCCTCCAAAGGGCACAGGGGAAAATGAAGCCAGCGCTTCTCAAACATTTCTGCCTGAGTCACCTTAGCAGCGAAGTACAGAGAACTTGTGCCCCCAGGGGCTTGGCAGCATAGTCCAAAGCGGCCTGCTACCCATTCTATAGTTTTTGGAAGCCAACCGCAAAGTTGACCTTCCACTCAGTAATACGTCTGTGTTTGTTTTAATAGAAAAAAATTTTTTTCTTGCCCAAATTATCAAGGAAAAACAAAGCTTCTGGAAGATGTTTATCCTATGACTTCTGGAATCTTTGGAACACGTCACTACGTATCCCCTGGGGTATTCATACCTCAGTTCGAAAAGCATAGAGTTAGGCAGCATCAGAAAGTAGCAGTGCTTTCTTTATTCTTTTGGCAGGTTGTTTCAGTCACAAAGTTAAGTTTTAAAATGAAATTGATTAATTCAATTTAAATTGATGAATTCCTCAATAATTAGTTGACTAAGCTTAAGGTCAAACCACAAAAGTGTAACCAGTAGTAAGTGGCTAATTATTACTTTGTTTTATGGATGAGATATAAGACAGGCAAAATGCTGCTATAATATGCAGACAGTTCTTAGCATATGATACATTTTTGTCAACGTAGACTTAAATTCATTTTTCTCGAATTAAGAGGAGTATAAATAAGTAAAAACATAAAATCATTAAATAGTAGAGCAATTACAATAATGGTGCATGACTAGGATGTATATGACTGAATTAATCATCTAAGAGCCTCACTAAAATTGACAGTCTGCCTTCCGTTTCTCCACATTTCTTCTCATTTATTCTTCTTATCACTGAAATTATCTAAGAAGGTAGTTGTACTACTTTCTATTTGTGTAGAGCACCCAAATTGTATAATCAGCCGTCACCTCTCTCCTGAGCCCCAGAGTAGCATACTTCACTTAAATATCTTTAAGATGTTTAAGAAGCATTTTGAACTTAATGTGGCAAAAGCAGAACTTTGTTCTCCATTTCAGTGTACGGCATCACAACCTACCCAGTTACCAAAGTCCCAAGCTAGATATTATCTGATGTTTTTCCCCTCACCTACCTCATGTCTAAATCATCAGCATTTCTCTTAGCTTTCTCCACGAAACATGGACAGAATCATCCACATCTCTCCATCTTCATTGTTCCTACCCTGCCTAAGACACCGTTTTCTCCTTCCTGGATTATACCCTGGCTTGTACTTCTGGCTGCTTATCCTCTCCCATTTCCCTAGCAGCCGGAGTGAATTAAAAAAAAATTATTTTTATACAATTTTTAAAAATTACTTTCCATTTACAGTCATTACAAAATTATTGGTTATATTCCCCATGTTGTACAGTACATCGTGGGGCCTTACACCCAATAGTTTGTACCTCCCACTCTTGCATACATATATTCCCCCCACTGGTAACCACTAGCTTGGTCTCTATATCTGTGTGTCTGCTTTTTTTTGTTATATTCACTAGTTTGTTGTATTTTTTGGATTCCACATATAAGTGATATCATACAGTATTTATCTTTCTCTGTCTGACTTATTTAACTTAGCATAGTGCCCTCCAACTCCACCCATGTTCCTGCAAATGGCAAAATTTCATTCTTTTTCATGACTGAGTAGTAGTCCATTGATCGATCTACCTACACATCTATCTATCTATCTATATATCTCTCACATCTTTTTTATCCATTCATCTATTGATGGACACTTAGGTAGTTTCCATGTCTTGACAATTGTAAATAATGCTGCTATGAACACTGGGGTGCATGTGTCTTTTCAAATTAGTGTTTTTGTTTTTTTGGATATATACCCAGGAGTGGAATTGCTGGGTCATATGGTAATTCTATTTTTACTTTTTTGAGAAACCTCCATACTGTTTACCACAGTGGCTACACCAGTTTACATTCCCACCAACAGTGTACAAGGGATCCCTTTTCTCCACATCCTCGCCAATATATATATTTTTAACATCATTATTATAGTATAATTGCTTTACAATGTTGTGTTACTTTCTGCTGCATAACAAAGTAAATCAGCATATGCATACATGTATCCCCATATCTCTTCCTTCTTGCACCTCCCTCCCACCCTCCCTATCCCACCCCTCTAGGTGGTCACAAAGCAGCGAGCTGATCTCCCTGTGCTATGCAGCTGCTTCCCACTAACTATCTATTTTTACATTGGATAGTGTATACATGTCAATGCTACTCTCTTACTTTGTCCCAGCTTATACTTCCCCCTCCCCTTGTCCTCAAGTCCATTCTCTATGTCTGCGTCTTTATTCCTGTCCTTCCACTAGGTTCATCAGAACCATTTTTATTTTAGATTCCATATATATGTGTTAGCATACAGTATTTGTTTTTCTCTTTCTGACTTACTTCACTCTGTATGACAGTCTCTAGGTGCATCCACCGCACTACAAATAACTCAGTTTTGTTTCTTTTTATGGCTGAGTAATATTCCATTGTATATATGCGCCACATCTTTATTCATCTGTTGATGGACAGTTAGGTGGCTTCCATGTCCTGGCTACTGTAAATAGTGCTGCAGTGAACATTGTGGTACATGAGTCTTTCTGACTTCTGGTTTTCTTAGGGTATTATGCCTAGTAGTGGGATTGCTGGGTCATATGGTAGTTCTACTTTTAGTTTTTTAAGGAATCTTTCTCCACACCCTCTCCAGCATTTATTGTTTGTAGATTTTTTGATGATGGCCATTCTGACCGGTGTGAGGTGATACCTCATTGTAGTTTTGATTTGCATTTCTCTAATGATTAGTGATGTTGAGCATCCTTTCACATGTTTGTTGGCAATCTGTAGATCTTTTTTGGAGAAATGTCTATTTAGTTCTTCTGCCCATTTTTTGATTGGGTTATTTGTTTTTTTGATATTGAGCTGCATGAGCTGCTTGTATATTTTGGAGATTAATCCTTTGTCAGTTGCTTCATTTGCAAATATTTTCTCCCTTTCTGAGGGGTGTCTTTTAGTCTTGTTTATGGTTTCCTTTGCTGTGCAAAAGCTTTTAAATTTCATTAGGTCCCATTTGTTTATTTTTGGTTTTATTTCCATTTCTCTAGAAGGTGGGTCAAAAAGGATCTTGCTGTGATTTATATTGTAGAGTCCTCTGCCTGTGTTTTCCTCTAAGAGTTTTATAGTGTCTGGTCTTACATTTAGGTCTTTAATCCTTTTTTTTTTTTTTTCGCGGTACACGGGCCTCCCACTGCTGTGGCCCCTCCCACCATGGAGCACAGGCTCCGGATGCGCAGGCTCAGCAGCCCTGGCTCACGGGCCCAACCGCTCCACGGCACGTGGAATCCTCCCGGATCGGGGCACGAACCCACATCCCTTGCATCGGCAGGTGGACTCCCAACCACTGCGCCACCGGGAAGCCCCTTTAATCCTTTTTAAGTTTATTTTAGTGTACGGTGTTAGGAAATGTTCTAATTTCATTCCTTTACATGTAGCTGTCCAGTTTTCCCAGCAACTTACTGAAGAGGCTGTCTTTTCTCATTGTATATTCTTGCCTCCTTTATCAAAAATACAGTGACTATATGTGCATGGGTTTATCTCTGGGAGTTTTATCCTGTTTCATGGATCTCTATTGCTGTTTTTGTGCCAGTACCATACTGTCTTGATTACTGTAGCTTTGTAGTATAGTCTGAAATCTGAGAGCCTGATACCTCCAGCTCCATTTTTCTTTCTGAAGATTGCTTTGGCTATTCAGGGTCTTTTGTGTTTCCATACAAATTATGAAATTTTTTGTTCTAGTTCTGTGAAATATGCCATTGGTAGTTTGATAGGGATTGCATTGGATCTGTAGATTGCTTTGGGTAGTAGAGTCATTTTCACAATGTTGATTCTTCCAATCTAAGAACATGGGTCTGTCTCTCCATCTGTTGGTATCATTAATTTCTTTCAACAGTGTCTTATAGTTTTCTGCATACAGGTCTTTTGTCTCCTTAGGTAGGTTTATTCCTAGGTATTTTATTCTTTTTGTTGTAATGGTAAGTGGGAGTGTTTCCTTAATTTCTCTTTCAGATTTTTCATCATTAGTGTATAGGAATGCAAGAGATTTCTGTGCATTAATTTTGTATCCTGCTACGTTACCAAATTCATTGATTAGCTATTGTAGTTTTCTGGTAGCAGCTTTAGGATTCTCTATGTGTAGTATTATGTCATCTGTAAACAGTGACAGTTTTACTTCTTCTTTTCTGATTTGGATTCGTTTTATTTCTTTTTCTTCTCTGATCACTGTGGGTCAAATTGCCAAAACTATGTTGAATAATAATGGTGAGAGTGGGCAACCTTGTCTTGTTCCTAATCATGGTGGAAATGGTTTCAGTTTTTCACCATTGAGCACAATGTTGGCTGTGGGTTTGTCATATGTGGCCTTTATTATGTTGAGGTAGGTTCCCTCTATGCCTACTTTCTGGAGGGTTTTTATCATAAATGGGTGTTGCATTTTGTCGAAAGCTTTTTCTGCATCTATTGAGATTGTCATATGTTTTTTATCCTTCAATTTGTTAATATGGTGTATCACATTGATTGATTTACATATATTGAAGAATTTGTGCATTCCTGGGATAAACCCCACTTGATCATGGTGTATGATCCTTTTAATGTGCTGTTGGATTCTGTATGCTAGTATTTTGTTCAGGATTTTTGCATCTATGTTCATCAGTGATATTGGCCTGTAGTTTTCTTTTCTGTGTGACATCTTTGTCTGGTTTTGGTATCAGGGTGATGATGGCCTTGTAAAATGAGTTTGGGAGTGTTCCTGCCTCTGCTATATTTTGGAAGAGTTTGAGAAGGATAGGTGTTAGCTCTTCTCTAAATGTTTCCTAAAATTCTCCTGTGAAGCCATCTGGTCCTGGGCTTTTGTTTTTTAAGATTTTTAATCACAGTTTCAATTTCAATGCTGGTGATTAGTCTGTTTATATTTTCTATTTCTTCCTGGTTCACTCTCAGAAGGTTGTGGTTTTCTAAAAATTTGTCCATTTCTTCCAGGTTGTCCATTTCATTGGCATATACTTGCTTGTAGTATTCTCTCATGATTCTTTGTATTTCTGCAGTGTCAGTTGTTATTTTTCCTTCTTCATATCTAATTCTATTGATTTGAGTCTTCTCCCTTTTTTTCTTGATGAGTCTGGCTAATGGTTTATCAATTTTGTTTATCTTCTCAAAGAACCAGCTTTTAGTTTTAATAATCTTTGCTGTTGTTTCCTTCACTTCTGTTTCATTTATTTCTGATCTGATCTTTATGATTTCTTTCCTATGCTAACTTTGGGTTTTTTTTTTTGTTGTTGTTCTTCTTTCTCTAATTGCTTTAGGTGTAAGGTTACGTTATTTATCTGAGATTCTTCTTGTTTATTGAGGTAGGATTGTATTGCTATGAACTTCCCTCCTAGAACTGCTTTTGCTGTGTCCCATAGGTTTTGGGTCATCATGTTTTCATTGTCATTTGTTTCTAGGTATTTTTTGATTTCCTCTTTGATTTCTTCAGTGATCTCTTGGTTTTTTAGTAATGTATTGTTTAGCCTCCATGTGTTTGTATTTTTTACAGTTTTTTCCTGTAATTGATATCTAGTCTCATAACATTGTGGTTGGAAAAGATTCTTGATACAATTTCAATTTTCTTAAATTTGCCAAGGCTTGATTTGTGACCCAAGATATGATCTATCCTGGAGAATGTTCCATGAGCACTTGAGAAAAATGTGTATTCTGTTGTTTTTGGATGGAATGTCCTATAAATATCAATTAAGTCCATCTTGTTTAATGTATCATTTAAAGCTTGTGTTTCCTTATTTATTTTCATTTTGGATGATCTGTCCATTGGTGAAAGTGGGGTGTTAAAGTCCCCTACTATGAATGTGTTACTGTCGATTTCCCCTTTTATGGCTGTTAGTATTTGCCTTATGTATTGATGTGCTCCTGTGTTGGGTGAATAAATATTTACAATTGTTATATCTTCTTCTTGGATCAATCCCTTGATCATTATGTAGTGTCCTTCTTTTTCTTTTCTAATAGTCTTTATTTTACAGTCTATTTTGTCTGATATGAGAATTGCTACTCTAGCTTTCTTTTGGTTTCCATTTGCATGAAATATCTTTTTCCATCCCCTCACTTTCAGTCTGTATATGTCTCTAGGTCTGAAGTGGGTCTCTTGTAGACAGCAAATATATGGGTCTTGTTTTTGTATCCATTCAGCTAATCTGTGTCTTTTGGTGGGAGCATTTAATCCATTTACATTTAAGGTAATTATCGATATGTCTGTTCCTATTCCCATTTTCTTAATTGTTTTGGGTTCGTTATTGTAAGTCTTTTCCTTCTCATGTGTTTCTTGCCTAGAGAAGTTCCTTTAGCAGTTGTTGTAAAGCTGGTTTGGTGGTGCTGAACTCTCTCAGCTTTTGCTTGTCTGTAAAGGTTTTAATTTCTCCATCAAATCTGAATGAGATCCTTGCTGGGTAGAGTAATCTTGGTTGCAGGTTTTTCTCCTTCATCCCTTTAAATATGTCCTGCCACTCCCTTCTGGCTTGCAGAGTTTCTGCTGAAAGATCAGCTGTTAACCTTATGGGGATTTCCTTGTATGTTATGTTTGCTTTTCTCTTTCTGCCTTTAATATTTTTTCTTGTATTTAATTTTTGATAGTTTGATTAATATGTGTCTCAGCGTGTTTCTCTTTGGGTTTATGCTGTATGGGGCTCTCTATGCTTCCTGGACTTGACTATTTCCTTTCCCATGTTAGGGAAGTTTTTGACTATAATCTCTTCAAATATTTTTTCAGACCCTTTCTTTTTCTCTTCTTCTTTTGGGACCCTTATAATTTGAATGTTGGTGCATTTAATGTTTTCCCAGATGTCTCTGAGACTGTCCTCAATTCTTTTCATTATTTTTTCTTTATTCTGCTCCCTGGCAGTTATTTCCACCATTTTACCTTCCAGGTCACATATCCGTCCTTCTGCCTCAGTTATTCTGCTATTGATTCCTTGTAGAGTATTTTTAATTTCACATATTGTGTCATTCATCACTGTTCGTTTGCTCTTTAGTTCTTCTTGGTCCTTGTTAAATGTTTCTTGTATTTTCTCCATTCTGTTTCCGAGATTTTGGATCATCTTTACTATCATTATTCTGACTTCTTTTTCAGGTAGGTTGTCTATTTTTTCTTCATTTATTTGGTCTTGTAGGTTTTTACCTTGCTCCCTCGTCCTTAACATATTTTTTGGTCATTTTGTTTTTTTTGATGGGTGGGTTGTATTCCTATCTTACTGGTTGTTTGGCCTGAGGCATCTAGCCCTGGAGTTTGCAGGCAGTTGGATAGAGCTGGGTCTTGGCGCTGAGATGAGGACCTCCGGGAGGCTTCATTCTGACTAATATTCCCTGGGGTCTGAGGTTCTCTGTTAGTCCAGCAGTTGGGACTCAGAACTCCCACCAGAGGAGCTCGTGCCCGATCTTTGGCCTGGGAACCATGATCCCGCAAGCCAGTTGCTGGGGGTTCCTCCCATCCTCTTAGGTGTCCGTGGTCCCCCACCAGTGCCTGATAGGTGCCCTAGCTGTGCGGAGACACAAATTCTGTGTCCTCCTAGTCTGCCATCTTGAATCCGCCCAACATTTGTTATTTGTAGGCTTTTTGATGGTAGCCATTGTGACAGGTGTGAGATGATATCTCACTGTGGTTTTGATTTGCATTTCCCTGGTGATTAGTGATCTTGAGTGTCTTTTCATGTGAAAGTGTAAATCGGATCATGTTGCTCACTTGCTCAGAGCCCTCCACTGATGTCCATTGCACCTGAGTATAATACACAACCTTTCTCCAATCACAAGGCTATGTAGGGTAGGTTCCATGTCTCCCTCACTTATCCTCTCCCAGCTTCTCTCCTCCTCCTCTTCATTGTACTTCCGCCCTAATGGCATTATTTCTGTTTCTGGGAATGTGACTTTTGCCCTGGGGACTTTTCACTTACTGCTTGCTTTGCCTAGACTGGAAGCTTCTGGATCTTTCCATGGCCAGGTCCTTTCCATCACTTAGGTCTCAGCTCACATGTCACTTCCTCAGAGCCCTTTCCTGACCAATCTGTTTAAAGCAACCCCATCCTCTAAGTCACTCTTAAAGCGTTACACAGTTTTAGTTTTTAGTTAAATTCTCTTCTTAGTATTTATCACCTCTGAAATAATCTTGTTTTCATTTTTCTGTCGACTGCAATGTGAGTTTCATCAATGTAGAGACCTTCTCTGTTATTCAGTATTGTATCACCTGGCTCAGTAAATATCAAGTATTTGTGAATGCCTGGACAACCCTCCATTGACCTCATTTGGTCTTCATAATAACTCTCTGGGATAGTGTGAATGAAAAATGTTGTCTGCTATATCAGTAAACAAAGGATGTTGCAGCCATCAAAGCCATTACAACCACCTGATGGTGAGCCCTGAGGGAACTCAGGATGGGGAAGAACAGTATACTGGCCCTAGATAACTAAGGTGCATATCAAAGGAATGATTTCAGTGAGCCCACACTCTTGCATCTTTCCATACCTAGATAACTGCTAAATTCATTAACTTGAGATATCTGGTTTTCTTTAATTAACAGTAGTCGTTTGAAGTTCCAACTTTTTGGTCTTTGTTGCAAAAACTCCTGTATATCCTGTCTCCTCCCTTACCTGTTTGGAGCAGTCCCTCAGAGCTATCTGAAAGACTGCATCCTGGCCTTAAGTCCTCAGTTTTGTCTGCCAAATAAAACATAATTCTCAACTTTAAGTTTTTGCATTTTTTTTTCACTTGACAGTAGACACTGTTATTGCTTCTTTTTAGAGGTTGGTGTCTTAATGACTATTGTGTCTTTAGGGCTTTTTAGCATAGCGGTCCCCAACCTTTTTGGCACCAGGGACCAGTTTGATGGAAGACAGTTTTTCCACGGAAGGGGTTGGGGGGGATGGTTCAGGCGGTAATGCGAGTGAAGGGGAGCGATGGGGCCCGGCAGATGAAGCTTCGCTTGCCTGCCCACCCGCCACTCACCTCCTGCTGTGCAGCCCGCTTCCTAACAGTCTGCGGACCTGTAGTGGTCCGCGGCCCAGGGGTTGGGGACCCCTGTTTTAGCAGATCCATAATACATGTTTGTTGAAAGAATGCATGAATCTCATTTTACAGGTAGGTAAACCTCATAGTTCATAGAAGTCATGCGACTTTCTCCAACATTATAAAGTACGTAAATGACACAGTTGGATCTGAAACATACGTCTTTAGTCACTTGGCTCCTAGTTATTTGCTCTTTCTGTCTTTACTTGTTGCTTCCCGAATGGAAGTTTCCCTGATAAGAAACTCTGGAAGAAAAATTTGGATGGTGCAACCTCTAAGGTGGTGCCTGTTGTATCCCACAGTAACTGATGGGAAGGGGTATATTTAGTTAGGTGCTTAGAAACTGAATCAGTTTATTTAAAGCATGTAATCATCATACTTTTCATTGAGTTCCTGGATTTCCTTATTGTTCACATGGCTTTAGTATGAGCTCCATTCATGTCCTAGTGGAAAATGTTAGAAAAATTTGGAAATGTCATTTTGAAACATTTACTATTGTCTTTGCCTGGTATTCTCTTCCTTGGTTCTCTCTACCTAGCCAAATCCTACTTATCCATTACTCAGTACCTAGCAACCTTTTGAGTGCAAGACCTTGTCTTGGTAGTGATATTTAATAGAGCTTATCCAGCCACTCTTTGGCTTGGCATTGTTTGAGCTCAAATTCAAGCTCTGTTGCTTGCTAGTTTTCTGACCCTGAAAAAATCTTTAAGTATCATTTTTCTTATCTGTTAGATGGATATAATAATAGTACATATTCCCTAGCGTTGGTAGAAGAATTAAACAATGTAGTGCATGATAAGCCTGAAGTCCAGTATGTAGTGGATAGTGAGTATTCAAAACAGTTAGCTATTATTTTCCATCTCTGTATTTCTAGTACATCAGCATAGAAACTAGCATTTAGGAGATATCTAAGATGTTCTTAAACTAATCCAGGGGCTGTGTTATCCTCTGGATCTCTGACAAATAGTTTTATCCCTCTCATCAATTTCCTTAAAGTAGAATCAAGAATTGGTACCTATTGCTTCCCCTAACATTTGTCATACATTGCCTAACCAGACCCGATTTCTGCCCTAGAGCTATTTGACAGAATTTACAAAAATAAGGATTCTTTCAACATAAATTATTGTCAACATGAAAAAGTATATTGTTGAGAGAGCCTCTGCTTTTGGCTTGGATTTTGAATTGTCAGTACTTATTTATGGGATTGTGATGACACACCTCCTCAAAGCTGGTCTTTTTTCTCAGGCTAAACTGCCCACTATTAGTCTCTCTCCTGAGCATCTTACCTCTTAATCCTAGCATGCTCTGTTATCTTGTTGCCCTTGTTGATGGAAACATACCATTTTTCAATAATGCCTTGAAGCTGAGACGTTCAATGGTGCACATGGATTTTAAGAGTCAGGAGGATATGTGCCATCTGCTGCCTTCTTTTGGGTTTGTTGCTGCTGAAGGGGAGCCCAGCATGTTTTCTTTTTGCCAATTATAAGGGAAGTGACTGGGGAGTCTTTAGAAAAGGAATGAAGTTATCATTTCATGGGCATATGCTGTTCACACAGATAGGAAATCTACATTTTTCAAGCCATCACTTAAAGTACTGTGTTTCAATAAAGCAGAGATACTGAGATGGCGCCAATCTTGTCAGAAGAAAGTATGACTTTTCTATCTAAGATGTTTACCTAAAAAAAGAAAAAAAACAGAAAGAAAACTGTAGGAAACGAATGAATCAGCAGTGAGTACTCTGTAGTAAAAGTCCCTGTTTTTAACCTTCTGTTTATCAGTCAGTGTCTGGTTGCTGTAAGGTATAGAGTTCTTTTTCTTTGTAGTCACAGGCTATGTGGGGAGATAGCTTCCCTTTTCAGTTGGGTGATAGAAGGAGAGTTGCATCATATCAGAAGAATGATATTGGGTAATCAAATTTTTAAAAATGTGGACAGTCACATTAGGGAAACTAGTCTTCCCAGGTGCTGCTGCTAACTACTAGCTACAAGGCCACTCTCTCGTCCCCCTCACACCAGTGGTCCCAGAAACAGAGTCATAGGATTACCAAGACTCAGCCGTTCTTAGTTCCATACTTGTTTATGCCTTTATAGTTGTACTGTATTATGTAATTTAAGATCATATAAACCAACAGAATATGATTTTTAAGAACAGGGTTATTGCTTCTGTGAAAAACAAGCTGAATGACTGGAAAATCATTAATAAAGATGAGTTGATGAAAAATTAATAAAACTGTTGAGTTAGATGTAAGATCACTTAAAGGGATTACAAAAAAATAATAAAAATTTAAAAGAACGTCACTTTCCAGCAAGACACAGGGTGTCAGCATCTCAGGAGTGAGACAGAGGACAGCTCTTAGAAGATAGAGATCCTGTATAGCCCTGTTTTCAAGCCGGCCTATTCTGTTCACAGGAGAAGCAAGAAGAACTACAGTCCTGCAGCCTGTGGAACAAAAACCACATTCACAGAAAGATAGACAAGATGAAAAGGCAGAGGGCTATGTACCAGATGAAGGAACAAGATAAAACCCCAGAAAAACAACTAAATGAACTGGAGATAGGCAATCTTCCAGAAAAAGAATTCAGAATAATGATAGTGAAGATAATCCAGGACTTCAGAAAAAGAATGGAGGAAAAGATCGAGAAGATGTAAGAAATGTTTAACAAAGACCTAGAAGAATTAAAGAACAAACAAAGAGAGATGAACAATACAATAACTGAAATGAAAACTACACTAGAAGGAATCAATAGCAGAATAACTGAGGCAGAAGAACGGATAAGTGACCTGGAAGACAGAATGGTGGAATTCACTGCTGCAGAACAGAATAAAGAAAAAAGAATGAAGGGAAATGAAGACAGCCTAAGAGACCTCTGGGACAACATTAAAGGCAACAATATTTTCACATTATAGGGGTTGCAGAAGGAGAAGAGAGAGAAAAAGGACCTGAGAAAATATTTGAAGAGATTATAGTTGAAAACTTCCCTAACATGGGAAAGGAAATAGCCACCCAAGTCCAGGAAGCACAGAGAGTCCCATACAGGATAAACCCAAGGAGAAACACGCTGAGACACATAGTAATCAAATTGGCAAAAATTAAAGACAAAGAAAAATTATTGAAAGCAGCAAGGGAAAAACAACAAATAACATACAAGGGAACTCCCATAAGGTTAACAGCTGATTTCTCAGCAGAAACTCTACAACCCAGAAGGGAGTGGCATGATATACTTAAAGTGATGAAAGGGAAGAACCTACAACCAAGATTACTCTACCCAGCAAGAATCTCATTCAGGGGCTTCCCTGGTGGCGCAGTGGTTGAGAGTCCGCCTGTCAATGCAGGGGACACGGGGTCGTGACCCGGTCCAGGAAGATCCCACATGCCGCAGAGCGGCTGGTCCCATGAGCCATGGCCGCTGGGCCTGCGTGTCTGGAGCCTGTGCTCCACAATGGGAGAGGCCACAACAGTGAGAGGCCTGTGTACTGAAAAAAAAAAAAAAAAAATCTCATTCAGATTTGATGGAGAAATCAAAAGCTTTACAGACAAGCAAAATCTAAGAGAATTCAGCACCACCAAACCAGCTCTACAACAAATGCTAAAGGACTTCCCTAAGTAGGAAACACATTCACTATCATTATTCTGAATTCTTTTTCTGATAATTATCAATAATTATAAGGTAATGTGAATGGCTTAAATGCTCCAACCAAAAGACACAGGCTTGCTGAATGGATACAAAAACAAGACCCATATATATGCTGTCTACAAGAGACCCACTTCAGACCTAGGGACACAAACAGACTGAAAGTGAGTGAATGGAAAAAAATATTCCATGCAAATGGAAATCAAAACAAAGCTGGAGTGGCAATACTCATATCAGATAAAATAGACTTTAAAATAAAGAATGTTACAAGAGAAAAGGTAGGACACTACATAATGATCAAGGGGTCAATCCAAGAAGATATAACAATTATAAATATATATGCACCCAACATAGGAGCACCTCAATACATAAGGCAACTGCTAACAGCTATAAAAGAGGAAATTGACAGTAACACAATAATAGTGAGACATTAACACCTCACTTACACCAATGGACAGAGCATCCAAACAGAAAATTGATAAGGAAACACAAGCTTTAAATGACACAATAGACCTGATAGATTTAATTGTTATTTATAGGACATTCCATCCAAAAACAGCAGATTACACTTTCTTCTCAAGTGTGCACAGAACATTCTCCAGGATAGGTCACATCCTGGGTCACAAATCAAGCCTCAGTAAATTTAAGAAAATTGAAATCATATCAAGCATCTTTTCTGACCACAACGCTATAAGATTAGAAATCAATTAGAGGGAAAAAAAAGGTAAAAAACACAAAAACATGGAGGCTAAACAATATGTTACTAAATAACCAAGAGATCACTGAGGAAATCAAAAAATACCTAGAGACAAATTACAACGAAAAGACAATGATCCAAAACCTATGGGATGCAGCAAAAGCAGTTCTAAGTGGGAAGTTTATAGCAATACAAGCCTGCCTCAAGAAACAAGAAAAATCTCAAATAAACAATCTAACCTTACACCTAAAGGAACTAGAGAAAGAAGAACAAAAAAACCCCAAAGTTAGCAGAAAGAAATAATAAAGATCAGAGCAGAAATAAATGAAACAGAAACAAGGAAAACAATAGCAAAGAAAAATAAAACTAAAAGTTGGTTCTTTGAGAAGATAAACAAAATTGATAAACCACTAGCCAGACTCATCAAGAAAAAGAGGGAGAGGACTCAAATCAGTACAATTAGAAATGAAAAAGGAAAAGTTACAACAGACACCGCAGAAATACAAAGCATCCTAAGAGACTACTACAAGCAACTCTATGCCAATAAAATGGACAACCTGTAAGAAACGGATAAATTCTTAGAAAGGTATAACCTTCCAAGACTGGACCAGGAAGAAATAGAAAATATGAACAGACCAATCACAAGTAATGAAATTGAAACTGTGATTAAAAATCTTCCAACAAACAAAAGCCCAGGACCAGATGGCCTCACAGGCAAGTTCTATCAAACATTTAGAGAAGAGCTAACACCCATCCTTCTCAAACTCTTCCAAAAAACTTGCAGAGGAAGGAACACTCCCAAACTCATTCTATGAGGCCACCATCACCCTGATACCAAAACCAAACAGAGATACTACAAAAAAAGAAAATTACACACCAATATCACTCATGAATATAGATGCAAAAATCCTCAAAAAAATACTAGCAAACAGAATCTCACAACACATTAAGAGGATCATACACCATGATCAAGTGGGATTTATCCCAGGGATGCAAGGATTCTTCATACGCGAATCGATCAGTGTGATACACCATATTAACAAATTGAAGAAGAAAAACCATATGATCCTCTCAATAGATGCAGAAAAAGCTTTTGACAAAATCCAACACCCATTTATGACCAAAACTCTCCAGGAAGTGGGCATAGAGGGAACCTACTTCAACATAATAAAGGCCATATACGACAAACCCACAGTAAACATCATTCTCAATGGTGAAAAACTGAAACCATTTCCTCTAAGATCAGGAATAAGACAAGGATGTCCACTCTCACCACTATTATTCAACATAGTTTTGGAAGCCCAACCATGGCAATCAGAGAAGAAAAAGAAATAAAAGGAATACAAATTGGAAAAGAAGAAGTAAAACTGTCACTGTTTGCAGATTACATGATATTACACATAGAGAATCCTGAAGATGTCTCCAGAGAACTACTAGAGCTAATCAATAATTTGATAAATGTGTAGGATACAAAATTAATGTGCAGAAATCTCTTGCATTCCTATATACTAATGATGAAAAATCTGAAAGAGAAATTAAGGAAACAATCCAATTTACCATTGCAACAAAAAGAATAAAATACCTAGAAATAAACCTACCTAGGGAGAGAAAAGATCTGTATGCAGAAAACTATAAGACACTGATGAAAGAAATTAAAGATGATACCAACAGATGGAGAGATATACCATGTTCTTGGATTGGAAGAATCAATATTGTGAAAATGACTATACTACCCAAAGCAATCTACAGATTCAATGCAATCATTATCAAACTACCAATGGCATATTTCACAGAACTAGAACAAAAAATTTCACAATTGGTATGGAAACACAAAAGACCCTAAATAGCCAAATCAGTCTTGAGAAAGAAAAATGGAGCTGGAGGAATCAGGCTCTCTGATTTCAGACTATACTCCAAAACTACAGTAATCAAGACAATATGGTAGTGGCCCCAAAACAGAATTATAGATCAATGGAACAAGATAGAAAGCCCAGAGATAAACCCACACACCTATGGTCAACTAATCTATGACAAAGGAGGCAAGGATATGCAATGGAGAAAAGACAGTCTCTTCAATAAGTGGTGCTGGGAAAACTGGACAGCTACATGTAAAAGAATGAAATTAGAACTCTCCCTAACACCATACACAAAAATAAATTCAAAATGGATTAGAGACCTAAATGTAAGACCAGACACTATCAAACTCTTAGAGGAAAACATAGGAAGAACACTCTTTGACATAAATCACAGCAAGATCTTTTTTGGTCCACCTCCTACAGTAATGAAAATAAAAAAAACAAAACAACAACAAATGGGACCGAATGAAACTTCAAAGCTTTTGCACAGCAAAGGAGACCATAAACAAGATGAAAAGACACCCCTCAGAATGGGAGAAGATATTTGCAAATGAATCAATGGACAAAGGGTTAATCTCCAAAATATATAAACAGCTCATGCAGCTCAATATTAAGAAAACAAACAACCCAATCCAAAAATGGGCAGAAGACCTAATAGATGTTTCTCTAGAGAAGACATACAGATGGCCAAGAAGCACATGAAAAGCTGCTCAACATCACTAATTATTAGAGAAATGCAAATCAAAACTACAATGAGGTACCACCTCACTCCAGTTAGAATGGGCATCATCAGAAAATCTACAAACAACAACTGCTAGAGAGGGTGTGGAGAAAAGGGAACCCTCTTGCACTGTTGGTGGGAATGTAAATTGATACAGCCACTATGGAGAACAGTATGGTGGTTCCTTAAAAAACTAAAAATGAATTACCATATGACCCAGCAATCCCACTACTGGGCATATACCCAGAGAAAACCATAGTTCAAAAAGACACATGCACCCCAGTGATCATTGCCGCACTATTTACAATAGCCAGATCATAGAAGCAACCTAAATGCCCATCGACAGATGAATGGATAAAGAAGATGTGGTACACATATACAATGGAATATTACTCAGCCATAAAAAGGAATGAAATTGGGTCATTTGTAGAGACGTGGATGGATCTAGAGACTGTCATACAGAGTGAAGTAAGTCAGAAAGAGAAAAACAAATATCGAATATTAACACATATATGTGGAACCTAGAAAATGGTACAGATGAACCAGTTTGCAGGGCAGAAATTGAGACACAGATGTAGAGAACAAATGTATGGACACCAAGAGGGGAAAGTGGTGGGGGGCTGGGTGTGGTGGTGTGATGATTTGGGAGATTGGGATTGACATGTATACACTGATGTACATGGATGGATGACTAATAAGAAAAACAAAAATTTTTTAAATGACGCCATGCTTTGATTTCTTTACAAGTGTCTTCAACCTCTTGCTTTACTTAAAAAAATCAAAACTGTAAGTCTTAGATGTTGCATTATGGTTATAGGAAGAAGACAATGTAATCTGTGCATCCATATATTGAAAGGAGCATCTTGACTCAGAATAGAAACATTGCAGAATGAATGTACTTTTATATGTTTTAAGTTAAAATAACATGTCAAAGGTATGTATGTATATTTGGAGAGTTCTCATTACCCTACCTTTCCAAATAATTTACTGTGAAGGTATCAACTAAACCAGATAAGAGTGCTTTTACTCTGATCGCAATCCTAATGGGATTAAAGGTGCAGACATGACAAAAAGAGGTGTGCGTTGTCCTGGATGGAATGCTTCCAACCCAAGGCTTTAGTTTCCTTTTCTCTGAAATGAAAGGGTGGGGCTGAACAAACCTCTAAGTTTTTTCTAATTCTCATATTTTATATTTCTTCACTTCAAATTGGGAAAGTTTAATTTTTAAAATGGTGCCTGTTAGATAGCTCTGTCGTTCCCTGTATTTCTGTCAGCTACCTTCTTTTAAGCATTGTATTGACCCTAGAATATTGATCTGATCTCTTGTTAAACATTAAAGAGACACTTGTCTGGAGGAGAAATCCAGAATTTAAATCCTTAAACACAGGCCGTCACCTACAGTCCTCCCTGTGTAGCTAAACTTATCCGTGGTGGGGCCTCCACATGGCACCCCAGCCTGACTCTACGTACTTCTAATACTGCCTTGGCTTGTTTTCCCCCAATCTAAAGTGCTGTTCGTGCCTCTGACACTTCGCTCACCATTGCTTTCTCTGTCTAGGGTATTTTTCATCTCTTTTTTTTTCTGCAGGGTAACTCTTTCATGCCCCTAAAGATTCAGTTCTGGGGCTTTCTCCTTCATGGAATCTTACCTGATTTTCCCAGGTCAAGCGAGGTGCTCCCTCTGTGTCCTCTTTGGAGATCTAACTTTACTTCAAATTTCGTAATATTCCATTATTTATCTCCTCCACTAAACTAAGCTCCTTGCAGAAAAGGATAGAATGTTATTTATGTTTGTCCCAGCACTTGCACAGTTTCCAGCATGAGGAAGCTGTTCAAAAATATTTGATCAAATGTACTGTTGCAAACGTAGAAATTTAGAACTGGATATGAAAGGAAATATCCAGGCCACCTAGCTCAGGACCTTCATTTTACGTATGAAGAAAGAAACTGAGGCCCAGAGCAGTTCACAACTTTGTCCAATGTCTGTTGCCAGCACTGGAAGCTATGATTAGCCCTGCTGTGTCTTGGATTAGCCTCCCTCCCTGGGATCCCCAAACTCAAGTGCAACTAGCTCACAAATTCACAGGAAAATGTATTTATTGAACAAGAGATTAAAACTGGCATCATGAGAGAGGGTGTTGGAATGTTGCTACCCCAGCTCAGATTTCAGAAATGAACATAGGCTAAGGCCTAGTCAATAAACCTTTTTCCCAGTTATCTTAGTGTAAACATTTTTTTGCCTACATCACAAGCCATTATTGAGAGACATTTCTTGGTGTTTCTCTTCAGGGTCTCATCCGGTGATCTTCTCTTCTTATGGAGCTTGAATCCTTGTGATATAGAGCCAAGTATCACTTGGCCACCTTCATATGCATCAAAATCCTGCTGATATTGATTGCCAGGTAAGCTCAAGGTTACATTAAATTCAAAGATGATAACTCTGACTATCTAACTATGTCTCAATCCTAAATGGAAAATTTTAAAATGTTTTAGAAGAAGGGATTCAAGATATCAGTGAGCAGAGAATTAATCATTATAAAAGCCCAGCTCAAAAGGAAATTAAAGGGGAAGAAGAAGAATGGGCAAGGCGAGTTTAAGGAACCCAGTCCTTAAAAGTAGGTGTCACTTAAGCTTGATGTACACAAAAGTTAGAGATAATTTATTATCCAAGCTGGGACACTTGTGAGAATGAAAAAGAGGTCTGTTGACAATGACACAAGCGTAAACCAGATGGCCCTGGCAAACAGGACATGATTACCCAAATAAAGCTTACTTCCATCCTGTGGTTTCATTGCTTCAGGAATGTTCTCCCAGACAAGACAAGCCCAGCAGTTGGGCTGAGACTGTCAGATGAGCTTCTGATCTAGTTTTTTCAACCTCTTCCCACTCTAGCCTGGTCCCGATGCTCCACTTCAACACAGACTCCATTCATCTACCTTCCTATTTGCCGGCTTCTCCTATTGGAAAGACACTTGCTTTCTTAGATCTCTGCTTCTTGGCTACACACGGCTTCATTCTTCTACTTGTTACATGGTTTCTGATCTTAGTGATTTTCAAACTATTTCTGGTATAATTCTAGATTTTAAGTGTTTAATAAATGCTTGATTTGCATTTCAGTTTTTGAAAATACATCATAAATTCATCATTATTTACTTGTCACAGGGGTTGGGAAATGACCTGTGATTCTCTGGCTTGTTTCCATCTTCAATTAGAGCAACTATTTGCTTCCTCTTCTGGCAGCGCTCCTTATCAGGCAGCTGATGAATGCCCACTGTCCGTGCTGCCACCCTGTTCCCAAACTCTTGAGTGTCAGGAGGAAGGGAGCCCAGCCCTGGGCCTGTGTCGCAGTTGGAAAAGGATCGGTGCCCATCATCTCCTGGGCCTTACTCAATGCTTCGGGGAAAGTAATTCTGCTTTCACTTGTTTTAAATATTCTGTTTGAAAAGATTTTCCCCATTAAATTTTCTTGAAGGCCATGACTCTAACTTGTATCTCAGAACCTGACTTTCTCTGGGTGCAGCTCCCAGGCTCCCATACCTGTGTCTGTGGTTGACAGCTTCTGGTATGGCCTCCAGTGATGCCTGTCTGCTGGTATTGACCTCTTAGGCATTATGCACTCTTATGTATGGTGTATGCCTTATGTATCCCCCTCCCCCTTGAGTATGTACTGGGCCTAGTTACTTGCATTTAACACATAGAATAGTACAACAAATGTGATAGGATGTCCCCTCCGAGATTAGGTTACAAAAGCCTGTTACTTTCATCTTGCTAGCACTTTCTTTTCCTTTCACTTGCTCTCCTGGTGAAGCCAGCTCCTGTGGTGTAAACTACCTATGTGGAGGTCTACATGCCATGAGGAACTGAAGTCCTCAGTTCAGTTCAACAGGCCCCAAGGGACTGAATCCTGCCAACAAAAACATGAGTGAGCAGAAGTGGACTCTTTTATCCCCATTTAAGCTTTGAGATGACTGACTGCAGCTGTTTGAGAACCCAGGGTCAGGGGAACCACCGAGGCCGTGCCCAGATGCTTAACCTGTAGAAACTATCAGAATAAAATGATGTTTTAAGCCACTAAGCTTTGGAGTAATTTGTTACATAGCAACACATAGCTAATAGTGTCCCATCCACAAGGTCAGTTTCAGCCACGACCTTGCTTCCTTATCTTTTGGGCTTGGGTGGTGGACTTAGTCACCAACTGTTGCACAGCTTAGTTAAGAGAACTAAGACTAAAACTCAGTCTTCTTCATCCTAGATCTAGGTTTGCTTCTTTCTCCCATTATTTACATGCAGAACCCTGCTAGTTTCATGAAACGCTCATTCAAGTATTTGAACTAATTCAAAATTACTGATAAAAAAAAAACCAACAAAACCCCCCCAAACTTTGCCCTTTTTCCTCCTGTGATGTACTACCTGTATCTCAGTCAGAAAACAAGCTAAGAGTTTTAATTTCCTTAGTGAAATACTAGTGATGTTGTCTATGTTTTGGAACTTCCGAATCTCTTTTCAATCAGCAGCATTGGGCTTTTGCATGGAAGGACCTCAATGTGGATTTGACTGTCGCGCATTGCTTGACAAAAGCCCTGCTGAGATAGTCTGTATTACCATCTTAGAGACAGCTGAACCGTTTATTTTACCAGATTCTCTAGGCTTTATTGGTTTCAAAGTACACCAGCAGTTGGCCACCTACTGGAATTTATTACTCTGATTCTCTACAGAAATGTCTTGACAAAACTACAATTTAAAATTTTGAAATAAGGAATGATCATGAATAGAACTATATCTATAAGATTTTGTAAAATCATTATCAATTACATCATCAGTTTTTGTTGTTCAATATTCTTTTATTATGATTAATTCTTTTCGGCTCAAAGTGAGGAAATTGGAATATTCCCTCGGAGAACTGGGTACATGTCCTTTTAATAAACAATAAGAAACGTGTAACATTGCTTTGCCTATGAGGAAACACAGCTATTTTATGATCAATTATAGTAGCTATCCTTAGCCTAACTTTCCTGCTATATATTCTTTTTGGTTCCACATTTTATTACTTGGCAGTTGATTAATTTTCTTTTAATCTTTTTTTGTGGTTTTATTGTTTTGGTGCCTTCATATTTTAATCTGTGACATTTTTGGAAGTAGGTGGTGAAATGCTCTTTCTTTTTTTAAAAAATTTCTTTATTGAGTATAGTTGATTTATAATGTTATGTTAATTTCTGCTGTACAGTGAAGTGATTTAGTTTTACATATATATACATTCTTTTTCATATGCTTTTCCATTGTGGTTTATCACAAGATATTGAATATAGTTCCCTGTGCTATACAGTAGGACCTTGTTGTTTATCCATTCTATATATAAGAGTTTGCATCTGATAATCCCAATCTCTCAATTCATGCCTCCCCCACCCACCTCCCCCTTGGCAACCACAAGTTTGTTCTCTATGTCTGTCAGTATGTTTCTGTTTCATAGATAAGTTTATGAAATGCTCATTCTTAAATGCTTGAGAAAAAGTTTTATGAAATTAAACAAGGAATATTTATTTCATTCTTTTTCACTTGCACAGTTAAAACCTAGTCACAGAGACTGAAACATTTTCTGTTGGTAATTTTATAATTTAATAGGTAGGTCTACCTTGTTTTCATCCAAATGTCAACGGGATACTGGTTCTGTGAGCAGAACTGCAGTTGGAAGTGAGCAAAGCGAGGCGGTGGCAGTACGAGGGAATCAAACTAGTACCCAGAGCAGTGGTGGGAGCAGCCGTCTGGGGGAAGCGTGTGTGCGGTTCTGAGCACTCTTGCTGCTGAGTGGGGCATCTTCAGGAGAGAAGCCTCATCTGTGGTCACCACTGTTCCTGCTTGAGTAGCTCCTTATTCTGTTCCCCTCACCCTCTCAGCTAGTCTGTGAACTATCAAGTATCCTTTAACAAATGTTTTTTTTTCTTTTGAAAAAATTCTTTTTTAACACATTTTTTCCCCTGTTTAAACCCATCACAACAGATTTTATTTTGTGCAACTATGAAACCTGACCAGCCAAGCTTATAAACATACATGGTCTAGGGGCTGGTTAAATAAAAATACCTGATGTGGGTCAGCATGAGTAGGGAGTAGTGAGGCAGAGGGCGGAGGAGAGTGCATGCCCCTCCAATTCAGCTTCTCCAAACATCCTCTTTACCAAAACTAACTTGGTTGCATCTGCTCTCTGAATTTGGCTTATGGGGCTACCAGTGTATGACTTTTGACCCTCCAGTTTAATGGAGTTGAAGTAATGAAAAAAATTTTTTGGACTGAATTTTTATAATTCCTTGCTTTGTCTTTTTTTAAGGTTGCATTTTCCACCTTTATATTTTGCCATCTTAGCAACAGGACTTGTGGCTCTGTGGCTGCTCTTGAGTTTCTACAGGGTTAGCTTGTGCTGATTTTCCTTATGGTGAGGCCAGCTGAGGTCCTAAGTAAGAAGAGCACCATCTCTGACATTGCTGGCCTGTCGTAGCAGCACTTTTCTCTGGCAAATCCTTGTCCCCATGTCACAGAGAATGGGCTTCCAGGAAAACCCTGTTCTAAGTGGAGCTTAATGTCCCCAATAGTTCCTGACTTGCAACTTCTTTTAAAATAGCCACAAAACTGGAAACCTAGCTGACATTTCCAATCTAGGATACAGCAGAAATGGGAGTTCTGTTGCAAGTGATGTGCCTGAAAGTTACACCTGAAAGAGTGATTATCAGGGGGTCTGGCGGCCAGTTTTCAGAGTGGCAGGTGTCTGGGATGACGCTCAGGTGAAACTTGTCCTCTATTTCATACTTGTTCTCAAGAGTCGGTTAGTGTTAGTCTTTTAAGGAGTGAAATTTAGCATCTAATGGTCTTCTCTGTGCGTCATCCAGAGAGACACAGTGCTTTAAGCCAACATTTTATCCGTGGTTTGAAAACTGTATTTGGATTGCATACTGTGTCGTGATTCATATGTATGTCGCCTCATTCCTTCTCGTTGGAACAGCACAGCTAGCGGCCTCATTAGCTCTAATAGACCTTTTAGCACTCTCAGGGTTATGTGGTTTCCAAGTATTACAAACTCATTCATGTCACTCTAATTTAAACACGATGCTGTTGTTATTGCTGCATCTCTTTTATAAACTACCCCTCAGCTTCCTTTCCTATGTATCGGGTGAATGAGAAGTGGAAGATAGCATTCCAATCAACTTTGGAGCTAAAAAGTCTAGGTAATTGCATTTGACAAATGTTGAAACCTCAGCTCCCAAGTACTTGCAGCACTTTCCTTCCTGACACCAGCAATAATGGAAATGTCGTGGTGCTAACGAAGGATTTCTACCGTGGGCCCTTGAACATGGTCCAAATAGCCATCGTCAGGCATAAACCATTCAGATTTCTTGGTATTGCTTTACCCTTCAACTCAAGTCAGGCCTTTGTTTTTTTCAAGATGACAAAGATGTATTTATTCTAGACATAAGTCCTGAAATCTTTGAGAAAATACAAAAAAAAATGTGGAAATAAAATGAGATGATAATGGCTATGTGCATAGGAAAGTCATTTTAATCCTATGTGGTTGGCTTTTTTAGCTCCCACAGATACAAGGGGGAGAGATGACCATCTGGGGTATGTTTTTGAGCAGGGAAAGTGTTTCTTTGGAACTGTACCTTAGCAGAGTTGGGAGAAAGGTTAGAGATGACCTTTTCCAATGCCTTTGATTTGTAGGCAGGGCAGTGTGGTTTAGAAAATAGTAGTGACTTGTCTGGGAAGGTTGTGATTGTGACGAAGGAGGAAGTTGGTAGAGAAACAGATCCTCCATGAGAACAGAGCACCCAGCTTCTTGGAAGGGAGTAACAAATAAGTGAAAGTGAGTACCTTTAGTGAGGGATATTAATCACCAGTAGCAGAAATATAGCAGAATAATATTTTTTAAAATATTTCTTGATTTATTTTCCCTCCCTCCCTCCCTCCCTCCCTCCCTCCCTCCCTCCCTCCTTCCTTCCTTCCTTCCATTCTTTTGTTACTCTTGTATTTATCCCCTGCAGCTCTTGCCCCATTAATTCTAGGTCATGGTTTTCAACTGAGGGTATTTTGCCCCCCAGGGCACATTTACCAATATCTGAAGACATTTTCTGTTGTCACAATTGGGGAGATTGCTATTGGCATCTGTTGGGTAGAGATCAGAGAGGCTGCAATGCATAGGACACCCCTGACCCCACCCACAGTGAAAGATTTTCTGATCCAAAATGTCAATGGAGTTGAGATTGAGAAACCCTATTTGCACTGTTGCTTACTGGAAAAAAAAAGAGGCCAAGGTATACTTGGAAGGAAGGAGGAGATATGATATGGGCACTTACCAGTGTCTTGTATAAGACACTGTCCATGAGACTCATGTCCTCTATGATGGAGAGCATGTCACTGCATAGGATATCTAGCTACATTCCTGAATCTACCAGGACCCCAGAAGGAGACATGTGCAACCCTCAAATGCCATATGAGACAAGTTTAACAAAGGATCTCTTTACAAAGCTGCTGGCAGCGTTAACAGAAATGAACAAGGGACAGAGAAGTGTCTTGAAGACAGCAACAGTGATCTGAAGGGTGAAAAGCAGGGTGTGGTTATCGGAACCAGTGATATCTCTAGCTGTAGGAAGAACATTTGGTAGAGGAGGGGGTCACTGCCAACCTGTGGCCCAGCAGGGAGGAAACCAGGGATTACACACCCTGATCTTGATCTCCTCCTACCCTCAGATCTCTTGCTGGTAACTCCTTTTAATCAACCTAACTGGAAACCAGAAGGCAAAAGGGCTTTAGTTGGTGAAGTCCATAGAGCTCAGCCCCCTGGAACACAGAACAGGGTGGAGAGGGGTTCTGTAGGGGAAAATGGAGAATATCCAAAACAACAGTGTTTATGGATTTTCTTTGGGTCTGATAACATGGAATTTGGGCTCTGCCACACATAATATGTGTGACCTTGAGCATGTTACTTAACTTTTCTGTAAATTAGTTTCCTCTTCTGTATTTTGGTAGTAATAACAGTATCTACCTCGTGTAGTTTATTTTGAAGATTAGGGGCAATGGTGCATGCGAAGCCCTTGTAACATTACTAGACACATAGTAAGTTCTTGGCAGATGTTGGTGGTTAATTTTCCCAGTCATTTGTTCTCCCAAAGGACGAATAGCAGGGCTGTGATTTCAGGATGATGTGAAAAAGCATTTGCTCTTCATATTTAAGGGTATGCCTTGCTCGGGGAATCCTGAATGTGTGGAGAATTGGTTAAACTCTACTTTATAGTACCATTGATTTCACACTTAGTTAATTTTGCTTATGTCATAAATCTGCTTCCATATTCTTTAGAGGATGATTTTGAGAAATTTTATTCCAGAAAAAAAAAGTAGTCACAATTACAGCAAAGTTTTTATTATCCAGTTGTAAGTTAAGTGATTTGTGTTAGGGTCTCATAGATGCTTTAATGTTCAATGATTGAATTGTGTGGCTTAAAAATTACTGGGCCCTTCTTCAAAGCAAAAACTGGTCTGTACTGTTCAGTCTAGTGGATGTGTGGTGTGCCACCCAGGTCTCCCCTGCCCTCTTTCGGGATGGAGGTATCTGTTTCCCCAGCTGTTGAAGTGTTGGTGATTGACAGCTTTTAATGACTTCCTTTCTGGGAATAATGATTTATAAAGGCTTGGATGCTTTGCCTCAACTTGAAACAATTTTAAGGGGTCATCCCAGCTCCTTGGCTCCCTTTGGGATCAACTGAAGGCTTTGTAGTGACTGCATACAGTTTGGCTTTTCCCCTTGCACAGTTTTGCTTTCCCTATATTCTCCAAGGTGTTGATCTCATTAATATGTTCCAACAAACTTCCTGCTTGCAAATCTCATTCCTGTAGTCTGTTTCCGGAGAAAATCTTACCTGCAACCTTTGGGGTGAAGAGTTTTTTTTAATAAACCTTTGCACTTGACCGTTGTGCCATCTGGAATGTTCATTAAGTGTTTATTGAGGTAAGCAGTAGCTTGAAAAGCTGACTCAATAGGACCTTGGGTTTAGGGTAATATGATTTTCACAAAGGTCACCATGTTAATTTCCAGGATTGATTTGGACGATTGGGTTGGTTGTAGACATCCCCTTTTCTCCCTTACTGATCCATGTGTGTTCCACCAAAGCCACATTCTCTCTCAGAGAGGACCACTTTTCCAGATAAAGTAGAGCAAGTCTTTAATTTCATAGTGGTTAGGAAGAACTAACATTCTAAAGAACAATTTGACTTGGAATTTTTATTATGGAATTATATATTCCAATTAACCAGTGCATAGGCAGTAAAGTGATATTTTGTACCCTGCACAGTGAATCCTTGAGTTGGTGCCAGATTTTATAGTGTTAATGTTCTGTCTTAGTCTGCTTAGTCTGTTCTGTCTTAGTCTGTCTTAGTCTGCTCAGATTTTATAGTGTTAATGTTCTGTCTTAGTCTGTTATAATAAAATAGCATCGTCTGGGTAGCTTATAAACAATGAACGTTTATTTCTTACAGTTCTGGAGGTTGGGAAGTCCAGGATCGTGGCATCAGCAGTCTTGGTGTTTAGCGAGGGCTTCCTGGTTCATAGATGGTCCCTTCTCTCTGGTCCCTAACATGGTGGAAGGGGCTGGGGAGCTCTGTGGGGTCTCTTTTATAAGGGCACTAAATCCCATTCAGAAGGGCTCTCCTCATGACCTAAGCACCACCCAAAGGTCCTACCTCCCGATACCATCATACTGGGCATTAGGATTTCAACGTATGAATTTTTTGGGGGAAACAACTTTCGGGCCGTAGCAGGTTTCCACTGAAGAATCGCCATTCAAAAGACCAACCTGACTTGGAATTTTATTATGGAATTATATATCCCAATTAATCAGCACATAGGCAATAAAGCTCCATTTTGTACCCTGCACGGTGAATCCTTAAGCTGGTGCCAGATTTTATAGTATTAATCTATGCTTAGAGCTCCTTAGGCAGAAATGTCCACCAGAATGACGCACAGGACAGTGGTGCCCTTGCCTTGTGGCCTGATGTGACTCATTAAGGCTTTTACTCTATCTTCACACTGCTTTAGGAGAGCTGTGCTTGGCATGTACTGCCATGATTAAGAGAAAATGTAGCTCCATTAGCAAAATCTACCTTAAGAAATGTCAGTGCCTTGGTAGCTTACAGACGTTCGAGGCATTGGGATGACTTTGCCCAGTCAGGGGACACACTTCAGTTCTGTCAGCTGGTTGCAGTAGGTGTAACAGCAATGGCACTAACTTGATTATACTCATGGCTTTTATGAACATCTGCCATGCTTTCAGGGCAATTTCCATTCATGTGCAAGTGGCTCAATCATGCTTTCTCATAGGGCTAATAGCTAGTCATACTCTGATATTTCCAGCATGGCCCCTGTGCCCAAATTCAAGCTTCTGGATCATATTCAATATTCAAGTTGTATCATCCAGTTTTTAAAATTTAAGGCCTACAGCTGCAACTAAGGTGGAGACAGTACAGTTGACTGTGGCAAAGTCTCATTCACAGTGGTATTTTCTTGGGGGTCCAGGCCTCAAAAGGGAATTCTTCTATGGACCCCTAACAGTATAGAGTCTCACTGGGTTGGCCTAAGAATTAAATGAGTGAAGAAATAGAAAGCACAAACTGAACTGTAAAGCACTGTGAACAGTGTTACAAGCCAGATGCAAATAGCCTCACCTAGTGAGGGATGACTGAGCTCTGCCTGCCAGGCTGAAGTATGTATGACACCTCCTGGTAGAGGAAGCAAAGATATGACTGCGATTCTAGGTTAAGTCATCCAAATAAAAAGGAGGGATCAGTGCAATATCTCTAAACACTTAGGGCATCTTCTCCTTTCCAATTTTGCTTTAAATTGGTATGCTGCCTCCTTTAAATTTGGGGGAAAATGTACATACAGAGACGAAACATGCACATTTTTTAAAATTTTTTTTAACATCTTTATTGGGGTATAATTGCTTTACAATGGTGTGTTAGTTTCTGCTTTATAACAAAGTGAATCAGTTATACATATACATATGTTCCCATATCTCTTCCCTCTTGCGTCTCCCTCCCTCCCACCCTCCCTATCCCACCCCTCCAGGCTTGGTGCTTTGAAACATGCACATTTTTGAGAGGACATATAATATGTGTGTTTTGAGATGGTAACTAGATCTAACTGGGATCAGGTTTGAGAGAAATAGTTACAAGGGAGGTTTGTAAGAGAAAAGAATACAATCAAACTCCAAGTATACAGGACCCAAGCAAACTTGAATTGTCCCCATGGCTCTCAGAGGGACAGGTGGGTTCATACCCTGGAGGGTTTGACACATCAATTCAAATCTGTACACTGTGACTAACATGGACTGTTAGACGAGGGCACAGATGGATGTTTCAGTCAGTAGGAAAGACACATTCTCATTGAGAACGAAAAGACTCACAGGAGTATAGCAGTTAAAAAAGTTAAATGTTCATCTAAAATTGAACATGATACAAATTGCATAAAATAGATGAAGAAATGCATCATAGGCATACCTAAAATGAAATGCATATATTCAGTTATAAAACATTTGAGTCACATTTAAGGACTCTGTGGTCATGGCTGACCAAAGGAGACAGGGAAGGTGTGGTCTGTTACTAGAGCTGATTCCCAGGCAGAATCAGAGCTTGAGGATCTTGACCAGTTTCAGGTGCTATCAGTAGAAGTTCCAGTTGTGGGCAGAGTGCCATGTCCAGAGGGAGTACAATAATGATAGTTTGTGGTCTAGGCAAATAATGAGCACAGGTAGGAAGAGATAGCAGGGGTCCAAGGAAATTTAATGAGGCAGTAGTAGGAGGGTGGACCCTAGAGAATGGTGAATTTAAGTTGGGTGTTTCTTGAAAGTCAGTTGGATTAAAAAGACCGTCCAGGGCTTATGTCACAAGGCAAGGCTTCACAAAACTCCAGAATATTGGCAAGGGCAAGCAAGTGCAACTTAGACTCCCAGTTCTGGAAGAAGTCTTGGAGAACCATGAACATTTTGAAAATAGAGACACTGCACCAGACTACGAAACTGACATCCAGATAGAAAACAGATTGTGACGGATGGGGATATAATCACTCCCCAAATCACCAGGAGTATATTTTTTTACATACTCAGGCACCCTTTGAGCAAAGTTGCTATAGATATGCTTGCTAATGATTGCAGTAGGCTGTCCTAGCAACCAGCCAATTCCATCAGAATGGCTCATTTAGTGGCCCTTAAGTCACCAACTCAGCAGTATAAGCACAAATAATCTAGTTCTTACTATAACATTCACTCTTTAATCTTTTCCATTGGTCCTTGGGATGCCTGGAGTCTCATTTGGTTTGCATCTGTTTTCATTATTCTTGTAAGTATTGAGTCACTTTGCTCCATCAATAGCAGATTCTCTTTTAAAATTGGATCAATGTATTTAACGGGTTTTCAGAATGGGTACTTACGATCAATGTGCGTTATTTATCACAGAATTGCCTGTGTGCGTATCTTGAAATGTTTTTTAAAAGGCAACACTCTAGATATGCATATAGGTAATATGCATAGTAATCAGAAAATTAATAATTTATAAATTAAATATTACATTGAACTTGAAAAGAAACTCTTCTCATCACTTATGATGTTCTCTTGTTGTTCTGAATGATGATGACTTAAAATAGATCAGTAATAAGAGAAATGAAGACATGTCTACATATTTATTTTGTATTATTTAATGATATATAATAATTGTCAGCAGAAATATATACAGTTTTACATGGAGGAGATCATAGAAATAAAAAGAGAAGATAGAAACCATATAGGAAAGGCTAGAGTTAATGACATTGTGCACTAAATTTGTTCATGAGCTTCCTGGCTGTCAAGTCAAAAAGGGAAAGACATCTCCCTCTGTGATGAAAGCATGCAGCCAGACTTTTTCCGGCACTGAAATTGAGATTATATAGTGTGGTGGTTAAAATTGTGGTTTTTGGACTTAGTAGTAGTTTTGAGTTCTAACTCTCTCACTTATTAGTGTGGATGCCTGGGTTAATGATTTTAACATTCTGAGCCTCAGTGTCTTCATCAAAAAAAGTATACAGCAATACTTAGTCCTTAAGGTAGCTGAGAAGTTCAAATTAGAAAATGCATATAGAGTGCCTAAGGCAGTTCATGTCACATGGTAACTGCTTAATAACTGTTAGTCAAAAGACCACAACTTTTTTTTTTGCCATCTGTATTCTCTTTAATCTAAGGATTACTTTATTAATTTTAAGTACATAAAATGTGCTAATTTTAAATGTACAATTTTAAAAACATGTATATGTCAGTTAAAGTACCACTCACATCAAGATATTGAACATTTATTTTACGTATGAATGCCATGTTATTTACCACATAAAGCCTCTTAACTGTTACAATCTGTGCTGTATGTTTTATAAATATGTTATAGCTTGATCTGTCTAATAAAAATATTGCTCCCTACTTCTGTTCTGATGACTTATGGTTTCCATTATCTTCAAACTCTTTTATCCTTTGTTTTATACAAATGAGAGTATCCAAACCAGATGAGGCCATCCAAACCAGAAAATTCTCTGGCAGGTGAGATACTAGTTGACGGGAATATAGGAAAAGCCAAAGTATTTATTTAAAACAGTAATGGAAACTTCATAGACTCAGAAAGGGTAATTCTTTTCCTCCTTGAATTTTTGTAAAGGTAAGATGAATCCAAAGTGGGTATTCAGGGCTTGTGATCATTAATAATTGTTGCCAGTGTGAAATGAATAAAGGAAACCTCACTTAAATTGTAGTCAGGAGGCTGGAAGTGGGAGCTCTCATAATCCACCACTCATTGCCATCTGCAGACCCCAAACAGGAAGAAGTTTATTACTTTACTAGCCCAGCAAGAGAAAGGGAGATTTTCTCTTTGCCCAACAACAGTTCAGCCCATGAGAGACTGTCACAACTCAGCCAATGAAAAGCCACTAGAGTTCGAACTTCCAGTTTCGTCCAGTGGACTCCCTGTTTATAACAGCTCCCCTCCAATTTCCCTTTTCCTCTATGAAAAGATGTTCCTCTCCCTTGTTTCTCCAGACTTGCATCGTTTTTACTACAGCATGCTTGTCCTGAACTGCAATTCTCTGCTACTTTGAATAAACCTATTTTGCTGGCAAAATAACTGGCTGTTTTAGTTTTAGTGTCAACACTAGTTTTTCTTTGTATACGTGTTTCAACACTGTATAGAAATAAAAATATTTGCTATATTTGAGCTATTAACAAAGTGTCATATTCTGAGAATAACACTTGGGCTTATTCATTACTTAAAAGGATTAAACTGACAAATGTTTATAGTTGAGGGGTTAAAAAAATTTAAACGTATATCATCTTCAAGTTAGAAGTCAGAGGTATGCTTAATGCTTGAGAAGCTATTAGACTTCCTCTCATTGCCCCGGAGGGACTGGAGCCTCAGATGGTGTGCTCATTGTACATGTGGCTGTAAATACTATGTTGGGTTGCCTGATGCGAAGAAGGATATTCCCAGGCTCTTTTTTCTGTATAATTCTGCCAGTAAAACCAGTCTGCAGCGAGTGACACCTCATGTCAGGTTTGGAAGGCAGAATAAGTATTCTAAGGCAGTTGCGGCCACGAAAGGTGGTCTTGTGTAATGTTTGAAACACCTTTCCCCACGTCAGTGCCCAAACTGAGTCTCACCAGTGGTACTTCCCTGACCTTCAGTCGCTGAGCTCTTCCAGTGATCAGGTAAACCTTTAAAACCTGTATGTAAATCCTTTTGTAGAGTGAGGGGCGTCTGCTGTCCTGACCTAACCTTGACTGATTCACACACACTGAACACCTACTGCATGATTTATTCTAAGCACTTTACAAAATTATTTCATATAAGCCTCCCTACAGCCTGACTAATACTCTGCCATTTTACAGATGAGGAAATGGAAGCTCAGAGATAATCACAACCCCATTTAGCCTTCACCGGCATCTTTCCATACTTTCTGCTCCAACACTCTCACTATTGATTAAATATCCATATTCCTTTCTAAAACAGATACTTCTATTTGTATACTAGGTCCTATTCCCTTTAGCCCACCCAAGAATATCACTATAGCAATTCCTCTGTCTCCTCCATCATCAAGTATCTCCTTCAGTGGGTAATTCCCATTACTATTAAAAAATACTTTATTTCTTCCATATTAATCCTATTGCCCTTTCCAACTATCACCAATTTCTCAGTTTTCTTGAAGAGCAAATCAAAAATTCTCATTGTCTCCAATACCTCTCCTCCATTCTTTCTTTCTTTTTTTTTTAACTTTTTATTTTATATTAGAGTATAGTTGATTAACAATGTTGTGTTAGTTTCAGGTATACAACAGAGTGATATAGTTATACATATACATGTATCTATTCTTTTTCAAATTCATTTCCCATTTAAGTTGTTACAGAATATTGAGCAAAATTCCCTGTGCTATACAGTAGGTCCTTGTTGGTTCTCCATTTAATTAATTAATTAATTAATTTATTTTCCTCCATTCTTTATTAAACCAATCCTACTTCTTGTCAAAGTCACCAATGACTTCTGACCCAGTGATCTCCTAAACCCAAAGATCAGTTCTTAGCCCTCAACTCACTGACCTAATAGCAGCGTTAGATTCAGTTGACCTTGCCCTGCTTGATCCAGTTTATTCACCTGACTCCCAGGAGGCCAGCTCAATTTTCTCTTGCCTCACAGATTACTCCAACTCAGTCTCTACTGGTTTTGCCACTTCTTCCAAACCTACTGCAATTAGAATCCCTTAGAATTCTTTTTTTGTTTTTTTCTTTCTCTACTCTCACTCCCTTGGTGGTCTTATCCAGCCTCATGATTCATTATACTATTTATAAAACAATGTCTTCTGAATTTCTATCCCCTATCCAGATCTGTGTATTGAACTCCAGCCTACTGAACATCTCCGTGTGGATGTCTAGGAGAAATGCTAAGGTAACATGTGCAAAATTGAACTCTTATCTTTCCATTTAAGCCTGCTCCACTCAGTCTTTCCATCTCCATGGGTGGTAAATCCATCCTTCCTGTTGTTCAATCAAAAATTTTGAGGTGATCCTTAACTTTCCTCTTTCTCTCTCACCCACTATACAGTCTTCCAGGAAATTTAGTTGTTACACCCTCAAAATATACCCAGAATTGGATTGTTTTTCACCATCTCTACTACCGCCACCTTGGTCCTCACTACCATCCTCTCTCACTGGATTACTACGATAAAATTTAACTGGTTTTCCTGTTTCCACCCTTAACCTATTCAGCATAAGTCATACCGTGTCATTCCTCCACACAAGACCCTGTGAGCGTTCTCCATTGACCTTATAATA
The DNA here is from genome assembly GCF_964270905.1 of Leucopleurus acutus. Classification (NCBI taxonomy): domain Eukaryota; kingdom Metazoa; phylum Chordata; class Mammalia; order Artiodactyla; family Delphinidae; genus Leucopleurus; species Leucopleurus acutus. Next base: position 87,610,723 of record NC_139151.1, read on the forward strand.
GTCTACAAGCCCCTATATGAAACCACCCCTATTACTTATCTAATCTCTTTTACTCTGTTCCCTCTGAGTCTAACTACTTCAGCCTCTTTTCTATCAGGAATGCACCTCAGGGTTTTGCACTGGCTGTTCCTTTAGCTATAATGCTGTTTCAGTAGATAATTACATGGCTCATTCCCTCACCTCCTTCTGGTCATTGCTCAAATGTCACCTTCTCAGTAAGAGCCACTCCGACTACCATATTTCAAACCACAACTCCTGATTCCCCTTACCTGAGCACTTTTCCTTTTTCTCCAAAGCACTTATCACTTTCTAACATAATATATAATTTATTATCCATTCCTTATCCTTCTCTCCCTCCAGATGTGAGCTACGTGAGGGCAGGGATTTTGTTTTTGCCTGTTTCCTTTACAAGTGTCCCAAGTTCTTTTAGAGGAATACCTGGTATATAATAATAATAATTAATAAATTTGTTGAATGCATAATGAAGGTTAAGCATTTTATCTAAGGTCATATCATTAACACAGGGCAGAGATAGCATTTGATCTCAGTAGAGTTAATTCCAAAGTCTGGGCTCTTTGCTTTATGCCAAATTACACCCTAAAGATCTGCATCTTTAGAGCATGTTTTGTGGGTTTCTCATTCAATCTTTAACAGTGATTCTGGAAGAGTGACATTAGCAAGAAGGCAGAATAGTAGTTTTCTTCTTTCGTCCCCCCCGACAGAACATCAGTTTTCACAGTCACCTGTTGATGAGAGTAGCATTGTGGAAGTCAAGGAGTCCAGTGGAAAAGTTTCAGTACTCTGTTGGAGCAAAAAAGTCCAGTATAGGTGCATTGAGCAGGGTAAAAAGAACAGTTTCACTTTAGCCATGTCATCCCTTTCATAAGGGGGCACAGCTAAGTGCCAAGAGAGACCTCTTTGGCCCATGTTTTTTCCATAGGGGAAAGTGAGAGCATGTGACTGAGTGCCTGGCTTCCTCAGCTGTGAAGGGTACTGTACAAGAGGCCCAGTTTCTTGCCCAGTTCAGAGTACTGAGATTATCTGCATGCTTTAGCGGCTGGAAGAGGCTCTGAGCACAGCAGCCAGGGCTTGGAGCTCATTAAAAGGACATGGGTCCTACTAACTGCTTTACAGATTACATCAGGAAGCCTGCCCCTGAGCCACTGGGAATGCCTCACCTCTGGACACACCACCGACACACAGCTGGCCCATGAGCACCCTGAATGTTCTGCACACCTCATCCACACATCATCCCATGGCCAGCTTCCTGTGTGCATCTCCGTGGTCTGTGAGTGTGAGCTTTTGCAGACAGCTAGTGAGCATGTACAGAAAGCTGACTTGATGCTGTGGGATTGGAAGAAAGCAACTTGAGCATTTCAAGGCCTCACCCTAGGGAAAGCAAACAAGAGGCTCTTACCACCTGTCCTGGTTTTGTGGGATCAAGAGAAGGCATAGAATCTTAAGAATTCCCCTCCACACCGGAAGAGGGAGCAAGAAGTGTGGATTGGGTGCATTCATCAAAAAGGTCTGAGGAAAAGTTAGGATCCCTAGGAAGGCTGACTGGTGAAAGTATTTCTCTCCTCAAGCCAGTCAGACTGGAGGAGGTGACTGCTTTTTAAATGTGAAGACAGTAATGAAAGATATCAAGGAACAGGAAAAATCAAGAAAATATGACACACCAAAGGAACACATTAACTTTGCAACAACTGACCCCAAAGAAATGGAGATCTATGAATTGCCTGAGAAAAAATTCAAAATAATTGTTTTAAGGAAACTTAGCAAGCTACAAGAGAACACAGATAAAAAACTCAATAAAGTCAAGAAAATAATACATGAATAAAATGAGAAGTTCAACAGATAGACATCATAAAGGACCAAACCAAAATTCTGGAGTTGAAGAATACATTGAATAAAATGAAAAATGCAATAGAGAGCATCAACATGAGATTGATCAAGCAGAAGAATCTGTGGACCTGAAGACAAGTCATTTGAAATTATACAGTCAGAGGAGGAAAAAGGAAAAAATGAAGAAAGCCTATAGGAATTATTGGAGACAATCAAAACAATTTATGTGTTATGAGAATTCTAGAAGGAGAAGAGGGAGAAACTGGTAGAAAGCTGAAATGGCTCAAAATTTCCCAATTTGGAGAGAGAGATATGAACATCCAGGTACATGAAGCTCATTGGTCCTCAAACTGGTTCAACCCAAAGAGGTCTTCACTGAGACACATTATAATCAAAAGTCAAAGAGAGAATTTTGAAAGCAGCAAGAGAAAAGAAATTCATCACATAAAAGGGAACTCCCATAAGGCTATCAGTGGATTTCTCAGCCGAAACCTTGCAGGCCAGGAGAGAGTAGACTGATATATTCAAAATGCTGAAGGAAAAAAACATGCAACTCCCAGCCAAGAATACTTTACCTGGTAAAACTGTCCTTCAGAAAAGAAGGTGAGATAAAGGCTTTCCCAAGCAAACAGAAGTGGAGAGTTCATCACCACTAGATCTGCCTTACAAGAAAGGCTAAAAGGAGTTCTTCAAGCTGAAGTAAAAGGATGCTAATTAGTAACATGGAAACATATGAAAGTATAAAACTTAGTGCAAAGGTAAATATATGGTTACATTCAGAATACTCTACTACTAAAATGGTAGTATGTAAATCATTTAACTCGAGTGTAAAGGTTAAAAGGCAAAAATATTAAAGTGAACTATAGCTACAATCATTTATTAATGAATACACGATATAAAAATGTATAGAAAAAGATATTCCATGTAAATGGAAACCAAAAGTGAGCAGCAGTAGCCATACTTCTATCAGAAAAATAGACTTTAACTCAAAAACTGTAACAAGGGACAAAGAAGGCCATATATGGGGCTTCCCTGGTGGCGCAGTGGTTGAGAATCTGCCTGCTAATGCAGGGGACACGGGTTCGAGCCCTGGTCTGGGAGGATCCCACATGCTGCGGAGCAACTGGGCCCGTGAGCCACAACTACTGAGCCTGCGCGTCTGGAGCCTGTGCTCCGCAACAAGAGAGGCCGCGACAGTGAGAGGCCCGTGCACCGCGATGAAGAGTGGCCCCCGCTTGCCACAACTAGAGAAAGCCCTTGCACGGAAACGAAGACCCAACACAGCAAAAATAAATAAATTAATTAATAAACTCCTACCCCCAACATCTTCTTTAAAAAAAAAAAAAAAGAAGGCCATATATGATACAGGGATTAATTAATCAAGAGGATATAACAATTGTAAATATATACGCACGCAACATTAGGGCACTTAAAGGTAGAAGTGCTTGATTGTGGTAATCATTTCACAATGTATCTTTATATCAAATCATCGCACTGGACACTGAATACACACAATTTTATTTGTCAGTTGAACCTAAATAAATCTGGGAAAACATGAGGAAAAAAGACTGCTATTAAGGGGTTTGGTGTCTGGTCAACATGGGACTTCTGGTTGCCTCTTCTCAAAGTTACTTGGAATTTTGGACCTCAGGGGGGAACTGATAATGCTTTTCTTCTATTGGAATACCTACCCTGTGTAAACCAATAGCACTCTTCTCATAGTTCAGTGAGGCAGAAATAGAGAAGTTAGTCTCAATCTCGTTAAGTTAGAACTGGAGAAGATGAATTCAATCAGCAGCTAAAGGAGAGTTCCTTTATATAGCATTGCTGGATTATTTTTTAGTCTCTTGATACAAGTTTGTAGTGTGATGATGTGTGTGGAGTTGATTAGTTTACAGTGTTTCCCCTACTGGACCCTGGGTGAGCATCTTGAGGGCTGAGACTCCTTCTCACCTGCCTTTGTATTTCCTTCTCGCCTGGGACTTCTGCAAGGCGTTTGCCATATAACAGTCAATCCATAATATCCATGGGTGATGCAGAAGAGGCACATCTCTCAGGCACCGGGTAATGGGGAGAATCCCGGTAGCATACGGCATGGAACCAAATGGCCCAGAGCCTGAGTCTGGAGTCAGAGGGCCTGTTAGAGAGAGAAGACCCTCTACTGTTTACCAGCTGTCTGCTTGAGCAAGTGAGTTAACTCCTCTAAGCCTCAGTTTATGTATCTGAGTACCTGCCTTATAGGTATCTTTTTTAAAGTAAGGACTAAAACTAACAATCCTTGTAAAGGGCTTACCGTAGTACCTGGCTCGTGCTATTTGCCTTGTAAATTTAATCCACTGTTCTGATCTTCCTACAAACAAATCTGATAGCCCCTCCTCCTTGCTAATAACCTTCTTGAATTGTGCTCCCCCCAATCCCAACTCTGCCCCCACCAAAGATATGTCCACGTCCTAATTCCTGGTACCTATGAATGTGACGTTATTTGGAAATAGGGTCTTTGCAGATGTAATTAACTTGAGGGTCTTGAGATGTTATCATCCTGCATTTAGGGTAGGCCCTAAAATCCAATGACTAGTGTCCTTATGAGGAGAGAGGGGAGATGAGATACAGTGAAACAGGCCGTGTGAAGATAGAAGCAGAGGTTGAAGTTATGTTTGCCACAGGCCAGGAACACCAGGAACCACCAGAAGCTGGAAGAGGCAAGGAAGGGTTTTCCCCTCCCACCCCGCAAGGGATCACAGCCCTGCCAACACCTTGATTTCAGACTTCTGGCCTCCAGAATTGTAGAGAATAAATGTCTATTAAGCCACCAGGTTTGTGGAAGTTTGTTACGGCAGCCTTAAGAAGCTAATACACCTTTCCCATTACTTCCCTAGAATAAATTCTAACCCCTCAGCTCAGCATAGAAAGTATTATATAGTTGGTTTTATCCTTGCCTGTATCTCTGGCTTCTTCTTCTGCCACATTCATTGCTCTCGTCGCTCTAGAACTGTCTTCCCACCTGCTGATCCTTCTACTTGAAATGCCACCCCTGCCTTTGTGTTGATAACTCTTGGTCATTCATTAAAACCCAACTCAGGTGTCATTTCCTCTAGCTCCACCCTGCCTGACATGGTAGCCACCAGTCACACATGACTACTGAGCACTTGAAATGTGGCTTGTGGGATGGAGGAACTGAATTCTTAATTGCAATTAATGTTAAAAACGGAAACACTGGAAATTTAAAAAAATTCCATGTTGATATGATATTTTAGGTATTGGATTAGACAAAAAATACTAAATTAATTTCACTTGTTTCTTTTTACCTTTCTTAACTGGGCTGTTAGAATCTTTACAATCACTTATGTGTTTATCTGCTTTCTGTTGGACAGCACTGGGTTTAGTGAGCCTCCTCTTCGTTCCTGCAGCGTTCAGTGCCCACGCACCACATTATAGGAAGTTACAGTGTATGTATCAGCCTCCTCCATTAGGAAGTTGTAAATGGGGAGTATGTGACTCATTTTCATACCCCTGTCTCCAGCCCAGTGTGCTGTACAGAGGAAGTACTCAATAAAGCTTGGTAGAAAAAGTATAGGTGAGATGCCCTTTTCCAGCGTTTCCTTATTAGCACTCCTCTAATAAAGCATCCCTTCCCTGAATGTTAGTTGTTGGCTTGGTGGTTGGCCTGGTGAGGTCGGACTACAAAGAGGGCGGTGAGCAGCTTTCTCTAACTTTGTGTCCCTGTTGTCTTGGGTTATAGAAAGTGCTCAAAACTAGTCTGGATTATATGAATTTCTGTTGGATAAGTATTGCGGCTAAATATCTTTCCTTTCCTCTGACTTCAGTCCACCTGGATGAAATTTAAGCTGGCTGTGTTTAAGCCTGGCCTCTGGTGATGAAGAGCAGCCCTGCGATAAGGTCATCTCCTCACTGATCCTTTTGGGCTCACTTTTGCCCTTGCACTTGTGGTCCCTCGTGGATTCTGAAGCAGCACATGGTGCTCTGGGGAGAGTCCTGCTGGTGTTCACCAGGCTCTGCAATCTGCTGTATAAAAGCTTTTTTTTCAGTCTTAGACTGAGTTGGTGGTGAGGGTAGAGGCTATATGGTGAGGAAGGAGCCTTCTCAGCTGACTTGGCCAAAGCCAGCCACTCATGCCTTAGTTTTACATGCCTCTGCCAGGATGTTATACCTTAAACCTAACGAGATTGTCTTGATTTATGAGTCAACCCAACACTGAAGAGTGAAGACTTGCATTCATTCAGCAGACGTTTATCAATGTGGCTGTGGTCCAGGAACTCTTGAGGCACCGGGAGGGCGTGGGGTCCGCCAGGTAAATGGGCCACCATCCATGTCCCTAGGTTGTCTGAAGTTAGTGGAGGAGGTAAGTCAGCAAGTCTGTGTGGCAGGTGCTGTGATAGATGGAAGCACAGAGGACTGGGGAAGCCCATGCGCAGGGCACCCAGCGCAGGTCTAACTAAGCATCAGAATCAAGGGGTGACCTGAGTTTGAAAGTGGATTCTGGCTCTTATTAGCAGTGTAATTTACTTTTAGCTTAGTTTTTTTTTTGGCCTCACTGAAAGGCCTGTGGGATCCTAGTCCCCCCCCCAACCCCCCGACCAGGGATTGAACCTGGGCCCTCGGCAATGAAAGCACCGAGTCCCAGCCACTGGACCACCAGGTAATTCCCTAGCAGTGTAATATTTAAAAACATTTTGAGACCTTAGTTTTCTTATCCCCAATAACCAGTAATGTAATTCCCATCTGTCAGATTGTACTGAGCATTACATGAAATGATTTGTGCAAAACATTTACTGTAGTGACTAACTCCAGTGTTCAATAAATGGTCATTTTATTATTATTATTTCCTTAGAACGGGCCATGCCTGTGATCCCTGCTTTCTGAGATGATGCCCCCACCTCCTTTCCCTGCTAGCATATGTTAACAGCTGTAGCCTTGGCGTTCACAAGAATAGTGCTGGGGGCTCAATGGCATCCAACACCAACCGGGTTTTGCAGCCACATTGGTTGACTTGCTTTTCCCACGTTGTCTTACAAAATTATGTCAAGCATCACGGCTTACATGACTTCCCTTGCTTGGAATTCTCTTCTCCATCTACTTAAATCCTATGTGCCTCTGAGCTGAGGAAGCCTCTCCCTCCTGCTGCGGTCCACAGCAGCCTCCCCTCCCGCGAGCCCCTGCAGCAGCACATTCAGCTGATCCCACCACTTGGCAGCCTCTTTATCACAATTTCTCTTTTCTTAAATAAATTTATTTATTTTTTGTTTATTTATTTTTGGCAGTGCTGGGTCTTCGTTGCTGCACGCGGGTTTCCTCTAGTTGCGGCGAGCGGGGGCTACTCTTCGTTGCGGTGCTCGGGCTTCTCGTTGCAGTGGCTTCTCTTGTTGTGGAGCACGGGCTCTAGGCACGTGGGCTTCAGTAGTTGTGACACGTGGGCTCAGTAGTTGTGGCTTGTGGGCTCTAGAGCGCAGGCTCAGTAGTTGTGGCGCACGGGCTTAGTTACTCCGCGGCATGTGGGATCTTCCCGGACCAGGGCTTGCACCCGTGTCCCCTGCATTGGCAGGCGGATTCTTAACCACTGCACTGCCAGGGAAGCCCCACAGTTTCTCTAATCCTGTGAAGTGACTTTGCTTTATACATGTTCTCTATTCCTATCATGGTTTTCAAAGACTAGGTAGTTAATAAATAGCTGTTGCTTGAGGGAGAATCCTGTACAGCTTCTGCATTGTTCTGCCCTGTGTCAGTTGGGAAAAGTTTTGGCTGCAAGTGTAACTCCACCAACAGTGGACTAACCCAAAAGACACTTGTGTACCAAAGAAGAAGCCTGGAGTGAGACAGTCCTGGTGTTCATTCCTTAGCTCCATGATGTCAGCGTACTGAGTTGACATCTCACAGTTCTCCTGGCTTATCATATTTCTCATGGTTACAGGATTTCTTCTGTAGGCCTAGAAACCTCTTCTGTATGCCGTTGTGTCCAGAGGATAAGACTGGAGGGTACCTGCATGTGTGTGTGTGACACGCACACAACACAAGGGGGTGGGAAGAGAGACACAGACACACACACACACACACACACACACACGGGGTGGGGGGGGAGAGAGAGAGAGAGAGAGAGAGAGGGAGAGAGAGAGAGAGAGAGAGAGAGAGGAGGACTCATTGAGGGTCATTCTCCTTTCTTTTATGGGGGAGGAAAAAGCTATCTCAGAAATCCCCTTATGTCTATTTGCAAGAATAGGCTCCTTGGAACCCTTAGCTGCAAGAGAGGCTGTAAATACAAGTTCCTGCCTTTTTCAGTTTCTGCGGTAGGGGGAAAGCAAGGGGTGCTGGCAGTGGCTGTTAGGTAGCTAAATGACAGTGTCTTCCATGTGTCCTTAGCATGGAGGTGACATCAATTAGTACTGCTGACATCATGACATCTTGGGGAAGAGCTCACGGCAAGAAGCATCTGGTGGGAGAAACCAGTGAGCTTCTGGGAGTAGAACATGCAGCCAACTTCATTCTTTCGGGGGAAGCTTAGAAGTGTTAAGACTAAATGAAGTAAAATACCACTGTGGAATCCAGGTTAGGGAACGCAAGATTTGAGGAGAGGAACTAGTTCTGGGGAGAACTGTCTTCACAGGACTGGTCTGAGTTTAGGAGCTTGGATCGTGTTCAGAATCTTTCAAAGCAAGATGTCAGAGCAAGATGTTGGAATGGGAAGTGTGAGCAGATTGAGGATGGTGGGTGAAATGGTCCCTTGACTATTACCTTTGTCTTGTTTTCACAGAAACAGACCCTGGGACAAGGATTTGGGTGAAAATGGAGTTTTTGAGAGGTGACAGCAGGAAGACTGGGGCAGAAGTGAGAGGGGCAGGGGAAAAAGCTAATAAAGGGTGTATTCAGCCACTATGGGCAATGGAAACTCAATCCCACAGTGGATCCTCTGAGAGATTGTGTAGAACACAGCCCAGAGCTGTTTCACCAATGAAGTGAGGAAATTGAAATATTTATCCACCAATCTCTGTCTCTCATTGGGGGGGGCCAGTCCTTGGCACTTTTGGCCTGTCTTGCCATGTGGGGCTGAACATGCTTCCTAGCCAGGGAATTCCATCTGGCAGCGAGTCACAGGATGTCACTGACAAGTATGGGAATTGATCACAGGTGGGATGTGGGAGGGGCTGAGATAATTTGAGCTGGGCACCAATAGCTTCTGCTACAGGTGGCCTCCTCCTTGGAGGAGGATGGACAGACCAACGGGCTCTGTGAGAGTTTTGCTGATCTGAGAGGACACACGAGAGGAGGCGCCATAGCCTAGCTATTGCAGGCACAGAACAAGTACTTTGGCGCCCCCTGAGGGTGGAGGGAAGTACAACCAGCTCCTGTCTCCTGAAAGACATTCTGAATGGATGATGCTGTCTGGAGGCAGGTGTGGGTACATCTGGAACAGCTGGGTGAACCTGGAATGGAACAAGAGTTGCAAAATTCTCCTTGAAGGTTGGGCATCCATAACTTTGTTTTTAAGAGTGGTGCAGGACACTTCCACATTGCTAGTCCCTCTTACTGAAACTGGCAAGTCCAGAATACCACTTAGGACATGATTTATGAGACCAGGGTGGGCAAAAACCCAGATTTGGGTCAGCCACCCATGACATGAACTGGTGTGAAAAGATAAGAGGAGGGTGGGAATCCGAGAATTTAAATTTGAAACTTGAAACACCTGTTAGTTTAAGTTGGTTGCTGCCGGAGTTAAAGCTGAAATGGAAGGAGAGGTCTAATAATCCTTATATATTCATTTTTAATAAATTAACACCCTCCATTTTTAGGGTAATAGTCGGTCTCTGTTGCTTGTAACTAAAAGAGCATAACAGAAAAGATATGTGTGGATTAATCTTCCACTTAAATAGTTAATCAAGGGGGTATTTTGATTTCTTTACCTCGAAATCTTTTGACACAATTTGTTTTTAAACCAGAGGGTTTAAAAAAAGAATCAGTTGATTTGGGTAAATGGTATTTGTTTTACTTGTTTTATTCCCCTCTTTCTGCACCTAAGGATACTCAAGATTCATTTGATCTCTCCTTGAACTCTTAGAAACTGCTCCACCCATCCACTCCTCCTGTTTTTAGTCTCTATGGGTCTCGAGACTGTATTTTAGGCAAGTTCTTTTAGGATGATATTTTTTGACTTTTCAGGGCAGTCGTGATTTCAAGTATTCTGTCCTGTTGTCTCCATATACTATCAATGTCCCAGAAATGCCAATATTTTGGCATTTAAACTACATCTCTCAGAGAGCCTAATTCCCAGAAGTGGAAAAAGTTCTTTGTTAGACTTTGTGTCCTGATTTTTGGTTTGGAAAATAAGGTCATCATTGTCTTATTACACTATTCTTTCAGGTCAGGACAACATTTTCAAGTTGTCACTATTTCTCCTTGAGCAGGTACAACCCATGCAGCCTTCATCATTGAAGGACCATATTATATGGAATAAGACATATGTTAAAATTTATTACTTTCATGCTCCTTTGGGATACTTATTTCTGGGGATCAGCACACCCTATGGAGTCTTCATTGAAGGATAATATGGAACATGGACATCAGTCCCATGGAGCCAGTCGACCTCCCTACCCCACCCCAGTGAGGATTGGTTGGGAGGAAGAAGCTGAGTTAAGAGAAATATACTATTTTAAGGACATGCAAACATGATTTTATCTCTTAAAAGCTTTTTGTATTGCTTTCTATGGTCCTTGGAGACAGAACAATTATTCTTACTAATTGAATAGTCAGAAAAAAAAGTATGATTATATTTCTGATAACTTCCTGCCCAGATGTGCCTTGAAATATTTCCAACTCCAGCAAACGTCCCAATACTCCATTCTTGTCCTCCTGTAGGTGGAGTAGAGAAAGGTCCTTGTGCTGACTGGGTGCCGAGAAATTTGTGTCTCAGCTCTGCCACTAACACTCATTGAGCAATCTGGGCAATTCACTCAAACTTTCTCAGCTTTGTGTTTTTCTTTTTTGAAAAATGAGGGAATAGGATATGTGGTCCCAAACACCTTCCTGCTCTTCAACACCCATTCCAGGTTCCTGAGGCCCTCAGTCTTGTTTCACTCTTGTTTTTGTTGTTTCTGATGTGATGTGGATGCTGCCTCTTACTCTCCTGACCCGTCACTTGTGATTTAGCTCATCCCAGAAAGTTTACAAGCTTAAAGGAAACCAGCAACTCTCAGGCTTCTAGATCACACAAATAGAAACATTAAGAAGTCATCCCCCTGGGCTTCCCTGGTGGCGCAGGCGTTAAGAATCCACCTGCCGATGCAGGGGACACGGGTTCGAGCCCTGGTCCAGGAAGACCCCACATACCACGGAGCAGCTAAGCCCGTGCGCCACAACTACTGAGCCTGGGCTCTAGAACCCACTAGCCACAACTACTGAAGCCTGTGCACCTAGAGCCTGGGGTCCACAACAAGAGAAACCACCGCAATGAGAAGCCTGCACACCACAATGAAGAGTAGCCCCTGCTCACTGCAACTAGAGAAAGCCTGTGTGCAGCAACAAACACCTAACGCAGCCAAAAATAAAATAAATTAAATTAATTAATTAAAAAAGAAAAACAGAAGTCATCTTCTGTGCCAGCGCTTTGACGCCCTTGAAAGGCTAAGTTAATACTGGAAAGTTTAGGGAACTTCAGAATTGGAGGTGCCCATTTACTCACTGCCATGGGTCAGGCAGCTCAAGTTAATATCCACACTAATTGAACACATGAATCAGAGAAAATGATGATTTGTCCCAAGCATGTGTGTGCTTAAAAAAATGGGAATAATGAAAAACTAACATAAGACAAATTGAGCTGTAGGAATTTTGTAAATGAAAATTTCTGCCTGGAAGAAGAGTAAGAAATATATCAAGGAGCCTTGAAGATCCCTAGCTGAGCTTCTCATTTTCCCCTGGCTGGGCTCTTTTTCTTTGCAGGTATCATTCAAGTATCATAAATAAAACTGTCTATGCTGGAAAGGCTCTGAAGCCCTAGAGAGAAAGGAAAAGCTGCAGGGTATACCTAGTCAGAAAAAAAGGGTGATGCTCTCTCCTAGGAATCCTTTATATTTAGACACTGGTGTGTGTGTGTACAGTGGCCTCATGTGCAAGCTGCTTTGCCTGGCTCTATACTCCTGCAGGGCATCTGAGGCCTCTGGCTCGGTTTCCTGGTTTCCTGGTATGTTATTGTGATTCTTTGTTTTTAATAAGAAGGGTGTGGTAGACAAGGAGTATCACTGCTCAGACCCTGTTTCAAAGAGGGTCTGGTTGCCCCAGCTGTTGGGATTGATATCTTCAACATCCTTCAGCTGTCAGCACTTTGGTGCCTCAGGTGCAAGGGGTACCCAAGGTCAGCCGCTTCACTCAACGTCAGTCCCCTTACCCAGTGTGGCCCACGTCCAGTGACTGTATGACACAGGGTGTAAGGTCTTGGCTCTCTCACCTCAACTTGGGACAACTCTGAAGGGCATTCTGGCTCCTCATCACCCTGAGGGTCAGGAACACATTGGTAGGGATGGCCTTGCAGCCCAACTCTTCGCTTTGCTCAATCCAGCCTCCATCCTCCCCCTTTCACAGGTGTTGGGCACTCCTTAATAAACATCTGCAAGCTAATCTCCAACGTAAAGCCCCTTCCTGGGAAACCCGACCTACGACAGAAGACAACAGTATACTTGTGAAATGCAAATCAGATCATGTTATTTGCTTGCTTAAAGTATCTCAGGGATAAAGTCCAAATTCCTCAGTGGGGTTTAAAGGTCCTTTATGGACTGGGCCTTGCTCACCTTCTCAGCTCCATCTCTTGTTGCCGCCAAACTTGTACCCTGGACTCCACTCTGATTCCTTGAATGTCCCAAGCATTCTCACGCTGAGACTTTATAAATTATATTTATATATTTTTGGCCTCACTGTCACCTTCCTTGTTTCTCTGACAAACTTCTGCCTTTCCTTCAGGACACATCTTATGTTACAATAATGATTGTTCACATTCACTGAGTCCTTCAAATTTGCTAAGGACAGTATAAAGTGATTTTTGTGTATTACCCACCTAATCCCCAGGCACTGGTGGAGTAGGTACTGTCATCATTCCCATTTTGCTGATGAAAAAATAGAGGCAGAGAGTTTAAGAAGCCTTACTCAAAGTCACAAAATTGGTAAATAGTGGAGCTAGGACTCATATGGAGGTAGAGTGTGCCATTATCCATTATGCTAACCCACCTTGTGCACGCTTTGAGGGAAGTGGCTTTCTTTTAGTGATGCGCTAGGATCACACCTAGTAGACTGCCAGTGAATGTTTGTTGAGTGAATGAATAAATGTAAGAATGGCTTTCCTGCAGTCCTAGTCCCATTATGTTGAGTGAAGGAGGAGGAGCCTCCCTTCCTTACTGGGGGGAGTGGGGAGTGGCAGACAGTACAGTTACTGCTCCTGTGCCCATCTCTGGCAGCTTCCCATTAGCCTGTTTTGGCTAAGGCTCTGGCAGTGACCTTTCCCTCCTCAGATGCCCTCTGCTCCATCTGAGATCCTAACCTTCCCAGAGCCCCCTTTAGAAAGCGGCTTAGAGCTGGGAGGCCTGCGTATACGTTCTGCTTTGCCATATTCTGACTCTGTGCTTTTGAATCTCAGTTTCTTAATTGCAAAGCAGAAGCAATCGTAATTCACAGGCTCTTTAGAGAGTTAAATGAGATGGTGTAGGCATCAGAGTTCTAAACACCAGCAAATATTATTTACTGTTAGAATGGTTTGCTTCAGGTGTCTTTCAGTTCCTTCCCAGGGTCATTCCAGGCAAAACTCTCAATCCCATCCATCGCAGTCACCCTTCCTTCCCCTCCCAAGCCCCTTCTCATATGGTTCCTGTTTCCTTCTCTCACCAGCTACCAAAGTAATTCATCCCCAGCACGTATATTCCCTGTGGTAAGAATCACACCTCCTCTGATCTAATGTTTCTGGACACTGACTAGCTGGTCTCTTCTTCCACGAATGATAAAATATCAGAATTTGAAAGTACAGACAAGATGAAGAAACTAGAGATGTGGAGTGACTTGCGCAAGCTCACAGAGTAAGCTGAAGGTCCAAGGTCCAGTTCCAAGGCCTCCTACTCCATTCTCTTTCCTGTTCCTTTGGCTCTTATCTTCAGGCTTGCTTTTGCATTTTAAGCATTAAAGGGCTATGGAGGAGCTTACACGGTGCTTCCTCAGGTGGCTTTTCCTGATTCTGCATGTAGCCCAGGTGGCCTTTTACACGTTCCTGTGGTACCTGACACTTCCTCTTAGCAGCACTCACATAACTGTAAGGATCTGTTGGGTGGCTGTTTCCCCCAGAGACTGTAAGCTCCATGAGTGCAGGGATTGGGTCTGTCCTGTTCACTATTTATCCCTTGTACCTAATACAGTTCTTGGCATCTGCAAAGTGATCAGTCCTGTCTCTAAGAATATGATAAGTAGCCACTAAATAGCTGGCTGACCAACTGTGGAGCATATGCTGCATTGGAAATCTTCCTGCGTCTTCTCTAGCTGGACCCCCCAGGAAGACCAAGACAGGGGGCTGAGCATTTATGTTCTCAGGCCCCAGAAGGTCTCCTCTTCCCTTCCCCTTGGGGCATTGAAGATCCAATTTTCTCATGTCCATTCCCAGTTGCATCCCTGAATTATTTCCTCTGTAACCCTCCTTGTCCTCTATTATCAGAGTCAGTAAGTGAAAGAAAGGGGCTTGGTCATCAGATGGCTTTGCAGTTCCCTTTCAGTCTTGAGATTCCATGATTCTTGTCTTTCATTCATTCAACAAGTATTTATTGACTCTCCCATGTCCTGAGGACTACCTTAGGCACTGGGATACATTGGTGAACAAAACAGATGCAACCCCTTGCCTCATGGAGCTTACATTCTAATGGCGGGAGGGCTGGACAGTATGCACTCACATAGGTCGGATGGTGCTGTGCACTATGGACGTCCATAAAGTGTGCAGTGGAAAGGAGGTTCTGGGAGAATGGGATGTTTTCGTTCTGTAACGTTAGGTGTCTGCAAGTCTTAGATGGAAGATCTTAAGTTGGTGACCCAGATTCTGCCTTAGGGAAGTTATGATAAAAACCCCACTTTTTACACCTCCCTGCACACCCCGCATGATTTTTGCTGTTTCCTTGAAAAGTGTTCACTCCTACCGGGGGGCTGATGCTGCTTTGCTGGGGCTGAGTCTCCAGAGCTGGAGATAACTGAGGATGAGCTATTGATTTCTAGGGGAAACACCTCCATAGGCTAATCTGGTGTCAAGGTGATTTATACTTTTCACTAACAGAAGTTCAGGAGTCCCAGGGAATTCAATCACTTTAATGCCATTAAAGCTATAAATAGCCTTTAAAGACATAGACTGTTGGTATCGAATTATCAGCCAAGTGATCTATAAAGGCTGTGGAAATTTACCACTTCCCTCGAGGAGTGACTCTGCTCAGAGCCTGTGCAGCCTCTGTGGCTGCTTCTCCCATTCAAATGGTGCATCCTGTCCCAGGATTCTCTGTAGAACCCTTGCTCATCTTGAAGTCAGGACAGCCCCTATGAAACTCATCCCTTAGGAGGAGGAGGGCTCTGTCTGTGGTACCTTCATTAATTTCCATTATTTGCTCCTGAATTCATTTGTTCCTATGAAGAAGCCGTTACTGCAGTGTCAAGATCCATTTGTTTCAGCCATTTTCCTTATTATGTTAATTCTGCATATTATTAGGGTCAACTTCTTCTAATAGTTTCAATAGGTCTTGTGACCGGACATTTTCCAGGGAAAACTCACAAAAGCAAACACACAGGCCCATGTAACGTAACATGCCAGCGCCTGGGCTTGTTATGTCTGTCACTGTCTGTCCTATGCTGTACTTTGGGGATTCACAAATCTGAGATGATGGAAAACAATCTAGGAATATGCATCCTTTTGAGAGTAGTACTGCATCTCTTTCAGTTTTGAAACCCCAGTGTCTAGGACCTGTGCTCAGGATTTGAGAGGAATCGTTTAAAAATAATATACACATGTGGAAATCTACCCATCTGGGGTTTAGGCATGCCTGGGAATCTGGGATCTGGGGTGGATGAGGTGGGGGAAAGAGGGTGGAACATGAGGGCAGCTGATGGAGATCTGTTTGCTTGGGGAATATCCAGGGTGGGAACTTATCTTAAGGGGAGAAATAGCTGTGCGTGATGAATTTGACCCATTTGTATGGTTGTGGTCATTGTTGCTTATGGGGGTTGTGATCATGAGTAGAATGTGGTGCTGTTCCCTCAGGTCTATGCCCAGCTCAGTCGCATGGACTTGGAGCTGAGCTGGAGGAAGAGAGAGGAAAACCTGCAATGTTTCATTCATACTCTCTCCACTTTATGTTACACTCAGTAAGAGGGTCCAGGCAGTGCTGATTTTCCCACCCTCCTGTGCCACAGACCACTTCTCAGTGTTGACTGTTCCAGAGTGTAAGTGATGCTGTCAGCTGGGAGAATACAGTACCTGAGGGGAGACAGAAATAGCAGTGCGGTGGCAGTGTGCCCAGAAAAAGCCCTGTGGTACTGACTTGATTTGCATGTGTACCTATAAGTGGACCCCCAGAAATGCTCATGGGGTTTGGAGGTCTTTGTTGGAGGCTGAGGTTCTGCATGATCAGGCATCATCAAGGACAAGGACAGAGAAATTTTTATTATTACTGTTAATGTAATGTCACTTGGACCCCCAGTTTGTGGAAGTCTGTGTGTGTGTGTGTGTGTGTGTGCGCGCGTGTGTGTGTTATTACTCAAACTCAAGGATACTCAGTTGGCACTCCAGATGTCCTTGAAGGTTGGAGGCTCTTTCCCAGATCCTCTGGTGCTTATTTGAAATATAGCTGGGGCAGCACATCTGGGTGACTTTCCAGTTGGTTTCCCAGAAGGAAAAAAACGGCTCAGAGCACTTGTTAGTCCAAAGGTTTGAATGCACCAGAGGCAAGATAATTAAGTGTCTCCAGGCAAGCGCAGAGAAGAGTAATCGAGAGAAGCCAAGTGAAGAATAATGGGGGAAGAGAGGGAAATGAAGGGTCATAACTCACAAGAAGTTAGCTGGTCTTTGTTTAGATGATAGAAGAGCTGAGTTGATAACTAGAAAGGATGGGATGAGTTGTAGCCAAAGGAAATATCATGTGAACATTTGTCAGGATGCCCAAAGTGAGTGATTTATTAAACTGGGGGCACAGAAAGTGAGCCATCTAACATGTTAGGGATGAACACGCTCCTGGTGGTGAGCAGAGATCAGCAGGCCAAGGGTCTGGTTAAGAAAATACCTTTTTAGTCTCTGCTGCTTCTTTCACTGACAAAGTCAGAACAAGGCTGAGTTCTGAAGGCAGAACTGATACCATGATGATGAGACTGTGTCCTGCTGAGCCAGCGCCATCCAAAGATGTGAGCAGTTAAAAGGCTGAAAGCAAACAGAGCCAGGAGATTGATGTTCTTTGGCCTGGCGAGGTGTTGGGGACCAGCGGTCCACAGGGGGCCTCTTTGCTAAGAGCTTGGCTTCCCTTCTGCTTGTCAAGAGCAACTTATAGCTCAGGGGAGTTCGGAAGATTTCTCCTGCTCAGTCCTTCAACTTGAAGGTGTAGGCAGGCAGAAAGGAAATGCAATTTTCTGGAAATCAAAACTGCTTCTGGATGAATGACAGTTCTATACTAGGATGATACCTTTCTGATTTTGGACTACTGGCTCTGAGATTTCCACCATTCAGTCCAAGCGGACCCTGTGCTAGATAATAAAACTGAAGCTAAGGGGAGCTGTATGATGATGCCTCCTGGTTAAAACAGCTGTCATGTACTCCCTCAGCACTGTCCGGACTCCAACAAATACGATACTTCACTCCTGTCTTTCTTCCTTTAGGCTTGTGGCATGGTGACCAGCCATCCTGGATTGCCCAAGACTGAGGGGTTTCCCAGGCTGTGGGACATTCAGGGCTAAAACCAAGAGAGCCCTGACAAACCGGCCATTGCCCACACTAGAGTGGGAGAGCCTCGTTAGCTACGCCCTGTGCTAAACGTTTTACCTGATTTATTTCATGCATCTCCTCTCCAGTGTCTGAGGCAGACTCTATTTGCATTTCTTTTCATTTTATCAATGAGCATAGCCAGGCAAAAAGAGGTTAGCTGACTTGCCCAACAAAAGGTTAATGTCAGTTTTCTTTGGGTAGTGAGATTTTGAGTGAACTTTACTGTTTTTCTTTGTTCTCTATATTGTTTGAATTTATTAAATGAGCATGCATTATGCAATAATGATGAAAAACCCAATAGCCTATTTTCCTTGTGGAAAAGTAAGTAATTTACCAAAGTCATGTGTTTAATGAGCTGAGTCTGGAACCCTGCTCTGATGCATTCCCAAGCCCGTGCTCTTTACACAGGCAAGACTGGCTTAGACAATCAACTCCCTTGTAATAAGGTCCTTCTGGTTCTTTAGGACATCCTTATCCCCATTGACTAATCCACACTGACTTAGAACCATCCTGTGCTGAATTCTCTGTAATGCAGAATGTTAGAACGACTTCATTGTTTAATACCTTCTCAACTGGGCTGAGTGGTCTCTTTTGTGGTGAGCAGATTTCTTTTCAGCTACAAGATGCCAGATATGAAAATCTTGTTCTTAGCATATTTAATTGGCACCCTGGGGCAAATGCTGATAAAGTTCTTCTATTTCTCATGAATATGAGAGAGTATATGGAAACCCAGTGGAGGGCTCCTAAATTTCTCTATTTTATAACCAGGGCTGTTCGTCCCCTGCTGTCTGGAGCATCTGTCCAGTTCCGGTTGCTGCCTCAGAGAGAAAGTGAGAGGAGGAAGGTCAGCTGACAGACCCTGCCAGGTGGGGGAGCTTTGAACCCAGCCCGGTTGGCATTCTCAGATTACTTAGTAAACAGTTGTCTTCTCAACAGTCCAAGTCTGCCTTGAATGTTCCAAATTAATGGGACTCCTGTTCATTTTAAAGAAAATTACTTTGCTGTTTCCCCTTATTAGCCTGACACATTTAAGAGCACTGGAAATTTCCTTGCAATTCCTCTTCTACTCTGTCTCATACTCATTCATGGTTTGGTGGGAGGCATTTGGTAGAGCAACTGAGACTCTGGAATCAGATGGCCTGCATTCAGATGACAACTCTGTCCCCCTGTGAGCTGTGTGACCTTGGGTAATTCACTTCATTCCTCTAGGTATAAATGATCTCATTTATAAAATGGGATAATGGGTCATGCTTACCTCATGGGATTGTTGTGAAGATTTAATAACATGATGTATGTATAATGCCTGGTGCAGAATAAATGCTTAACGCCTATATCAGCCAGGATTTAACCAGGGCAGGCAGAAATCATGGGCAGGTTTGACCCCAGGGACATGGGGTCAGGAAGGGAGGATCACAAGCAGGCTGGAACTTCACCGGCATATGGTCTGAAGCCGCTGCCTACAGGCAGGATTTCTTCTCTCTAGTGGAAGCCTCAGTCCTGCTTTTAAATCCTTCCGACTGACATACATAGACAGGCTCACTCAAGATACCGTCCTTTACTTAAAGTCAACTATTAGAGACTTTAAGTACTCCTGCAAAATCCCTTCACAGTAGCACCTAGATTAATGTCTGGGTGAATAACAGGACTGCAGCCTAGCCAAGGTGTCACATTAAAAAGCCATCATCGGGCTTCCCTGGTGGCGCAGTGGTTGAGAGTCCGCCTGCCGATGCAGGGGACGTGGGTTCGTGCCCCAGTCCGGGAAGATCTCACATGCCGCGGAGCGGCTGGGCCCGTGAGCCATGGCCGCCGAGCCTGCGTGTCCGGAGCCTGTGCTCCGCAACGGGAGAGGCCACAACAGTGAGAGGCCCGCGTACCGCAAAAAAAAAAAAGCCATCATCAACTGTTAGCTGTTATTATCTGTATTAATTTCCTGTGGCTGCCACAAACTACCACAAATTTAGTGGCTTAAAACAACAGAAATTTATTCTTTCTTAGTCCTGGAAATCAGCAATCTGAAACCCATATTCACTGGGCAGAAATCAAGATGTCAGGAGGGCCATTCTCCCTCTGAAGGCTCTAGGGGAGAATCTGTTCCTTGCCTCTTTCAGCTTTTGGTGATTGCTGACATTCCTTGGCTTGTGGACACTTCAGTCAATTTCTGCTTCTGTGGTCATATATCCCTCTGCTTCTCTCTCATAAGGACAGTTTGATTACATTTAGGGCCCACCTAAATAATAGAGTATTCCTTATATATATATATATATATATATATATATATATATACACACACATTCTCTCTCTCTCTCTCTCTCTCTCTCTCTCTCTCTCTCTCTCTCTATATATATATATATATATATATATATATATAAAGAATTGGCTCATGTGATTATGGGGGATAAGTCTCACAGTCTGTCACCTGCAAGCTGGAGACCCAGGAAAGCAGTGTTGTAGTCCTAGTCCAATTCCAAAGGCCTGAGAACTAGGGGAACTGATGGTATAAGTCCTGGTCCAAATGTGAGAGCAGGAGACCAATATCCCAGCTCAATCGGTCAGGCAGAGAGTGAATTCTCCCTTCCTTCAGCGTTTTGTTCTCTTCAGGCCCTGCACAATTTTTGATTGAATGATGCCTGCCCACAGGAGGGCAATGTACTTTGCTCAGTCCACTGGTTCAAATACTGATCTCATCTAGATACGCCCTCACAGACACACCCATAATGTTTAGCGGGATATCTGGGTACCCCATGGCCCAGTCAAATTGACATATTAAATTACCGTCCCAGGGCCCCTGCCTTAAGGGAGCTGACTGGTAGCAAATGGAGGGACTGCAGGCGCATGAGTAGTATAATACGAAAAGGAGAGCCAAGGTGCCTCGGGGTGGTTGTCTGTAATGTGTTGCAGGATTTTAGAGGAGGAAAGAATCACTCTCAATTGTGAAGATCTTGGAGGGTTTCCTGGAGAAGGGAGCATTTGAATGAGACCTTAAAGGATGATTGTCAAAAGTAGTGGATCTCAAACTTGAGCATGCATCAGAATCACCTGGAAAACTTATTAAAACACGGATTATTTATGAAAACCTCTAGAGCTGCATATTCGGTAGATCCTGAGTAGGCCTGAGAATATGCCTTTTTTTTAGCAAGTTCCCTGGTGATGCTGATGCTGCTGGTCTGGGGACTGTGCTTTCAGAACCACTGTCTAGACATGTAAAGGTGATGGTAGTAGGGGACAGGCCTAGCTCCTCTCCCAAACTAATTTAGCTCACAATTCAGATGTCATTTTCTCAGAGAGACACTCCTCCTTTAGGATATAAGAAAATTTGTCATTAATACCCTGCTGTTTTTCTTCATATTTACTTATCATGACCATCACAGGGGTGGTTGTCTGTCTCTCAGCAGAGTAGAAACTCTCTTTTGTTCAGAGCATTTAGAACAGAACTTAGCACACGGTAGATGCTCAATAAATAAATATTTGTTCAGTGAAAGAATGAATGATCTCCCAGGTCCCATGTAGTTGAAAGTTCTTTACCTCTTCTTATTTTGTTCCTGCAGCACTAATCCAGTTACTTCATCCTGAGAACAATTTTTAAATAGAATTAAATCAGTCAAGTTGGCTATTTGAGAGGAGTTTTTCACTATTTCAGCAAGATGTGCTGGTTGACACAGCCTATGCAGAACTGAAGATAATTTGGTGTTTCTTTAAGCAGTGGAGAAATGCCCGTAAAGTAATTAGGATGGCTTAAATTCATTTGCTTCTTAATATTTCCATTTTTGAATAATTATTTCATGTATTGGTCTTCTGGGAGGCAGAGAGCCAGAAAATTTCAGCAAGAGCATATGTATAAAATTTCTTTTTTTCCCTGCAGTAGCACATTTTGAAAGCTATCTCAACAGGTTATGACAAGTAGAACAGGAAAATATTATTTTAATATCCCTGGGTCAATTATTAGAATTACTGAAAAATATACTTAAATCACACTTTATCAGTGTGATCCACTTTGAGGAGGAGGGTAGGTGAGAAAGAACTAGACTGGTTTATCATAATTAAGTTTGTGCCCAAAATGACAAAACAAATCAAACGTGTTGGATACATCTGCCTTGTGGCCACTGGGTACAACTGTGAAACGGGGGAATGGAGTCTGTCTAAATGTGCTTGCTGCTTTGTAGCAAGAGATAAAATCTAAAGAAAATTTCAAGCAAAGTGCATCTCATGAGCTATGTTCTTAAAATTTCCCTTCAGAAACAGATGTCGCATAATAAGCAGTAATGAAAACTTTGAACCTGTGGAAGGACATTTTGAATAACTAGGAATTCATTTTAGTCATTGGGTCTGATTTCATACAGGGCTCCACCCTTGTTCCTCTCCTTTTAGGCAGGACTTGGGAGGAAGGAATGAGGTCAGGGCAGGGGGCAACATGCTCAAAGTGGAATGGTACAGTGGTTTGCTTGGAACGGTCCCAGTTTTAGAACCAACTGTCTTGAATCCTGGAAAACCTCATTGTTCTAGGCAAACCCGGGTAACTGATCACCCTAGAAGAAGTCAGCTCCCTTATTGAGTAATGACACCCTGTTACTAGAGGCAGGAAAAAGAAATTGAATGGGCAACTCCCTGCCTTGATAAAGAAGTGATTTCTGCGTGGGGTGAGTCAGTGTCTAGTGGGCTTTGGAGGCCGACTGCTGCACTCTTCTCATTTTATAAACAAACCATGCTCTAAAGAAGCTAAGCGACTAATTATGTTTATATAAAATAGGTTTTGCTTGTTTGATTTCCTATTATATTTTAACTTTAAAACAAAGATAGATGAACTTAGAGTTCTCATCCTCTCTAATAGATCTCTAGTTGACGATCTTTGTTTTTTAAGATCATTGCTATTTGACGAATAAGTCACTCCTCTGTCAAAGAATTATAGTTAATTGGTGTTGTAGTCTCCAAATCCATACTAAGACTTTTCTCCTTTTGCTGGTAGGAGGATTATTTTAATTGTGTGTGTGTGTGTGCATGTTTGTGCATGTGTGTATGTGAGAGAGAAAACAAGTGCTATATTATAGTATAGTATTTTTTCAAAAATTTCTTCCAAATTTTTATAATTTATTATCTCTACTATTGATACTTCTCATTTGAAGCAAAAGCTAAGCACCTTTTTTTGTGGAGGACAATTCACCCGTTGCTCATCTGTCTGTTCTCCAGGTTATGGGTGATGTGTGGGCACAGAGGAGTTAGACTGTATCCTCATACCCATAGCCACAGGACAATAGGAAGGGGACGTTTTGAGTGAGGTAAGTGGGAAGCAGCACAGCCTGGCTGGAAGATAAAGTTTACTTCTTCACACCATCCTAGCTAATGGCAGGTAAAGAACTGGATTCAATCTTGCCATTAGATTTAGATGAAATCTTGCATCTGCTCTAAAAAGGGTGAAACAGTTCCTTGGGCAGACAGTGTGTGTGAAAAAAGTATAAACCGCCTACACACTGTTAATTCTCCCCTTATTCTTTGCTTATAGATTCCTAATTTTTTTGGAGGCAGCAATGTGAGTAGTTTTAAATACTCCATTTCACAATCTCTCTTGCAGATTTCTAGCCTTGTAGCACAGTTCTGACCAATGCAGTACAGGCAGAAGAGCCTTTTGCCTTTCCTCATACTCCTTCTTCTCACTGAAAGGAGGTTATAATGCCTGGAGATGCAGCAGCCATACTGTGACTAGAGACATACATGATGAGAAGGTCAAGGGAATATCCCATCAGCCCTGGCATTGTTAAGCTGGTGAACTAACACCTACTTTGAGAATTTATGTTAAATGAGGTGACTTGGTTAAGCTTGTTAGATGCTCCAGGGAGGATTTTTTGTTTCTTGCAAGTAATCGCTTCCTAACTGAGCAGGATAGCATGATATAATAGAGAGAATACTATAGTGGGAAGCCAGAAAACTGTTCTAATTTATTTTTTATTTTTTTCCCCTAGGTAACTTATCTTAAGATATTCCCTTTAAGTCCTCAGATTCCTCCTTTTGTTGTGTGGCACACAAGAAGACCTCTATAAACATGGCTAAATTTGTAAAATAATATAATGCACACAGATGAGTCAGATGATCTTTGAGGTCTCTTTTAGGTCTAAGAGGTTAATCCAATTCCAATTCACTTATGAAAGAGAATTTGCTATTTCAAAGAAAATTGGCGTGTGTTCACATGTGTGTATGTGTACGTGTGTATGATGTTTAGAATTAAAAGGTAAAATAAGTTTTACATTTTAAATGCATGTATGATTGTATATCTACACACATTTGAAAGCCTATGACATAATAGTAGTAATTAATTTTCTTTGTTTAAGCCAGAGCTGATCATCTTGGTCCTCCTTACTGTGTTTCTCTGGCACAAATGCTTGTCTTTGCTGTTTGCATTGCGTTCAGCTCTGGCAGCTCTTATGTATCCCGCCCTTCTACCCCAGACGTGAGTTAAGATTGATCAATGTTGATGAATTGCCTTGAGCTTCGTGTAGATCTGGGGTTATTGCAGCCTAAGGAAGGAGGGCCATGCTGCGTGACCAAAACAGACAAGTCTGTAATAAAATCTGTTCAATGTTTGTATTCCTTAAGCTGCACCTGTGAAAGGAGCCCAGTTCCTCCATCCTCCTGCCCTGTGACACCATGGAGTTGAAATACAATAACTGGAATGACTGTGCTTTGGGTCTGTGTGATGTTATGGCTGTTGCCTAGACGGAGAAGCAGGCAGGGCTTTGTGACTTAGAGGTCATAAAATCCATCCATACCAGGGACAACCTTGATGTCTTCCAGGACTCTGGGCCTCTGTTCAGTATCATCACTTCCAGCCAATGGGAACTCTCGAGGGATGGCCATTTTTCCTCCATATTAATGGGCTGTTGAGGAAAGCAAGCCACCAATCAAGATAATTATCAGTGTGCTGCCAATAACTGAGTGAAGCTTTAAAGATATTTGTCAGTGTAGTTGTTTTGCAGTAGAAGAAAATAATGTTGATTGCCGTAGTTGCTCAAGCCGAGAGGTGAAATGACGGGTGATTTTAGTCTCCTACCCCCACCAACACTGCTCTTGAACTATGCTTCTTCTCCCTCCTCCTTCACCACTGCTTCACCCTCCTCTTCCTCTCCTGCCCATTTAATATTAGTATTTTTATGGGGTAGTTGGCTTTCTTCCTCTGTGCTCTCTCGCGTGGGCTGGCTGCAAAGCTCATTTACCTCTGATTTCCTCTTTAGGGTTCCAGGTGGAACTTCTTCTCTTGTAATCAGCCTCTGAAGGTAAGATGATGGGGTGGCTAGGACAGTTACTTTAGAGGCATCTTTACCCTCGTGGTGAGGCAAGATGGAAGTAAATGTGTGCAAAGAGGACTCTGCTTAATATTATCCTACATTATTGCACCTCTAGTTAGAGCCATTAGAAGAGAGCTTTGAAGTCAGGTCACTGGGGCCCATCCTTTTTCCTCCAATGATATATCTTTGTTTAAATGATTGTCTTGTCCAGTGTATGCATCTGTATGCCATTACTGAGGTGTGATGAACGTATTAGAGCAGGAAGCTTTATCAGAACATCTTCTTTCATTTTAACGTTTTCTTTGTATTTCATGTCATTCTCTAAGCATATTTCAAGAATGCTGGACCTGAACCTCTATGAAACAAGTATGTTATATGATCCTGAAAGGCAATATTGACTAGAAGTTAAAGGCACAGGCTCAAAAAAATTGTATATGCCTGACTACAGTGTCTGGCTCTGTCTCTTCCTAGTTGTCTGATTTAGGATAAGATATACAACCTGTCTGGGTCATAATTTTAAAATGGGGAAAACAGTTCCAATCTCCTGGGTAGTTGCTAAGGGTTAAAATGAGATAATATGGGAATGGCAGTTAACACAGGCCTTGA